>NC_143141.1:63005512-64255512 GCF_059928025.1 Delphinapterus leucas | reverse complement strand
TCGGTAAACAGGAAACAAGGACTTACAGTTCAGTGGGAGATAGAGACTTAAGTAACTGAAATATAAGACTCAAATCAAGTGGCCTCCTCACCTGCAGGGTCGCCTTCTCCTTCCCAGAAATGTCCCTGCACCAGCCAGCCTCTGTTTCACACGGAGACCAGATACCCACCTGCATTTCTGTTCTTTGAAGATAGTATTCGTGCTCCCCCAAATCCCTTTTCTCTTGCACCCTCATCTTTTCAGTACTTTAAAATACCTATTTGCTGGGGAAATTCAGTCTACTGACTGATCACTCACAGATTCTGTGTTACTTTTTTTCAAAGGCGTTTACTTTTAAAAGAGGGCACCGGAAGAGAGCTTTATCCCAAAGAATCATATTTCTGATGGCAGAATTTCTGTCACAGGGACAGAATGGTAAAAAAGAAAGACATTTTTAATAGTGACATTATTTTAATATTCCCTTCTATGTCTAGTGACATTACTTTAATATTCACTTAATTTCACAGCAATCATATGAAGTAGCTAATAATAAATAGATAAGAATATGAAATTCAGAAAGTCCCAGTGTTTTACACAAGGTCACACAGCAAGAAAATAACAAAAGTGAAACATGGAAGCAGGTTCTCTGACTCCAAAGCAGGGTTCTTTCCATTGTATAACAAGTGCTTCCCTTGGCAATTCCTTTGTGCAAGTCTTTGGGCCATCAGCTGGCTTGAATTAGGGGTGGAGACGGACTCCAATGGGATAGCAATATTTATGGGACTTTCCGTAACTCAAACAGGTACCTTGGGAATTACTTTTAGTTTTCCTAGGTGATCTGCCAGAAGTATTACCTCTTCTATTTTCCTCTGAACCTAGGTAACTTAAGCTCCCTTCTAATATTTCGAGGTGTTGGGGTAGGAGGGGATAGCGGCTTATGGATTCATGCCAGTGTTCCCAGAGTCCTTGGGCATGGCTTACGGATTGGCCTGTCCATCTCCTACCTCCCATGAACAGAGAGATCAGCGTTGGTCGTTAAGAACATCTCTGAGTGGCCCAGCAGCATGGGAAAAACATGGTCCGTCTGGTGGCCTTGGCCCAGCCCTGGCCATAAAAAGGGATTTCGTATCATTGGCAACTTCCCCTTCACAGTTCGTTAGTGTGAAATGTCTTGGCAGCTGAAATGGCAGTGGGGATTCCCTCCTCACCAGTGATTTCACCCGTCCTAAGAGCAGCTATGGCACAGCTGTATTTACTGCTTCAATTTGTGGCTCTGACAATAGCACGTTGAGGTGCCGGAAAATGTGTGTAGCAGTGGTCAGCTGGCAACTAGATGGCAAGTTGAAATTAACTTTCCATGGCAGGTCTAGTTGATAAACCAGTTGTATCTGGATGCCTACCTTTGTCCGCATTACTAGAAGGCTTTGCTATTAAGGCTGAGTTGGAGATAGTGGGGTAAGCTGAGGCACCCTAGATGGTCCCAATGAAGTGTGTGTGGGTGTGTATGTGTATGTGCACGCATATATTAAAAAATATATATATATACGTGTATATATACACATATGTATAAAATATAAGTAAATATATTTATTTTCACTCAACATTTGTTGTCTGTCTTCCAAAGAGGATGGAAAATACAATTATATCAACCCCCAAGCAAGTTGCATTTGAGGTCAGGACATGAAGTTCAAGTATGTTTTCTAGGAGAATTGAGTATTGTTTCACAAGTTAGGGCCAGAGTTGAAAATAATAGCTCCCAAGGTCATTTGAAATGTTCACTCCTTTAAAGATAAAAACAGAGGGAGTGAACCTGTTGACTAACTGGGTCTCTCTATTGATACCTAAGGTGACATCCATGGCTCATACTGTATGTGTGAAAATTCAGGCACTGCCCTACATTAAACTTGAAGGTTTGTTTTCCTTCTGCTTTGGGCCTACTGATTCAATTACCATCAATAGACAGAGTTCACTCCAGCCCCACCTCTGCCTACTTACCAAGTAGAAGTTGAAGGATAGAGGTAAAGGTGGGTTAGTGCAGAATTTTAACTCTGCTGTTTGTCTGGGGCAGTGTGGCAAGTATCCTCCAAGGTGGCCGCCAGTGACCTCTGAATCCTGGCATTCACACCCTGTGTAATTCCCTCTCCTTGGTTGTTAACTTGCATCTGGCAAATAGAGAAGAGTGATGGGATGTCAATTCTGAGACTAGATAATAAAAAGATTGTGGCTTCCAGCTTGAGTGCAAACTCTCTCCCTTTCTCTCATTCTCTCTCTCTGATCATTCTTCCTGTGGGAGCCATGTTGTGAGTTAGGGTGGAGGAAAAAGTACAGAGACCTGCCAATAACGATATAAGTAAGCATGGAAGTAGACCCCTTCCCCTTTTGTCCTCCTTATGGCATTCAGATGAAACCAAGCCCTGGCCAACACCTCGCCTGCAATCGCAGAAAGACCTTGACCTGGAAGCACTCAGTGTAGCTCTGCCCAGATTCCTGATCAACGGAAACTCTAAAAAATGTTTGCTGTTTGAAGACACTAAGTTTTGTGTTTTTGCTTTTGTTTTTTGGGGGGAGGGGGTGGTCATTTATTAAGTAGCAATAGAAAACCAACACAGGCAGCAATGGGTGACAAGGTGATTCCCCCATTAACCACTGAGTAGGTGGGCCAAGTCATCACAGGACTCAGTGAACAGTGCACTCAAGTTCTAAGTGAATCCTGGTTTTGAGGGGGAGTTTTTCTAACCTTTAGTAGCGGAATCACCACCTGTGACTCACGGTGCATACAGGGAGCTTTCTACCACTGGCTAGAATGGTTTAAAGACAGTCCTGGTCCAGAGGCAAGGGCTCCACCTCAGACTTACTAAAATAGAATCTCTAGGATGAGACTTGGACCTGTATTTTTGGAAAATCATCCTGATAATTTTACTGTTTAGTTCATTTTGGAAATCACTGGAATAACCTTTCCAGGCCATGTTCTATATTGGATCGCCACGGTTCTCTGTATTAAGGGAGTTTCACATCTCATGCAGGTGATATCGAGCAGTGAGCTTAGCATAATTGAGTTTTCTCTATGTAGATGTCAGCCATTTGTAGGACTTGGAAAGTTGAGCACAGCCACAAAGGAATACTTGTATTCCTGAGTCTAATCAAAGTAGTAGTGGAAATTCTAGCATGAGTCCACAAATGGTTTGTTCTCTAACAAGTCAAACATCAATAACTTGTTGCTCAAGTTAACTATTTACAGAGACACTGTGGTATGGGGGAGGAGACATTGGGATTAGCGCCAGAACTGGGTTTAGGTGCTAGCCCCTCTGCTTTGAGGCTGTGTGACCTCGGTCACGTTAACGAATCTCCCTGAGAATACTTCTTTTACACTTTATTTTTAAGAACTTTGTTGTGGTTTTTTTCTGACTATAAAAGTAATACAGTTTCCTTCTAAAAATAGGGAACATGCAGAAAAGTATTTTTAAAATCCAAATTATACATAACCCAGAAACCTCTGACAACTACTGTCCTGTTTCCTCCGGTCTAGTTTAAATGGATTTACGTACATGTTGTTATATAACTATGATTATGATTATGCTATTATGTAAGACTTTCATCCTGCTTTTTCACTTAACATTATATCCTGAACATTTTCTCACAGCATTAAAAGTTCTTCAAAGATATCACTTCCAGGGGCCTTATAGTACTCCACTGTGTAGGTGTGTCATGACTATTTTCTGTGGTTAAATATTTCAATGATTTCCAGGTTTTTACCTTTATAAAGAATATTGTGAGAAACATCTTTGTTTACAATATTTGTCCACATTTCCTATTACTTCCTTAGAAGGAACTCTCAGAAATGAAATTACTGCATCCCAAGGTCTGAATACTTTTTCTTTTTTTTTGGCCACACCGCACAGCTTGTGGGAACTTAGTTCCCGATCAGGGATTGGACCCAGGCCCTCAACAGTGAGGACTCTGAATCCTAACCACTAGACCACCAGGGAACTCCCTGAATACTTTTAAAGGTTCTGATACATGTTGCAAAGTGCTCTTCAGAAATGTTTAACCAGTGTGTACTTCCACCAGTAGAAAGAGAATTTCCATCTCAACGCAACCTTGCCAACATAAACGTTATCTTAAAATATTGCTAATTTGATGATCTACATGGCTTTGTTAGTTTGATAGCCAAAATATGCTTTCTTGTTTTAATGTGTACTTCTTACATTGCTAGTACGATCAAGCGCTTTTCCTACATTTAGTACTTCTTTGGTAAAATGAAAATGATGTTCCCTACCCATATCATAGGATTATTGGGGAAAATTATGGAATGGTGATTGTGAGTACTTTTTATAAATGCAATGATATGGTATGTTTATATAAATCTGATGGTCTCAATGTAGTTGATAGATATATGTAGACAAGTCAATGTATCATAAGGCTGTGGGATAGAGGGTAAATCCCCCCAGTCCTCCTTCATCCCATATATTTACGTGTCATGTAATCAGAGTCCAGTAGTTGAGCTATAATAAAGGAATACTCATAGGTAGCAAACAGATCCATGTCCCCTGCACGGCTATTTCCACAGTATCACTCTCGGTAATGGTACGTGTTGGGGGAGGGATGACTTGGTCATATGTTTGTTAACAGCCGGTCTTCATAGCCACTTCCTCCTCCTTTGCCAGCCACATCCCTGAGTCATTGCTCAGATGTGGGTCACAGCAGCTGTAGGCTCTCCTACAGTAAGTGCCAAGACACTACCCCTTTCGACATGTCCTAAGAACTGCCTCGGTCTGCCTAGATGTAGAAACTGCTTGATTTCAATACACGTAATGAAGGCGAGCACCAAAGCTATAATTCCCAGAATTTCTATATTAAATGGATGACTTATATAGTATTGCTTATTCAACTTGGTTCTCTCACTTATTCAAAAAGGAAAATTAACAAAGAATAAAATAAATTTTAAAAAGAAATGAAAAAAACAAAAAGGAAAATTAAGAAATAAAAAGCATTATGATATGGGCTTCCCTGGTGGTGCAGTGGTTGAGAGTCCGCCTGCCAATGCAGGGGACACGGGTTCGTGCCCCGGTCCGGAAAGATCCCACATGCCGCGGAGTGGCTGGGCCCGTGAGCCATGGCCACTGAGCCTGCGCGTCCAGAACCTGTGCTCCGCAGCAGGAGAGGCCACAACAGTGGGGGCCCGCGTACCGCAAAAACAAAAAAAAACACACACACAAAAAACCATTATGATAAAGGCCTGAAAATATTGAGAGGTTTTCCTAGACAAATTTAACATAAAGCAACTAAGATGTTAAATAATATGTGGGTTTCAAGGGAGAAATTGGTAGATTTAAAATGCAATCAATGTAATCAGTCAGACTGTAACTTCCCCTTCACAGGCCTGGAATTCAGCCTTCCTGTTTTCCAAGAACTCTGTTCTTTGTGCCTGGTGATTACAAGTTCAAAAGTGGAAGTTGTGAGGGTAGAATCTGTTCTTTCTTATTTATAATTTAAAAAAATTAAAAAGGGTGTTTGGGGACCACTTGTACAAGTGCCTGTAAATCCATAGTAAGGAATTTTGCCTTAGTAGCTCTAAACAGACTATTCCTTTTTCTCTAAATTTATGGAAGAACTTTAAAGGCATTTTGTGTACACAGTTATGCAGTCCGTGCTTTAATTCAGTGGGACTTTTGGCCAAGTATGGATTACAAAGTTAGATATTTTGGGTTCAATTTTCTTTGGTACATCTTTCCCAGATATGACTTCATTTTATTTATACAACCTCATGGTGTCTTATAAACTTGCTCTTTCTCATCATCTTCTGAAATCTCATGCAATAAATAGTGGTTGCAGGGGGAAAAAAATCAGTCTCCTAAACTTGTTCAATGCGAGAGCTGCCGTTTTGTCCAGAAGGTAGCTCAGTTACCACAGCCGTTATTCTAATGGCCAGAATCTGCTGTCCCCTTGAAGTGGGGTTCTCTACAATGCCCGCAAGCATTTGCCTGGGAAGCCTACATCAGTTGTCTCACATACTACCTGGGGTTTGCAGAATTGGAGAAGATTGAATCAGGGTGGCACTGGGCTTACCAAAGAGCAGTGTTCTTCCAACTCGTGGACGGTTTGGAACAATCATGGCCACTGAAAACCAAGAGCACGACCAGATGAACCACAATGGAGAAAAAGTCCTCAAGGAATTCACCAGTTTGGAAACAGCCATTTCTTTCTTTCTTTTTTAAAATATTTATGTATTTATTTATTTTGGCTGCCCTGGGTCTTAGTTGCAGCACGTGGGATCTTTAGCTGTGGCATGTGGGCTCTTAGTTGCAGCATGCGGACATGTGGACTCTTAGTTGCGGCATGCATGCGGGATCTAATTTCCCGACCAGGGATCAAACCCAGGTCCCTTGCATTGGGAGCGTGGAGTCTTACCCACTGGACCACTGGGGAAGTCCCGAAACAGCCATTTCTGAACTTCATGTCCCGTGTATGGCAGCACCAAATTCTTTGGGGTGGGATGAACTCAAGGAAAGACCTGTGTGACTACTTAGCTTCCTTCCTGCTGCAAGTTCTCTGTCCAGTGCCAAGCTTTCTCCTATTTTATTATTAGAAATATTATTACTATATTAAAGATATAGTAATATAGTAATAATAACTAATGTTCATGGGAATTACTAAATGCCCATGGGTATTTAGTAATTGGGTGAAGGCTTTCCATGTTTTATCTCATTTAACCCTCACAATGCCTCATCGAGCTAGCAGCTATCATTATCCCACCTTGGAGGCTTGGAGCCTGGGTCTGAGAGGTTAGATAACCTGTCTAGGTACTTGCCTAGGAACAGGCTCCACTGGAATTCATACAGACTGTCAGATCCCAGAGTCCATGCTCCTAGTTATCTTGATGACTGTAAGTAGTACAAACAGTGTGCTGGACTCAGACATTAAGTGGTCATAAGACTAGACTCAGTGTCGCTCACTTCCTATCAGAGAGTGAAAGCAAAGACATCCAATCTGGAGGAGGTGTGTTGCAGACACCAAGGTCAGCACTTTGTGTCTAATCTTTCAGCACATCATCCAACAGGTAAATTCCCCCTTTCTGATGCTGTGACTGGAATGGGAAGGCAAAACAGAAAGAAAGAAAAATGCAATTATTTCTTTCCCTACTTGTCACAAAGGAAATGTTCTGTGAAAAGTTGAGAAACAGATTGTCCAGGGCAAAAATCAACAAATTTGATGTCTGGGATTAAAGATCAGATGCCACTACCCAACCTTTAGAAGCCTCTAGAGGGACTTCAAAGAAATGGCCCAAAGCCCCATGTCTCCCTTCATGAAGAAAGTAGACTTGGTCTTCCATGCCACCTTTACAGCCAGGTTCTCCCCCCACTAGACTGTTCCCTGGAAAACACTTTGGAAAATGAAAGTAACAGAGAAATCTTTTTTCTTTCAATTAAAAAAAATTTTTTAATTGAAGTATCGTTGATTTACAGTGTTGTGCTAGTTTCAGGTGTACAGCACAGTGATTCAGATATATATATATTCTTTTTCAGATTCTTTTCCCTTATAGGTTATTACAAAATATTGAGTATAGTTCCCTGTGCTATACAACATACTTGTTGGTTATCTATTTTATATAGAGTAGTGTGTATATGTTAATCCCAACCTCCTAATTTATCCCTCCCCCACCCTTTTCCCCTTTGGTAAACATAAGATTGTTTTCTATGTCTGTGAGTCGATTTCTGTTTTGTAAATAAGTTCATTTGCATCTCTTGTTTTTTGATGCTACATATAAGCGATATCATATGATATTTGTCTTTCTTTGTCTGACTTACTTCACTTAGTATGATAATCTCCAGGTCCATCCATGTTGCTGCAAATGGCATTATTTCATCCTTTTTTATGGCTGAGTAATATTCCATTGTGTGTATATATATATATATATATATATATATATATATATATATCACATCTTCTTTATCCATTCATCTGTCGATGGACATTTAGGCTGCTTCCATGTCCTGGCTATTGTAAATAGGGCTGAAATGAACATTGGGGTGCATGTATCTTTTCGAATTAGAGTTTTCTCTGGATATATGCCCAGGAGTGGGATTGCAGGATCATATGGCAACTCTAGTTTTAGTTTTATAAGGAACCTCCATCCCGTTCTCTGTAGTGGCTGCACCAATTTACATTCCCACCAACAGTGTAGGAGGGTTCCTTTTTCTCCACACCTTCTCCAGCATTTATTATTTGTAGACTTTGATGATGGCCATTCTGACCAGAGTGAGATGATACCTCATTGTACTTTTGATTTGCATTTCTCTAATAATTAGCGATGTTGAGCGTTTTTTCATGTGCTTGTTGGCCATCTGTATGTCAGGAACAGAGAAATCTAACATCTTATAGCTTCTGTCAGTTTAGTTGTTTCACTGTGATGACTGATCAGACAAGGTTCCTGCAGACACCAACTCCTCTTCCTCTGACTTTCACACTTATAATTCAGTTTAATTCTCTTTCTGGAGATTTCTGTCTCACACATACGTACCACGAGTTTTCTCTTAGCTCTTCATCTCTCATTTGCAGTCTCTCTCCCTACCTCATCCCTTCTTACTCCATTTGTGAACCTAAAAATGATGCCAGTAATTCATGACTCCAAATCATTAGTGGTGCTAGAGACATACCTCTGTCAAGGAAAGATGTAGCTGTGGAAGTAAAATTTAAATAACATAAAACTGAAACTATCAACGTCTGCAGTTCTGGAACCATCCATTGAACCCCTTCCAAATCTCCCTTTACAAATAACCTAGGATCACATTATAGAATCTCCAGTTTGGAAAAGATCATAGAGGTAATCTGACCTGTGTGCCTACATTCTATGTCATTTACATATTCATTGAAAGACAAAGCCAATCTATTATTGGTCCCCAGCATTGGGTCAGGTGATGGAAATTTGGGACAAATAAGATCTAGACACTGTCCTTAAGAAGCTTAGTATTGCAGGGGAACTAGAAAGTACCCTGGGGTGGGAGGTGCAAAGTGCTGTGGCCCAGACTAGACCTCAAGGGGGAGGAGGTCAGGAGAATTTTTGCAGCACAGGAGATTCTTGGGTTAGTTCTAGAAGGGAGAGGAAGATTCTCTTGGTTGCGAGTAACAGAAATTCCATTTAGGTAAAACAGGGGGTGTATATTGGAAGGATAGACATTACCTTGGGAAGGGCAGGGATGCAATGGAGTGCCATGGCTTCAGATGATCTTAGGGCCCTCCCCACATGGTCACCTGGGTGTTTTCTGCACATTAGTTCCATTCTCCCCTACTGCAGATTGGCAGGGAACGTGGCTGCCGAAGATTCCACCACCAGAAAGAGACTGATCCTATTTCCTCAGGTCTGTTTGAAAAATCCTGGAGACTGAGGCAGGGTGCACCACAGGACTGGTCAGCTAAGGCCAGGACAGTGCCACGTTACACAGACATGGCCATCGGAGAACAAACCATGCATCGGCCGTTCTCAAAACAGGGGACACCATGGGGATCAAACAAACACTCCACTTAGGGTCTTCCAAAGACTGTCACTCCAGAGCAGGATTCTCACCCTAAATGATTTACCAGCAGCAGGGTAGAAGCTGCCGTAAAAAGACTCTCGAAAACCCAGCTTCCAGTTCAGTGTTGTTCTATGTATACACTCTTTGCATACTACTTCTTACTACACACATGCTCAGTAAGCATTAACTATCAGGCAAATACAGGGGCAGATCCTGACAGCAGAAAGCCCCAGTCATTGGATAATGATAACGATGATGGTGATAATTACCAGTTGAATATACTGCATGCTTCTAAATACATTGTTTTGTTTGATTCTCATCACAATTCTGTGGGGTAAGTAAAAGTAATACAGTGGTGAACACCGTATTGAGCACATGCTACGTGCCAAGCACTGTTCTAAGAACATTACATTTATGAATTTGATTAATCCTTACAGCAGCTCCATAAGGCACATGCTGTTGTAATCCTGATTTTATTGATGAATAAACTGAGGCAAAGGGAAACCAAATAATGTATCTAAGGTCCTATAGCTTGTAAGGATAGACCTGGGACCCTGCTGGTTCCGGAGTTCATGCTCGTAGCTTCTATTCTGGTAGACCATTATTATTACTTTCATTTTTATAATGGAGAGTTTGAGCAAAGCAAAGCCATAGTGAGTAGTCATACTGGTAATAATAAAAATAACAATAACCAATGTATATGTCCCACCTACTACACATTGGGCGCTATAATAAGCCTGATTACTCTGATTTTGCCAATTATCCTGAAAGGGAATTATTGTTGTCGTTGTTGTTTTTTGAAAACATGCTCAGAAATATAGCTGTATTTCATATACTCATGTACCCGTTCCCAGTTTGTGTTCTGGAGGCCTTAGAAAGTCAGGAAGTTGCTGGAAGAGCTGATAATTGGTCCACTCCTTAAAAGAACCAAATTCATGTTTGTGATGGTGATGCTCAGACTAAGCCCTAGGGCTGGCAGTGATAGGTATACAAGTCCTAACATTTGCTTTGGCCCCTCATGTCTTTCCCACCCAGGTCTACTTCCTAGAACAAACACCCAAACACCCTTAGAGTGAGGGACCTCCAACAGAGCTAGCTCTGCCACCAGATCCTGTGTGCACTGGGGTCAGCTGTTGTGCCTGGCTAAGCCTCATTTTCCTCATCTATAAAATGGCAACATTGGTCAAAATGATTGATAGAACCCCCTGAGCTCTAAAACTTTTTGAGTCTTCACTGACATGGGGGTTTTACATCTATGAGTCCTTCTTAGCGGACACTCTAAGAAGAATTGTGCCTTCCTGGGGGTTATGGTCTGAATGGTTATGTCTCCCCCAAATTCATATGTTGAAATCCTATCCCCCAAGGCGATGGTCTTAGGAGGAGGGGCTTTTGGGAAGTAACTAGGTCATGAGGGGAGAGCCTACATGATTGGGATTAGCGCCCTTATAAAAGAGACCCAGAGAGTGAGCTCACCCCTTCTGCCATGTGAGGTTATGGTGAAAAGACAGCTGACTCTGAAGTGGGCTCTCCCCAGACATTAAATTTGCCAGAACCTTGATCTTGGACTTCCCAGACTCCAGAACAATGAGAAATAAATTCCTGTTGTTTATAAGCCACACAGTTTGAGGTATTTTGTTATAGCAGCTTGAACTGACTAAGACACCGGGATTCACAGCAAAATCAAACTGTGATCCTGAGAGTAGGAAGGGGATTTGAGGGCAGGAAGTTCAGTCTCCTGGGCATTCCCTCCACAGCCCGCTAACAAACCCTCCACACAGACCCACAGTGGTTCCCATCTCCAGGCAAAAGGGAACAGTCTCTCGCCCCTGGGGTGAAGGCCTTACAACTACCCAGGCAGGCAACTCAAAACTCAGGGAGGGCAGGAGGTTTGAGGGAAAGTATGCATGGTGTGTAATACGTGTGCTCTTAAAGTCTCAGCACATAAACCTCCAAAAGTTGCACTTTTCTAAAACCAGTTAGATTTAGAAGCATTTAAATAATGGCTCTTGCAGGGAACCCTCCTCCTGCTTCATATTCTTCAGCTGTAAGAGATGGACAAGGAATTGCTGAGGCCCTGAGGTCAGCTGAAGTAGTTTCTTCCAGGATTTTCCTGTTTCTCGGATTGTGACTCTTTTGACCAGCACTTACCGGGTTGAAATCTCAGCTCCTTTGCATTTGCCTGTCATCATGACAGAAAAAAATCACTTGTCTGAGCACACCAGGTACAGGCACTGTTCTAAGCCACTCACCTGTGTGAAGGCATTTTATCCCCACGGCAACCCTGTGAGGAGGGTTTTCCTTTGAAGGATCTGATTTACGGAGGTCAAATAACTTGTCCAAGGTCACTTAGCTGGTAAGTAATGTATTTGTTTCCTAGGGCTGCCGTAACAAATTACCACAAACTGGGTGGCTTAATATAAGAGAAATTTATTGTCTCACAGTTCTGGGGTCCAGAATTCCAAAGTCAAGGTGCCAGCAGGACCACACTCCCTCCAAAGTCTCTAAGGGAGGATCATTCCTTGCCTCTTCCAGCTTCTGGTGGCTCCAGGTGGTCCTTGGCCTGTGACAGCATCATTCCAATCTCTGCCTCCGTCTTCACATGGCCTTTTCCTCTTCTGTGTCTTTGTCGCCTCCTCTGTCTCTTATAAGCCACTTATCACTGGACACAGGACCCACCCTGCTCATTCAGGATGATCTCAGCTCAAGAGATCCATCCGCAATGTATTTACATCTGCAAAGACCCTTTTTCCAAATAAGGCCACATTCATAGGTTCCTGGGGTTAGGAGTTGCTCTTATCTTTTTGGAAGTGGGCCCACCGTTTAGCCCACTACAGCTGTGCAGCTGGGATTCAATCAGGCAGTCCAGCTCTAGAACGTGGCCTCATAACCATCATGCTACCCTCTCTCACACGCTGACTTTTCACAGGTGTCAAGAAAATGCCTGCTAAATCAATCTGAGCTTTTCACAAATCATCACAGGGCTGAAGGGCTCATTTTTCTGTGTTGATATCCTGTCCATGTTCTGGAAGGGCAGCATGTAAAATCCACTCTGTCCCACGCACGCCCTGATAGAGGGGGAGGAAAAACAGCATATTGGGTTCCTTTTAAAAGAGGACTGAATTCAACTTTGCAAATGTTAGAAGCTTATATATTTTAGAAATTTCAGGCACACGTATAAAACCTCATTGCCTCAAAACCACAGTTGACAAAATCACCATTGACAAAGAATTACTCCACACACAGTGAAAATCTGACAAAACATAGCGATCGTCCAAAATATGGTGTTAGATCATTCCCCAGACGCCAGCAGAGTAAAGAGTTCTACCATCGTTCCTTTGTGATGAAGGAAAACAGGTCTTTAAATGAAGCCTGCAGCTTAAGTGTAGAAAACTTAAAGCTGTAGACAATCAATATTGTCATTTAAAGGGTGAACTTTATTTCCTCTGAGGTAAAGCGATGAGCCCAGGCAAAGCACTCACTCTACCAGATATGATTTGAAACAGCTGAAAAAGAAACTTCTGACAATAAGATTTTAGGACAGAAACACTGCCAGAGCTTTAAGTGCCTTTGAGAATAATAAAAAGAAAGTAAACAATGCCAGAGGCCGGACAAACAAAAGGAAAATTCTCACCTCGTTTGTTCTCGTCAAATACGTAGAAAAATTATCTGTGCTTAGGCAGTTCTTCTGGAGTCCAAAGTCCTGCCCTGTGCTCATCATTCGGTTTAAGCTCTGTGCTTTCAGGCTGTCATTAAACGCCTTATACTGGTGGATGGGGCCAAGACGGTTTTCAATCTAAAGCCATTGAGAGCCTCAAGGCAGATTCTAAAGGCCTTTACCATCTGAGCCTGGCCATCTGGGCTCTTCCTTTCACTGCTGTGAAATCGTCTTGGCATCTGACCCCTGTAGGAGAGCTGAGTCCATTAGCAGAATCCTCATGCCTTGAACAGCTTCAATTAGCCAAGAGCATGGCATGAAGCAGAAGTGCTGGTAATAGAAAACAACGGATCATAGGAAAGCCCTCTGGATTAGGCATGCAAGCAAGAGGCTCATTTCGTCAGACACCCAGAGCTGCCTTATGAACAAGCTAACTGGGCAATGAAGGAAGGGGCAAGCGACAAACTGGGTTGTTGCTTCTTAATGGCGCCTTGACTCTATTAACGAGCGTGTTGTGATCAGCTGACCAGCACCGGAATTTTACCAGCTACCCTGAAGCTTGCTGATGAACACTGTCCCAGGGGCACCTGTGAGGATGAGGTCCTTCGGATAACTTATTCCTTTGGATGGAGTCCAAGAGGGCCACGTGCCCTGTGGAATTCCACATTGTAACCGGGCATGCCTCAGAGAGATTCCAGAGCAGTGATGATATTACTTATTTAGGCTGAAAGTTATCTGCTGTCCTCCTCCAGATCCCTTTAAGCCAAGGGAAGGGCACCTTGTTGGTGTCAGATGACAGGGGTCTGGTTCCCTTTACTGGAATGAGCTTTCCATGTCATACATCCTCCGGAAGATCTGAAAAGCCTTTTCTCTTGGTTGCTGGTTAGGAAAGAAGGCATCATAACCTGGCACGGCAGTGGGGAGCTCTGAGCGTGCTACTCATCTTTGTGCTATTCATGGAGGCTCTTGAGGCAAATGTCCAAGAACCTCTTTACAGCTCTTGCAATTAATTAACCCTGAAGTTCTGATTGCCAGTCTTGGGTAGAAACATATGGATTACAAATGGTTTGATTATTATTATTTCAAGAAAAAGCTAATGCATTATAATGAGGGTTGTAGTAGGACGGTGAGAGAGACAGTATGGGTAGGGAGAGAAACTGTAGTAGTTTCATGTTTCTTTTGTTCAGCGAGGAGAAAATGACATTTTAAAGGGAACTGATGAAACTTATTTAAGAAGTCAATATGTAACAACTCTGTTTCCCCCATCCAAATTCTGAATTATTTAAGAGATGGACAAGGAATAAGGTGGACGATGGTTAAAATATCACCTTAGTTAATGAGAACACCTAAGATGGATGGCATGGCTAGCTCTGTGCCCTGAATTAAGACGTACTGCCACACACTGTGGGCAGTCTTAGAAAACTTGTCTTCCCCTGAGGGACCCTGAAGAACCAGGCAGAACAAAGCGGAATGTGCGCTTTCCCGGGGAAGCTGGCTTCTAATGGGAAGGGAGGGAGGAAGGGCCTGGACTAACACTGTGAATTCCCTTCCCTTAGTCACCACCAGGGACTCACGCCCCCTCCCTGGGGCATTAGTGGTGAGGCAAGAAAAGGCGGATGTAGGGAAAATCTCTGTTCCTGGAAACCAGAGAGGAGGGAGAAAGTGTTCTCCCATTAATACGAACTTAAATTTATCTTCTTGAAACAAACATCCATGTAAGCATTTGGGGACAGAATGAATTCCTAGTTGTGTTCTTTGGGTGATTTCTCCAATGAAGGCCTGTGGCACGTGGGGAATTTTCACCCAGATCAGAGTCCTCATGGTTCCAGAGCTTCATCCATCCCTAAAGGATTCTAAGATTTTTATCCACTGCCACAAGCCACTACTCAAACAATCAGCTCAAGTCTGCCGTGGATACATCCCATGAAGGCAGCCCTGAACCTGAGTTTATTTGGAGTCTGGTATTTTTCGTTATGAACATCAGTGATTCGCACCCCAACTGCACTTAGAATCACCTGGGGGAGAGCTTTTAAAAACGATTGATGGGGACTTCCCCGGTGGCGCAGTGGTTAAGAATCCACTTGCCAATGCAGGGGGCATGGGTTGGATCCCTTGTCCGGAAAGATCCCACATGCCATGGAGCAACAAAGCCCGTGAGCCACAACCACTGAGCCTGTGCACCACAACTACTGAAGCCTGTGCCCCTAGAGCCCGTGCTCCACAACAAGAGAAGCCACTGCATTGAGAGAAGCCCCCACTCACCACAACTGGTGAAAGCCCGCGTGCTGCAACGAAGACCCAACGAAGCCAAAAACAAAAACAAACGAAACGACTGATGACCAGACCTTTCCTCAAACCAAGGATACTGGAAACTCTGGGGGTGAGCCTGGCATGGGTAGTTTTTACAAAGCTCTTCAGGTAGTGCTAGAGAATTACTACTGTTGATCATTACCGTTTGTCAGGATTAGAAATCACTGCTGTTCAGGTTGACAGAATTCTGAAGCAGGCAGTGTAGACTGGTGGTTAAAACTGTTTGCTCTGGAGTCAGGCAGACTGAGTTTCAATCCTGATTCCCCTCCTTACTGAGTGTTGGTTAAGTTACTTAAACATTCTCAGTCTCTTCAAGGTGAGCAAGGACATCCATTAAAAGAAACTCACTCCAGTGAGCATAGGTGTGCAGCCTTGGTCTTCAGCTTTTTTGGTAGTTAACCCCAGGAGGGCTCCTTCTCTGTGAACTATCACTCCTTCACGGTTGTTGCAAATGGTCATGGAACACAGCTCTGCCATGCAGATGCTTGGAATGCACTCCATGCCAGAGGGTCCCCGTGTGTCTTAGGCTCTGGAGCAATTGAAATCGAAGGCCCCATCCTAAAGTCAGGAGTGGCGTTTCCCCTGTTGAAAAATTCCCCTGTCACACACTGTCCCGTGGTATAAACTTTTTGTTTGTTTATTAAATTCTTAATATTTATATTATTAATTCATATTAGTTGAATTTTTAGACACTCACGTACTTAGTTGTTGGCCCATGTCACAGCTATCCAGCCTGTAAGGATCAAGTCTTCTTGCTCTTATCTTCAGAAAATCACACACTGATGACTTAACAAATGGTTCTTGATTATGGTCTTGGAAGAATTCTATTTATATAACCAAGAACTCTTAGGTCTTAATTTTATAGCTGAAAGGGACCTTAGAGACCCAGATCTTGGAACTGAAAGGTGACTTGCCTTGGGCCACACAGGCATAGAGACAAGGCCCAAATCTGAGCTCTTGTTCCAAGTCCATTTCTTTTTTTTTTTATAGACCTTTATTGGAGTATAATTGCTTCACAATACTGTGTTAGTTTCTGTTGCACAACAAAACGAATCAGCCGTATGCATGCATATGTCCCCATATCCCCTCCCTCTTGAGCCTCCCTCCCACCCTCCCTATCCCACCCCTCTAGGTCATCGCAGAGCACTGAGCTGATCTCCCTGTGCTATGCGGCTGCTTCCCACCAGCCACCTATTTTACATTCGGTAGTGTATATATGTCAGTGCTACTCTCACTTCTTCCCAGCTTCCCCCTCCCACCCCGTGTCCTCAAGTCCATTCTCTATGTCTACCTCTTTATTCCTGTCCTGCAACTAGGTTCATCAGTAGCATTTTTTTTTTTTTTTAGATTCCATATATATGCGTTACCATACGGTATTCGTTTTTCTCTTTCTGATGTACTTCACTCTGTATGACAGACTCTAGGTCCATCCACCTCCCACAAATAGCTCAATTTTGTTTCTTTTTATGGCTGAGTAATATTCTTGTCACTTTGTCACAGTGCCTCTCTGAACAACTCTCTAACCTACTTCTCTCTCTTTTCTAAATCCATCTCATTCCAGTTTCTCTCTCTGTTGCAAATGTTCCAGATTCACAGAGAAGGAAGATGGAGGAAAGATTTGAATATAAATTTGGGGCTTCCATGTTTGGATTGCTTTGGAGAATTCTTTTCCTTGCTTCGTAGCTTGTTTCTCTGTCAAGGCCCAAAAGTTTCCCCAAGCATCTGAGTCAGCAATGGGGTGGTCCTCTGCCATCCTCTCCCCAGCCAGCCACTGCCAACTGTAGCCCATGGGCAGTGATTCTACTGCCATCCTCCCTGGAGAGGAGCCCAAAGAGACAAACAGAACTGCAGGCGGGGAACCTCTCAGCCCGGGAAGCCAAGGTAATACCTGTCACTGCTGCAACTGACTTGAGGCCCAGTGTCCCTCACTGCCTGCCTTGATGGCTTTGGCTGTGAAAACTCTCCTTACAAAGGAGGCTCTCACAGGCTCCAGCCACGGGAGCCCTACAGCCCGGGTTTCAGGAAACTGGGGTGAAATGGACAGAACAAGAGTTTGTCCAAAGACTGACTAAGACAGGAGGTTCCCACTGCTTGGAAATCTATCTGTGTGTTCCAGAGGATTGCAGAACAAAGACCCACACATGGTTATTTTGGCAAGAACTGGAAGGTTTAGATTATCCTTTTCCACCCCATGAAAGTGGCCACCTAAGATGTTCATGCTGAAGGAACATCTGTTTTAGCACTAACAGAGCCTTGGTGTGGGCCTCCCCGTGGTCTTCACAGCAGACACAGCACTAGCAATGGGAGAGCCGCAGCTGTCGAATGCACGCATAGTGAAGGGTTTTGTCTCTCCCTTTTATCTCAGTGTTTCCAAAGTGACGGTGGGCATTGAGTGTGCTCTGATGAGCTCCGCTCCCACCAGCTCCCACCAGCGACTCTGCAATATCCCATAAAGCCACTTCTTGCCTCCCTAAGGTGTTATTTTTGGAGAGGGCATTTGGGAAGTGACAAAAACAATTAGCCAGCATGAGCCTTTGCACATCTTTTGAGCACCGGGTGTCTGAGTGATGGAATTGGATGTGGCGGCTTATGCTGTGTGTAAGACAGCTTCCCCCATCTGGAGCCCAGGTGTGCAGGTTCACCCCTGGGTCCCAGATAGAGATATCAGTGAGTAGTGAGAGCAA
The DNA here is from genome assembly GCF_059928025.1 of Delphinapterus leucas. Lineage (NCBI taxonomy): Eukaryota > Metazoa > Chordata > Mammalia > Artiodactyla > Monodontidae > Delphinapterus > Delphinapterus leucas. Next base: position 64,237,372 of record NC_143141.1, on the reverse strand, counting down.
GGCACTTCCTGCTCACCTGCCTTTGTTCCACAGAAATGATTTTACCCTTTGATGTACAAAGTCAAGATCTAATTTTATTTGTAGATCAAGGTTAGCTGCAATTGAATGGAGGAGCACACTAAGAACAATGGGATTTTGTACCTCCTTTTTGAGAGTTCAGTGTGACATAATGGTTAAGAGTTTGCCTTCTAGAATCAGAGAGACCTGAGCTCAAATGCTAGCTTTGATTGGTTTTCTATGTGACCTTAGGAAAGTAAAGCAGTTTATCCAAGCTGCAGTTTCTTCATCTATAAAATAAAGATAATTATAGTTCCTACCTGGGAGTATCACAGTGATGATTAAGAAGGAGAGCACTTGTGAAAAAAATAAAATAAAATGCCTCAAGGCTAATCACATCACAAAAGCACAATTAATTTACTGTTATCCACCTTAGAAGCATGGACTCCCCTCTACCCACCCCCTTTCCAAATACTTGCATCTAGAGCTGTCCATTCTGTCTTCTCCCACTGTTAGAATGTCCTTATCCTAAACCAAAATTTCACTCATCTTGTCTTCTGATCTTTGCATTTTTATCTACCTTCTGGAGCCACATGTTAAAAACCAAATCCCTTTTCATAATGGCAGGCCTACTGCCATTGCATAGCTCTGAAGGATACCCTTTACGTTGCAGTCTGTGTAAATGGCACCCCCTGGTGCCAGCCCTACAGGAGAGGAGAATAGGAAGGATGGAGGGGAAGAAGGGTTGTAGGGAGATGGGCCATATCCTTTTTAACGAAAATTCCCTGGAGAAGTAAGGGTCACGCTAATGCTCCACCTTCTCCAGACAAAGCAGCTACAACTCTATCAACACTTGTTCACAGAAAATGATTTCACATCAAAGCCCATTGATGTGAAATCAATGTTCATGATCACTGGATCATGATCAATGAAAGGGTCAATCACTGATCAATCAAATCAATCAATGACCCTTGGACCATGCTCCTCTGAAAGGGAGACACCCAGAATTAAGTCCACATTCCAGGGGAGACGTGACCAGGGCTAAAGAGAGCAGAACTGGACCTCCTTTGTTTTGCTAGATACTGTTAATTAGGATGCCACTGAGATAGAAGGCAATCTTGGTACTATTATAATTATTTTCTGGACAATGACTTTGGCCTTTAATCACATATTATCCTGTAACATCTCTTCATTTGTTTTGAATTGTTACTCACCTTTTATTTGTTTCACTTTATATTTATTTGTGTCATTTCATACTGTCTACATTGGGAGCTCCTTGAGATATATCTGTGTTTTGAACATTTTAATGGCTCCTGTTAAGTCTAGCACAGTGCCTGGGTCAATAATAAAATTCTAATTTGAATATTTAAGTAGAATCAAAGCAAAGACACAGTATTTGCTAAAATTTAAAATGGCCACTGTGGCAATGGAATAAATCTATTCTGTGTGTATCCCAGCGTTCCTAGGATAAAGTACCCTGGAAGAAATGGTGGTGATTTCTTATTTGGTTAATGAATCATAATTCCCCAAAGTACAAGCATGACACTTATGAGAGTCTTTAGTAATAATTCTTCACGTGTGGTTTTCTCACTCACATTTTTTTCATATGCAGTGGTTTTCAAACTACGCTCTGTAGAGCTGGTGGGGTTCCAAAGGGATGTCCCAGGGATGTTTGGGAGGGACAGAAAAAGGGAGAACAGAGGGTGAGGCTCCTGTCAGTCCTCTATTTCACCCTGAGCTGTTGGCCTTTAGCTGTTGTATGTATTGGACTTCTCTGTAATATTTCCTTTGGGGGAAAAAAAAAAGGTTAAAAATCATCAGTTAAGCCACTCCCTGGTCACTTCAGAGTGGGAGGGAATATGATCCCTTCCATGTTTCCTCTGACATAATGGATTTCTAGGTGAAATGGATTTGAAGAAGGGTCAAAATTAGGTTTTTGATTGCTAAATTTAGCCCTACTACGTTTAAAACTCTCAACAGTCCTGGTCTAAAGGGAAAGTATCTATAAAGCATCACTATCCTTGTCAAGCCTTTCCCCTCCCCCCTACATACGCAGCTGGAAATGGAATCAGATCTGGAGGAACACTGGGGATTTGACAGACACGGTCCAAGCAGTGTTACCCGTTTGTGATTTGCTTCAGATTTGGGGGGAGTTCCTTGAGAACTCCAATCCTCACCTTCTGTTTTGATGACAGGAAAAATAAGAACCTATTCTACTTTCTGAAAAGGAACTTGTGTGTTTTTCTGACTCAGAGATGACGGTCGGATATCTAAAAATAGGTTATTTACTGCCCCTGGTTGGTGATCTTCTCTGGGGAAATTCTGGAGGAGAGGGGCAGGGTGGGCAAACGTATTTCCTTTCTCCACTTCTCAGCCAAATTCCTAGGGGTCCATAAGGGGTGAGGCCAGGGTAGCGCACTCTGATGTCTACCTTGGTCTCCCAGATTATATTTTCTAACTGTCAGGCCTCCTCCAAGAATCATATTTTAATAAGGACTTGGGGCTCATACCAAACTCTCATTATTTTATGTGCTATAAATATTTAGAAATATCTTAACTCTGCTGGTCCATTGTTTCTCTTGCAAGATGGAGATAATAATATCTTTCACAGAGGGCCTTTGGCCTGATTAAATGAAGATGGATAACAAAATAACGAGGCGAAGTCTGGAATAATGTTGCAAGGGGTCAGAAACAAAAATTTATTGGCTAAGATGGGTAACCCAAACTCTGGAGCACTAGGAAGGAGAGGCATGAGGAACATCACGTGGTGAAAATGTCATCACACTAGAAAAGGGGACTTGCTATGATGTCTTCACTCCCCTCACACTTGTGGAGCAGCAGGAAAAAATCTGCACTAGGTTCAATATAAAAAATACACTAACTGAAACATAAGGAAATATTCTCATTTGTCTTTTCTTTCAGTGTTATAATAAATAAAACCAGCCTGTGACCAATAAAAACATACAAGCATTCTTCCTAATCTGTGTTAGTTGCACTTAATATACCAGGAAGGAGGAGCTTCTTTGAAAGTAACTTTAGTTAAGAAATGTATCTTTTCATTTTGAGGGATTCCACCCAATTTGATATTTTCCATTACATTTCAGGGAACACACATGCATTGAGTGTCTCCTATCTGTGGTGCTATTAAATTCAAAGTAGGGTTAAAATATAATAGTGTACAAGTCAGTTAGACCTCTTTATTCCTCTGCAACTAATTCTCAGAAGTCCCCATCCTACTGGGGACAGGCATAGGGAGCCAGGGATGGGGGGCGGGCAGACAGGAGACAGAAACTTTTCTATTTACAGGAATCTTCAGATTTGAGACAGTCTTTTAAAGTTCTAATAGATTTTTTAGGGTAACCTATGCCTCTTTGGAAAAATGTTTTATCACTTAGGTTTCCCACCTCCCTCAACCAAGACGGCATCTGGCTAAAGAGGGAAGCTGTGTCCTCATGGTGATGGGGAAAAGGGCCCACCAACTGGGTCTTTGACCCATTGTGGTTGACTAGGTCTGTACCCTGGGCACTTGTCTGCTATCTGTGGCTAAAGTCCATGGCTGATGAAACTCATGGTCTGTTCGCTGCTGGCTCTGGTCCCCTTAAGTGGTGTGGTTTGGGGTGTTGCTGGCTCTACTGAGCAGCATGGTCACCGGTCTTGAACAACTAATTAGATGTCCAGTACATAGCTTCCTGGCACTCCAGAGCCATGACCTTCTCTCTCCCCCACACCTAGATAGAGTCTACCCCATTGTCATCATATGGGGTTCTTTTTCCCCATGGGACAGCTTCACTTAGGGCCAGTACAATCTTCTCTAGGCCCTGAAAAACCTAGGAATTCACACGTTAACCTCATTTTTGGAGAAAATCTATGCCCTATCCCCAGTCGTTGTGCTAACACTTTACCTTTTCCAATCTACCAGTTAAGAGACGTCATGTTTAAGCAGGAATTCTTTAAAGGGACTTGACATTTTCTCAGTCTTCCCAGGGATTCCCTTAAAGTTATTTTACTCCTTAGACTCCTTTGTGGAGTTTCGGTTCCCCTTCCCACCTTAAAGGGGTACTCCTACATAATAGCCTTCTCTCTCCTGAGGCAGCATGCCCCATCTTTTTACTCCATTATGACCGCAGGGTCATAATGATGCAAGAAATCTGTCAGAGGAAAACACAGCAGGAAGTATTTATTATTACCATTATCCTCTTTACACACGCTTTATTTTATTTAATCCTTGCAACAGCCCTCAGCGGTACTTATTATCCCCATTTTCAGAAGAGGAAACTGAGGTTCAGAGTGGTTACATCCCTTACCTAAGTGATTGAACCAGGATTGACAGCAAATCCTGTACTGTTCCATCATGCCAACCACCTGCCAAGGACCTACAGGAGGCAGACACTGCTGAGTTGTTTTCCACTGACAAGGACTTACTCTTCTGCTGCGTGTCCCCAGCGCTTCAGTCTGATTTGTCTTTCAGATTCTCTCCCCCACTCCCGTCCTCAGTGCGATGCAGGAGAGGAAAGCTGTACAGCCTTTTAAGGTACTTGGTCAAGAAATCACTTAATACAGAATTAACACATCATCATGGCAATTACAATTTGTTTCTCTGGGAAAGCAAATGAGATGCTCACTTATTTATCACCACTCCCTTTGGAAAGAGCTAGCGACCATAGTAAAGTAGAGAGTTTACCATAAACAATAAAAGGTGAGTGCAGAGGCTTTTTAAAACAAGACCAAACATTTGGCTGGAGCCCAGAAGCCATTACTCTTTGTCCATTAGGATTCTCTCCTACACAATTTTCCAGAGGAGGATGAAATTCCTTGGGTCATGTTATAAACATTCGTCTTCTAAATCACGCCCCTAATAGAAAGAACAGAAGACAAGCATGTGCTGTAAGTCATTCGCCTGCAGAATGTGCTCTGCACACGGTAATATAACATGTGGGGTCAGCCCCTGCGTCAAAGACCAAATACACAAGTGTAAAGAGATGGGAGGAAAAAGACAGACTCCACATGGCCAGCATGGGGGAGGGCGGGGTGTCCCTCTGAGGAGGGGAGTCTTGGAAAAAGCTTGTTGGGGAGGAGCTGAGGGGAACATGGAATCACTGGGCTTTGCAGCCATCTGGGACAGAGATGGGACTAAATGAATGGGTGGAGGGGCCGTGCCAGTGGAGCAGGGAGGAGAGCATGCTGGGGGAGTCCGGAGATTTCTTGGCCAGTGTGTGATTAGATATAATCTAGAAGGGGTCCAAAGCTAAGGAAGGTACCTTCCCTTTCCCCAGGCCTCCAAACCCTTCTGGATCCCCAAAATCTTCCTCCTTTACCATCTCCTCCTTTCACTCTGGACCGAAAGGGAAAAATTTTGTACCCTACTGGCAGAACAGGCAGCACAGGGGATAGTTTCTGCCCCTCTTTCTCATTAGTTCTTAACTCTCTAGCCAAATACATACTTTTCTGGTTTTTTATTCCAAGGAGCCAAGCAATGTACACCTTCCGTCTGAGCCCTGCATTCCCTGCACCCACGCAGGAACCCTCCCTAGATGACCCGCCCTTTGGAACTGATCCACTGTAATTTGCCCCGTCTTTTTACTCCTCTCCCCCAAGTTCACAACCTCTGTCTTACCTGTGCTGTTTAATTCAAGCATCACAGCCCAGTGAAGCAAATGTGATAGAGCGCTATGCAAGGAGCGTGAAGACAGGTTCTGCTTCTAATTCGCTGAATGGCCAAGAGTAATTATAATGATGAGTAGATATCTATTGATTGGTTGAGCATCTAGTAGATCGGGTCCTATGCTAAGCACTTAGAGTTATTATTTTAGGAAAATGATCACTATTATTTTTAAATTTTCTAGTATCTGGAAGTTTGGGTACCTCATTCATTTATCTTCTTTTTTCCCATGGTTATTAAATTTGAAAATAAAACAAAACTCCACAAAACTGAAGGGGTTTCCTGATTCTCAGGGTCAGGGGGAGGGAAAGATTGTGTACGGGTCAGGATCTTCTGGCATTTTCTTCAGTGGAATCCAAGTGGGAGAACAGAGGGTAGCAGTAGAAAAAGGCAGATGGGCAAATCCCTTAGGGGACAGGAAGGAAGGAAGGAAGATCCTGCCCTGGGAGACATGTGTCTCTTCATTGAGCAGTGACCACTCCCCTTGGCACTGCTGAATTATCAGAGGTCTGTGCTCAAGTCTCTGCCCTTGTACAAATTCCCTAGGCAACCGTGGGAAGTTACTTTACCTTGATGAGCTTCACATCCTGCTTTGTAAGATTAGCGATGGCCAGTTACCAAACTCAGAGGATAGAACCATGGTTCAGGCTCCTTCTCCATGACAGACTAGCTGTGCGTGACCTTGAGTGAGTCATTGAACATCTTCTGAGCTCAAATTCTCATCTAAAATGGAAACACTGACCCCTACCCCACCTTACAGATCAATGTGATAATGCTGGGCACAGTGCTTTTTATGCTTGAGGACATACTTGTGAAGCAAAGGAGTCAGAAGGTGCTGACACAGGTCCCTTTTAACTAAGACAAATTCGGACTTTACAATGCAGTGACCTTATTCACGGAGAATAGCCTTGCAAAGCCTCCAGCAGCACTGCTGCTCCACATGGCTACTCCTCGTTTCCAGCAGCTATAGATGAGGGAGGTCTCCTCTTCCTGGTGAGTGAGGGTGCTCACTCACCAGGCATCATTATCTCATTTCTCCACTGATCAGAGTCTGGCCAAAAAATAAAAGATTTCTCTCTCAATCTGGCAGTCATTTCCTACTTCACTCTAAAGACGCTAAGCAAGGTCAAGTTCAAGGAACTGAATTCCTTATAAAAGGGTTCCCTCATAGTCAGGGAGAAATTAGTTCATAGTTAGGATGGGTGTGTCGAGACCCCTGTGGCTTTCTCTCTCATAGTTTTTGTAAATTATAGGTGGATAGTATTGACCCAGGCATTAGCCATGACTGTTTTTTACGGCTGTTACAGGTGCCCTTTGTGAATTTTATGATCCTTTCTTATAGAATGGGTGGAGTGCTTTGTTTTTAAGTTATTGATTTAAATTAATCATAGCTCATCCTGTCCAAACACTGGACTGTGTACACAGGTGGACAAGCTATTCATCTTTAGGCGTTTAAATCCTGCCTACTCTTGCATATTGGTATAGATAGACTATCAAGCTGCAAAAATATAAGGATAGTCTCCCAATGAGACCTCGCGTACTGCTTCTAAAAGGTTATCAAAATTCAAAAGTTTTAAGCTTTGGAAACTATATTCTGATTTTTTTAAGTGGTTAATGTTGGGGAAATGAACTGAATTTTGTCTTTGGAGTAATCGAATTTGACCCTTTTGGAAAGTCCCAACTCCACTACCTATTAGCTGTATATTCATGAATAAGTCACTTCACTTTTCTGCACATCAGTTCAGTTTCCTCATCTGAAGATGAGGGTAGGGTACAAAACTATACTACATAGTTTAAAAATATATATTTATTTTCATTCTAATATGCAAGGTCTTCTGTTCCTTATGAAGTATGATATGAGGGTAAGGAGTGCCTTTTTTTTCTCATTGTCATTAGCATAGTGTCTTGGACATGGTAGATGTTTGACATATATTTATTGGATGGAATGGAACAGAGTTAATTGCAAGTGGTGCTAACTCAGAAAATCAGGTTGATTTCCCTGCAGTAGCACTACTGAACCTCTTCATTTGACAGAGGAAGAAAGTGGGAGGGGAGGGAACCTCTCCCCAGAGAAGTCAGCCAACAGGCCCATGGCACATTGCTTTTGTGGTGGACCTCAGCCTAGAAACCAGCTTGCCTCAATCTCAGTCTACTCTTTTTTCACTGCATGATAGCACAAGATATTTGACCTAAGCAACTAATAGAAAGGAGCCACTATTAAATGTGGTGGGGAGGACAGAAGGAGAAGCAGATTGGGGGTGGGGTGGAAATGAAGAGTTGGTATTTAGAAATATAAATTTTGACATTCTTATTGGATATTCAAGTGGAGATGTCAAGTGGGAAACTGGTTCAAGAGAGAGGTCATGCTGGATATACAAATTTGGAAATTATTAATGGAGAGATGGTATTTAAAGTCATGAGACTGTATAAGATAACCTAGGGAGGGCCTGTACTTAGAGAAGAGCTCCAAGGACTGAGTCCTGGGGCATTCCAGCAACTGGAGGTCAGGAATATGAGAAGAGCCTTTTAAAGCAAAGGACACTGAGAAGGTATGTTCACTGAGATAGGAAGGAGAATCAAGAGAAGTGGTGAACTGAGGGCTAAGCAAAGAAATTGTTTCAAAAAGGAAGGAGTGATCAACTGTGTCAAATAATGAGATCTGAGATGATTATTGGACTTGGCAGCATGAGGGCTGTCAGTGAATTTGGCAAGAGCTGTTTTAGTAGAGTTGTGGAGATGAAATCCTGATTGGAAGAATTTAAGGAAGCATGAGAGAAGAGGAAGTGGCAACTATAAATACAGATAGCTCTGTAGAAGATTTAGTACTGGTGGTAATAGTAATAGTAGTCGTAGTTGTAAGTAATAGTAGTAGTAATAGTAGAAGCAGTAGTAATAGTAGAAGCAGTAGTAGTAAAAGACGTGCAGAGAAACGGGAGATGGAGCTGCACATGGAATCAAGGGAGTACTCGGATGATGCTGGAAATGATCCCGGTACAGAAAGTGCTGGATGGAGAGGAGAATGGCTGGAGTTGATGAGAGGAGAAGAGATCCAGTGACCCTACAGAGGGTTTAGCCCCAATTAGGAGCCCAGCCAGTTAACTCATTGTAACTAGAGGGCAGGCTGAGTATAGTTGTGCAGATACAATTGGTAGAAACTGTCGAAGTTCTCTTCTGCGTACTCCTGTTTTCTCAGTGAGATGAGGAGAGAGATCATTAGCTGAGAGAAGGTAGATAAAGTATCGGAAGGTTGGGGAGAGAGAACAGTTGTGAAATAATTGCCAGGGAGAATGATGACCTAGAGAACTGAAGTAGGACTGCTGGACCCCTTGTGCACTGCCTGGCATGGAGTCAGGCTCAATACATCTTCCCTGGATGAAAGATGACCCGAGAACCTAAGGAAGGAGCCAAATTGAGAATTCGAGTCCCAATATAGTGCATGACTCAGCCCATCAGATTTGAATCCATATTCAATAATGCATATTTGGCTATTTTCCTGAAGTTCCATGGAAGGAAACTATAAACATTGTGATTTAAGCATCTTTCCTGGCAGCCCAAAAGAGGGCTTCAACCTATGCCAAATGATAGGATTACAGACTCTCCTCGGAAGCCTCCTTTCTCAAATAGAGATTTTTATGGCCACATTTCTTCTCCCAGTGTAGTACTGTTCTCTTTGTTGGTACCTTTACTTCCCTTACAGGTTTTTTAAACATCAGTTTCCCAGCATTCACCATTTTTATAGCCCCTCTTCCCATTTTCCACACAAAAAATTTTCTCTTACATTTTCTTTAGGAATGCCTCATTAATTTCATATGTTTACAAACTTATACTATCCCATAAAGGCACTTTCCTCTATCCCCAGAGAAGTATCTAGTCAGAGAAATAAAATATGTGAACCAAAGTCTTAGCATTCTTTTCAGCTAATTCATCTACATTAACAAGGTCTCCTGAGTGTTTGGCTGCCTTCTAAATGGATGGTTCACCTGCTTGTGGAGAATTTCAATAATTTTTTGGTAATGGTCTTTGGTTTTCAGCCAGAGGTTGCCTCTGGAAGCATATCTTTGTAAAGTTTTGAGACTCATAAACTGACCAGAGTAATTCTCTAGGGATCTAGTCCCAGGTTCTGCTTTTTCTCTTCCTCCTTTCTTTCTTTTCTTTTTTTTTTTTTTTTAATTCTCAGGCCATTTTGATTAAGACCAATCTTTCTGTGAAGTAAGAAAAAACTTCAGAGTTAACCCAATTCTAGGACTTAATTTTTTTGGAGATCAATGAAGGCAGCAACTAGAAGCTAAACTGCTCTAGATAGATTTATTTAGATACATAAATAGATAAGGAATTTTTATTTTACTTTTGGAACATATCAGAAAAACAGAAATATACAAAAAAATAATAAAATAGACCCCACACCTTCTTTCTGGAGCACATCCTTTAGTACTTGTTTTAGCAACACTCTATAAACAGTAAACTCTTTCAGTTTTTATCCAAAAATGTCCATATTTTACCCTCCCTCTTGAGTGATAATTTAGCTAGCTATAGAATTCTAGTATGGGGCTTCCCTGGTGGCTCAGTGGTTAAGAATCCACCTGCCAATGCAGGGGACACGGGTTCGAGCCCTGGTCCGGGAAGATCCCACATGCTGTGGAGCAACGAAGCCTATGCGCCACAACTACTGAAGCCCGTGCACCACAACTACTGAAACCCACGCACCTAGAGCCCATGCTCCACAACAAGAGAAGCTACCACAATGAGAAGCCCCCACACCACAACGAAGAGTAGCCCCCGCTGGCAGCAACTAGAGAAAGCCCACGCACAGCAACAAAGGCCTAACACAGCCAAAAATAAATAAGATGAAATAAATAAATTTTTTAAAAAAAGAATTCTAGTATGATTTTAATTTTTGCTCAGCACATTGATGTATTGCTCCATTGTCATCTGGAGTAATGACACTTACTCCAGTGATGACATTGTCATTACTCCATTGTCTGTTGTGGCTGTTAAGAAGTCTAAGTCTAAATATTTCTTTTTAGATAAATTGTCTCTTATCTTGGGTTCCTCTCAGAATCTTCTCTTATTAGCCTTCTAGACGCATTTCCACCCTGATGCATCTACGTGTGAATTTGACTGCATTTATACTCTTTGGGACATTGTACTTCCTATCTCTGAGGACTCATGTCATCAATTATGGAAATTCCCAGTCATTGGCTTTTTGTTTGTTTGTTTGTTTTTAATATTTACTTTCCTTTCATTCCCTTTCCTTTTCCTCTTCTGAAACTCCTATTAGGCATAAGTTGGACTGTTTTTCTCCATGCATTTCACATCAATTTCATAGTTTCAGTTTCTTTATTTCTCTATGTTAATTCTCCTCAGAGAGATCTTCTAATTTTCTGATTCCCTCTTCAACTGTTTCTAATCTGTTGTTTTATTTCTTCACTGATATTTTAGTATTAATGATTTTTTTTACTTCTAGAAATTCTATTTTTATTGTGTTGTTCTTTTCTTACACTTCTGATTTCTTATTATATGCTCTTACTCATTTAAGTTCATTTATTTTAAAGTCTCTAGGCAATTGTTCTATTATCTGAAGTATTTGAGTCTCTAATCCTTTTATTAGCTGGATCCTCTTAATCTCATTCATGTTGGATTTTTTTTATCTCATGTGTTTTATAACTTTTACAGTGAGTTCATCAGTGGGAATTGTTTTCCTGTGAGACTTGCCTGCAGTCTTGATTGTGAGAGCATCCCTCCAGTGGGATGTGAAGGGGAGTAGGGGACAATTTGCTTTTTATTTGCTTCTGCAGGTGCCCCATAGGCATCACTGGCTCTGGATTTTGGGTTTCTGCCCCATGAGGCTTGCATATATTTGAACCACTAATTTTCCAGGAGCTCAAGCCAGGGGTTTCCATTTCCCTGAGTGCTTTTATTCACTCAGAGCCTAGGCAGAACTAGATAAGCTTCCCCATGATCTCCCTGGGCCACTGGGCAGAATGTTTTCCAAACTTTCACTGGTGTCTTTTAAGAGTCTGGGCTTTATGTAGTCACCTTAGCTCCTTATGCTAGCCCATAATCTCGTCTATCTCCCTTCATGGCTATTAAAATCCAACCCCAGGCAGTGCCTGCCCAACTACCATGCCCTCATCATGGTGGCTACAGAAATAACACACAAGCCTGCTCTCCCAGGTTTTAATTTTCTATTTTTGACACCCAGGTAACTCTACATTGAAAATTGAAGCAGTCTTAAGAGAACGTTCACAAACTTCCACTCCACATCTACATACCTACTAGCAACTACCCTCTACCTTTCCTCCTATTACTGTGGAAGAACCATTTGTGCCAAAAGGCCAATCCCTCCACTTGGGCACTAGCTCCCATTCCCTCTCACCTATGCAAGGACATCACTCCAGTAATTCTCCTCTCTCTCCTGCCCTAATTTTCTCTTTTTCCTGAATTACTCCTATCTGCATACATATAGTGTTATTTTTCCTATCTTAAAAAAAAAATCCCTTTGATTCCTCTTCCCATTTAACTGCTGCCCCACTTCTCTGCTTTCTTTAGAGAAAAATTCTCAAAGTTTCTGTCTCCAATTCTTCTTCTCCATTTCTTTCTTATGCCTGTTGCAATCAAGCCTTTGTCCTCACCATTTCACCAAAACCACTCTTTTCTAGATCACCAATGACATCCACATTGCTGATTCAATTCTCAGTCAGCATTTTACTTGATGTAGTAGCAGAATTTGATGTAGCAGATCATTCCCTTCTCCTGCAAATCCTTTTATCTCTTGGTATTCAGGACTCCACATTTGCTTTGTTTTCCTTCTTTCTCATCAGCATTTTTCAGTCTCCTTTGATGATTCTTCATTTTCTCCCCAAACTCTGGAGTACCCCAGAGTTCAGTGTTTGGACGTCTCTTTTCTACCACACTCAGTCCATGGATGACCTCTTCCAGTCTCAAGACTTTAAATGCCACTTATAGGCTGACAACTCCCAAGTATATACCTCTAGCTTGCATCTCTCTCCTAAATTCTAAATTCATATGTCAAACTGCCCACTCACCATCTCTAATAGATTGCCCAATAGGCATGCCAAACGTATTTGTCCAAAACTGACCTTTTGGTCTTTCCTACCAGCTTTGCTCTACCCTCAACAGGGGCTAGGAATAGAGAGGATGCAGGAAAATGAGACCAAAAATTTAACACCCAGATCTGACTACTAATTGCTGAGTCAAGCTAAATATATTTAGATGCACTGAGATACCTTTAAAACTCTGTCTTATATTTCCCCTCCTCAGCTAGTGTACGCAAGGTGGGCCCTCGTCCAAAAAAAAACCGGTTTTATCAGTTGCTTGGAAAGATAAAAGCCGTCAATACTTGTATTTTCCTGACGTGCTATTCCTCAACCAAGGCTGTTACACTCCCTGTGCAACCCTTGCCAAGTTTCTTAACCTCCAGAATTGCTTTCCTTTGCTGAAGATGGGGTCACCCCGTCACATAGGGCTTGGGCTTAAGAAAGCTCCTGCACAAAGCCTTTAAAAATGTTAGCTCCCTGGCACTGAGAAGTAGGTGGGAAATCGGCTTGGCCAAGGGTAAGTTATCTATTCCACCCTTTTCATTAACTTTAACTAAATTGCCAGGGAAAGAGAGCATGACCTTGTTCCTTCTCATCCTACAGTCTCAGCTTAAAGGTCGCTCTTTCAGGAAGGTCTGTCTTCACCACCCTAGCCAAAATAGGTGGTGCCCTGGGTTATTCTTCAGCACATTTCCTGTTATTGCCTTTACAGTCCTAATCAGGATGTGAAATTATTTAATTAACATATTTGCCGAATTGTTCCTTATCTATGTCCTAACCCCCAAGACACTCCCTGAGGTCAGAGCCCCTCTCTGCTTTTCCTCTCTTGTGTATCCTTTGTCCTTAAATTTGTGCTCCTTAAATTTGTTAAATCTTGTTTCTTGAGGTTCTGAGCCGTGAGTTTGAAAGCTCTTTCCCCCTATTTAAAATAAATTATCTGAAATAATTTATTATTCTGAAATAAATTATCTTCTTAATTCAGTCCTTCCTGCTGCTATTCACGTGCTTTGGCAGAGGAAGAGTGAAATATATTTAATTTTTTTAACTTATCAAAGCCATTAATATAAAGCACAGAAATGGTGAATTTTAGTGCCTGAAACTCTGAATAATCATTGAGTGGAGCTATCCTCACAAGGCAATTTTCTACTTTCCCCGTGAAATAAAACCCCCAAAATGTGTTACTATTGCAATCTATTTCCTTACTGAGACAAAGGCAGAAGAAAGCTATGAATTAACATCAACCACTCCCCTGCATCATGGATCCTCTCTGATCCTCTCCATGTGCTTGGAGATACACCAAATGTTAGATTAGTGTCATGTTTGTCACCTACATATGTGGGAAAAAACATGCACGTACACAAACTATAATTTAGCAGCATCAGAAACAGCCACTGGACTTCCCTGGTGGCACAGTGGTTAAGAATCCGCCTGCCGCTTCAGGGGACACAGGTTCCAGCTCTGGTCCGTGAAGGTCCCACATGCCGCGGAGCAACAAAGCCCGTGCACCACAACTACTGAGCCTGCACTCTAGAGCCCGTGAGCCACAACTACTGAGCCCACATGCTGCAACTACTGAAGCCTGTGCGCCTAGAGCCCGTGCTCCGCAACAAGAGAAGCAACCACAATGAGAAGCCCGCACACCACAACGAAGAGTAGTCCCCGCTCGCTGCAGCTAGAGAAAGCCCGTTTGCAGCAATGAAGACCCAACGCAGCCAAAAATACAATATAACTAAATAAATTTATAAAAAGAAAAAAAATAGAGACAGCCACTGTAGTGAAAAAAAAAAAAGAAATTGCATTTAAACATAGTAGAAGGCAGTAATATCAACAGCACTGGGAAGGAGCTATACACTCATTTGGGAAAATTTCCTCTTTTTCCTATTGACCATGGCCCAGCACAATGAATGGATTCCATTGGGATGCTCTCTGATCCCAATCCTAGCATCCTGAGGCAAATTCAGTGGTCAGGTCCAGTTCCTGTCATTAGTTAGGGTCCAGAATTAAAAACTTTTCCCAGACAGAAAGCCACAGCCAATCCTAACAGTCAGAGTAGAGGCAATGACGTCTAGCACCCTCCTAGAAACAACAGAAAGGGCTCAGGAAGTCCCCCACTCACTCCTGGTTGGGGTCCCAAGAGGCCCCATCTGGCCCCAATATTTCCTCAGAAGTACCCACAGCAGCAGGTCATGCATTAAACAATGTGGTTTCTCTTGGCATAGGTCCCTTCAGAAGTATTCACTAGCCACAAGGCAGATGTTCTGGCCCACTGCAGCGGCCAGGACCAGGGTTATCAAGGACCGTTCTCTATTGCAATACCCTATGGCCTTGGAGATGATGTTATAACTCTTCCAAGGAATCCAAGTCATTCTTTAGCTATGGATAGACCCATCAGCTTAAGAGCCACATCTTGCAGTCAGCCAAAAAAAATTGGCATTTTATTGTTTTTAAGAATTTACAGGGTTCTTACTATGTATGAGGAACTGTACTAAGAACTGTACACGCATTTGCACATTTATTTTCTACAGCAATCCATAAGGTAGGTGCTAATAGTATCATTCCCATCACCAATGGAAAACCTGAAGCTTAGCAAATGTAAGTAAATTCTCCAGATTCCATGTGTGAAGCAAAACCAGGACTCAAGGTTGAGTTGGCTTGACATTCAGACGAATAGTTAGCCACTATGCTATATTACCAGTGGATGGAATCCCTGCAATATGCCGCAGCTGGACTAAAGTTTCAGCCAGAAGGAGAGTATGTGGTGGGTTTGACTGAGAGAGACCAAAGTAGAAACTTCTTCTGAAGAACAGACCGTAGCTACTCAAAGTGGTCCAGGACCAACAGCATCACATCCTGATGCAAAACCTCAGGTCCACCCAGACGTACTGACTCAGAGTCAGCCTGTTAACAAGATACTGGGAGAGTCTCAAGTATATTAAAAGATAAGAAGTATTTGTTGATTTTGCAAATCCTCTAAATAAACTTTGTAGAAGAATAAGTCTATAACAGTAACAGAGGGGGAAATGTGGACTCATGAAGGACAGGGATGGTGACTTATCCATTTTTTAACTCCCAGTGTCTGTAGAAACGTAAGCATATGACATATTTATTGAATAAATGAGTGGATAAAGAAGGGATTAAGGCACTTTGTGGTGGACACTGTCCTGGGCCACACAGAGCCCCTTTAATTCATTTGCCCCAACTTCCTTCTCACCACATCACATGATACAGGATATTAGGTCTGAGTTTGAGGCCTGACCCTCCCTCTTCTAATATTGGGCATCTTAACCTCTGCTCTATGCCATAGTTTATCCAATTAGAAGCAAAATAGAACAAAAAGAGGACAAAACAATAGATGGGTGCAGGGCCTTGAAGACCTGGCCATGTTGGCTCAACGTGGGATAATCTGCCACACAGTTCAGGACTGGATTACAGTCTTATCCTTGCTTAAGTCCCCATGCAAGTCTTATGCCTGGGGTAGGGCAAATGTCCAGGAATGCAACGGGCTTGCTGTAGATTACAGAGCTCTTGTCTGCCCTGTGCCTCCTGCCAGGGAGGTGGGAGCCACGGGTGTTGCCCTCCAGGATCTGAGCCAGCTTTCCTTGGCAGGAGTGATGCCTATTGTTGGAGCAGGGGCAGGGCCCGGTGATGGGGCTCCCAAGGCTGAGTTAGACTTAGATGTCACACACAAGGTAGCAGGGGCTCCTGGGACCCCAAGGCTGTTTCTCCACTTCCACCATTTGCACCTGAACCTTCATTATGCAAATGAGGTATTTTCTGGTCAAGTCTTGCGGGTAAATAGACCTTCTATAAAAGGAAGTGTTGGCTCACAGCCAGGCAGTGGAGCCGAGGGCCAGGAAAGGCGTTGCAGCTCTGGCTTGCGGCATCCAGCGCGTGGCTCCTGCGACACAGCCAGGGTACGTCAGGGTAGGATGGCCGGCAGCCTCTCTGAGGGCAAGAGCCTCAGAGGGGAAAACAGTCGCCTTGGGTCCAGGGAGGGCAGATGGCAGAGCCAGGGAAGCAAAAGTGTTTCCTCCTCCAGAGTCTGAAACAGGAAAACAAACCTGTTGGACAAAAAACCTCCATGTTTTATTCACTCTGTTTACAGATGTCTTAAGCCAACAGAGTGATATGGAAGATGGGTCAGGTGCTGCAACAACTGGAAGACGGTCAGGATGGTCAGCAAAGCCTTCCTTCCTCTAGGCCGGCACTGACAGTGGCCTCACTGACCTCCTTCCTCTCATTTCTCCCATCCTCTCCCCATCAGGCAGCATTAATGTCCCCAAGCCCTTGGACCACCTCTCTACGTAGACTCTCTGGGGATAACTTATAGACAAGTCTCTACTATCTCTGGGAGAGGAAGGGGTCCAGGCTGATCAACCACTTGGCCAAGGTGCCATGGCCAGGGAGTGCCTGAGGAGACCCCAGCAGCCACCAGGGCCATCAGGACCAGAGAGCAGCCCTCTCAGACACAGCAAAGGCTGTTCTGCCTTCCCCGGCACCAAGAGTCTGCGAAACTTCAAACTCATTTCCTGAGATAAGAGCGACATTTAGGAAGGCAGCCTGGAAATGGAAAACAAGTGACAAGAGCCTCACCCACTAGCCCACAGGGCCATCTGCCAAAGACTGGTGAGCACAGCCCTTGGGGAGACTGCTCTGCTTCTCTCTCCACCCGGCCGTGTTCTCTCGCTTCCCCTCCTCTGCTCCAGGACTCCAGAGGAGGTCACAGAACATTGTACCATGATTTGACCACTGCCTTCAGTGGGAGTGATGGCCTAGCTATAGAGCGCCCAGGAGGCCAGCTGGACGCAAGCAAGAGGGAGTCAAAGTGAGTGGCACGAGCAGCTGCCTGGAGCCCAGTTTCTCCCACCGGTGCTCTCCTCCAGAGGCTGCACACCCCTCCTATCCAGTATGCCGGCCTCCACTCCCGCCCTCCCCCAACCCAGCCTCCATTCTTCAGCCAGAAGGGGCATTTCCAGGCACAAGTCCAGTCACACTGCTCCTGGCTTGAAACCTATGATGATTCCCCAAGACCCTCGGACTCAGCCTGACTTCGAAGTTCTCCTGATCAATCCCTTAGGTCTCTCTTCACATCTGCCACATTGTGCCCCAGGCCCTAGGCTTACCCAGCTCTCGGAATCCATTCTACTTCCTCCTACCGGCAGGGGGTTGCCGCAAGCTTGCTGATGGCTCAGAACACCCTCACCAGCATCTTCTTGCCCCAAACCTACAGGTTGCCTGACCGACCCCTACTCATCCTTCCATGTCTGTCCTCCCCCATCCTGTCCCCAGGCCAAGTGAGGCTGGGTGCCTCTCTGAAAGCTCTCTGAGCCCCACCTCAGCGCAACGTAGGCCAATCACCTGATGCTCGCTTGTGTTCCCAGCTAGACAGTAAACTCCACCAGGTACTATGCCGTTTTGAGGGTTTTTGTTTGTTTGTTTACCATTGGGCCTGGTACTTAAATGACAAGCAAATATTTATTAGATGAAAGAAGTTTTGAATCGATTAATTAACAAAAGGCCCAGAAAACAATTTGGACAAATGCCCCAGATCAGCCCTGCCAGCTTTTTTTTTTTTTTTTTTTTTTTGCGGTACACGGGCCTCTCACTGTTGTGGCCTCTCCCGTTGCGGAGCACAGGCTCCGGACGCGCAGGCTCAGCAGCCATGGCTCACGGGCCCAGCCGCTCCGCGGCATGTGGGATCTTCCCGGACCGGGGCACGAACCCGTGTCCCCTGCATAGGCAGGCGGACTCTCAACCACTGCGCCACCAGGGAAGCCCCCCTGCTAGCTTTTTACTCCCCCCAAGGCTCCCTCCAGCCATTACTGGGGGGCAGGGGTGATGCTCGGTCTTGCCAACACCCACTGTGCACCTTCAGGCAGGTCGCTGCCCCTCTGCCCCTCAGTGTCTCTATCTGTTCTACTCTTCCTGAAACCAAAGCAACCAAAGGCAGCCAGATTGACTGACTCCTTTCTTTAGAATGTTTATTTCACTGTGGTAAGAACACACATGAGATCTACCCTCTTTTTTTATTTTTGCGGGACGCGGGCCTCTCACTGCTGTGGCCTCTCCCGTTGCGGAGCTCAGGCTCCAGACACACAGGCTCAGTGGCCATGGCACACGTGCCCAGCCGCTCCGCGGCATGTGGGATCTTCCTGGACTGGGGCACGAACCCGTGTCCCTTACGTCAGCAGGCGGACTCTCAACCACTGCGCCACCAGGGAAGCCCGAGATCTACCCTCTTAACAAGGGTTTCAATGTACAATACGGTATTGTTAACTCGGTACAGTATTGTATGGTTGACTCCCTTTTGGCGTGGGCTGGGCTGCTGACTGCCCCTGCACTCTGCTTGTCTTCCTGTGTCCTGGTCTGAGCAGCTACATTACATGGGACAGGAGTCCGGTGGCAGGGTGTGCAGCAGTTCAGTCAAGGGAGAAAG
The DNA here is from genome assembly GCF_059928025.1 of Delphinapterus leucas. Taxonomy (NCBI): domain Eukaryota; kingdom Metazoa; phylum Chordata; class Mammalia; order Artiodactyla; family Monodontidae; genus Delphinapterus; species Delphinapterus leucas. The sequence goes on along the minus strand of NC_143141.1, from coordinate 64,218,222 downwards.
TGTGTGCTGGAAAACAGCCTGGTGGGGTGGGGCCAGGAGCCAGGGACCTTTCCCCAGATTCTTCGGAATGTTGTACTTCTTACCTCTGGGGAGCAATCAATCATATCTCACGGACCCAAGGATACAGAGAACAGACACTGTGCCCCGCACAAACGCCCTCACAGAGATTGGGGGCCAAGGCAGGGGGCTCACCCAGGACACAAAGCAAGACAGAAAGATGGCAGAAGAAATGAGACGTTTTGCCTGGGGGCCTGTGATCCAGCAAACTGCACCTTTTCCCATCTGGCCTCGGGACAGATAGCGTCATGCCCTGCTTTCCTTCTCTTCACCCCTCCTAACTTACTAGTCACCATAAAACTTCAACCAAGAGACCAGCACCTGTTTGTCTTTGAGCCTCCATGTGAAAATATATAGGTGCACGTTTTAAGACCAAACAGCCAAAAATGGATTAATGAATCAAAATTCCATTTTAGGGCTTCCCTGGTGGCACAGTGGTTGAGAGTCCGCCTGCCGATGCAGGGGACATGGGTTCGTGCCCCAGTCCGGGAGGATCCCACATGCCGCAGAGCGGCTGGGCCCGTGAGCCATGGCCGCTGAGCCTGCGCGTCCAGAGCCTGTGCTCCGCAACGGGAGAGGCCACAGCAGTGAGAGGCCCACGTACCGAAAAAAAAAAAAAGGTTCTTAAAAGTTCCATTTTAAATTCTACCATAAATGATAATCATTGGCCAGTATTGCCTGAGCCTGGGTCCCTCGCACCAAAGGAAAATCAAACCCATTGTTATTGGCTTATTGGCATTGATGACCTAAAAGTGAATCACCTTCTATCACAGGCTATGAATGGAGTGAGAATTCAGGAAGCTACAAATGTTCTTTACTGATGCTTTCAATAAAGATAAGTGCACACATTGTCAGAAGTTAAACCAAATGAGTTTTAGGAAATAAAAGTCCCCTCTGACCTGGAGGAGGGGGTGATCGGAGCTGTGGGCAGAGAGAGGACCTGAGTCGCTTCCTTTCCAGGCTGTGGGGCAAGATTAGCTCAGCCCCCTCTTTGGAACATGCCTTTTTCTCCTCCTGCATTCCTGGCTTTCCAGGCTAGTTGAGCTTCCTAATTTGGAAGTCGCCACAGAACAAACCCTGACAGTACGTGGGTGTCCTGCTGTGAACTCCCTGAGAAGCAGTGGTCCTGGTTATGTAACAGGCACCTCGGTTAACCCCTCCAAAGGCCTCCCAAGGCTCCTAAGCTGAGTGGGAGATGAGGTTCCGGGCCCAGCCCGCCCCTGTTCGCTGAAGCGGTGACATCCGAGCCCAGGCTGTATACCCAGCCACATTCTGCCAGTGCTGCCCTCTGCCCACCCCTTCTGCCTCCGCCACCCTCTCACAGCGGTGGCTACGCCTGGAATCTCACTTTGGGGCAACCCTGGAAGGCAGGGACTTCATTTCCTTTGCATCTGCCCTGATGCTCACACACTGTTGGGCTTATTAAGGGCAGACAAGCAGCGAATGTGCAAAGACAGAGAGTGAGCTAAAGACAGAGGGACTTGGAGGAGACCAGAAGAAAGAATCTTTGTTGCTCGCCATTTTTGAGCCCCTTCTGGGGGCTTTTACAGTTGAGTGCAGGCAGGGGTGTCCACAGAGGGGTGACAGATGATGTCCCCAGCTCTTGCTTGGAGGTCTGACCTCATCAGTCAGATATCTCCATCAGATGTGGCAGGTGGGTAAATGGGGTTGCTGGTCATAGTGGATATTATCCAAAATTTATTTTTGAATTTATGTATAAATATTGTCTTGCTATTAAAGAAAGTTTTAAATAAGAATATAAACCATCCATGATCCCCAAAACACAGCAACTGATTTTACTCCTGCCAAATCCTTCTGATAAGTTTTAAGTATTTTATTTTGGGATTGGACTGAGAACAGCAAATTCCTATCCAAATCAACAGGGATTCTTGTAGCTAGTGTGTGCTTGTGTGTTGTAATTTTCTGTCTCTTCCAGCCTGAGGGCTCATTGAGGATGGGGGACATGACTTGCACTTTGCTATCTCAGCATTTAGCCCAGTGCCTGATACTTAGTAGGTGCTCACTACACATTTGTTTAAAAAAAGAAATTGCCCCAATACCAGGACCTAGCCAGAAGTGTACATTTAAATCAAGAGGAGGGTGATGTATTATTATTTTAACTTTGAATAAATTTAAAACTCTCATAAAAGTAGAAAGCATGTCCAGAGTGGGGCATCAGAATGTCAACCAGTGGAACCCAGGTCAACATTGGAAGGGAACATTGTGCATTGAGTCCTGTGGGAGGGAGGACAGAAATGGCAGAAGGAAACTGATGACCTGAACACTCAAAAGCAGGACGGGGGAGGGGAAAATCATGGGTCGAGGCAGGTGGCTGAGAACTAGGTCTGTGAATTGAAGGGGTCTGCCAGGGGGGGTTTCATTGTTGTGGGGATAAGTGTGAAGGCTTGTAGGAAACTCACCAGGCTGAATAGTAAGTGCTGCTCATAGATCTTTAGCTGCTTTATATTCTTAAAATAGAAATTCTGCTTTGGGGGGTATAGTCATAATTCCTAGTGGGGAAATTATTCTCTGGGGAAAAATAGCAGTGACCGTGTGATCATAGCATTATTACTTACATATGGCACACAAGAAAATCTTTCATCAAGGCTTTGCACAGATTAGATCCAACTATGGTTCTCTTTCATTATCATTTATATTGTCTCTCTCCCAATACATCCTTACACTTATAAACACAATATGATCTATTTAATTGACACTTGAAATCTAAATGCCTTGATTGAACCTCAGAGGAAAATTCTAGGAAGGGCTGTATTTACCACCAAATTATGTACAGAATAACCATGCCTTTACTGACAGGATGGCCTTCTTTTCCGGCAGATACGATCCTCCTTTGTAATTCAAGGACAACTTGGATTGCGCTGGAGTGATGCCTGGATAAGGCACCTGGGCTTGGAGCCGCCACATGGCCTGCAGAGCAGTGTAGTCTGTCCTCCAGTTGCGCAAACTAAGTTAATGTTTAGTTCCCAGTTCTGAGCTTCTCTAGTAATTCTTTTTTTTTTTTTTTAATTTATTTATTTTATTTATTTATTTTTGGTTGCATTGGGTCTTTGTTGCTGCGCCCGGGCTTTCTCTAGTTGCAGTGAGCGGGGGCTACTCTTCATTGCGGTGTGCGGGCTTCTCATGGCGGTGGCTTCTGTTGTTGCAGAGCACAGGCTCTAGGCACGCGGGTTTCAGTAGTTGTGACTCACGGGCTCTAGAGCGCAGGTTCAGTAGTTGCGGTGCACGGGCTTAGTTGCTCCACGGCATGTGGGATCTTCCCGGACCAGGGCTCAAACCCGTGTCCCCTGCATTGGCAGGTGGATTCTTAACCACTGCACCACCAGGGAAGCCCTCTAGTAATTCTTGACCAAGCCTCTATTTGGGAGTTTGGGGATTCTGTAGTCTTGGTTTAAAAAACTAATTACATGTTATCATGATATAGACTTTCTTGACGGGTCAGGCTGATCTATCTGTGAAGACATATAGAGTAGGAGTGAATCTGCATGATGGATAAAGTGGGTGTGAGTCTCCAGACTGTAAATGAGTTAGGTAATGACACTGGAGAAGTCATAAATATCTGTGAATAAGTAATAAAGTGACATTTTGGAAGTACTTCCAGCAAGTCAACCTTGTTTTGAATCTCATCCATCTCCTAGAACCCTTCTAATCTAATAGAATCCTGTCCGATTTAAGCCTAATCCTATGGAACAGTCCTTCCTAATGTCTCTCACGTCCTTTGTTTCCTTGGGCCCCTGCCACTTTTCCAGTTCAGGTCCTCATTACCTCACGCCTGGATTATTGCAGCAGCCTCCTCGTCCGTCTTCCTGTCTCAGATTTCTCCCTGCCTCTTATCCATTCCCCACACTGCCACCAGGCTCAGGGCTGGGTTTTTTCTAACATACCACTTCCCACATGCTCTGGCTCTGCTCAGAAATCTCTGACTGTTTCCCATTGGCTTCTGAGTGAATTCTCCGTCCACAGGACAGAAGTTGAGGTCCTCCAGGTTCCAGCCCACCTGTCCAAGCTTCTGCCCTGCCATTGCTCAAAGCACCAGCCAGGTGGAGGTGGCCACTGTCTCTCCCCAGCAGACCTGTGCCTCTCTGTTCTTTGGTCCCTATGGCCACCTCCATTTGGCTCATCCCTAGAAGGCCTTTTCCTTTCCTCTGTGCCTCATTAAACCCAAACTTTCTATGAGGGCTCCATCCCCTAAAACTTTCCCCAACCTTTCCAGTCCATCCTGGTCTAATTGAGTGGCTTTCTTGTATTACTCATTCTATTTCAATAAAAACTTCCTGGAGATGCAGAGCAACTTAAAGTTAAAAAACACAATTAAAGAAATTTCAGATACAAAGACCTATGCTTGAGGAGCTACTGTAGGGTCAGAGAGGCCGGTAGATGACCACACACTCACCCCTGGCTCTGTGTCCACACTGCCTCTATCTCAGAAAGGTGGCAGGGAAGCTTGTGCTGGCTCCCCCATAAACCCAAGGCCATGATGCCCCTCCTTTTCCCCATTCAGTAGAGATTTATGTCCGTGCTTGCACTCTCCTTTATTATGCTCCATTGGATAATTTTAAAACTATCTATTGTTCCTCACTTGTTTTGAGGCAAAGGGATAAGAAGGAGATGGGAATAGGTATTCGTTCTTATATAATTCTATTCCAGTGTATCAGTGGAAGTCCACTGAGGAAGACAGAAACCACTCTAGATAGTATTTCAACCAGAGAAGCGGTTCACAGGTTATAGAGATAGGACTGGAGGAACAGTAGAAGGAAGCAGCTTAACCAGCCGAGAAACCAGGGCCGTCAGGCAGGGGCTGCTTATTGGGAGCTGGAACCATGGAGGGTGGGGCTTCCCTGTAGGACCTGGAACCAAAGAGAAAACACAGCCACTGCCAGCGATGCCACAGGAAGTGGGGGAAGAGAGTGAGAAATTACCTTAAGCCTCCCTTTCTTCCACCCCGCGGTATTCCACCAGTGCCTCTGCTGATGTGAACTGCCCGAAAGCTGGAGGGCGAGGGAGCCTGGGAAGAGTGGGAAGGGACCTGAGAGCACCTGGGGAGCTCATCTGCTCACAGCCTCCTTGACCCCCACCCCTCCTTCCTCCTCAGCCTTCACATCGGCCTCCCCATGCCTGTCAGATCCTCAGCCCTTCCCTGCTGCCAGACCTCGCTACCTTCAGGTGATCATCAGACATCCCTGTGAGGTCCTCATGACCTTGGCCTCTGCTGCACCAGCCCTGACCTCTCTGGCCCCCTTCCTAAGCTGTTAGCACTGACAGAAGGTAGTTGCAGAGCTGAGCTCCGTGGAGCCACCAGACATGGACTGTTGACCCTCCTTGTGGGCCTCACGGATGTGGGGTGATCCTTTCAACACCTTTTACTGATTTTCAGCGTCTCTCATCTTGACTCTCCCAAATCTTTCCTCAAACCCCCAACCAAAGCTCACACCACCATACACATATGCATACCTGATGTTATATTGTGGGTCCCAGCCTGTGAGCTTGAGGCACCTAGGAGACTACAGTGAAATCACAGGAGCACCACAGGATAGCTTAAATTTTCTAGGGATACCACACAATCTACTACTTTGGAGTTAGTTGGAGCTAACTACTTAATAAACAAAACTGTTAGGTATTTGGTTTTGTCTCAGGACACTGACAAATCCACTGAGACACTAAAAGCACTTTGAACTGAGTTTGTGAAACTCTGGTACGTAGGGTTTCAAAGAAAAAATATAATGACCCCCCGTGTGCCTACAATACAGCACAAGAAATAGAGCATTTCAGTACTCTATTGAATGAAGCGAGGGAGGGGTCAACGATGGTGACAGGAGGTGCCTAAGCTTTCCTCCTCCCACAGATGCACCAAATGTACAGCTAATAAGGAGCAATTTCCTCTGAGAGAAATCCAAAAGCCAGCTGAACGGCACCTACACGCCAGGCAACTGAGAAAATGCCCACATCGAAATAAGCGTGAAAGGCTGGACACACACTCACCATAAACCCCAACCCCGGTACAGTGCCATACAATCAGGGGTGCGACTGGGGGGTGGGAGTTGAGGATTCCCTGCTTCTCCCTGAGGAGCGGAGGCTTTGGACTCCACCTCTAGGGCCACAACTTTTAAAGCTCCCACCTGATATGGGATCCCAGAACACCTAGCTCGGCAAGCCAATTGGACTTGCGTCCATGAGCCCCATCGGACTATAGGAAACAAAGGAGAGATTCTCTATGGATTCATGAGCACTGGCTGAGGCTATCCACCCAGGGCTCAGCACAGAGGGAACAGGCAAGAATGCTCATCTCCCAGACTTTCCCTGGTAGGGGATTGACTGCCTACTTTACAACCCGCTACCCGAGGGTCCAGCCTCTAATTTGCAGGCATCGAGAGGCTAGCTACAATCCTCCATGGAACCCAGGAGAGCCAGTGGGCACTTCCACCACCTTCTCCTTCTAGCTCATCCCAACTATGAAACCAGGCACCAACATCTCTCTGCAAGGAGCTCATATGCACGCTTGGTACCCCAGCTTTTGTGGCTGCCGTTCTATAATTAAAATTTGCTGAGTAGAACTTGTGTTTTCACCAAAAAAAAAAAAAAGGAAATATATGAGGTGATGGATGTGTTAATTAACTTATTGATGGTGGGAATCCTTTCACCATATATACATATATCAAATCATCCGACTGTAGGTTTTTTAATATATTACAATTTTATTTGTCAATCAAACCTCAGTAAAGTTGAAAAATAAAATAAATAAAATAAAAATAAACACGATTTAAACCTACTGAGATTTCATCCATAATTACATCCTCCCCCTCTTTCTGTCCATCCTTCCCAGAAGTAACTCTCGGCCTGAATTGTTGCACTGGTGATTCTCTGGCTTTTTATAGTTTTTATTACAGATGATTGTTTTTAAAAAACATATATGTGTATCGTTTAGATTTGCATGTCAGCCTTCATCACATTTTCCACCAAATGTGAACCGGTCTCCTGGCTGGTTTTCCTACCTCTCGATTTATCCTACTGCCATTCCATTTACTTCTTTAGACTCTGATCAGGTCATTTCACTGCTCAACAACCTTCAAGGACTCCCCATTCACCACTGAAACAATTCCCTTCACAACCTTAATATTCTGAGCTTCACAAGTCTTTTTATTTCTCTGAGCCTCAGTTTCATAATCTGTAGAATAGGAATAAAAATACTCACCTTGCAGGATTGTTTTGAGGGTCAAAAGAGACAATTATGCTAAGTGCATACCATGGGGCCTGACACATAGTAGGAATACAGGACACTGGAGCTGATCTTATTTTTATTACCCCTCCTTTTATTACCCCTCCCTGGGCTGTTTATTTTTTTTAATTAATTTATTTATTTAGTTAGTTATTTTTGGCTGCGTTGGGTCTTTGCTGCTGTGCACAGACTTTCTCTAGATGTGGAGAGTGGGGGCTACTCTTCGTTGCGGTGCATGGGCTTCTAATTGCGGTGGCTTCTCTTGTTGCAGAGCACAGGCTCTAGGCACGCAGCCTTCAGTTGTTGTGGCATGGGGGCTCAGTAGCTGTGGCTCGTGGGCTCCAGAGCACAGGCTCAGTAGTCGTGGTGCACAGGCTTAGTTGCGCCGTGGCGTGTGGGATCTTCCTGGACCAGGGCTCAAACCCATGTCCCCTGCATTGGCAGGCGGATTCTTAACCACTGCACCACCAGGGAAGTTCTTGGGCTGTTCTTTTTTTAATGACGATCGTTCCTCCTGTATGAACTTCCCCCCCAGGCATAACACAGGCCCCCCGCACACAGTGAGTGCTCATGTTTGCTGAGTGTGAAATAAACCAGTCTCGGTGGTCAACTCACACACAAGTTAATAACACCTGGGGTGGGGATTTCTATTAATTGGTCTTTGAAGAACCCCAAAGGGAAGTCGAGATTGCCTGTTCTGAAGGGGAGGAGGGCACTGACATTTTCTTCTGCTAAGGAGAGTAAATAAGATGTTATAAAATCTTTAAGACATTTTCAGTAGCAATGTGTGCGTATAGGCTTGGGCTGGGCTGCTCCTCCAGCTGGCTTTTGTCAAGCATTAGTTGGCTGCCCTCAAAGCAGAGCTGCCTGCTCGAAGACCGCAGGATTAGCTGGGGCCCCAGCTGGTGGGAGGGAACCCATTCCTCTGATGTGCACGGTTGCCTCAGGGCCTGGAACCCATTCCTTGCTGAGTTGTCAAATGACTATTTTAGATCCTGTAGAGTTGGCCGGAGTCCCTAGTACACCCATGTCTCTGTGTGTGAACTGCTTGCCACTTGCCTCTTCCCTCGGGCTTTTTCAAAGAGGACTGAAGACTTTAATGGCTGTAAATGACTGAGATTCTCTAGTTATCGTTGTATTTATGCATAATTTTGACAGGTTGTCTCCTTATTGAGAAATGGCATGTTTCTTATCTTTTGAGAAAGATTCTTCTTATTAATCTGAGAAGTGGTACCATGCATTATGCTGGGGTAGGGCAACATGTAATCAGCCTTAGCAAAAATAGAGCCCAAGAGGCCTGTGGTCCCTACAGAACCACTTCACCTTTAATTTGGTTTCTTTCCCCAGTAGGTCCTCTTCATCCCACCCTCTCCATTCCCACTGGCTGGCCTTCAGACTTCTTAAGTGAAATCATTTGTTCTCCAAGGAGTGCCATGTTTTAAAAACTATGTACCTACTGAAAACCAGAAAGACTTGCATAAACGTGCAATTATTTGAACTTAACTGCACATGTATATGAATATTTCTATACATTATATCAACAAAATAGAATAGTGTTCTATGATAAGAAATGTATATAAACTACTCAAAAAATGATAAAAGTTTACCTTTTTTCTTGAGTAGCACAGAGTGACTTATCAAATGCCAATGGTTATGCTAACATTTACTTTAGTGAAGAGATAATTACAAGGGTTGAAAAGCCTATTGAACCCATCAGATTGTCTACACATCAGCTGGTCTTCATCCAAACCAGTTTATAATCTAAAACAGCAAAGTCTTTACTTTAGATGCAACCAAGGTCATAACCTTTTGGTTCTTTTGTTCTTAAAAATGTTCCCTGGTCTGAGTGATCCCAACCAAGTTTCAAGTTGTCTCTGCACTTCTGAATGTGGTTCTGATGCTAATGTCAGCAGGGTGAGGGTGAGGGTGAGAGCTGACCAAGGGTTCTATTTGCAATTTCCACCTATGGAACTGTGTCTATGGAGGCAGACATGGCCTCTCGTGGCTTCCAAGCTCACTGACTTCTAAATTACATTTGTATAGCATTCATAGGGTCCCGAAGGAGTAATAGGTTGTCCCCGCTTTTGTATATTTTGTTTGGAAGTCCAGGTAACTCACAGAATAACGCTTTTCTCAAAGATCTTAGTTACCACTTGTGATTTGACATTGAAAATACGATGCATTAGATGATTTAAAACTTCTTGCTGACTTTTGTGAAAAAACAATCAAATGTCACTCAGATGCACTTCACTCTACACAAAAATGTCAAGAGTTGTACGTGGAGCCAATGTTCTCTTTCCCACTGGCACTCATCTCTGAGGGACTTTGCCTTAATTTCAGATAGAAGTCCACTTGGCAGTGACCTCTATCACTGAGGCTGTGCCCTGTCCACACTTGGAATTATTAAGCAAATAATTGCTGATGGCAACTTAACAACTTCCTATTTAAATAAAACCTTTCTTTTTTTGTAAGACAATGCTTTGGTGTGCCTAAAAATCCTTTGTAAAATATTGATAATTACTCTTACTTACCCATTATGTAACCTTGAACTTTCTTAAGATAGTTTCCTTAAAGCCTACCTAGAACACCTGTGTAGGTTTTTTATGTAATCATGTAAAGTTTCAGGTTTGGACTTTCATGCTTTCAGCCAAACTTTATTAGAAAGGGTAGGTGTCCATTCCATCCTTCTCCTTTTCACCATTACTTCATTCATCCTTTCAGCTGACATTTACTGAGGTGCTTCTTTATGCTGGACACCACAATGGACTTTGTTAATCTCAAAGTGAGAAAGACCGTCAATGGAGGAGGTGACTTTGTAAGCAAATGATTGTAATAAGGTCAGATAATTACCACCAGAGAGGCACCAGTACTGACCACCTTGCTTGAAGGAGTGAGAGAAGTTTCCACAAGGAGGTGACATTTGAGCTTGACCCTGCAGTAGTTTGTCAGGCAAAAGAGAAGGAGGGAAGGACTTTGAGGTTAAAAAGAAGTATCAGCATGAGAAGGCAGGGATGGTATGAGGAGTGTTTGGTGGTACAAGGTGGGGAGTTGGCAATTCACGAAACATACATGCACACACATACATAATCAGATACCTACTATATTGCAAGCACTGGGCCAAGTATACGTTATTTCATTATCTCATTTAATTTTCCTAACAATGCTATGAGGTTGGAATTTTTAAATCACCATTTTATAAATGAGGAAGGTGTTATCGTTGCTACTTTACAGATGAAACTCTATGTGGTGAAGGGACTTACCCAAGGTCCTAGAGCTTATCTGGTGTAGCTAACACCAAAGCTTTTACTCTTAATGACTGTGTACGCAGTTTCAGGCAAAGTGATGAGGGTCTTTCCATGCCATGTAAAGGCTTTGGCATCTATTCTGTTGGCAATGGGACACCATCAGTGTGTTTTCAATAGGGCAATGACGTTTCAAAAAGATAAAAATATAGCAGTGTGGAGGAAGGGTGGAAGTGGGACGAGACCAGAGACAGGGAAACGAATTAAGAGGGCATGAAAATAGTCTCGGTAAGGAATAGTGAGGACCTGAACTAAGGCAGGAGTGATAGAGCAGCAAAGATGGAGTTGAAAGATAATTCAGAAATAAAATAGAAAGGATATATGTAGAGTGATGGGTGGCCAGGGTTACCAGGTTCTTTGCTGAAAGCCACAGAACCTATGTATTCCATCTGGTTTAAGAAGAAAATGAATTTGCTAAATGATATAAGAGAGGCTACAGAGTCTTTTGGTAGGCAGTGGCGGGGGGCGGGGAGGTGGGGAGTGCTGAGAATCAGATTTACAAGCGCTGTAGCTAAGAGAAGTGCCTGAATTGCATCAAACTGTTCTAGTGAAGACCTTGCTACTGCCGTCACTGGGCTTAAGAACTTAGGTACCAAGTATTAGTTTCCTATTGCTGCTGTAATAATCGACCTCACATTTATAGTCTAAGACAACACAGTTTTCTTACACTTCTGAAAATCAGAAGTCCAAAATGGGTCTTACCAGGCTAAACTCAAGGTGTCATCAGGGCTGCATTCCCTTCTGGAAGCTCTGGGTGGGGGTGGGGGGTCGGTTTGGGGGGGGGCTTTTCCAGCTTCTGGAGGCCACCTCACTCCTTGGTTCATGGCCCCTTCCTCCATCTCAAAGCCAGCGGAATGACATTGTCAAACCTCTCTGCTTTTGTCATGGCATCTTCTCTCCCTCAGCTTCCATCATCACATCACCTTCTCTGACACGGGCCCTCCTGCCTCCCTCTTATAAGGACTCTCTGGATTACATGAGAGCCACCCAGACAATCCAGGATAACCTCCCGCCTAGGATTCTGAGTGTGATCACACCTGCCACGTGAGGTCACATACTCATACCCAGGTTCTGAAGATTCGAACAAGGACGTCTTTGGAAGACCATTATTCTGCCTTCCACAGAAGCTTTCCCTCAAATTCTGGGCTCAGGTCTTTTACCCAAAGGACCTCATCACCCTCTCTGTGAAATGCTGGATGTCCCCACATCCACCCTTATCAGAATGCCCTCAGCACAGGCCTTCTTTGTGCCCTAAGCTTTCAAATCACGGTTGTACATGATCAGGGGAGTCTGGGTCACATGCCCAAACCTTAGCTGCAAGAGAGGCTTGGAGAGCAGGTTCTGACTCCTTCCTCGGGCACAAGCAGGCTCCTAAGAGGGGGTGTTCAAAATAAGTTGCTAGGTGGTCGAAAATATGACAGATACCTACTAAACCCAGCCAAACCCCGGACTGTGGCTTGGGTTCTGTTTCAAGTACCACCCTGAAGAGGAGCATTTGCAAACTGGAGCCAGGACAGCAAGGATGGAGATGGAGCCTGACGCCGTGACTCAGGAGTATTCCGTAGACTTAGGACATAAGGCCAGTTGCAAAAGGCACATGATTGAGGTTTCCTGATGGTAAAGGAAGGGCTTGCACATGGAAGAGGGATTGGACTTGTGTGTGCGTCTTCAAAGGCAATGCTAGGACAACAGGGTGATGTAGTCGCAAGGTGTTCGGCCTCTCGTCAGCATGCTCCAAGACAGATGGGGTGCCCCGACAGGCGATGGGCTTGCTACCACTTAGAGTTTTAAGGCAGAAGCAGGATGACAAGATATTGGGGCACAAAGAGAGAATTCAAATAGCAGCTGAGAATTGCACTAAATGGCTTCTAAGTATTCATCGTTTTGTTTTTACCCAATAACCCAGTCATTGAGGGGATTAAGGGCCAAATCACAATTTTACGTGGAAGTAGCGTTTTTAAAGAGAAAATGCTTGATTTTTAAAATCTTGCCCTTAACTTTAATTTTCTGATTCCCGATTCCTAACTTTTTTTTTTTTTAACAGTAAGTAAGTAACATTTTAAAACTGTGTAGCGTGTTCCCTCTCTGACTCCAAAGTCTGGTTTTTATCTCGGGCCTGCTGCCGTGCTGGAGGACTTGACGTGCCTTTTGTGTTCGGTAATGTCTTCATCTGAACAACAGGCCTGGAAAGGTTGATCCCCCGGTGGCGAAGCCAAACATTGACTGGATAGAAGTTGATGAATTTGTATAGGAAATAAGTGATTTCAATCTGTTTTCCTTTTTCTACGTATGCAATTCCCCATCTGCATTCCAGCCTTGGTGGAGAGGCCCTGGTCAGCCGCCCCAGGTTATCGCCACCGTGCAGAGATGATGGAGGCTGAGAGTGGGGGCCATGATGACCTGCTTCTTCCCAAACCACTCCAAGGGTTACACGTTTACACACCCCCACAAACTGCGTTTTGGAAGGTTATTTTGCAAAACAGAATCTCATGCGGGGAACTATGTGCATTTCTAAGCTAAACGTCAAGATGTTTCTTCTTGGATTTAACCTGACCTTCTTTCGTTCTGATCCAAGCTCCATGTGGCGTGATATGATGCAGATTTCCGGAGTGACCCAGGCATCATGAGTAACAGGCACTTATGGTTTTGTATTCTTTCTTGTAAAATGGGAGAAAAAACTTCTGTTCATCTGCAAAGCACCACAATGGATAGTGTTTCTGAAACTATCATAGATCCCATGTTCAGAGTGGGGTGTGTGTGTGTGAGAGAGAGAGAGAGAGAAGCTGGTGAGGATAAGGAATGGTAGTATAGGAAACTGCAAAAAAAATTTCTGAGTGCTTTGTCAACCCTCTTCTACCAATTAACCTTCACCCCGAATAACAAAAGGCAATAATGTGATATATTTATAAGCATTTTCCCCCTTTGTTCTTAGAAAACTTTCCTTCTGGGTTGTTTTGTTTTAGTCCTGAGTAGGCAGCTCTGCTGCATGAGAACAGAGGGAATCTTCACAAGCAGGTGTCTCAATAGCACAAATTTACAACGAAAGATACACTGACAGTTACTCAAGACAGATACTTACAGCCTGCGCAGTGATTAGCTAGAATGCTAAGCAGCCATTCCCCCAAATGACTGTAATTAGTAATCTTTTAACCCAGCTAAACCAACTCTCAGCGTCTCTTCTTAGATGTTCTCTGGATTCTATAAATAGAATACGATAAGCATTCCTCCACATTATATTCAGTCAGATTCCTGGCGACAAGGGTCCTCTCCCTTGTTTCTCTTTCTCCACTCTCCACTCCCTTCCTCTCTCCTTCCTCCACCCAGCCCTCTCCTGCAGGCAATCCAGCCCAGACACCGATTTTCACTCTCAATTCTTCACTCTTTTTCTTTAGAAGAGAAACATCTTGCATCTGACCTTCCCCCCACCACCAAGTGGTCAGAGTTCCACGCATCCTCCTTCTTAAAGACTCCCTAAAAGCCACCCAGCTGTCCCTGCCCCCCAGCCCTGCAGGAGTTCAGATCCAGGTGGCCAAGCGCTAGTTGGGGTGGGAGGTACCACGATGCCCATACTCTAGTGGGGGGAGGGAGAGGCAGGAAGGAAGGAGGCTGAGCAAGGGGGTGGAAAACAGAGGGAACCTGATGCCCGGGAGGCCTACGTCCCATTGCCCCATGGGACATTAACCCCATGATCCCTACACCTGCTCCAGGACAGTAAGACTGCAGCCAAGGCAGGTGACCCTGTGCTCTTACAACACACCTGCTCCACCCATAGCTCCCCCAGAGCTGCTGCAGGACAAACAAGCCAGCCGTGCCCACCCCCAATTACATGCAGGTTCAAACTGTTCAAAGGCTTAGAGGGAGGATGCAGTTACTTAGCATTGAAGTACAGCCCACAAAAGGATAAGCAGACCGCCTTGCTGCCCCTAGACAGTGCAGGAGTCTCATCTCCTCCCCTCCACCCCACCTGACATGCCTCGTACCTTCCCCTCACTCTCCTCTACCAGGCGCGCACACACACACACACACACACACACACACACACACACACGTGCGCACACAGACTCAGACCCCTTCAGATCCCCGAGGTCACATGTCAGTGGCGGGCCTGGGCTTGGAAAACAATGGGCCATTTCTGAAACCCACGGAGGTGGAATGGGGACTTTTCCAGCAGGCTTTCTGTTCCTAGCCCTGCACTCACTGTGCCCCCCTCAGGCACACCCCGCCCTCCCTCAGGCTCCCCAAGCCTGAAAGCACAGGGTAGCTAAAGGAGCCTTAATTTCTGGGACTCTGCCCTCTTCTCTTCAAGGAAGTTGCTGACAGGATAAGGGCTTTCTCATCATCCTAGAAATCTCACTTGCTTATGCTCTGGCCCTTACCCCTGATTCACCCTGTCCTCCCTCCTTGAAATTCCCTGGGATCCGCTTTTGTCGCAGCTGACTTCCCGTGCCCGGTACAGAGCACCTGGCCTTGAACCATCTGTCCACTTTCTGGCCTCATCAGGCTAGGCTGGTTTGCTTTTGCTTTAGCAGCTGTGGGAGAGGGAAAGGCCTGAAGAGGGGCCAGGAACATCAACCACCAAAAGGAAGAATGATAACACCAACTAGACTATTTAATCTTTACATTTGGCAACACTGTCAATACAGTATCTGATATTCACTGAACACATAGTTATGGGGAGGGGGACATCTCTGTGCAGTCACTCTTCTGGGCTCTGGGGAAACAGACGGAAAAAGACAAAGTCCCTGACCTCATGGAGCTTCCATTCTAGAGGAGATAAGCAGTAGACAAATAAACATAGAGTAGGAGCCAGCTAGCGCAATGAACATTTCTCATTCTTTTTAGCTGCCTAGAATCTGAACCTCCATCCTGTGTCTGGAGACTCTCTACCTGATGGAGTCTTGTGGGGATGCAGAGGCCATGGCCTACTACATAGAAATGAAAAATGCCAGAGAGCAGTTGACCAGCCTCCTTTGTAGAACAAGCCAAGACCTGTGGTCAAAGCTTGACCAATCGGACACACTGGCTCACACCTGGGGTCAGGAGTTGGTGATTTAAGGGCACGGGGCTTGCAGAAAATTCTCTCTGATGGTGGCAGCGTCTGCAGTGAGATGGAGATTCCAGAACACCAGAGGTGGTGGGTGAGGCAGAACGAGTGCCCAGCTCCGCAGCCTTGGTGTTGTAACCTGTGGCAGCAGAGACAGCAGAGTTCTCACCTGTTGGTGGGGTTCATGCATTTTTCGTGGCTATGAGTCACTGAACTTTCCCAACTATTCCTTGAGCTCTCAAAGTCTATTAAGAGATCCCTTTTGGACTTAAACTAGCCAGGGTTTCTCATGCGTTCACCTAAAGGTAGGTAATACCTGACATAGGTATTTACAAGTACAATGATAAAAACAAATCCATGTGAGGAGTTTTCGATGATGGAGGCTATTTTATTTAAGTGATCAAACACAGCTTCTCTCAAGAGAAGAATTCTAAGTCTCTCCAGAAAGCAAAGCCACATAAGGGCCTGGGGGAAAAGTATCCCAGAGAGAGGACAGTAGGGCAAATGTGAGGCAGTAACAAGCTTGTGAGTCCAAAGAATTCCAAGAAGCCCTGCGTGGATAGAGCTGAGATAGAAGTTGAAGTCAGAAGGATAAACAGGGGACTTCCTTGGTGGCGCAGTGGTTGAGAATCCGCCTGCCAATGCAGGGGACATGGGTTCGAGCCCTGGTCCGGGAAGATCCCACATGCCGCGGAGCAACTAAGCCCGTGCACCACAACTACTGAGCCTGTACTCTGGAGCCCGTGAGCCACAACTACTGAAGGCTGCGCGCCTAGAACCCATGCTCCACAACAAGAGAAGCCAACACAATGAGAAGCCCACACACTGCAACAAAGAGTAGCCCCTGCTCGCCACAACTAAAGAAAGTCCACTTGCAGCGACGAAGACCCAATGCAGCCAAAAATTAATTAATTAATTAATTAATTTAAAAAAAAAAAAAAAAAAGAAGGATAAACAGGATCCAGAGCCAGTGAAGCTGGCTAGACCATTGTGTGGAGTTTGCATTTCACTGCATGTGTAAGGGAAGCCCCTGGGTGGTTTCAAGCAGGGGGAAGCCTGACCTGATAGTTAAAAAGATCACTGACTGCTATATGGAGAAGTGCATGTAGCAGGACAAGAGTGGAAGCAGAAGGATCAGAGGCTATTGTGATGGCCCAGGAGTGAGGGGGTGTGGCTTGGTCTCCATCAAGACTTAGGATGTTTGAGGAGGGGGTGATGAAGAGGTCAGATGAGGAACGCATTTTGAAGGTGGAACTAACAGGCTTCATGGTGGATTAGATATGGGATGTGAAGGAAAGAGAAAAGTCAAGGGTGACTGCACAGTTTGGGGACTGAGCCACTTACCGAGGTGAGGAACATTAAGAGACAGGCCAACAGGTGTGTAGGGAGGACGGAATCAAGAGTTCAATTTTAGAGAATTCCCTGGCAGCCCAGTGGTTAAGACTCTGTGCTTTCACAGCCGAGGACCCGGGTTCAATCCCTGGTTGGGAAACTAGGGTCCTGCAAGCCACTCGGCAAAAAAAAAAAAAAAAGAAGAAGAATTCAACTCTATCTTCTGTAACATCATGCATAATGCTGTATGATCTTATTTTTGATGAACCATAGTTTATTTAATCAGTCCCCTATTGCTCATCATTTGGGTTGTTTTCAGAATTTCCTCTTACCTAAATTTTGCTATAGCAAAACTTTTTATATATCCATGATTATGATTATATTCTTAGAATGTATTTCTAGAAGTGAAATTTCTGAGTCAAAGGATGGCTTAAGGATTTTGATACATACTGTCAAATTGTCCTTGGGGAAAATCACAACTAGTTACATTCTACCAGCAAAGTATGAGTGTGCCCCTTTCCTCACATCTTGTCAATGCTGACAATATTTTAGAAAAAGTTTACAATTTGACTAGCCATACATTTCACCATTTTAATTTGCACTTCCTCGATTACGAATGATGCCAAACATTTTTAACAGACTTGTAGACTATTTTTCTTTTGTGAATTATTTGCTCTTTGTCAGTTTTTAATTGGAATTCCACCTTTTCCTTATTTATTTGTAAGAACTATTTATACATCAGAGATATGAAAATTTGATTTGTTGTATACTTGCAAAGTCTTTTCCTAATTTGTCATTTGCTTTTAAATATAGTTTATGTTTAATTTCTTTAATAAACATGTTATACTTTTAGAGAAGTTGGTTCTGTGGTGTCTTACATATTTTTAGAATTTCTACTGGATATGGGACGTTTTATTATATTTTGAATTTGTTACTTCTTGAACAAGGTATTAATATATATTTATTTTCTGAATATTATTTGATATCTCTTTTATATTATTTTCTTCTTCCATAGGTTCTCTTTGGTCTGTGGTGAAGGCAATCATATCACTTGCAAATAATAATTTTCATTCTCTTTCCTTCTACAACCCATCATTTTGTTTAATTGGCTAGAACCTCTTCCTCATTGTTAAAATAGCATCAAGATGGCCAACTGCTTACAGTCTTCCTGAACTTTAACAGGAAGAACCCTATTTTCCCACTATTACACGTGGTATAGACTACATAGGTCTACGTTACTGTTCTGTCATTCATTAAAGAAGTAGTCTTCTAAAAAAAGAGTTCAGCTTAGCTCCAGTGGAGGTGAAACACCTATTAGACATCCCAGTGGGGAATGTAGAGTTGGCAGTTGGTTATAAGAATCTGGAGTTCGAGGCAAAACCAGAGCTGGAACTAAGCATATGGAATTCCTCAGCACACAGAGGGAATTTATCGCCATGAGACTCAGTGTGCTCACCCTGGAGTGACTGTGGCTGGAAAAGAGGGCCCTCAGGACAGAACTCTGGGGAACCCGGGATGAAAGGATGATATTACAAAGAGGAAGAGGAGCCAGGAAGGGGACCGCAAAACTGGAAGAAAACCCAGACTGGTGTGTCCAGGAAGCCAAGAAAAGAAAAAGATTCACAGTGATCCCGGGGGCTTCCAGAGGATGCTTATAGGCAGTGGGTAAGGGGACTGAGACTCAGAGAGAGAGGGCCATGCTGTTTCAGGGCTCAGGCTGGTACCTCTTCCAGAAAAGGAGGCCCCTGAGTCTAGAACATGCTTTGCTCAGCACAGGGCAGACAGCACTGTGGCCACACACAGGCCCGGCCGCCTGCTCTGTGAAAAGAGCCCTTTGTAACTTCTTAAGAAGGAAACACCTCCATCAGGGGAGGAACACTATTCGCTTCCTGTTAGAACAGACTGACTCAGGATCAAGCTCGGTGCCAGCCCATGTCCACAGGGAGCAATGAAGGAAAGAGGGGGAAGGGGCAGGCAGGCTCGTGTCTGGGGGGACTGGCTTAGCAAGAAAGGCTCCGGAGAGCTTAGCTCATGGGCGGCTGCCGGCCACAAACCCAGCCTCTCCCCATCAGAAACTCCTTTCCCCTCCATAGGTCTGTCTTCTTGAAGCGCTGAGAAGTGGCATAAAGGCAGCCAGTCTGTGCACTTAGTGGGTGGGTTAGTTTAGCTCTTAGATGCCTACCAGCCCTTTTAGGGGAAGGTTAAAGCCAATTATTCTTTCACTCATTCAGCAGCTACTTGCCGAGTACCTACTTTATGCTAGGCTTGTGGGACACAGTGGACAAAAAGACAGACCTGTTTCCCATCTCCCCCTGAACTTAGAGTCTAGTGAGAGAAATTAAACAAACACAAACACCTCTATAATCACAAGTTCAATAGGCCTGTAAGGGAATGTTCCCAGGGACATATGATGGCAGCCCTGATGGACGCCAGGCAGACTCCTGCCTCAGGATGTGCTAGAATCTGTAAAAGCAGGAGGGAGGGGGCAGGGGACAGGAATCTGACCCCTGTGCTTTTAGAAGCTAGCCAGTCAGTTATGCCAGGGCCAGGATGCTTTAGGTCCCCAAAACCCTGATCAAATAGTGGAGCATGGAAAGGGGACAGTTGCTCCTGTCAGGAATGGAGAAGCTGCCTAGAGCTGCTGCTATGGAGGGTGTTGGCCCCTTGGGGCAGCAGCCTCGGGCCCAGCAACCACTACCATGAGGTGCCCAGTGTTCCTGAGGCAGAAACCACAATACTCACCATCATCAGCAAAAATGTGTGACTCTTTTGTTAAAAGAAGAGCAGAGGATCATATAGTAGTTCTATTTTTAAGTTTTTAAGGCACCTCCGTACTGTTCTCCATAGTGGCTGCACCAGTTTACATTCCCACCAACAGTGCACAGTGGTTCCCTTTTCTCAACATCCTCACTGACAGACACTTGTTATCTTTTGTCTTTTTGATAATAGCCACCTCGACAGGTGTAGGGTAACATCTCCTTGTGGTTTTTATTTGCATTTCCCTGATGATTAGAGATGCTGAACACCTGTTAGCCGTTTGAATTTCTTCTTTTGAGAAGTGCCTATTTTCATATGTACTGAAGATATTTCAATAAGCTGTTAAAAAAAGGAGGGGAGAAAAGGGAACGTCTCTGCCTCTTGTGAAAGTCAAGGGAGACATTCCACATAGGCTTCTTCAGGGTTGTAACCATCTCTGCAGCTTAAGCCTACTCAGCTAGTCAGCTTGGTCTGTACCCCACAGACACGCACCCCTGACGCCTCCATACATGGCACACACACTCCTACAGAGAGGACAGTGAAAACAGTTAGGCTACCGCAATTCATTTATATGCTCTGGATTCAAGTGTGCTTTTATTTATTTTCTGGTTACTGCATATTAAGCTAAACTTTCCTCTGATGGTTGAAAATACCTTAGTCTCTTTTCTTACATAAATCTAAACACCGAGAGTTATTATATTGTTTGTGGACAAAAGAGGAAATCTAATCCTCAAGTCTTTTACTCTGAATTTCAGTTTTCACTGTGTTATGATCGTACCTACAGGATGTTGGAGTGAATGTATGGAAAAGATAAATAAAGACTTATTTGGATATAGGACATTATCGTTGCCTAGGTGTTTACACTACGTTACTTCATTTGATCCATGCAACTGTCCTGTGAATTAGGCAAAAAATATTTCACTTTTACAGATGAGGAAATTTACGTCCTGAGATGTTAAGTAACTTACTCAGAGGTCAGCTCATTAATTTGTTTGTTTTTTCATCTTGACCACCATATTCCTCTGTACTAGTTTTAGGATTCTGGAATGGAAGTTATACATATTTTAAGCTAAATTCATAGTTGTCTTAATATTCATCTCTTCCTAAAATAATGGGCAGGAAATCTGTCTAACAAAGAACTCTAAATTTATTGTTTGTCTGCCTAATTAAATTTTACTGTGTTTTGTTTTAATCCTGTTAATGAAACTTTGCAAATGGCCAAGGAGATTTCCCCTAGAGTCCCAAATAAAACACAGATGGATCATATACACATCCAACTCAATTACATGACAGTTCCAAACTCTTAATTTCAACCTTACATTAGAATGAAAATTTTACTTTCTTTTCACCAGTTTTTTTGTTTTGTTTTGTTTTCTTTTCTTTTTAGGGCTAAGGAAAGGAGTAGGGGGTGGGGTGTATGGGAGCATCTTTGTCTCTTTGGGCGATCAGCAGCGCCATCTACTGTCAATCAATAAAATAATGAAGCATTGCAACTAGTCAATGAAAATTAAGGCTTAATGAGGGAAAGACAATTTTATAACCCCGGTATTTAACCAGTAAAGATTTGTAAATACACATTTTTTATTTTAGATTATGACATCCTTAAGCAACTTACACAAAGAACCAGATAAAATGAAAATATAATGATTTATGTAATGCTTAAGAGGACTAATTTTGGAAGAGGAGAAAAAATGGTTTCAGCTAAACCACTTAGTAGATATGTGACTTCTCTTACCCTCAGTCTTTTCATCTGTAAAATACGAATAATTATAAGGTTATTTTGCTGATTAACTGATATATATAAAATTTACTCCAAAGCTAGTAGAGCAAGGTAGCTAGTGTTATATGATATTTATTGAGCATATGCTTAGTATCAGACTATGCTAGAAACTTTCTTCACAGCAATACTGTGAGATGGAGAGATTCCAAGATAGTAGGTACCATGACCAAGATTACACAGCTAAGTAAGAGCCAAGTTTAAATCCAATGTTGCTTCTGGTTCCAAAGTTATTCTCATTCCTATTAACTCACAAAACTTGGCTCTGAATCCCCTACCAATATATCTGTGGTTGTTTGCTTTGGGGCCCTCAGTGAGACTCTGCTTTTCATGTATTGATATAGGTCCCATTGTTGCGGTCTGATGCAGTGTATAAATGTGCCGAATCTGCCTAACCATGTTGTGTGTGTGTGTGTGTGTGTGTGTGTGTAAATTACTTCCTGAAAGTAATTTCAGGAAGACTCTTAGAGAGTTTGATATGCAATGGATGAAAAGGATGATGAACCTACAGTTCCACGAGTCCTCAGAGCATCTTGTACAAACCTCTGTTACTATCATCTCACTGTGTTACTAATGGATTTTTAGAGGTGTCTTTCTCTCTGCAATAGAATTCCTCAAGGGCAGAACTCATGCTTGTTAATGAATGAATGGATGAATGAAAAATGATTACTTATCATTTCTGCCAGGATGAAGAGGTAGATGGGGACCTTAAATTCTCTCCCACTCCAGCACATAGTAATTACTCATTTGAGATTTATTGACTTGAACTGAATCCGGTTGGCTAAAAATTGTCCTCAAGGTATTTCCTTACAGACAAATCACTTTAGAGTTGCTGTCCTTTCCTCTTTTTAATAACTAAATCCAAAGAGAATTTCTTTTAATTCGAATTTCTTCTGTAGGGAATGTGAGAAAATTTTACTGAGATTCAAAAATATAAATAATTAGAAACTGATAAAATACAAATCACAAAATTGCATTGTCAAAGTGGCATTTAAAACTAAAGGTGGGGCTTCCCTGGTGGCGCAGTGGTTGAGAGTCCGCCTGCCGATGCAGGGGACACGGGTTCGTGCCCCGGTCCGGGAAGATCCCACGTGCCGCGGAGCGGCTGGGCCCGTGAGCCATGGCCGCTGAGCCTGCGCGTCCGGAGCCTGTGCTCCGCAGTGTGGGAGAGGCCACAACAGTGAGAGGCCCGCGTACTGCAAAAAAAAAAAAAATATATATATATATATCCTGAGCTCCTACTGTGTGTTGGATAGTGTTCTAGGCTGTGTTGGTACAAGAATAAACAAAAAAGACAAAATCCTACACTCATGAAGCTTCCATGGAAGTTGGGAGTGGAATGGCAGGCAAGGAATTTGACAAATAATCAAATGAAGTGCTATGGAGAAAAGCAGAGCAGGAGCACGAAGTCAGGGTGCCAGGAAGTGCTGGTCTAGATACAACAGGCATTGAGCGCATCGCTGAGCAGTGATACTTGAGTAAAGAGCTGAGGAAGTCTTTTGAGGATTTCTGGGGGAAAGCATTCCAGACAAGAGGACAGGAACGATGAGGAGCCCTAAGATAGAAGTATGGTTGGCTCAGTAAACACCACAAGGTGTTCCTTCCCACACCTGAGCCCTTTGGTTTTCCCAGTGATGGCTTCCATGATCATATTGATTTAAGGTACATAAGGATTGGCCACGTCTGTGTACGTAGATGTAACAACATCATTGACAAACACTAGTCCTTGCAGTATGCCCCAAAGGTTATAAAGAAAACTAGTCAAGGTGAAGTTGTCTGCGGCAAAACTATTCCTGCTTTATAACTATTCAATTTTACCATGCTATAAAGGGTTTCCAGGTGAGACCACAGGACCCTACCTAACATCTAATGTAGATGGAATGTGGGGTATTTGTAATAGAATACAGTGGAAAGCAACTCTGTTACCAGAGTATAGCACGATGCTCTAAATTCCATTTCAGCTCTGACATTCGGTCCAGCTATGATGTACAAAAGGAGAGAAGGGAAAATTCATTACCTGTACTAGGGGTTGAATGGGGCTTTGTGGGTTGACCTGGAGACCCAACAAACACTTCTAACATTCTCTCTGCAGAAAAATGAGTTCTGGGTTTCAAATGCTACACTTACAGACGTTCCAAACACAGACCATTCACGAATTAAGGACTTCCTGTGTTGGGTCAGAGCGTCCCTGGTGGCAGCGAATAGGAAGAGATTAAAGAGCAAAGCCCAGAACTACTGTAGATGGAGCATGATGGGGGAAACACTAATCATGACAGAGAAGCCAGACAGATCCTCAGAGAGCTGAAAGCTGCAGCACTGCATGGCTAAAACGTCAGGCAGGCAAACCACGGTTTCTAGACTACACTGCGAAGCCTTCTGTAGAAGCCAAATGATGACGCTCTGTAAAGAAAGAGACTGAAAAATGTTAGCATGTTTTCTTTTCACATGTTGCGGGTACATGCCCTTCTCCCTAGGCAGCCTGAGGCATCGTCTGGCTCTAAGATTAAGATTGTTACGGCAGTAATGCAAAGTGGAAAAAAATGATATGTGAATAATAGCTTTAGTTATTTAAAATAGGATTTTGCAGCAAAACACTAAGCTTGAAAAGTAGGCCTAATTCATAGTAAGAGAAACGGTTCCAAATTCTTTTTTTTTTTCCTTCTTTCACATATGAAAGTCCATGCAGGACCGTTAAAGTCCATATAGGAAACTAAAAAAGAGGAGAGGAAAGTCTTTCTCTTTAGACCCAGGGAAGGCTAGGACAGAGAACAGAGAAAGAAGCTGGTTGGGTAGGTTAGACAACCAGCACCTTCATACTCCCTTGGGCAAAGAAGCACCAAGAAGTTTGCACCAGTGAATATGAATCAACTCACTGCTCTATTCATCAAGAAAATTTTATTAAAAATCTTTTAAAAGTTGGCTGAACTAACACATTGTGCTTAATGGTACTGTAAAAATGGAATGACATCAAGGTCAACATGTTTGATTCAAATCATTGTCTTTATTATGCGCTAATATAGGTGCTGATCCGTGACAATAACGATGAGGTGTGATGGTTATCGAGGGGAAAATCTCCATCAAGTCAAGAACGTTCGACCTATGAAATAAACTCATCACTTTTCTGCGAATTAAGAAACCAGTTTAGTTACAGCTTTTGTAGATGTAAATTGGGCAGCCGGACTTGCTTATCTTTTTGATGTCCTCAATATTTTTAATGATCATAATACTTCCACGCAAGGAAGGCAGCATGTTCTTCAACGGTAGAGAAGATCAAAGGGCAAACACAAAAGTTAGAAGCTTAGAAGCACAGTTTCTACATATTGTGAGGACACAGGTAACCACTGAGATAGGTGATGATCTTAATAGAGCACACTGGAGAAACGTTATCACCAAACACCTTATGCATCTGCACCCTAGAATGTTTTGAATTTTTCCATTGAAAGAAGATTCACACATGGCAAATGCATGGGTATGAAAGCCATTTCCTTCATTAAAAGATCACTTAGATATTCCACTGTAATGAGGAGGAAAATACTAGAATTTTTCCTTTCATTTTAAATTAAATTTTTTTAATGTTTAGTATGTAAAATATCAGTAGAAGTTTCCGTAAGGCATAAATATACATATACTAGGAATGTAGGCTCCAACAGTTTTTGCTGGTTGGGGTACGCAATCAATGAAGTTTGAAGTCCACTGGATTAGAAGATAGAAATATCAGGATATTTTAGCTTGATGGAATTAAACATTTGATTTCTTTAATTCTCCCTTGTACTGATTCCTTCTGATTATGTCCTGCCATATATGTATGTCTATATGGAAAGAGAATGTTGATGATACGGACTTTGAATATTTCCAAACCTGTGGCCATGTTTTCTTATGCTGAAGTCATAAAGTGGTTTCTGATTATGACTTAGTTTGTCACATAGCTTAACTACAGGGAACATGTGTAAATGGTCCAGCCCATTTTTCTTGTGGAGAACCGAGTAGCTGGCGTTTTGGTGTTTCCTTAAGTCTCTTGCAGTTAGTCTCTCACCCGAGTTCATGTCCCAGGGTCTGAGGAGCCTGAGGCCTTCCTTGTGGGGATCCTGGAATGAGGTGTAGGAGCTATTCAGCAAGATCCTCCAGCCCCCAAGGGCCTTATTTTTTCCAGTGGTTTCCAAACTGTGCTCCGAGAGCCCTGCACTTTCACGGTGTTCTCCGTCCTACCCTACCCCCATTTCACAGTTCTGAGTTAGTCCATTTTATATTCAGCTTCTCCTAAGATTTGCTTCTGAGAAAAGTTAAAAAACTACTGCCTTACCTGACTGCCACCATTTGTATCTGCTCTCAATGCTGAATTCTCTGGTTTCATCCACTTTAACCTGTAAACCCACAGGCCCATCTTTTCTGGGATGAGCATTTCTTTCCAGGCTCCATCTGTTGGCCTCCACACCTGTCCAGGTGCTCCAGGCTGTGCAGGCTCCTCCCCACTCTCAGCTCAGCGTTTCAGAGATTCCTGGGCTCCCGCCAGTGACACCTATGTCCACTTCTGCCTATGGCCTCCTTAAACTCCAAAGCTCTCTGGTCCTCTGTAGCTCCTGTGGAATCTAGCCCCGTCTACACAGTAACTGCTTAATAAAGTTTTCTTGATGTGAATTACTGATGAAGGAAAAGTAGAATGTGTTAGGAAATCAAATTCAAGGTGCCAGTGAAAAGACTTTAATAAAGGGTGAAATAAAGGGTTGTCCCAGAGTAATATCTGTTTTATGGTTGCCATAGAAACCAGGCCTCAGGCTTTGAAGCCCAGATGACTGAGGGCAATTGGCCAGAGAAAATGCAAGGAAGAAGCCATTCCGAGTAAAGAGGGACCTTGACCCAGTTACTCAATTTCCTTATCTGTGAACCCAGGGGAACAGACTTGAAGGCATCTTAATCCCTGGGCTGGTATTCAGCCTACGTACCCCATAAGTGCATTCCAGGTATTCATATATCTAAAAACTTTTGTACTATTTCGTAGGTTGGTAAATAGCTGCTGGTCCATGTCCCCTAAGGGCTCCCCTCCAGCCCCCTCCTCCCTACCCTCACTGTCCAGACTCTTGCTGTCCCTCTCCGTTCCCCCTGGATCTAGCAACTAAATGGCAAATGCCTGACCCAGCAGGGGACTTCCAGACCCAACCCAGCCCTGTGGCCTTTGTAAAATACTTCTGTGCCCACCCTAGTCAGGCCCCTGACAAATCTGGCAATCGAGCCCCCTGGAGTCCACAAAGGGAACATTGGTTAGACCATCCTTGGAGGGTTTGGTTGGGTCACAGAGAGGAAGATTTGCTTGGGCCTCTGTGACCAACCCAGTCTGGCTGTCCAGATTGCATCTCATTCTATGCACTGGAAAGAAAGAAAAGACACAACCTACAGGGGTCAGCTTGGAGCCTGCAGCCCTGGAAAGGCAAACAGATCACTCCTGGACAATCCATAGCTCGGTGGGACCTCCCTCCATGAGGGCTGAGTTTAAGCTGCTTGCTCAGATTTACTCTGTTGACCCAGGCCACAGCCAATGTATCACAAACCCAAGGTTACTGCTGGAGATAAAGGAAAGATTTGTATGAAAAATAGAGCTGGAGGAAGGGATTTGAGGGTCAAGTCCACAGAAATGCACCTGAAGACTCAGAGAATTGCCTGGATCCATGTTTCCTTCCTTTCACATCCTATGTGGTGTATTGATGGCTAAACCCTGGCTTGATATCTCAACATTGTAAAATGCTTTACAGTCTGCAAAGAAATTTAATATGCCCAATTATATCTGATTCTCACAGCAGCCTTATGCTGGGTAGTAATTATTATTAGTCATTTTATAAACAAGGAAACCAAAGAAACTCAGAGAGGTTCGATAACCCGCCTGCAGCCCTTTTGAAGTCAGGCCCTCAGACTTTAATCCCAATGTTTCCTATTACATCATGTTGCTTCTTAAAGTCCTTTGAATCAAGACAGTGCCCTCTTTTGTCTGACTTAGTAGGAAGCAGCCCAGTGAAGCTTAGCGATTTATGTTCATTTCTAAAGCAAGTAGGGGCAGCATGCTAGATTAGGGGAAGGTTGAAAGGAAGTATAAGACAGGGTCCCGGGAACTCGCTGCCTTGTCAGTAAAATAACACACGTATACATGAAACTCTTAAAGAAAAATATAAGACCCCATCTTATTTTTCGTCGTTGGAACTTACTGATTTCTCTACACAGGGAATACCAGATGAGTGCAGTTCATTGCAGCATTGCCTTTTCAATAGCAAGTGAAATAAATGCCAAACCTAGCAGTAGAAAGTTTCCTGTCTGGATGCGTTCCTATAAGCAAGGAGAAAGAATAGCACGACAGATTTAGTTAATGAGAAGAAGGATTTCCCAGGATTGGAAAAGAATGCAGAAGAAGAGTAACCTATTCTGATTGTAGTATTGGGAGAGCCACCTACTCTGATTGCAGCTCTAGGAAAGGCATAAAATTCAAGTAACGCACATTTGCTGAACCCGCTAAGGGAAGGAGTTAGTTATGAAGAAGCCTTTATACACCCTCACATCTGTCCTCACCTGTCTGTCTGAATTTCTCTATGTGGATTTTTCTCTGTGGAAAATGAGACTAAATAACTTTTCATGTAGTTTCATGATTTGGTGATCATTTTACCTGCCATGTATATAAGGAGATGAAGATATTTTTATTCTTTCAGCAGCTGGCAGGTGAACTCCTCTTCAGAAGAGTCCATCCTTGTTGGGAAAATACTCAGTAGGGCCTCTCCGAGCAGGTTAGCCTCAGGGAGGGGGTGGGTGGTGGATGGCACCAAGGCCACGTGGGAAGGGCATACAGTGCCAGGGGGTGGGATTGTCTGCTCCCTAGGGAAGGATGGAGGTGGATTTAGAAGGTGGAAGAGGGGAGGAGGGGAGGGAAGGTGTAGGAGATGGCAGGATATGGAGTGGTGTCATAGGACCCCTTAGGACCCTCCCGTGATGTCATTAACTCCAAGAGATGACTGAGGAGAGTGACCAGTTCCAGAAAACTCCAAGGGCCTGAGTGTCCAGGTTGAGGGAAGGCAAAACAGAGAAACATTCATGAATGCAGGAGCTTAGCCAAGTTCCATTAGAAAGTTTCCTAAATCCCCAAAGGGCAAGGAGGTCTTAGCTGACATCTGGGCTCCAGAGTTAATGACTTTTAAGACATTTTTAATATCTGAATCAATACAAATTGCTTGCTTTATCAGTTTTTAGATTTCCGGGGGGAGGTTGTACCAGGTATCTTTTCGGTCCTCCTCAACTCAAGACACCATGATGCCTCTTATGTTCTAAATTACAGTTTCTGAAAATCTGGTCTTTGAAAGCCCTCTAGGTGGTCTGTGGTTGCCCAAATGCAATGAGTAGGGTTTTTTAAAGAATATTTTTTGCTAGAGATTTGAATTCTCCATAAAAGGGTACAGAAATAGATATCTGAAAATTATAACCACAGAGATGGTCATATGCTAGGCAAACACTTCAAATGGTGTGTGTGTGTGTGTATGTTCTGTGGTCTCAAGCAGAAGCTTTGAGATAGGTGGTCCAAGGGATTCCTTCCGTGTGGTTTACAGTCGAAAAATCTCATTTGGGATGAAATTAAGCCAAACACTTTCCAGACAGTAAGAAATCAAACCACTTTGTTTGAAAATCTTTAAAACTGATATTTCAACTGAGAAGATATCTTGACCCTAAACGTTTGCAATTTCATTTCTGACCATAATGGAGGGTATCTTGGCCACATCACACTCACATTCAATTTTATTTCTAGTAGTGTAAATAACTACTTAGCTTTGAAGTACAGTGCTGAGTCATATTTTTAGGGGATGGTTTGGGAAGAGATTGACTAGGAAATCCATTCTTAGAGAGGGTCTTTTGAAAACCTTCATTAATTTTTTATCATTGTACTTATTTTCTAACTTCAATATTAAAAAAATGCTGTTCTGTCCTTTCGTTCAGAACCGTGGCTAGAGTGCAGATCATTCAGAGAGCAAGAATTTGGTGTCAGCATAGTTGTATTTAATTTCCCCAAATCATAAAAGCCGTCTAGGACGATAAAAGAAGAACACTGAGAACATCTTCAACAAAGCTAGGTGAAAAGGAATTCCCACAACTTCAGAGTATGGGTGGGTGTGTCAAACTATGAGACAGCAGCAGGGCCTGAGAGAGAAAGGGAAGTCCAGAAAGATCTTATGAGCGGATTCATAAATTACCAGCACAACGCACCCCTGAAAGGAGAGGGTCATACATTATGTGAGAACCTAGGTGAGCAAACTGAAAAACCTCCAGTGAGAAAGACTCCCTGTTTGGTGGGGGAAGGTGGCTGGACTGTGCTGTTGTGGTAGCTGAATCACAACCCCCCAAACATATCAGGTTCCAATCCCTGGAACCTATGACTATGCTTCCTTACGTGGCAAGGAGTCTTAGCAGATGTGATTAAGGGTCAATGAGGACATTATCCTGGCTTATCCAGGTGGGCCTAAGATAATCACCCCCCTCATAAGAGGGAGGCAGGAGGATCAGAAACAGAAAGGAGATGTGACAACAGAAGCAGAGGTTGGAGCCGTGTGCTTTAAAGAGGGAGGAAGGGGCCATAAGCCAAGAAGGCAGGCCGCCTCGAGACTCTGGAAAAGCCAAGGAACTGTATTCTCCCTGAGAGTCTCCAGAGGGAGTCAAGTACTGCCGATACCTTGCTTTTAGCCAAGTGAAATCCATTTTGGACTTCTGACCTCCAAAATGGCAAGCTAATAAATTTGCATTGTTTTAAGCCTGGGAGTTTGTGGCAATTTGCTAGAGTGGTAATAGGAGACTAGTACAGAGAGAAACTACATTTCCCAGAATCCCCTTTACTGTAAGTCCTGATTAGAGTTGACCAAGAGATGAACTTAGACAAGATGTGGGATGCAGGAATGAGTGAAGCAGGAGCCATTCCTCTCTGCGGGTCTTTGTGGTGAGATGAGGTGCCCTGTAGGGTCCTCGCTCTCCTCTGTTCCACATCTGGCTCTTCTTCCACACTGCAGGCCCCGCTGGTCCATAGCAGACCCAGGCCTCCCATCAGATGCTTGGCTGTGAGCTCACAGAGGCTATAGCTACACCAAGGCAAGAGCTTACTATAGACCCCTCCTCGAGTTCCCCTCGATAGCCTACCTCAGTGCTGGACACTTGGCTTCTCAGATTCCACTGCCTTCTTCAACCTGTCCTAGAGCCTCGAGAAGATTACTTACACAATGTTGGAGTGTCTCAAAGTGATTATAACCATTTACTCTGCAATGAGTGGAAGTTTCTGTTGTCCCAAAACTTCACAACACTTGTCATTAGCAGGTTCCTAAACGTTGACCGATCTGTAAGCTATGTGCGGATATAACCCTGTGGCCTTAATTTGCATTTCCCTGTTAACTAATGAGGTTGGACATTTTTTAATATTTATAGTGTCCTTCTGGATTTGCTTGCTTGTAAAGTGCATGTGACGTTCGCATAGTTTTCTACTAGGTTATCAGCCTTTTTCTTATTGATTCATGGTCCTTTATATACTCTGGACATTTGTCATTCGTCAGTTATATGTATTGCAATAACCTTGTCCCAGTTTGTGGCTTGTCTTTTCACTATCTTTAAAAAAATTCCTAATTTTGATGTGATCAAATTGTAACAGTCTTTTTTTTTTTTTTTTTTTTTATGGTGAGTGCTTATTGTGTATACGTTAAAACCCAGCAATTCTACTCCTGGATATATGTCCTAGAAAAACCCATGCAGAATTCTCCAGGTGTAGAAATATTCATAGCAGCATTGTTCTTAAAAGAAAAAAAAACCCCAAACCTAGATGCTCCCTAAATGTCCATCAAGAAAGGAGATAAATCCATGTAGGCATATCCATACAAGGTAATGAACTATAAACACACACATTCACATGTATTTATTTCACAAACATACTGTTAATGGAAAAAATAATAATTATTAAAATTCAAAATCAGCCCAAGTTTAAAAAGTACATTATTTGGGGATAAAAACAGAGGTGTTAAGCTTTAAAGAAAAGGAAGGGGGCCATTCTCACAAACCTCAGGATTAAGGTTACCTCTGGGGAGAAGAGGGAACATGAGATGAGAGGGGCACACAGTGCTGGGGCTTCTAAAGTTCTTTTTATTCCAAGAAATATTTGCATAGCTTTTTGCTTTATTATCTTCTTTGAAATGAGAATATGCTTTATATACTTATTGTTATGTGATCCATTTTTCCAATAAAATATTTTAACAGATATTACTCTCTTGACAATAGTATCTGTCATTTGGTTTAAGGGAGCTGAATAGAAGGTTCTGCATATTTTAGGGGAGCAGTTCCCAAAAGCCAGCTGTGGAGCTGTTGCATCAGAATCACGTAGGCCGTGTATTAAAACTATAGACTGCCAGCCCCCACCCAGGCTACAGAATCACAATGTCCAGGGTTTGGCTGAGGATCAGTGTCATTTTGACCAGGTAATTTTGTACCTACGTATGTTGGGCCACCACAGAGCACTTAGTCCTCGGCAATAATCTCAGGGCATTTGTGGCTCCCTACCGCCCTCTCATGGCCAGTTTTTCCACCCAAACTGAGCTGAGTAAGCCAGCCAAAATGATCAAGGGAGCAGATTCTGCCCTGGATCAGTGGTCTGTCCCGAGTTGCTGGTGGCTCTGAGGACTTTGCATGGTTGGGCTAGATGCCAAGACATGGCAGCTAGAACCCACTAGCTTGTCTGGTATTTCTGTTGAAGTCCTAAGTGCTCTCTTCCAGCTTACTTTCCTGAAACTTATCTGTGCTCCTGACAGAGATGATCTCAGGGACCCACAGACCCCCTCCTATCTGCTCCAGACCCTCCTGCCCACAGAGATGCTCTAACTCTGGATCCTGCCTCGCTATCTGGACCCACCATTCTCACACCCCTGCCCTATGTTACCTGGTCTCCTTTTCTGCCTGAACAAGCATCTGTGGTCTAACTAGACCCCTGGTCCTATGCTCTCCTGCAGGATCCTCTCCTGCCCGTGACTTCCACAAGACCAGGGCTGTAAAGAAGCTAAGCCCCAAAGCCACAGAGGACCGCAGCCCTGAGGCAGATGAAGGCTCTGAGGCTTCATTGAACATGCTCAGTGCCTGCAGCTTCTCCCACCTCCAACTTCCTTCCTCCTCCTTCTTCTGTCTTCCTTCCTCAAATAGTTAGAGTTTCTGATTCCTCACATTGAGCTTGTAATGGGCAGGTTGGTGCAGAAAAAAATCATGGAATTGGTGTACTCAAAGGAGGATCCTGGACCAGACCCCAGGGGCATATTTTAAGTGTGTGGAATTCCCACTTATTTTGCCCCACCTGTATCTCCAGCTCAGACCCTGTAAGAATCCTGAAGTTAGACCCTGTTATTGCGCACGGCCACTGACCTCTCTTGAGTGACTAAGTCCCTGCTTCCTCTTCAGGAGGTCATAACCTGCCCAGCAGAAGGGAGTGAAGTATGATGATTAAAAATGTGCATTTAGAATAAGAATTGGATTTGGAATCTCTGCTTGCTTATATGCTGGGTGGTCTTGGGACATTCTTTTAATGTCTCTAAACCTCAATTTTCTCATCTGTAAAATGGGGTTAACAATATGTAACTCAAGGTATGTTGTGATTGTGAAATGAGACAGAGCATGAAAAAGAAATCACTTCTGTAACACATTCAACAGAAGTGCTTAATAACTAGTATTTGCTATTATTTATTATGAAGTCTAGACCTTTTAGGGCTCAAAGGGCTGTATCTTTGGGGTGGAGTTACTCAGACCCCTGGGCAGCAACTGTTGCACAAAGGCTCTTTTCTAAGCAGCCGGCTCCCCAGGAACTCTCTAGAGAATGCTCCAGCTTGACTCCATTCTGACCGTCTCCAAATTCCATCATGACTCTGGCCCAGCAGCTGCAATCTTCAAGCAGGGATCACACCTGTCAGTCAAGTCAGCCAAGACCCCTGCTTAGTCTACTCCCCTTCTGCCCTTCTCCCCCTCCTCCCTGCCCTTCCTCTCACACTTTCATGAGACACTGTCTTATCCACATCCATCTACTGTCACTCAAAGTCTGGGAGTTGAGGCTCCCTGGTTCAGAGACCACTGTTTTCTAATAAGGTGTCACATAGTCACAAGCTTCAAATGTAATGGTTGAATTCCTGAAAGAAACTCTTCAGAGTGCCCCAGGAAAGCAAAACAAAACAGACAAACCAAAAACAAGAAACATGTGACGGGCTTGATATCATTCTGCTGTGAAGCCCTCTATGCACGCGTTGTGCACCCCGCCCGCTTCCAGGCCTCTGCTCCTACCCTCAGCGCTGACTTGCCTCCTCAGTGCTGCCCTCCCTAGTCAAGTCTCGGTGGTGGGCAGCACGGACCACTCCTTGGGTTACCTCCTGCTTGAAGGCATCAGCCCCAGGGCTGTCACAATGGTTCATTCCTAGGGACTACAGGCGGACAAAGCAGGCTTTGCCTGACTCATTGGGGACGTTCCCTTAAGTCATCCCTCTGTTCTCTAGGACATAGAGCCTGGAGAGTTATTGATAGTACTGTGAGCACACTCACCTTGCATTTAACCATAAAACAAACTCTTTATTCACACTTGGACATTGGAGAAAATGAAAACCTCACAGTAACCATAAAACCTGAGTTATGAGCCCAACTCTGCATTCATTGGCTATGTGACCTGGCTAAGAATTATTTTCCCCCTTCTGGGTTCCTCATCTGCCGATGAGAGGGCTGGGCTGGATGGTCTAAGAGGCCTCTTCCAGCTCTGATGGGTCAACACCAGGTTCACGAGTGTACAGGAAAGTCATGTGAGGTCTTCCTACAGCAGCGCCCTTCTGAGAAGTTCCAGTCATTCAGCGAACATGTCTGTCTGCTTTATTGCTCAGTGAACGTCAAGGATAGGTCCTTGACTCACTATGACAAAAATCCTGTAAGGTGACTTACTTGAGGTCACAAAGTAAATCAATTTCAGAGGCCAAAACAGCAGCCCAAGTCTCCCTCCCAGGTTTATTCCATCAAGGCAGCCCAAGGCTAAAAGCATCCCAGCCACCACCACCCACAGAAAAATTCCTGATAGATTGATATCCATGAGAAACTTCTTTTTAACTTAAATTTTAACTTGCAAAACGGTGTGTATCGAAACATGTAGATTGTCATCATTCAAAACTCTTCCTTTAAACCGCATGAAACATTTAAAAATTGTGGCAAAACTACATCAATCATCTTTTTCTTTCCATTTTTTTTTTTTAAACAAGAAATTCGGTTTCATTCCACAGCCCCCATGCCACTCAGGGCCCACAGCACTGATTCAGCGTGGCGGTACTTAGCATCTCACAGCTCTTCATTTCAGAAGCTGAATGCTTTATACGTGAAGCTTATTGGCACAGAAACCCACACAGGTTCAGCTCTGAGTATTGAATCCCCGAAGACTAGTCAGGCTCCCGGGAGGAGAAACACTGAAAGCAAACATTTTTTTCCCAAGGCAACATCTTATCTCTGACTTTGTTCCCTTATCTAAGAAAAGAGGACTGAATTCTTCCTGCTTTCCCAGAGCAGTTCTTGTATGTGTGAAGCAATGCTTATTTCTTATTTTCCTCTATCATAATCGCAACTTTCATGCAAATTTGCAAAAGGAAATTAGAGATTTTATAGCATCTCATGGTCAGGAAGTCTCTTTTTAGATAGTGATGCTTAATTGTGCACCATTATTTTTTATGAATAGGGCAGTTTGTCTCAGAAAGTTCTGCTACCCCACCCAGGTAGGAAAGCAGGTAAGAGTTCCTGAAACCCCTAGGGATGGAGTAGGAGGAGGGAGCTGAGTGCTGAGAGGGCCAGAGAACAGAAAAATCTCATCATCTCTGATCGGGCCACAAAAGAAACAAAATGCCGGACCTCGAAACTAAAGACCATGGGAATAACCAGAGACACCAGCAGCTGAAGCCAGAGCATGAACCCAGAGAGAGAAAGTGAACGGGGATGGGAAGAATCCCAGACTTAACATCTGGAAGTAACTGAGTTACCTTGAGTAGGCAATTTTGATTTCTCCCATCGCACTGCTAGCCAGGATTAAGGGATTAAGGATTCTTGACCCTCTATATTATTTAGGTCTCTGTTAATGATGTTTCTGGCAATGTAATATGTTGCTGGAACACATCCTCCTTTTTAATACAGGCATTCATTACTCCTTGAAGTGAAAAAGTATTAGCAGGAGAGCTAGCTCAGGCTCACGATCAGCATTCTATTTTCCGAAGGCAGTTAATGAGCTAGAATTACTCTCAGAAGATAGGAAATACCTGAGACTGAACTATTCTGATTTGAAGGCAGGTTTAGAAATCAGACTCACTTTTATTGACGCATCTGAGGGAAGATACCAAATCTGTTAATGAGGTAATTTTGTTTTCTTACCCACAAGGCTCCCTGAACAATAGCCATTCCCCTCCCTGTTCTTGCCATTTGAAAGAGCCTGCCTCCCACAACAGAGGTGCAAATAACAGTTACTAATTTTTCTAAAATAGCTCCCTTTCAGCTATGGCACAGGGATGATAAGTTAAGGCCATTGAGATATAAGGAACATCTAGGGAAATCTTTTTCACTCACAGAAGTAAAGTGATGCATGAGGAGAGCCTCCATCTTCTCTCCTGCCTTTGGAGGCAGTTGTGAGAGGGCATGATTCCTAGAGGTGTGGCAGCCATCTTGCAACCATGCGGATACAAGCCTAGGATGAAAGTCAATATGCTGTGGGTAGCAGCATGGAAATATGGAAAGTGTCTGGGTTCCTAATGATAGTGTTAGGGTGCTGAATCAGTCTAACCTCCAGACTTTTGAAGATGTGAGATAATAAAAATCTTGAGTGTTTAAGGCACTTCATGTTGGTTTTCTGTTACTTGCAGCCAGAGATGTCCAAGCAATACATTAAAAGTCATGGCAGAACTGTCCTATAAGCTCTGACGATGGAATAAAAATGTTTTAGTTTGTATTCTAATTTTCCTGCTGTGATTCTTTGGATCTAGAAAAATTGGACAGGGAAAATCAGGCAGATGAGAATCCAGACACTATGATTAGATATTCATTACAATTATTTTAAACATTTAAAGATAAAAAATAAATTTTAGTTTACATTTAATGATTCCTAATGTTTTAACTTTCTAGTTTTAAAGACTATATTTCCCCTCTTTTGCAAAAACCATACTCCCCGGGCCCAATTTCTTTCCTTACAGCTTAATTGCATCTACCTTCTATAACACCCTCAAGACAATATTCCTGAGAGCTCTCATCATTAAAAGTGCTCACCACCTGGTTACTATGTTTTCTGTTCTTTTTCTTCTTGTCCACTTCTTCCATCCTGCTGAAGGCATCTCAAACCATAGGCTTTTACATAAACCACAGAATACATAAGAATTCTTATTTCAGAAGGAAATCTTGCCTGAGTTTGCCAGCAATCGTCAATTCATATGAAGATATTCTTAGAATCCATAGTGTATGAAAATCGAGCATTTAAATTGCACCTAAAAATTAGGATACGCGATTGAAGAGACAATGATATTGCTTAAAAACTCTTCAGTGCGAGAGAACTCTCAATAATTGCATTAATATGTTATCGTATGACATGAAACATTAAGATAGTATTGTACCAAGACAAGGGAGAGACTGAGAAAACAGCCAGTACATACAGTAGGAATTTAGATCCCTTTCTGTGTATTGCAGAGTTCCGCTTCTGGATCTGGGTTACACACTTCACCTGCCACTTGGTCAGAGTGGCAGACCCCGTTGGCTGATTAACCCAAAACCATTCACAATCTCCTTCACTCTTCCGTTCTTCCACTCTGGAGGTCAGAAAATCCCCTTTCCTGGCTTTTCTTTCAACTAGAAATGTCTATGTGTTCCATTTCCAGCCCCAATGAGTTACAAGCATAAGTTTCATGAGGATTTCTGAGACAGCTTTTCTTTCCTGATAACTGGCACCATGTCTCTCCCTTCTTCCCACCTTGGGCAAGTCAAGCGTTAGGACCAAGAGCCAATGTTGTGGATGATCACGCAGAGGATAGAGTCTGGCCTTTGATGGCATCATTGACTGGTGAATCAATGCCAGCAACCACTTGCTTTTTTTTTTTTTTAAAGCTACTGTTAGTTGGATTATTTTATTGTTGTTACCTGTGGTTAAAAGCATTCCTGAGTGATATGTATTTTCCACTTTTCTCCTTCAGGCAAAAATTCTCAGAGCTTATTACATTTATAGCATGTGGCCAAACAAACTCACAAAATATCAAATACATTCTTTGCTACCACCCTTATTCACCCCCTCCCTTCTAGTATCACCATCCTTTATCTAGAGATTTACAGCTGCTAATGGTGAGCATGTGACTTTCACCAGTGAAATTTCCTACATTTGCAGAATTCAAAGGTGGAAGAAAAAAAAAAAAAACAAAGGTGGAAGAACAAATACTCTACCCACTGAACTTAGAAGCAGTAAGTCCCACAGGTTGGGAAAACACATCATTATCTGAATTTTAGGACTCTGCCAGACCTGGTATGAGTCTTCCCAGCCACGCACAAATCCCAGCACACTTTCTCTCCATGTCACCTGTTACTTCCCCTGTCCACACCACCATTGCCTCTCCACTGGATGAACTGAAACCCCTCCCAGCTGGACTCTCTCCTTCTACATTTGTCCTCTACTCCATGCTCAGAGTATCCAGGCCAATTCTTTAAAAATGAAAACCAGATCCTTGCACTCTCCTGCTTCCCATTATACTTAGAATGAAAGCCAAACTTCTTATATGGTCTCTAGCATGTGGTCCCTGCCTACACCTCCAGTCCCATCCTGTACCACTGTCTCTCCATCACAGTGGTGCAGCTACAGCAGCCTTCTGCTTGTTCATCTAACATGCCAAGCTCATCCCCAGCTAAACGCCTTTGCCCAGCTGTTCCCTCTGTTTGTGCTGTCCTTCACTTGAGTCTCAGCTTGGAGCCTTCCTCCTCATAAGGTTTTCTCTGACCATCCAGTCTAAACTTGCCCCTCTGTCACGTTGCCCTATTTCAGCTTACCATAGCCATTAGCTCTGCCAGCATATTTTAGAGTTGCTGGTTTGTCTGTCGTGTCTCCCCATGAGAATGTCATTGCCCTGAGTCACCCCGTGTGTCTTGCCAGACTCCAGAACCTTGCCAGGTACATAGTAGGTGCACGGTGGACCCTTGGATGTAGCATAGGTTATAAACAGACAGTCTCAGTTCATAGACTTGTAGCAAAATCTTTTAAGTCACATGAACTTTTTCCTTTCAAGACCCCCAAAGGCATCTATGGAATATGTTTATATAAAGTCTTCAGAAAGAAATCAGGAAATGGTTTCCATGAACAGGATCCAGTACTAAGTGACTCTAGATGTAAAGACAAATTTAAATAGGTGCCTAAATGATGTGATTTCAGGGGTTATGACACAGCCTCCTACCCCTAAAATTCACCTAGGGCAGAATTCCCCAACCTCAGCACTGTGACACTCGGAAATGATAATTCTTTGTTATGGAGAGCCGTCTTGAACATTGAAAGAAGTTTGGCAGCTTTCCGTCCGGTGCCTCCTAGATGTTAATAGCTTCTTCCCAGTCATAACAACCAAAGTGTCTCCAGAAATGGCCAAATTTCGCCTGGGGGTCAAAATTGTCACTGGGTTGAGAATCACTAGGGCTTATTGAGGTGAAAAGCCCATGGTCAGGGCTGATTACGTTATTCCTGCACTGATTCTGTGCTGTTGTATCCATTTTATAGTAAACGTTAATAATTGGTAGAGATGGTCTAATTTCATTATTATTGTTCAGAGTTTTTTTTTGATTGTTCATACATTTTGTTCTTCCAGTTGAACATTAAAATAATTTTGTAAAATACTCCAGAATGGCCTGTTTTGAGTTGAAATTTTGTGGATTCAAGTGAGGAAGCATAACATCCGTAAAATAGTAAATCTTTATATCCAGGAATATAGAATGGCTTTTCATTTACTCCAGCCTATTTTTATGTCTCTCACTAGGGCTTTAACTTTTTCTTCATGTGGGTGCTGCTCATTTACCATTACTGCAATAAAGTACCATGACATCGTGGCTATAAGCAGGGGCTCTGGACTCACACTGCTTGGTTCAAATATCAGCTCGAGCACTTCCCAGACATGTGACCTTGTACAAACTGCATAACCTCTAATCACGGCAGTTTTCTCATCTGTAAAATGGGGATAATAGAACTTACATCACAGGTTTGGTATGAGGATTAACAAGAGTTTGTTTATAACATGGAAAACACTTAGAAGAGTGTCTGGTTTATTGTAACCAGTGTTATTGTAACAAAGAAAATCTTGCACAACCATAAGAAAAGGCTAACAACTGATAGAAAAACTGCTGGTAAGCATTTAAAACTGAATATTATTTGGAGGACAATTAGGCAATATTGATCACAATTTTAAACATTTATCCCTTTGACCCAAGAATTCCAGTATGAAAAAATTTTACCTACCTATTGATATTTAAAGAATTTAATAATTTAACTGTCAATGCTCTCCAGCCAAAAGACCACCAGGAGCACACCTGGGGTTGATGGTGAGGTGTCTCGAAAGAGGTTATTAGAATGAACATATAGGATTTGGGTTTGGGTTGGGTAATCTTCGGGAGGGTATAAGGAATGCTCTAGAGTGTGCATTGTCAGAAAGAGGGAGCAATTCTAGGAAGGGTATCTTAATAAATCTCACATACAAGGAGGGCAAACTAGAGGTAGGATAAAACTGTAACTAGTAAAGAATTAGCAGTTACTCATTTAGCAAGAGAGACATGTGTTTGGCATTTTGTGTTGCAGTGTCTTATTCTGAGTTAGACGTTCCGTGAGATGTTTATGTCCAACAAGAGAAGGCTCTATCCTCTCAGTACCATCCTCTTCGTGCCTTGCTTCCAATTCTAGTTCCGCTCCTGATATGGTTTCTCTGTTTGCAGTGCTTTTACGTGGCTTTTGCATAGTACCATGACAGATCAAATAAAAGACTTACTATCATGGATATTTAGATATTGTAAACATATAATACGTGTGGACAGAGTATGTGGCCTCTGTGCTATTGTTTGGTGATCCCATCTCCACCTAGATTTTCATTCTTTACATTTTGCTTTTCCTACAACAACTCTTAATGAATTTATCCCCTGTGTGATTTTCGTCAATGATCTAATTGATGATTGAGGAAACCCAGTCTAATAAAACCGTAGTGTTCAGGATAATCAAAAAGTACTGAGAGGCACATTCCCTTTGAGTTGGAATCATGAGAATGGTTTCTCAGCAATTCATGTGGTGAATGTGAGCCTGCCTTATCTTTTCTGGTTATCACAAAAGTTCAAAAGCTGCCGAATTTTATCACTCTTTTATTCCTGAGATATACTTCAAAAGGCCCTCCTTTTTGTGAGAACCGTTGTTAGAAATTGAGGCAATGTTTTGAAAAGTAAATTTCCAATTGCTCCAGTGTTTTGAACCTGCAAACTTACATCATCCTTGTCAGTTATCCCAAGCTTTCATTTGAAAGTGTAAGTGCTTGCTCTATCTGGGTAAAGTGCAACAGATTTTCCCCCAAGCTGTGCTAATAATGGTCACAAGCATACCCACCCCCAACAAGGCCTCTGACTTTATATGTAGAACCCTAGAAATACTCCTTTAGATGTCACCTACGTGACCTCCCTAAATCCCTTCTAATTTTAAGTCTATGAATTTAAAAACACACTACAGAACCTTATAACAAAGATCTAACAAGTTGTGATTGCCACAAAAGCACTGGACTGGAAATAATCTTAAGGAAACTGGAAATCAGTGCTAGATGAAGATAATGAACATGTTTGTCATCTTTAAGGTCAAGACTTGGAAGACATTTCATAAAAGAAAACTATGAAACAGCATCCAGTATTTTGCTAGTCAGTAATAAAGGGTAGCATTTCTTTTTTAACATCTTTATTGGAGTATAACTACTTTACAATGGTGTGTTAGTTTCTGCTGTATAACAAAGTGAATCAGCTATACATATACATATATCCCCATATCGCCTCCCTCTTGCGTCTCCCTCCCACCCTCCCTATCCCACCCTCTAGGTGGTCACAAAGCACCGAGATGATCTCCCTATGCTATGCAGCTGCTTCCCACTAGCTATCTATTTTACATTTGGTAGTGTATATATGTCCATGCCACTCTCACACTTCGTCCCAGCTTAAGGGGTAGCATTTTTATTCTTTAATATTTTAAAGTTTTCTTTCCCTATAAGTAAAATAAGTAATGCACAAGGGGGAAACTTCAGTGAACTTATTATTATTTTGTGTATTAAACATAAACTAACACTGCCTTACCCCTTCTGCACACCCATTGTCTGAGCCTACACTAGCTCTCACTGCCCAGCCAACACACAGCAGAAATGCACACTAGCAACTAGGCTTCAGCAGGACAGGCAAGAAAGAGCCCTCCATCATAAGTGAGGAGCATTTAATTAATTAATTTATTTATTTATTGGCTGTGTTGGGTGCTCGTTGCTGCGCGCAGGCTTTCTCTAGTTGTGGCGAGTGGGGGCTACTCTTCCTTGCGGTGCACGGGCTTCTCATTGCAGTGGCTTCTCTTGTGGAGCACGGGCTCTAGGCGCATGGCCTGCAGTAGTTGTGGCACGTGGGCTCAGTAGTTGTGGCTCACGGGCTTAGTTGCTCCGTGGCATGTGGGATCTTCCCAGACCAGGGCTTGAACCCGTGTCCCTTGCATTGGCAGGCAGATTCCTAACCACTGCGCCACTAGGAAAGTCCAGAGCTCTGAGTTTCTATTTACTGTGTGACTTAGTCGCTGAGAGCCTGTATCCTCATCTGTGAGGTAAAAATGAAAATCCATGCTCTGTCCATCTCAGAGGTTGGGGTGACAATAACACAAACACGTGGAAGCACTTTGAATGCTCCCAAGTGCGCCATGATTGCAAAGTGTTATGTGTCTGATAAAAGGAGGCAGAAAGCATTCTCATACCTCTTGCATGAAATCTTTGATTGTGTTCACTGGTTATCCATATCCTGAGAATTAGGTGGTGGGAGCAAAGGAATTTGGCGAGCAGAGAACGACTGTGATACAAATGATTAACCTGGATGACAGCACTAAACCCGTTGGCCAAGAACGAAAGAGCAGGTGCTGCTCATGTGATCATTGCCTCATCTCATCTCTTGAAGGCTTGCTAGGACACGTGAGCTGAGAGCTGCTGAACAGGCCCCAGGGCCAGGGGTGCACCTGTCAGAAGACACTGGAAAAGCGGGCCCGTTTCCTCTCGTGTTGAAAGAAAGGGAACTATTTTCTTCTCTCTCTCTCTCTCTCTCTCAGGAGTAATAGCAAGGAAAACCCCCAATGAAGTACTCAGTTTCCAAAACCAGAATTTCATTTGGTTCCTTTCCACATGGTCTTTGAACACCTTTTTGCATAAAAGACCAAAAGTGAATAAAAACCAGATTCAGCAGTTGTGCCTTTAGAATAAGGCTGTTTGATGTCATTGTTACTTTAGAAATTTGGCTACATGCGATGTTTCTCAAAGGGTGGTTCATGCAACATCAACTCAGGATGATATTTTGAAATGCAAATTCCTGGACCCCATCTCAGAACTAAGAATCTGAAGGTTTGGTGGTCAGAGAATCTACTTTAATCAGCAAGCAACCCAGTTGCTTTATATGCACATAAATATCCCAATCTTTCAGTTTGTCTTTTTTTTTTTTTTTCCATTACCCAGCT
Source organism: Delphinapterus leucas (assembly GCF_059928025.1). Classification (NCBI taxonomy): domain Eukaryota; kingdom Metazoa; phylum Chordata; class Mammalia; order Artiodactyla; family Monodontidae; genus Delphinapterus; species Delphinapterus leucas. Next base: position 64,174,977 of record NC_143141.1, on the reverse strand, counting down.
TGGTTTTTATTAAAGCACCATAGCTTTAATTAAGTGTATAGTCTGGAATCACAGAACATGGAATCAAATTTTTAATCTACCATTTCTAGATATGTGATTTTAACTTATAAGAGCCTCTGTTTATTCCTTGCTAAAATGAATATAGAATTAATACCTACTAATGTCTTTTTAATTATAAATGCTATCTAGAAGATTTAGTGGGCCTTGCAAAGCAGAAACCAGTGACACTAAAACATTTTAAAGTGTACATATATTTTGAAAGAATTCCAAAACCTGGATAGTACAATTGTGATGAGAAAAGCCATTTGGTAAACAGAGCTGGCTTTAGGCAAGATTTAGGTATCTGAGGTGAAGTCAAAAGTTTCTTTTTAATTTCAGAAATTTCATTTCTCCTTTTTCAGCTTCTCTACAATTCCATGTTCCATGGCCAATGGGACTTTCTCTCTTTAAGCTACCTTACTTGGAATTAGACAATTAAAATAATTTTTTTAAGCAATCACATAGGCTGGTCACATATGTGCAAACTTGCCAAAGCTTCTGGTTGAAAAGTGAAAAATTCAGATGCCTAGATATTTTCACTCATCCATCAATCTATTTATTCATACAAGATCTATATTACTGAACATCAAGTACTGAGGGTAGAAAAATGAATAAGACATGGCCCATGCTTTTAAGAAAAGTTATCCAAAACTTATAAATTAAGAATTTATAGCACCTTCTTTCAATGCTGGGGCATTGCTCAGCTGTGTTTAATTCTCTAGGAAAATGTGCTTACTATTACTAACTTACTTGGGGGTCGAGGCCAAGGATGCTGCTAAAACATCCCACAACAGAGAATTCTCCCTACATCAAATAATTCTCCAGTCCAAAAAAATCAATAGTACTGAAGTTGAGAAACTCTCTAAAGAGATGAAAAGCCACTATCTGGGGAAATCAGGAGACCTTGTCCTTCTTGGCGAGAGCAGCGTCAGTGCAGTTTTAGTGGTTTCTGCAGCGAGCCGATAAGTTGGTAAGAAGCCAGGAAGTGAAGGCTGTGGGTGGAAAATTTTCTCTTATAGTTTTTGATAGTGATGGATGTGAGATACGATAGTAACACGAGTGGAGAGGCAGGGTTTTAGAAAAGACAACGGGTAGTACCAAAATGTTTTAAAGTACTTGAATCAACTAAAATTTTCATTTTTTACTTAGGTGTTTGATGCCTTTTAAGTCATAACTTAAGCCACAGTAGCAATAAATTATTTTGATGAAAGATCTTTACAGATTCTACTCCTTAAAAAGAGGAGAAAAATCATGATACCTAATTATGGTCATGTCTCCATAATAGCAAATATTTAGCAGAGGAAAATACTGGAAGTGCCTTTATGTCTAAAGTTGGATTCTCAAAATTAAATGCTTTATGAAAAATTTTGAAGCTATTTTCACTCCGTAAAATGTCCGTATGTAAATAACTAAATTATTCATATTAGTTTGTTAACAGTCTTTCATTTATGAAATACAGACACCTCCTGAATTGTGTTTCCTGTACAATGTCATTATGTCCAGAAGAAAAGTTCCTCTCAGTACCCTTCTATTTGAGAAATGGGAGGTTTCTGTTACCAAGAGAGAAAGTAAATGTCATTACTGTCAGAATTGTCTTTTTTTGTTTTAAGGAGGATTGGAAGGGTTGTTTTGCTTCATGTGAAGAAGTCAAAGAGCCCCATGGCTGAATGGGTAGTTCCTTTATTGCTAGAAACCTGGCAGAGGCTGTGGCTGGTGGTAAGAGTTTTTTGCATTAGCTGGTAAGCAGACATTGCAGCTGGAGGATGGGTCTCTCTTCTCATTGGACAGTTACCAGCTGCTGCAGCTGGCAAGGTCAAGGTTACTTTTTTTATTTTTTAAGTGGAAGCAGCCAAGGCCATAGCACAGATAGATGATTTCCTGACATCAGCAGTTCTGAGTTAGAATTCAAGTGAAAACCATAGAGCATAATATCCTATGGATTATGAAGGATTTTATGGGGTTACTTAGGAAACAAACCACGATTTATATAGCATGACTTTATGATATGTTCTCAGTTCTGAACAAACCACAATTATTTTCTATTACAATACAAATGGCTTGGTCACTTGCTTTATGAGACAAGCTTTCTTCTAAAATCATCATAGTGGTGAATTTCATCTCTTTCTAGATTCACTTCTCTCAATGAGAGTCCAAACATATGTCTTAATTATAAAGATAGGAATACAACTTTTATGAAATAGAAAAAGTTTTAACAACGGTTGATTAATTAATGTGTCTTTACTGCATCAGAAGAGTGACCATCTTTATAGACTGATTTGCATACCAAGAGGCTGCCTCTATCTACTGAACAATTTCTAGAAAGATATTGTTCCTAGGGGAAAATAACTTTTCTTTGGATAGTCTGAGAACAGTGGGTCTGGAAAACTGCTAACCCCATTTTTTTTCCCAGGAGAACCTTACACAAAATTGACTTGCCATCCAAGTCCTAAATGAAATCTTTTTTTCTAATTTATATATATAATTAAAACTATTCAGTTATTTTAACTAATTTATACATGCATATATTGTAACAATATTTTGTCTAACTGACCAACACTTGACTTTTTTTTCAATCTGCCACAAACAATGAAACTGACCTTGACTTATAAAGCTGACATACATACTGTCAAAGATATCCCTGAACATTTTCTCTCAAGATGAAGAAAGAACACAGAAGGGAGGGGTAAAGTGACTTTTTGCTATGACTTTGTTGAGTTCCATTTTAGAGAATATCCAAAGCTGTTAACAGGTTGACTTCAGAAACTCAGTGTAATAATGTGACTTACAAAATCTCCTGGAATATCTGAAGAATCTTCATTCCTATCTTTATGTGTCATGGAAAAACTGCTGATAATCATTGACCAAAGTTAGTATCAATCAGGCAATGTATATGCCTTTCTGAACATGACATTGAATAAAAACTTAATTTTTCTAACAAAACAAAATTTTCTTATAAGAATTCTATACTTTAATGAGGTAGTTATATTTTTAACAAATTGATTCAACATTGAATTGCTAAATTATATAACATAAATATTGTTTCTAACCTCTTATACATGTCTTTTAAAAATACCATTTAAGATTCGTTCAGGGGGCTTCCCTGGTGGCGCAGTGGTTGAGAGTCCGCCTGCCGATGCAGGGGACATGGGTTCGTGCCCCGGTCCGGGAGGATCCCACATGCCGCGGAGCAGCTGGGCCCGTGAGCCATGGCCGCTCAGCCTGCGCGTCCGGAGCCTGTGCTCCGCAACGGGAGAGGCCACAACAGTGAGAGGCCCGCATACCGCAAAAAAAACAAAAAACAAAAAAACAAACAAACAAAAAAAAAAAGATTCGTTCAGTACAGGAATATTGGGTCAATTATTTTATTGTATTTATGTGATTAATAATTTATTACACTAATTGCTTAGTCTTGTGGAAATAGTTAATAAACTTATCCTCATACCTTTCTCAAAAAAGGCATTTTTCCCTTGGAAGGTCCAATTTAGTCATAGGTATCTTTTCAGAAATTTTGGGAATAATCTTCTTGTGTTCTAAGGATCCCCTAAAATTAAAATAAGCCCAAAACTGTTAATATTAGACACAGGATTATTTTTCCCCAAACTCTATTCCTAGCCTACAGTGAACGTGATAGACCCACCATCATAATTTTATACCCTGTGGTTTAGAGATAATGGCAGACCCCTACAAGGAAGCCCTCCATGGGATAAGTGCTCTGTCTGGAGGTTCAGTTCCCATAGAGGGAGCAGAGAAGGCTGAACCCCAAGTAACTGAAGTAGGAGATGCAGACAGAACACTATGAGAAGTGCTATGATGTACTTACAAAAGGTGCTATGAAGAGTCCCCTTCCAATGTTCCATCATAGGCAGCAAACTCTCACCTGTAATGTAATTTACCTCAGTAGACTGCTGGGAAGATGGAATAAGATAATTCATATAAAGAATGAAGCAGGAACTGAGTATAAGAGTTAATCAGTCTTTTTGCTGTGGCTGTTGGTTCTCCCTCCAATTTACAGACCTAATTTGGGCAATTCGGAGCTTCAGTTATGCTTGGATGGCTCCTTCCTCCACCAGCTTTGTCATTCAATTTCTTCCTGGATATAAACCACTTAGATAAAAGCCAAGAAATAAAAATGAAACAAACCCCCCTCTCCAACATACACTTGACATACACTTCTCATGTTCCTACCATATAAAAGACGGCAGATTTCTTAATGCTTCCCTCTTGAGTGTACATATACTTTCAAAGAATTTTTTTCAACTATTTATTATATAGAGTATGTGCACTGTGCCAGTCACTGGGGATACAAAGATAAATACATCCTTGCCTTCAAGATGTTCAGCTCAAGGGCACAACAGTCACTGACCAAGCGGTAATAATAGTGTACATGAGAGCGGGGTGCAGAAAACCAGCAGGGAGGGGGTTTCTACTCATGGAAACTCCTTATCCTTCTGCAGAGTTTTGGCGGGGCCTGGAGGAATTCTTCTTTGGGAGAGAAGGAGAATGTGTAGAGTAGCTGCTCAAGGGATGCAGATTAAACTGGATGAATTGTTTTTTGACACGTGGCAAAGAGTAGGGTATTCCAGACACAGAGAGCAGTCTAAACACAGAGACTGGGGAAACGTGTGATTTATGGAAAGAAAATAAGGTAGTTTGCCTATAGGTGAAGTGAAGGATTGATGTCTGGTGAAAATGGTAGAGAAAAGCTGGAAAAGTAGGTGGGGACAAATTGTGAAGTGCCTGTACACCAGAGGTGTCAGCTGACTGTAATGCTGTGCTAGTTGTGATGAATACAAGTGTCTTCGTTAGGGCTGCTATAAAAAATTACCATAGAATGGCTGTCTTAAATAGCAAACATTTATTTCTCATGGTTCTGGAGGCAGGAAATCAGAGATCACAGTGCCAGAAGGGTTGGATTCTGGTGAGGGTCCTCTTCTGGGTTGCAGACAGATGGCTTCTCATTGTATCCTCTCATGGTAGAAAAAGAAAGAGCTCTAGTCTCTTCTTATAAGGGCATTCATCCCATTCTAGAGGGCTCCAGCCTCGTAACCTAATTATTTCCCAAAGGTCTCACCTCCAAATACCATTACGTTGGGGATTAGGGCTTAAATAGAATGAATTTTGGAGGAACACAAACATTCAGTCCATGAAAAACAGCATCTCTGAGATTCCTAGTGATTTTTTTTTCCCCTTCAGACATTCCTTTGAGACCACATTCCTAGTAGAGATAGGTAGAATAATTCCTTCCTTTTTATGTCATCCCTACAACAGCGCCTGGCGAATATAGCTCGTCTCTTTACTTTTTAGTTTTAACTTTACCAAAGATCAATGGCCACCGCTCTGTGAGTTTCTACCTCACAGATAATTTTTACTGATCAAGAAACAGAATCAAGGGGAACAGGTGTTAGTTACATAGGCATACAGAAAGAGTCCAGCTATTTTACCCCACTCCCTGAACTTGAAGAACACGTCTGTACCAGCTGACATCTTTCTTTTGGAGCAGAGGGTTGGTAAAGCCCTGTTCTCAGCCCACACTCCACGTTTTTATTGCAGACCTCTTCTGTGCTGTGTGCTGAGGATGCAGCCGTGAACAACTCAGTGGACTCCTTCTGGACAAGCTTAAATCTCAAGGTGCTTCAAGCTTCTTTTAAGTGTTATTGAAGAGACAGTAAAGTTTCTTTTGGAAAGAAATCTCATTAAAAGAGATCACCCTGCTAGACAGGTTTATATTATGTTGTATTTTTTAAATAAAGCAAACATTAGCATTATATTGTAATATCTTTGTAAACCATAACAAAGTGTGAATGAAAGTGGTTCTTAGGAGTGCTTTATAGTTTCAAATCTTAGAGGCTAAGTATTAGTCTGCTGCCTTCCAAAATATAACTTAGTTTTAATAAAATGATGTGGCTAGACTTACTTATTCTTCAATGCAGCTTGCTTAAAGCTCAGAAAACGTTTTATGGTCTTCAAGATCCTGTAGAATCTCCATTAGTAAATAGTTCTGTATGGATTGTGAAATTAGCCTTCTGATTCTTTAGAGGAGTTCTTTTGCTTGTTTTGTTTTTTGATAAATAGGAATGCATCCGTTTTTAATTCCATTCAGCACATTGGTAGGGAATTTAATACTCAAGACTGTTTACTGCAAGCCTAAATTTAAAGCTCAAAGTGAGGACAATACAGAAGGGAGTGAATGTGCAGTTTTTAAGAGTTCATTTGGCAGCATTTTATTTTCATTATACAAACCACAGAAAGCGAAGGTGGGTAAAATCTCGAATGTCGGGCATCTGAGAAGATAGTGGTTTTCGCCTAAAGGCAACTCTGAATGGTGGTGGGGTTGAGGGGAGGACGGAGAGGCTGGGGATTTAGCTCACTAAAAGAGAAAGTGAGTTAAAGTGAACTTAGGATAACTTGATTAGTAAGTGATGCAAGACGTACACGTTTGACTCTGTCGTACGGAGGGTTCAAGGTTGTGTATAGAAAGGGGCACAGAAGAAGGGTGAAACTAGGGCAGGGGGGTGGGTTTGGGGCGGGAAACAACCGAAGGGAGGGTGGGTTTCGGGAGCGGCAGTGATGGGAGAAAGCGCGCTGGAGGCAGGAAGCGCGCGCCGAGCCTCCCGCCGGGCCGGGCGCGCTGGCCCTGAGCCAGGGCGCGGTGGTCGAGGCGGGGAGAGGAGCTCTGAAGGAGTCGGCACCCGGGCAGCAAAGTCCGGTGCGGGCCGAGGCGCCCGGCGGAACGCACTTGTCTCCGTTTGTAAAAGGTGCTCGGGGAGCCCGCCCCGGTGAGTTCACCGCCCGGCGAGAAGAGGCGGGAACCGCGGGGCGAGCGGCGCGGGCTCCTCCCCCGGCGCCTCGGCTATTTGGGTCAGGACGAGGCGGCCGCGGCGCCGGACCTCTGGACCCACTGGCTCCGGGACTACTGTCCGCCCGCCGCTTCGCTCCCAGCCACCCCGTCGGCAGGTCACCGGTGTCCGACAGCAGAGAGGCCAGCGCGGCGAGAACTCGCGCTGCACAGGTGGGCAGTGGGCATCTCGGCTGTCCGGGGTGGGATGCGGCCGAGGATCGAGGCGGCACTTCCGGCGGCGGCCACCGCACTTCCGGGTCGTGCGGGCGTCCTCTAGGCGTCCGCAAGCCTGGGGGGCATCCTCCTCAGGGCGGTAGAGCGGGCTTGCAGCAGTTAACCCTGGCGCAACCCTCGCCCAGCCGGTGCCTGGGAAGTTTCAACCCCGGAGGTCGCCAGTATTTACGCGCGGGCGCCCGGCGTGGGGTGCGTGAGGAGCGGGCAGGGTACTGCCTCGGCCTGTCGGGTCCCTGCAAACGCCGATGAGTTTCTGCAGGAGACACTTGCTCGCTTCTCACCTGGGCTCCCTGGGTCTTTCTTACCTTTGAAACTTAAGCAAACGTTTTTGTTTTGTTTTGCTTTGTTTTAATCAGATTCTCCACCTATTTTACACAAAATGAAGGCTAGATTTTCAGTGGGACAAACATTTGCAAATAAGCCAAACATCAGGGAGCCCTAAATGAAAAAGAAATTATAAAATAGGAAAAAAAATGAAAACCGAAAGAAATATGAGTATTAGAATTCACTTAGAAAGTATCAAGTTATCCAGGTCGCTGTGGAGAATCTAATCGCTAATTCAAGGTCTCAGAGCAATTCCCTTGGGAAACTTAAAACTCAGGGTCGTTTATAGCCCATATTGTGCCTTTACCCTTGCAAAAATTTTCATCCATCTTCCGAGTTTATCAGAGTTCTATATTTTATGTATTTCCTCCTACGAGTCTGATGATGAATTAAGTGAATATATATGCTAAATATTGCTGAAAGCATTGTAAGTAACTTGGTAAAGCATAATTTCCATTTCTAAACATTAATTTTAATTAAAACTAGAACATGAAAATTAAATGTTTTCTGAAGTTAATGTTTTATGACGGGTTCTACAAAGGAATTTTAATGCAGAAATTTCAGTAGAGTCAACATTTTGATGATTTACTATTTCAGCAAAATTCTTAATTCTCATCTCTGCAAACAACCTTTAATTATGTATTACCCATTAATTTTAGATGCCAATAATTTATAATTAAATAATGTCTATTATTTTACATTATTATTAGCACCTTACAAATTGAAATGTGACAGGAATAATACTTAGTATCTGATTATCTAGTCTATATATATATATATTTTTTTTTTTTTTTAAACCAAGAATCAATCTTTCTTTCTTCCTTCCTTCCTTCTCTCTCTCCCTCCCTCTCTCTCTCCTTCTTTCTTTCTTTCTTTCTTTATGCCATGGGATCTTACTTCCCTGACCAGGGATTGACCTGGGCCCCAACAGTGAAAGCACTGAGTCCTAACTACTGGACCACTAGGGAATTCCCTAGTCAATATATTTTTAAATTACTGTGTTTTTATACTAAAGTGCAAGTGTCTACTACTAATGTGATAATTAAATGTATTAAAGTTATGTAAATGATGTAATATAACCTTTGAAATTATACTGCAGGCAAGCAGGTGTTCTGATTTTTAATGAGTGGCATTTTGCAAATTATTGGCTTAGAAGCACATTCATTTTATACTGATATAAAACTCAAACATAGCTTGAACTATTATTCTCTAATTGTGATTATTTAAAACAAATACCTGCTCCATTGATTTTAGTTTTTTTCCCAGTTGATTTTCTCAGTTCTGAAGTCATATTTCAATATGGTAGCTCTATTTTTAGCTATTTAAGGAACCTCCGTACTGTTCTCCATAGTGGCTGTATCAATTTACATTCCCACCAACAGTGTAGGAGGGTTGCCTTTTCTCCATACCCTCTCCAGCATTTATTTTTTGTAGATTTTTTAATGATGACCATTCTGACCGGTGTGAGGTGATACCTCATTGTGGTTTCGATTTGCATTGAAATCATAGAAGATAGATTGAGCAGCTTTTCATGTGCCTGTTGGCCATCTGTATGTCTTCTTTGGAGAAAGGTCTGCTTAGGTCTTCTGCCCATTTTTGGATTGGGTTTTGTTTTTTTAATATTGAGCTGTATGAGCTGTTTGTATATTTTGGAGCTTAATCCTTTGTCAGTGGCTTCGTTTGCAAATATTTTCTCCCATTCTGGAGGTTGTCTTTTCGTCTTTTTTATGGTTTCCTTTGCTGTGACAACTGTGGCTCTTTATTATAACACTGCTTTATAAACTTAGGACCCTTACAACAGTATGTTCTCTTTCCCTTCCCAGCCTTTGGGCTATTGTTGTCCTACTTTCTTACTTCTACATATGATAAAACCCTCATGATATGTTATTGTCATTTTTGCTGTAATAAGCAAATATTTTATGAATAAATCTTAAAATGAGAAAAATGACTTATATTTTGCCACATGCTTGCCACTACTGGTGCTCTTCATCCTTTGTATAGATCCAAGTTTCTATGTGTTATTATTTTCCTTCTGCCTGAAGAACCTCTGTTAGCATTTCTTGTAGTGAAGGGCTGCTGGTAATGGATTCTCTCAACTTTTCTTTGTTTAAAAAATTCATTATTTTACCCTCATTTTTGAAAAGTATTTTACTGGGTGTAGAAATGCAAGTTGACAGTTTCTTTCGACACTTTAAAGAGGTCACTCTGTTGTTTTCTTGCTTGAATAGTTTCTGAGGTGATGCCTTGGAGACAGTGTCTGCTGTAATCTTATCTTTTTTTCTCTGTACATAATATGTCTTTTTTTCCCCATCACTGGCTGCTTTTCACATTTCTTTATCACTGGTTTTCAGCATTTTAATAATGTTTTGCCATGGTTTGGTTTTCTTAATTTATTCTTCTTGGATTATGTTGACCTTCTTGGATCTCTGGGTTTATAGATTTTGTCCAACTTGGAATTTTTTTGGCCATTTTTCCTTCAAATTTTTTTGTTACCCCTCCTTTTCTTCCCTTTAATTATATATGTTTTAGACTGCTTGATATTACCCTATAGGCTCTACTTGGTTTTCTGTTTGTTTGTTTTTTAGTCTTTTTTTAAAATCTGTGTGCTTCATTTTGGATGCTGTCTTAGTCCATTTGGACTGCTATAACAAAATCCTGTAGACTGGGTGGCTTATATAAAACAGAAATTTATTTCTCATCATTCTGGAGGCTAAGAAATCCAAGATCAAGGCACTGGCAGATTCACTGTTTTGTGGGGGCCTGCTTCCTGGTTCATAGCTGGCACCTTCTTGCTGTAACTTTATGTCGTGGAAGAAACAAGGGATCTCTCTGGGGTCTCTTTATAAGGGCCCTAATCCTATTTATGAGGGCTCTGCCTCCTAAAGGGACTCCATCCAATACTATCACCTTGGGGATTAGGATTTCAACATATGAATTTGGAGGGACACAAATATTTACTCTATAGCAGATGGTTTCTATTGTTATGTCTTTGGGTTTGCTGATATGTTTTTTTTCCTGTAGTGTTTCTCTGCTGTTAATCTCATTTAGTAAAATTTTATTTCAGTTATTTTATTTTTTATCTTTAGAGGTTCTATATGGTTCTGCTTAATGCCTTCTATAACTTTCCTCGTCATGTTTATGTTTTCCTTTAGCATATTTTTAATATTTATATTAAATAATGAACGTAATATCTGTAATAGTTGTTTTAAAACCCTTATCTGCTAATTATATCACCTCTGTCATTTTCCTGCATTTTTACATGTCTAGTAATTTTTGATTAGATGGTCAACATTGTGATTTTATGTTGTTGAGTTCTGGATTTTTTCTATTCCTGTAAAGAGTGTTGGACTTTCTACTGAAGGCAGTTAAATTACTTGTGAATCAGTTTGATCCTTTGAAGCCTCTTTTTTTTTTTTTTTTTGCGGTACGCAGGCCTCTCACTGTTGTGGCCTCTCCCGTTGCGGAGCACAGGCTCCGGACGCGCAGGCTCCGTGGCCATGGCTCACGAGCCCAGCCGCTCCTCGGCATGTGGGATCTTCCCGGACCGGGGCACGAACCTGTGTCCCCTGCATCGGCAGGCGGACTCTCAACCACTGCGCCACCAGGGAAGCCCTGAAGGCTCATTTTTAATCTATTTTAGAGCAGGTCTAAATAGCCTTAACTCTAGTGTTAGTTTAGCTGCATTAGCAAGCCATTACCCTTCTGAAGCCTCTACTGAAAGTCTCAAGTAACTCATACACACTCTACACTCTGGATGGTAAACACTTGAACACTTACAGTTCTGTGTAATCTTTAGGAATAGTTCAGCGTACAGCTTCCTGGTAATTGTTCTTTCCCTTGAAATTGTTTTTTGCCTGGCTCAGTGGGGTTTCACTCTATGCATGTGCAGATTGGTATTCAATTAAAGGTGCAAGGAGGGGGACTTCCCTGGTGGTCCAGTGGCTAAGACTCCGCATTCCCAATGCAGGGGACCCAGGTTCAATCCCTGGTCAGGGAACTAGATCCCACATGCATGCCACAACTAAGAGTTTGCATGTCACAACTAAAGATTCCATAGGCTGCAACTAAAAGGACACTACATGCCGCAACTAATGATCCTACATGCCACAACTAAAGATCCTGCATGCCACAACCAAGATCCCACGTGCTGCAACTAAGACCTGGTGCAGCCGAAATAAACAAATAAAAATTTTTAAAAATTAAAAAAAAAAAGACTCAAGAATAGCCCTATGCGTATTTCTGGAACTCTTTCTCTGCATAACTCCCTCATCTTCAGTACTAAGTGGGCACAAATTCTGGGTGCTTCAGTTTCTCTGAGCTCTGATCTCTTTTCAACTCAGTGAGATTACCAGGCTCTGTTTGGTTTTCCCTTCCCTGTGCCATAGTCCAGAAATTGCCTCCAACTGGAAACCTGGGGAGATCATAGTACTTTCCTCTTTGTTTCCCTTTTATCAGGGATTAAGGGTGGCAGTGCTATAATAACTTGCTCCTTGAGAAAGTGTCAGGAAAAACAAACCGAAATATTTGCAAATTTAATTTCGTAACAGACAGTTTACCATTATTTGTATCATTTCTCCCAAGTTGCAAACAAAATTTAATACAGGTGTTTACCTGTTTATAAAATAGGGGAAATTGATGGGAAAACAATTTTGGAAACTTCAAAGTCTGTATAAAAGCCTTATTATATTTTACTCTCATTACAAAAGTTTATCCTTGTATTTATATACTCATTGCCATTTTAAAGTCTCAGAAGGAAAGGGGGATTTATATTATTGTTTTCCTTTAGTGGCCTTCTTTAAGAACAGTGATAAGCAATAAAACTAGTGAAGAGTGGATGAAGTAAAGAAAGATTATGGTGCATTTTGTCAAAGTAGCTAAGTTTATATGCAACAAGTTTATGTTTATATGGAAGTTTATAAGTTTATATGGAAGCTTAGGCCTGTGTAGCCCAAAGCTTGGGTCTTTGATGCAAAATGGTGAAAGTTCAGAAGGAGAAAGGAGTCAAAGAAATTACTTTTTTATTACTTTAAAAATAAGTGAACACTTGAAAGAAAATAAAAACATTAAGACCTCAGACAGAAATAGAAATGTAAGAAGCAGAAGAATTCCAGGTCAGAAGAAAGGAGGTAAAGCCTGCACATACATTAGCATCTCTGCTTTCCATGTTGAATAAAAGAGATGAGGTGGTTACAAACATGCCACAACTCTTTGTATATTTTATATCTCAAAGCCCATTTTAAAATGTTTATCACTCTAAATTGGAGTACAGAATGTTAACTAGATGCCAAGGAAGAGCTTTTTCTTGGACTTTCCTTAAAGATTAGATAAAACCCAGACATTAGCACACTAGTTAATTTTATACAAATAAAAGGTTCAGACACAGTTAAGCATAATTTGAATTCTTAAATAGTTTTTTCAGAAATTTATAATGATGCTTTTACCTCTATCATACCCTTTAAAAATATATGGTAAAGAGTAAATTTCAGATCAGAAGTAGAATACAAATTCTGAATTACAGTTGATACTTTACACTGGTTGTCAGTAATATCCATACAGTTAGTATTTCTATTCAGCCACATACATTATAGAGGCAATTACTCATAGTTTATTTTAGTTTGTGATTTATCAAGTGTTATTAAATTTTTTTGTGATGAGGTAGACTTGGTTTTTGTTGATTGAAAAAGCCCTAATATTTTTGTCTTGGGAAAGACAGAAACAATGTTCATTTACATTTATACTTTTAATTTTAGAAACAAAAACCAGGAAATGCCTCGTTCCACAAACAAAGAAATGATACTTGGCATCATGGTGGGAACTACTGGAATCAGCTTGCTGCTTCTGTGGTACCACAAGGTTCGTAAACCAAGGACAGCAATGGATTTACCTAAATTTCTTTCTCTGGGTAATTCACTTGATTTGATGCCTTTGCAAGATGAAATGCCTAATGGCCAAGGAACAACAGCGATCTTTCAAGGAAGGCAACTTCAGATATTGGAGAAGATAAATGAATTACTGACAAATATGGAAGAACTCAAAGAGGAAATCAGAGTTCTTAAAGAAGCCATTCCAAAGCTGGAGGAATATATCCAAGGCGAACTTGGAGGGAAGATAACTGTTCACAAGATAAGTCCTCAGCACAGAGCTAGAAAAAGAAGGCTTGTCACAGTTCAAAGTTCAGCAACAAGTAATAGTTCAGAGGAAGCGGAAAGTGAAGGAGGGTAAGATTCTTTAAGATGTTTCCCATGTTGAATTGATTATTTATTGCATTATTGCTATTACTTAGGTACTTTCATTATACATTCCCAGTCATATATTCTGTTACTAAGAAGGCATAAAAAGGAGTGATTATTTTGTCTTATGTTACAATTAAAACCCTATTCCATAGAGGTCAGTATTTTAGTTTAGACCTCAATGACAAAAAGAATGTAACTTACTCTAGTGCTAGGTGGCATCACATGAGTATTGAGGAAGACAGTGATTGTTTGCCAAAATGTGTAACCTGTTTTTATATGTGGCCACTGTGTGACCCCTTGCATAAGGACTGTCCAAAAAGTACTGTCTAATAAAACTTTCTGTGATGATGGAAATGGTCCAAATCTGTGCTGCCCAATATGGTAGCCAGTAGCCACATGTGGCTATTAAGCACTTGAAATGTAGCTAGTGAAACTGAGGAACTGAATTTTTAATCTCATTTCATTGTAACTAATTTAAAATTAGCCACATGGGACTAATGGCTACTGAATTGGGCAGTGCAGACCTAAAAAGATTTGAGAATGTACAAGTGACTCAGTTTCATCCTTGCATGGGTAATTCATTGAATTCTACAATCAAGAACATAAATAATGTTCTTTAGGGGAAAAACAAATGATTTATGAAAAAAGGAATTGTGCCTGACTAGTGTTTCTAAGGAGTAAAATAGGCAAGTAAATAAAGATGCACCAGCGAATGTAGCATAGCCTGAAATTCTTTAAGGCAGGGACCCTATGTTTGCGTCATCGTATTCCTAACACCTATTATTTTGCCTCCTACTGAGTAGATGCCAGTAACTATTTCTTGAATTAATGAGTGATCTGCTAAATAACTATAGAATCAGAAGAAGGAGAGGGGATCTGGAAAGAGGAAACAAAGTGTAGGGATTTAAGGGTGATGTAAATGGTTGATGTAAATGTAAGGGTGATGTAAATGGTTGATGAGGTCTTTGAGATCAATGCTAGGACTGGAATTACTTAGCATCTTTATATAGAACTGGAGAAATAACTTATGAAAAATCTTTCAGAGAGAGAAGAGCCACAAATGCTAGATCTAGATAACAAGAAGGTCTTAAAAATTTGTGTTCCTGAACAACAGGAAAAGTTGTAGACTGGTTTTAAAATAGGCAATGAAATGGTTTTTGTTTGTTTGTTTTAATTTTTATTTATTTATTTTTGGCTGCGTTTGGTCTTCGTTGCTGGACGCAGGCTTTCTCTAGTTGTGGTGAGCGGGGGCTGCTCTTCGTTGCGGTGCGTGGGCTTCTTATTGCGGTGGCTTCTCTTGTGGAGCATGGGCTCTAGGTGCATGGGCTTCAGTAGTTGTGGCACGCGGGCTCAATAGTTGTGGCTCACAGACTCTAGAGCATAGGCTCAGTAGTCGTGGCGCATGGGCTTAGTTGCTCCATGGCATGTGGAATCTTCCTGGACCAGGGCTCGAACCCATGCCAACCCATGCATTGGCAGGCAGATTCTTAACCACTGCACCACCAGGGAAGTCCGGGCAATGAAATGTTTAAAAGGAATCTAAAATAGTTCTAAATAATTTAGAACTGTAACTCAGAAAAGACACTTGTTAATTATTATGGGTATAGCAGCTTAGGACTCTGATAATGATAAAAATCCAACCATAACATTGCGCATCATTGAGAGTTACTGAAGACAAACCGATGGTTATCTTACGTTATGTAGATCTGTGGTGTTTCCTCACCAGGAGTCCTCTGTGCAGTTTTGGCAATCACATCTTAGAAGGGACATAGTGGAACTAAAGACCAGCCAGAGAAGATCTGCTAGACTGAGGGAAGAGATGGCAGCCCTGATGAAGGACCTTAGGCCAAAAGGATCAATGGCCCTTAATCTTAAAAGACCCTGGTTAAGCTGAGCACAGGCTTGCTCAAGAAATTCTAGTATTCTAGAAAGACAGGCAACCTTTGATAAGATTAGGATAAGTTTAGGACAAATGAAAAGAAGATAATTATGGGACTTAATTAATTTCAAGTAATGGTGTAGACATAAATTTTTTTATGTGGGTTCAAGAGGGATTTGTGAAATCTATGAATAGTAGTCACATACTGCTAAAAACAACTAGACATATCAAAACTTTAAGGTTGATGTCAAGTAAGACATCCCCTTCTCTTGCTTGATCCTGGGTGCCTTTGTTAGCAAGAGTACGAGAGTAGATGTACTAGAGCCCTAATAATGGACTAGACAATAATGGACAATGAATGGCATTGAAAGCAGAGGGAGAGTTGAATGGAAAAAGAAGATGTGGTACATATATACAATGGAATATTGCTCAGCCATTAAAAAGAATGATACCATTTGCAGTAACATGGATGGACCTGGAGATTATCATACTAAGCAAAGTAAGTCAGAAAGAGAAAGACAAATACCATATGATATCGGTTACATGTGGAATCTAAAAAATAATGATATGAGTGAACTTATTTACAAAACAGAAACAGACTCACAGACTTAGAGAACAAATTTATGGTTACCGGGGGGAAGGGTGGGGGGAGGGATGGATTGGGAGTTTGGGACTGACATGTACACACTGCTATATTTAAAATAGGTAACCAACAAGGGCCTACTGTATAGCACAGGGAACTCTGCTCAATACTCTGTAATAGCCTAAATGGGAAAAGAATTTGAAAAAGAATAGATACATGTATATGTATAACTGAATCACTCTGCTGTACACCTGAAACTAACACAACATTGTTAATCAACTATAATCCAGAATAAGATAAAAATTTAAAAATAAATAGAGGGAGAGAAACTGTTTCCCCCTTAGCTCTACTTTAGAAAAATAAACAAAAGCAAAGAAATGAAAACAATTTGTTTCTTTTTCTGTTTTGAAAGGAATAAGATACAGAAAGATCTAACACATCTTTCTAAATAAACACCTAGAAACAAACTTTTTAAATAAGTAAACATTTTTTTTTGAAAGTAAGGTTTTATAAAATATATTTGTTTCAATTTTAGATTGCATGTCCTCTTATAACCTGCTTGGGACAGAAACAACTTGTCATGGTGAGATACAGTCATAATCCCATTACCACATTTAAGATGGGTTGTAGCCTTGATACATAGTATCCTTGATAGCAGAATTAAAACAACAAATGACAATTACATGTTCCATATGTAAATTTTATGCTTTGCAAGAGGCACCTAGAGATTTTGACTTCTTTTAGTAAAATAGATGTCAATCACAATTGGCTGATATTATTAGTTTTACACACGAAAAGAAAAACATCTAATTATATTCTTCGTTGTTGATTAAAACTTGAGTGGGTAGATCAGTAGAATGCATTTTCTGTAAACATTATTAGAATCTTCTGCATGCCTCTCTTTGTATCATCGTGGACTTATGGATTTATGCCTTATTTCGTCTCAGCTAATTTCATTTAATTAGTTGTGGAGGTGATGATGACTAAAGGCTCAAAATCTCATGACCCTGGCAGGCTCATCAGTGGGCCTGCCAGGGTTCTTTTCCCTTCTTAGAACTAGCGTGAACATCTTGGAAGGCATCTTTGCTTCTTGGTAATATTGTTTCAACTGATTTTGGTTTGGGCCCCTGCTCCAAGACTTGGAATCAGCTACCGTCCTGGCAGCATTGGTTCATTTCTGTGAGAAATAGTACTAGATACCAAAATCGGGAGTGTAGGGTAGTACTGTTTTTAGGCAGGATGATACCAGAGGCTATTTTGGCCCCTTTAGGGACAGGATAAAGAAAAATCATTAAAAAAAAAAATATATATATATATATATATTTTTTTTTTTTTTTTTTTTTTTTGCGGTACGCGGGCCTCTCACTGTTGTGGCCTCTCCCGTTGCGTAGCACAGGCTCCGGACGCGCAGGCTCAGCGGCCATGGCTCACGGGCCCAGCCGCTCTGCGGCATGTGGGATCTTCCCGGACCGGGGCACGAACCCGTGTCTCCTGCATCGGCAGGCGGACTCTCAACCACTGCGCCACCAGGGAAGCCCTAAAATATTTTTTAAGTCATTAGTTCACATTGATGTTTTCAGTTTACATTTAAGTTTTTCCCTATTTCTGAAAACTTTTTGGTTCATTTTCTTTTTTAAGCTGCCCAATTTTCTTTCTTCTGTCAACCTTTTAGCTATATTGCTCTATCAAACCATGGGTTTAAAAGTGTTATTTATATCACAATGGTATATAAAGCTTCAGAAACCTCTCTTTCAGAAGTTAAATCTTATTCCAGTTTAGGTTAAAGTATTACCCCATAATAAAATTCATTGTTCTTCCATTTCATGTGGGCTTTAAGAGAATACATGAGTTTGAAAATTAGATAATTCTGTTAGGTGAGCAAGGTTGTATAGCACCTTATGGGCCTTCTTGATTTTTTTCTTGACTTGGTATTTTCATTTTAGTATTAAGTTCACATGATAACCTTCAGATAGTATCAACAGACACATTGCTGATTATTTGAAAAGAAAATAAAAAGAAACCCCAGAAATCTACCCACAAAGAGCACCAGCACAATACAAGCCATAATACCTAGTACCTTAGATGATATTACTTTATAAATAATAGAAGATGGTCATGAAAGCAAGACCACAGACAGATGCAGGTTTTTGAGGTTTTATTTAAAACTTCTTAGACTTTAATTTTCATGAGCCAAAATATAGACTTTGCTTTTTGTTCATTTACACTTTTTATTTTTACCACTATCTACTTCCTCCAAGTCAGGTTTAGCGTTGAACTTCAATTTTTCAAGGCCTTGAGAGAAAGACAAATTCAGATATTCAGGGTATGGTGATTCTGTATCCCTTCATGTTGTAAAAGTAAAGAATTACAAAAAAATTTTTTTTGTTTCAGATTTTTTTTTTAATGAAATGCTACACATACAATTGAGATCCTCTTGTACTCATTTCAGAGGTAGTCATTATCTTCAAGTTGGCGTGCAATCTTCCTTTGAAAGTTTTAATGCACTCTTACATACACTTGTTTACATACACAATGAATAAATGGATTTTGGTTTTTAAATTTTACATAAATGGCATTGTAGGGTACATAACACTTTGTAATTTGCTTATGCATCAACTTTTTAAGGAAAATTTTCCATATTGATATATGTAAACTTATTTCACTTTTTTCAGTTGCTATGTTGCATTCCATTGTATGAATAATATGACTTAATTTAGTTCCCTCTTGGGGGGGGTGGGTGGTGGTGATGGGATGAATTGGGAGATTGGGATTGACGTATATACACTAATATGTATAAAATAGATAACTAATAAGAACCTGCTGTATAAAAAAATAAAATAAAATTCAAAAAAAAATTTAGTTCCCTATTGATGGATGTTTAGGTCACCATTTTTTTGCTTTTATAAACAATGCTTTATTGAACACCTTTCTTCATAATTCCTTATGTACATGTGGAATAATTTGAAAGTATATACTTAGAAGTGGAATTGCTGAGTTATAGACTAAATACACTGTTATTTTCTATTACTTAATCATCCTTCAGAGTATACCAATTTACAATCCTATAAGCAGTGTATGAGAATTCTTATTTTTCCATACAAATTCTTATATTATCAGACTTTTTAGTTTTAGCCAAACTGATGGTGATGATGTGGTAAGTAATCATTATTTCAGTTTACATTTCCCTGAGCATTAGTAAGATTGGGTAGCTTTTCATAGTTTATTTGCCATTTAGCTCTTTTCTTCTATGAATTTATTTTAAAAAAGTAATAGTAAAGGAAGGGAAGCACTAACAGTTGAAGTCCCTTTTATTCATTTGATGAGAGTGTCTTCTCTGTGGTAGGTACTGTATAGGCTCTCGAAATACAGCAGGGCATAAGATAAAGGCTCACAAGTAAAACAGAGTTTTAACAAAATGTGACACAATGTTAAAGAGGGATACTCTCAGTCTATTTCAACCAGAGCCCCAAAGGCCAAGAACAAACAATAAGTGCGGGGTACTCTTGCATCCTAGAGCCAGATGCTAAACCCTCCTGTTTCAAGCTGGGGTGAGGGCAGGGTGGGGGGGGGGGCCCTTGAGCATAGTTTTAGGCTGCAGAGAGGAAGCCAATATAGAGAGTGAGTAAAAATACCAGAGAGGAATTAAGTCAGAAATGAAGACAAAGGGGAAATGAAGGAAATAACCCATGAAACAAGGTGTGGCCTGACCCTGTTAGCAGCAGTACAGCTTAGGTATTGAGCTAACATTTTGAAGAAAGAGAACAGTATCACTTGTAGACTCCAGGGAAATTTTATTAACCTCACGATAGTATTTTGGTAAAAATGGGAACTGACAATGTAAAATCTCTAAAACTCCCACTCCAAGTAAGATAGTTCTAGCTTAGGAAAAAATGTTACATAGCTTAAGCCATATTCTACATTACATTATTACATTACATTACACTATTCCTGGTCAGTGCTTCTATTACCATAACATTTATATATATAATAACCAGTGGGTTATTAAGAAAGACAGGTAGAACAAGCTTGCAAAATCATTTCTAAAATAAATATTTATTGACCACTGACTATGAGCTACACTCTTGTAGGTGGTGCAGTGGCAACAAACAAGTCCCTGCACCTGTTGAACTTCCATTCTCTTGGCTTTTGCCTCCAATTTGGAGACATTTGTCTATAGAAGCCTCACCTGGTGATCTTGCTTCTTATGCTTTGTTCACAACTTGAAGCGCACTATGTTCATTCCTCCTACTAGTGAGTCCACAGGTGAATCTGGGTGCCCCTGATTCTTGGGACCAACGATAAAACTTAGATCTTTAAGTGTCCTCTTCAATGCCCAGGACCAATAGATACAATGCATTAAATATTACAATAATTCTATGTGTCATATAAGGGAAAGAAAAAGATCCCAGTTCTGTGCACAGATATTACAGAAGAAAATGAAAGTCAACTCCATCAAAAATTTGTTCCAGATCCTGTTCTAAATGTTTTATATTCGTTATCTCCTTTAATCCATACAATAACTCTCTAAGGAAGATGATACTATTATCCTCATTCTAGAGATAAGTCTGGGAAAGATTAGGTAATTCCTTGGTAAAAGGCAGAGTCTATACACCATGCTACACTGCCTCTTTTCTTCCTCATCCCCAGTTAAGAAAGTGCAAGGTGTCAGTGCTCTAAAAACATTATCCTAGGAGATAAAGGGAGGGGGGATAAGGCCAATATGTGTGTGAAGTGCCTGCAGAACTCAGACTTTACCTCCCAAGGTGCCTGGCTACCGAAGTACCATAACAGTCACCTCAGTTCCATTTGAGTGCCCTTGAAGGCCTAACCTAACCTAAGGAGGAGTGTGTGGGGTCAGACATACTGTACGTCACTGATTATAAGATGAACCTTTCACATTTTAACATCTCCTAAGTCAAGATGTATCTTACCACCAATTAATAGATCATATCACTGTGTCATAGTTTAATTGGCAACATTTTTTCCTTTCTTGCAGTTGATGGTGGTTTTGATTCTGTGAAATACGGGGTAGATACCTTTGTGGGTGTAAGGACCAGAAGCTGAAAGAGTTCCTTCCTTATCACCCTAGTTTTCTCAGGGAAGGACCATAGGTCATCTTCTAGAATGGAAGGGAAAGTATACTAAGGCATGTGAGGAAGGAGATTGAGATTCTTTTTTTTTTTTTTTTTTTTGCGGTACGCGGGCATCTCACTGCTGTGGCCTCTCCCGCCGCAGAGCGCAGGCTCCGGATGCACAGGCTCAGCGGTCACGGCCCACGGGCCCAGCCGCTCCGCGGCATGTGGGATCTTCCCGGACCGGGACACGAACCCACATCCCCTGCATCGGCAGGCGGACCCCCAACCACTGCGCCACCAGGGAAGCCCGAAGATAGAGATTCTTGACTCCTGCACTGATGTGTTCACTGTGATGTCTGCAGTGCTTAGCACAGTGCCTGACACATCATAGATGATCGTTACATATTTATATTAATAAATGAATGAACACATGACCAAAGAAAGTACTGAAGAGACATTGTGGGGAGTGGAAGGGGACATTAACTAGGAACATGGGTAAGGATTACCCTGCAGACTGTTGCTCCAACTGAGGTTCAAGACTGTGTACCAGTTTGCACTGTAGTGCGCATCTTTTCACTAGTTCTTGACCTTTCATATATAGAAGTGGAGGAGTCAGAGGGCTTAATTGATTCAAATTAGGAGATTTGCAGGGTGAGTGTGATAGAGAGGCAAAAGGCTAAGGATGTCGAGTGTATAGATAAGGAAATAAGTCTTCTAATGTTGCTGGAACACATCTGTGTTTATTTCTTGACCTAAAATGTGTATTTTTTTTGCTTCTATTGTTTTAAAAACTATTTCCTGTTTGTTATTAGATCAGTTCAAACCCTTGACTATGTGCTGTTTCTTTACTAGACTGTATTTAGTAATTACTGTCTAGTGAGTTAATTTTATTAACCTTTCTTTCAAAAGAAACTAATAGTGGATAAGGAAATTACAGAAATAACCTATGAAATTATTTGGTGATCTTCAAGCCATATTTTTTTCTACCTTTCAAATCACATAGATAATCATGCTATCTGAGTAACTACAAACAGTGAACGTATGTGGTTAGAGTTTAATATTGTAATGAAAGAAAATAATTAACCTGGTGGTAATTTAGTGATGAACATTATTGTTATTTTGCATAATTAGGTATATTTGGTAAATATACAAATAACTATCATTCATATCATGTAATGGATTGAATAATCTACATTCACTACACTCAGATCAGCTAAACATGTAACTGTACTTTATAACTGAATTCAGAGTAGCTCACTATCGCTGATGTGGGAAAATCTGGCTGATGTGGGAAAATCTGAATGTGCCAATTCAAGTTAACTCTGTCAATTCTAGTTTAGAGCTAGTTATTTTGTGTTAAAGATTAAGTCACATTCAGGGTTTCCCCTTCTTCCTCCCTCTTACTTCTCCTCAAGTGTAAGCTAGGTCCCTAAAGGGTCTTAGCATCTAGGCACCAAGAAAGGAGGGACATTCAGTCCTGATAGCATTCACTGTCCTTGTCCTTATTGGACTCCAGCTCAGGTAGGAAGCTGCTGTGAGGTTCCTTTTAACTGTCACTTTAGGGTTTGTTTATTACCAAGATGATCTAGATCAGAGCTACTCAAAGTGTGGTCTGTGCGCCAGCAGCATCCATATCCCACCTAGTCTGGGAGCTTGATGGAAATTTGGATTCTCAAGACCAGCCCCAGACCTAGTGAATCCGAATCTCTGGGATTCTGCATTGTGCCCAGGAATCTGTATTTTTAAATGCTCTCCTGGTGACTCTGATGTACCCTAAAGTTTGAGAAGCTTTGTTCTAGAAGATTTTCTAACTTTCAGCTGAGATATCATGACAGGATTATAATTTTAATTACTAGCAATTATAGTTATAGATAAATAAGATGTCCCTGAGGCATAGTGAGGAATATAATGATGAGGTATTAGTCTTGATGGGAATAGAGCGGCTGAGGTAAAAAAGGAAGAGGTTTAGGTAACCATAGGACATGATGAATGCAGAAGGTACCTGGGAACATGGAATTGATAGAAAAAAGAGAATTGGGAAGGGATTGAAGGAGAAGCTTGTTTTAAATGCTTACTGTTATGACAGTTTACTAACTTCTGGGCTGTGTCTAATTAAGGTTCTCTTAAAAATAAGCAATGAGGGGGTGATTTTAGGATTAGAGATTTAGATAAGTACTCTATCCAGAAAAATATTACAAAACCTTTAGATATTACTCATGCTAGTATGCAATTTCTTTTCCTTTCAAACGTCTGTGCAGATCTGGACCTTCTTCCCCACCCCCCAGACATGCACACCTAAACACTTTTTTTTAATTGATAATTGTAGATTTATTCAGTGGGGTGAGGAGGGGAGTGATCTGACCTCGTTCATTACCTCCTTTGGGCAGAAGTATTTGTCAGCATTGAGATATTGTCATAACTTCATCATTTCCTTTGGGGTAGCTCAGTGGGCAAGTGCTTCTTTTAGAGGCCTTTAGTGGGAATGTTAAACAACAAACTGGTCTACTTTTGGAAAGAGAAGTTTTTAATAGAAACTTTATAAGCATTATATAATCCATTGTTTCAGTTGCAAAAGATGTCCTTTTGGAAGAGGTACTCACAGACCTTAATGTGACTTAGGAACAATAGACAATAATCTCACAAGAAAGGGAAGCAAATAATAGATTGCTATAAGGAGAGACAGTCCTCCTTGGGCTTCCTATTCACTTACACATCTTGCTAGGTATGCCAAGAATCAAGAATGTAAGGCCCTGACCACCCTTTTTTTCCCCTAATTTTTAAAAAAACCAAGACTTTACTTTTTTAGAGCAGTTTTAAGTTCACAGCAAAATTGAGGGGTTGGTACAGAGATTTCCCATACAATCCCTACCCTCACACATGTATAGCCTCCCCCATTATCAACAGCTCCAGCCAGAGTGATACATGTGTTACAGCTGATGAACATACATTGGTACATACATCATAATCACCCAAAGTCCATTGTTTACATTATGGTTCACTCTCAGTGTTGTACATTCTGTGGGTTTGGACAAATGTATAATGACATGTATCCACTATTACAGTATAATACAGAGTATTTTCACTGCCCTAAAAATCCTCTGTGCTCTGCCTATTCATCCCTCTCTCCCCCCAAACCCCTGGCAACCTCTGATCTTTATACTGTCTCCACTGTTTTGCCTTTTCTAGAATGTCATACAGTTGGAATCATACAGTATGTAGCCTGTATTGGCTTCTTTTACTTAGTAATGTGCATTTAAGTTTCCTCCGTATCTCTTCATGGCTTAATAGCGCATTTCATTTTAGTGCTGAATAATATTCCATTGTCTGGATATGCCACAATTTATTTATCCATTCACCTACTGAAGGACATCTTGGTTGCTTCCAAGTTATGGCAATGATGAAGACAGCTGCTGTAACCATCCATGTACAGGTTTTTGAGTGGACATGAGTTTTCATCTCATTTAGGGAAATACCAGAGCACTTGATTGCTGGATTGTATGGTTAAGAGTATGTTTAGTTATGTAAAAAGCCTACAAACTGTCTTCCAAAGTGGCTGTACCATTTTGCATTCCCAAAATCAATGAACGAGAGTTCCTGTTGCTCCACATCCTCCCCAGTGTTTGGTGTTGTCGGTATTCTGGATTTTGACCATTCTAATAGGTGTGTAGTGGTATCTCGTTGTTTTAGTTTACATTTCTCTAATGACATATGATGTGAAGGATCTTTTCATATGCTTATTTTCCATCTGCATATCTTCTTTGGTGAGGTATCTGTTAAGGTCTTTGGCTCATTTTTAAATGAGATTGTTCATTTTCTTATGGTTGAGTTTTAAGAGTTCTTTGTAGATTTTGGATAACCGTCCTTTTTCAGATGTGTATTTTGCAAATACTTTCAGTCTGTAGCTTCTCATTTTCTTGACATTATCTTTCACAGAGCAGAAGCTTATCAATTATTTCTTTCATGGATCATGCCTTTGGTATTGTATTTAAAAAGTCATTGCCATACCCAAATTTATCTAGATTTTCTCCTATGTTATCTTCTAGGAGCTTCATAGTTTTACATTTTATATTTAGGTCTGTGACCCAATTTGAGTTAATTTTTGTGAAGGGGGTAAGGTCTGTGTAGCCACTCTTTATCCAGGCCATTTCTCTGGCTTGTGGTGAGAAGCCTTGAGGAATAAGGTAATGTCCCCTTCTGGACCAACAGCAGATTTGGTTACTGCTTGCTATAAAAGCGGGGGATTCCCTAAGCTCAGTGTTGCTTTCTTTGAAATGCAGCTCACTGCGAATGTAAGAGTGTCTGGGCCCTATGCATTGCCCTTGTGGGTCCTGAGGTCAAGGAGAACCAACATAAATAAGCTGGTGATCACATTGCTTAATTTGCTGTGAGTAATAAAGTCCTCGGTCTCTTACACAAAAATCGTGTGTCTTCTGCCAGCAACCATGAAACAGGAACAGATTAATTCATTAGCTTGTATGTTGGGTGAAATCAAATTACAAACTGACGATTGTATGGTGAGAATTAGAGAGCTTTTAGCCTCAGAAGGGGGATTTGTTCAAGGGTTTCCCAAAGAAGGTTGTTAGAAAGGGAACAAAAACAGGGGGTTGTAGTAGGGTGTATAGGATATTGAGAAGTTAAAATATATATATTTGAGGGTATGTTTTATGTCATAGGTGGCTATACACATATACCTCTTATATAGACAGTTCTCCAAGTTGTTTTGGAAAAGGAGAAGGCAATATTCCTTTTCTAATAGCTCTGTTAATCTTGTCTTAAAATGGGTTTAAGTTGTTTCAAGGGGTTATAAACAGTGGCACAGCCGATCTCCATAATCTGTGCAAGTGACCCATGTAATCAGATGGCATGCTTTACTGCCAAGGTAAATTTAGCTTGTTTCACTTGAGGGGCAGTGACATTTGCTATTTAGGCTTTCTTTTCTTTTTTTGTTGTTGTTTTCTTTTTAATATATCTTCAGACCAAAGTCTGTAACAGTAACTTTTCCATATCACGAGAGGGTGTAAAACCCTGGGGTAAAAAGTGTTTAAGTGAGGGCTTCCCTGGTGGCGCAGTGGTTGAGAGTCCGCCTGCCGATGCAGGGGACACGGGTTCGTGCCCCGATCCGGGAGGATCCCACATGCTGTGGACCCGCTGGGCCCGTGAGCCATGGCCGTTGAGCCTGCGCGTCCATAGCCTGTGCTCCGCAATGGAAGAGGCCACAATAGTGAGAGGCCCATGTACCGCAAAAAAAAAAAAAAAAAAGTGTTCAGGTGAAAGAAGAATGAGTTAGTAGGCTAGGGGTGTGGAGGGCAGCGAGTTAGAGAGTTCCAAGTAAAGGATTGTAAGAGATCGTATATGTTACTGCTTCCATCCTGCTGTTTCCTTGTCCCTTGATTTGTTGGCTGTCTCCTTGAACATAATGAAGTTAGAATACACATTCCACAGTCACATGAAGTGCAGCTTTTCAGAGAGATGAGCCACAGAACAATTTTATTCTAAACTGATGTCATTAGATTCTAGAATCTGCTATCATCATATTCTGTGTTATTGCCATGTTAGTTCTACATGCAGCTTAAGCATTCAGCTTCTAACCTGTTCCACCTACACAGGGCATTTTACAGTTTAAAGATGATGGCTTAGAAAGGAAGGGAGAGATTTACTTTGGATTAAATTCAGTATGGGACAATGCTTAAGGTAAGCCTTTAAAAATAAAAAAACACTTCTCCTTATGTTTCATGTGCTAAAGAACATTGAAATACTCATAAACCAAGCTTTAATGTTTCCTTTAGTTTCCCACAATAACTGAATATCTGGAATATCTGGATATTTATCTGGAATATTCTCTCCAGAGAGGTTCTACTTTATCCATGGTTAATATTTTAAAATGTGTTAGTCAGCAGGGTATAAATTTATAGTACTTATTAACCCCTTTAAATATAGTAGTTTAATAGTCTCAAACAGATATTATAACTTAATTATTTTCAAAACAGGGAAGTTCTACCTTTACCTTCAGGGAATCCTTTTGTTTCGGTGCCCCCTCATATGTTTTCCCTTACTTTTCTTTGTGCCTGCTTCCCTGAGCCTTTCAATTTATCTTCCCAAGGTTTAATATAGTGGGCAGGTACTGTGTAGGTAGTTAGAAATAATCTTTTAGACTTAGGCATTCTTTTGGATACATCTATGTGGCTACCAACTTCAGCTGTCTTAATTTCTTACATTGTTTCCATATTGATAAGGTGGCCATTCTTCAGGAGGCTTGGCAGGTTTCCACCTGTACTCCCTATTTTTTTTCCTCATTTGACACTTTTCTCACTCTAGCTGCTGCAAAGAGGACCAGAGCTTCCAACCGAAATGTCCTGCAGATCAAGTTTCTTCAGACCCCCTGCACCCTGGAGCCTCTTCTATTATTCAACCACCAGAATCTCTTGATTTTAAAACAGCTCATCCTCCTTTCATGCATAGAGCCAGTTCACTTAGAGGAAGTAAAATTGCCTCTTCTTCATCAAATACATCTTCTTACTCATCTTTCTTTGGAAAAAGACATTCTTTATTTGCTAAATTTCAGAAAAGCAGTGCTTCCCTTCATTCTGGACAAAGTAGAGCTAACTTTGATTCTGAAGCAAAAAGAAGCTTCAGTGATTTAAAATCGCCCTCAGAACATTTTCGCTTTAGATCCAGAAGTCTTTTCTCTGCCCCAAAACTAAATATAATTTCCTGTTATGAGAGTGCTAGTAATTTTTTTGATCCTCAATCAAGAAGTCAATGCATATTTAATCCAAATGAAATTGAAATCATTTCTAAAAACTTGAGTATTACTGATGCTGGAAAATATATAAGCTCTTATTCTCCTGAATATAACACTAAATATTTTATGAATTCTGAAACAAATGCTAATTCCTCAGCCTGTCGGAACACTGTCGCTAACATCTATCAAAGCACAGCGACCATGCTTACTCTTCCAACTACTACTTCCTATTCCTCTCAACAACGTGGAGTTGCCAGTGATATTCAAGAAAGAGAGCAGTTAAGGAACAATTCCTTTCATCCTGTTTTTCAAAGTCGCAGTAGAAATAATTCTCCAGCTATGTTGCAACATCATCCCTCTCAAAGTGTAACTTTCCCTGTTCTCCGTAATGTTGGATTTACTTCGTTTTATAAAAATGCTACCCCACCTCAAAATGGAGTTACCTCAGATCCCTTTGAAGATGAAAACAATGCTATCTCGTCTAAAGATGAAGACAAATCTTCACCTAATGAAATTCCTAAAATAAGGTCACCTCAGACTTTACCCTCCCTTAGAAGGGCAGCTTAGATCAGAAGCTTTCCCACCAGGCATACTATATAGTCTGTAGAAATCACTGCTCAGTTTTCATAGAGGTCTCCTCCCTTACTAAACTTCACTGCATATTCTGAAAAAGGGCTCTACATTGCAGTCTAAATTTAACTTTAATTTCTGTATTTTTTGAAAGATAGTTTATTAACATTATTGGAGTATGGAAATCAAAGATTATTCATCTGTTTCAGGCTTTTAACAGATTTACTGCTTATAGATTGACTAGTCCCAAATTTCTGAGTGACTGTTGTAATACTTTTGTGGTCTGAAAATAACATCAAGCTTTAGGTCTTCTAAATGTATTACAGTCTTTGAGGGTTTAACATCTTCTTTTATTCTACTCTAATCATTAAGATAGTATTCCTCTATAATCTATAGAGCTATATTCATCAGTTCACAAATTCCCATTTATATCAGCCTTGCTAGCTATAGCTCATGCCAGACATCCCACTGATAGACAATGTTTTTACTAGTACAAGGATCAAGTCATAAGTTAAAACATATTGTAGTGGAAATAGGCAGAATATGTTGAAACCAGATATTTTAATTAGTTTTAATACACGTTAGTTTATGTATATGTCTTAGAATTCAGAAAACTCTGAAATCAGAGTTTGTCTTTTTATTTGTAAAAGTGAAAATTTTCAGATTTTTTCCCGAAATTTTTATTTTAAAAAGTGTCTCCAAAATTTTATTTTTGATGTGAAAATTTAAATTTTTTCCATTATATTAAGCAAAGTTTATAAATATATTTATCACAATAACAAATAGAAAATGCATATAAGCAATTAAAAATACTTAGAATATAATTGATTTTTGTAGAGGAAAGAAATTTGTATTATTTTCAATTATTTGTCATAATAAAATGCCCGCTAAATTTATATCATTGTACTAAGATATTTTTACTTTTGTGTTTTCCTCCTCCTTTTAGCATGTATCATAATTTTTTCTATTTTAATTTTTTAGTTGTGGTGAAATACACATAAAATTTATCATCTTAACCATTTTTAAGTTCACTGGCATTAAGTATATTCATATTGTTGTACAACCATCGTGATCATCTATCTTTAGAACTCTTTTCATGTTGTAAAGGTGAAATTCTACACCCATTAAGCAATAACTCCCCAATCTTCTCTTCCCCTAGCCTTTGACAACTGCTATTCTACTTTCTGTCTCTGTAAATTTGATTCCTCTAGGTACCCTATATAAGTGGAATTATATAGTATTTGTCTTTTTGGGACTGGCTTATTTCACTTAGCATAGTGTTCTCAAGGTTCATCCATATTGTAGCATGTGTTAGAATTTCCTTCTTTTTTAAGGCCGAATAGTATTCCATTGTATGTATATACCACATTTTGCTTAGTCATTCATCTGTTGATGGACACTTTGGTTGCTTCTACCTTTTGGCTATTGTGAATAATGCTGCTATGAACATGAGTGTATAAATATCTCTTCCAGACCCTGCTTTCAATTCTTTTGGTTATATACCCAGAATTATATGTTAATTCTATTTTTAATTGTTTGAGGAACTGCCATGCTTTTTTCCATAGTAACTGCACCATTTTATATTTCTCTAAGAATGCACAAGGATTCCAATTTCTTCACATCCTTGCCAACACTTTTTTTTTGGTTTTTTGATAATAACCATCTTAATGAGTGTGAGGTGGTATCTCATTGTGGTTTTTGATATGCATTTTCTCCCATTGTGTGGGTTACCTTTCATTGTTGATTGTGTCCTTCGATGCACAGAAGTTTTTAATTTTGATGTTCAGTTTATTTTGTTGCCTGTGCTTTTGGTGTCATATCCAAGAAATCATTGCCAAATACAATGCCATGAAGCTTTTCCTCTATGTCTTCTCCTAAGAGTTTTATAGTTTTAGATTTTACACTTAGGTCTTTGATCCATTTTGAGTTAATTTTTGTATATAGTATAAGGTAGGGATCCAACATCATTCTTTTACATGTGAATATCCAGTTTTCCCAGCACCATTTCTTTAAGAGACTGTTCTTTCCCATTGATTGCTCTTAGCACCCATGTCAAAAGTCATTTGACCGGGTATGTGAGTGTTTACTTCTGCACTCGCTATTCTATTTCTTTCATGTATATGTCTGACTTTATGCCATTACACACCATTTTGATTACTGTAACTTTGTAATAAGTTTTAAGATCAGGAAGTGTAAGACCTCTAACTTTGTTTTTTCAAGATGTTTGGTGGAATTCACCAGTGAAGTCATGTGACCCTAGGCTTTTCCTTGCTGGGAGGTTTTTGATAACTGACTCAGTCTCTTTGCTGGTTATAGATCTGTTCAGATTTTCTATTTCTCCCTGATGCAGTATTGGTATGTTGTATGTTTCTAGGAATTTGTCCATTTCAACTAGATTATCCAGTTGTTGGCATACTATCCTTCACTGTAGTCTCTTATAATTCTTTTTATTTTTGTAAAATTGGTAGTGATATACCCTGTTTCATTTCTGATTTTAATTATTTGATTCTCCTCTCCTCTTTTCTTAGTCAAGCTAGCTTAAGGTTTGTCAATTTTGTTAATCTTTGAAGAACCAGCTCTTGGTTTCATTGATTTTATGTTTTTTTACCCTCTATTATGTTTATTTCTGATCTAATCTTTATTATTTCTTTCCTGCTAGCTTTGGGTTTAGTTTGCTCTTTTTCTAGTTCCTTAAGGTGTAAATTTAGGTTGTTGATCTGAGACCTTTCTTTTTAATGTAAGCATTTTACAGCTATAAGTTTCCCCCTTAGCACTGCTTTCACTACACCTTATACACTTTGATATGTTGTGTTTTCATTCTCTTTTGACACAAGATAACTTGCTAATTTCCCTTGTGATTTCTTCTTTGACCCATTGGTTGTTTAATAGTGTGTTGTTTAATTTCCACACATTTGTGGATTTTCCAGTTTTCCTTCTACTGTTGATTTTTAGTTTCATCTCATTACAATCAGAAAAGATACTTTGTATGATTTTAATCTTTTAAAATTTATTAAGACTTGTTTTTCTTTTAATATTGTGCTAACAGGACCTGCAGTTCCGTGCTAAGTAGAAGCAGCAATATTGGACATCCTTTTCTATTTCTGATTTTAAGGAGAATGCTTATAATGTTTCATCATTACATGTGAACTGTATCGTAGTTTTTGGTTTATATTCTATTATAAGAAGTTCTATTCCTTGTTTATACATTTGGTATTTCTTTTGTGCTGAAATGGTGTTGAATTTACTGAAAAAACTTTTTTTGGTAACCGCTAAAATGATCATACAGTTTTTCTCTTTTTATCTGTTATGCTAGAGAAATTTTCTAATGTTAACTGTGCTTGTAATTAGTGAGATAAACTCAATTTGGTTACAATGTATTCTCTCATGTGTGTTGAAGTTTTTTGGTTGATATTTTGGAGGATTTTTGCATCTATGTTTATATGTGAAATTGGCCTATAATTTTCATTTCCTATTATACTATACTTGTTTGGTTTTGGTATTAGTTTTACTAGCTTCATAAAATGAGGTGAGAAATGTTTCCTCTTTTTCAATTCCTTAGAAGAATTTGAGTACTTCTTTGCATATATTGATAGAACTCACTATATAGCTATCTGTGTCCCCCCCCTTCTGTCTATCTCTCTCTCTTTCTGATTTAATTTATTTAATGGCTATAGGAGTATTCAATTTTTTTCTTATAAAAATAACATCTTTTTTGAGATATTAATCATATACCATAAAATCACCCTTCTAAATTGTACAATGTAGTGGGTCTTAGTTTAAATAATATTGTCTGATATTAAACCAGTTACTCTCTTTTAGTTATTATTTTCTTACTATATCTCAGGTGCATAGAATTGGACTAAAAATTGTCTTTAGCTCATGCAAACACTGATTACTGGTGCATGCATGTGCCACTTTTACTCATTTATTTAGTTTGTTATTATAAATAATGTAATAAGCATCTATGAACCCATTTGGCTCCCTGCCTCCCCTCACCTGAGGGTAACTATCATCCTGAGTCTATACTCTATATTGTTCATTCCTCGCTGTCCTTTTTATATAATTTTATTGCATATGTGTATATTCCTTAAAAATAACATTGAATTTTGATTGTTTTATGAAAAGGGGATCATGTTGGATATAATTTTAAGAGCTTATTTTTCCACTTAATATAAGTTGTTAAGAGTCTTCCCTATTTTGCACATCACTGTATTTCTTTCATTTTGACTGTTGGGTAATATTCATCCACTCTCTTGACTGGGCATTTCAGTTGTTTCCTGGGGTTTGCTATTGTGAAAGTATTGTTGTCTATATTCTTACACCTACCTCCTTTTGTACATGTGCCAGAGACTTGGTTACTGAGTCCTCAGATATGTGAAAGTTCAATATTAATAGATGATGCCAAAGCGCTTTCCCAGCTGGTTTCACCAGTTTACATTCACATCAGATCCGTGGATTGACTTCCTCTCCAACATATAGTATTGTCAGATTTTTAAATTTTGTAAATGAAACAGGTCTCAATAATATCTCTCTGTGGTCCTGATTTGTATTTCTCTGATCGCTAGTGAATGTTGAACATCTTTTCTTATGTTTATTGGCTATATGTATTTTTTTCATTTGGGAAAACCTCTTTTGAGCTTATTTCTGTTGCATTTATTGTGTTTTTTCCATTGAATTTTAGAAAATATTTATGTATTCTTGATATTAATGTTCTCCAGTTGTACGTGTTACAAAATATCTATTCCTGGTTTTTAATTTGTGTTTTTGCATTTTTGAAAATATCTTTTGATTAGCAACAGTTTTTCATTTTAATATAGTCAAATTGGTTAATCATTCATAATTAATAATCATTAATAATCATTTATAGCTAATGCTTTTGTATTTTGGTTAAGAAAATTTCTTGCCCCAAAGACTAAAAGTTATTCACCTATATTTTCCATTTAGAGTTTACAAAATTATTTTTAACACTTAATTCCTTATACCATCCTTATACCTTAGAGTTACTTTTAATATTATAAGACAGAGATTCAATTTCAACTTTTTCCGTAGAGATAACCATTTTTTTTCCAGCTCAGTCTGTCAACTTCTCACTAATCTGACATGTCACATCTGTCATAATACCACACTTTCATTTGCGTATGAGGCTGTTTCTTGGCTCTCTTCTGTTCTGTCAGTCACTCATCTATCCTTGTACCAATAGCACACTGTCTTTAATTATTATAGCTGCATGATAGGTCCTAATATTTGGTGAGGTAAGTCTTCTCTCCCTGCTCTCTTTCTTAACAGTGCTTTGACTATTCTCGGCTCTTTACCTTTTCATGTAACTTTTAGAATCATCTTATTAAATTTTATGAAATTTCTGGTGACGTTTATAAAATTGGAATTACATTGAATTAATCTGGAGAGAATTTACTTATTTATAATATGAGTTGTTTCTAGCCATGAACATGATATATTTTTCCATGAATTTAGGTTCTTTTATAAACATCTTTTAATATATCTTTTATGATATTCTCCATAGAATTTTTACATATGTTTTATTAGATTTATTCCTGGGTGTCTGATATTCTCTGAGATCATTGTAAGTAAAGTATTTTATATAATTTTGTTTTTTAGGCTTTTTGCTGCTAATATATTAAAAATGAAACTCACTTTCATATTTTAATCTTATATGCAGCCGACCTGGTAAACTCTATTAGTCTCATAATTTGTAGGGTTTTTTTAATACGTTCTATGTAAATAATCGTATCATCTGCAATAATATGAAGGTTATGTTTGAACAAGGGTGTGAAACAGGTGAGGAAGTAAATTATGTGGATATCCAGTGGAGAACATAGCAGGCAGAAGGACAGCAAATACAGATGTTAAAGCAGGAACATGGCTGATGTGTTCAAGGAATGTCAAGGAAGCCAGAGTTCCTGGAGTGCTGAGCAAGCAGGAGAGTGGTAGGAGATGAGGTCAGAGGTATTGGACTAGATTATGTAGGG
Organism: Delphinapterus leucas; assembly: GCF_059928025.1. Taxonomy (NCBI): domain Eukaryota; kingdom Metazoa; phylum Chordata; class Mammalia; order Artiodactyla; family Monodontidae; genus Delphinapterus; species Delphinapterus leucas. The sequence continues at coordinate 64,140,473 of NC_143141.1, read as the reverse complement.
TCTTGTAGACAACTCTAAGGACTTAGGTTTTTACTCTGATTTGGTCATCCACTGGAAGGTTTTGAGCAAAGGGTGACATGATCTGAGTCAGCTTTTTAAAGGACCATTCTGGCTCCTATGTTGAGAATAAACTACAATGGTCAAAGACTAAAGCAGGGAGACATGATAGGAGGCCATTGCAATAATCCAGGTAACGTGATGGTGGTCTAGACCAGGGGAGTAGTGGGTAAAGGTGGTGAGAGGTGGCTGGGTTCTGGATATATTTTGAAGATGGAACTAACAGGAATTTCTGAAGGTTGCTTAGGAGAGACAAAGAAGTCAAGGATGATTCTAAGTTTTTTGGTTTGAGCAATTAGAAGAATGAAGTTGCCACTGATAATGTTGTTGAAGAAGTTGAGCATCATTTCACATAGTGTCTTCTTTGTAAGGACTTTGAAGGAAATTTGAGTCTTATTATTGGAAAAAAGTGCATTTCTCTCAAGAACTTGCTTCATTTCTATCTTTGTTAGTATCTGTTGGGAACTGTGACTGCTTTAGCTGCTGGAAGATGTAGAACCACATTTGTGTTGTGCCTTTGTAGCAAGGGTATAGATATCTAAAGCATATGTACTTTTTTATTGACCTCATTCACATTTGGCCTTGTTTTTATCTTTTCCTGCCACTTCTGATTCGTTCTCTTATATGTTATATATCCTTATATACCTCCTTAAAATCTTTTTAGAACAGAACCATGTGTAAGTAAATGAAAACAAATTGTTTGCATTGTATGCTACCAAAAAGGAAATGTGGGAGGCAGCGCGAATTTTTAAAGACTAAGAGTTAGGACATCGTCTTGAACTACAAATTAACATGTGTGTGTGTGTGCATATGTATATATAAAAATACATACATATGTGTGCATAGATGTATATTATATATATATTTAATATATATATCTGAGTGCCGGCTGAGTTCCTACAACTCTGTATCATTCATTCAGCAATATTCAGTGCGTGTCCACTATGTGTCAGGTGCTGTTCTAGGCACTTGATGACCTCAATTAACAAAACAAAGAATCCTATTGTCAGGGAGCATGCGTTCTAGTGGGGGAGATACTGACAAAAATAGCACATGTAGTAGGTTAGTAAAGTATATTAGAAGATGGTATGTACTACAGAAAAAAACATCAAGCATGATAAGGGAGACTGGAGGTGAAGGAAATATACAGGGAGGTTGGAGCGTGGTGGTCGCAGCATTAAACTGAGTGGTCTGGATGGGTCACATTGAGAAGATGACACTGACAGAGACTTGAAGGAGATGAGGGTGTGAGTTATGTCCCCTTCTGAAGGAAGAGCCATTCCATCAGCAGGAACAGCAAGAAAAGGTCTTGAGGTAGGAGTGTCCCTGGCTTGTTTAAGGAACAGCTGGGCAGCCAGCATACAATTGACTGAGTGAGAAACGTGGTGGGAAACAAGGTCAGAGAGATGACTGAGCTGGGAGAGACAAATCTCATCTAGCCTCATAGACTGTTATTAGGACTTAAGCTTTTTCTGAGTGAAAAGGGGCACCATTACGGGGTTTCAAGCCTAAGAGTGAAATGATTTGACTTACATTTTAAAAGGATCACTCTATCCATTATAGTATAACTTTACAGAGAGTTGATGATTATTTCTGCAATTTTAGGTATATTACAGCTAATACTGATACCGAAGAACAGAGTTTTCCACTCCCTAAGGCATTTAACACTCATGTAGAGGAATTAAATTTAGATGCCCTTATTCAGACGGCTGATAATTTACGTATGAATGAGTCCAGAAAAATGGAGAGTTTTGAACTACTTTGTGACCACAAAGAAAAGGTAAGAAATATGTGATAATAACATGCTTGTATAGTTTTAATTTTTTATTTAATCTACTGTCCCATTCATGTTATGACCATAACAATTGTGTCACAGTTTACACAAGCTAAATGATTGATGTACATTTTTTATAATATCACTACAATTTTTTAAAAGTAAATGTAAGAGTTTATTAGGCTCTAAGGTCATAAAAATGAAAACCAGAGATATGATTATACAGACTGACATCGATTTTATCAATCTGATATATTTCGTAAATATTTGGTAACAGATAAAGAATAAGACATACTGCTTCTCTGGAGGGAGGAAAAGCTACATTTTAAGCTCGCTATCTTACAATTACTAATATAACAGCCATTAGTATTTCACTGCGTCCTACCAGTAATCGTTTTCCAGTGTTTAATGCTGGGCTGAATTGGGAAAGCTCATCCTTCCCACCACCACCAAAGGAAAAAAAAAACGGTGGGTTTTGCAATATCACAAAGATCAATAAATCTTTTTCTTTCCCATGAGAGATTTAAGTCTAACCTTTGAGGATTTAGCAACTCTAAACGCATTACCTAAAAGTTTTTAAATCTCCAGGATTGTATTTAGGTAATTTAGGTAAAAAATGTGACTCCTCTTTTGAATGTATGTAATCTCTGATAACTTACAGATATTATCTGAAATGCCCATTGAAGCATCATATTAATAATAGATAACTTAGAAAGGAAAACAAGGAGAGGATACTACAACCCAGAGAGAATTTATAAATTCTGACACCTATCAAGTTTCTCGTCTTTGTAGGTGTGGAGCTGGTGTCTGCATAATATTCATTGGTTTTAAGATCCAAATGTAACACTACATTACGTCACATTTTATAGCCATGAATATTTGAACTTAAAGTGTGATATGCACATGAATAGATACAGTCATTTCTAAGTACCAGTTTACCTAATTTTTTAAAAGTTGCAGTGGAAAACAGTCTGGTCACGTTTCTGAGTTTATCTAATGTGCAGTTCTGTCTGTTCAGTTTAGAGATGAAATAGAGTTTATTTGGCGGTTTGCTCGTGCTTATGGAGACATGTATGAGCTATCTACAAATGCACAAGAAAAGAAGCATTATGCTAATATTGGTAAGTATTTTGTAAATATTAATTATCCTCAAGTAGTAATCATTATCTATAGTAAACCACTAATGAATTTTAATTAAAGCTAAATTATCTTACCTAAAACAAGTATGTTTAATCTATTTCAACATATCCTAGTACTTGTATAGTCTAAGGACAGAAAGGTTTGTTGTTTTTTTTTTTTTTTGTGGTACGCGGGTCTCTCACTGTTGTGGCCTCTCCCGTTGTGGAGCACAGGTTCTGGACGCGCAGGCTCAGCGGCCATGACTCACAGGCCTAGCTGCTCTGCGGCATGTGGGATCTTCCCAGACCGGGGCACAAACCCGTGTCCCCTGCATCAGCAGGTGGACTCTCAACCACTGCACCACCAGGGAGGCCCCCAGAAAGGTTTTTTTAGAATAAAAGTACATGTTCTTAAAAAATATTTGAGCATACTAGAACAGGCAACTGAAAAACTCAAATTCCAGCTTTTAAAGTTTATAAAATCACAGAAAGATGAGACATTAAGTGGTAATAATATGAGAAGTGATAATAGCAGTAGTCTTTCACCACAATTAAAATAACCCTCCTTACTCCCTGTAACGTAGAACTCCAGGTACCACAAAGAAATAACTACTCATACTTTAACGTTTTTTTCAAAATTTATCTTGATAAAACAAGATTAGCCTTATTTTAAGGCTAATCTTGTTTAAGGCTTGTTTTAGCTAATTGTTTAAGCTGAGCAATGAGTCCATAGTTGTTCATTATACTGTCCTCTATTTTCCAAAGTAACAACAACAAAAGAAAAACAGCTAGAATGTGAAATTTGATATATATATAAACCTTGGCTCTCACTGAGTATCATACTCTTTCTTGCAAAAAACCCCCTAAGTTTCAGGATAGTAATTTGACATCAAAACTTCTTTAGTTTTTTTTTTTAAATTCCAAAGTCTTCCCTTTTCCAAGCTTTCCTTCTCTGAGATAGCATGAGGAAGAAACAGCAAGAAGATAATGATACTGCCAATCTCCTTCCACTCTAGTTCCCTGTCATTTTTATTTCTACGAAGGAAATATTTCCAAGTTCCTTGAAATTACATTTCTTCCGCTTGTAGGTTTCTTTGCCAAGTGGCCTCTGTTCTTGAATTCTTAGTGGGAAGAGGATGGAAGGAATTCCCCTTCTTGTTCTTTACATATTCCTCATCAGCCTTGTGGGGCAGTTTTTCTGTAGCAATCCTTCTTGCAGACCATAAACAAAATGGAATTCTAGGGAAGAGATTTATTAACTTGAAGGGAAATAAAAATTTAGCCAAAGAGAACAAACTAACTTATTTTTATATCTACTGAGAAAGAGTATATCTATGTAAACTGTTCCAACATCCGTCAATATTAAATATATATTAAATAATGTAAAAATATATATTAAATGTATTTTTTTTCTTGAGCACCTCCCTGCCCTGGGCATTAAAGCTCCTCCTGTGTTAGAAGGTAGAAATATGATAGCAAAATAGACATGTTCTCAGACTGCAAGGAGCTCATGGCTTTGTGGGGAAGATAGTATTACTAAAATAATCCTACATATAAAGAAACATACTGAAGTAAGTTGTTAGTAAAGAAGAATGTGGCATATTAAGAGAGGTTATAACAGAAAGGAGGATATGATGGCGGGGGTGAACGTTGATGCAGGGAACTCTTTCTTCTGGAAGTAAGTCTCACATAGTAAAATTACTTGGGATCTGTATTTTTAAATGGAGTGAGAGTTTAACTGAGTTAATGTATGAGATGGTGAAAATGGAGAAAGAAGCAGGCTGGAGGAAATCCGAATTCTCATACCCGAGTACAAGAAAGGAGCATGGATTGAGACAGGATATATTCAAAAAAGAGAAAAGTTTATAGTATCAAAGAAAAAACAGTGACCCCTCAGATGTGTTCATGCAGTTATAGAAATAAATTTAACAGAATTCCTATTTTTTTATCCAAGAAATATTTATGAGAAATTTTTATTTATTTATTCAAAATATTTATTCGAAATCACCGTGTCTAGGAGCAAAGTTAAAATGAGGGGTGAGGGAAGGAGAAAAGGAGGGACATGAATATGATCAAGACAGTGTTACACTAAGGAACTTACAGACAAGATCAATATGGAGACAGGCAATTGTAATTCAATGCACAGGTAGTAAGTGCCTGGCAAAGGTGATGGCAAAGAACACTGGAGCTGAGACATTGGAGACTGGAGTTGACGGGCATCGGCACCCAGTACAAGGGAGGAAGAGTGCTGTTATTGCTCATAACAGTATGTTTGAACTTGTATGCCGAGGGAAGACTGGATCACTGAAGAGTACAGAATTCTTTCCTAAACCTCTAACTGGGGTATACCATTATGCAGTACATCTGTGGATGTACTGTGATTGATCATACTTGTCTTCCAAATAAAATATGAATCTTATATCTAAAAGAACATCATTGTAATTTTCAGAATTAAATGACTGATACAAATGCCACAAACAGATCACAGAATACAATTTTGTAAGGGAGATAGCTTTCCTTTCAGGCTGAAGCTGCATAAATGAGGCTGCAAAACCAATCTGTGTAGTACCCAGCTCCCTTATATTCTCAGAGCGATGGAATCACCTCTATGTTAAGCTTGTGGCAGTGCCCTAAAAGCTATTTTTGTTCATTTGGCAATGTAGGGAAAATGTTGATTTAGTTTTTAAAGTCTGTACATTTAAAAGTATTTATGTTTTTCGATCATTCATTACCAAATTACTAACTCTTTTAATATATGCCCACAATGTACTATGAGTTATTATTTTAAAATACTTCCTTTTAGTTTTTTTCCAGTTTATATAGATTTCTATACAGGGTAGTTCTCTTAATGGACAGAGCTATAAAGTACCACCTTAGCAAATTAACAAATAGGAGAATGATTTTAGAATAAAATATCTTTATTTATAAAAATTACCTAAACTAGTTATTTAGAAGAGCATTTTGTATTGGATAGTCTCTTCAAGCAAAAAAAAAAAAAAAATTAAAGCAGGGAAAAGGAGATGGTGTAAAATAAAACAACCACTTTTTGAGAAAGATTTTCAGAATGTGGTTTAGACCAGCGGTCCCCACCCTTTTTGGCACCAGGGACCGGTTTCGTGGAAGACAGTTTTTCCCCCGGGGAGGGGGGGGTGGTGGGGAGCGACGGGGAGCAGCAGATGAAGCATTGCCCACTCGCCCGCGGCTCACCTCCTGCTGTGTGGTCTGGTTCCTAACAGACTGCGGACCAGTACCGGTCCACTGCCCTGGGTTAGACAAACCTCTATCCAAAAATTAATGGGTTATTAAAAGTTATTCTAAAACTAAGTAAAATTATTTAGGGGAATTATTTATTTACTGAGCCTGCTCATTATTGTGAAAGATTAGACAAGAGCTCTGGGACATCTTCCCTTACCCCTTTAGATAGATTAGATGGAGTTGCTCTCTCCATTCTCTGTTATACTCTCTTTTTTACCTTGTATTTATTTTTTGCACATAATTCGTTTGTTTATATACCTACTGCCTACTGAAATGTGAATCCTTGGAAGTCAAGAACTGTGTCTTATTTGACTTTTTATTCCCAGAGGCTCACATAATATGATACTTAGAAAGCACTCAGTAAATGTTGGTTGAGTTAATTACAAAACAATTTCTATTAACACTTCTAAATAATGATTGAATGACTTCCCTTGCACTTGGTTAAATCACTTAACCCAGTGAGTCTCAAACTTGAGCATACATCAGAATCACTAGAGGCTAGTTAACACAGATTGCTGACTCTCAGAGTTTATGATCAAGTCCCTCATGTGGTCCAAAATTTGCTTTTCTAACAAGATTCCAGGTGATGGCTTCTGGTCTTGGGACCATACTTTGGGAACTACTGGCTTAAATTCAGTAATTTACCTCCCACCAACTCAGATGAAGGTAATAAGCGTAAGTGCATTTATCTTTCAGGAAAGACATTAGGTGAAAAAGCTATTACTAGAGCACCCATGAATGGACATTGTCATCTATGGTAAGTACATAGAATTTATGCAGCCTTTAAAAAATTCTGATATGCCTCTTTATAAATTGCAATGGATTTTTAAAATATTATTGACCCACTTAACATGTCACATTCACTAAAAAGAATATTTAGTATATAGCACAGTGACTGTTCTTTTTCTGTTTATTCTCATGTATTTTTCAGTATATATATTTTAAATATATTTAAGATAAACTTTCATTGAAGAATTCATAACTGAATCCACCAAGTCCAATAACTGTGCACATGATAAATTTAATTAAATCTAATTTAATATAACATTTTGTTTGAAAACAAATACTAAAGTGATGCCACATTTCTAAATGAAACACAGAGAGAAGAATAAAAGCACATCAGCCATTATACCTTGATGAGTAAAGGTATACAAATTCCACAAGTCAAAGGAAAGCCATTTCTAATATAAGAAAGCTCAAACAAAGGAAATCTAATTAGTTGGATGGGTATAGGTGGATATCTTTGGGACAAAAAAATTTATTCTTGAGTATGTTTTGTTTTGGATCCTTTGTATATTTACAATTATAAAACAGAAATAAGAAGAAAAATATTGTTTTTAATTAACACTTCATTTTACTCATAGTTGTATTTCTATAGCATTTCTTAGTTTCTTAGTTATTTTTTCTCCCCAGTAATATTGGTACTTTAGGTGCTAGGAAGACATAGTCATAAATTTATTTTTGACCCTTCTCTCAGACCTAGATTGTCAGAAATCCACCCCTCTTTGGGATTATTTTATTCTTCTGGGATAGTCTTAGGCAAATCTCTCTCAAAATGACTTCTTTTCTGCAGGTCCACATTTATCCTCCAGGAAATTCATTTTTGCCCCACCAACTCAAAAGTGCAAACGATTTTTCCAAAGCAGACCTGTTCCTTTACACTGCCACCAGCAGGGGGAGCACCACTCACACACTCTCATCCTAAAACTTCCCTGGGCAGGAATCAGATAACATTTTTTATGTCCCCCAAACTCTAAAGGACATGCCAAAATAAGAATAGGTCTTTTGAAGCTGCCATCACTTAAAATGAGAAACAAGGCTACCCTCTTCCATCTCGCATGAGAAGGTGGGAGGTGGAACCCAAGTACCCTAGTAGTTCTATTCGCAGAAATCCCCCTTCCAGGTCTCTCTCTGCTTCAGCGAACTCTTTGCCTTCTCTTATATAGTCTGGAGATGGGTGAAGGGCTAAACCTGGCAGAACCTGTGAATCATTTCACTAATATGTCATGCATGGTTAGTAGAGTGTCTTGCTTTAGGAGCCAGAGTATACCTAATAAAGTATTGTTCTGTGCCCTAGTGCCTCTGCCACAACTCTAGGAGAAAGGTAATTTTGCAAGTAACATCCTGGTAGATATCTTTAAGGTCATTTCTCCAGTATGTAAGCGTCTTGGCTATTATTTCTATAGCCAGCTTTACCTTCCTCACCTAATTTGCATAATACTGATAATAATAAATTAATGTGTTAAAGTACTTCTGTTCTTCCATTTTTAGTATAACTGTAATGAATTTATACTGATCAAGCTATACTTGCTTCATCTCTTTCGATAATGGAGATGTTTGGGTGTTGGTTAGCCAGATTTGGACGCAGAAAGAACACCAAAGCCCTACTCTTAACTCTGAGCCTCCCCCTCCTCTTCCTCTGCTGTCCTCTTCCTTCTCCCATACAAACTTCTGCATCCATGGAGAATCACATTAAAAATGTACATTTGATGTTAACCCTCAATTTGAGGACACTTATCAGTGTGAACTTCCAAATTTCCATAAAGGAACAATGTTGAATCTTCTCTGAAGACTTCATAAGCACCTTAAACTTACCTTGTGAGGACAGATTATGCTTAACTCTTACTCAGTGGGTTTCCCAGCCTGTCTTCCACTAATCTGACCACTTCTCTTTTGTTCACCTTTTTTCACATTTTGTTGTGTACTAATTGCCTTGTTTATAACTGTGGGATTTAACCCCGAGGGTGAATCTTATTCACAGACACACACAGAGTACTGATCCAATTGTGTTTCACATGATTTTTTATTCAGTATCAGTTTTTAATTAAAAAACAATTAAAGTCTGATCAGTTGCTAAAATTTAATAAATTCAAATGTCAATTTTTAAATTTTATTTCATTGAAGTATAGTTGATTTACAACGTTGTATTAATTTCTGTTGTACAGCAATGTGATTTTATCTTAATTCATAAAATATATTATGATGTACCTACTGAATACAAGAATTCTCATTCAATTAAATACAGTAGTAGAGGTTTAGGGTGATGAAAAAAGAGAAATTAAGACTTTGACTTGAGAAGCAATGTGTGAAATTTAGATTAACTGATTCTATAATTAATTGTAATAAAATGTCATGAAAATGTCTTATCCTGCTGGAATTTTTTTCAGTACGTTACGACTTTTTCTCATTCATTCAGCATAAATGACAAGACATGGCCTCTAGGCCAAATGCAGCTGCCTGCTTTTGTAAATAAAGTTTTATTGGAGCACAGCCACACCTGTGCATTTGTACATAGCAATGAAGTTGAGCAGTTGTAACAGAGACTCTCTGATCCCACAACCTTAAATGTTTCCTACCTGGCCCTGCAGCGAAAGTTTGCTGACCCATAGTTTACAGGGTTCTGTGATGGTTTATAAGCCTTCAGTTTGAAATAAAAGATGCAATCATTAGAAATAATTATCATAAAGGGTTGATATGGAGGGAATAATTGAAAAACAAATATTATTTTAAAGACTTGTTTTTCATCATCATCTTTTCCAAAATGAAATTGCTCTGTAACTTTCAGGCTACATAAGCTTTCTATATAATTCTGTCGTTTTTGTTGTACCAGCCTAAAATACTTCTAGAATCAAGAGAGCAGAATCACCAATGGATTTGCAGTTTATTAGCCAAATAGGCCTGACCTTAATTATAAATAATGTCTTACATATTTGTTGTGCTCTACTGTTCACAAATTATATCCCCATGCCTTCTAGCATGTGATTCACAGAACAACCTGTTTCCATTTTATAGAAAGCAAGGCCGTCTGTGTGTGTGGTGCAGTGTATGTGTGTCTGGTGTGGTGTTGTGATTAGTAACCAAGGGTCATACAATAAGTGGAAAAACAAAAACCAGATCTTATATTTGTATGTACTCAGTATTTCATCTATTATTTACTCTTCCTCTGCTTTTTCACAGTATAAATAACATTGGTGCTAAATCAAAAATGCTACTGGGAAACTAATGGAGTTGTTTTAGTAGTTGTTTACTAGTTGTTGAGACAGGGATGTTTGTCAGTTATTAAAATATTCACTATAGATGCAAAGAAAATACAGAATTTTTGTCAACACACAGAACAACCTCTAGATGGAGGTAATAGACCATTTTGTGTGTTAATTTTCTTCATAGTTCCCATCAACCTGAGAGTTTACAAAATAAAATTTTAAATTACATTTTCCAAGATAAACAGTGTGGAAAACAACACGTACATGCAGATATAGGTGGAATTGATTGCCAGAAAAGAAGTGATGATCCTTTGAGGAAAAGTGGTTCAGGTAAACTTTGAATTTATGACATGTAGGAAGATAAATAATACTTTAGACTTGAAAGAAGCAGACTTCAAAATGATTATGAAAAACATAAGACTCTGGTGACAGATTATTTATAAGGGAAAATGTACATATTTCATATAATGGTTTTCTTAAGTCACGTTTTTTTCTTTTTCTTCACTCAGAGTAACTGGGAAAGAACATGCTGAGAGAGCTCTGTAAAAGCTAGAGATGTGCATAAGTTGTTCTGATTTTCAAAAAATAGAAGATTGATTCCACCACTATAGATCAGTGAACATAGAATCTTTTCCTTTGATTACAGCACAAATAGTTGGGTTTTCTGTGAGTGATGAAGTTCAAGCAGACTCAACAGATTTTTCTAAAAATGTGAGATGATCTGTTTTTTCTTTGCTAGTAGATAGAGTAGGGAAATTGAGCTAATATATCTGGATTTAAGGAAGGCTTTAAGGCAAGTTCACTCATAATATTCTTGGGGACAAGATGTTAAAATATGGGTAAGGTTCTTTGTTACCCGTGCTGGCAGAAGGGTTTGAGCCTCAATCATTCAAAAGAATAACTGTTGACAATATCATGATTCTAGAGTTCCGGGTCTAGATCTTAGACACTAGTGTGTTCAGTAATTTTTTTCAGTGGGTGAAGATGTGGAAGGTATGATTATAAATGTTGCAAGTGATGCAAAATTAGGAAGAACAGAGTGTATGATGGATGACAATAGTAATTAAAAGATTTTCACATGTTGAAAGAGACTGAACAAGGTGAATTAAGAGGGATAAATATGGAAGGGGGGATGGAGAGGAAAATGTCAAAATTTGAGGACGTGAGGGAAAAACAGATGGAAATTAGAAGGAAGCATGGAGTTTAGTTAACAATAATATATTAATATTGGTCCATTTTGAAAATTTTCAATATTGTATATCAATATTAGTACAGTTGTGATAAATGTATTATAGTAATTTAAGATAGTATTTAAGATAGTAATTTAAGTAGTATCTCCTTACCTAGGTAAGTTCTCAGATCATAATAGGTTACTTTTGTCATAACTCTTGCTTCTACTGTTAGGAGATTATTGATTTTCTAATGAAAATTAAGAGGTCAAAAAAACTTATAACTGAAAAGTGGCCATTTTATTGGTTGTGCATAAGTTGTGTGAATTATGTGATCTTTTGTGTTCAGGAATGGTCTAACTGTTCCAAATTAAGAAAATTGTTCACTTCAATTTTTTATTTGAAAGTTATGTGTATCCACAGAAACAATCAAGATAAATAACACCCAAAATTACATTTTTCATTTCAGTAATGACAGTGCAAGTGAAAATTAAGGCCTACTTTTGAATTATTTAGGTAAATGAATATTTTGCCTCAGACAGAAACACTCTGAATACTTTTGCACAGACAGAAACAGTCTGAATGTAAAAAGTAATATGTGCCCAATTTTTAGAGGAAGCAAGTTGCTGAACAAGTATTGTGCCCAATTTTTAGAGGAAGCAAGTTGCTGAACAAATATTGTACATAATTTATAGTCAACTATTTATGTAAATTTTATATTCCCAAGGGAAAAAAAGTAAAGAATCCATGGGATGCACTCTTCTAGTAATGAATGCAGTGTTTCCAAGGAAGGATTGAAGGACATGGGGAATTTTTGAAAAAACATATTCTAAAATTACCTTTGATATTAGTATTTGTTTTTAGTCATGATATTTATTTTAATTTTCAAATGACATTAAGGAGGCCTTGAACTTTTTATTTTTACGAAAGAGAAGCAGGAATCTGTTGACACAATGTATTTTTCAGTTTAATACTTATGTGAATAGACTTTTCTGAGGGTCTCTTTGTGACTCTGATGTTGATGAAGGTGATGGCAGCAGCTAATCTTTCTTGGAACTCACTCCAGGCCAGACACTATTGTAAGCAATTACGTTTTAGATGTTTTACCCTCATAGCACACATATGAGATAGATGGTGTTAGTATCCCCAGGTATAGCTGAGGAAACTGGCCTCATGTTAATGTCAAACATTGGTTATTTATTCATCTATATGAATACTTTTGTTAAATATTAATGAATGGTTTAGAGATTTTTTTTTAATGTTAAATTTCATGGTATTTGATTAAAAGTTTACACAATGTCACTGTTTTTATCCTTTTCAGGTATGCGGTTTTGTGTGGCTATGTATCTGAGTTTGAGGGCTTACAAAACAAAATTAACTATGGATATCGCTTCAAGGTATTTCTTGATATTAAAAATGTTTTACTGTAGCTGTATGTTCCATTCACAAGTATAAATCAAATTATTCAATAGACTTATCTCTAGGAATTTATCTTTTTTACTTAAATGAAATGACAGTCTTTAAATAGTACTGTGCCAAAAAAGAAACAAACTCTTTGGGTGATTAAGGATTATTATTATTATTATAGATCCTGAAGGAAGTCACATAGTAGATGAGTATTATTTTTTTAAAGGTGGAGGCTTAGCCTTTTAGTCATGAGCACACCAACATCATAAACATGGCTGGCACTAATTAGTTAACATTTAATACATATTAATTTGCTGGTAGGAGTAGAATTCAATCTAGGGCTTAAATTTGCCATGATAGAGGAATAAAATAAGTAATGCACATACTCATTATTTATCATGTGCCTGTAGTTGTAATCGTTCAGTAAATAACCCCTCGGGGTCAATAATTTTAGGAATGGGCAGAGAGTTCTTTGTTTTCCAGCTCCCTATAACCATTTGACAATGTCAGGGGAGTAGATTCTTCTATCACCTAGTTCTGCTATTCTTTTCTCCATTATACCCACATCAGATGACATTTGTAAGTTTGCCTCTCAATCAATAAGTATTAGGTAGGCAAGTCATGGGCAGACAAAAATGTGACTTGGATGTTTTCTATTTTTAAGGTGACGTTTTCTGTAGCCTTATTTAATCATAATCACAGTTCTGGTTCTAGTTGTGAGCATTTTGATGATTGAGTTATTGAGAAGCTTAATTGTATTAATAATAAAGATTGAGGAGGGAGACAAAACAACATTATAAAGTCCCTTTGAATTTACTAGGCAGAGTTCTACTCAACACCACCTGAAACTTGGGAGATATTTCTTTTGGATTTTCTTTCAGGAGCATCTAGATAAAGCAATCGAATTTTTACCTGAGGAACCCTTTTTGTATTACCTCAAGGGAAGATACTGTTACACTGTAAGTTGAAAGCTTTTATCTGTAAAGCTTATTTGAATATATTCTGATTATATGATATATTTTCAGTGACTTATTCTTTTATTGTTTTACCTAGTGCCTACTATAGAGAAAATGATGAAATCAGTACATATTTTGAGTTTATAAATTTATATATTTTATAATTATATATTGAATTACACACAATATATGATTTTATAAATGCATGTATTTTTTTCTTTACTGCCTTTCCATTTCCCCTTGCGGCAGTCACACTGTTTCCCTTTAAATGTGCTTTTTCTCAGATGGTGATCAGCCACCAGTACCCATGCCCCCTGTATTGGTGCACTGCTCTGTTTTGTGGGAGAACTTTTTTCCTTTATCAGAATTTATTAAGCATAAATTATGTGCTCGCTGTCCTTTTCTTCAAGAAACTTTATTTAGAAGGGAACATAAGACATATAGAAATAAAGGCAGCTGGTGAGTCTAAGACCCAATGTGTTAAATGACACCTGTTTATGGAAAGTTAACAGAATGTGAAAATATATCATAACAGCTACATTAAAAAATTATCCTGAAGAGAACTGCTCTTTCTGAATAAGAAAATTGGGATAGGCAAAATAGGAAGCTTTTTAATTGTGGCTTGTAGAGGATTAGGGACGAAGCAGGAGGTTTGCTTTTACTGAACACCTGCTGTATATGTCAGATGTGCATTTTATATTTCTTATCCCATTTCATCCTTTTAACAACCCTGTAAGCAGTTTTTATTATGCCAGTTTTAAATATTAAGAATCTGAGTCTTCATGAAGTTAAGGGACTTCCCTAAGATTTAAAAACCATTGACCCAACCTCATGAGTCTGGAACTTGAATGTACACTATACAGTTAGGCTTAAAAAGCCCAAGAAGGAAATTTAAATTCCAAATGGAAGCTGATCTTCATGCCATAGACAAATGGTAGAAGGTAATACTAATCCTTCCTGGAGGATTGTGCTATCACACACAGGCCTTAGAACATTCTTGGAGAGTTGAGCTCACAGTGAAAAATAATAGAATATATACAAAGAAACAAGCCATCATAGATGACAGTCAAAAGAAACAAAAAAAGAGAACAGAAGTAGATCTGAAAGGACTTCAGATTTTGGAAACATGGAATACAGAATATTAAACAGCTACCTACATAATGTGTTTTTAAAACTAAAATGAATTAGGGGAAAAATGGGTGAGGAGCATGAGACTACAAAAATGACCAGGTAGATTTCAAACAATGGAAAAATTTTTGATATAAAAAGTATATTATTTGTCATTAAAAGAAAACTCAATGGAAAGATTTGGTAGTAGATAGGCCCCACTAAAGAGAAAATTAACAAACTTTAAGACAAATCTGAAAATGTTGCCTGGAAGCAGCACAGAGGAACAAAGAGATAGAAAATATGAAGGAGAGATAAAAAGACATGGAAGGGAAGTAAGGATACCACGTAGTGGTGAATTTTTATCTCCTTCTTTTGGTAATTAATAGAACAAAAGACAAAAAAAAGCATGTAAAAAAAGTATGTAAAACATTGATTGGAGCCTTACATTTAATAACCTTGATCTAATAAACATAGATGAAAATATGTATCTAGCCATTAGAGGATACACATTTTCAAGCATATGTTGAATGTTTACAAAACTGACCATATATGAGGTCATGAAGCAAGTCTTAGTAAATTTCAAAGAATTGATATCCTGTAGGTTTTCTGATAAAGCAATTGTAATAGAAATTCAGAAACAAAACAGCTTAAAAACCATAAATCTTGAATTAGAAATAATAGGACATGACAATAAAATAAGATGCCATTTTATACCTACTCATTTGATAAAATTTTAAATTATCAGCATGAGATGTAAAAATATGGAGCAACAGGAATTCTTACATTGTTGTGGGAACACAAATCAGCACAACCATCTCGGAAACAATTGGGTATTATCTCTGAAATTTGATTGTCTACCATATGACAATGGTGCCTACCCTAGAGAAACTCTTGCAAATGTGCTTTAGAAGGCATGTACAAGAATGCCTTTAGCAGTCTTGTTTCTAAGAGCAAAAAATGGAAAAGTCCCAAATATCCACTGAAAAAAGAGTGGATGGCTGAACCAAGATGGTGGAGTAGAAGGACGTGCTCTCACTGCCTCTTGTGAGAACACCAGAATCACAACTAGCTGCTGGACAATGATCGACAGGAAGACACTGGAACTCACCAGAAAAGATACCCCACATCCAAAGACAAAGGAGAAGCCACAATGAGAATGTATGAGGGGCGCAATCACAGTAAAATCAAATCCCATAACTGCTGGGTGGGTGACTCAGAGACTGGAGAACACTTATACCACAGAAGTCCACCCACTGGAGTTAAGGTTCTGAGCCCCACGTCAGGCTTCCCAACCTGGGGGTCCAGCAATGAGAGGAGGAATTCCTAGAGAATCAGACTTTGAAGGCTAGTGGGATTTGATTGCAGGACTTCAACAGGACTGGGGGAAACAGAGACTCCACTCTTGGAGGGCACACACAAACAGTGTGCGCATCAGGACCCAGGGGAAGGAGCAGTGACCCCAGGGGAGACTGAACCAGACCTACCTGCTAGTGTTGGAGGGTCTCCTGCAGAGGCGGGGTGGTGGTGGTGGCTGTGGCTCACCGTGGGGACAAGGACACTGGCAGCAGAAGTTCTGAGAAGTACTCCTTGGCATGAGCCCTCCCAGAGTCTGCCATTAGCCCCACCAAACAGCCCAGGTAGGCTCCAATGTTGGGTTGCCTCAGGCCAAACAACCAAGTGGGAGGGAACCCAGCCCCACCCAGCAGCAGTCAAGCTTATTAAAGTTTTACTGAGCTCTGCCCACCAGAGAAACAGTCAGCTCTACCCACCAGCAGTCCCTCCCATCAGGAAACTTGCACAAGCCTCTTAGATAGCCTCATCCACCAGAGGACAGACAGCAGAAGCAAGAAGAACTACAATCCTGCAGCCTGTGAGAAAAAACTACACTCACAGAAAGATAGACAAGATGAAAAGGCAGAGAGCTAGGTACCAGATGAAGGAACAAGATAAAACCCCAGAAAACAAACTAAATGAAGTGGAGATAGGCAACCTTCCAGAAAAAGAATTCAGAATAATGATAGTGAAGGTGATCCAGGACCCCGGAAAAAGAATGGAGGCAAAGGTTGAGAAGATGCAAGAAATGTTTAACACAGACCTAGAAGAATTAAAGAACAAACAAACAGAGATGAACAATACAATAACTGAAATGAAAACTACACTAGAAGGAATCAATAGCAGAATAACTGAGGCAGAAGAACGGATAAGTGACCTGGAAGACAGGATGGTGGAATTCACTGCTGCGGAACAGAATAAAGAAAAAAGAATGAAAAGAAATGAAGGCAGCCTAAGAAATCTCTGGAACAACATTAAATGCAACAACATTCGCACTATAGGGGTCCCAGAAGGAGAGGAGAGAGAGAAAGGACCAGAGAAAATATTTGAGGAGATTATAGTCAAAAACTTCCCTAATAAGGGAAAGGAAATAGCCACCCAAGGCCAGGAAGCACAGAGAGTCCCATACAGGATAAACCCAGGGAGAAACACGACGAGACACATAGTAATCAAATTGGCAAAAATTAAAGACAAAAATTATTGAAAGCAGCAAGGGAAAAACAACAAATAACATACAAGGGAACTCCCATAAGGTTAACAGCTGATTTCTCAGCAGAAACTCTACAAGCCAGAAGGGAGTGGCATGAAAGGGAAGAACCTACAATCAAAATTACTCTACCCGGCAAGGATCTCATTCAGATTCAAGGGAGAAATCAAAAGCTTTACAGACAAGCAAAAGCTAAGAGAATTCAGCACCACCAAACCAGCTCTACAACAAATGCTAAAGGAACTTCTCTAAGTGGGAAACACAGTCTAAAATAGACTTTAAAATAAAGAATGTTACAAGAGACAAGGAAGGACACTACATAATGATCAAGGGATCAATCCAAGAAGAAGATATAATAATTATAAATATATATGCACCCAACATAGGAGCACCTCAATACATAAGGCAACTGCTAACAGCTATAAAGAGGAAATCGACAGTAACACAATAATAGTGGGGGACTTTAACACCTCACTTACACCAATGGACAGATCATCCAAAATGAAAATAAATAAGGAAACAGAAGCTTTAAATGACACAATAGACCAGATAGGTTTAATTGATATTTATAGGACATTCCATACAAAAACAGCAGATTACACTCTTCTCAAGTGTACACGGAACATTCTCCAGGATAGATCACATCTTGGGTCACAAATCAAGCCTCAGTAAATTTAAGAAAATTGAAATCATGTCAACCATGTTTTCTGACCACAATGCTATGAGATTAGAAATCAATTACAGGGAAAAACACGTAAAAAACACAAACACGTGGAGGCTAAACAATACGTTACTAAATAACCAGGCGATCACTGAAGAAATCAAAGAGGAAATCAAAAAATACCTACAGACAAATGATTGAAAACACGACGATCCAAAACCTATGGGATGCCGCAAAAGCAGTTCTAAGAGGGAATTTTAGAGCTATACAAGCCTACCTCAAGAAACAAGAAAAATCTCAAATAAAAAATCTAACCTTACACCTAAAGGAACTAGAGAAAGAAGAACAAACAAAACCCAAAGTTTGCAGAACGAAAGAAATCATAAAGATCAGAGCAGAAATAAATGAAATAGAAACAAAGAAAACAATAGCAAAGATCAATAAAACTAAAAGGTGGTTCTTTGAGAAGATAAACAAAATTGATAAACCATTAGCCAGACTCATCAAGAAAAAGAGGGAGAGGACCCAAATCAATAAAATTAGAAATGAAAAAGAAGTTACAACAGACACCTTAGAAATACAAAGCATCCTGAGAGACTACTACAAGCAACTCTATACCAATAAAATGGACAACCTGGAAGAAATGGACAAATTCTCAGAAAGGTATAACCTTCCAAGACTGAACAAGGAAGAAATAGAAAATATGAACAGACCAATCACAAGTAATGAAATTGAAACTGTGATTAAAAATCTTCCAACAAACAAAAGTCCAGGACCAGATGGCCTCACAGGTGAATTCTGTCAAACATTTAGAGAAGAGCTAACACCCATCCTTCTCAAACTCTTCCAAAAACTTGCAGAGGAAGGAACACTCCCAAACTCATTCTATGAGGCCGCCATCACCCTGATACCAAAACCAGACAAAGATACTACAAAAAAAGAAAATTACAGACCAATATCACTGATGAATATAGATGCAAAAATCCTCAACGAAATACTAGCAAACAGAATCCAACAACACATTAAAAGGATCATACACCATGATCAAGTGGGATTTATCCCAGAGATGCAAGGATTCTTCAATATACGCAAATCAATCAATGTGATACACCATATTAGCAAATTGAAAAATAAAAAACATATGATCATCTCAATAGATGCAGAAAAAGCTTTTGTCAAAATTCAACACCCATTTATGATAAAAACTCTCCAGAAAATGGGCATAGAGGGAACCTACCTCAACATAATAAAGGCCATATATGACAAACCCACAGCAAACATCATTCTCAATGGTGAAAAACTGAAAGCATTTCCTCTAAGATCAGGAAGAAGACAAGGATGTCCACTCTCACCACTATTATTCAATATAGTTTTGGAAGTCCTAGCCACGGCAGTCAGAGAAGAAAAAGAAATAAAAGGAATACAAATTGGAAAAGAAGTAAAACTGTCACTTTTGCAGATGACATGATACTATACATAGAGAATCGTAAAGATGCTACCAGAAAACTACTAGAGTTAATCAATGAATTTGGTAAAGTTGCAGGATGCAAAATTAATGCACAGAAATCTCTTGCAATCCTATACACTAATGATGAAAAATCTGAAAGAGAAATTAAGGAAACAATCCCATTTACCCCTGCAACAAAAAGAATAAAATACCTAGGAATAAACCTACCTAGGGAGACAAAAGACCTGTATGCAGAAACTAAGACACTGATGAAAGAAATTAAAGATGATACCAACAGATGAAGAGATATACCATGTTCTTGGATTGGAAGAATCAATATTGTGAAAATGACTCTACTACCCAAAGCAATCTACAGATTCAATGCAATCCCTATCAAATTACCAATGGCATTTTTTATGGAACTAGAACAAAAAATCTTAAAATTTGTATGGAGACACAAAAGACCCTGAATAGCCAAAGCAGTCTTGAGGGAAAAAAACAGAGCTGGAGGAATCAGACTCCCTGACTTCAGACTATACTACAAAGCTACAGTAATCAAGACAATATGGTACTGGCACAAAACCAGAAACATAGATCAATGGAACAAGATAGAAAGCCCAGAGATAAACCCACGCACCTACAGTCAACTAATATATGACAAAGGAGGCAAGGATATACAATGGAGGAAATACAGTCTCTTCAATAAGTGGTGCTGGGAAAACTGGACAGCTACATGTAAAAGAATGGACTTAGAACACTCCCTAACACCATACACAAAAATAAACTCAAAATGGATTAGAGACCTAAATGTAAGACCAGACACTATAAAACTCTTAGAGGAAAACATAGGAAGAACACTCTTTGACATAAATCACAGCAAGATGTTTTTTGATCCACCTCCTAGAGTAATGGAAATAAAAACAAAAGTAAACAAATGGGACCTAATGAAACTTCAAAGCTTTTGCACAGCAAAGGAAACCATAAACAAGACGAAAATACAACCCTCAGAACGGGAGAAAATATTTGCAAACGAATCAACAGACAAAGGATTAATCTCCAAAATACATAAACAGCTCATGCAGCTCAATATTAAAAAAACAAACAACCCAATCCGAAAAATGGGCAGAAGACCTAAATAGACAACTCTGGAATATCTCAGAGTTGTTTAAGTGACTGAACTTCAGTTACTCTCATCAATCTGGATGATATCTTAAAACTATAATGCTAAGTGAAAACAATAAGCCAAAGAAGGAAATAAACAACATATCTTTTTTTTCAAGTTCAAAAATAGAAAAATAAGCATGGCAATAAATTAACATTATACAGAAAAGCGAGGGAATAATTTTGGGGGGATCGTATTTTCTTTGAAGTATAGTTGACCTACAATATTATCTTAGTTTCAGGTGTAGAACGTAGTGAACATAGTTTTTATAGATTATACCCCATTGAAAGTTATAAAATATTGGCTATGTTCCCTGTGCTGTACAGTGTATCCGTGTAGCTTATTTATGTTATATATAGTAGTTTGTACCTCTTTTCTTTTTTTATTGAGCTAAAGTTGATGTACAATATTATGTCAGTTTCAGGTGTACAAGATAGTAATTCACAATTTTTAAAGGTTACACTCCATGTATAGTTATTATAAAATATTGATGGAATAATTTTTTTTTAAATAGAGGTTAATGGCTACCTAGAACCCTAGAAGATGGGATTAGGAAGGAAGACACTTGATGGCATTGGGAGAGCATAGTACCCTTTTAAGAATTCATTTCTGAATCTTTTTAAAAAATATTTAATTAATTAATTAATTTGGTTGCACTGGGTCTTAGTTGTGGCCAGCAGGCTCCTTAGTTGCAGCTCTCAGGCTCCTCAGCTGTGGCTCACCAGCTTCTTAGTTGCAGCACGTGTGCTCCTTAGTTGCAGCACCTGGACTCCTTAGTTGTGGCAGGTGGGCTCCTCAGTTGTGGTTCACCGGGTCCTTAGTTGTGGCATGAGAACTCTTAGTTGCGGCATGCATGTGGGATCTAGTTCCCTGACCAGGAATCGAAGCTGGACCCCCTGCATTGGAAGTGTGGAGTCTTAACCACTTTACCACCAGGGAATTCCCCTGAATCCTTTTAATCTTTTATGTTATATATCTATTATTCGTATTTGGGAAGAGTGAAAAAATTTAAAAAGAAAGCAAAAAACAAATGGTAATATGAGGTTTAATTTTGGTGTTCATCGGGTTTAAAAAAAATTATCCTGAATTATAAATATTTATACCGGGCCCTCACTGTACACTCCTCGTGGGTTAAGGATCCTCGTTCTGTTTACATTTCTGAGATGCTGCATTCTGGGTCAGGTTGGCAGCATGGAAAAGGTGGCAAGAGAGCAAAGGTAGGGTCTTGTAGCTACTACACCCTGTGCAAAGAAATACTATGTGTCATCTCAGGATCAAGAAGCACATGAACAAAGAGGATCAGCGTTAATCCCCACCCCCACCCCGTTTTTCCCTCATTGGACACAAACCTTATGAGTATTTCAAATTGGTTTGGTAACCAGTGCTTTTAGAGCTCACAGTTTGTTAGAATTATGAAAAAAGGAAGGCAAAATATTAATACCATAAAGGTGATATCTCACACTCATCTAACTGGGGAGAGATTATTCATTCAAAAGGTGAACAACTTTCTAAGAGTGATTTGCTCTATATTTGCAGGTCTCAAAACTGAGCTGGATTGAGAAAAAAATGGCTGCTACTCTGTTTGGAAAAATACCATCTGCAACTGTACAAGAAGCTTTGCAAAATTTCCTTAAGGTACATTTTGTCTATCCATTATTTCAGTGTCAAACTGGCTCCTATCTGCACCAGGCTCTCCTACTCTTGCTGTCAAGGAAATCTTTCTCTTCTCCATTTGTTGATTTCTAACTGTAAGCCCAGATTGAGTCCTCATTTTGGCATGTCCAAACTACTTCTTAGATCATAGTTATGCCCTAGGTCCTGGGTGTGGCAGCCCTTACTGCCAAATCCAGTGTAGCTTTCCAGGTCGTGTGAATATGTGCAAAAGCATTCATGCCCTGATTATTAGACTTGGTCCTAAATACTCCTCATTATCCTAATATAGAACCAGTTTCATCTTAAAGAACTAAAAGTTTCCAAGAAGGGGAGTTATTTAAAAAGTCACTCTATGAATCGCAGACAGTTCTATGGAATATTTGTGGGGCATCAGACCAAACCAGTGTTTTCATTCCTGTCTTAAAATGTACAATTGCTATGCTGATAAAACTCTATATAGTAATGTGTGTGTATGCACACATGAAAATGTGTAATACATCCACCCATTTAACCAACTTCCTGTTGGGCTAATCGCTTCATCTTTCTCTGGAACCAATTATGGAATCTTATAGATACTAAGATTTTTTTTCTTTCACCACCTGCCTACTTCAGGTTTGTAACAATGTAGACAAAACCAGGCTCCGATTTTGGTAATTGTCCAACATATTGTACAGGCTAATATTTTTTGTTATATTTTAGGGATTGATTTTGTAGAACTGAGAGAGAGTTTAGAGATCATATAATCTAAGATGGCAAATATGTTGCATTGCACTTCTCTGAACAGTGAAAAAATAAGTATTCTAAAATCAAGCATGAGCCCAATGGAAAAAAGTATGGGAATACAAGTACAAGGGCTGTATGTTTCTTATTTTTTATTTAGTGTGATCTCTTTTGTTTTATAACAAAACAAGACCTCAGGAATGTAATTTTTTCCAATGTCACACAATGGCAGGTCAAAAATAGGAGTGCATTATCATCACGTCACCTTTTTTCTACCACTGAGAATTAGTTCTCCCATGTTAAATTTTACAAGAATAGAGATCATGGTGCATTTAAGATAAATGACTTATAAAAGGTGCTATGTTCATTAGCAAAAAATTTATTTGAATTTGAAACCCATTTTTTCATAGTATCAAAGTTATAACTGGAGGGTCAGGTTTTCAGGACACTGCACGAAAGTTCTTAAGGTGCTCATGCACCTGAAGTATTACACAGATAAAAGTAGTAAGAGGCACAATAATGTAGGGTAAGGATTGCAAACTCTAGAACCAGAGCACCTGGTTAAATCCCAGTTCTACTTCTTACTGGCTGATTAGCACTGAGCAAGTACTTAATCTCTCTCTCTCTCAATTTAATCGATAACATGGAGGTTATAGTTGTTGTTGTGAAGTTGTTGTGAACAACCCTTCATAGTGTTGTTGTGAAGATTAAATGAGTTAATACAAGCAAATTGCTTAGAGAATGCCCAGCAACTCATAAGTGCTCAATAAAAGCTCAGAGTTTTAACTTCATTAAAATGTAAACACCTTGGCAGACCATCTTTGCGACCTCACCATTTAGTTATGACTTAGATTGTCTGAAATGCGTTCCATGGTGTTTGTCAAGAGGGCGAGAAGGCATCAGGAATGCTTCTCCCCGTATTTACTGCAACACCTGAGGGTACTGAGGAGGCTAAGGCGTGGAGGAACTAAGAAATCTAGGACGGGAGAGGAGTGGAAAAGGAAGCAGCACATACCTTGGATCCCACACCCCAGGAGAGTCTGCAACCCCCTGGTCCCAACAGGGAGTCACGTCATTGGAACCCAGACTGTAGAACTTCTGCACCCACTCCATGCCTCCAAAGAGGGTTCACAGGAATGAGTCCCCAGAGCCATCCAGTTCAGTCCTGTAGAGATCAAGAGCACTGGCTTTGGAATCAGACAGTTTGAGACCCGAACCTTTTCCTATATGTATGACATGGGCATGTTTATTTCTCGCAGTCATAAATTTTTCATCTGTAAAGTAGGCATGCATAATAATACCTACTTTATCTGGTTTTTGTGAAAATTACATAAAATAATGCATGTAATTTTCTTGGCCCAGGGTCTAGCACATTAAATGCACTAACTGAAAATAAATGTTGTTATTATTTTGCTCATATAACAGGTGAAATCTGGTCCTCCACAGTCTCAAAGCATCTAGGGAGGTGGTTTTAGACCAGGAGTCATCTGTGAATCCCCTGCTGGAATTTTTTTCAAGCTATAGCATGCTTCCCACCTCATCCAAAATTATGGCATGATTCCCTCGGTCAGTGGTTTTTAACCTTGTCTATACCTTAGAATCATCTGGAGAGCTTTAAAAAACGCCAGCCCAGGCCACAACCCAGACTAATTATTTCAGAATCTCTGAATATATTAAGGTATAGTTTATATACAATCAAATTTACCCATTTTCTGTGTAGTTCAGTGAAATTTGACAAATTGGTATACTCACATATCCATCTCCATTTCAAGATACAGAACATTTCCGTCACCCTAAAGAGCTGTCTTTGCCCCTTTGCTGTCAGTTACCCCTGCCTCGTGCCCCAGGCAACCACTGATCTGTTTTCTGTCACTATAGCTTAGTTTTGCCTATTTGAAAATTTCGTATTAATGGAATCTTAGAGTTTGTACTTTGTGTGTGTCTGGCTTCTTTGCTCAGCATAATGTTTTGAGCTGCAGTCATTCTACTGAGGGTATCTGTAGTTCTTTTTGTTTGCCTAGTAATGTTCTATCATATGGATATACCACCATTTGCTCATGCATTTACCTACTGGTGGATGTTTTCGCTGTTCCCGGCTTGGGGCTGTTATGAATAAAGCTTCTATGAACATTCATTTGCAAGCTTTTGTGTAGACACGTTTTAAATTTTCTTGGACAAATACCTAGGAGTGGAATTGTGGGGTCATATGGTAAGGGTTTTTAAAGCTTGATCAGCGTTTTTAAAGTTCTCAAGGTCCTTCATGTGCAGCCCATGGCATGGTTAAGAACCAGTGGATCGGTGTGTGTAGTAAATGACAGGTGGGGCAATGTTGGCTACCCTGATGTCACTCACTGTTTGCTGTCACATGATCCCTGAGTCTTCCTTAGTGGTTCCACCAGCTGCAGAGCTGTCTTCTGTGCCTTGATATGACAGAGGGCTGCTGCACGAGGTTATGAGATGTTTTAAAAACAAAGCTAATTTATTCAGCAATGTTTATTAAGCACATACCTAGTCCAAATGAAGGGAACACAAATGACCAACACAGCTCCTGCCTCCAGGGAGCTTGGACAACCAAAACGAAGTAAACAGGTACAGTATTCTCTGCCAGGTGTTGTGATAGTGTTATAAGAGCATAGCTAGAAACTGCCCCTTAATCAGAACATTCTGTTGAGTAACACTACTTTCCTTGTTACTCCACTAAGGCCTTTGGCAAAGGTCAGGATTTGCTCCGTTTTAGGACTTAGGTGTTGTTAGTAGCCTGCCTATGTTCCTTTGGACTTTTTTTTTTTTTTAACCATGAGTACAAAAAGAGATGTTCTGATTTATGATCATTCTGGTTAATTTGACATAAGTGTTAAGGTGTATATGCAGAATTAAAACTCTAACATTAAAGAAATAAGAAGCTGCTGTGTGCATATGTTGGGGCAAGTTATCTAGATAGGATTTGTTCAGAACTGGGGGAACTACTGGACATAGAAGGTACAATCGAATAAAGTTTACTCTAGGTCCTTTTTTTTTCTTCCACTTATATTTAAGTATAATTGGCATGCAGCACTATATAAGTGTACAGCGTAATGATGTGACTTACATACATCACGAAATGATTATCACAGTAAGTTTAGTGAACATCAATCATCTCATGTAGACGCAAAATTAAAGAAATAGAAAAAAAAATTTTCCTTGTGATGAGGACTCAAGATTTACTGTCTTAGCTTTCATATATAACATAAGCAGTGTTAATTATATTGATCCTGTTGCACATTACATCCCTAGTACTATCTATCTTATAACTGGAAGTTATAACTTTTGGCTGCCTTCCTCCAATTCCTCTCCCCTCCCAACACCCTCACCCCCACCTCTGGTAACCACAAATCTGATCTCTTTTTCTATGAGTTTGTTTGTTTGTTTTTGAAGCATAATTGACTTGCTACACTATGTTAGTTCCTGGTGCACAACATAGTGATTCGATATTTCTATACGTTTCAAAATGATCACCACGTTAAGTCTAGTTACCATCTGTCACCATACAAAGATGTTACATAATTATTAACTATATTCCCCACACCATACATTTCATACCTGTGACTTATTTATTTAGTAAATATACAAAAATTGTATTAGCGTGGCTCGAGAAATGCACTTAGTAAACTCAGAGAGTGACAATGGAAATAACCGGAGAAGTAGAGAGGAAGTGGGAGGACCAGAACCCATCAGCACCATGGATGGCTCTATAGGACTTTCAAGACTCCGGCCAGGACTGGACTTCCTTCAGTCTGTTCGCAGCCTTGCTGCTTCACTAGCAGGTTCTAGGCCAGATCCACACACTGTCCATCTGCTCGGTCTGAAAGAGGTACACCCAGTCTGGCTTCCCAACCCAAGAGATTTTGTCCTCCTCTTCCTCCCAGGACCCTTCTCTTTGGGGTTCTGTAGAGAGTAAATGGCCTCTACAAGGAATGTGCTCCTGTAGGGTGTTGGAACGCTCCTCAGCACCCTAGGTCTTGCTTTCCCCTCCATTAGTATCCGTCCTTAAAATGTATGTATCCTTTGACTCAGCAATTCAACTTCTGGGAATCTCTCCTACACATGTAATCACATGCACACAAGCATATAGGAACAAGTATGTTCGCTGATCATTATTAGTAATAGTGAAAAATAAGTCTAAATGTCTAAGGGAGAACGCTTAATTTAATTATGGTATATGTGTAGTATGAAATGCAGCTCTTAGAAACAATGAGGGAGATCTTGTATGTGAACACAAAAATGTATCTGTGGTATGTTGTGGGGAAAAAGTTTTGGACCAATATGTAGGAAATGGTCCCATTAAAAAGTTTTTTTTTTCAAAAATCTGTTCCCTTTGGAGAGGGCGGGTTACTCTGCTTGGTAAAATGTCTGTAGGATGCATTTGTCAAACTGTTGGTAGTGGTTACCCCTGGGGGCTGAGATCGTAATTGAGAATAAGATTCTAACCGAGAAACTTTCACTTTTTAATTTTGGAAATGTCTGGATTGTTAGTGTGTTGTAAAACAAGCATACTTTTATAAATTTTTTAAAGTATCCTTCTTTTGGGTTCTGTGTCCCTCTGTGTTGGGGGCCGGGTCGGGTTGGGAGCTTCCTTGCATAGACCTTTACAACAGCAAAACCTGGCTCCGATGCAAAGATTGACTTAGGTTCTAAGAAGAGCTCTCTAGTAGCGACACCATATACCTGGCGGAATTCTTATTTACCAGATATAGAGAAAAGGAGCTGGTACGTGAGACATTAGCAGATGAGGGGTAAAGTACCTTTATAATACCCACGTATTAAAATCTGCAAGGAGGCCTGCTACTTGGACTAGTTATTTTAAGAATCTGCATTTTCTTTGAAAGAACTTGATGTGATGGACCTCAGTTACTATTCAGCTCGTACGGAGTGTGTTGAGATCCTAAGAAATCAAATATTCATGTAGTGGAAGACGCTTGCCATGTGATGTCAGTCACGTTCTACTCATGCCTCCCAAAGAGATTGTGGGGACTTGTCCTGGGGAGAGTGTATCACCAGTTGTTTTGTCCCTGAAAGAAAAAAACACAAAAGATAGAGAAGGGGAAGTGAGGAAGATGGTTATACAGAGGATGGTTATACCTTTGTTTTGTATAACAAGTTATACAAAATCTTAAAGTATCTCATTGCTTTGTAAACTTTATGACCACAATAATAATTCTATTTTAATGGATAAGCTCAAAAGCTATATTTCTACCCAAAGGATACTTGAGCTAATAAAATGATTCACATGTGACACAACCATCCTAAATTCTTAGGGCAATTTGGTTAATGTCTGATTTATTGAAATAGATCTACTTTACTTATTGTTTTAGTATTTCTCTGTTGTTCTCTTTTCTGTTTTCTCTGAAAATCAGGTCGAAGAACTACACCCTGGGTTTTCTAAGTCCAATTACATGTTCTTGGCCAAGGTAATGAAGACCACAGTTTTAAGATCACTTTGACTTCATTACACAAAAATGTGATTAAGCTTCATATTGATTATTTTTTCATTTCTAGTGTTATATTGATCTTGAACAAACAGATACTGCTGTGAAGTTCTGTAATATGGCAGTGTTGCTTCCTTGTGTTACCAAAGAGGTAAGTCCATACGGTGACAAGGAGCACTGTTATTTTATTAGTACGATTCCAGCCTCAAATATGAACAACCGGCTTAGATACATCTGGAGGTTTTTGCTATCCTAAAACATTTTGACTTGGATTTAACATGTACTATGCCGTTTTAAAAATTGCTATAGGGGGCTTCCCTGGTGGTGCAGGGGTTGAGAGTCCGCCTGCCGATGCAGGGGACACGGGTTCGTGCCCCGGTCCAGGAAGATCCCACATGCCACAGAGTGGCTGGGCCCATGAGCCATGGCCGCTGAGCCTGTGCGTCCGGAGCCTGTGCTCCGCAACGGGAGAGGCCACAACAATGAGAGGCCTGCGTACCGCAAAAAAAAACAAAAAAAATTGCTATAGGTAACCCTTCCCCAGGAGACCCCTTGTATCTTTAAGGAGCACACAAATCGTGGGCTAGCAGGTAAAACATCGTGATGCATGTTAGGTGTTACACAGCAGGGAGTGGGAAGGGCCCCATGAGGAAGGATGGAGGACAGCATGATACTGGGGAACCGGTGCTTAAACTGGGGTAGGCAGCAAACAAGCTAGACAGACTGCCGCCTTACAGCAGGAGGAGGCTCTGTGCAGTTGCCGCTGTCAGTCCGCAGCGCACAGCAGGTTGTGGCTGTCGAAGGCCGTGAAGAGGACTAAAAATATGTACTAACATTTTCCTGGTCTTTGAACACCATTAATGTAAAAGAAGGTGTCGCATTGCTTCTTGCCTTTTTCCCGCTAATTCAGAATTCTGGACGTGCTGTAAGTTTTAGGAGTTTCACAGCATTAACAATTCAGTCTGTGTTCCTGTATACTGTAGTTGCGGGAACAAAAGGAAATGAATAAATGTTTTCCTGCTCCCTTCTCATAGCACATAAACATTATCAGCCTGGGAATCGCAACTGAATAGAAATACCTCAGAAATAAGTACTCCTCCTCTGCTGTTGGAGCAATACAGGCTTCAGTGTTTGTTGCGATCAGGAATATAAACATGCAAGACATGCCCACTGCCCTCTAGGAGCCTGTAGCCTAGAAGGGAACATAAGGTATATATCCAAATAAAGGGAGCTCAGGGTAGAAAGCATGAAGTGCTCAGAGAGGCACAAATAATTGGTTATGGACATATTGAAAAGGGGGAAATTATTTTCACCTGGAAGAGATCAGCTAGCATCAGAGGTGGACCTGGAAAGACGTATATAACGTGAAGGTGTGGGCGAAGCACGTCACGGGCCGTGAACAAAAACACAGAGGTGGAAAAGCAAAGGTTTGTTTGCCTGGAGTGGAAGGAATATTCAGGGCAGTCATGGGAAATAAGTCTGGAAAGGGGAAGTGAAACAAGGCCTGCGCAGGACCTTCCAGGTTCCGGGAGGCCTGTGTCTCTATGCAGGGCTCAGCAGCAGCCACCTGCGCAAGGACTTGGCCTGCTTCTATGTTTGGGATTTCCTACGGGGTTCGTTATCCTTCTAACTCCAATCCCTAGTTGGCTCCATTGGTGAATAGGAAATACAAAACGGCACTCTTTAACTAAAAGACAGTTTGTGTAACTTTTTCAGCAGGAAACAGATTTTGTTCCTCTCGTTGCCTGCTCCGTGTTAGTGGTTGGGACCCTACTGTCTTTTACATCTCTCCTGAACGATGCCAGTTTGGGTTACATGCAGTCCTTTTAAACTGAGTGTCTATGCATTCTTACTAGAATAGGAGATGAAAATACAGTATGATAGTGAGGTACCTGGTTTGATATGCAGATGTTCATGCATGACATTCAGCGCTCTCACAGACGGTCTAATATTGACCAGCTTCAGGGTTTGATCCTTGGTCCCTAAGTCTTCTCTCCCCTTTCCTTCTCCCTACCTGCCAAACCTACCCTCCATGGCTTCAAATACTACGTACCTGCCAGGGGTCCTCAAATTTGCGTCTCTAGACCTCTCCTCTGAGTCTGGACCTGATTATCCAACAGCCTGCTTGACATCTCTGCTTGGATGACTCATAGACGTCTCACACTCAACTAGTCATCAGACCTTTGCATCTGCTCTTCCTTCATCTGCCCCTCTTAGTAAATAGCACCTCCACCCACCTAATTAGAAAAGCTGGGAATGATCCTTGACACATCCTTATCCCTCAGCCCCCAAACCCAGATGTCTACCCAGTCACCAAGTTCTCGTAGTTCTTCTTTTTTTTTTTTTTTTAATTTATTTATTTAAATTTACTTATTTTTGGCTGTGTTGGGTCTTCGTTGCTGCATGCGGGTTTTGTCTAGTTGCAGCGAGCAGGGGGCTACTCTTCGTTGTGGTGCACGGGCTTCTCATCGCGGTGGCTTCTCTTTTTGCGGCGCACCGGCTCTAGGCGTGCAGGCTTCAGTAGTTGCAGCATGCGGGCTCAGTAATTGTGGCTCAGGGGCTCTAGAGCACAGGCTCAGTAGTTGTGGCGCACGGGCTTAGTTGCTCCGTGGCATGAGGGATCTTCGCGGACCAGGGCTCGAACCTGTGTCCCCTACCTTGGCAGGAAGATTCTTAACCACTGCACCACCAGGGAAGCTCTCTCGTAGTTCTTCTAATACATGCCTTGAGACATCCAACTGCTCTCTCTCTCTCTCTCTCTCTCTCTCTCTCTCTCCACCCACCACTCCAAGCAGGGCACCACCCTCTTTCACCTGAGCTGCGATCATGAGAGCCTCCCAACTGGTCTCACAGCTCCTTGCCCCCTGCCCAGTCATTCTTGGCTCCCAATATCAGCCAAAGCCACAGATTAAACATAACCTTCGCATGTC
The DNA here is from genome assembly GCF_059928025.1 of Delphinapterus leucas. Taxonomy (NCBI): domain Eukaryota; kingdom Metazoa; phylum Chordata; class Mammalia; order Artiodactyla; family Monodontidae; genus Delphinapterus; species Delphinapterus leucas. The sequence continues at coordinate 64,109,067 of NC_143141.1, read as the reverse complement.
ACTTCCCTGCTTGAAAACCTTTTGCTTTTAGGATGAAGTTCAAAATTTTTAGCATGCCCGTCAGGGCTCTGATCTAGCTCCTCCCAATCTCTTAAGCTTCATATGTTCCCCTCTCTCCCCTCCTCTACACTGTGTTCTTTCCCGCCTTGCGCCCTTGGGGCACAGTGTTCCCCCTTTTGGGAACATTCCCCTACAAACCCTCCATTCCCTTCACCAGCTTTATTCCTACTCAACCTTCAAGCCTCACCATCAATGTCATTTCTTCAGGAAAGATTTCCTTGACACTCCCAGGCAAGAAAGTACCTCATACTTTTCCTTCATGCCATTTAGCACAGTTGCGATTATATAGTTATTTGTGTGGTTGGTTCATGAAAGTAGCAACCAGGTGTGTTTCATTCATCACTCCCTTCCTAGTGCCAAATGTACTGCCTGGCGTATAACAAGGACTCAGTAAGTACTGGTAGGAAGACTCAATAAAAGTGCTAATAGTAATAAATAGAACCGGTAATGGATGTAACTAAGAAAGCTGTGCAGTGTGGAACTATTTATGTAATAAGCACAACAGCCTTAGCAAATATTTCCCGCATTACTTAATTTTTCCAGTGATTTGTATTCCTAGCAGTTTTTTTTTCAAGTGGTTAATGTACTGTCAGGAATATCTCAATTTCTTTTTCAGTTAGAAAATCGAATGAAGCAAGTTATCTATAGTACCCACTCTCTCTGTAAAGGTTTTCCAGGTTGAAGTATATCCCATTAGTGATTTTGCTGACCCACTTGTTTATTTCCAAAATACCTAGCATTGGCACTCATTACAGCGAAGGCAGCCCAGCCATCGGTTTTCTCTCCCTCCTGTGAACTTGCATAACATTTGTGCTTCTTTCTGTGGCACTCGTACCCTCTTCCTGGCATCGCGGTCATTTGTGAACGTGACTTCTGTCCTTATCAAGGAGCTTGGAGCTCATCATACTGCACTTAATATCGGGAATGTCAGCCCTTGGGCCTCTAGAGCCCAGATTCATGCACATAAGCCACTTTACAGTTTCAGAATCTGAAATTACAGTATTTTATTATTCATGTGGACTTTTCTTGACCCTAGATAGGTAATGTCAGCTCCTGAGAAACATTTCTTCTTTTAAAATTAAAGGGAGTCCTGTGTCTAAGGCAGTGTGAGAATGATCACTGAGTGAAATAACGACAACGCTGGCAGCCTGAAAATTGTTTGCCTGGAGGAAGAGTCCAAGTTATTGACTCAGAGCACACTGAGAAAGCACAAATATAAAAAGCATTGTGTGATATGTTGTGCTACAATGAGGGATGTGCTAATCCGGTAAAGAAAAATACTTTTAAAATTGTTATAATATTTTGGAGTGACATTAATCACTCTTCTAAGGCAAACAAACTCTTATTGGACAGTAAATACAATGTATCAGAAACAACCACAGGGAGAAGATGCCTCTGGGAGGGCAGAAAGTAAAGAACTTCTTTATATTTAGCAAGTGGTGTAGTTGTCTCTGAAATGACCTGTAGTTTAAGTCCTGGGCTGCATTTCCAACCTGTTCTATAGATTGAGAATCATCGCTCTCCTTAGTAACCACTCTTAATAATAAAATCCTAATTTCTTTTTTTTTTTTTGGCTGCACCACACAGCTTGTGGGTTCTTAGTTCCCCAACCAGGGATCGAACCCAGGGCCCTGGCAGTGAGAATGCCAAGTCTTGACCACTAGACCACCAAGGAATTTCCTAAAATCCTAATTCTACTTTAAATGTTCTATCTTAATTAAGACCTCATATTTGATCATCTTAATTAAGACATCGTGTTTTCAGGTAAGTTTAGAAAGTATAGTTAGTCCACAACTCTTCACCTGTCTTCCTGTTCTAGGGATGCTACAACTCAGAGGGGTGGCTGGATCACTTACCAAAATCCAGCAGTGTTGTCCAGGGTCTCGTTTGTTAGAAATTCGTATTTGCCTATTTCTTTCTGGTTTAAATGTATATCTTGTGCATTAACTCATCTGTGCTCTCCATGCCTGGAGAATTAATTCTTCCTATACATTAAAAAACAATTAATAAAGCCATTTCAGAGTGGACAGAGTGGACTCTCCCACTGTCTGAACAGACATTTCGTGAATTATAGGCAGGCAATGTTACTCTGTTTCTACTCTTTTGTCTCCTACCTTCTATTCATCTGCATTCGAAATATATTATTTCTTAAGCTTTCTCAGTATGTAATGGCCTTAGCTGTATTCTTTAAGTTGATCTTAAAAATACCTTAAAGAAATTTCTTAGCCTTGCTTGTAATTAATTTTCTTAAAATAACTGATGATGTAGAATCAGTTTGGGATCAGTTATTTTTAATCAGTATGCAGTCTAGTAAAGTTGATGTTTGATAAATCATTACCCAAATGCTTAGAGCATAATGATTTAATATAAATGAGTCTCTCTCTTATTTATCTCTGTAGCAGAGAGCATTGATGTATTTAATCAAAACATAATATTTTCTGACTCAGATCAAATAAATCTATGTTTTTGAATGTGTGTTTGAGTGAGTGAAAAAAATTACCTTTATTCATTTATCTTGCAAATATGGTGATGCTCTGCCAGAGGCTTGGGATACAGTGAGAAAAAAAACAGATCCTATCCTTGCCACCATGAATTCTGTAGTCTAGTGGAGAAGGCAGGCACTGAACAAGTAATAGCAATAAAGTGTGATGAGTGTAATGGAAATAAAATCACAGAGATTTATGAGAAAATAAAACTGGGACTGCAACCTGGACCGGGGGCTAAGAAAGGCCTTCCTGAGGTTTTGATAGGTAACCTGAGATTCTAAGGAAATTAGAATTTAAACCCAATGGTTTAAATCTTTAAGACTTTCTTGGGTATGGGGAGCTTGTTAAAAATATGGATTCCTGTCCTTTTTCTAGAGAGAAAGAAGCTCTGCGCTGCAGTGCGTGATGACAGCAACCTCACTATCAATGTGACTCACTCAGGTTTCTGTCCATTGAGTTCTGCTCTGCTGGCTTAGTGCTCAGGCTGTCCCTGAGTAAGAAAACAGAGGAAGGCAGGTGGTAGCTGGGTTCTTGGCATTGCAGCCACAGGAAATGATGACCTTTGAGGACATGGCTGTGGACTTTACTCAGAAAGAATGGGCCTGCTGGACCCATCTCAGGGGAAGCCGTGCAGAGACATGATGCTAGAAAACACCAGTCATTGGCTCTCCCTTGGGTGTGAGCTCTGAAATCAGATGTGACTTCCCAGTTGGTTCAAGGGGAAGAGCTGAGGTGGGGGAGGGAGAAGATTTCCCCAAGGCCAGCGTCTAGGCTGGAAAGTCTTAAAAACTAGGACATAACTTCCCTGCAGAATATCTGCAGGAAGGAGCCATCTAATGTCACGGTAAGTTCGTGAGGGTGAGGTCTGTTTCTCTACATTAGAACTGATCCACGAGTCGGGTAACTGAGGAATGCAGAACGATCTCATGACTTCAGTTTGAGGTGAAAGTGTGCTGTCTCAGCAGAAAGGTTTGGGTAGTTTGAATCTGGGGAAGAAAGGAGTAACCTGAGCTCACAACCAGTCTGGGTTCTTACAAGAGGACATTTGCATAAATATGGTCAACATCAAGTGCTTGAAACATAATGAAGGCCTCAAAATTACTCAGATAACTATACAGTGGACATGCTGCAAAGGAGAAAACTTCTGTACCTGCAGGAGAGTCACACACCCTGTGAAAGTAACCAGGGGGGCAAAGACTTTAACTAGAGGTTATCAATGAATGAATGAGCATAAAATTCATATGTAGCAGAATGAATAGATGAACGGATGTGGACAAACCTTTAACAGCCTCTCATCTCCTCAGTAGCAGAGATTTCACACGGGAGAGGAGTTCTCTGAACATAGTGAGAATGGGGAAATATTCACTCACAGCTCCACACTGACTGAACAAGTGTTAACTCACACTGAAGAGAAGCCCCGTAAATGTAACGAATGTGGGAAACACTTTAGCCAGAGAGCTACCTTTTGTTCACACCAGAGACAAACCCTTTGTAATCATTATGGAAATGCCTCCAGTAATAATTCATCCTTCAAATGACACAAGTGAATCACACTGCAGAGAAGCCATAAGAATATCATCTATGTGGTAAAGCCTTTAGTTGATGCTCTAACCTTAGCCATGAAACAGCATACACTGGAGAGGAACCCTAGAGACGTAATGAATTTGGAGGAACCTTCACTCCCAGCTCTAACCTTTATAGACACCAGAGAGTTCACGCAGGGGAGAAACGCTGCAGCCTTCAGCCATCTCTCAGGCCTTGGTCTGCACAGAAAGCTCAAACAGGAAGGGACACAGCAAGTCTTTACCAGGAGGAGGAAGCCATTTGGGAAATACCAGACAATTCATGCTGGAGAAGCAATTCAATGAAATAAACATGGGAAACCCATTACTCATAGAGCAGCACTCCAGGGCACATGAGGACTTTTACTGTATCAGACACTCTCAGTGTCATGAATGAAATGATCTCACCTTAGCCTTAAAGTTCTCACACTTGGGAGTTCCTTAAGCCTCAAGTCAATGTAGAAATGCCTTCATCTGGATTTTATATAAGAAAATTCATACTCAGGGAAAAAAAATACTCTATCAAGAAGAACCCTTTAGTACACAATTCAACATATAATTAGACTTCTGCCAAATGACATATTACTGAAAATAATACCATGTAAAGATGTAGAACTGTGATGCATTCTTAGAAAAGTTGAATGCAGATTTTGGTGAGATGTAATAAACAATGTGATAACCCCTCTTCAGTAGATTAATAAGAGTTGTTGATGAAAAATCGAATACATGGGTATTTGTCTTTAAAAAAATCATGAGGGCTTCCCTGGTTGTGCAGTGGTTGAGAGTCCGCCTGCCGATGCAGGGGACGCAGGTTCGTGCCCCGGTCCGGGAGGATCCCACATGCTGCGGAGCGGCTGGGCCCGTGAGCCATGGCTGCTGAGCCTGCGCGTCCGGAGCCTGTGCTCCGTAACGGGAGAGGCCACAACAGTAAGAGGCCCGCGTATCGCAAAAAAAAAAAAAACCATGAAACATTATGGTGAGTAATTGAGGCATTTTCCTTTACTGCATCACTGTTGATCAGCTGATCAGTTTCAGTTTTGTACGCAGCTCTAAACGTATTTACAAGGACTTTGTTTAATCAGAAAATACCTTTTAATGTAACGGAAAAAGCGTAGAATACAAAACATGTGTTCTAATTATTCTATTTGTGTTTAAATATGTACCCACATGGCAAGGGTGAATGGAAACATGGACAAACAAGCACAGTTTATAAGTGATTCAGATATCCCCGGTGGTACTGATGCGGGTGGTGTACACACCATATTTTATTAAATAGAAATAGAAAGATAAATAGAAAGGTTTGGAGTTGAGAAATATGTGAAAAAGCACTGTATCAAGTGTACAATATTGCTGAAATGATGAGTTCTTGAGAGAGAGAAGAGATGAGAGCCTTGTATACCTTTTTCTTAAAAGCAAGAGAAAACCATTAGAGGGTCTTAAGCAGCAAGAAAAACAATGAGATTTTTAGAAGGACATAATAGCTACCATGTGGAGATTGACTTGGATGGGAGGAGAGCAAAATTGGAAGTTGGAATACAATTTAGATAACTTCTGCAATGACACAAACATGAGGTGATGACCTGGGCCAAGATGATGGCAGTGAGGAGTGAAGAGGTGAGGGCTGATTCAACAGATTTGTAGGTAGTATTGTCTACAGGACTTGGATATCGAAGATGGAGGACTCAAGAATGACATCTCGGTTTCTGGCATGGGAACCTGACCAGGGCAGGTGGCAGTACCCTTTATGGACACAGGGTATATTGGAGAACCAGATTTGGTAGACAAGGAGAGTTCAGTTTTGGACATTTGGAGTTTGTGTTTGTGAGATTTTCAGATCCATTAAGTGATTGAATATTTGGCATATAAATGTCTGAAACCACAAGTATGGCAGAAATCATCCAGAGAGGTTATATAGTGTGTGAAAAGCAGAGGGCAAAGGATCAACCCTGAGAAACTCCAGTGTAATGGGAGGGAAAGAAACCTACAAATGAGATTGAAAGAAGTGGCCAAAGATGACAGGACTCCAGAATCCAAGGGACGGCGGAAGTGGTCAACTCTGTCAGACACTCTAGGGGAGTCAAGACTGTAATGAGCAGATGAAGTTAATGATGCCTATGTCATTGGTGATCTTAACCCAGCCTGTTTCAGTGGAACAGTATAGGAGGCAACAGAGCGCAGAGCACTAGAGGTGAGAACATCCGGTCAGTATATGCAGACACTGCTCCAATAATTTGATGGGAAAGAGAGGAGAGATGTAAGGTAGAAGTTAAAGCAGTGCTTGAATTGAGAAATAGTTTTGTTTTGGATGGAAAATCTAGGAGCATATTTAAATAGTAATGAGAAAGAGCCAGCAAAGAAGGAAGGGTTCAAGAAAGACTAGAGAGGGGGGAGATAACTGATAAAATTAGGTCACCAGGAAGCCGGAGACGGTGGGATCCAAAGCACATTAAGGTCCTGTCCTTTTGTCACAGGCTAGATAGAGGAATCGATGGGTTTGTAGTGAACCAGGGTAAGTGCCCCAGGGGAGAAAGGGTTTTAGTCTTTGAGTGAGAGTAGGAGGGTGTGGAATCTAAGGTGGGTAGAAAATAAGTCAAGGCAGGAAAAAGCTGATAGAGAGCAAGAAGGATAAAATCGCTCCATGAACCTATTGAAGGTTGAAAATTTGATGTATTGAGCGTAATTGGATAAATGACCCCAAAGGATAGGCAGTGTTCAGAGAACAGGATGCCTATTTCAGAGGTGGAGCAGTTTTAGGTCTGACACAGCCCAGGGTGCACTCGCGGGCGTGGTGGGGAAGACGAGGAGACACGCTTCTAAAAGGCTGGGATACACGGGCCGTGGGAACAGTGAAGTCTCCAACAGTGGTGGCGGAACTCGGTGTGGAGACCAAGGCACCAAAGTCATAAAAAATAAAAGTAAAAGGAGAGTGACCAGGAGTTTGTTAACAGCTATAAGAAATGGTCGAGAGCAATTATCCTGTACCACTGGCTCTAACCACTCCCTCATCCTCTTCCCGAGCCCCTCAGAAATATTCTTTTAGCAAATACATTGCTGGTTATGCAGAAATGACTTCAAAACAAGCCTTCTAACAGGGGTTCCAGGGAGCTCTGTTTGGGAAAAAGGGGAGGAGTGTGAGGTTGAGTCAGGGAAGAGAGACTAGAGAAGAGCAGTTTTGGGGTGAGCACCGAAGAGGATTCATGATCTGAAGGGGGTACATTTGGGGCAGTGACAGAGGAAAGCATGACTGGAGGTGCTGCTTTTAGTTGGTGGGGGGTTTCTTAAGCTAAAAGGCACTGCCAGTGTCCTCTATCCATTAAAAATAAATAAAGACTTAGGTGGAAACCCTGGGAAGGAGGTAAAGTGGGAGGGGTGTGTGTGTGTGTGTGTGTGTGTGTGTGTGTGTGTGTGTGTGTGTTGGCAGTTGGATTGGGTGGGAGTTGAAGGAATTCTTTGTGGTGCCTGAGGGCAAATATTGCTAAGCCATGATCTTAATTTTAAATCTTTTATTGTAGTTTGAGCATATTCATTTCTTTAGGCATCTAGTTGAAATAAGTCTCTCATCTACATAAGAAATTGGTTCCTAGATTTGGGAAATTGTTACTGAGCTCCGGTGTCTAACCACTTGTTTAACAGGCATTTATTTAGGGTCTTCTAGGTACCAGGCACTGAGCTGGCCCTAGGATTACAAAGATAAACATGAATTATGGCTTTTTATAAGTTCTTTTAAATAATGCATCACTATCATAGATTCATTAACCATATTTTCTTACAACCTTCAAAAATATTGATTTGATAGAAGGTATACTCCTAGTTGATCAGACACTACAGTAGAATCAGTGTGTTAATGTTTATGATTAAAACTATTAAAGAACTTCCAGTTTTTAAAAAAATCTGGCTAACAGCTACTTCCAAAATCTACCTTGTCCAGTTTTCCTCATCTGTTTATTTTAAATGTGTTAACATTCCTTAAATCCTTTCTGATAGATGCTCAGTGTCTGTTAAACACAAAAGCGCATAGGAGTACCTTACCATCTGAATTTGTTTCTACTCTTCCTAACTTCCACACTTGTTTTAAGGAAATAACACATGTGGAGTCCTATAAAACATATTACATGATTTTTCATCTTAAATATAAACTACCTGATAAAGTAGGTAGTTTGGATCTTGTAGTGGAATCTTGTCTGGATCTTACAGAGGAATCTCAGATTTCTTCAAATTCTGCTGCTAGGACCAGGACCTTTTCCACATGTTACAGTTGAAGAAGAATACAATGTTATCATTAACACGCTGGCGGATCCAGTGTGTCAGCTTCTATAGAAGGGGCTCACCTTCCTGTATCCACCACTCCAGAGCAGCTGGAGGAAGAGCCTGGAAATCACTCTCCACATCACTTACATTTTCAGAGATCTGATTCATGCCTGGTCCTAAGAAATGCACAGTTTCTTTGTAATGGTCTTTAAAAGAGTATTCCCTCATTCAACAAAAGTCTACTTCAAAGTACCTAGAGTATGAGGTTGAATGTGTGAAATCTTTTTGTGTATTTGTATTTTCTTTATAGGATAAAGATGCACAGAAAGAGGTGAAAAAAATAAACACTTCCTTGAAGAGGTAAATAAAAGAACTTGCTCTTCAACAAATCAGATGTGGTCTACTAAAATTTAAACTAATCAAAGTTGTGTTTTTTTATTATCCTTTTTTCTTTTCTGATGTAAGGGTAATGTGCTCAGATATCAAGGCAAAACCACGTTTCTGCAGAAGGCATTCCACTAGTAGCACTACAAAACTAATCATGTTATTTGGAGGAATCTATTTCCTATAATGTCACTACAAAATGATCTTTAAACATGTACGCTTTATATTTTTCCTATTAAACTATAGTCTTCAGAATAAAATATTTAAGTCAATTCAATAAAATGAACTCAAGTGAGTGTTTTATTGCTGCTTCAATGGTGACTTTACAAAACAAAATAATTTCATTAACGTGAATGAAAAATGGAAAAAAAGGCAAAGGACATGAACGAGTTGTTGATAGGAGAGGAAAAACAAAAGGGGAAATACAACTAGTAATTTTAAAAATGTGAAGAAAATTACAATAAGATACTGTTTTACCATCAAATTAGCAAGGATTTCTTTTTTCCTTTAAAGAAACGTTCAATGCTGGCAATGATGCCATGAGATGGACCATTCTCATACACTGCTGCTGGGAGGGCATTTTGACACAAACATTTGGTACAGTGTATCTACAACATTAAAAATATAAAAACTCTTTAATCTTGTAATTTCATTTTATGGAAATCTTTTTTTTTTAACATCTTTATTGGGGTATAATTGCTTTACAATGGTGTGTTAGTTTCTGCTTTATAACAAAGTGAATCAGTTATACATATACATATGTTCCCATGTCTCTTCCCTCTTGCGTCTCCCTCCCTCCCACCCTCCCTATCCCACCCCTCCAGGTGGTCACAAAGCACCGAGCTGATCTCCCTGCGCGATGCGGCTGCTTCCCACTAGCTATCTACCTTACGTTTGTTAGTGTATTTATGTCCATGCCTCTCTCTCGCTTTGTCACAGCTTACCCTTCCCCCTCCCCATATCCTCAAGTCCATTCTCTAGTAGGTCTGTGTCTTTATTCCTGTCTTACCCCTAGGCTCTTCATGACATATTTTTCTTAAATTCCATATATATGTGTTAGCATACAGTATTTGTCTCTCTCTTTCTTACTTCACTCTGTATGACAGACTCTAAGTCTATCCACCTCATTACAAATAGCTCAGCTTCGTTTCTTTTTATGGCTGAGTAATATTCCATTGTATATATGTGCCACATCTTCTTTATCCATTCATCCAATGATGGACACTTAGGTTGTTTCCATCTCCAGGCTATTGTAAATAGAGCTGCAATGAACATTTTGGTACATGACTCTAAAAGGATTTTTAAATTGAACTTACCTAGCAGTGATTTCTAGATTCCCCACTACCCTTTAACCAGCCTTATCCTGGAAATCAGGTCAAAGCTTAAATTTATTGTTTGCTATCCCAAATGCACGGACACACACACTTACGCACTCAATTTCAAGCCTTGACTTAGTGATACCAGTTAATCAATCTGAGCTAGTTTCTCCCTCTTGTCTTTTATAACGGCCCATAGAGATACCTAAATCAATCCAACTGATTCTTGCCGAAACTCTGACAATTGGTCTAACACTGAAACTACTAGCTGGAAGGGACAAGAGTTTTACAGGTACCCTCACGGATACACAGTATCCACAAGGCCATGGCTACCTCTAGCTATCTCTAAACAGCTAGGTGAATGTGCAAGTCAAGACAGGTGATTCTAGCAGCAGAAAATAATGTAGAATCAACCACATTGTAGGCTTTGTAGGAGCAGCTCATTCCAGCAGAGAGTGGTACAAAGACTTCCGCTAAGAATTATGAGAAACAGCGGGAACGCTCTTTGGTGATGGTGGGACTTGGGATCATAATTGAAACATAACAAGACCTAATCAATCTTGTTTTAACAGAATTCCCATTTGGTCCTTGTAGTCAATACGTTTTCAGTGGACAAGTTGATGTCCCTTGATTGAGTGATCAGTTCCTGAATAAGGACTTAACCCAATAGGAGTGTAACATTTCTAAAAGTTACTTGAATCTTTAAAATCTTGTTAATGTCTGAAACATTGGACAGATTTTTCAGTAGGAGGTTAATGGAGGAAATCTCCCTCCTCACCATGGTAATACCATATCCCCTTCAAATTAACATCAAAGCCGTGTTCTGTGCTCTGTTCCAGGGTCACGCCTGGTCATAGCTAGTCTTCATCAAGTCATAAAATCAAAGCATCTATGTGTGATGAAGCCAGCTAAAGACGGTTTCCACATTAAATCCACCTCCCCGCCTTTTAAAAGCTGAGTAGTGTTTTCGGATGGCAGCATTATATGTAAATTATTTCACTTACTCCAGTGAATTTCACACAGAGTGAACCACTGTGAACTCCTTCTGTAGTTGCTTCACTCACCACTCATTCTGCTGACCTGGGAGAAGACAGAATAGCTGCCGAGTGTTTCTGAAACGATTTCTCTTGGTGGGTCACCAAGGCCAAGCCAGTGGTACAGCCTGCACCACAGACAAAGTACACAAACTCCTAAACTTTCAAGAGAGTTCACGCACGGCTTTCGGAAGGGGGAGTTCCGATCCAGAACTTCTTGAATGTGTTTGATTTCAGAAGATAATAAGGTGCATGTTAAAACTTCTCATAAAACATTCAAGAAGTAACGCAGTGTTCCACTAAAATTTTAACAATTGTCATGTCCATGTAATTTGCAATGTTAGTTATCTTTCTAAGTACTGAATATCCTTCATTGTAACATGAAAATCTCTCTTGTGCCTAAAAGTTGTCAAAAAGCTTTTCATCTGATAATTTTTGCATACTTCTGAATTATAAATAGCCGTATAAACAGGTGGATGAGACCGTAGAGACAATCGTCTAGACCAGCCTTCTCGTTTTACCGGTAAACAGTTTAGTCTCTGATATCTAAGAGAACTGGTGAGTGGCTGAGCCAGGACGAGGTACCAGGTCTTGGAATCTCATGCCTTCGGAACCCGTCTTTGAACCCAGGGCCTTTTCCATTTAACCGAGTGGAGTCCAATGTGTTTGGCATAGATGGAGGAGGATGGGAGGGAGGGAAAGAGGTCTGAGAATGGTAACACTTGCATGGTTCTACCTGGTCTAAGTGTTTTGCCTATGTTAGCCCTTTTTTTTTTTTTTAACGTCTTTATTGGGGTATAATTGCTTTACAATGGTGTGTTAGTTTCTGCTTTATAACAAAGTGAATCAGTTATACATATACATATGTTCCCATATCTCTTCCCTCTTGCGTCTCCCTCCCTCCCACCCTCCCTATCCCACCCCTCCAGGCGGTCACAAAGCGCCGAGCCGCTATCCCTGTGCCATGTGGCTGTTTCCCACTAGCTATCTACCTTACGTTTATTAGTGTATATATGTCCACGGCTCTCTCTCGCCCTGTCACAGCTCACCCTTCCCCCTCCGCATATCCTCAAGTCCGTTCTCCAGTAGGTCTGTGTCTTTATTCCTGTCGTAATCCTCACAGCAACCCTATGAGGAGGGAACTTCTGTTATTATCCCATTTACAGATAGGGGAGCTGAAGCACGGGATATTAAATACCATGCCTAACACAGCATGAGATCTGAACTTGGGCAGTCAGCTCCAGAGTCCGAGCTGTGGTCTGAACCACCATGCAATCCTGCCAACAAATGGGGGGATGCAGGGAGTAAAAGACAGAAGGTGGAAGGAGAGCAGGAAAAAAAAGAAGGAAGGGAAAGGCAGAAATGGTATAAAAATGGGGGGGGTAGAGAGGGATAGTAAGGAAATAAGGAAAAGAAAAGTAGAGAGCAAAGAAAAATCTTTCCTTTTCTCTTTGGATATTGATACCCATTTTCTGGTTTCACATCATAAATTCCCAACAACCTGTTGTGTATCTTGCCTTGTATTAAATCTGTTTTTATATTTCCACCTTCTCCACCCAAGATAAGGAAAGAGAAAAAAGGGAGGATGGTGAAACCTGTTGTAAATGACTAGTTCCACTTGATCTGTGTGTGTAGGGAGAGCCTCATTATGGACTATATGACCTACTGTTGGGCAATTAAGAAGAATATTTCACTGCACAAGTAAAGACAAAGTCACATTTTAGAACCAAATATAGTTAATATCTTGATGTTCTATGATTTTTGCAGCTCCCAAACCTATATTTTGCTCTAGATGCCTAAAGTCAAATCATACATTTTAAAAATAGCTTTATTGAGGTATAATTGACCTACAAAAAATGTACAGTTAAAGTGTACAATTTGATATGTTTTGAGATATATATCTCCATGAAACTATCACCACAAATAAACAGCAAAGTTTGCTCCTTTGCAACCCCTTTTTCCTGACTCTCCCTGCACCTCCCATCTCCAACCTCAGCTCTGTTTTCTGTTACTAGCAATTGCATTTTCTAGACTTTTATATAATTGGATTGTACATTATGTACTCTCTTTTTTGTCTGATTTCTTTCACTCAACATAATTATTTTGAGATTCATTCATGTCATAGTGTGTAATAATAGTTCATTCCTTTTTATTGCTGAGGGGTGTTTTATTACATACACCACAGGTTTTTTCCCCTCCATTCACTTGTTAATGAACATTTGGGCAGTTTCCAGTGTCTGATAATTACAAATAAATATATGAGTATTCATATAAATTATTCAAATTGACATACGCTTTCATTTCTCTTGGATAGATACTTAAGAGTAGAATGGCTGAATTATATAGTTGATTTATGTCTAGTATTTTTAAAAACTGTCAAAACTGTTTTCCAAAGTATGATGTTACATTCTCACCGGCAGTGTATGAGAGTTCCACTTTTCCACCTTCTTAACAACATTTGTTATGGTCAGTCTTTTTTTTTTTTTTAATTGAAGTATAGTTGATTTACAACATTGTATTAGTTTCAGATGTACAGCAAAGTGATTCAGTTACATATTTTTCATTATAGGTTATTACAAGATATTGAATGTAGTTCTCTGTTATACAATAAAGTCAGTCTTTTTCATTTTAGCTGCTAGTCTATGTGTGTAGTGATATCTACTTGGGATTTTAATTTGCATTTCCCTAATGTCAAATTACGTTGAGCATTTTTTCATGTGCTTATTTGCTATTCATATATCTTCTTTGGTGAAGTCTCTATTCAATTTTTTTGCCCAATATTTTAATTGATATACTTGTTTTCTTTTTTGTTGAATTTTGAGAGTTCTTTATATATTCTGGATAGAAGTCTTTTATCAGATGTGTAATTTGCCAGTGTTTTCTTTCCATGTGGCTTGTCTTCCCTAACAGCGTCTTTCACAGGACAAATGTTTTTCATTTTGATAAAACAATTCATACGTTCATGTATCTTGTTCTTGGTGCTGTATCTAAATATTTTGCCTAATCCAAGGTTATAAAGATTTTCTCCTATATTTTCTTCTAAAAGTGTTATAATTTTTGGTTTTACATTTAAATCTGTGACCCATTCTAGGTTAATTTTTGTATATGGTCTGAGTTATGGATTGAAGTCCATTTGTTGTGTATATGGATATACAGTTGTCCCAGCACCATCTGCTGAAAAGGGTATCATTTCTCCACTGACTTGCCTTTGCACCTTTGTCAAAAATCAATTTTCCATATATATGTGGGTCTATTTATGTACTTTCTATTTTGTTCCATTGATCTATTAGTAATAATGCCAATACCACACTCTGTTGGTTACTTTAGTTTCCTACTGTCTTAAAATCAGACATTCCTCCAGGAGTGTTCCTTTGCTAACTCCTCTTGGCTATTCTAAGTTCTTTGTGTTTGCATATGAATTTTAGAATCAGTTTTTAAATTTCTAACATAAAAAATCTAGATGGGACTTTGATTGGCATTGTGTTGATTAATTTGTCTCCTCAACTCAAGGAGATGGTGGGACTCCTTTATGGTTTTCCTGCTGTGCACTGTTGCCTGGAAACTCTCTCCAGACAGTGATCTGGGGCAATTGTAGGGCTTAACTTTGTTCATTACCTGTCTCTCAGGGATCACTGTCCTTTCTTTCCTGCTGACCAATATCATGAAAACAGTTGATTCATATACATTGTCCATGGTTTGGATTTTGAAAGACAGAAATTGTAATTTGGAGAGTTGTAACTGTGGCACTTTCCAGTCCCATAAACCATGATTTTGCATGTAGCAAACTCTAACATATTTAGTTTTTTAAAAAAGTTTCTATAATATTCAAATATATCCATTCTATAAAATAAAGCAAGTTGAGCAATTGCACTATGAAATTAACTACTTAATTGGACTTTGGTTAGAACTCTGAGATAATTTTTTCGTTTGCTTTTATATAGCATTCTTAAATTTTGGCCAATAGAGTTTGCATATAGAGAATTAAAGTATATCTTTCCTCCTTAATTACTTTGTATTGCCATATACTAACTAATTTAAATTGGGAAACCTGATTGGGAAAATAGTCTGCTGAAACTTACAGGTAGAAATGGCATTACATACTTTGCCTCTGGCAGAGCCCTCATTGGACAGCCCCTTCCAATCGGGCAGACTGTGGTGTAGTGTGGAAATCGTCTGGCGCGTAACATTGTCTGTCCTAATTTTTAAAAGGTTCCAGTCATGAAGATAGTGATTTTCCAGCCAAGCTACCAAATCAGTTATTTATTTTGTCTCTTTTTTTGAAATGCATTTTATTTCCTTAATGTTCTTCAGTCCTAGGAGCTCAGGGTACCCAGCAGTCGTAAATAATCGCATGTATATTGAGCTAATATGGAGTCATCCAAGGACGGATCCAAGTTTGTGAGCCTCAAGCTTATACAATTTGGAGTATTGGTTAAGAAAAAGAATACAAAATTAGGTATGAAAGTAACTTTATTTCGAATGAGAGACATCACAGCCAATTATAAAGTTTTAAAAGCTGACAGATGCCACAAATATTACAAAATCGAGAAAAATAACATATCATTATTACTTATTAACTCTGAGGCACACCTCTAGGATACTTTTTTCCTATGTTTTCTCACATACTCTTTGTTCACTTCATCTTAAGACGTTAATTTTGTTAGCATCATTTTCTATAGAGAGGATATTGGATAGATACGTTGGTCTTTCCCCTAGCATGATGGATTGACATTTAGTTTTCATTTCGAATGGTTTAGAAAAGCTCCTCTCAGCCTCACTTGCTGTTCCTAACGGTGTGCGGTGACTTCCCCGGCTGTGCTGCTTCCCCAGGGTGAGTGCGCCTTGGGAGAACCCCAGTCCCTGGAGCACAGTGAGCCAGGCTGGGCAGCCCAGCTCTGCCCAGCCTCATCACCTCCAGTTCCCAGCCCACATCACAGCCCAGGCGTGAGGAGGTCCCAGAAAGCCTGGAAGCCCAGATCGTGGTGGACCCTGAGCAGGGGACAAAGCAGCACCTTGTTCATGTCCTTCTCTTTGGAGTCCAAGTCAGGGTGTAAAGCTCAGTGCAGGCCCCAGGAGCAAGCTGTCCCTGGGGCCACTGATGTGGAGGTGGAAGGTGCTCACTGGTCACCCTGCCCACCACATCCACTGCAGGCCGAGGGGCTCTTCAAGCCTTCCTGGTGCAGGGGCAGGGGTGCTCTTAGGGGGTGGGGAAGGACAAGGAGCGGGGGGTGGGGGGCAAGTGAGTGCCCTGAATAAGAGCAGACTAATACCAGTATCTCGCCATATTCTTCCAACTGCCTGGAGCATAAAGGCCGGAGTCTGCAGCAAGGCCTTCAAGAATGCCCTGTGCCCCCCTGCTCCAACCTAGTCTGTCTTTCCAGCAGGCCTCCCTCACCCCTCACCGCATACATGCACTGTGTTCCAGCCAGACTGGACTGATTGTTGCTCAGACCTGCCTGGTGCTCTTCTGCCCTCTGGCTTGGGATTTTTCACCCTCTAGGGCCACCTTCCCTCCCCAGTGCCCACTTGTGGAAATCTCTCCCTGCCACTCCAGGCCTGGCTCAAGTGATGGAAGTTCTGCCACCAAACCTTCCTGAGCCACATGACTAGATGTGCTCTCTCCCTCCTCAAAATAGCAGGGCACTTTTGGGCTTCTTTCTTAGCCCAACCATCAGATCTTCAGCCAGGCGAGGCAAGGACCATCCATCCCTCCCCTTCGCGTTGCCTGTCTAGCTGTAGGGACTCGCGTAACAAGTGTTAAGCTAAATCAAACACCTCAAGAAAGAGAAAAACACTTCTCATATTCCCAAGGTTCCCAAAAGAGAAAACAGAGAGTCATTTCTATCCTCAGATGTGATGTGACAGGGAGAGAGCAGAGAAAGAGAGAGAGGAGAAGTGAGCAAAGGGAAGGGAGAGGCAGAGCAGGAGATGGAGAAGCCCGGCAGGTCAGGGGCCAGACAAGAGACAGCAAGCCTGAGGCAATGCAAAGACCAGCCCTTCCACTGCAAATTCAAGATGCTCTCTTACTCGCCTTAAAGCAATACAGACGTCTTTTTTTAATTCCAATTATCTTGTTGGCAAAGCCTTCCTTCAATGAAATACAGACCACATACTAGAGTTAGTCATTGTGACATTTCTATGACTCAATTACTTTTTTTATTTTGAAATTTTAATTTTATTCCATTTCTAGACTTTAGTTTTCAGTCTGTTGTTTTAGCAATAAAGTAACTCCTGCAATACTCTAGTGTGAAGCTTAAAATGATTTAAAGGACCATCCCTGACAACGTGGTAGGGGTGAGTATTGCTTTTGGGGGATACTTAACCCTTGCGCTCATTGTTAACAGATTGGAAAATAAAAAGATAACCGAAGATTTTTATTGCTTGAGAGACCTGGTCCTACAACGTATACGTATAGTGACAGCACATATATCATGTTCCTAACATTTTCAAAGTTTTCTTTTAAATGCCAAATAAAGCCTGCTTTATATTCGTATTAAACTTTTAATTTTTCTAAGTGTTACCATGCCTAATATTTCAATGAACGCTTTTTACTTGCTGAGACGGGTTGAGAAAGTGCTGCTATCCTTCTCTGACCATCGAGGGGACTGGAACAAAGGTTAGATTTGCTGGAGGTCACATACCTAGTTCATGAGAGAGCAGGGACCAGACCCCGGTGTCCTGACTCCCAGCCCGGGACCTGTGCAATGAAGAAAGAAATCATATTTGGAGCCATACAATCAGTCTTAAACCATGTAAGATTTTATGTCCTTCAGGAACTAACTCTTTGTTTCCTTTTTTGTTTTCATTTACCTAAAAAGTGCTTAAGGCAGCTAAACAGCTTGACTTCTACAAACAAAGATAGACTTCTTGAAATTTGTATAATTGTTAACTTAGCCAACATCATACATGTGTCTCCCACAGTGGGGGAAATGGTTCATTGGACGGGAAAACAGTATTTAAGATGGGCTTTGGAGGGCTTCCCTGGTGGCGCAGTGGTTAAGAATCTGCCTGCCAATGCAGGAGACACAGGTTTGAGCCCTGGTCCAGGAAGATCCCACATGCCACGGAGCAACTAAGCCCGTGTGCCACAACTACTGAGCCTGTGCTGTAGAGCCCACGAGGCACAACTACTGAAGCCTGTGTGCCACAACTACTGAAGCCCACACGCCTAGAGACTGTGCTCTGCAACCAGAGAATCCACCGCAATGAGAAGCCCACACGCTGCAACCAGAGAAAGCCCGTGCGCAGCAACGAAGACCCAATAAATAAATAAATAAATAAGATGGGCTTTGGATAGGGAGTTTAGGACCTGTACAAGACAAATTCATGGGAATGGCCTGGAAAGGTGCCTTTAGGGTACAATTTACTTACATCTGGTTGTGGTAATTTCTCCAAAAGACGTTGCTCATAGTCATACTTTGTTTCCCTTTTAATTTTGATGTAAATATGTGAATTTCCACTGTTCCGTAATTGTAATTTGTTTCATAACATACTTAATGGAGATTATGATCTTATGATCTATCTCACAGTTGAAAATCCCCCCTAAACGTGGACTGCTTTAATTGGCTCACGGAGTTGGCCAAAAAATTGCAGTGTGAGGGGAAAGTTTATATGGATTTTCCCTGACTCAGCTAGGTACGGTCAACACTGGGCTCCTTTACAAAGGAGACAGCTCGCTGGGGCTGTGGAAGCGAGAGCTGCACATCCCCTCCTGACCTCTCTCCCCCATCTCGGGCTGGACATGCTGTCAGAGCAGGGACCCTCCTTGGGACACATGGGCCCCGGGAGGAATGCTCTCCTGAACACAGTTAGCTAGACCCCAACTGAAGTTTTTTTTTTTTATTATTTTATTTTATTTTTTTGCGGTAGGCGGGCCTCTCACTGTTGTGGCCTCTCCCGTTGTGGAGCACAGGCTCCGGACGCGCAGGCTCAGCGGCCATGGCTCACGGGCCCAGCCGCTCCGCGGCACGTGGGATCTTCCCAGACTGGGGCACGAACTCGTGTCCCCTGCATCGGCAGGCGGACTCTCAACCACCGCGCCACCAGGGAAGCCTCCAACTGAAGTTCTTGATCAAGAGAGGAGCCAGTGAATGGAGTCAGGTCTCAAAAGAATCATCCAAGCAAGCAGACTGTGCACCACATCTGCCAGCCTACGCGTCAGCCTCAGTCCCCTATATAAATTACACACAACCAAATGCAACCATTTCAAGTGTACAGTTCGATGAGTTTAGACCGAGGTTTATGCCAGTGTCACCCCTACCACAATCAAGGTATAAAATATGTGCATGACTCCAGACAGTTCCCTCGTGTCCCTTCCCACTCAATCTCCCACCTGCACCCCAGGGTCAGGCAACCACAGATCTGTTTTCTGTCACTATAGGTTACTTGTTTTTAACAATTAATGAATAAGTGAGCTCATTCTTTCACTGAGCACATTTTGGAGATTCATCTGTTTTTATTAGGTATATCAATGGTTCATTCCACTTCGTTGCTGTAATATTGCATAGCTGGAATATGCAACAAATTGTTTCTCAATTCACCTGTTTGGGGTTGTTTGCAGTTGGGGTTATTATGAATGAAGCTGACATGACTATTCAGGTACAAGTCCTTCTAAGGACATGTTTTTATTTGGAGGGTGGGGTAAAAACCTAGAAGTGGAATTGTTGTGTCACTTGGTAAGTGTATTCATGTGCTCATTGGGTGTCTTCCTTCCGTGATTCAATTGCTCTGACTAGTTCCATGACACTAAATTCAATAATCCCACAGCCAAAAGCATCCTTGTCAGCTGCTGGCAAGTTTTTATTTTTTCTTTCTTGCCTTAACATGGGCAGTACATTAAAAAAATTCTGACAGAAGCTCTGATTTCCCCCCGTCCCATGGTGAGATCATCCATACAGACCTTCAGACATCCCCTGCATCGAAAGTTGAGCAGGTAGATTTGCGCCTGTGGCATTGGAACATTGCTGGGAAAAAGGAGCTGTAAACCACGTGTCCTTCCCCCTTCCTCCCTTATTCTTCTCCACTTAGAGGTGCCCCTCTTGATACAATCCCAATGACCAGTCCTGAGTTCTCTGACCTCTCACAACACAGTGTATGCTACTTATATTGTTATTCGTTTCTATATTTCTTTGAATTTTTAACTACTCCGTATGCACATGTATTCATTCCCTAAATACATTAAAAGAAACCTCATCTTATCTTGCTTCTGTGTTTCCATGGTGCTCAATAAATCCTTTTAAAGGTAAATTAAATTTGCAAGAGAGGGAGAGACGGAGACAGAGATTGAATTTAGTCGATTTCAGAGCAGTCATTTCATGTGAACCCAAACTTTTCATCTCTAAGACTTTACAAGATTCCTCCCCACCCACTCCCTACTCTTGTTGACAATGTAAAACAAACCACAGTTAGCCTGGGAATTATCTTTACGAAATAAGTCAGCATATTGTTTTGAGTTTTTGCCCTGCATGTATTAATTTTAGAAGAACACATGTCTTGGTTCAGTAAAAGTTTGCAGAAAGCCAGACATCCCATAAAAAGAGTTTGTTGGTTGGGATGTTTATCCCTCCAGCTATCTTCTCCCTTTTTATGACTACAGAGAACACTGGTGTTTCTTTACTTTTCAGAGTTATCTACTCAGGAAGACTTCTGGCAGTGGCCCTGACAGGAAGTCCCACTGTGCTGAAGCAGTGGATCTTTATGAGGACTGGTTCCTTTCCGCCCTTTGACTGGTCTGCCCATAGGTGTGTCAACTCCCACCCTGCCTCTGCCAGAAAGGGGATCTTTCAGTCAGGACACTCTACTTGTGCCAGGTGTGATCCAGAGAGGCTGGACGCAGGCCACACTGACTCATGCTCCATTCCTGCCTCTGTCATACTGTGGTGCCTACATGATGGGGAGTTGGGGGCCTGGGGGAACCCAGCATACTGCTGCTTTGCTACAACTGTCTTACACAGTGGAGGACATTCAGAGGGCTACAAAGATCAAAGTTTTTCAGAGGAGAACTAAAGCCTTCTAATGACTGAGCCTCAGTTAACCAGTCTTCTATCAACCGATAAGATAATCAGTATTCATAATGATGATCCTTAAAGCCTTCAAGATCCAGAAGTGCCTTCTGCATTAAAAAGGAAAGAAGAGTTCATCATATGTGGTAAATGTTAATATTTTAATATAATTTTTTAATTAATTAATTTATTTATTTTTGGCTGTTTTGGGTCTTCGTTTCTGTGCGAGGGCTTTCTCTAGTTGCAGCGAGCGGGGGCCACTCTTCATTGCGGTGCGCGGGCCTCTCACTATCGCGGCCTCTCTTTTTGTGGCGCACAGGCTCCAGACGCGCAGGCTCAGTAGTTGTGGCTCACGGGCCTAGTTGCTCCAAGGCATGTGGGATCTTCCCAGACCAGGGCTCGAACCTGTGTCCCCTGCATTGGCAGGCAGATTCTCAACCACTGCGCCACCAGGGAAGCCCTATAAATTATTTTATTATAATCTTCTAAGCCCATTGGTCTCCAAACTCTTTAATTGCATGCTTGAATTAGCTTTTAAAAATTGGCATCTCCCAATGTATTTACATTTATTTATGTATAAATTATATATATATATACACACACACACACACACACATACACATATATATTCTACTAAATGTTCATGATAAAGCACACAACATGTAGAACATTTTAAAGGGTGAGATTACCCCCTTTCTTGATTAAAAGAATTCTTAACAAAGTATAAATAAAGGGGTACTTTCTTAAAAGGATAAAATATATTTATCTGAGCACATTATGCTATTAACACAGAATTTAGAATGATTTGCACTGAAGTCACGACCAAATAAGGATGACTTCACTATTATTACTTAATATTGTTTTGGAAGTACTAGCTGTAATTAGAAAAGACACTTCAATTACAATAGAACATTTGAAACTAATATATTAACAGGGCTAATAAATATCATTATTTATGTAGGTATATAAACTTGCGTGCATGAAAAAACCTGAGAGAATTAACTTCAAAACTATTTTCAAAAATAAGAATTTACTGAGATAGTGCAGTAAAAAATGTGTAGAAATCAATAACCACTACAAATATAAATAACAGCCAGTTAGCAGATGTAATAGAAAGTAATACCTCCTTTACCATAATCACAAAACAAAATCAAAAATCTAGCAGTAAACCTAAGTTTCATGCCTGATAGATAAGCAGAAATCTAAGAATTCCAAGGGTTTGAACAAATAGAAAGACATAGTGTATTTTGACTAAGAAGACAGCATACTAAAAGTTAGCAAAAGTTCCTCAATCGATAAGGTTAGTGTAATTCCAATTAAAGTACTAAAAAGATTCTTTATTGTGTTCTAAGATTCAAATGGAAAAACAAACAGCAAGCATCCTTGTGGAAATTCTGAAAAAGTCAAGTAAGGAAGGGCAACTGTACCACCCAGATGTGGAAAAATGTACTATAAATCTATAATAATTAAAGTGGTATTGTGAATAAATAGATGTACAGATCAGTGAAACAGAATATAAATATCATAAATACATCCAAATACACATGCAAATTTAATATGTGATAAAGGTGGTGTGTAAAATGGATCATTCAAAAATGAGCCCCTGGCCATCAACAGATGAATGGATAAAGAAGACATGAGATATATATAACGCAATACTACTCAGCCATTAAAAAAAAAAAGATGAAATCTTGCCATCTGTGGCAGCATGGATGGACCTTGAGGGTTTTATGCTAAGTGAAATAAGAGAAAGACAAATACCATATTATTTCACTCATATGTTGAATATTAAAAAACTTATAGGGCTTCCCTGGTGGCACAGTGGTTGAGAGTCCGCCTGCCGATGCAGGGGACACGGGTTCGTGCCCCAGTCCAGGAAGATTCCACATGCCACGGAGCGGCTGGACCCATGAGCCATGGCCGCTGAGCCTGCACGTCCAGAGCCTGTGCTCCGCAGCAGGAGAGGCCACAACAGTGAGAGGCCCGCGTACAGCAAAAAAAAAACCCAAAAAACTTATAAACAAAGACAAAATAAAACCAAACAAACATGTAGATACAGAGAACAGAGTAGTGGTTACCAGAGGGGAAGGGACAGTGGGAGGGAAGGGCAAAATGGGTGGAAAGGATCAACTGAATGGTGATGGATGGAAAATAAATTTTTGGTGGTGAGCACATGATAGGGATATCAATAGAAATGTTATGTTATAAATCAATGTTACCTCAACTAAAAAAAAAACAATGAGCCCCTGGAAGAAAAAGAAGGGTGGGAAGCTAGACTGTAAAATTGAACTGGCTGGTTTAGATCTAGTTTAACCAGCAGGGGGCAGCAGCATCTTGAGATCTGTCCTCACATAGCACCATGATGCTCAGACCCACTTCAGGGCACCAACCCTGTCACATGGAGGGTTACGGTCCAAGTGTGCACAGCTGTGTCTGGAGCTACACACAGTAACTCCTCATGAAAGGGCCATACACTCTGAATACCACAGCAGGGAAAGGTATACCAACCAGGAAGGAAACCCAGCCTCAGAATTTAAAAGGGTAGGTAGAAAAAGAGAGGAAAAGGGAGGGAGAGAATAGCCTAGCTGGGCACACACCCAGGGAACCCTTGTCGATGGAACCAACTTGAAGATAAAGAGGTGCCTATGCTAGACAACCATGGAGATCTCATCACGGAGAGATGTGATGTGTCATCCTGGACCATCCATCACCTGCAAGACATCCACACCAGGAGCCCAGTGTGGCTCCTGTGTGATCTGGATCAAGTCTCCCTGCTGTGTCCGGCTCATAGGGTTCACATAAGAAGGACGTAAAATGACACATGTGGGTATACTTTGCAAACTTTGATCAGAGGTGATTGTTCACTTTGAGTTGAGTCTCACTTCTAACACGCACTCACCTCGCTGTTGTCACCTCTTATTTCCAAAGGAGCCACAGACTACGTATACCCAGCAAGAATCCAGATCCCCTCCCCCAAAGGAAGTTAAGGTTAAGAGCCATGGAGTAATCAGCATCTTGCTGCTGTCCAAATGCAGGTCCTGGGAAGGAGCGTCTACCCTGAGAGCCCCCTGCTTCATTTGCCTTGATCTTGGCAGGCAGCAAGGCGTCCCATGGAACTTGATGAAAGACACGGAGCTCAAGCCAGAACAGGGCAGGAGCGAGGGCTTTCCCGGATGCGGAGCGCACATCAAAGCGCTGTTCCGTGCTGACATATGTGACTCTTTAGCGGTCTGATGACACACACACACAGACAGACTCTCAGGTTCCTGTGGGGAGAAAGCAGAGCCAGAAAGATGTGCTCTACTGAGCTGACACGTGCGGTGTTCTTTCTGCAAAAGTCTGAAGGGAAAGCAGCTAGGCAAAAAATCCACTGTGCTGACCGCAGTGCTAGGACAACCAGGGCTGCCTCAGGGATTCTGGTGGCTTTATTATCTATTTCTAGAGAAAGAGTAGGAAGGGGTCAAGCACACAGCACATGGAAAAGGCACTGCTTTATCACTAGAGTTCATTTATTTCCCAGAAATGTAGGCTTTTGGGAAAGGTGGCAGGAGAGAGAAAAAAATCCTGGATTCAGACTCATTCAAATCCAGACCTTACTATGTGCCTGAACTTGGGCAAGTGACTTAAGCTCTCTGAGCCCTAGTTTCTTTGTTGTAAAATGGTGATAAAAATTCCTACTCTGCAGGATTTTGTTATGAAGATGAAATAAATGTGCTTAAAATAACGAGCATGTAGAAATGGAGAATATCTCTCAGCTTCCCTCCTGGAGGGACAGAGAATCTTCTGGCTCTTTATATCTTGCCTAGATGTTTCCACATTGCTTTCTCTCCCCACATCCCTGCAGCGCCACTGATACTGCTCACATACAAGAATCTGATAAGTGCTGGCTGACGATTCTGGTTGTTTAATGACTGTCTCCAGAGCAGGCCCCACCATGAGCTCCCTGCCCAGAATCCCAGAAGTGCATGGCAGCATCCAAGGAACTTCTCATAAGTCCTGGGAGAGGAGCTGTCTTTCATTCCTACACATGTTTTATTGCCCCAATGCTGTGCTGCACACACACTGAATGGTGAACACGTGCCAGGTTTCTTGGCTTCACTGGGTCTTACGACATAGTTCCCAACCCGGGTGAGACTTTCCTGAATTCACATTTTTTATCTGGTGGTATTTTCTGTTTCCCATTGGGTCTGGAGAGCTTGGCAGAAACTCAAGGATGAAATCCCACAAACTGCTCGCAGAAGATACGGTGTGAAATTCTTTGCACCCCGTGGCTCTTTTAATCCTCCCACAGGGTCATTATGCCCATTTTACACAAGTGCCCTGAGGTTAAATATCTCACACAACGTGACAGGGCTAGTGACCGCCGCAGCTGAGGATCATGTCCAGCACTTTCAGGAGATGGTGAGAGAATAAGAATTTTAAGAAAATATAAAAATGCAATACTTTCAGGTGTTTGTAAGCTTCAGAAGCCTCTGGAACCTGGCAGTTGTTGACTTTCTTGCAAGCCTGATGGTCCAGGACTCTCCCTGCCTCCCTTCCCTCTTCCCAGCTCTACTCTCGCTCGACCGCTTCTTCTCCTTCTTCCATTTCTTCCCCCAGTTGTACCCTCCCAAGCCCAGGGGAGGACCTTGGGGACTTCCAACTGGAGGGTCTCGTGTTAGTGGTGGGCACCCGTCAGCAGCGCCAGGAGCATCGGGTGAGGCAAGGTGGCTGCTAATTCTAGTCTTTCTTTGCACAAGGCTCTCTGCCCTTCTCTCCCTTGGGGTGTTTTCTGTTTCTCCCAACAATCAAATAAGCTGAGTTCCGTGTTACCAGTTCAGTGGTCTTGGTACCTGGGGGAAAGAGCCAAGGAGAAAACTGAAACCCGTGTTGTATACACTGTTTTCTGGGAAATTCAGGACCGTCTCCTGCATGGTGCAGGGCTGGTTACCACTGTCTGCGCCGCGGGGCCGTCTGAGCCTTTAGTGTAAGAGCCTCAGCGTTTGGGGGCAGGGTATGTGTCCTTCTTTCATCTTCCTGAGCTGTGGTACAGCCAAGTAGAAGCCACACATCTTTGTATCCACAGCATCTATCGATAGAATAAAACCTGCCACATAGCAGGCACCCAGTAAAAGTCTTCTGGAATCAGTATGGAAGGTGAGTTGATTACACTGGGTGCTTCTCAGAAGCCCATAGGGTTGGGACCAACGGGTACATCATGGACAGGTAGGAGAAGAGGCACCTTGGTGTCCCCTGATCTGGAGTCCACACCTAAGGACATTTCTTGGCATCTCTCATACCAGCCCTGCCCTGAGAGGTTCTGCCCCTCCTCAGCACTAGGAGGGCCAGGCCCATGTTTCCCACTAAGGTAAGCCCCCTAGATGCCAAATAGGGCGTGGAGTTCCTTTGTGCTCAGCTTTGACTTGAGTTTCCTGATGATGAAAATAATTATACTTTGTAAGCAACCGTTAAAAGCCAGATGCTATTCAATACTTCATATATATGATTTTAATCTTGCAAAGGACAATCTTCACTTTAGAGCTGCCTTTTTAGGATTTTAGTCATTGGCATTTTTCTTATTTTACAAATGAGAAAACTATTGCCCAGAGAGGCTAATTAACTGGCCTAAGATCACACAGCTAGAGAATCACAGAACTTTGATTTTAACTCAGGCCTGTCTGGTTTCAAAGTCCATTGATTGGCCATGGATGGAGGCTGACATGCAGTCTTTCAAGTTTTTCTTGAGCACCCCTGGGGGCACTGCATTTCCTTACTTCTTTGTTGGAAGCCCCGACTTCCTTTACTAAGAGGCACAGTCCCTCCTATCTACACACCCTGCTCCTCTGATATATTATTTCCATTTTGATGGAAACATTCACCCTCCCTTTCACTCCTATTTGTAACTAGAAGGTCCGGCCTCCACTCAGGGAGGAATTAGGTTTGAGGCCAGATGAGGGAAGATTCCTCTTCCTTCCTTACCAGAAAATCATCCTGTGTCTGCATCTCAACCATGGGTTCCCTGAGGGTTCAGGAAGAACAGCAAGAAGGGATGCTGGGCTGGTCCTGCCTTCCCATGGCCTTAACGTCTCCAGTGTCACCATCTGCCCCAGGATGCTAAAGATCAGGCCTTGCTGTGAGGATTAAATGGAACAAGGGACATGAGGGTGCGCAGCGCAGTGTCTGATCATACACACTGCAATCCCTGCTTGCCCCCTCCTCCCACTCATTAGCATCTCTGTCTTTCTGCTGGACCATCCTACCGTCCTCCTGGGCAGGCGCCCCTCTTTTCACTGCAGAATAATGTTCCAAGCAGGAGGAAGACCCCTGGGCTCTGGTACCCAGTAGACAAACAGAAAGAAGCAGGCTTTTTTTCTCTCTTTTTCCTGTTTCTCTCTTTTTTTTTTTTTGGCCACGCCACGCAGCTTGCAGGATTTTAGTTCCCCAGCCAGGGATTGAACCCAGGCCACCACAGTGAAAGTGCCAAGTCCTAACCACTGCACCACCAGGGAATTCCCAAGAAGCAGTTTCAATTTGGGGGAAAGGCTATGTGGGCTGGGAAGACAGAGAATGCCAGGCCTAAAGCCCAGGGATGGGAAGGCAAGCTGGTAGTAAGATTCGGGATCTAGTTTTTTCACTGCATATGAATGACTGTGTGTGTGTGTGTGTGTGTGTGTGTGTGTGTGTGTGTGAGATTCAGGTGGGGGTGGGTGGGAAGAGAGAGGGAGAGAAATAATAGCTATAATTAATAGTCATCATTTTGAACACCTATAATCTAGGTCTAGGCTTGAGCTCTGGCCCATTAGTAACCATCCATGTGACCTTGAAGCACTCATTAAACTCACTAGGCCTGTATGATCTTATGCTTTACTGTTGTGAGAGAGGCATTAATATTCTGTGCTGGTGAACAGACTGAAGTCACACAGCTAGTGTGACCACGATTCCATACTATGTCCCAAGCTTCATAATGAGCATCTTTTACGTACATTACTTAATTTCTTACTACATGACTACATTACTTAATTTTCACAAAAATGCAAGAAAATGTTAATAGTCCCATTTTACTTGTTAAAAAATATAGAGGTTTAGAGATATTAAGTAATTTGTCCAAGATCTCATATCAAATGAGCAGAAGACTTAAGGTGGAAAATGGAACAAATTATAATACCAGAGAATAATAACAATAGAATAATAATAGCGTCCACTATTTATATGCCTTTTGTAGTTGGCCTTGCAGTAAGCCATTTACATGCATTTTCTCACTTTGGCAATTGTGAGTAAAGCTGCTATCAATACTCGTGTGCAGGTTTTTATGTAGACATAAGTTTTTGGACTTCCCTGGTAGCTCACTGGTTAAGAATCTGCCTGCCAATGCAGGAGACACGGGTTCGATCCCTGGTCCGGGAAGATGCCACATGCCGCGGAGCAACTAAGCCCGTGCGCCACAACTACTGAAGCCCAAGCACCTAGAGCCCGCGAGCCACAACAAGAGAAAGTCCACGCACAGCAACGAAGACCCAATGCAGCCAAAAATAAAATATAAATAAATTTATTTTTTTTAAAAGTTTTCAACTCATTTGGAAAAACAGCTAGGCATGTTGTTGCTGATCACGTGGTTAAGAAGGCAGTTTGATAAGAAACTGATGAACTGTCTTCCGAAGTGGCTGCACCATTTTGCATTCCTACCAGCAAAGGATATAAGATTGTCTGACCCAAAGTATTTGAGCACAGCATCTAATGCATCATTGTCTGACCACTACGTTATGTTGTCACAGGGAAAACCCCAAGGAAACCAAGCTTAAGCATAAAAATAAGAATAATATATTTTTTTAATTAAGCAGAAATATCAGCAACAGAAAAAAGGGGAAATTATTTGAAGAAATAATGGCCAGAAATGTTCACAATTTGATGAAAAACATTAATCTACACATCTAAAAAGCTCAAGGTAGAGACTTTCCTGGTGGCGCAGTGGTTAAGAATCCGCAAGCCAATGCAGAGGACACAGGTTCGAGCCCTGGTCCGGGAAGATCCCACATGCCGCGGATCAATAAGCCTGTGTGCCACAACTACTGAGCCTGCACTCTAGAGCCTGCGAGCCACAACTACTGAAGCCCGCGTGCCTAGAGCCCATGCTCCGCAACAAGAGAAGCCACGGCAATGAGAAGCCTGCACACTGCAACAAAGAGTAGCCCCTGCTCGCCGCAACTAGAGAAAGCCTGCGTGCAGCAACAAAGACCCAATGCAGCCAAGAATAAATAAATAAATTAATTAATTAATTTTTTTTAAAAAAGCTCAAGGTAAACACAAAGAAATCCACACCTAAGCACATCCTGGTCAAACCATTAAAAACCAAAAACAAAGAGAAAAATCTTGAAAGCAGCATGAAGAAAAAGACTCATTACAGACAGAGGAACAACGATGAGTATCAGATTCCTCATATGAAAGAATACAGGCCAGAAGGAAGTGGGATGACATAGCCAAAGTCCTAGACGAAAAAACTGTTAACCAGCAATTCTATATCCAGAAAACTATTCTTCAGAAATGAAGGTGAAATACATTCCCAGTTAAACAAAGACAGAGAGAATTTATTGCTATCTGATCTTTCTTGCAAGAAATATTAAAAGAAGTCCTTCAGACTGAAAGGAAATGACATCAGATGGTAAGTTAAGTCCACATGAATAAATAAAGTGCTCTAGAAAAGCAAATACCTATTTAAAAATAGGTTTATATAAAGGTGTCCACACGTCAACTTCTATGGGAATGTCCATAGCAGCAGTATCTATAAGAGGTTAACGGTGGAAACAATCCACATGTCCATCAACTGGTGAATGAATAAACAAAATGTGGTATATCCATACAATGGAATGCTATTCAGCACTAAGAAGGAATGAAGTACCGAGAAGGCTCAGAACTGATTTATAAAAGCCTGAAACTGAGCTCCAGCTGTGAAAACAAAACCGATGACTCAAGTTTATAGTCTACACATATGGGAAAAATAACAAATGATAGAACCACTGGGTAGCTATAAATCCTTCCAAGTGAAAGTTGCTACCTCTGGGGCTGATCTGCATACGAAGCAAGTAGTAGAAACATCTAGACTACACCCTGGCCAACCCACATAGGTGATGGGGAAAGGGGGCTTTATTAGCACCAAACCCATTGCAACTTAAGATTCAGGGAGAAGTACAAAGCTATGAGATGGCAGCCTGAGATCAATTTGCAGCTCAATAATAGATTTTAATATATGGCCTTAATAGATTAACTCATTCCAGTTATTCAACAAACAGGTAGTGAGGAGCTGCTTCCTCTCAGGCATGGTGTTAGGTGATAGGAATGTAAAGAAAATAAAACTTAGCTGATGATCTTGAGCAGTTTGCTTGTTGACATAAAGCATCTTGTGTGTTTTTTTCCTAGTCTGTAGAACATGGAGAACACAGGTTCATCTTCTTTCTCAGAAAGCTGCTTATCAAAAGCTCCTTCACACCATGAGAATTTTTGCTTATTATTCAGTCCCCTGAGCTTGAGCAAATCAGACCTAGAGGGAGTTCTCTGGTGGCCTAGTGGTTAGGATCCCCGGCTTTCACTGCCGTGGCCCAGGTTCAATCCCTGATTGGGGAACTGAGATTCTGCAAGCCACACAGCATGGCGGGAAAAAAAAAAAAATCAGACCTGGAAAGTCAGCTTCTTAGGAGAGCTGCCTTCTCCCTCTGCCTCTGTGGGGGACGAAGGAGAGAGTTGGGGGAAGGAAGAGGAGTGGGGAAGGAAAGTTAGGGCCATAGGTAGAGGCCTGGCAAGAGCCACAAAGCCCTGACAGTGGACTGACCAGTCCTGCTATAAAGGAGAAAAGAGGCACAACAAATGGGCACCTAGGGGCTCAGTCCAGCATCCTCAGGAATGACACCCACCTCCCCCAGGGTCCTCACTGGCCTCTGCATCCCTGCTGAGAGCAAAAGGCTGTGGAAACAATGACTTAATTTTACTCTGTATTACCGTCGTTTACATATGTCTCTCACAATTCTCACAACTTTTCATTCCTTGCCGGCAGACACCATGATTAATATATTTTGTCATCTTGCTTCCCCAGCCTCTGTGCCTAATATTAGCAATAATAATAACTATTATTCCTATTGAAGCTAACGTCTGCAGCATGCTTACTTGATTCCAAAGACGGTGCTAAGCTTGTTGCGTGTGTTATTTACTTGAGTATTCGCAACCATCATTGAATTTGAGAGCTTATTCCCGCCATCTTACACATGAGGGAACAGCCACTTAAAGAGGTTAATTTGCATTGATTCCACACATTTCTTCAAACTGGTAGAAACAAGATTTGAACCCAAGATTGGAGAAACCTTTTAACCTAACATTACATGCACTTCGTGTACTTAGTGCGTGAAAGCTGCTACCTCTGGGGCTGAACTGCCTGAGAAGCAAGTAAGTAGAAACATCTAGACCACACCCTGGCCAACCCACATAGGCGATGGGGAAAGGGGGCTTTATTAGCACCAAATCCATTGCAACTTAAGATTCTGGGGGAAGTACAAAGCTATGAGTTGGCAGCCTGAGGTCGCTCAATGGTTGGCAAAAATCAGAAGACAACAATTAGTTTTAAAACATGGCGGTGCATCCCACCCCCGGTGCCTTGTCAGGGAGTGACCCCTACGGTCAGTTCCTTTCTGCCCCGCCTCACCCTTTCCCCGCTCCCTGTTGGACCATCATGTCCAGCAAACACACATGCCTAAGTATCGCCTACTGTGAAAAAATACCTCCCTCTACCATATACCTCCTAACATGTAACCCCTCACATAGCCTCAACCTTTCTGATTCTCCTCGAATATTCCTGAAAAAGCCAGCAATATAACCAGCCCAGCACATTATTTTCAGATCTCAGATGTTTTTGTGGAGCCTTAAAAAGTCCATTGTGCTTCTGCCCTGCCTGCCTGGGATGCAATCTAGTCTTTCGTTGGGCAGAAGAGCTGGCCTGGATATCCTATCATGGCTCAATTTCTAACAGAGCTCCTGGTCATGTCACTAAGAACTTGGAATTGAGAGAAAACATGATTCTGCATGAACTCCACATATATTTCTTAATGTAAGAACAAAGGACCATTTCAGAGTATGGCTCTGAGTGATTACTTTAACCTCCTTATCTACTGAATTGGCGTAATAACATTCAATTTTATTGAATTATGATGATTTATGTTATTATCTGTAGGATCTATATAAATCGAAAATCAGGCAATAAAAATAAAAAGACCTTAAAAAGTTGGGAGCACTCTGTGAAGGCAAGGTATTGCTTAAAAGACATGAGCTTAAGAAATTGAAATGAGTTCTTATATAATGTGGGGTGATTTTTCCTACGGGTTTTATTTATGGTTTCCTCCTGATGTGCTCTAACAGAAACATCACAATTCAAAATTGAATAGTAATTCTTAACCTGCGTCTAGCTTCTTG
This sequence comes from Delphinapterus leucas, assembly GCF_059928025.1. Lineage (NCBI taxonomy): Eukaryota > Metazoa > Chordata > Mammalia > Artiodactyla > Monodontidae > Delphinapterus > Delphinapterus leucas. The sequence continues at coordinate 64,076,549 of NC_143141.1, read as the reverse complement.
GCTACAAGAGACATTCACTGAACTTTGGAACTCAAGTTGTGCCACCCCCCTGTGGTTGATGCCTGAGAATCAGAAGGAAATGAGAGAGCGAAGCAGCATACAAAGAAGGTTCTTGGGTAATCCTTTGCTTTTGAGAACCTTCCACCTGGAAAAATTACCTGGAAAGTGTTGTGAATGGCACATGATTTCTAAATGCCAGAATCAGAGTTGTGGAGAGGGGAGAACACGTTGTAACGTGACCTCGTGAGGCTGGCTTGGCCCCAGGAACCAGCCTCTTCAGGAAAGACATCACCAACACTGGTGACAAGGATTAAGACTTACTTGGCATGAAACCTCATTAGCTCTCCATTAACCCAGAATTTATGCCATTAGACTGAGTCTGGTTTGATGTTTATCTTTGATTTGCCAGTCCTTTCATGCAAAATCAAAATTGCAGGGGGAGTGCTCAAGGTACAGTCAACTCTTCATATACAATAGGGATATGTCTGCGGGCGTTTGTGAATGGTGGTGGGACTTTGAATTCCCTCCTTACGAGGCAGTCAAGTGGATATGAAAATTTTCAGTGAGCTTCATATTCTTAATGATTCTCCATAGGCATTTACAAACCTGCCTAAAGATCCGTCTTTGTCAAACTACTTCTTTCCCTTTTTACTGCCATAGCCAAAAGTTGCTGGTTTTTCTGGGTCCATTTTCTACAGACTTAAAAAAATAATAAATCAGTCCTTAAGAATTACAGGGTCTCTGAAGTCAAGTAGAAAACATTAACGCTACTTTGGATTCACGCCCACACTCTGGCTTTGTTATCCACGGGATTCGAATTTGTGCCTCAGTAAAATCGGATGGATCCCAAGTCACTAACTCCATGCTTGCCCAATCTGCAAACGTCAAGGCACTGTTGTAGCTCAAAGCAGTGCTTCTTAATCCCAGTTCTTGTATCTTAATTCATTGTGAGACTGAAAGTCATTTGTTACCAAAAATAAAGAGCCGACAATTACAAATAATGTCCCTTAAAAATAAATGAGAGTGATTGATTTAACGTTATCCCATGAATTGAGATATGCTTTTTTTAGTGAGAGAAAAAAATCTTGCCTTCCAAATACAATTGCCAAAGACCCACAGCCTGTCTTACCTAAGACCAAACATTCAACAACAAGTGGCCACTATGACGTATCATTAACCGTTGGGTATTTCAATACAGTTAGCTTAAATGTCCTGGGAAGTTTTGGAGGTTTCACAGGAATGTCAAACACGTGCACGTTGTCTATCAGAGCAGGAGAGAGCTTCAGCAATGCTGCTAAAGAAAGAGTACAAGCTATTTCCAAGGACTCCAAGAAATGCCGTTTATATACCCACAGACATCGGAAATATTAAACTAAAAGTCAATCTCGTCTAGTCCCTAGAATGGTACCCCAGTAGCATGTTATTGAGTGTCTATACACATACTCCCTTGCTCTTCCTGGATTATCGCCACCCCCAAGCACATCATATTCATTCATTCAACTGATAGCTACTGAGCAGCTATGAGATGCCAGCGCTGGACTGTGCACGGGGTTCCAGCAGGACCAAGGCAGATGGCCACGCCCTTCCGCACCTCAGTGCCCCGTCCAGGATCTTCTCATCTCTTCTCCCCAGTTCTGTGTCTCTCTGGTCAACCCCTAAGCACCCGCCTAGGCCCAGCTCACATGGCACCTCTTCTGTGGAACCTTTCGTGATCCTCATCTCCCCACGTTCTCTAGAAGAATCAGGTATGTCCTAATCTTTATTCCCATGGTGCTTGACACGTATGTCTGTTACAGCATCCGTCATGCTGTGTTAGGGGAGTTGAGTGTTTCTCCTCAAAGAGAAGATGAATGCCTCTGAATCAGGAAATGTGTTTGATTTTATAACAGTTTTATTTTTTAACAGTCTAACGGTGCTTAACAATGTTTAAGAAACATAAATCGGTTGCTGAATAAATGATGATTTGGCTGACCTGAATGTACGTGAAATTATACTTGATTTACTGTGCTCTGCATTTAAGAACTCTTCAAAAACACATTTCAGAGTATCTCCTGTGACTATATAAGACGATGAATTTGTTTATTTGATTGTTGCATTTTCTTAGGCTATGTATAAGAATTGTGAAACTATGGCACACCCTCAAACAATATAAAATTACAGAGACCCAATGGTTCAGGAAGGAGAAAATAATTCAGCAAAGACTTCAGCTTCTGTGAAAAACACAATCTGTTTTTCAGTTTTGTTTTAGTGATGTTAGTACACGTGTGGGTCTGAATTTTGACTGAATTTAACTGCTGTGTTCTCTAGTCTATGAGAAAACGCCTCCATTTTTCAAACAATCGGGAATAATGCCTTTGTGAAAAATGCCTCTGACCTGCTTCTGCTTCCTAATGACCTCACTTAGGGTTTTGCTTTTGTGGGTTTGCGTCCCTCTGTGAGGCAGCGTCAGCCTGCCAGGGCCCTGGCACAGCCCAGGAGGACTCAAGGGAAGGGACATGGGGAAGGGCTTTGTCAACCACGAGTGCTAGAGAAGCATGAGGAGATTATTGTCATTATTAGTCAGTGCCTTGAGAAGCTGAGGGTATAGACCAGGGTTAGCAAACTTTTCTTGTAAAGGGCCAGATAGTAAATATTTTCCATTTTGCAGGCCATGTGGTCTCTGTCACAACTGCTCAGCTCTGCCGTTGTAACAGGAAAGCCCCATAGACATTAAGTAAATAAATAAATGTGGTTGTGCTCCTACCTAACTTTATTTCTGGATACTGAAATTTGAATATCATAAAATGTTCATGTATCACAAAATATCAGTCTTCTGATTTTTGCCAACCATTAAAAAAAAATGTAGAAACCATTCATAGCTCACATAGCTGCACAAAAACAGGCAGTGGGCCAGATTTGGCCCATGGGCCATAGTTTGCTGATCTCTGCTGTGAACCATGGAAGAGTCGTCTACCAAGATGACCAGTGGCCAATAGAGCCCACTGAGACTATCTGAACAGCATCAGAACAAACGCTCAAAAGATACTGAACTTGGTGGCACTGGAAAGCCACACTAGATCTCAGCAATTTAATGTCTTTCTATGAAAATAACTGTGCTCCTCATGTGCGTTGTTTCTCCGACCTGAGTTTATTTTCCACTGAGAGTACTGGGTTCTCCAACTATGGGTGAAGGTCAGGTTAATATGAGTCAGCCCCTATGGGCTCAGGGGAAGGGATACATGAGCCCAGGTGGAGAATCTCAGGTGTCTGAAATTCACATTCAATCATTCATCATCCCTTAACATAACTCTTTAGGTGAAGATGTCAAGCTTTGTCCTACAAGGATAAGCAGCATTAGGAGAAGATTCTCTTTGGATTGGAATTTCCAGACGGAAGGGAAGGATTAGAGAAGCAACCATCGAAATTTTGGTAGCCCCACCAGCTTTTCTCAGCTCTGCACAAGCAGAGGATGTCAGGACCAGAAGTCTGTATTTCTGCAGATGTGGGGACTAGTTGTCCCAAAGTGAAGGTGAGTGAGAAGTAAAAGCAGAACTCCAAAGCCATGGAACCATAGCCGTTAATCTCCTTGTTTGGAGTTAACTTTTCCACCAGAATATTACTTGGTACAGGTTCTCTCCTTTATCTGTCTTGAGGTGTTGAGTGTGTTGTGCTTCAGAACTGAGATTATAGGCACTTTTCTGTTTCAGACTCACCTCCTCCAAGAAGCTTTCCTTGATTTTCTCCCTTGAACTGGAAAATACAAATCTCTCCCTCCTTTGAATTTCTGCAGCACTTTATCCATCTCTTCTCAAGGCTCTTGATATGTATCTTCATATTATATTTATCTTCAGACCCACTTGCTGAAGGAAGCAAGGTTTCTGAATCTTCCCTGCACAGCTATCACGGTGCCTTACTCAGTGTAGATACTAAATATTGAGTAAAAGTAAAAATCCATTAAGTTGACAAACTGATTCATCTATAGCAGTGCTGTCCAATAGAACTTTCTGCTCTGATGAAAGTGTTTTTCATCTGCACTGTCCACAACAGTAGCCACTAGCCACATGTGGCTGCTGAGCTCCAGAAATACGGCGGGTGTAAGTGAGGAACTGAACTTTTAATTTTATTTAATCTTATTTAATTTAAATTTAAATTGCCACACGTGACTAATGGCTACCTTATTGGGTAGCTCAGGTCTATAGGACAATAAGTAATTTCCTTTTGTGAGTGGATTATTTAGGCAGTGATCACACCATCTGACTTTAAAATATAGTGCAAATCATTTGTTGGGGCTGTTGGGTAGGAAATGCAGCAGGATGATTGGATATTCCACTTGCCAAGCAACATAAAGATGCCCACCCCTGCCACATTGACACCCTGGGAAGTGGGATCTCGAGAAGAGAGACAATAAACCATGAATCATGAATGAGATTAAAAGATTAATTTTATGTTATATTAACAGGAGATAAGTCCTATAAAAAAGAAAAACAGAAGAAGAGCAATGTAAGGGAGTTGAGAGTGCCTGGGGAAGGGGCCAGGCTGAGTATTAAACAGAGAGCTCCAGGCAGGCTTTATTAAGATGAAACCTGAGCTCTGACTACAGGGAGGTGATGGGAAGTTTGGGCAAAGAAAGTGAAAAAGGTACTAAACTCTGCAGAGCCAAACGGCAAGTCTGTATCATGAGCTGAACTGCCTGGCACACTGTCACAAAAAAAATGAGCCTGGTGGGGCGATGAGGAAGGCGAACAGTTTTTTGTTGGTGGTGGTTTATATTAACCAAGCTTCCACAGCAGTTTCCAGAACCATCTCTTGAAGTTAGGAATTAAAACTAAGTGGCAGACAGGCTCACCCTGCTTTTTACTGCAATAAGTTTCTGGAAACCACATTGGAAAACACGACAGTGAAAATTCAGCCTTATTCTCTCACTGCTTTATCCAGCCTGTTTCCCCACTTTCTCCCTCAATGTCAATGCCAAGTGCTAGGAAAGCAGAGTGCCAACTGGATCTGCTTGGGGGCTGTGGGAACTGTAGAGGCTTAAATTGAAAGGGTGATTGCTGGGAAGGGCAGTGGAAGACCCAAGGTGCCTACTGAAGGCGAGCAGCAGTGAAATGTGAACGGGGGGGCGGGGGGACCACAGCAAAGAGTAGCCCCCGCTCGCCACAACTAAGGAAAGCACGCGCGCAGCAGCGAAAACCCAAAGCAGCCAAAAATAAATAAAATTTTAAAAAAACATGTATACAAAACAATCATACACATTTCGTTGGAACGCGTACAAAAAGAAGTACACATTAGGCAGTATTGAGATGGAGAGGGAAAGAAACAAAAGTAGGCAAATAGTAATAAAAGCAGAATTAAAAATCTTTTAAAGAAGCTGGAAGATTTTTCAGGCTGGTGGAGCGACTCCTAACCCCTGACCTGCAGGGCTCTCAGGGGCTGTTAGGTGTGTGCTGGAATATTGCGTAATTTGTGTAATAGTGTGCTGTTTATTTAACATATTTAGTTGGTTAGCTTATGTAGCCTTTCTATCACCTAAAGGGATCTCAAGTGGTCCGAAACCAGTTCCAGTAGCTCCAGTCACACTGTTTTCAAAGGTAGGCTTCCCGTCAACACACCTGTCTCATTCATGCCTTGGTTTTGCGCACTCTCTCTCTCTCCAGCCAGAGAGTATCCTATTTAATCCTATTCAAGGTCTCTGAGAGCAGGAAAGGTTCTGATTAGTCACATGAGCCAATATCCAGTGTGCTGCACTCCTCCACTCCTACCAGAGAGGGTTCTCAAATCAGGCATCTGGTCCAACCTATGGATGGCCTTCAGGCAAAAATTCCTGGCTCACAGATTATGGGAGAGAAGTTTTAATATTATAAAAACAAAGCATGACACACACACCCTTCTTTTTTTCTTGCTTGAGGATGCTTCTCTCAGAAGGAAGGAGTATTGTGAGTCTTCCTGGCACTTTACACTGTCATTGTGGCATGTGGCCGAGACAAAGCAGGGGCACTGCTGGTGAAACTCCAGGGATCACAGGAATTGAAAAACAGACGGACTAGCCTGTATACCCAAACATGGGCAGCTTGGTAAGTGACAAGCTCTCTAGTCCAAAGACAGCAGGCTTTGGAGTCAGTTCATCTCCAGGGAACATCCAGACACTGACACTTTTCAACGTAGACTTTTGGCCCGTGACATTACTGCCTCCCTCACAGGACTGTTGTGTGATGATGCATTCACGCGCTTAGCAGGGTGATGAAACATAGTATTAGTTTAAAACGTATCTGAGTTTCATTTCTTCCCCTCATACTTGGCCCCTGTTGAAAAGTGTTACTGAAGACCACGTAGCCTCTGTGTGAGTGAATAAAGGAGCTACAAACAAACCTGTTGTTTACCCATAGCTTGCCCCTACCTGTTTAAACTAGATTATTTTCCTCCAATCTTTCCCATTAAAAATAATTGCTTCCAAATATATTTGAATATATTAATTTCTTTTCTTTCTCCTCCCTTCTCCGAGAATTATAACTAATAGATCAAAACTTGAGAGCAGAGAGTATGTGAGTCACTAAACCAAAATAAGGGCAAGTTAACAGCCAAAACTTCTGTAGCACTTGTGCAGGAAAACTGACCGATTTTGAGGTTATAGAAACAATCTCTATGAGTTTGCAACACTCACGCCTGTTTTATGTCCAAAGCTGCATTCATTCCCCACCCTGCATTCTAGTCTTATATTCTACCAGATTGATTGGGTGGAATTCAACTCTGCTTGACATTTTTGCAAACACCTGACCCCAATTACAATTTTGTTAAAAAATATTTTTCCTACGAAAATATTTATTTCATTCATCCTGAACCTTTATGACCATTTCCAAGATCCTAAGTTAGTACATCTGGAAAACAAGTGAGTATTCTCTTAAACCAATTCCTAACTATACCTTTCAGCTTCCAAAATGATGTTCTCAAGTCAAAGGATCAATGACACTGTGTGCAATTATACTTTACAATTACTTTTCCTGATTTCACAATAATGGGAGCTAAACTCTGGAAGAAATAGGGGGCAGCCCCAGATTACTGCACCGCCCTGCCATCTGTGAGGGTGGGGCAGTGAAAGCTTGGGAGTGCCAGCAGGGGCTCTGGGAAGTCAAGTCTTTTACCAGGTTAAAAATGTCAGCAGAAAAATATTTCCACATAGTGTATTAAAGAATACTCTCATCCATTCTATTTTATTGGACATTAATGGCACTTATTAATTAAGGCACACGTCCCTTACAAAATGAATGAATAAATGTTTACCAACCAAATTAAAAACAAAAGCTTTCCTGTCAAAAGAAAAAAAACGAATGAATGAAATACTCAAGGAAAAGGACTGCTGTGCTGCTGAGGGGGAAAAATATGTCCTGCATTTTTTAGATGAAGCAGAAATATAAGTTCAGAATCTTAAAATCTCAATCTATTCAATCTCTCAAAATTAGAAAGTAATTGCCACTTTACCAGGTGTTTGCCACTGAAATTTAACTTCTGAGTTAGTTCTTATAAATTCAAAAATGTTACCACTTATATGTGGAATCTAAAAAATAAAACAAGTGAATGTATATAACAAAACAGAAACAGACTCACAGATACAGAGAACAAACTAGTGGTTACCAGTGGGGAGAAGGAAGGGGGGAAGGGCAAAATAGGAGTTGGGGATTAAGAGGTACAAACTCCTATGTATAAAATAAATAAGCTACAAGGATATATTGTACAACACAGGGAATATAGCTATTATTTTGTAATAACTTTAAATGGAGCACAATCTATAAAAATATTGAATCTATGTACTACGCTGTACACCTAAAACTAATCTAATATTATACGCCAACTGTATTTCAGTTTAAAAAAATAAGGAGAAATCAAGAATCTGGTAGGAGACTGGATGTTGAAAGCCTGTTTAAAAGAAAAAGGCAAGCTGCTTAAAATGTAGAATGGCGAAAGAAAATATTTACAATGCAACATTTTAAGTCAAGCACTTACAAATAGTAGTTGAAATAAATAAATACATTAGACTGTGTTTGCTATAACGTAAAGTAAAACTTCCTAACAAGATTATGAAAGTGATTTTTATTATTTTGGTAATGGTGTCCTATTACAGGTAATTACAGGTGTAGAATTTTTAAAATTTGGTATATCAAACAGTAAAAGCCACATATTAATGCTGTGTCCCCCAAATCTATTTCGGTTACAACTATGTATTACAGTTGCTATGTACAGATGGAAAGCATACATGATAAAATACAAAAACAAGAAAAGGTTAAATAAGAAGTTATCCTTGAATTATAAACATCTACTAAAGTATACCTTTGTATTACAAAGTTGTGTCATAGCTAAAAAACATACAAATTAATACATAATGCTGTGCAACTATTTGATCTAATATAGATGTGATATGAAAATAGTAAGGCCATAATAGCATTTCACAGGTAAAGGCTAAGTTCTGAGACATGAAAGCTTTTAGATAATCCACAAAACAAACCTGAGACATCTTCCTCTTGTTTTGGAAAAAAAGCAGTTTCCTTACAAAGTCAAAGCTTTAATATATAAATGAAGCATTTAATAAACAATATACTTTAACTATTTTAATAACCTGGATTAGATGTTCTGAGTAAAATGGTGACCAGCAAGTACATTCTTTCTCTGGCAGAAATAATATTAGATTTTCTGATCAAGCTAGTAACCTGATTACGGTAGCCCCCCAATTTGGTTATTTTTATTTGTTTGTTTTTGATTTTGCTTTCTTTCCTTTAACTGGGTTACAAACATATTAAATAAACCAGGAAATCTCCCACCTTACTTTCTTCTACCTCAGCCCACTGCCGAAAGTGCCAGATGAACCGAGCCTACAGACATAAAACCGGCTACAGCACATCTGGACCCGGTTGACTTAAGCAGGCATCCAGATTGGTACATGATTACTTTTGCTACCACACCATCTATCAGAGTAAGCAGGCTAGGGCAGCGCCAAATTACTGTCTCAGCCCTGCAGGGGGTGGGGTGCAGGGAAGGGTGGGTAACAATGTTTTGAAATAGCCAGTACCCCCCAAATTGAAATGTATTGGGTAAGCCTGATTTCCACAGTTGACTTTAGTGCCTTTAAAAATACTGGCACAGTGTTTTCATATTCAAGAGGTACAGCTGTGAGATTTTATTAATTAAAATTATATAAAATTTTTATTAATAAAAATTCCAAATTATAAAATAGAGTTGCTATGTTGTAGATTTTTAAAAATCTACTTGCGATTCAACACTGGCACGTGGAACATCTTTCTTCTAAATATTCATACTTCAAACTAATTAATTTTGAAGGAGTAGGAGAATGTCTAACCATCTTTCTTCCTTTTCTTTTTATTTTCCACTCCTTTCTCTTACCAGACCCCACAACCATCATACACTCCTCCCTTTATAATTTTGATAAAAAGTTTCCTAAAAGCTTAATGAAATGTAACAAGCAGTAAGCTTTTAGGACACTGCACAACTTCTTTTGGATGTTTGCAAGCAAAAAACTTAAAACTCCAAACTTCACTTTGTACATTGTCAATCTTCCATCACTTTTTAAAAATGGTTTTCAGGTTATTTACATAAACCGAACATATATATTTTGTTCAAGCTTTATGTTTTCACAGTTACCAAAGTGACTGCTCGCTGGGTTGGCCATCTTAAATAGCACAGCTGATCTGACTGGCTCCACTGAAATGCAATGCAATCCTCCAAACAATCTCCCAAGACTGATTCTGACTTTCCAAAACACAAACACCAATGCTATTTTTTGAAAATCATTTAAAAGAGAAACTAGGTCCATTATAATGGGAATTTCCCCCCTTGTTATTTAATAAAGAACATGCAGATAATTCATTGCATTTTTTCATTATTCCCCAGGCAGACACAGCTTCGATCACTCTGCCTTTCACAGGCTAATGGTCAGATTTCCAGTAACTTCCTAGAACTCAATAATCAGAGTGGCTTTAAAATAAAATTAAAATTTAAGCACGTCAAGAGTTTGGAATTAAAACATATTAACTAGATCAATTTCAAAAAAGATTCTGTATTGTGAATATAATTTTAATAAGCATGTTATAAAGTGATAAGGAACACATCTTGCAGATCTAATTTTGAGATTTTTCATTCAAATTTTGGATGAGAGAAGAGACTTTGCTTCAACTTGCTTTCCACGATGTCAAAAACAGTTGATTTAATCAAGTTCATACCATGTATTTGAACCAAAATTGGTTAAATTAGTTGTACTTTTCTATTTGCTGTGACATTATAATAGACACTTTTCAACCCTTTCTTGACCAAAATAATTAATACTGTTTAATAATAAAATAACTAATACATATTGCTTCTGAATAATTATGTAATATATGTACCCATATTGAACACTACTTGGTGACTTTTTAACCTATGAGATTTACTGAAGTCAGTACATTACAATCACACAACTTAAAGCTTAGCTAAGCTGGTAACTTTTTTTTCTCTGATTGAAATTCTGTACTTTGGCAACCAAGAGCAGTATGACTTCAACTTGGAATTTTTTACAATTTACACTTTAACATTCATGAAATCACTGAAACCCACTAAATCAACTGCTATTAATTTCTTTCCAAGCAAATAACTTTATGACTCATCCAGAAAAGTAACAGGAAGCCCATCAGTTGGCAAAAAGATAAATCCATCCATAGATATTAGAGCCTAACCAAGCTATTTTATTGAAAAGGTGAGAAGGGAATTTCTGGTCTTTACTTTTTCGCTTATCACCCCAAATCACATGTCTTACACTGAAATTATTTGCCTTTGCATATTCAACAGTATTTCCTGAAACTTTGCTTAATACGGTTTTCGATGGAGCAGACTTCAGCACACAGAACATCCATCTTGGATCCCACCCGACAAGGCATGGTTACTAATATGCCTCTTTATTAGGTAGTTCTGTATATATGCACATGTGTGTTTTAACTCCAAAGAATGCTCCCTCAAGAAATTACGATTACCAACATTCAATATATGTATAAAAATTCTTTGGGTCCTTTAATTCTTTGACTCAAAATATCTCCTGGAGCTCCTACACAGCCCACTGCTCATGAGGTGCCATTCTGAGGACATGTGTACAAAGCACATCATCTGTGGGTCAGTTGGTTTATGCTCACTTTAGAGGCTAATTGAGAAAGTGGCACAGAGGAGCTAGGAAAAAGAAAAGCAAACCTTAATTTTACTCTCCATCCCCCAAGACTTGTGTACTTATAAAATTTCTGCTTGCCTCTGGCTTCTCACTGGCAGTCTTCCTCAGCTTGTAACTTCTGGACAGCACTATCAAGGAGCTCCATGGACTCTCTGAGAGTGACATTGATTTTAAATGACTTGGGTTTAATGGTCAGGCCGTAATTAAAATCCATTTTCGAAGGCTCGTCTGGATTGGCCCTGAAATTGCACTCATGAGCTAGGATGGAGATGAAGAGAAACAGCTGCACCTTGGAAATCTCTTCCCCGATGCACCGCCGTTTGCCCACTGAAAAAATCATCACACTGCTGGCCAGGTCCTTATTGATGAAGCCATCCTTGTCCAAGAATCGGGCTGGATCAAAGTCTTCTGGGTTAGACCATTTCACTGGGTCATGATTCACGGACCACTGGTTAACAAAAACCACCGTGTCCTTGGGGATGTGGTAGCCCAAGACAGAAGCGTTGGCCGTGGTGGCGTGAGGAATGGTGACGGGCACAAAGCTGGAGAAGCGCATGGCTTCATAAAGGAAGGCCATGACGTAGGGCAGGTGCGGTTGGTCGTCCAGGCAGGGCAGCCGGTCCCTACCCACCACTTGATCCAGTTCTGCCTGTACCCGAGCCTGCACTTCTGGATACCTGTTTGGTTTTTAATGCAGAGAGAGAAAATAAGTCAGGAACACTAATTCTTCTTTCATCTAGAAAGCCCATTACAATTTATTTTAATACCACTGTTCTTTAAACTGGCTATCTGAATCAGAAACTGAATTAAGATTTCCAGCAAAAAAAAAATCTAAAATGGTTTCCTAATTTATCACTGCATTACAGGATGGAGTTTGTTATATTTCCTGTAATAAGTCTCCCATGGCTCAAGCTCTCTTTCCCATCATAAGTCAAAAAAAGGTCTAAGTTTTCTCAGCCTGAAAAAGCACAACAATGGATAAGCTCGACTTCTCCATGGGGTACAGCAGGGACAGTGCCTAGGACCCACAGCACTTTTGAGGGACTCATGAAAATTCATTTCTTATCAGAAGAAAATAAACTTTTAGGTCAACGAGAATGTTTCAGTATATAATTTTAATATATTAATCTTTATACCAATGTAGTCATAAAATTTAATTTAAAAAATTTTTATTGAGTAAGATATCTACAAAGGCAAAAGCACCGGGGTCCACAAAAATTAAAATGTAACCCTCAAAGTGAGTTCTTCTTTTCTCCTCATCTCCCTAGACAATTCCAGCAGACACACTGTTCTCGTTTTATACAAAGATAATTGGTATCCCGAGAGATAAAGCTGCATATCTTCTAAATTTAAAAGCAAATCCCCAATGTTCACAAGATTACGGTACAGATTGTAATACTTATTCACTGTTGCCAATAAAACTAGTACAATCCTTTCGGAAAACAAAGCAAGATCTATAAGGGTAACTCCTCCCCACCCTTTTAAAACCCAGTGATCTAGAAATGTATTTTCAGGAAATAACTTAGCAGGTACAAAAACATAACCACAATAGCTGAAAATTTAAAAATGCAATCAACATTAAAACACAAGAAATGATTGTACATAACAATCAGTTACTATGGCAAAATGTTATGTAGCCATAAAAAATTACTAAAATCAAGTTTAAAAGACAGGGAAATGTCCACTACAGTGAGTGGAAATGTCAGAAGTCAAAACATTTGTAAATAATTCTTGCGAATCTGAAAAAAAAATTAAGCACACATGTGGTGAAATTATGGGTGATTTAAAAAATCGCTTCTTTAGCTTCATACTTCAGGGGTCTGCAAACTTTTTCATAAAGGGCCAGATAGTATATATTTTAGGATTTGTGGATCAAACCCTCTGCCTCCCAGCTATCCAACTCTGCCTTCTGCTGTAGTGTGAAAGCGGCCATAGACCATACAAGAATGAATGGGCATAGCTGTATTTCCATAAGACTTACATACAAAAACAGGTAATGTAATTTGCCAACCCCTGTCGTATTTTTTCACTAAAAAGAAGAAAAAAGGACTCATTAGCTATACCGAATTGAAAGTGATCCCAAAATTGTTTTACTTCTTTTTGCTGCCCAATTGGGGTACCCGGAGAACGATTTACAATTCGGTTTCTAGTGAAAAAAAGAAAGGCTGTTTCAAAAGATAACATGCTTATCTGAGGATGCAAAGGACTTATTGATCCCATTCTGGAATTGTCTTCTTCCTGACCTGTTATTATTGACTTCTCTTTTTCGATTTCTGCCCCTCCCCCATATGTGTTTCCATGATATTAATACTGAAAAGTGATTTTAAATATAACCAAAAAAAAGAAAGAAAGAAAAAAAAAGAAGGATTTGTGAAAAGCAGTTGTACAGTACATAAGGAAATATAGGATTCTAATGCAGTGGATTCTAACAACAAAAGAAGTTGTTTTTACCTTCCAGTTTCTAGGGGGCCAGCAAATTCAGCTTCTCCTATCGCTTACCTGTGCGCCAAGAAATTGCACAACCAGGATTTCTGGTGTCTCAAGGCAATCAAGAGTTGCCTTGAATGAGACATTTACCCCTGGGGTAAGGTTGCCAGATAAAATACAGGCTGCCCAGTTAGACGTGAATTTCAGATAAACAGCGGCTAATCTTTTAATATAACTATGCCCTATGTAAATTTTATTTTTTATTTGCTCAATCTGGGGATACCGGGGACCTGTTTAATTCGTGCGTGTACAAATTTAGCAGAGGTCCGCGACTGGGGTCCAACTAACCGAGCCGAGCCCAAGGATCCTAGAGGGCTGCAGGTGCCTCCCGGATACCCAGTTTGCCTTTCTAGATGCCGCTCTGCGCTCGGTACAGTTACTGCTTCTCCCATTCTTTACACTGACACTTCTAGCGCGGCGGATTTAGAAACCCAGCACAATCCGCTGGTTTCTGGCCGCTTTCCCAAAGTTTCGGATTAGCAGTCCGTGAGGCCCGACCGCCAATCGCTACCTTTGCCGGTGTACAAAGCCCTGACGAACGGTTGGCTTTTGGCTCCAGGACCGGGCGGCTTCCGATCCGCGCTGAAGACTGGCCTAGCCGATTAGGCTGCTGTGTTTATTTAACTTTTTTTTTTTTTTTTTACTGTGCTGCCCTTTCCTTCGGAACCGTTCCAAATTTGCTTCTCCTGTGCCAGTGCGGGAGATCGGGGATGATCAGCGGGCACTGAAAAACAAATCTTGCTTTTCCAAGGGGTTTCACACAAATTTGCCCCCCCCCTCGGAGCGGGTAGCGACAAGATCAGAGATGCGGAGCCATCCGGGCGCCGCTGGGTGGGGCGGGCGTGCGCGCCCATCTCGGCCAGCACCGCGCCTTCCTGAGTCGCGCTTTCCGGACGCGGTCTCAGATTTGGGAGGTTGGAACCTGGAGCGAAACCCCAAACCCTCCCTGCGCGCTAGTCGCGACCTCAGCATATTCTAATTCCATTCTGCCTTTTACAGAGGAGGGGAGGAAGGCCATCCCAAGCTTCCTGGAGGCTTTACCTGGTGAAGAAGACGAGCAGCCACTGCAGCGCGGTGGAGAGAGTATCCTGGCTGGCGCCGAAGATGTCTGTGACGGTGGCCGGCACGTACTCTTCGTCCAGCCGCGCGCCGCCGTCGCCAGAGCCCGCGGCAGCTTCCTTTCCTGCCGAGAGCATGAAGGCGTCCATCATGTCGCGGGGAGCGGCCCCGGGCCGAAGGCTTTCACGGTGCCTCAGGAACTTGTCTAGGACGAAGCTGCTGAAGTTGCGATTGAGCGTCTCGAATTCACGGAAGGCAGTGCGCACAGGGTTGGGGAAGCGCTGCAGCCAGGGCAGCACGTCCACCAGGCTGCCCGCGCCCACCGTGCGCCCGAACTCCTCGTTGTGGCTGAGCAGCTCTCGGAACTCGGCGTCGTCGTGGCTGTAGCGGCAGCCGAAGCACACGGCGCTCATGACGTTGGCCACGGCCACCACGGTCAGCGGCCGCGGGTCGAGAAAGGCGCCGCCCGCGCTGCCGCGCACCAGCAGCTCCACCAACTCCCGCGCCTCGCCCAGCACGTGGCCCTCGAGCACCCGGCGGCCGCGCGGCTGGCGCGTGGAGAAGGCTCGCATCGTGCTGTGCGCCGCGCGCCGCTGCGCCTTCCAGCTCTCCGAATACTGGCCGAAAGCCAGGCTGCGGCCACCAGACACCACGCGGAAAGAGGCGAAGGGCGGCCGGTCGGCGAACGCGGCGCCCTGCTGCACCAGGGCCTGGCGGATGGCGCGCTCGCCGTTCAGCACCACCACCGGGCAGCTGCCCAGGCGGATCTGGAAGACGTCGCCGTAGCGCCGCGCCAGGCGTGCGAACGAGACGTGAGGCGCCGGGCCCATTGACGCCGCATTTCCGATCAGCGGCCAAGCGAAGGGACCCGGGGGCGCGGACCCCGGCTGCCGCCGCCGCTGCCTCAACAGCCACTGGCCCACGTGCACCGCGGCCAGTACCGAGAGCAGCAACAGGAGCATGGTCTGCTGGGCCGACAGAGGGATAGGCGGCAGATGATCGTCCGGGCTGAGGCTGGTGGCCATGCTGGGGAGAGAAGAGCGAAGGCGTGACACTCAGGTAGGCAGAGAAAGGGGCGGGCGCCCTACGCCCCTACCCCCGGCCTCGGGCTACCATGCACTGTTGGGTAGGGAGGGGGTCGTGCGTAGGTCAGGTCAGGGCTAGCTCACTGGAGACGCCGCTGAAGACGCCTCTTGCCATCCCAAACCCATTCCCCAAAAGCGAAGGGAAGGGTCGTGTTTCTACCTCTCTGTGACCCAGACTCCCCCCGACCCCGCCCCAGCCGCGTAACGGTTGCTGCAATTCAAGGCCTTGATGCCTTTTCTCTCGGGGAAGGACGCTCAAGCCAGCGAGAGGGAAGGGAGGTCGTACGCTCGGGGCGTGGAGGCGCTCCCACCGAGAGCGTAGCGAGGTGCTTAGGCTGTGTCCCGGGGAAACTGTGCGGCCTCGATCTGGGGTGACTGCGAGGAAGAGTGCATCAAGGCTGTGGCGCTCAGTTCCCTCTAAGTGCCTACCACCCCGGCCCCTGCGCCCCCCGTCACCCCTGATCTGCGAGAATCCATCACAAGAGGCCGCAGGAAGGCGGCTCCGCTGACAGACTGACCTGCAAGGCGGCGCGGTTTCCAGCAGCGCCAGACGGCCGGCTCCGAGGACGGATTGGGGCCTTTGTGGGATTCAAGACCGCAACCTAAGTGTCTCCAGGAGGTCGGAGGCCCGCCCTAGACACCTGTTGCCAGGTCTGGGAACTTTAGCGCCCACTCTGGAGTCTCTAGGCGTCGTCAGAGCCAGAGGCGCTTGGATTGGGATGGGGGCGGAGAAAGGTGTCTTCTTTGCAGAGCCCCGCTGCACCTGGGCCTCGGCAAAGTCAGGGTTTTCTCAGGGCGTGGGGATTGAGACTGCGGGTCGATGAACAGAGTCAATTCCCAGCCCCCACGCCCCCCGCACGGCTCTGACAGCTGGCGTCGCACAGGCGTGGCCCGTTTGCACAGTCACTCGGGAGAGTCAAAACGCGCCATCCCGCTTCTCTCTCTTTTAAGGTCTGTGTTGGGGAGGAGGCAGCGGGACCTGACGGGGGCGGGGCTTGCGGGGGGCGGGGCGCGCCGGGACAGTCCAAGCCTCTCGGACTACAGTTTGGGTCGCCGCGCGCGCGCGGGTAGTCACGCGAGGCGGCCCCGGAGCGCCCCGACGGCCTTGGCGCAGTAGCTGGCGGCTTTCCTGGAAGCAGCGGTGTGAACTTTTCGTTTGCCCAAAAACCACTTTTTCTCGCAGTCGCCCCAGATCGAGGCCGCACAGTTTCCCCGGTGCCTGAGCACCTCCCTGCGCTCTCGGTGGGAGCGCCTCCACGCCCCGAGCGTACGACCTCCCTTCCCTCTCGCTGGCTTGAGCGTCCTTCCCCGAGAGAAAACCGCTCGAGATCCTTGGGCGCCAGAACCGGGAAAGGAAACCTGTCCGTTTGGAAAAGAAAGTTCGGTTGTGGTAGCGGTTTGCCTTACTGCATCCCGAATTGTTTTATTTTTATTTTAACGTTCTCGCAAGCAAATCGGCCGGTCATGTCAGTTTTGACATGACCGCGGCGAGATTGAGAATCCCTGAAGGACGCCGCTCCCCCGCCCCGGGGCCCAGAGTGTCCTTGGCACACAAAGGCCAGCCAGCGCTGGCGCACTGCAGCTGGCCCCAAGGTTTCCCTCGTAGAAACTCCTCCAGGTGGCGCCGCCCACTGGAGAGCGCGGGGCAACGCTGGCCGCGTCGGAGGCACTGGCGCCCGGCGGGGGAGCCAAGCGGGGACGAACACTGGAGAGAGGAGGGGAGGGAGGGCACTCTGAAGATTCCTGGAGGGAGGAGGCAGGGGGTGGGGGGTAGACGAGGAGGAGGCCAATCTCCGCGCGCCTGCGAACTTTATTGGGTTGAAAAATCTCTTCTGCTGTCGCCTCCCCCTTGCGTGCGGAGCTGTGCCTTGCGTGCGCCGCTTCTGGAAAGTCGGCTCCACTCATGTCCCTCGGCGCTTCTCACGGCACCTGACACGCCGAGGCAGCGGCGGGGGCGGCGGCCGAGGGCGGGCGCGGACCGCCACCACCCTCCGCGGCGCACGCACAGCCGCGCCCGCCTGGGCCGCCACCCGAAGGCCGCATCTGGGCTCGCGTTGCTCTCGGAGTGGGGACTCTCTTGTCAAAGGGGAAGCCCAAGGCGCTTGGGCCGCGGTAGCTTCCCCGGCCGCGGCGCCCTTTCCAGTCAGCTAGTACAAAGTATTTTAAAGACGCGGGAAAGAAATGGTCTTTTCTCCAAGGTTGGGGAAAGGACGAGCCCGAAGAAAGGGTGGGATGTATAGTTATTACCCAGGTAGGAAGTGTACTTCCGAGCCTCCGGGGTTATCAAGTGTAAGTAAAGAAGTTGGGCGTTTACCACGTGACAGCCCTGTGCTTTTTGAGCTTTACCGGCGCTGCGAATCTCTATTGTTTCCCGGTTTACAGTTGAGGAAACGGGTTCAGAGAGATTATATGACTTACCCAAGATCACACGCACTATAGTAATACATTTACAATCAAACGATATAATCTTAAATGATTTCTCTTTCCAAGTAAATGATTGAAATGCTTGCATGGGCAAAGTGGGGCGGTTTTCTACCCTCCCACCCTGCCTCCTGCTAGCTAGTAAGAAGTGGAGCCAGAATTTGAACCCACGAAGTCGCACTCCAGATCGATCATACAAGTTTACGCGGAAGGAAATCCTCAGATAAAAGGCACAAATGCCTTCTTTCCTACCCGCCTTAAAAAAAAAAATCAGCTGGGCAGATATTTTTAATAGTTTCTGGGGTGTTTTGTTTTGTTTTGTTTTACAGAATTGAGGATTCTGAGGATCCTAAAGAAATAGTATGCTAACCTTCTGCAGGTAAATTGGTTTTGAATGAGGGAGGCCTGCTTCATAGCTGACTTTGGAATAACTGGTTAAATTTTAAAGAAAAATAAAGGGGTATCTTAAGAGTCTGACTTATTGAAAGGTTGAAACCAACATTAAAATATCTTATCTGATAAGAAAATGACTTTTTGTAAAATTCTCCATTCAGTAGCTTTTGAGAGGTTCTCTGGAAATGATTTTACACTTCATGATGGGGTACTCAGTTCCGTAAGGAAGTTAGTTTTTGAGCAACTGAGTAAATAAGCATTGGTTTCCCAGGGCTGTGCTGGCATATATAACCTTTGAAATGAATTTTGTAGCAACCTTACAATATCCAGCTTTAGTATGACCTTTGTCTAATCATTCAAGACTGTCACAATGTATCAGTCTCTTACTAGACTTCAGTAGACAAGAACTGTGTATGGGCTAATGCCAATTTTGAGCTATCGACATTCCTGAAAGCTTTTATCACAGTATATCTCTACCAGAATCAGACGGATGGAGGTGCTTTTAAACCAAGTAAATTTCTATCTTAAAAAGTACAAACAAAGCTGTTCCTAAGATCTCCTGTTTAATTCCTGAATAATGTCATATAGTTTTTAGTAAACTAGATACATACCTTTCTACCACAGCAAATAGTTCAAGCAAACCCTCCTCCAAGCCATAATGCCTTGGGCTCAGCACTTGTAGGACATGCCTTCAAAAGACAGAGGAACCAGTTGGGCGAATGCTGTCAGAAAGATAGACCTTATCAATTATGACAAGCCGAAGCCAAAATGACTGGATATCCCAACGCCGGGCCTCAGGTTCTCCCAGGCTTTGCGGTGTAGACTTTTGTTAGAGGGTCCATCTGGTATCTGATGAAAACGAAGGGTAAATCCAAAGCGGCCTGTGGGTACCCCTGATCCAGGTCATGGTGGAGCCCTCACTCTAGTGAAAATCCACATCAGGCTTTTAAGTTATCTCAGTTCCTCAACCAAAGCCAGTGGCTAAGGCCTAGGGATCTCCTTTCAGTCAACAACACACAATACGGGGATTTTGCCTTCCCAAAACTCAAATTTGAATTGTTTGGTACAAATAACTTTCAAAAGAACAGCTAAGCTAGAGAGATAGTTCAAAGCAGAGGTTTAAAATACCCTGTATTGTATTGATTCCACAGAACAGAAATCCAGCTGAAGCTTGTTTAAGCAGGACAGGAATGCACTGGCTCATGTGCAGGGAAGGATAATGGTGGTACCTCACAGGATGGAAGGACTTGGGGCTGCTCGCCCCACTGTCTAGTATGCTGGTCTCTGTTTGGGCTTCGTTCCAGATACTCTCTTCATGTAGCGGGAAAGCTGGCCATGGTCAGCCTCAAATTAACTACCCCAAGAGAAAGAGAATATGTCTCTTTCAAGGTCATGACCCAGGCCCCTGGAAGAACTCTGTTGTTCCAGGTTGGCATCAGGCCACCCTTGTGGCCAAAGGGCTAGTTCTGTTTTCAGAAAAGGAGAGATGGGGGTGGTGGGAACATGCTAGGAAACCAAAGATAAGAGTACCCTCAGTCCTCATGCATCCCACTTCTGTCCATCAGTCCCTTTTGGGTCAGTCCCAAAATAATAATAAATTAGCACATGAGACAGGTACCTTGTGCCTGGAACCAGTAGCCAAGAAAGCTCAGTCTTATGGGTTTTCTTCATGGGATTTCTCTCTAGCATAATCCCTGTGTCGATTTTATGGCTAAGCAATGTGCTCTACAGTGGAGTAGAAGCAGCAATCTCTGGCAAGTCTGACATGTGGGATGGGCAAGAATCAGTAATCAGACACATGCTAGTAGGCAGAGAAACAGGAATAAGGAGACACACCAAGTGGCTGCAGTGACTAAGGACATGGCAGAGGGGAGAGCTGTGGATACTGCACAGCTACAGTATCCTACAGCTTAAATATGTGAAGGGGAATTGAGAGGATAGAGGAGTTGATACCAAAACCCTGTGCTCCAGCTGACTTGCTTCTGCATCCTTCTTCCTGGTAATACACAGGCTGAGAACCACAGAGCTAAAAATACATCTTATTTCATCTAATCTAAGCAGCTGTCATTTATAGGATGCACCATTATTTTCTGTACTCCTATAAAGGCTACAGGACTGCCAATTGTAATTACACCATTTGTTGTAAGACGTATTTTGATTTCAGACATGTTAAAATGGGTTTTTTTAAAGTGTGTTTTAGATTCAACAAAGCACAATGCATGTGAGCAATGATCCTCTGGATTCTCTGCCTTTGTATTAAGCAGTGGTGGCCCTGAGGTTTCTCAGATGGGGTAGTCCCAGGAGCGTGACCTTCCAAAGCCATCTCCCCTGCCTTTTATATTATTTGATATGGATAATTGATGTTTTCTCAATCCTATGTAAAGTGTGGGTAGAAGTAGCTTTGGAAGATTTTGCTAATTTTATCAACCTAAATATTGGGTTGGCCAAAAAGTTCGTTCTGGTTTTTCCATAATCTTACGGGAAAAAAACAAACTTTTTGGCCAACCCAATAAATCTTAAGAAGAAGATAATCTCTTGCTAATTCAGTGTAGCTTAAGACAAGTTTCTCAGCCCTCCTCCACTTCCAACCTAATTGCCCCATGAAGCTCTTTCCATATAGTCTGGTATTAGTGAAAGCCACAAAGCTATATTGTATTATTGTAGTTTATTATTGTAGTTTCCCACCAAAATACTTTCACGTGTATTTATTAGAAGTAAAGGGGCATCAGTGTCTGCAACGTACTTTCAAATGGTTCAAGGAAAAAAGACAAAGTGGGGGTAGGGAGAGAGAGAAGAAAATGATAAAGCAAACGTGGTAAAATATTCATAATTGGAGAATTTGGGTAAATGAAAGTTCTTTGTGATGTTCTTGCAACTTGTCTGTAAGTTTGAAACTATATCAAAATTAAAGTTACTAAAAATTTTAAAAAAAGAGCATAAGAAAGAAATGTCTTCATAACATGATGATCTTTCATTATCCTTTTATTGAGAGTCTCTGAGAAGAAAGGACCATGAAAAGAATCTGGATTGCTATGTCGTTCAAAGTCCCCACGATATGTTGCTGTTAGGAGTTCAAGGCTAAGAAAAAGTCTGTGCTCAGTTAACAGTAGTTTTCCTCAGCACTACCTGGTAGCACCTTTACCTTCTTTGTTGCCTTTGCTCTTGGAATGGTTCAAGTGTATCTGTCTTTTATTGTAAGCCTCCTTCAATTCCTTTTGAGAAGAGGAGGAATATAAGATGCAGACAATACCTGCCCTTTAGCTTCATTGTGTCCTTGTTTTAAGGAGATAATCCACTTCCAGTTTGAGGTGCTTCATCAGTGTAGCAAATGGTCCTGTTCTCTAAAGGCTTCTTCCTGCTTCCTTTAGTTTCCTTCCTTCCCTGCCTTTTGTCTTCCCCTGGCTCTTCCTTCTTCCCTCTTTCTTGTCTCCCATTCTCTTTCGTTCTCCCTTTCCTTGAGTCCACTTCTACCTCTTCCTCACCTGCCCTGGCTGGGAGACCCCCACTCTTTTCTCTGCTTTCCACTGTCTCCCTTTCTCTCTCCATCCTCCTGCTGACCTTCTCTCTCACACAGAAGAGTAAAGAGTAGGGGCAAAGGAGACAAGAGAAGTGGGAGTGAAGAAAGGAAGAACAGGGATCAGGGAGCCAGAACAACTAAGGAAAGAAAAGGGGGCAAAAAATCAAACACCAAGGCTGAAAGACAACCTCAGTGATCATTTAGTCTGGTCGCTCAGCCACCATCTGAGTCCCTCCTGCGCCATATTTGTGGATGAAGCATTCACTAACTCAGTTGATGCTTTGCTTTAAAGCACTTCATCCCTTCTTTCAAAGCGAACACCATCATATTGCCTTCTTACAGAGGATTTTGTCTATCCATATGCTGCCATGAATTAACTCTCCCACCTTCCCTTTCAAGGATCAAAACCGGTTTGATTTGGGAATCTTTTCCTTTCCAAATGAAATAGAGATGCAGTACTTAACATTCTTGGTGTTTGTAGGTATTGCCCTATGTATTCCCTTTAAAACCCCAATCTAGTTTGTAAAAAGATGGTGACGCATGTAAATAAGGCATCAATGACACTCAAAAATAATAATACTAGACAGCACTGTTTCTGTAGGAAGGGAGGGGATGCCAGGTCTGTGGTTGCTTTTGCAAATATGTTCCACAGGCTCCAGCTACCACCCCCATTCACTTCCTGAAATTCACCTTTGTAGCAGTGGAACTGAGGGGCTGCTGTCCTCTACTTTGGTCAACAGAGAAAAACTTTACTTTCCTAATTCTTTGATCAAGCACAGAAAATCTTTACGCAGATAGAGGATGTTGTTTTTCATTTTATTTCACAAAAATAAATATTTACCAGGTTACCAAGAAAATGCATAGAGCAACAATAAGTACCAGGAAAAAAAAAAAAAGACAGAATGTACATTTGGGTTCAGTTAAATCACAGTATCTAGCCAGGACGTGTTGACTGGTACAGCTTCTAGACTTGGGACGGATTCTTGGTTGAGGATCCAGATTCCAGTCTTCTTTCTCTCCGTTAACTCTTATTTTTTAGGGTTAGATCTATATTCCCTTACAGGTTTTCTTCTCTTTCCACAAAGGGACAAAAATTCAGGTCAAAAACTGTAGTCACATCCAGGGCTTGAGAAAATAATTGGTGGTTAAATAGCGAAAGCAGTTATTCCTACCCTACACATTCCCAAAAGAGAACATGAGGGCTGGATAATTATACATTGGCTTTTTGACCATCAACCCCCAGCAGGATTTTTCCATCCTACTATTGAAATGTTGATTTCTCAACACTGTCCTGTCGTGTTGTTGGACTGCTCTGGTTAGAAAGCTCTGAATGTTAGGACGTTCTTTCCAACATTGAGAAAGAATCTGGAGTGAATGTTCTTGTCTTCTGCTGAACTTAAAGCTCCGTTTGAAGTAACATAAACCAAGACTAGTTTCCCTTTCGTGCAGCAGCCCTTCATGTGTTTGAAGATGGCTCTTGTGCTGCCACTGAGCCATCCTCCCATCAACTAAGAAATGCCCCAGTTCTTTCAATCATTCTTTGAACAACTTGATTTCTAGTACTTAATCCAGGTTATCTGTGCCTTCTAGACAAAGCAATTCTTCAATATGCCTAAGTGTGTACCTGAAACTAAACACAATACCCCAAAGGTGACATCCTGTCCAGCCCAGAGAGATGTGGTTACTTCCCACAGTGTTTCTTTTAATGCAGACTAAGTTTGGGGACTATTTTAAGGTATCTGCATCCACTGTTGTACCAAACTTGTGATGAACTAAAGTCTTTATCTTTTAAGACTTAAAACCATTCTGAGTCTTTAATTGCACGTATGCAATTGATTTAAAAAAAACTAGATATGAGATTTTACATTTATTCCTATTAAACATATCTTGAAGCTTCCAGTCCATGGAGGCCATGTTGTTACTGTCATGGGCTCTGAGGGCCAGAGACCAGAACAGGAGCAGGAAAACAATATGGGGAAAGCAAGTCTAGTGGCCAGGTGACCACTGGCCTCTGGACTACTTCTAGGCCAAAAATCTTTGGACTATGGTTTATATTATATATCCACATTATTATACATCCACAGTATTACATATATTTAAATATTTAATATATAATGTTATATATTATACAATTTATATATATTATTTTTCTCTTTTGTAAATTCTTAAAACACACACATATAGTATATAAACAGACTCTTGTTGCAAAAGATTCAATCAGCATATAAGAACATATAGAAAAATAGGAAAGCCCATACTCCCACCCCTTCTCAGATGTAGCCACAGGAACCATGTGTCTTCCATTTATGTACAGAATATGTTTGTACATATGTATTTTTAATACAAGTGAGATCATACCAAAATTACTGTTCAGTGATTTTTTTTTTCAACTTAACAGTTGTCTTGGTGACCTCAACAGAAGGTATAGATCTACTGCATGCTTTTAAACTACTGCATAATATGACTGTAACATAATTTATTTAACCATTTCTCTTCGATGGCCGTTTGTGTTGTTTCCAGCTTATTGTAGACTCCTTTGCAGTGACTTCACTTTTCCGTGCAATTCTCTGTACATTTGCAAGTGTTTCCCCAGTGGAGATGCTTGAACCAAGGGGATGTGCATTTTAAAGTATCCTGCTACCACCTCATTGCCTTCCAAGAAGGTGGCCAGTTTGCATCTTGAACCTGGGGTTTTGTACCAAGGAGCACGTGCCAAAATACTTTTCCTTCTACAAAGAACTGTTGCTGTAATTTAGCTTTGCAAATGGAGAATGAAAACAAAACAAAAATATTACTTGTCTTTCAGACCTGTACCTTACTTTAAAGAATATGTATGCTTGTATTCAGATCGTCTCCTCCTCTTGACAGATGAGGGAAATCCCCAGATTAAAGCCAGTAAGACATTAGGGGGAAACATTCCGGATTTTCACATCCTTGTGGAAGACATCACAGAAGCCAGGGTGGGAGAGTGACCTCAGCCTGCCTTGATATCCTCTCTGAGAGGATGACAGTCCTTTACAGGCCCCTGGGCCCAGGCCCAGATGCCTTCTGGGCTTGTCTAATCCTCCAGAGGAGATTAAAAGCAGTAGAGCCAGCATAACACATCATTAGGAGTTTGGCTTCTGGAGCCAGGCACTCCTGGGTGTGAGGCCCAGCTCTCTGACTTATCAGCAGTGACCTTGGCCGTGTGAGTTAACTCTTCTGAGCCCAAGTTTCCCCATTTGTACAAGAGGGATAAGGCTACAGAGGGTCGTTGTGAGAATTAAATGAGATATCGTGAGGATACCAATCAGCATAGTTGACGGCAAAGACTGAGCTCTCAGTAGAAGTTAGCCGTTATATTGGAGACATGTGTATGTATGGCTGAGTCCCTTTGCTGTGCACCTGAAACTAGCACAACATTGTTAATCGGCTACCCTCCAATATAAAATGAAAAGTTGAAAGAAAAATGTTAGCCATTATTATTATTGGTACTACTGGTACTACTAGGTCCAGTACTACTATTGCCCCCTTATTCCTGTCCAATAAGTTTAGAGTCACACAAGGACTTGGACCTCACAGGAATAAACATAGTTTGCTTGGTTCTGTGTGAGGCTCCTGGGCTGACGCAGCGTCACGCACCTGCCAGCTCCCGGAAGCCTGAGGTGACGTGAGCCACCTCCTCAGTGTCTTTCTGAGGCAGCACTTGAGTGGTTAGTATCGCCACTCCGGAGCCTGTCAGGGTCTGAATGTGCCTCTACCACCCATAACTGAGTGACTCCAGCACTGCAAATCTCTGGGTCCAGTTTGCACTTAGGTAAAATGGAGACCATACCGGGACCTATCTGAGGATTAAAGGAGCTAATACCTGTAAAGATTTCAGAACAGTGCCTGGCACCTGGGAGGGGCTCAGACAGTGTCAGCTATGATCATTATTCTGGGGGAGGCCATTTGCTACTGCCTTTAAAAGGTTGACCTCAGCACCAACAGCCAGTGTGCGTTTCCTCCAGCTCCCAGAGGGCAGGCACACAGTACTTCTTCTTCACCTCGTTTCACCTCACCTGGACAGGCTCCACTTTAGGACCCTCAGTACAGAGGCAGCTCTTTAGGCAGGAAGATGCCATGTTCCCAAAAGATCCTGGGTGAGGCCATGCGGGGTTCCTTCCTCCAAGCCAGGCTCTGGGCCAGTCCCTCCTGCAGGAATGAGGCTCCGGGACAGCACTCATGCAACTCCCTGCCAAGGAGAGTTGAGAAAACACCACTCTACAGAGTGCAAATGGGAGAGGACCCAAGGGAGTGCTGTTGTGGGAGGACCTCCCGGGGATTCTTACAAATGAAGAAATGCTCCCTCACTTCCCAGAAGATACCGCCTTCTTTCCTCCCAGTACAAGTCTGGGTGAAAGTGGACTGTGGGTCAGACCAGGGGCATCCAGAACATCTAATAACCGAAGAAGCTCAGGCCATCTGGGGAGCCTGGACCAAAAGGCAGGGCAAGGAGCCTCTCAGCTCTTCTTTCTTAGCTGCCAGGGAGGAAATGCTCCCCTATCCACTGTGGAAAGTCAAATTCAATCGTGTGTACTTTTGGAGGTGACTAACGTTCCTATTTCCTTTACACGCTGTCCTCAGTCCCTGGTGGCTTATTTATTTTAAGGGTTTGATTGCAGAAGAAAGGAGGAGCTTATCAGGTTCTGAGCTGTGGCAGCATGCACTGGGGCCTCTTACCACGCCCCTTGCTCTCTGTCTGCCGTTTCAGGGAGCATCTGATGCAGTCACCTAAGCTCCCAGGTTGCCGGGTTACCCAGTGGAATAGCTGGGGCTCTGGGGTAAAATGGAAATCTACTTCCCCAGCAAGAACACATGAGAGGCTCTGGACTAGCGGGAATCCTCGTTTCTGTGCTCTTCTACTGCTGGGCTCTGAGTACGATACCTGAGGCTCCCTGAGGCAGATCAGAGAGGTGAAAATCGGGTTACACGTATCATTTCATTTAACAAGGAATAACCCCTCCAATGATTTTGAGTGCCACGTGCAGAGCACCATGCCCAGCGAAACGGGAGGACGATCCTCCCCTCGGATGTTACAGTCATAAGGCTGGGCCCGTGGCCCATACTCCTCTACCCTCTTAAAGCACCGAACACCACAGAGCAAGTTGGGACAGAGAGAGGAAAGGAGTTAATATTCCCTCCAAGTGCCATGCACTGTGTTCTGGGCTTTACATCTACTACTTCATTTACTTCTGATCATCCTGAAAGTATTGCTATTGTTAGCCTACCTTATGTCTAAGAGGATTAAGGTTCAGGGACAAGGAACTATTTGCCAAAAGTCTCACGGGTTGCAAGTGAAGGGGTCAAGATTTGAACCCACGTCAGCAGGTTCCAAAGCCTATCCAGACCACAGCGGTAAACACTCCTTAACTGATTGCCTATGGTCATGAATTATACAGAAGCCCCTCCCTTCTAACTCTACACTAAGTGTACTCTTCTCTGGCACTAGCATGCCTGTTAAGGACCTGGGTGATCCCAAGCCTCTCCCCCTCTCCCCCACTCCCCCAGGAGGCCAGGACCCCAACAGGCAAAGCCATCTTGGTTTCAGTGCGAGATGCGATTCAAACCTGCCCTCTCCCCTCCTGGTGGAGAGTACCTCTGGTATCTGCCCTGCACAGTTCAATCTCTGTAATTTACAATCCAGTCTTGGGAGGGTTTCGAAAAATTTCCTTTAAAACAGTGGCTGGAACATGCAGAGAACTGGAATGCAGCCTCCACATGGGCTCCATGACTAGATCTGCTACATTCAAATGCATTATATTGAACTTACTATAAAATTCACACTATTCCAAACTCCCAGAAATGATAGTTTTATTTAGAAGTAAGTGAGCAAAGAGATGACTTCACAGGCCCAGTGCCAAAATCTTAGCTCAGTGCTTCTCAAATGTTTTGTTTTCGGGACCTCTTTATACTCTTAAAAATTATTACAGAGCCCAAAGAGCTATTGCTTAGTCTAAGTTATATCTAACAGTATTTACAGTTTTAGAAATGAAAATGGAACAAAGTTTTAAATATTTATTCAATAAAAAATAGTAAACCTAATACATGTTAACAGAAACAGCATATTGAAAAATATCTAAATTTTCCAGAACGAAAAATATTTAGTAGGAGTGGCATTGTTTTACATTTTTACAAATCTCTTTAATTTCTGATTTAACAGAAGACACATGAATACTCATACCCGATGCTGCATCCAATCTGTAGTGATATCAAATGTCATGTAGCCCCTGAAAGACCCCTGGTAGACTTGGGTTTGTTTTTTTTTTTTCACATTCACATAACTTTCATTACAGTATATTGTTATAATTCTTCTATTTTCATTATTAATTATTCTTGTTAATCTCTTACTGTGAGACCCCTGGTAAACTTGTGAGAGAAGAACAGGGAGAAAGGCAAAGAATATCTTATGACCATGGTTTTAACCTTGTGGATTTCCTGAGAGGGTCTCAGGGACCACCCACCCTCCCAAGAAGTCCCTGGACCACATTTTGAGAACCATTTTTTGAGACAAATCCATCCAGAAGCATTTAAAGAGCTATGGTCTTAATGTAGGAAGTTGGTGGGAGTGAGGGTAGATTTCAGAGGCAGTCATGCCCCAGCGACTGATTTGAAGAGCAAAGCCCCTTAGACACATGTGGGCACATTCAAACAGTGCTGCAACCCTGCTGGACTATCACAGAGGTACCACCCCCAGATGGTGGGTCTGGTGGGGATGATGCACCTTAACCCCCACGCAGGGCCGGGAAGAAGAGGCAAGCAGAGTGGTACCCACACCTCTGCTGCCCGGAGCCCAGGCGGCATCTGAGTCAGTAGCTGGGAGAGCGTGGCTCAGGGGAAGAGGTTGGAGAGATCCTGCTCAGGCGTAGGGCCAGGAGGGCATCTGAGCCACATCCTGAAATTGCAGCGGCTCTTTCGTTAGCAGCTCTGCCAATAATAACAAGCGTGACAGTAATAATATACAACTAATAATGGAAGAACTACCATTTATTGAACACTTTGAGCCAGGCAGTGTGCCAAGCACTTGACATGAATCATTTCGTGAATCCCTCACAACCAAACCTTTAAGGTAACTATTAACCATAATCCCTTTTCTACAGACAAAGCAAGACAGGAGGAGTTGGCATTATCAAACAGGGTCACACAGCTCCTGTGGTAGCTGAGTTAAAATTTGAATTCAGGTCTACCAGATTCCAGAAACACTCTGCCACTTCCCAGTCAGACTAGGTAAGCAAAATCCTAAGGGCAGGAGACATGAACATTACTGCTTCCCATTAGAGGAAGCATGGGGACAGAGTGGACACCCTTTCCCACTCCAAACAGCCTTCTGGAGGGTTCAAAGCTGAATTGTAGTGGGGTCTTCAAAAGAGTGAGGGAGGGCGTCCCTGGTGGCGCAGTGGTTGAGAGTCCGCCTGCCGATGCAGGGGACGCGGGTTCGTGCCCCGGTCTGGGAAGATCCCACACGCCGCAGAGCGGCTGGGCCCGTGAGCCATGGCCACTGGGCCTGCGCGTCCGGAGCCTGTGCTCCGCAACGGGAGAGGCCACGGCAGTGAGAGGCCCGCGTACCGCAAAAAAAAAAAAAAAAAAAAAAAAAAGAGTGAGGGAGGTGGGGAGGGAGGTGACAGCTCTTGGAGCACGGCCCCTCCCCTTAGTTTCAGGCCCCATCCCATGCCCCTCCCCATCCAACTCTGCCCCCGCAAGCCTTCTTGCCGTTGTTGCCACCAGCCAGGAAGTGCAGGCATTGGCGTGCCCACCTCTACTCCCCTCCCTGAAGGTCTATGAGAACTGCACCCCTTCAAAACTCCGACCTGGAGTCCTACAGAGCCCTGCTCCCAGCAGATCATCTGGCACAAGGCCACCTCCACATCCCGCCCCTTCTGAGCTCAGCTGCCCAGCGGTGCGAACTTCCCATAAGAAGCTCAGCCCTCCACCCTCATCCCTGAAAAAGTAAACACGGAGATTGTGTGAGAATTCTCTTCCAGGGCATCATACCTTCTCCCTAACCAGCGGCTCCGAGGAGTTCAGCTTTGCACGAGCTTTTAATTTGCGTGCAGACAAGCACAAAAGACCCAACCGGATATACCTGTTATTTCCCAATGACCTGAGAGCCGGGAGTTTATGTTAAGCCCCTGGGTTATGGCTCAGCTTGCACGCAAGGCTCCAGGACTCCTGCAGGCACTTGAGAGGTGGTGGTGGAGAGGACAGAGGAACAGCTCTGAAGTGACAGCACGTAATTCAATTCCCCCTAAGCTTTCCAAGCATGCAGACTGTTCCTTTTTTGTCAGCGTATAACCTAAGTGATTTGTTCTACTCAGGCAAGAAATGTCTAATTTAAACCATATTGCAGCTAAGCCTTTGGTGGAGAAAGAGAGCTCCCTGCAGCTTGGCTTGTGCGTGGTGGAGCCGGATGGCAGATGAGGCAAAGCAGACTCCCACAGCCCCCGTCTTTCTCACCCAGGTCGTGATTGGAGAAACGTGCCTTCTTGGGCTTTAATCACCACACTCACTCTTCTGTCTCGTGCTTCATCCCTCGTGAATGGGTTTAATTTTAGTAAGAATGTTTACAGGAGAGTGTTGGCTTGATGACTCTCTAATGTCCTTGGTTTGAGATCCATCTGAGCCACCAGTGGCTGTGGGACTTCAGGCAGCCCTCTTAAACTCCAACCCCTGCTTCACTGCTTTTTCTTCTCTGAAAAATAGCTGGGAGGGTGCAGATTGACACATTTTACTGGAAAGTGATCTGGTTTAGGAAGAAAGAGATCTGTGCTCCAACCCTGCTTTGCCCCTAACTAGCTGTGGATTTGAGACAAGGGACTTTTCTCTGGGCATCGGTTTCCTCATCTCTTTTTAAGATAAGTGGGCTAGAGGAGATGGGCTTCAAAGTCCCTTCAGCTCTAAAAGACTGTGTGTCCTAAATCGCTTCCAGTTGGACCAAATCACCGCCATTATTATAACTATTACTATTACTATTATCATTATCTATAGATTCCCTTCTCTAATTCCAAAGATTTCCTTAGCCAGGCAAATATTCTTTTAAATTAAAAAAAAAACAAAAAACTTTTATTTGCCTACGTCCCATGGAGGATACTCACTGCCTTCCACCCCACTCCCCATAGGATTTGATGTGGAGGTTCTGAGTCTGTCTCACCCCCCCATCGAATTATCGAATTCCCCCCACAGCCATGCCAGACTATTACAAAGTGGTCTCTAAATACAGACTCCATTTCAAGGCTGTTCTCTCAGCCAAAAATGCCCTCTCCCTTTCTCTGCTGTGAAAATTCTCCTTCCCTTTTTCCTCCTCTCCCCAACGTGGAACAAATTCTTTTCCCCTCTGCATCCCTTGAGCAATTTGCACTATTATTCCATTGACTTTATTCTATCTGATGTTATTTTTGTTTTCATATCCAATATATCTCTGCTCAGCTAGACCCTCAGGACCTGGAAAGTGGGGACTTGGTCACGTGTACAGCCTAGTCTCCCCGCTCTCCTCCTCCCATCCCCCAGCACCTGGTATACATTCAGGGGTCATAGAGGAATTAAATTGTGGAACCCTGTGGATTTCATCATAATGGGATAAGAACGCTCCTTGGGTTAGAAGTTCACAGCCAGAACTGAGCAGCGCAGATCCCCATCCCCCAAGGAAGCCCAGTTAGGCTAATGATCAGAGGGAAGCTGAGGGCTCGGGTAAGGCTTGGGGGTCCCAGGAGAAAGCGGGCTTTTTGGTGGTGGGCAAAGTTGATCTCGCCTCACTTGCTAAGAGGGGCTGCATACTCCCTTCTCCTTAGCCAGGCTTAGAACCAACCGGGTGACCCTCCTGTCACCGTGTTTTGTAAATAGCACCCAACTCAAAATTACTTGGGAGCTTTTCTGAAACCTTAAAAACAATTGCTCTCTAGTTGTACTTGCCCAGACTCCTCTTTCTTCCAGTACATGGTAACTTTCTTTTGAACATCTCCATTTGCCCTCCTCTTTCTCCACGGTGGACCCTTGAATGCGCCTTTGCCTTTGTTGCCTTTGGTGTAAAGTCCTGTTTGGAGGCATCAAGTTCTGTGTGGGTTTGTCTTTTCTTACTGAATGTTAATTCTAATTTAAAGCAAATTCCTTGGTTTTTACTAAGTAGAGATTTTGCAGAAAACCTGATTCTCATTTTATTTTATTTATTTATTATTTTTTTAAATTTTATTTATGTATTTTTGGCTGTGTTGGGTCTTCGTTTCTGTGCGAGGCCTTTCTCTAGTTGTGGCAAGCGGGGGCCACTGTTCATCGCGGTGCGCGGGCCTCTCACTATCGCGGCCTCTCGTTGCGGAGCACAGGCTCCAGACGCGCAGGCTCAGTAGTTGTGGCTCACGGGCCCAGTTGCTCTGCGGCATGTGGGATCCTCCCAGACCAGGGCTCGAACCCATGTTCCCTGCATCGGCAGGCGGATTCTCAACCACTGTGCCACCAGTGAAGTCCCTGATTCTCATTTTAAAATGAATGAGGATTCAAAAAGTTAGCCTAATTAAGAAAAGTTTAGGTGCAGTGCTTTTAAACACAGTGGTAGAGAGACAAGGAAGAGCTATGTTATCGCAAAGGTGACTTTAGATTCAGCAAAGCTTTTACGACAAAATCAAACACAAAAAATTTGTCATGAAGAGTGGCCAAAAAAACCCCACAAGAAAACAGGTTGTGAAGTCCACCTTTGGTTGTGGCCCTCCCGTGGAAGATGGCGTTGAGGACGCTGCACATTTTGAGCAATGTCTTCAGAAAAGGATCAAGTTCATTGAAAAGCTGATCATCTTGCTAAAAATACTATAACTACTGAAAGAACCAAGGGCTAAGATAACTGTGTCCTCGGAGGTGCCTTTTTCTTAAAATATGTGAATTATCTCACCAAAGATACCTGAAGAAGAATCTGCATGGCTGCTGCATGTAATCATTAGCCCCCAAATCGCTAAAAGCCAAAGGAGGAGAAGAGGTCATTTCTGGTGACCAGGAGGGCACTAGGTTGGGAATTCACTGGATGGTAGTTAATGTCCTTTTTCTTTAATAATTGGGATAAGCATGACAAATGCAAATTTACAAAACAGTCTCACAGAGTGAGAAGACAGAGAAGGCTGAGACAAGTTAAATAAATGCCGGAGAAATGAAGCAGATAAAACCTGTTTGCTGCCACAAGTGCAATGGGGGAGCGGCATTCCTGAAAAGGAGAGGAAATGAATAAAGTCTCAAGTCCCAGAGGGGAGAGGCAGCTAAACGCTGACCTTTCCCCTCCCAGCCCGGCTGGAATGCCGGCTTAGAGAAAAAGGAAGGGTTGGGGGGCATTTTTACTTTTTACTAAGACATCTCAGAAATGATCACGAACATGGCAAGGTTGACTCTCAAAGATAAGCAGGGGAGTGAGGAAGGTAGTGGTGTTGGAAGCTGGTAGGTGGGGGAAGAAAGTGTCTCCAGCATTTAGGTCCATAGACCAGAGCAGAAAAATGAAAGTGTAAGAAGAGCAACTTTGGGGAAAAGGCAGCTGGTCATTTTCCTTTCTGAATTTCGAGCCCAGGAAGGGCATGGGGGAAGGAGAGGAAAGAACCAGGAATGCAGGGGAGCTATGCAATATCTGACCTCATAATCTCCCCCAACAATTTCTGCAATGATTGTGACACCGAGTGCGTAGGTGTAGGTGTCGCTTCACCTCTGCTCTAAAGATGCCATGAGATAAGTGTCTGTTTATCAGCACTAGGCGAAGTTGGCTTTGGTTGCAGAATTCCACGACTTGCAGGGTGTCTGTGGTACAGGGAGAAGCAGAGCCTTCCCTGAGTCCCCAGGGCCCTGGAGACACTTCTTTGGATTTAAAACTCTCCTTAAAGGTCTTGAGCATCGTGAAATGGGGGAGAACGTTTATCTTAGAGTCAAAATAGCACCAACCACAGCCCCAGTGCCCAAAAGGCTTAAATCCTCTGAATAATTAGCCTAGAAAATTCTTGAGTCAAAAGAGCCCCACAAAATCTGAAGGGGAGGGAGAGATGAAGCCAGAAAGCCAGTAGAATAAATGTGTGTACAGGAAAAACGTTCCTCACCTGTGGTTGTTTGGGGGTGCAATAATCTATGCGTGTGTATACATGATATCCTTCTACATATTTGGTACAACTGTGTGTTAAGATATCTGAAAACAACTCCAGAGCAACCCCCGGCCCCATCTTCCTTTTATCCTGAAGGCAGTGTTACATGGATATCCAAAAGTTCTGAGAGGAGGATCTTAAATACACAAAGGATTTCCCAGCTGATCACCACATGCCTGACGTAAATAATCACCTACAGTACGGAGCTGGGTAATCTCCTGTTCACTAAGAATTATAAGTTAATTCATGGCAGTGGTCTTAGATTTCAGACATTAGTTGCAGCAGATTGTAGAGGAGAAGCAGGATGGTATGATTCATAACCTAGAAAGAGCAGCAACAGCTTCTAATTTCCATTTATCCTCTGCGTCACGTGATATATTTCAGAATCTCACTTAAAGTTGAGAAAATAAGCCATTCCTAATTGTGCTTAAGTAAGGAAATAGTTCATTTATGGATCAAAGGAGATTAGAGAATCTTTTGTGTGTTTGTTTAGAATCCATGCCAAATTTTTTTTGCAGAGGCACACACACACACACACACACACAGAAACCTCTGATAAAGCTAAATGTTTAAAAAAAACAAAAGAGGGCTTTGCATGCAATAACCCATTGAAGAACCTTGACAATGAACTCACATCGGCTTTGAGTGTGGGATTTTTGCACTTTATGGTATGTACCTTTGAGATGGCTCTTTTTTAAAAAATGAATACATCATTGTATTATTGGAGTTTCATATGACTCAGTTAAAAAAAAGAGATCATTTTCCAACTAGTCATTTGAATTCCCATAAAACTCAATTTCCACAGGTTAGCTCAAGAGAATTTTTAAACATTAAGTTCTAAGCATGCTGCTTGAAACTCGTTAAAACATTCCCCAATGAATTCACAATACATCTCCACCCCCCTAACTGTGGCCTACCCCATCTAGACCCTTCCTACCTTTCGTCACGCACTGCTCTCCAGCCACTCTGTGGTCCCCTTGCAGTACCTCAAATGTCAGAGTTCTTTCTTGCCTTGGACTTTCTGGGCTTGCTGTTCTTTTCTGCCTGGAAAATTCTTCCCTGATCTTGGCACGGCTGGCTTCATCAGATATGTTGTCTTAGAGCATCATTCCTTGACCCTCCTCTCTAGAGCAGTGCCCCATCCCCACCCCATTGCTCTCAAGCCTAGAATCCTCTCTGTGTTCTAGCTTGCATCCATCTCAGTCTGCTTATCTTGTCTCTTGGTTACAGCTATTGGTTGGCCAAAAAGTTCTGTCGGTTTTTCTGTAACATCTTAACGAACTTTTTGGCCAACCCAACATATGTGCCATGGGATTTTAAGTCTGTTGAGAACAGAGAGCTTGTCTATCTCATTCACCATTCTCTTCTCGCACTGCCTGGCAAATAGTAGCTGTTCAGTAAGTATGTATTGAATGAGTGGGTGAAAGATACGACATTGATCTGTATCTATTTTTCTTTCTGGGTTGTCTTTGTCAAGTTTTGGCATTGATTTTATGTGCCAGATACTGAGAAGGAGAAGAGGGGATGGGCTTAGAGGGCCAAGGACTGAGCCCTGGGCCGCTCCAACCTTCAGCATTCACGTGAAGTGGGAGGAGCCAGGGAAATAGTCTGGGTAGGAGGAGCCTGTAAGTTAAAAGGGAAGAGCGGGGAGGGTTTCAGGAAAGAGTGGTCAGTTGTAGACAATGCTGCTGCCACTGAGAGTCAGTTAAGTGAGAACCAAGATGTGTCCATTAGATTTGGCAACATGAAAGGAACCAGTGACCTAGACAAGAAGAGTGCGGGTGAGTGGTGGGGACTCACTGGGCGTGGGTAGAGAGTGGATGGCAATGAGGAATTGGAGGCAGGGAGTGTAGGCACCTCGTTCAAGAAGTTTTGCTGGGAAGGGAACCCGAGAGAATGGAGTGAAGGCTGGAGGAAACATGGGCTCAAGAGAGGGTTTTCTTTCATTCTGTTATTTTTGATTTGTTTGTATTTTAAGATGGGAGTTGACAGATTTTTTTATGCTCTTGAGAATGATCCTGGAGAGAGAAAGAAAGAGACGATGATGAGGATGTAGGAGAGAAAGAGAACGTTGCAGAAGAGAAGTCCTTGAGTAGTTGGGCCAATGTGGTTCAAGGGAAGTGTTGACCATCGCTAGACTCTTTGCCACGGTGAAGGAGGAAGGGGTGTGTGTGTGTGTGTGTGTGTGTGTATTGACTGGGGGTAGACAGATAAGAGTGTTTCCCTTGGAAATTCCCTGGAGGTCCAGTGGTTAGGACTCTGCACTTTCACTGCCGTGGGCCCGGGTTCAATCCCTGCGAGTGGAACAAAGGTGTCATAAGCTGCATGGGGCGGCCAAAAAGAAAAGAGTGTTGCCCTAGATGGCTTCTGTTTTTTTAGGTATGAAACCAGGATGACAGCTGGGCATGTGAGAGAGGGAAGAGATGTGGAAGGGTTAAGAAGAAATGAAAAGATTTAAAAGAATCATCTTAAAAAGTAGGAAAGTAAACTATGTAGGGATGTGTAGAAGGATGGTAGTACTGCATATGTCCATTTCAGTTTTATCATCATGAATTTGAACTGAGACAGCTGGATTTGGGGATTTTCCCAACACCTGGAGTGGGAATGTAGATTGTTACCACTTTTCTGGAGGGCAGTGTCCTTTGACCCAGCCATTAGGAATTCATCCTAAAGATAGTTGGACACCTTTTGAGAAGATGTATATACAAAGATGTATATACAAAGATGTTCAACAAAGTACTTATAATTGATAGCAAATTATTGGAAAATATCTAAGTATTCAACAATAAGGGGTTGGATAAATAAATAATGATATATTCATACAATGGGATATTTTGTAGCTGTTAAAGACTATAAGCGTGTATTCATTGATAGAGTCATAGACAGATAACCGTAATGAGTTACTGAGTGAAGAGAAATGCAGTTTTCAAAGCAGCGCAAAAAGTAAAACCCCATTTGTTGAATTCTGATGCAGCTGATCCTACGGGGTGTTCTGGAGCGGGGATGGCCCTTTAAAATTGTCCAGAATCAAAGCAAGGGCCCAGGAAGGGTGAGGCAAACCCCTTGCATAGAGGACAGTTCCCAGTGAGGGACTCAGTTGCGGCCAGCAGCAGCCAGCACTCCCCACAGCCAGGGGAATGAGTTCCTCTCTCCTGAGGGTGCATCTGAGTGGCAGACCACAGCATCCATTGCAGGCCTGCAGTTCCTAGTCTGTAGTCATCCAGATGACCAGAATACCGGTTCAGTCTTCCTCTTCAGGCTGTTGTGAGGAGCTGAGGTAAAGGTGATGAAACTGCTTTGTAAACTGTAGAGCGCTATCAACTGTGATGTGTTCTTGGTCATTATTATCTGTTATATTGGTTCCCATCCTGCTTTTCCTCACCTTCCCTAGGCTTACACAATTACATTTTCTCTTTCTCCCTAGGGTTATTGACCCAGAGAAAGAAATAAGAAGAAGAGAAAAAAGGGGGGGGTGTAAAATTCTGAAAAAGAAAAGGTCCCGTGTTTTTCTGTCCAGTGTATGTACGATCCTCAGGGGGTCATGTCAAGAGCTTGGGTCTCCCTGACCCAGAGGTGGGCTCCCCACACCGACCGCCCCCGGGGCTGGAGTTGAGTAGGCTGGACTGTGTGGGTCAGAAGAATGACCCCGTGAAGGACTCGAGCCATCTCTTCCTCCCTTCTTCCCTCACTAAGACATGGACCCATGGATTTTGGGGGGAATTAGAACCAGGGCAGAAAAGAAAAGCCACCTCAGGCAACTGCATTTCACAGTAGCAAGAGGAGGTTGTGAGGAAAATGTTGAAGCCCAAGGGAGAAACTGAGGCACGGTTTACAGAGGCCACAAATACCTTCTTGTGGAGAATCAGACAAGGGAAAGCAGAGAAAACGGAGAATGTCTTTTCAACTTTTCTAAGAAGATTTTTTTCCCCTGTGCGGCTACTAAACATCTCTTTAGAGAATGTGTGTGGTCACAAAGTTGAAGGGCTGAGCAGATCGCCTCCCTGCCCCCAGATGGTTTTAAATGGTAGCAGATAGGAGGAGGGGCAAGTCACAGCTCAGCACCCACCCGACAGCTGCGCTTCCTCTGTCACTAGTTCTGGAAGAGGGAGGGTGGCTTTTCAGACCAGGGAATGCCTGCAGGCTGACATTCAAGGAGAGGTTTGTAGTTTCCCTGAATGCTGAAGCTACCCCTTCCTCCCCACTTCCCTGTTACTGCTGTGAACCACTCAGAAATGCTAAAACAACACACATGGGGGTTCCTGGCAAACAAGTGAGCAGAGAGAGAGAAAAGAAATCCAGTCACGGGAGAGAAGAAAATGGTCTCTCCTCCCAGAAACACTCACAAGAAAGATAGGCAGCCCTGTGTACGTAGAGCTGATTCACTTTGCTGTACAGTAGAAACAGACACAACATTGTAAAGCAACTATACTCCAATAAAAATTAAAAAAAAAAAAAAAAAAAAGACAGCCCTGTTCTGCGCCCCCAGCGCTCAGTAAAATACTGATATCCTGGGACTTTGGGGGTTGCAGGGCCCGAGTCAAGATCTAATCAGTTTTACTTACGCCTTGAGCCAAGGTTATGAATAAATGAGTTTATCCCTGTTGTAGCTACAGCGTCTGGCTGGGTCCACGCAGACACGGAACGCTAGACCAGCGCTGAAAATCGTGGGAACGTGGCAGCCCATTCACAATATATCCTTAACTTAAAATAGGTTCACAGTACATTGTTAACGTAAAGAAAACAGTATATTGAGTACAATCCCAGTTTTTAAAAACAACGTAAAGAAATCCCAGTCTGCCAAGACCAGAGTGCCAGATACAAAATATTAAATGTTTCTCTCGGTGATGGGCTTATTTTCTTCATTAAACTTTTCTGTGTTTTCTGATTTTCTTTTCCTACCCTGATCAACTGTTTCTGAAATAAAACTGAAATTTGAGAAATAAAACACAAGAAGAGTGTGGTGAGATGCTCCAGTTCCGTGATTGTGAGCCCTTGTCCACAAATGTACGTTCACACGCATACGTGGTATGAATACACGTATGCACGCATGCGTGTGTTCCAAAGCTCTGGGCTCCTCCTTCTATTTCAACCAGGATCCTTTCTGTCTCTGGTGAGTCCTTGAGTCCTGTGTGACCTCAGACCACATTTCTGGAGAGACAATCTCCTAGTACTGCTACCAAGGTAGCCCGTACCTTCCACGAAGTTTTCTGGCAGGTGGCCACTTCCAGTCCCTCTCCCTCAAATAAGGCCATCAGGGACCCTGCCTTTGGTCTCCACTGTCACTCTCTGGGGATGGGGAGAGAAGGGGGAAGGGGACATCAGGATGATTTGTTGACCTGCAGCTTTGCTCAAATGCCTTTTGGCAGAAGGGTTCACAGGTGACGTCACATTCTGTAGCATCTAGAGAGGACACCTCCAGAGAGCTTGACCCTGACACTGATGAGTCCGGGGATGCGAGAGAGGAGAAACTCTGCCAGCCAAGCTCCCTCAGGCTGTTGGCATCTAGCCGAGGGTGGCAACAGGGACTAACTCCCTGATCCTGCAGAATTAGTTTTCATCCTCACTTTCAGAGGTCTGGATCTCTTCTGACATTAACTGCTTCCTTTCCTCAAAGGTTACTGCCATCTGTTTTGTCTAAGCATTTTAAAAGGCTTAAATGGAACAGTGTACTAAGCCAAGGCTTGTATGTTTATGTTCTCCTGCACCCTCTTCCTCTGTGTCCTGGTGGCACTGCTCCCATTCCGTTGTTATTCACTTTGTAAAAACCCATAAATTCTGAGCTGCCAGGGAGTTGTCTTTGGGGGCTTAACTCTGAGCATCACCACATACCAGTAAATGATTAATAAGCAGTGTTTGGTTAATAAATAACATTCAGCTCTGATATTAATAACAGATTTTTTTCAAGCAAGACACAGCTGGTGATGATTTAGTGACACAGGGTCACCTTAGTTTCTTTGAGCATTAGCTTGGAGGAGAGACTGAATGCTGTCAGATGGCACAAAGCTTAAAAAAAAAAAAAAAAACTGGGTCCTGAGAGAGAACCCTGGAGGATGCACACACACATACACACACACACACACACACACACACACACACACACACACACACACAGCAAGAGATTCCTGCTCTTTTCAATGTCTCATCTATTGTTACCTCCTGAGATGCTGTGGGTCCATCTCATGGATTATAGCTCTTCCCATCTCTAGAGCAAGCACATTTTCTGAACTAAAAATCAGTGTTCACTGGTTGGCCATGAGTCAGAAATTAAGAACGGTCTGGAAAAGTTGGGGGAAATGGGTTTCCCAATAGTGAGGCATCCAGCAGCATTCCCCACTGGCCATATTTGTTCAGCCATATTGAATAACTTACTCGATGCTAAGTAATTCCAGAGACTGGAGTTACAAAGAAGAAAACTCTCTGTCCTTGTGAAGCTTCACTCCTGTGTGAAGGTGCTCTGGATGGGAACTCCCTTCTGGCTCCTACAAATTACAAGTAGATGTTTGAGCTCGCTTAGCTATTGTCTCACCTGATGCCTCCCCCACTCAATCCCTTCCCAGCACAGACATCTCTCTTTCTTTTTCCTTATCTCAGTAGGGACTGGAGTTCTTGCTCTGAGTTCCTTCTACCAGAGAAGGAAGTCCTTTGCTTGCTTTCTCCAGACCCTAGTCTTTTTTTTTTTAACTTCTTATTTTATATTGGAGTATTGTTGATTAACAATGTTGTGTTAGTTTCAGGTGTACAGAAAAGTGATTCAGTTATACATATTCATGTATCTATTCTTTTTCGAATTCTTTTCTCATTTAGGTTGTTACATAGTATTGAGCAGAGTTCCCTGTGCTGTACAGTAGGTCCTTCTTGGTTATCCTTTTTAAATATAGCAGTGTGTACATGTCAGTCCCAAACTCCCTAACTATCCCTTCCCTCCCACCCTGTAACCGAAAGTTCATTCTCTAAGCTCCAGACCCTACTCTTGAGTTCAGCCCAACGGGAAACCTCTCCTGGCTTCAATGTTCACATAGGACCTTCCTCAAGTCAGGCCAAACGTCCCTCTTCCATCCCTCAAACTGGGTCTTCCCTCACTCATGGACCGGCTGCTTCTTCATTTTCTAATTGTTCCCAGTGTGACAGTGACTTTGCAGCCATCTTTCAGGTTTCTTCTTGTCATGACCTCCTTATCATAAATGAAGATCCAGAAATGTCTTTCTGTATATTAAGTACATAATACAGAGAGAGGAATCCCTGTCTTCAGTGAAAGAGAAAGAGGTACAGGGACAACGTATCTAGTCCACTTTGCCCACAAATGCTGACCTTTCAAACGACTCGGGTGGGGGTAGGAACAGGTTAGGGAAGGTCCTAGCCCAGAACCACTACCTCACAGGCTGTCACAGTTTTTCTATTTGAAATTCAAAGCACCTGCAGAGTGACTGGTGTAGTAAATTACTTTCCTCTTTCGAAGAAGAGACTCTTCTTTAGCAAGATGGGAGAATTCACAAATTACTGCCCTAATTCCCCTTCCTACCCATGTGGAGTCCCATCCGGCATCTCAGAGAGCTACTATCCTGCCAGAGGAGCAGCCATCGCCATGAAAAAAATGCCTTGTGCCTTCCCCTGTCCCTATTGCCTTCCTCCTAGATCGGCACCCCTTTTCTTCCCTTTCCACATGCTTCCCCTTCCTTCTCTTAGGAGAGAACATGATATTTGATGGGCATGTTGTCAGGCATCTGAGTTTCTAATTATAGCTCCATCACTATCAATCTGTGTGAGTTGGGGAACAGAACTGTAGCCAATAAGAGATGACAAATTTCATTGTGTAATTTAGTTCTTTATATCAGTGTGTCATTCTGACTCCTTTCTATTTAACCAGATGTTTTGCCAGAAATTATCATTTAACCATTTGAAGGACTGTGAATAAAGGCATGACAGAACCCTTTCCCCTTTGGCCTGAGCATTTGACTTTTGGTAAACTTCCTAGCACTGTTTCCCTGAAGACCTGATAAAAGAAAGTAAAAATGGCCCTGATTGGTAAACTCTATCTGGACTGGGACGACTATAAATACCAGCTTGAAAGCTCTATTTCTGGGTTTCCCTAAGTAGAGTCACTCTTGTAACTGGCATGACCCTGTGGGGACCACAGAACCTACACCTATATCCAAAAGATATTAGTTGCTGTGGAGCAGGGGGCTTCCAATCCAGGCTGGTTTCCATACCCTCCTGACGTGAGTCTCACTGCTTCACATCTGCGTCATCACCTGGGGCTCAGGAGAATAGCTTGTGGATATAGTGTGGATGGTTTTGTGGTCAGCTGCAGGAGAGGAATGCCAGAAGTTTCCTGCTGGCACATTCTGTATCCTGGCCTGTGCTTCCTTCTGAGTCAAATGTGCCCTGTGTGGCATGGCAGTCTTGTGGGTCTGTGCGTTTAGTAGAGCCTTAGAAGGAGACCTCCTGGTGGGCATTGCAGGGGGTATGGTTTGACTTGGAGTGAACCAAGAGTATTTCCCTGTGAAGCTGTCTGCCTGAGTCAGTAGTCTAGTCATATGAGTGAATGGGGTCAAAAGGTACAAATTTCCAGTTATAAAATAAGTAAGTCATGGGGATGTCATATACAGTTTCAGTTTTGCAAGAAGAAAAGAATTCTGGAGATTGGTTGCACAACGTTTTGAATGTACTTAAACCTCCTGAACCGCACACTTGAAAATGTTTAAGATGGTAGATTTTATGTTATGTGTATTTTACCACAATTGAAGAAGTATTGACAGCTTCTTCTAAATGTCACACTTAAATCATGTTTTCAGTGGCTGGGCTAATGCTAAATGTTTCCAATTTTTACTATAAGTAGTATAGGAAGATTTTTGTGTCACTTTTCCACTTCTGTCTTCCAGTTGTGGTTAAACAATCGTCTATATTTCACTTCTTATCATTTGACCAGTTGACAATTTCAGCCATTCAGCCATGTAAGTGCTGACCACACCCCTTACTAACACAAGAACACCGTCTAGGGGTCAATCCCGGAAAGACAGGCTACACCCAGAAGAAGGAGGAAGACCTCTTCCCCAGGCCTTCCACTCCTTGGAAGGACATCTGGAAAGGCAGACAGTTCTAAGTACCATCTTTTTCCTATCATTCTTCCAGTCAGCATAGTTTCCAAGACCTTGTTGCTATGAAAACAAAGATCTCCCAATATTTACAATACTTGAGGTTGAAATAAATAATCTTTTTATGAGATAGAGCACTAATATCTTGCTAATAAAAGCTTCAACTCCTAATCCTTTGTTATTCTCTTAAAAAATATAACATCAACAGTGCAATTAAGGCTAAAAATTCTTGCATAAATTCATGTACCCACTTAGGAATGTAATAGAGCAGTTTGTGAGAGTCACTGAATGATTTCACTTTGGGTAAATCACAGAAAACACTAGAACTTAAACAGCTTTA
Source organism: Delphinapterus leucas (assembly GCF_059928025.1). Taxonomy (NCBI): domain Eukaryota; kingdom Metazoa; phylum Chordata; class Mammalia; order Artiodactyla; family Monodontidae; genus Delphinapterus; species Delphinapterus leucas. The sequence continues at coordinate 64,032,872 of NC_143141.1, read as the reverse complement.
GAGACCAGCTGGTTTAGAGACCTTCTAGAGACCAGTGGCTCTCAACCATTAGAGGGCCATAGACCTCTTTGACACTCTGATAAAAATTAGAGGGTTTTGATCCTATAAAATGTTATTTTACACAAAACTTTGAATACAATTTTAAAGGGTTCCTGGATGCCCAACCTCCACCCCTAAAGTTCTTCGTACATTGAGAATTCCTGCTCTAGTCCCACCCCATAATTTGGAAATGAGGTTTCTGAGACATACCACAAGTGAAGAAGCCACCTAGCCTAGCTGGATGCTAGAGGGAGATGTGGTCCCACACACAGCAGGATGCTGTGTCAGACTAGCCCTGGCAAAACCCACTCCTGGAGTGCACGTGTTCTCTCTGCAGGACCAGGCTGAGTAAGAGAGGCAGCAGCCACCCCGCAGAGCTCCAGCTCCGTTGGGGGAACCCAGTCAGAATTGGCAGCCATGAGAAACAAGCGTTGTCTTATTGGCTGGAGAGGAAGAACACGAGTAGTTGGCAGTCCAGGGGCAGTCAGAGAGCATGGGCATGACCCATGGGCTGAATGGAAATGATGTTGGTGGGCGTTTGGCAGCAGCATGGACTGTGACCCAGGAATACAGAGAAATAATAGTCAGCGTAGCAGATGGGCAACAAGAGGTGTAGACCAAGAGCAGAGGCACTATAGAGCTGCAGGAAGAAGTCTGGATTATTTGTGAGATCCCTCCCCAGGGACTTCTAGAAACCATCACTAAGGGGGACTAAAAGAAGACTGGACTTCCAGTGTGGTGGATAGGAGCATTGCTCTTTGGGTTCTTACTATGGATACAATTGGGATGGTTTGATTTGCCAGGACGCAAAGGGTGTGAAGAATCAATTATGGTATGTTTTTGCTTAAATTCCCCACTGAAACATGGCAGGAGTCAAACTGACACTCCAGGTAAGGCTCTTGCAGCTGCTCCCTGGGGAGCACCCAATTGTCATGGACTTCGTAGCAAATCATTATAAATCTTTCTGAACCTCAGTTTTCTCAACTACAAAACAGAATCAGGGGATCAGGATCTATTGAGCCCTAAGTTTCCTTCCAACGCGAAAAAAAAATCTGATTCTGTGACCAAATCGGAAAGCCAGGGTTGGGCTGTTTCAGCTCAGCAGATTTAATGAGTCATTTCTGAATTGCTGGCCTAGGCACTACCTCTTCAGTCAAATATTCCCTCGAGACATAAATAATTTCTTAGAAAATAAGGAAAGGAAACCTATAAGAGACTATTAAAAAACATTTTCTATAATTAAGAAAGAAAATGAAAGAAACGACAATCAGAATTGGGTTATATTTCAAATTGACTGTTCCAAGAGTGCACACCACTGAAACTGGGTCTCAGCAGAGTAGGCAGGGTGGCCTTTAAGGTTAACTCATCCAGGAGCTGCAGTCCCTCTTCCCCACGATGCACAGGTTTGCCTCGTCTGTGTTCAGTTTCATTCTCAGGCTGGGGGTAATATGGCTATTGTAGCAACATGGCCAAGCTTTACTTTTGCAGGTGACAATGTCCAGGGAGACGGACTCTCCCTTCCTCTGGCTCTCCTAAGGATGGGGTATTTTCCAGAAGCCCCAGCAAACTTCCCCTTGAATCTCATGAAATTGAATTGGTTCATACGCCTATTCCTGAACCTGTTGCTGGCAGGGGTGATGCGATTACATGTAAACAGTTTAGGCCGGGACTTCCGTGGTGGTCCGGTGGTTAAGGCTCTGCACTCCCAATGCAGAGGGCCTGGGTTCGTTCGATCCCTGGTCAAGGCACTAGATCCCACATGCCGCAACTAGAAGCCTGCATGCCACAACTAAAAGATCCTGCATGCCACAACAAAGATCCGGGCACAGCCAAATAAATAAATAAATATTAAAAAAAAAATTTAGGCTAACCCGAAATGTACAAGGACCATGTGGTGACTACCTGGCACCAATCGAGGTAGTCAGGGATGGTGAAGAATGGCTGCTGAGCAGATAACCATTAATGTCTCCCACATGCTATATTTCAAAAGTCTTACCACATTATTTTCAGAATCATCTTTTGAAATACAATGGGGGTGTGGGACCGTGTTCCCCATTTTACAGATGGAGTAGTTAAGCTCAAGGTCACACAGTTGGGTTAGAGCTCGGACCAAAGACCTTACTCATCAAAATCCAAGGCTTCTCTATGTACGCTCTGAAAGGTTTAAATATGGGGCTTATCTTTTTACCCAGATAGTCTTTTTCTGGGGATTATTTTAATAAAATAATGAATGAAAAAAATATGAATAAAGAGTTAGAGACAAGAATGTTTATCCTGTATGTGTGCTTGAAAAAATGGCAACAATCTGAGAGCCCAATAATATGCAGTTAGTTAGATCAATTTTTTTTTTTTTTTTTGGTACGCGGGCCTCTCACTGTTGTGGCCTCTCCCGTTGTGGAGTTCAGGCTCCGGACGCACAGGCTCAGCGGCCATGGCTCACGGGCCCAGCCGCTCTACGGCATGTGGGATCTTCCCGGACCACGGCACGAACCCGTGTCCCCTGCATCGGCAGGCGGACTCTCAACCACTGCGCCACCAGGGAAGCCCAGTTAGATCAATTTTGGTACATAGATACAATGGAATATCTACATATGGAATATGCAGCTATTACAATTTTATGGTAGAAGAAAAAGCAGTGGCCTGCAAAATGTTCACAATATACTGTTACATTAAAAAGTCAGGCTATAGGGCTTCCCTGGTGGCGCAGTGGTTGAGAGTCAGCCTGCCGATGCAGGGGACACGGGTTCGTGCCCTGGTCCGGGAAGATCCCACATGCCGTGGAGCGGCTGGGCCCGTGAGCCATGGCCGCTGAGCCTGTGCGTCCGGAGCCTGAACTCCACAACGGGAGAGGCCACAACAGTGAGAGGCCCGCGTACAGCAAAAAAATAAAAAATATAAAAAATGCAGGCTATACAACTGTTGTAAAAGAAAATCAGATGTAGAAAAATGAAGAGATGTAGACACCCACATTTTATCAGTGCTTATCTTTGCATAGTGGAGAACGGATGATTTTCATTTGCACTTAGCTCTATTTGCTAAATTTATTTGGTGAGATTGTACAGCAAAGGATTTCTTTGGTGAGAACATTATAATCAGAAAAAAAATGTCTGTTGGTTTTAAAAATATTTTCACTTAATTAAATAATTTTCTTTTCACCAGAACACTGGTTTTCAGACATAGATGCCAGGTATCAGAGGGTTCCACTAGGGCAGTAGAGTCAGGGAGTAATGGCAACAGCCATCACAGTGGCCCCTGCAACAGTCTTCTCAGACCTATCCTCAGTGCTGATGAAATCTTAGGATAAAAAGCATTGCTTGGAAGGATTCTAAAATTTCTGCCCTCAGCTGCCTTCAGAGTGGTCACTGTATCCATGGCCAATAAGTGAAGCACAGTACGTGCTTTGGGGCTCATGGGGAGAACAAAAAGCTACAGATCCTTCTTAAGACAATACTTAGGATAATATTTATTTCTGAAGTTTGAAGTTCCTGGCACGTAGTGCCTAACAAGTATTGGGTAAGTAAAGAGATGTTAGGCCAAGAAAAATGATTGGAAAATATTAAACAGTGAAATTACCAATTTGAATACTCAGCACAATGTCGTCTACAGATTATTTTATGGTAGAGGACAGAATGACTCTTATACACTCTGCTTTTTCTGGAATCATTCCCGGGTTTCCTGACCACCCAAGTCTTGTGGAGCTCTCCCACATTTATCCCTGTTATCACAGAGGAGAAGCACTTTCTCTTCTGTTGACTTTCCAGCCTCTGGTGAGTCTGTCTCCTGCACATATGGAAAGTACCCAGGAAACGGCATGACCAAAAAATTCACATTTTCAGTCTCAAAACAACCCCCTCCCCACAAAAAAAAAACCCAAAGCCTGCTGGATTTTTTTTTTTTTTTTACACTTGACTGTGTTTTTTGGAAAAGGTACCCCAAATGAAGTTACATAAGCAATCAAGAGAAGTTCCTTTAGCATTTGTTGTAAAGCTGGTTTGGTGGTGCTGAATTCTCTTAGCTTTTGCTTCTCTGTAAAGGTTTTAATTTCTCCATCTAATCTGAATGAGATGCTTGCTGGGTAAAGTAATCTTGGTTGTAGGTTTTTCCCTTTCATCACTCCTGCCACTCCCTTCTGGCCTGCCACTCCCTTCTGGCTTGCAGAGTTTCTGCTGAAAGATCAGCTGTTAACCTTATGGGGGTTCCCTTGTATGTTATTTGTTGTTTTTCCCTTGCTGCTTTTAATATTTTTTCTTTGTATTTAATTTTTGACAGTTTGATTAATATGTGTCTTGGCCCATTTATCCTTGGATTTATCCTGTATGGGACTCTCTGTGCTTCCTGGACTTGACTGACTAATTTCCTTTCCCATATTAGGGAAGTTTTCAACTGTAATCTCTTCAAATATTTTCTCAGTCCCTTTCTTTTTCTCTTCTTCTTCTGGGACCCCTATAATTTGAGTGTTGGGGTGTTTAATGTTGTCCCGGAGGTCTCTGAGACTGTCCTCAATTCTTTTCGTTCTTTTTTCTTTATTCTGCTCTGTGGTAGTTATTTCCACTATTTTATCTTCCAGGTCACTTATCCGTTCCTCTGCCTCTGTCATTCTGCTATTGATTCCTTCTAGAGAATTTTCAATTTCATTTATTGTGTTGTTCATCATTGTTTATTTGCACTTTAGTTCTTCTAGGTCCTTGTTAAACGTTTCTTGCATTTTCTCTATTCTATTTCCAAGATTTTAGATCATCTTTACTATCATTACTCTGAATTCTTTTTCAGGTAGACTTCCTATTTCCTCTTCATTTGTTTGGTCTGGTGGGGTTTTACCTTGCTCCTTCATCTGCTGTGTGTTTCTCTGTCTTCTCATTTTGCTTAACTTACTGTGTTTGGGGTCTCCTTTTTGCAGGCTGCAGGTTCGTAGTTCCCGTTGTTTTTGGTGTCTGTCCCCAGTGGCTAAGGTTGGTTCAGTGGGTTGTGTAGGCTTCCTGGTGGAGGGGACTGATGCCTGTGTTCTGGTGGATGAGGCTGGATCTTGTCTTTCTGGTGGGCAGGTCCATGTTTGGTGGTATGTTCTGGGGGTGTCTGTGGCCTTATTATGATTTTAGCCAAACTCTCTGCTAATGGGTGGGCTTGTGTTCCTGTCTTGTTAGTTGTTTGGCATAGGGTGTCCAGCACTGTAGCTCGCTGGTCGTTGAGTGGAGCTGGGTCTTAGCGTTGAGATGGAGATCTCTGGGAGAGCTTTTGCCGTTTGATATTACATGGAGCCGGGAGGTCTCTGGTGGACCAATGTCCTGAACTCGTCTCTCCCACCTCAGAGGCGCAGGCCTGACACCCGGCAAGAGCACCAAGACCCTGTCAGCCACACGGCTGCTAGTGTTGGAGGGTCTCCTGCAGAGGTAGGGGTTGGCTGTGGCTCACCGCAGGGACAAGGACACTGACAGCAGAAGTTCTGGGAAGTACTCCTTGGTGTGAGCCCTCCCCAAGCCTGCCGGATTTTAAGGACCAAAATTATTCAGGTCAGAAGCTAAAATGAGGTGGCCTACCCCACATTCTTTAAATAGGTGAAGTTTGGAGGCTCCCATGTCCTGAGCAAGTATCATTACAGAAGAGCCCATCCAAGGGTACCCCACTGTCCACTCTGCTTTGAAGACAACAGCCCCCCATAATCAGAAACAGCTTTAGTCACATGCCAGATGTCCATGCTTCCCTTCCAATTATTTTCAGAAACATCATAAAGAACCATTAGTGACAGTGTGAAATGTTCTTTTGTAAAAAAAATCTGTCCAACCTTATGAGTTCAGTTTGATATGAAGATTGCAATCTGCTTATTCCTAATGGTCGGGTTTTTTTGTTTGTTTGTTGTTTTTTTTGGGGGGGGGCAGGATAAGGATCTCTTTGACTTGAACTCTTATCACCAGAAATACTACCACATGTTTGGTATAATCACAAAGAACAGACAGTCTTACAAAAATTTTAACCAAATGTCTTCTTATATTACATACACAACTGCATGCATGTATTATGTAATATTGTGTGTATTAAATTACATACGCACACTACATTAGTATACCCTGAGCACTTCCTAAGACTAATATGAACAATCAAAAGTTCTGGGAAGTGCAGGATCCATATCATGAAGTAATATTTCTTCTGAACTCTGCCCTGGTCAGGCCACTGGGGAATATAGTGTCAAGTTCTGGAAACCACATTTGGAAAAGGGTATTGACCAATTAGAGAAACTCTGGAGAGCGAGAACAGCACAACCAACATAGTCTTTAGGCTTCTTTAGGGCAGAGTCTGGGTCATGCCCTCCCTTGAACCCACTGTCCCTGACACAGTGTCATATATTGAACATGCTCAAACGTATGTGTTGGATGAATGAATGAGTAAATGAAGCCATATTTAATGCACAATTTTTGAAGGAAGTACATATGTTTAACCTGGCAGATAAAAGCTATAAAGACATGACAGCTCATTTCAAATACTTGAAGGTTATCTTGGAGAAGAGGGCAGAGATTTATTCTCTCTTGTTCTTTGGACCAGAACTAGGGCTACTTAGTGAAAACTACAGGAAGGCAGCTTTGACCCAGCATCATTGTTGACTTGTATAGCTACCTTGAAGAACTACAGGATGCTTGGGTAATTCCCAGCACTTGATTTTAATTTGAGCATTGTAGGGACATAGAAAACTTGGGCTTGTGGCCAACTTAATAACTTGATCATGAAATCTTTATTGTGCGTGGTGCCAGATGATGCTGAGGGCAGGGTGGGTAGGTTAAAAATTAAGGACTTCTTCCCTTTAGAAGCTTATGGTCTATTCAGGAATTCAGACAAGTAAGCAGGTCATCACAGTACCACAAGGTGAGAAAGGCTACCGTAGGGGAAGAAGGTTAGGCACCTACAGCAGTGGGTCCCCAGGGACCCCAGGAGGCTTAGATCAAGTGATAGTGAGGGGATGGGGGTGTGATTCGGCATGCATAAAAAGTCCGAGGTGGAGACTTCCTTGGTGGTGCAGTGGTTAAGAATCCGCCTGCCAATGCAGGGGACGTAGGTTCGATCCCTGGTCTGGGAAGATCCCACATGCCACAGAGCAACTAAGTCCGTGAGCCACAACTACTGAGGCTGCACCCCAGAACTACTGAAGCCCATGTGCCTAGATCCCATGCTCTGCAATAAGAGAAGACACCGCAATGAGAAGCCCGCACACTGCAATGAAGAGTAGCCCCTGCTCTCTGCAACTAGAGAAAAGCCCGCATGCAGCAACGAAGACCCAACACAGCCAAAAACATAAATAAAATTTAGAAAAAAAAAGAAAAAATAGTCCGAGGCATAGGAGAATGACCGTGGGAGATTCCTCCACCACCTGAACACTGCGTCTTTATTTTATCTTATATTTTATTTTATTTTACTTTTTGGGGGGTGGGAGGACAGAGAAAGGTTTATTGCAGGACCAAGCAAGGAGAACGGGTGGCTTGTGCTCAAAAACTCAAACTCTCCGATGGTTTTCAACCCTGTGTCTTTAAACCAGCCACACTTCCCACTTGTAGTTCTCCTCACTCTTGGCCTGGGACATTTCGTCCTATTTTAGCCTTGGTGACTGAGTTTTGCTTTTCAGGTTCTGATTTTCATTGTTAGGGCTTAATTTGAGGTTCAGTGCCTATATCATTCCTCCTCCTGGCTCATCTCTGAGGGAGTCAGGCCTTTAGTAGACGCAGAGCTCTCCAAATGGAGGGTGATCTTAGGGTATCTGGTTGTCTCTGTCAACATGAACACAGGGGCCAGACACCATGTGCCTGAATCAACAGCCAAGCCTCTGTGATGCTACACACAGCCTGACCAGAATGACACTCCAAAAGCAGCAGCATAAAAGAAATGTTCTGGAAGTAGATAGTAGAGATGGTTACCCAGCCTTATGAATACACTAAAAACCAATGACATGTACACCTTAAAATGGTGAATTCTATGCTGTGTGACTTGTATCTCAATAATAATTTTTTTAAAGCAACAAGAAATGGCTGCTGGGGGAGGCTGAGCTTAAACATCTCTGGTTAAACTTCCTGCTTTCCTCGTATTTACGGGAAGGGGAAGGATTTGTCTTTAGACAGAATATCTTTGCCATCTTTAGACATTCCCAGCAATTGACAGCCCTGTGAAGGCATGAAAAAAATGTGATTAGTGCTGACTCCATACACAGTCTATTAATTAATACCTAAATAATTCCATGTTGCCAGTTTCGTGATTTATAATGTTAAGCAGTCTTCCATATTTATCATCACAGGCAGCACTGAGTGGGGAAGACCTGAAGCTTGGTACCAGTTTTGCCATTAACCAAAACGTCTGTGACCTCAAGGGCAAAGGGGATTTGGGGGGGGGGGTGTCACAGAACCTCTGGGTCTCTGTTTTCTCAACTCTAACATAGGGGGGTTAGATTCAATAGGGCTAATTTGTCTCCATGATTCTGTGAATTTCTAACTTTCAAAATCTCCAAAACAGCCCCGAAAAGTAAGTAGACAGCGATTACTGTCCCTATTTCACCCACAAAGAAACTAAAGACCAGGGAATTTAAAGGACTGCTTAGTGTTTGAACCAGGACCAGAAGTGAGTTCGCCTGAGTTCTAGTCCAGTATTCTTTCTAATGTGAAAGAAATGTGGACACTCCGTGCCAGGAATTTACCATTTAAGTTTATTCAGCTGATAAGGTTTAAGGCAAGATTGTAGGTTCTTGCAAAAGGTAAGCATGGGAGGCAGGAACATCGGAAAGGGCCGGTGGGTCAGAGCTGGGCCATGGCCACCGTGGAGGAGGTAAGTCAGGAGAGGTTGTTTGCTGAGGAGCAAACAGGAGCATAAGGAAAGTAGGAGTTGCCAGGAAACCCTGAGTTTTCCAACTTGGCAATCAGTACACAACTGAGTTTTTATAGGAAATTGCCCAGTTCTTTGGAAATTTCATGTGGTATAAATATGACCTTGAAATTATATATATTAGCTTAGCAAAAGGCAGAAACGTTTTGGAACCCCTGGATTTGAGAGATCTGTTTGTGTTATTGTTATGATGACTTTCAGCAGGACTGGATAACATGAAGTTATATTGCTAAAAACAATTTAATTTTCTGATCTTTGAGACTTCTTAATAACAAGTAAACCTCAAGTAGAGTGAAGGTGGAGGGGAAAAAGCAATTTTTCCTGAATCAAAAAAAGCAAAAAAATTAGGTCTTGGCACTGCATCTACCTAACTGGCTGTGTGTCCTTAGACAATTCACTTAACCTCTCAGATCTTCAATTTCCTCACTACAAATAAGGAGTTAGAGGAGATCATCTATAAAGTCCAGCTTAGCTCTAAAATACCATGACCAGATATCATATACTTCACCACATTCTTCTCCCTGAATCTTGGGTATTTCTGTCTCTTCCAGAAATGGAACCTTCCATGTCACCCTCATTTCTCTTTGCCCTAGAACAGAAAGCCCAGCCACAGTCTGGTACCACCTCCAAGAGCTACCTATAGCAGGTGACACCTAGTGACTCTACCATGACTGTCTACACTGCTAGGGAAGGTTACCATGGATGGACATATTATGCCTGACCTTGGCAAGAAAGGCAATGTAGTATAGCGGTTAAGAGCATAGGCTCCAGAGACAGAGAGACCTGGGTGGAATCCTGTATCTGCCATATACCAATGACTCTGGGCAAGCAAATTCACCATGCCTGGTACCCAGTGAGCACTCAAAAAAGGTTAGCCATGTTGGCCTCTATTCTGGGGTACCAGTACGGCCTTATAAAACCATCATGAGATGGTTAATGTCTAAGAAGAAATGCCATCCTTCTTTTCTCCAACACCTCTGGCAAAATTGTTACCCAAAGGTAACAGCCCACCCAGCCAGTCTCGGAAAAGAGGAAAGTGATTTCCAAGAGGAAGAACATGTGACTCAACATTATTTAAATGAATTGCTCAAATTCTTACGAAGGAGTAGAATGAGAGAAGAGGCAAAGAAAGAGAGGGGATGGGGGAGAATTTAAGGAATAAGAGAAGAAACAGTAGGTAGTGAATGAGAAGGTTATTCCTATTTTGTGATAAAAGGCATTTTTAAGCAAAATTTGATCATTTTATCAAGAAGAAGGAATGTAATTTAGCTAACTTATATTTCCACATAAAGAAATGTGCATGTGCATTTTCTGTGTGTAGAGTATGTCTAAAATTTAGGCGTTGCATGTTTTTAAATATATAGATATATTTGGACACACACATTCCATCTGATATAATCTTTCTTCATCTCTTCCACGTGTCATTGATTTTCTTACCAACTTCAGATTCAGAGCAGATACTGTACCTGGTAGTTTGCCACCAGCTGCCAGTGGCCTCGTGTGAACCTGTTAACCACTGTGGGATGGCAGAGCAACTCTGAATCTAAGGCTAGTCTATGCAGGCCTGCAGCTGCTGCATTCTGATGCATTAAAGCCACAGCAAGTTGCAAAAACAAGAGCTCTGGATCCAGATGCCCTGGGTTCAGATTTTGACTCCATCATTTCCTAGATGTGTGACCTATGGCAATTCCCTCTCAAAGGCTTAGTTTCTACATCTGTAAAATGGGGAATGCACTTGCTTCAAAGGGTGGAGGATTGAATGAGCTAGTGCATGGAAAAAACTTAGCCCAATATACACCGGCAGGCAATGGTCAATACATATTTAATTCTTATGTTCTTTCTCTGGGAACCGTGGGATGTAGGATCTTATGATTGGTCCCAAGTTCAAGGATATGGGCTAATGTAAATACAATCTTGAGTGTGGAGGAGATGGGTTTTAGAGGATCTGTACCATGGCCCCTGCCCCATATCAACTTAGTACCTATTTTCCAGTGTAACACACTGAATCTCAGAAGGCAAGGAAGATAATTTTTGGTTACAATCAGAAGCATGACAGAAACATCAAAATTATTTTCATTGAGCCATGTAAATTACAAAAACATAGGTAATAGTTCTTTTTATTTGGCCTCAGTTAAAAAAAATAAATTTCCTGCAAGAAAAAATAAATAAAAGCAAAGAAAAACATTGAATGCCAGGACTTCCCCGGTGGTGCAGTGGTTAAGGATCCACCTGCCAATGCAGGGGACACGGGTTCGAGCCCTGGTCTAGAAGGATCCCACATGCCACGGAGCAACTAAGCCTATGTGCCACAACTACTAAGCCTGAGCTCTAGAGCCCACGAGCCACAACTACGGAGCCCGTGTGCCACAACTACTGAAGCCCACGTGCCACAACTACTGAAGCCCGTGCACCTAGAACCCATGCTCCACAACAAGAGAAGCCACCGCAATGAGAAGCCTGCACACAGGAACAAAGAGTAGCCTCTGCTCACCGCAACTAGAGAAAGCCTGCGTGCAGCAACAAAGACCCAATACAGCCAAAAATAAAAAGAAATAAATAACATAAAATTTATTTAAAAAGAAAACATTGAACACCATCTCTGGAAGAACCACTAATTCCGTATTCTTTTCAAAATTTTCTTATTGTGGTAAAATACACATAACCTAAAATTTACCATCTTAACCATGTTTTGTGTGTACAGTTCAGTGGTATTAAATACATTCATATTGTTGCGCAACCATCACCACCATCCAACTTCAGAACTCTTTTCACCTCACAAAACTGAAACTTTGTACCCATTAAACAATAACTCCGCTCCCAGCCCCGGGACAACCACCTATCTGCTTTCTCTTGGATTTTGACTACTCTAAGGAACTAAGTGGAATCAAACAGTGTTTCTGCTTTTTTTAAAAAATTTATTTATTTATTTTCGGCTGCATTGGGTCTTTTTCTCTAGTTGCGGTGAGCAGGGGCTACTCTTTGTTGCGGTGCGCAGGCTTCTCATTGCGGTGGCTTCTCTTGTTGTGGAGCACAGGCTGTAGGTGCACGGGCTTCAGTAGTTGTGGCATGCGGTTTCAGTAGTTGTGGCGTGAGGGTTCAGTAGTTGTGGCTTGTGGGCTCTAAAGCTCAAGCTCAGTAGTTGTGGCACACAGGCTTAGCTGCTTCACGTCATGTGGGATGTTCCCAGACCAGAGATCGAACCCGTGTCCCCTGCATTGGCAGGCGGATTCTTAACCACTGCGCCACCAGGGAAGCTCTCTGTTTTTCTTTTAAATAGATCTTTATTGGAGTATAATTGTTTCACAATACTGTGTTAGTTTCTGTTGTACAACAAAGTGAATCAGCCGTCTGCACACGTATATCCCCATATCCCCTCTATCCTGAGCCTCCCTCCCACCCTCCCTATCCCACGTCTCTAGGTCATTGCAAAGCACCGAGCTGATCTCCCTGTGCTATGCGGCTGCTTCCCACTAGCTAACTGTTTTACATTAGGTAGTGTATATATGTCGATTCTACTCTCACTTCGCCCCAGCTTCCCCCTCCCCCCACCCCGTGTCTTCAAGTCCATTCTCTATGGCTACAACTTTATTCCTGTCCTGCCCCTAGGCTCATCAGTACCATTTTTTTCTTTTTAGATCCATATATATGGGTTCACATATGATATTTGTTTTTCTGTTTCTGACTTACTTCACTCTGTATGACAGATTCTAGGTCCATCCACCTCACTACAAATAACTCAATTTCGTTTCTTTTTATGGCTGAGTAATATTCCGTTGTATATATGTGCCTCATCTTCTTTATCCATTCACCTGTCCACGGACACTTAGGTTGCTTCCATGTCCTGGCTATTGTAAATAGAGCTGCAATGAACATTGTGGTACATGACTCTTTTTGAATTATGGTTTTCTCAGGGTATATGCCCAGTAGTGGGATTGCTGGGTCGTATGGTAGTTCTATTTTTAGTTTTTTAAGAAACCTCCATCCTATTCTCCATAGTGGTTTCTGTTTTTGTGATTGGTTTATTTCACTTAGCATAATGTCCTTAAGGTTCATCCATATTGTAGCATGTATCAGGATTTCCTTCCTTTTTTAAGGCTGAATAGTATCCCATTGTATTTATATACCACATTTTGCTTATTCATTCATTCATCAATGGACATTTGGGTTGCCTCTAAGCTGTCGTGAATCATGCTGCCATGAACATGTATGTACAAATATCTATTGAAGACCCTGCTTTCGATTCTTTTGAGTATATACACAGAAAGAGACTTGTGCTGGAATCATTTTATAATTCTATTTTTAATTTTTTGAGGAACCATCATACTGTTTTCTAAAGTGGCCAATCCAATTGGTTTTTATCCTGCCCAACCCCATTAGGTTTTTCACAACATGCCTATAAAAGGTAGAGTCACCATACATACAGCAAGCGGTGTGCTAAGTGCTTTTTGAGCCCTGTCTCATATAATTATCTCAATAGCCCTACGAGTAGGTATATTAGCGTTGTGCCCATTTTACAGATGAGGAGACGGTCCAGGTCAGAGGGCCACTGGAATTCACACCAATCAGCCTTTTGCTCCAGGACCAGTGTTCTCATCACTGCAGGTGCCGCCTCCGATCTGGGTTGTCCGATCTCAGGGACCCAGCACCCCTGGTTTGGGTAGAAGGAAAAGGCGGTGTGCTGAGAGGAAAACCTAATGCATACCTAGGGCTGCAGTTGGAACAGGGTCTGTGTGCAGAGCCAGGGGTGAAGCCAAAGCTGTAAAGGGACCATGACAAAAACCCAAAGTCGGGCAGTTTTGTCTTTAAAATTGCTAAGAGGAGTAGGGTGTAAATGCAAATCTCATTTCTCTCACCTTCCCACCCCGTAGACGCGTTTAGTAGCTTCGATAGCTTTAGAGCTACCAGAGACGTATCTGAAATAACAGTGCACTGTTTAGATTTGAGTCCTCTTTTTTTTTTTTGCGGTACGCAGGCCTCTCACTGTTGTGGCCTCTCCCGTTGTGGAGCACAGGCTCTGGACGCACAGGCTCAGCGGCCGTGGCTCACGGGCCCAGCCGCTCCGCGGCCTGTGGGATCTTCCCGGACCGGGGCACGAACCCGTGTCCCCTGCATCGGCAGGCGGACTCTCAACCACTGCGCCACCAGGGAAGCCCTTGAGTCCTCTTAAGCAGCTTGATACTGCATGGAGTCAAGTGTTCTCTGGCCCAAATCATTTCCCCCCAGATATAGCAATACGTCGAGTCTTCTCATTATGTGAGGTTCCCGTATGGCTTTTCCACCTCCTCTCTAAGATTCAAAGTGCTTTTATATAGAGGCCCTAGTGATCTAACCAATTCACCCAAAAGGTACGCAGTGGACAGCTATTACTATTTTCAAATTATGGACTGAGAAATTGAGATACACAGAAAGAAACAAAGCCACTCTGCAATTTGGAAAGCCATCTGTGATGCTACAAAAATGTTTCAGTGGACTCTTGACCACATAGATCATTATTTTTATTGCCCTCTCCCTAGATGAGATGCAGCTTAGTTTGAGAGTTGTTTATAGTTTGGCAAGCTATTAAGTAAAAGAACCTAATTTCAATTCTCCATTCTGGTGGGTGATAAGAATAAAGGGAATTTAGTTTAGGGGAAGAGGAAATGATAAGAACAGGGAGGAAGGCTTTTATTTAGAAGCCTTTTGGATAATCCATGGATTTAATTTATCCAACCATGGGCTGGGGGCCAGATAGAGTGGGTTGAATTCCTAAGCCACAACTATGAGCGCACGGTCGGTGTCGGTTCCCACATCTCCCTTGCCGCAGGAGCCCATGACTGAGATAACAACAGTTCGGCAAGTTGATGTACCACTGGGGTATCACCAAGGAGAGGGCCCAGAAGCAGAGGAGACATAAACAGCTTATTTCTTTTATCCTTCTCACTGTTTCTTGCTCCGTCTCTGTTGTTGTCATCCATTTTTCATTCCATCCCATTTCCTCTTTTTTCCCTTTCATTTCCTCATTTGGGGGCAGTGAGAGGTCACGGTCTTGCTGCCAACAGTTGCGACACCCTCAGTAGTCATGGCGGCCACGAAGCCAGGGTTGGACCCCGTCTAGCGACCTTGAGGGAGCATCCGGTCTTCAGCAGGAGGGAGTCTGTAACAGCACAGGGGGTCTGCAGCTTTCATGTAGACCCTTCACTTTGAATTTTGTTGCTGATGTCTTTTGTCAAAGGCCATTTAAAATTTGAGGATGCGTAGTCTCACCTGTTAGTCTTTTCTTTATGGTGTCCTGGTTTTGTCTTATGTAGGAAGACCTGCCCAATGCTAAGATTATATATTTAAACAGATACATCATATTTCTCTCAACAGAAATTCAGGCAAGCCAACACATTGGAAATAGGGCTGTCTCATAAAATTTGGAACGTGTGGATATTATGCATGTACTGGGAGTCTAAAATTTATTCTCCCCAGAAAAGTGCCCAGAGTTATCTTTCCTCCTGGTTCCTTCTCTCACTTCCTCTCCCCCCCTCCGCCACCCCTCACCTACACCCTAGCCATTTCATCTTAGGATGGGGGGAGCATTCAGTTGCTAGAACCAGAAACCCATTCAGACTAACTTAAGGAGATGGAGATTGCTTGTACATTTATAAGGGAATATTATGAAACCCAATGTTGAGAATTACTCTTGGGGCCCTGAAGAGTCCCAGGCAGCTACGCTTCCTCTTCCCTTTCTCTCAGTTTTCTTTGTCTCTGAGCATCATCTCCTCCCTGTAATCCAGTGTCCTTCATTTGCACATGAAATAAGACTACTACGTGCCTCACAGGGTCCTGCCACAGAATCATATGGGTCCAACACCCACAGAAAACTAACAGCCTCAGGCTCAGTGTCCCAACTCCAAGCGCTATATGAAAAGATCTGATTGACTCCAAGTGGGTCAGATGCCCACTCCTGGTTCAATTACTGATGGCCGGGAGCATCAGTCATGTAGCTGCCCCTCAGAGACAGTGGGCAAGGTTAGGCTCTTGAAGAAGGGAATGTGGCAGGGAGGAAATGACTGGTGTACCTAGTCCAGTTACCATGCCCATGTTGCTCTGAGACGTCTGTTCCCCTTCACGTTTGCCCTTAATTTTCTCTAAGTGGATTTGCGTTTTGCCCATAGCAGGATTTATATCAGATCCAGGACCCTTTGGGGATGGACTGTGGTCTGTTCATTAGGGGAAGTTCTGATCTACAATTGCATTCTTGTGGATGTTAGGGAAAGGGGAAAAAATCCCTGGGCTGCGGATGGAGCAGGATAAGTAATTCCAGCAGCCCTGGCCACAGGGCAACGGTTTAGTGTGGCCACTCCCCACCACACAGGCCACCACTGAGGGTGAGCGGAGGAAGGTATGGAAAGGCTGTTGTTGTCCGTGTCTGGTTTTTCTTCCTACTGCACATTACTCTTGTCATGTGGCTGGTGGAGTGTGGTGGTGGCAATACACAGAAAAAGTTGAATCCAGGAATTGTTTCTGGAGTTCTCTTCAGAGAGTCAATATAGTCTAAAGAAGCTGACTCTTTAGAAAAGAAATCTTTTTCATTTCTGCAAGCAGACTTAGGATTTGGGGGTACCTAGAAAGAGAGGATATGGAGGGGCCTTGACTGGTTACACAGCCTCTGTGATGCTCTATTTCCTTATCTGTAAACGAGGAAACAATTTGCCTGGTGATGGAGGATCTTTTGAGGTCCCACTAAACTCCAAAATAATGTCATTATATTATATTAGAGTGATTTATAACGTACAAATAATTTAATCAGCATACCACTTTTTAGCACACCAAAAAAATATTCATTGCTAAAATGCTCAGTGGACAAAAAATCATGACGGCTACATGTTGAGACCAAATCAATATTAAAATGTTGTTAAAATATCTCTCTTCTTCACTTCGCCTGTCTTTAACCAGCCACCTTCGTCCAGAATAGTCCCCCAGAGTATAAAATGCCGCCTCAGCATGAGAGAAATGCGTCCGTTGATTCTCCATATGGAGGCTGTTATAGAACCACCACAAAGGCACAGAGCTGGGTTTGAAAACATCTTCCCATGCAAGTTTTAAGCATTGACCCAGACTGCTGTTGCTGACACGGGAATAAGCACTGATGGCTTTTGAGAAATCAGTCATCCTCTTCTAACACATGATTCTTTTGGAAAAGTATGACACAACAAATGGCAATTACTCGCAACGATTTGGATTTAGATTTTTGCCTCAAGGTTCGGGCATGGTAAATATGCAGGAGCTTAAAAACGTTTAAGGTTATTTGACGTCTCCTGAGCCACTGTAGATGGAAAGGATTTGCAGTGTTGACCGAAGGAACAGGCCTGTTTCAGGGAAGTTCTGAATCACACTTGCCCAAATGTGATCATAGCTGTATGTACCTCAGAGGGACTGGCAATCCATCACTTAGCAGTATTGGTAACTAGATTCATTTTACATGACACACAAACGTGAATCCCTTGTTCTTTTTACTTTTTTGTGTGTGTGGTCCCCAAATAGTTAAGATTCCCTACTGTGAGGACTGTCTATTCCAGCTCCATGGAATGACTGGGTGGGCAAGATGGAGACACTTGCCCCAAACATTAAAGGCTACGACACCCCACTTGGACCACCCTGGTATTCTCATCAGAATCAACTGGATAAAAGGGACTCCCTCTCCTACCTTTACTAGGGACATTGACCAAGAGCAAGGATAACTCTTTGCCTCCAGAAGAATTGGTCTTATTCTGACTCCGGGCCAGCAAAGGGCTTCTGGAAAGGGCCAGATACTACATATTTTTGCCTTTGTGGACCTTTCCGTCTTTGTTACTCAACTGTGCCATTTACAAACAGTCATTAGACAATATATTTATATGAGTGGACGTGGTCAGAGTTCACCTGCAACCCACAGGACGTAGTTTGCTGGCCCCTGCAAGAGTCAAGCCCTTTATGAACTAGAGAGTTCTATGCTAGAAAATTGGTCCAGATAGTAAGGGAAGGCTAGCTCCATACAGCTGATATCGAGTGCCTCCTAAATGACTTGTGTCACTCTTGGTCCCCAGGAAGGTCTTGGACACAAGCTACATATTGGCCCAAGAATAAAAGGGCTTTGGAGTGACGGTCAGAAGGTGGGTGCCTAGCCCTCCAGAGCCCTCACCCTCCAGACTGGCACAACAGATCACAGTCTCCTAAGTTCTCTGGCTTGAAGCATGGGAACCACAGGTACCCTGCCAGGCTGGGCCCGGCTCTTGGGTGGGGCTGAAGTAGCAGTGAGTGGAGGGTATGCCCTGTGGATGCTAACTTGGGTCTAGTACAAGGAAGGAGTGCTAGGTGGCACTCAATCAGCAACTTTCAAATGTTGTGTCTCTTTT
The DNA here is from genome assembly GCF_059928025.1 of Delphinapterus leucas. NCBI lineage: Eukaryota > Metazoa > Chordata > Mammalia > Artiodactyla > Monodontidae > Delphinapterus > Delphinapterus leucas. The sequence goes on along the minus strand of NC_143141.1, from coordinate 64,014,624 downwards.
TTTTTTTTTTTTTAAACATCTTTATTGGGGTATAATTGCTTTACAGTGGTGTGTTAGTTTCTGCTTTATAACAAAGTGAATCAGTTATGCATATACATATGTTCCCATATCTCTTCCCTCTTGCGTCTCCCTCCCTCATCTTGTGTCTCTTAACTGTGTCACCAGATGTGTATTAGCGTCCTCTCTTAAAAAGAAACAATATGAGCCTCTCCCTGACACAGGAAGACGGAAGTTTTCAGACGCGTGATCTTGGCATTATGGCACACTAACAGCTGTCCTTTTGGTATCTCTCCTTCAACCTTCCTGACCCTGGCCCTGCCCCGACATAACCTGTGCTCCCCTGACCACTTATCTCCAGGAGACCTATGGCCTGTCCACTTGGCTCTGCCCAGGACCCACACCCAGGCTGCCCCCATCCTTCCTCTGAGGGCTGAGGGAGCACCCCCTCTTTGGGACCTCTCTTCCAGGGGCTCACATTCCCACTCAGTTCAGAAAAGCAACAAAAGCCAGTATATAGGCCAGCTTGGCAGATATCCATTTAAAGAATGTCCTTGAAGCTTCCATGTTTCAAAACATTTTCAGCAAGTTTTCATTGAATTGTTTTAACTATTGCTGCAGGGAAGGCCCTGAAACTAAGGCTGGGGTTACAAAGGAACTCAGACAGAGGCCTCCTTTAATGTGTTTCCTTTTCCAAACAGGTTGAAGAAACAGAGTCCCGGCAGGTAGTATGGGAACATGCCTAGAGATGCAAAAAAAACACAGCAAACCTCTAGAGTATCAGAGCAGAGATGAGAGAGGGTGGAAATTACCCTCTACGTTCATTTTTTAAAGCTCATTATTTACTTTTAAAGTACTGTTTGTGCAGAACCCAAGGACAGGAACGTACTGACCCATCCTTCCTCTGGCCGGCTGCCCTCCTGCTGATGGTAAATGTAAACGCCCGGAGTACTGGTAAACCGCCTGGTGGAAGCACGAATTGGAAAAGACAAAAAATAAGCTTCCTTGAGACCATGAGTGCTCCAGGATCCTGCATATGTAAGATGCGTTAGTTCGTTAGTAAGTTCCCAGACACTGCAGATGCTGGGCGTGGGCGGGCGCCACTGACGCAGAAGGTGATGTGCGCAGACGCTCTGGTAATCTCTGGGGACCTGTCTGGTCTGTGGCACATACGTTGGGGCCTCCATCAGGGATAGGCAGAGGCCAGGGCAGGACATAGTGGCCTGGGTTCAGGGGAACGAGACAAAACTCCACAGGGGTTTTGGAGTTCATTCAGCAGAACATTGCATGCAGAGCAGTGCGTGTCTGCACTAAGAGTCCTCTCCAGCTAAGGGCCTGGAGTCCCCAAGAAGTGGAGTGATGTCAGCAGAGAGCGGCCAAGAATGCCATTCTTCCTACAAAATTTGACAGGTTGTCCTAGGCTGAGGCTCTCAAGATTTCAGGCAGAGAGGCTCAAAGAAATGCAGTTCACTATAGCATGAGTCAGGTGCCTTGTCCCAGGACAAGCGTAGCATGAGACTTCCCTGAGTTCCTTTTAATGGTGCAATTGTCAAACCTCTTTTGAAGACCTGCCTTTTAATGCCTTCCCCTGCTCCCTTCTCTTGGTTTTCAAGGGAACAGGGGTTTATACCTGCACTTCTTTTAAACTGCAGCTTTGGCTCTAACGGGATGCTAATAGTCTCTTAGTATAATGTCAGCGACAAGCTAGAAGAACTCAGAGATTACAGGGAGGGGGAAATGGTTCCAAGAATATGCCCTTAACTCTGCCATAGATCTGACACCCCAGAAACATTTGGAAGGCAGAATGGAGCTGGATTCCGTAACTCAGGCGGTGTTGTCTTCCTACCAGAGGTCCAACGCTCTTTCCCACCTCCACTCCCCAAGTTGTGGCAGAAGAACCCCTTTCAAATTGCCCCCACCCTAAATTGATTGTATCTGATTAACCACAGTGCGATGTTGCAGCAGGGGGGCAGTCAGAGGCCCAGGATGTCCTTTGCTGTCTCTCATTGGCTGCAGATGTTGGAGCCTGGAGTTGCCGACAGAGATTTCAGAGAGCTCCACCTCTGTCCTTCCTGATTCTCCAGTGAGGGCTCTTATTTGATGGGCGTTTGGGGAAGTGGGAGGCAAGAGAGCTTTAGCTCTTTGGGGAATCTTGATTTCCTCAGCGTAGATTGACTAAACTTTTCCAGAAAGTTAGATACAGGCAAATTTACAATCTCACTCTATGTGTGAATATTTGTGGAGTTGAGTAGCTCAAAAATGGCCACTATTCTGGGCCTTAGGCTGATGAAGGAAAATGGTGTATCACCACAGAGTAGCAAAGATACGCTGTGTTGGTGTCCAACACACTTAAAGCTTGGTTCCTCCGCTTATGTTGAAGTAACCTTGTGCTAATTGTTAACTGCACTGTGGCTCAATTTGCTCATCTATAAAAATCGTGCCTCCTTCTGAATTGCCATGAGGACTTACTATAAAGTAACCAGCGGGCAGCCAGACATAGTAAGTGACCGATGAAGAGTAGCTGCTATCAGAATTAGTATTGTTAAAATGACTATACTACCCAAGGCAATCTGCGGATTCAATGCAATCCTTATCAAAATACCAGTGGCATTTTTCATACAAGTAGAACAAATAATTCTAAAATTTGTATGGAAACACGAGAGACCCTGAAAAGCCAAAACAATCTTGAGAAAGAACAGAGCTGGAGGTTTCACACTTCTGGATTTCAAACTATACTACAAAGACAGTAATCAAAACAGTATAGTAGGGCTTCCCTGGTGGCGCAGTGGTTGGGAGTCCGCCTGCCGATGCAGGAGACACGGGTTCGTGCCCCGGTCTGGGAAGATCCCACATGCCGTGGAGCGGCTGGGCCCATGAGCCGTGGCCGCTGAGCCTGCGCGTCCGGAGCCTGTGCTCCACAATGGGAGAGGCCACAACAGTGAGAGGCCCGTGCACCGCAAAAAAAAAAAAAAAAAAATGGGACTACATCAAACTAAAAAGCTTTTGCATAGTGAAGGAAACTATCATCAAAACAAAGAAAAGCCACCTAGTGAACGGAAAAGACATTTGCAAATGATATATCCAATAAGGGGTTAATATCCAAAATATATAAAGAATTCATACGACTCAACATAAAAAAAAAATGGGAAGAGGGCCTGAGTACACATTTTTCCAAAGAAGACATACAGATGGCCAACAGGCACATGAAACGATGCTAAATATCACTAATCATCAGGAAAATGCAAATCAAAACCACAACGAGATAACAGTGTAAAACCTGTCAGGATGGCTATTATCACAAAGACAACAAATAACAAATGTTGGCGAAGATGTGAAGAAAAGGGAACACTTGTGCACTGCGTGTGGGAATGTAAATTGGTGCAGCCACTATAGAAAACAGTATGGAGGCTCCTCAAAAAATTAAAAATAAAACTACCATACAATTCATTGATTTCACTCCTGGGTATTAATCCAAAGAAAATGAAAACGCTAATTCAAAAAGATATCTGCACCCCTATGTTCATTGCAGCATTATTTACAATAGCCAAGCTATGGAAGCACCCTGAGTGCCTATCAATAGACAAGTGGATAGAGAATATATATATCACTCATCCATAAAAAGAATGAAATCTTGCCACTTTCCACAACATGGATGGACCTAGAGGATATCATGCTAAGTGAAATACGTCAGACAGAGAAAGACAAATACTGTATGATTTTACTTACATGTGGAATCTAAAAACTAAAACAAATGCCCAAACATAAAAAAAAAAAATAGATACAGAGTCATAGGTGGTTGCCAGAGGGGAGAGAGGTGTGGGGAGGAGAGAACTAGGTGAGGGAGATTAAGAGTTACAAACTCACAGTTACAAAATAAATGAGTCACAGGTATGAAACGTACAGCATGGGGAATATAGTCAATAATTGTGTAATATCTTTGTATGGTGACAGATGGTAACTAGACTCATCGTGGTGATCATTTTGAAATGTATAGAAATATCCAATCACTGTTGTGCACCAGGAACTAACATAGTGTTGTAGGTCAATATACTTCAAAAACAAACAAACAATTACTCAGCCATAAATAGAAATGAAACTGAGCTATTTGTAGTGAGATGGAGGGACCTAGAGTCTGTCATACAGAGTGAAGTAAATCAGAAAGAGAAAAACGAATACCGTATGCTAACACATATATATGGAATCTAAGAAAAAAAAATGGTTCTGATGAACCTAGAGGCAGGACAGGAATAAAGACACAGACGTAGAGAATGGACTTGAGGACATGGGGAGGGGGAAGGGTAAGCTGGGACAAAGTGAGAGAGTAGCAGCTGCATAGCACAGGGAGATCAGCTCGGTGCTTTGTGACCACCTAGAGGGGTGGGTTAGTGAGGGTGGGAGGGAGACGCAAGAGGGAGGGGATATGGGGATATATGTATACGTATAGCTGATTCACTTTGTTATACAGCAGAAACTAACACAACATTGTAAAGCAATTATGCTCCAATAAAGATGTTAAAAAACAAACAAACTCATAGAAAAAGAGACCAGATTTGTAGTTACCAGAGGCAGGGTGTGGGGGGGGATAATTGGATGAAGGTAGTCAACAGGTACAAACTTCCAGTTATAGAATAAATAAGTACTAGGGATATAATGTACAGCATGGTAAATATAATTAATGCTGCTGTATGTTACATATGAAAGTTGTTAAAAGAGTAAAACCTAAAATTTTTCCTATTTCTTTAATTTTGTACCTATATGAGATGTTGGATGTTCACTAAACTTTCTGTGATAATCATTTCATGATATATGTAAGGCAGATCATTATGCTGTACACAAACTTACACAGTGCTACATGTCGATTATATCTCAATAAAGCTGGAAGAAAAAAAGCTTTCTTCTCTTGGCCTCTGTGACTCAATCATCTCTGGGGTTTTCTCCTACTCCTCTGGCACCCTGTCCATCTTCTTTAACACTCATTATCCTCTCCCTGACCCTTAAATGTTAGAAAGCTTCATGGCTTAATCCTATTCCGTGTCTTTTATCACATTACATTTTCTCCCTAGGCAATCTCATCTACACTCTCTCTTCAATCAGCATCTATACACTGTTGATTTAAAACCATGCAAATTTAGTTGAGATCTCTTCTCTGAGCTCCAGAGTAATTACTACCTCTTTCAATGGCAAACTCAATATGTCCAGAATGAAGCTCGTATAAATTTGACTGATACCACCATCAATTCAATTATGCATATTTGAAATATAGGCACCTCAACACCTCTCTGCTCCCCACCTCCTATATACACCTCATCTCCAAATTTTGTTGATATTATCCTCCCACTTCCCTCCATTGCCATTCCTTCCACTACCCCCAGCTTTTAGCTCCCATCTCCTCTTACCTGCATTACTGAAATAGCTCAAAACTCATCTGTGCACATCTAGTCTGTCCCTGCAAGAGTCCATTCACACCATGGCCAGGATGATATTTTTGAAATGTGAATCTGCAAATCTAATCATGCAAATTTAATTCTCTCCCTCTCATTCTCTCTCTCTGTCTCTCTCTGTCTCTCTCTCTTTCACACACACACACACACACACACACACACACACACACACACAGCTTAAAAGAAGGCTGTAAACAAAAATTATCAACATGGACTGGCCCTCTCTTGTCTTATCTTACCATGCTTTCCTTGCTCTCTGCTTTTCTGTCATCCTGGTCCTGTCTCAGCCCTTTAGCTTTCATCCTGCCTCGGTCTTTGCCTGTGCTCTTCCATCTGTATGAGATGCTCTTTTCTCTCCTCATTATCTGGTTAACTCCTTCTCTTCCTCCAGATCTGAAATCAATTGTCCTTTTCTGGAGGAAACCTTCCCTGAACCCCTTGACCAAGTAAGTGTCACTCTGCTATGTTCACACTGGCACAATGTATCTCTCACTTGTAGTGCTTATAGCAGTTGTAATTTTACAATAGTTTCCATGGTTATTTAATTCATGTATGATACCTCTGCCAAGCTTTAAGCTCCATGAAATAAAAAATTGTGTCTGGTTTTGCTCACTCTTACATCTCTAGCATCAAGCATAGTGTAGGTGTTTAATAAATATTTATTAAAGTGGATAAATGAATAAAAATTACTCTTCCGTGCTTCTCTTTTCTCATCATGCTTAGGTCTATCTCTGCCTGTTTAACAAATTATCTAAGCAGAGGAGGACGCTGAAGGGAATGGTAAGGCAGCAAGAAAATCATGTCCCACAGAAACAAAGTAAATTGCTTCATTGCAATTAGGCTTCTAAGAAGAATTCTTTGCTTCTTCCTTGAAGATGAAACTGGAATATTAAAATTGATATTTTGGTCCCAGGAAGATAAACTGTAAGCCATCATCGAAAATGTCTATTGTTGGAAGTTCCCTGGTGGTCCAGTGGTTAGGACTGAGCACTTTCACTGCTGTGGCCTCAGATTCAATCCCTGGTCAGGGAACTAAGATCCCACAGGCCCTGTGGCAGGGCCAAAAAAAAATGTCTATTGTTGAGACTGGTGACTCACTTTGACCTTCCTACCTCTAAGCCATGAGAGGCCATCAAAACAGCTCTATCATCCAAGGAATCACAAGCCCCGGTCTTCACCTGTTCTTTACTGTCTTACTTAAAGCATGAGAAGTTTCCATTTCAAGGCATTCCTCCCTATATTGTCAAGCCTCTGGCTGGGCTGGGCTGTAGTTGTCTTGGTGGAACAGGGTCAGTGTTTCTAAGAGCAGGATATGGTTTGGGATTATACTGAAGAGGGTAATCCTGGGGAAGTAAAGGTGATTATTAAGCCAAGTATGGAACCACAACTGGTGGCCAGGAATGAGTTGATGTCAATGATTACTACAGAGATGGTGGTAGCTTCTAAAGGTGGGAATCCAGTACATGGTCCAGGTATAAAAACTAAGGGAGAGGGTCTTCCCTGGTGGCACAGTGGTTAAGAATCCACCTGCCAGTGCAGGGGACACGGGTTCCAGCCCTGGTCCGGGAAGATCCCACGAGCCACGGAGCACCTAAAGCCCGTGCGCCACAACTACTGAGCCTGTGCTCTAGAGCCCGCGAGCCACAACTACTGAAGCCCATGTGCCTAGAGCCCGTGCTCCGCAACAAGAGAAGCCACCGCAATGAGAACCCGCGCACCTCAACGGAGAGTAGCCCCCAGCTCACCGCAAGTAGAGAAAGCCCACGCTCAGCAACGAATACCCAACACAGCCAAAAATAAATGAATAAAATTAAAAAATTTAAAAAAACTAAAGGTGAGGGAAGATGCAAGGGATGATCCAGAATTAGATGGAGTCGACCTGGTGGATGTTAAAGAGCAGAAAGGTATCATGGGGCAAGTAAGGCCAAGATGTGCTAGTCTGGAACACAAGACTAAGTTGGCTTTGTTGACTATTAAACTAGATAGATTTGAGGTGTTTTAATCAATGCTTGCTCCTCATTTGATGTTCTTTCCCTGATTCTTATGTGATTTTTGTCATCTTAGACACATTTAAGTAGAAAGACAAATAGAAGTAAGTTCTTAGACAGCTTATTAGTAAAGAAGCAAAGAATTGGAAGAAATTGATCTTTCCTTTCACAAAGACCTCATTCCTCACAAAAATGGAACTCTCAGTCAAGGATTTGGTCCTTTAAAAAAAAAAAACAGAAAAGAAAGCATGAACTCTATCCCTTTTTTGACTAAATACTGCCAACTGATGCTGTTTGGAACTAGAAACTTCCTCTCTTTCCACATGTTAAATGCATATTTTTTTTAAATGCAATTTGGCCCCTTGGTTCCCCTGTTCTCTGTAGAGAAACAAAATGGTCAGTAATTCATTTCAACATTCAAATTTAGCTGAAAAGCTCTTGGTGATTCAAGCCCACAGATGTAAGGTGAAAGGTTCCAGAGAGCAAGTGGAAGCCATGAGTTTACCAAAAGTCTGTGACTTTCTTCAAAGCTTGCAGGATCCCAAGGCTTAGCCTTTTTGAGGAAGAATAACCAGTGGACAGCTGCGAGGTTTTGAGCCCCTAGAAGATGAGGCCCACCCCGAGAAGGGCAGGGGCAGCCGGGCCCAAGCCACATTTGGCCGGTCTCCCGCCTGCCTTGCGGCCGTCCCCCGCTCCCCGGAGACATCCTCTGGGTGGGAGGAGGCCCACTGCCAGAGAACACAGTCTGATGTTTTCTGTTCCTGCTGCAGGAAGTCCCCCTTCCCCTGCCACCCGCCACATCCTCAGCCTGCAGACAACGCTTAGAGAGGAGAAGGGAAGCGAGGCTGTGAAAGGCAGATCTCCGTGGTGGGGTTTAAAGCACTTTCCCCCAGACCTTGAAAGGACACTCTAGATTCATTCATTTTCGCTTTGCTATTTCTTCGGTATTTAAGAAGCCGCTAAGAGAATTGACCCTGGAAAGACAAATTCTTGAATGCATACAGCTAGCTATTACCACAAGAACTGACTTTGAGTCACCTCTGACTTCCCCTCCTACACTCCTCTCCCTGCCTGACTTGGCTGCGGCCACACAAGCCTCCTGACTGATGATCAATCAGCCAAATGCTGTCCTACCTCACGGCCTTTGCCCACCCTGGTCTTGCCCACATATCTCTATGGCTTGCTCCCTTGCTTCATCTGGGGCTTTGCTCAGATGTCATCTTGGCAGACAGGTCTCTCCTGGCCACCGTGCTCATACTCTTATCCTACTTTATTTTTTTTTCATAGCACTTTTTTACCACTTGATATGTTTAATGGTTATATATTTGTTTGTAGTATGGCTCACCTGAATAGAATAAGAGATCCACAAGAGACCTTTCTGCTGTACCCTCGGCACATAGTAGGGGTTCAATAGACATTTGAGAAAGGAAGGAAGGAAGGAAGGAGGGAGGGAAAGGAGGAAGGGAGAGGGAAAGGGTTGGAAGAGAGGGGGTAAGATAGATGAATGGGGAGCTAAATGTAGTCTATGAAAGTAGACATGGGAGGCACCAAAAGAAACATTCCTGCTTCACTGTTCCCTGTGCCTGGGATAATTTACTCTGGATGGTAAACAAATATCTTGATTGTGCATTAAATCCATGTTAAATGAACTATTGGTGATGCTGTTCTCTCCCATTCCCTAACCCATGTTATCCTCTGCCTGGGGGCCTATTCTTTTGTTCTGGCCCATTAACCCAAACTATTCCGTAGCCCCTTCAGGACGGCCGCCCTGCCCTGATCCTCGGTCTGATGTCTAGAGACCCTTCTGCCTTGCTGTTCAGGACTTCCTCCCTTGTCCCCTAACCCAACCCAGCAGCAGCCCGCGCTGCTCCAAAACCCTTTCCCAATATCAGCTGATGGGAGCCCCACCGACTCCTGTCTGCTGCTCAAACAGAATGGCCTTTCCCTTCAGAGCCAAGCCAGCTGCCCCTCTGGAGTGATTCAATCTCATGCTGGATTCCAACCTCTTCTCTTGCCCACCTTTGCTACTGAAGAATGGACCATCTTGCCTTGTACCCAAGTCATGATTAAAAATTATAGAAAAGAGAATTTTCAAATGACCTGGCCCATATATACTTCAGAAGACCTGGCCTAGTTATGTGTCACATCAAGGCAAAAACGACCGAAAAAATAAATTGTTTTCCACTTACCTTCCTAAAGTGGCCCAGCTGGCCTGGTCAGGGTCCTGATCATTTCCTACTCCCAAAGATGCCCACCCCACCCCCACCTTGAGCCTGCCAGATCCAGAGCTGACCCAATGGACTCATGTGGGCGTCTAAGCTGAGCCAACAATAGGTGTTTCCCTCTGAGACGCCAGGAAAGGACCAGAGCTCCCCTGGACTCACACCTCTGGGTAAGCCATAGTCCGCTTCAGCCTCTTAGAGGCCTAGCAAGACCAACAAGTCCTCCCTGGTCTGTGCAGGCCCCTGTCCCAGACACAAACTCCCAACATTGACCTAGAACTAGCACCAGGTGGCTTTGGCCTGGAGTTTTTCTCAGCTAGACTGACTGCTCTGGGAATTTCCCAGAAAGTCTTTGCCTGAGGAATTCTTTGTCCTTCCCCAGCCTTCCCCCCAGTCCAGTGAGACTGTTTATGAAGAAAAGTTGATCAATGATGTCACAAGCTACAATCAGGCTGTTTCTCTTGAAGGCTAATCACTCGGTACTATCATCACGCAGACTGAAATTCAGGATAGAAAGTGGAAAAGAGACAGTTTGGCATCCTTGTTACTAAGGGATGAATAAAAGGTCTAGTCATCCATAAGTCCCTGAATCAGGTCTTCTTGTTCAAGAACAGCAGCAACAACAAGAATTCACTTTTAAGGTGCAAAGTAGACAAATTGAGCAAGAAACAGTTGTTGAGTGAATTTCGGTTTCATCTCCCGTTCTTTCTCTTGATCTGGGCTTTTCTAACATCCAGTATGCGCAGAGCAAGTGGAAAAAAAGCTGTCTGGATCATTAAAAACTGGACAAGCAGACTGAGGAGGAGTGGCCATATTTTAGTAGTTTCCTGAGTCATTATTAAATATGATAGAACATTGTCTACTTTGTTACAGATTGGATAACTAATCCCACTTCCAAGAAAGGCTTATGGTGAGCAAATGGTTTCCCTCAATTTCTCACTTTCCTTTTCTATAGCCCACTTAGCAGAGGCCCAGGAGTGGAACTGGTCAGGGGGTTCAGCAGTTCTCAAGGCATAGTACAGACAAAAGGATGGGGTTAAAAAATACTACTCTGGGGACAAATGTATGGCCTGGCAGGAAGTATGCCTTCTTAACAGTTGGGGGTCCAAAGAATCAAGCAAAACTGGAGGCAACAGACCATCAGGAAATTCTAAACAAATAGATTGGGGTTGGTGTCAGAAGAACCAAATAAACAAGGAAAGAACAGGTGGGCAGTGGCTGTCATACCAGAGGCATGAATGACATCCTTGCATGTATTGGCGCGTCTGAACAAGCGATACAGTGGACTTTGGTCCAAGGATGGGGGATGGCTCCCTCCATGGTGCCTCTATATACTCTGCTGGGTAGACAAGTCTTGGCAGGGCTGTCCTGAACAGGGCCCTTGGCAGACTTCTTCTCCTAAATTTTGGACCTCTTCTTCTCCTCCTTCGCCTTCTCCTCTCCTTTGCCTTCTCCTCTCCTTCGCCTTCTCCTCTGCTTCACCTTCCTCTTCCTCCTTTTCTACCTCCTCCTCCTCTTTCTCCTTCTCCTTCTCCGCTGCTCTTCTTTCTCTTCTCTTTCTGTCCTTCCTTCTAGATCATTCCTATGGTTTTAATAGCATCTCAAATCTCAGGCTTGAGGTCTGAGCTCCAGAATCATTTGTCCCAGTGACAACTGTCCATCTCCACCTGAATGTCTCACGGGCATTGTAAACATGAAATGCACAAATCTCTCTCGCACTTCCCTCTAAAATATCTTTGTCCCCTCCTTATCTTCTCCACCTCAATAAATGGCATGCCCACTTACCTATTTCTCAACCCAGACATTCGACCCAAGTTTGGTCAATTCTACTTCCAAAATAGTCTCAAAACAGGCCACTTCTTTCTGTCCTCTCTGACACTTTCCTGTTCCAAGTCACTAACATCTTTTGCCTGGATGAGTCTCCTTTTAGCTTTTCTTGCTTCATCCAGTTCATCCAGAGTACTTTATCAAAAGGTGAATGATCACAGCATCCATTCAGTGGATTCCCATGAATTCAGGAGAGTTCAAACCTCTTCCCACGGCCTAAAGACCCTTCACAATCTTGCTTCTGCTCATCTCTTCAGCCTCATCTCATGCACATGTTCCCTTTCACCACATTCTGTGGCCTTCAACGTGACAAGATTTGTTTGTTTGTTTGTTTTTTATAGGATTTATCATCTTTCTTGCCCACCAGACCTTCTTGTTATTACTGTAAGTCCTGTTCTTAAAATTGTCCTATAGTAGGTGCTCAATAAAAATTTATCAAGCAAGTGTTGATGAATGCTACAAGCTAGAGAGAAGCAGCAATCTTGCAGCAACTTGAATAGTTCTAGTAGTTAACTGTAGTATGCAAAACTGTAGTTGATTGTAGTATACCAGACTATGCCCTCAATCAAAATATGCATGTCCTGTGTTCCCTTCTCTCAAAGTCTGGCTTAGCAATACCAATGAATTTAATAACCATCTGTTCTGGTCACTTACTGTAAAACAAACTACCCCCCCCAAACATATAGCGGCTTAAAACAACCATTTTATCATGCTCAGGGATCCTGTGAGTTAGGTTTATTCAACCAGGACACAGTAGCAATGTCTGTCTCTGCTCTACAATGTCTTGAACTTCAACTGGAAAGATTTAAAGACTGGCAATTACTCAATGGCTGAGAGTTAAAATAATCTCTTGGCTCCCTCCCTCACATGTCTTGTTCCTAAGCTAAAATAACTCAACGACTAGGACTGATAGCCAAGCCCTTTTCCATGGCCTCTCCACATGGGGTGGCTTGCTCACAATATGGTGACCTCAGGGTAGTCAGACTCAGGGCTCCAAGAGCTAATATTCTGACAAATAAAGAGGAAAGTGCATCACTTTTTATCATCCAGAAGTCAAACAGTGTCATTTTCACCTACTTTACTGTTTAAATCATCACCAACCCACTCAGATTCAAGGGAGAAGAAAATAGACTCTCTGTCTTGATGAGAAAGGGGCAAGGTCACACTGTGGAAGGATATGTGGGATGGGAGACACTGGCCATCTTTGGGAAATGCAGTCTGCTACCCATCACATGCTATTGTTCAAATGAGGAAGTGCTGTTTGCTCTTCTCTCTTCCTTAGCTCTCCCGGCCTTCCTGACAGCATATGTTCAATATAACAAGGATGATTTGAATCCCCAGGGAGTGAATCCTCTGGTGGACTTTTCACACCAGGCTAAAGAAAAATAGGAAAAGACGTTAAGACATGCAGCTCCAAGGAGCTACCCAAAATACACCAGGTAGAGGCCCTATAGATCTTTAACCAAGATTTCTAGAGGCCACATGTCTGATGATGTCAGAAGGTCAAGTTTATACTCTCAAAAACATACATGCTAAGCATATACAGCCAAACCTCATAATTCATGAATTCTACATTTGCAAATTTGCCTACTCACTAAAATTTATTTGTAACCCCCAAATCAATATTCACATTGCTTTCACAGTCATTTATAGACATGCACAGAGCAGCGAAAAATTTCAGTCACTTGATTTGCACATTGACAGCTGAGGTCAAACAAGGCAATGCTTTGCCTTCCTCACTTTTTGCATCCTCTAATACTGTAAGCAATGTCCTTTCAGGTCCATTTAGAGCATGTTTTCACATTTTTGTACTTTTTGTTGATGATTTCACTCTTTAAAATGGCCCCCAAGTGTAGCACTGAAGCACTGTCTGGTGCTCCTAAGAACAGTAAGTCGATGATGTCTCTTACAGAGAAAATACCTGTGTTACTTAAGCTTTGTTTGGGCATGAGTTATAGTGCTGTTGGGGTGAGTACAATGCTAATGAATCAATGATACATGTTAAGTAAGGTGTCTTTTTACAGACACACACATAAGACAAGGTTATATTTTGATCAGTTGGCAAAAATGTTGTGACCAGAGGTTCACAGGAACCTAAGCTTGTATTTCTTTTAGACGCAGTCATTTAGGATTTGCTAATTCAGTATTTGTGGCAGCTTTATAGAGCATAGCTATCATGGATAATGAGTATCCACTGTACCAGGACTGTTGTAAGCCCTGGAGATGCAATAGTGAACAAAATGGACAAAAAGTCCTGCCCTCATGGAGTTTACATTCTAGAAGTGAGAAGAAAACATAAGCGAAATAAATAAGTCACTGATACAGTAATGTTAGAAGATGATAAGCACGATGGAAAAAACAAAGCACGGAATGGGAGATGGAGAGTATCCTGGGTAGACCCAGCTTTTTGTTGTTGTTACTGTTGTTTTTCTGGGTTTTTTTCCCAAAATGCAGTGATCAATATAGTCCTAACTAAGAATCAAATGATGCTTGAGAATGTTCATGAAAGAGGTGAGGGAGCAAGCTTAGCAACTTCACGGGGAGGGCAGAAAGAATAGCAGTGCACAGGCCTACAGCGGAGGCATTCCTGACGTGTGGTAGAAACCAGGAGGGGCCCATGCACCTGCAGTGAGTCAGTAGGAGATGAGGTCAGGTCAGAGAGGCTGGAAGGGTCAGCTCAGTAAGGCCCAGTAGCCCATTGTAATGAATGGAAATTTCACTCTCCCTGAGAGACTGTAAGCAGGCAAGGTGGAAACAGGAGAGCAATTAGAAGAATATTGCAGAAATCTAGACCTGGAGGGTGGTTACGGTCAGTAATGAGAAGTGGTCAGATTCCGGATATGCAGATTCTGAAAGCAGAGTCATTAGGATTTGCTGGTGGATTAGATGTGAGGTTGTGAAAGACATAATGCAGTCAAACATGACTTCAAGGGTTTTGGCCTGAGCAGCTACAAGGATGAAGCTGCCATTAACTGAGATGGAAAAAAGCTGTAGATGGAGCAGGTTTTGGAGGGAATCTCAGGGCTTCAATTGAATTGAGATGTCCACTTCGAATTGAGATGTCTATTAAATATCCAAGTAGAGATACAGTATAGGCAACTTGGTATGCAGGACTGTAATTCAGAGAAGTCCAAACTGGTAATAATATACATTTTGAAGTCCTCAGCACACAGATGGAGTTTAGAGACATGAAACTGAACGAGACCACCAAAGAATGAGTGAAGGTAGGGAAGGGAAGAGAAGAGGTCCAGGACTGAAATCCCTGGGTTATGTTAAGAGATCAGAGAAAAGAGAAGGAATGAGCAAAGCAGATTGAGAAGTAGGGTCTCCTGGAAGCTGAGTGAAGACAGTGCTCTCAAAAAGAGAGAGTGATCAACTGTGTTGTCATGTCCAGACGTCAGGTAGGATAAGGACTGAGAACTGACCGTTGAATTTAGCAACATAACAGTGATGTGTTGGCTCTCTGGAGGCATTGGGGGGAGGGGGGGAGCCCTGCTTTGTAGAGTTTGCTAATCTCCATATTGAAAATACTCATAACTGATTTCAAGCTATTAATGTGATGCCACTGAATGCAGAATATTTTTTTAATTAATTTATTTAATTTATTTATTTTTGGCTGCGTTGGGCCTTTATTGCCGCATGCGGGCTTTCTCTAGTTGGGGCGAACGGGGGCTACTCTTCGTTGCGGTGCACGGGCTTCTCATTGCAGTGGCTTCTCTTGTTGTGGAGCACGGACTCTAGGCACGCGGGTTTCAGTACTTGTGGCATGCGGGCTCAGTACTTGTGGCTCGTGCGCTCTAGGCGTGTGGGCTTCAGTAGTTGTGGCACACGGGCTCTAGAGCGCAGGCTCAGTAGTTGTGGCACACGGGCTTTGTTGCTCTGCGGCATGTGGGATCTTCCCGGACCAGGGCTCGAACCCGTGTCCTCTGCGTTGGCAGGCGGATTCTTAACCACTGCACCACCGGGGAAGCCCTCGACCAACATTCTTTATTGGGGGCAGCCCAAGCACCTTGCTGGAAGCACCTGGGACCAGAGGAGGATGTCATGGTCTCTGCAGCCCAGACTCATGCTAACTTTTAAAGAGAACATATTCTGACAATGAAAAGGCAAAAGGCACATACCCTGTAACCGCAAAAAGTACAGATCGGAATTAATGCAGCTCTAAGCTAAGGAACACCAAGAACTGCCAACAGCCTCCAGCAGCTAGGAGAAAGGTATGAAACGGATTCTTCCTCAGAGCCTCTGAAAGGAGCCAACCCTGCTGGCACCTGGATTTTGAAGTTCTGACCTCCAGAACTGTGAGAAAATAAATTTTTGCTGACTTAAGCCACTGGGTTGTGGTAATTTGTCATGGCAGCCCTAGGAGGCTAGTATAGACTCTTCAGATAAGAACACTTTTCACAGACACATGAGGGAAGAAGGAAAGCAAAAGAAGATTGATAAGTATGGTCCCTGAAGCTGACTGAAGACAGCATTCCCAGGAAAAGGGGGTGATGCTCTGTCCGCTGCTTCTGGCAAGTCCTGGACATCTGATCTTGGTCCGATCCTGACTGGTTCATTATTGACTACGAAGTTTACCTCAGAGCTGCTAACTTCTGTTCCGTTTCCTCAGCTTCCTGCTTTGACTGGTTTTTGTTGATGGGAGCAACTGTTTGGGCAGGTTTGGTCTATGTAGACAGAGTTCCTGGAATACGTGTCCTCAAATATCAGAGAGTATTGAGCCATCCATTTGTATACAAGCTGAGGAGATAAGCTTCCAAGACATGATACTGATATTTTTGGTCAGGACTACTGTTGGTCAAAAGGAACTTCCTCAGTGGCTCCTAGCGGTATCTAAACTTTCCCTGTTAGTTTCGTCTCTGTATGCAGGCATCAGATAAAATGCAACTGCCTTAGTAGAATTAAACCATCATCAGCTATTGACATATCAGCTCTGAGGGAAGCACCTCTCTGGTGATGAATTGTGGAGTGAGAAAGGAGAGAAACTTCTAGAGCCTAAGGAAACTATTTGGGAATGCTGGGTCCTTGCAAAGAATTGAGGAGAGAACTATAATGGAGTTGATGAGGAATGAGAATAAATCATGCTATGTCTATTTCTTTTCGTGTTGGCCCTTCAGGGACAAAAAGGACCATTTACTAAATTCCATAGAGCCACTTACTGAGGACCTACTAAGGACCTATGAGCTGTGTACCAAAGCTACAAGCATGAATGGATCCATCTGTCCATCAAAGAAGAAGGCTGACTCCCAGTGCTGGAAGGGAGCATACATTGTTGTGAGTGACAGTAAAGGGAAGATAAATGAGACCGTGTCCCTCAGCTTCTGGTTGGTGATGCTCCCAAGAGTGCAGCAGAGTTTTTAACATGGAGACCTCCAAGAAGTTCTACCAGAAGGAAGCCATGGACACCAATAACAGACTAAAGAAGATTCACAGGAATCTGTCTGCTCAGAGATCCAGACATAGGTCAGGGACTTGCCAAAGGGGGAAAGCTGTGTCACCTTTACATAGACCACGACCCACCTACATAGGCTTTTGCCATTTCCTAGGGAAGGAAGCTTCTCTCATTTAGAGAAATGACAGAAGCTTGATGGACAGAGGATTGGTGGAATCTTTTGGTTTATGTGGCAAGATGTTATAGGGTCTTTATCAGGCAGAAAATCACAGTGTCTTCCTGAAACCTCCTGGGTTTCACTGCGGGGATGCCTCCGGCCTCCCCGTGGCCTCCCCTCACATTCTGAACAAAAGTTGTGTGTAAAAGAGTTCATTTGGATGGAGAACCCATTGGAGGAAACTTTCTTTGAAGAAAAAGGCAACTGGAGACAGACCCCTTGGAGTCATATATTTTGCTCAGTTTTTCATTATTTGGGGATAAAATTGCTTTTAGGCCTAAGGAACTCAGCTAACTGGTCAATTTTTCAGGAGCGGGCACAGCTTTGAGAGAACAGCTTTTCCCCTCCCAGTCCTCTCATTCCATCTCAGACAAAAATGTATTCAGAAAGTGAAACCAAGTGAAGCAAAGTTCAGGAGGGGGAGAAAAGTTGACATAATAGCTTCAGCGACTGCAGCTGGCCCAGGGACCAGCGCCTGATAACAAGAACTTCGGGCAGAAGAACCTGAGAGGAAGAGGATGTTAGTGAGTGAAGCTGAGCCAACCACACAGTGAACTTCTGCAGGACAATAAAAGAGGGAGTGGGGAATTCATTATAATGAACTCCTCCTAAAACACTGAGAGCTGGAGAGAATGCATAGGTTATTTAGAGGGTAACTTCCAATTCTGAAAGGTTTCGGAGAGCGTCTTACCCAAAGGAAGCTACAGGAACCTCTGCCGAGTGTATGGAATTGCCACTTTGAAGTCAAGAGAATTGGCTTCCAAGCCTCCTGCAAAAGGATACGTGGACACAGATGGCAGGTTTGCTTTCTGGTTTAGTAAGGAGTAAGTTATGTTTGTTTGATTCTCTCACTAGTCTCTGTCCCCTGCTGGTATTTCCCTTGGCAGGTAATGATTGCACTGACCAAGCCAAATGCAAGCTATAAATCCAGAGATGCTTTATATTTTATTAACTCCGGTGAGGGGTTAGAAACCCCAACACAAACATGCCTATCACGATATTGGAGATTCATTGTTTGAAGGGCAGATCAAACCCCAGGGGGGCCTAGTGTGTGGAGCAGAGGCTGAGAACCGGAACTGGCATTGGGGGGCGGGGGGTCACTCCAACTTTGCTTTTTGTCCCTCTTCTCAGAGGATGGTGGGCAGACCAGAAAAATCACTGGGGTTGGGGGGGAAGCCAAACAAATAAAGATTCAGTAAGGCTGAAAATGAAGGCCTTTTAAGATAAGCTAATAGGACTAAGAAGAGATTGCCAAATGCTGCTCACTCCAACCCCATTTTATTGGCAGCGAAGCAAGTCAAATACCAGCTGTGAAGACTAGCCCTTTCTTAGAAGTGACCCTTGTTGAGAAAACATCCTGTGTTTTGCTAAGTGGTCTGTCTCTGAAGAACACTGTAAAATAGAAACTCTAGCTGTGACTTTGGCCAAGGCAGGTGGTCTCAGAACTCATGAGGGGGCTGAGTCCTACGCATTCAGAGTGCAGCAGAAAATGAAACAGACTAGAGGAGAAAGTGTGGAATTTAATGCACGGATTTTTGGGGAGATGATCTCTGGGCAGAAGAGATCTCACTCCCTAAACATGACCTGGACTAGGCCATCACCTCTAAGCTATTTATACTAAAACTGAATTGGCCTTGGGGATAAGGTGTAAGGTAAATTGGATCCCCCATTGGTCCCTGGTTTGGAACCCAAAGTATTCTCTTGTGGACACAAAGGGGGTATGATGGAGTTGAAAGCATTCATTGAATAATTTCCCTTTGTTTTAAATCCAAGCACAGATTTTTAAAGTAGACCACATGTGCCAGAACAAACTATCTGAACCCACATTTGATGAGATAGCCAACAGGGCTTCTGGGGGCTTATCCTGGGACAGTTGAGGTGGTCTTGAGCGATACTTAGAGGAGGGACATGGAAGTTATGGATGTGGGCTGAAATGTCCCTCCATTGATAAAGTTGACAAATTGAAAAACCATGGTAGAGAATGACTCTTACATTGGGGGATAATTTCTCATCTGTGCCCAATAAGAGAAATACAATTGGGTGGATTTCTGTTGAAAGTTTCGTATGACGATTTAATGTGAATTGCCTATATTCAACTTCCCCATGAGCCACTGAATTATACACACAGCTATGTAAGCTGGAAATGCCAGGAGGCTGCTCACATTAGGAAGATGCTGTAGAGAAAGACCCCTTGCGGTTGGGAGTAAGGGTTAGAGGACTTGTTGGTAAAGCACAGCATTGTGTACTGCTCGTTCCTGGGCATGTTTCTGTCGCTCTCTCTGCCCTGCCCAAGCTTGAGGCTCTGTCTCTTCTCAGTGATTCTAGGAGACACACCTCTGAGCTATCCTCCTAAACTTTTGCTTCGAAACAGGATTTAAGTCATTTTAGTTTTCGCTCGTGGCATTCAGGATACAGAAAACTGAGTATATTTTTCACACTTCCTGTCCTTGTACTTGTAGGTCACAAGTCTTTCATGCCTGAGGTATTTGGTTATAATATTTATGGTTTGGTATACCATACCTCACAATCCACTGAAGTCTATTCTTTAAAAATTCTAGACAAGAACATTGCAGGACTTCCCCGGTGGTGCAGTGGTTAAGAATCCGCCTGCCAACGCAGGGGCACGGGTTCAAGCCCTGGTCCGGGAAGATCCCACATGCCGCGGAGCAACTAAGCCCGCGAGCCACAACAGCTGAGCCCGCATGCCGCAACTACTGAAGCCCGCGTGCCTAGAGCCCGTGCTCCGCAACAAGAGAAGCCACTGCAATGAGAAGCCCGCACACCGCAACGAAGAGTAGCCCCTGCTCGCCGCAACTAGAGAAAGCCTGCACGCAGCAACGAAGACCCAACACAGCCAAAACTAAGTAAAATAAATAAATAAATTTATAAAAATTTAAAAAAAAGAACATTGCAGCCCATCTTCAGCTCTGAAGGGAAGGTGAGGTAGTTCATAAAACAATTCTGTCTACTTAGTTTCTCTGAGAATCTGGGTTGATACTTGGAGAGGAACATACTTGTACTTAGTCTAAGGCCTCACAGCTTAAACTGAGATGCAGCCACCCTGGGAGTTTTGCAGCCAGAGGGAACGCAAAGCTACGAGATAAACCCGGTGCACATTTATATAAGGAAGCCAATGCAGATATGCTGTGAACACACAGCTTCACCTGGCGATGTCCTCGTGTTTGGCAAAGCTGCTCTTCTGAGGCTGCTTTCTTCAGGCAGCTTGAGCCGCTTCCGCCTCCCTTGACCGTGAGGTCACCGTCAGCTTGACATGAGACAGACCCTTTAATAAGCCTAATGGCAAGCACCATCAAGAAGCAGAAATTCCGGATCTCAGCTATGGGATGGGTAATTGCAAGAGGTTTAACCAAAGCCATGCAGCCACTGCGGAATATCCTTTCTGCTCAGGTATTCTTGTTTTGTTTTTTCTAATAAATTTATTTATTTATTTATTTTTGGTATTTTGCATTGGGGCTTCGTTGCTGTGCGCAAGCTTTTCTCTAGTTGCAGTGAGCAGGGGCTACTCTTCGTTGCAGTGCGCGGGCTTCTTATTGTGGTGGCTTCTCTTGTTGCAGAGCTTGGGCTCTAGGCATGCGGACTTCAGTAGTTGTGGCACTCAGGCTCAGTAGTTGTGGCTCGCAGGCTCTAGAGCTCAGGCTCAGTAGTTGTGGTGCATGGGCTTAGTTGCTCCATGGGATCTTCCTGGACCAGAGATCGAACCCATGTCCCCTGCATTGGCAGGCAGATTCTCAACCACTGCGCCACCAGGGAAGGCCCAACTCAGGTATTCGTGTTTCATAAGAAAAACCATTTTTCTCCCATGCTAAGCACCATCCCACTGGATGCTAGGCAGACCCTACTCTTTGAACTACCATGCCTGGGTTCTAGAGTTGACTCTTACTCTTTCTGGGCCTCAGCTATAATAAAGAAGCATTAAATGAGGGGATCGCTCGGGTCCCTCACAGCTTTAACTTCCTAGAATTCTAAGTACATCATGAAGGAATTTCAGGAAATATTTTTTCTCTGCTTATTTTTAGTTTCCTTTCCGCTTTCTCCACCTTGCCCTAGATCAGGGGCGAGGATGGCAAAGGTGCTGATCTATAGAGACAGCCTCTCCTTGATTCAGCATTCCGGAAAAAAGGGTTTGTGGGACATTTGGAATTCAACCACAAAGCTCTAGACAAACTAGTTGGCATCACAATGTAAGGCAAACTTTCCCTTGTTGACTGCTACCTCCGTTTTGGAACCCCTTCCCAGCTCTCCCCTGCGTTGCTTTCAGAAGACTCCCCGCCTCACTAAGGGATTTAGTCCCTTAAACCTACTGCAAAACACAACATTCCTCCTTTCTCCTCTCAAGCCCAGGCAAAATTTCTATTCCCAGAATTTTATCTCAATCAGCGGAGGATATTATGTTCCAATGTAAAGCAATTCATTTTAAACACAGAGCTCAATGCCAATAAATCTCTAAATGGTCTACCAAGAAGGTAGATATTTCTGAGGAAGAGACTTCCTGTCTCTTCTTGCCCATCATTGTGTCATCAGTTCAAAGCCCATCAAGGCTCTCCTCACCTACCCAAATTTTGCAACTGGAAATCTATACCCTTACAGAGCCAAGCAGAAGAAAACCTTTCACTTACGGGATATGGAGGACCTCTGCTGTTATTTAACATTCATGAACGACATCCCCCAAGATCAGAGAGCAGAGCACGTCAGCATAGGTCACAGAGGAGATGAGTTTGCACGGGGTGGAGGACTGAAGGAAAAATCTAGAACCAGAGTGCCATCTGGCACGGTCCTACCTAACAGCTTAAGTGAGGAGCCCTGGGAAGCCAGGGATGGCATGAAAGCAAAGGTAGAAAAATAGAGTTTGTCTAATTCTTGGGTTTGCCTCAGGTCAGCTCTGCATGTCAAAATAACCCCCATCCTCCAGGTTACAAACACTTGTCCTGTCTCCACCTGGACTCCAAGATTTCAGTTGTCACTCCTGCTTCCCTCTTGGGAGCTTTATTGAAGCTGAGGAAAAGTTTTTGCTCTCTTGTTGGTTCGATTTCACACGTACTTGTTACATCCCTGCTGTCTGTCCAGCTTGATCTCTGACTTAAAGGAGCTCGAGTGTAACTCGTGGCACAATTTAGTTACCACCAAGGAAAGATTTCAGGGGCTCTGGGAAAACACACAGCTCCCCAGCTAGCCATCGCACCCGTGCCAAACTGCCTGTCAAGCCCAGTATGTGCCCCTTGCTTCCTCCCTGCAATCTTCGTCAACCTAGCTCTCAGTGTCCATTTGGCCGAAACTATGGCAGCAGCATTAGCAGCTGGTAATGGTTGAAGCCCTCCTGACTCCCGAAATTCCCCAGGGTGGCCCACTATGGTTTGGATCTGCTGAGCAGCATGTGGAAATGTAAAGGCAAGCTCTCTTAGCGAGCACAGTTGGCTGTCAGCAAAACACCACCCACTGGCTGCAGAGCTGCAAACGAGGGAAGGCTTGTCTTTCCTGACATATTTAAAACGAGTCAAAAGCTTGGCTGGCCAATGGGTTAGTTACAAAGATAGATAGATAGATGATAGATAGATAGATGAAGGTTTTGTTCGATATTGATGCTTTGTGTACCTTCCCTGGAATGTGGGCCCTGGCCCTGGGTGCAAAGGGGCCTCCCTTGCTGCTCCTGGGATACTGCCTCCTCAGCACCCTACTCCTGTCTCCTCTCCAGCACCTCACCCCTTGCCTGGGCTCAGGCCTTCACCTTCTCTTGCATGGATTTCCTGTTTCAACATCCTTGGAACGTGTCTGCTACAATCCAGACTTTTCAGAGAGGTGTAGTGGACCTATTTACAATGTAAAGCTGAGCATGTTTGTCCCCTGCCAACTGTTTCCTAGAAAAAAACATCTGAGAAGGCTTACAAAGCCTTGCCTGCCTCTTCAGTGTCACCTCTACCTGCCCTCTGGCTTACAGTTGAGCAAGTCATCCATCACCCACCCCAAGCTATTTCTCTGTCTGTGTTTCTGCTGTCACCTGTGCTACACCGCCTCACCTTGGCCTTTACTTGGCCAACTCCTACCAATCCATGAAGACTCAGCCCAGGAGACTGTTCCTTGACCTAGCGCCCTTTCTGCTCCCTAAATACCCTGCATACTTCATCACAACACCCCCTTGAGGTATCATACCTGTTCAATGGGTCTCTCCTCACTTCTAGACCATGAGATACTTGAGAGCAGGGAATGGATCTTAGTAATCACATCCCCAACATCTAAGACAGTGCTTCCCAACTGGGCGTGGCTTTTTTCCCCAGGGGATATTTGGCAATGTCCATGTCTGTAGACATTTGTCAATGCCTGTAGACATTTTTGGTTTACATGACTGGAGGGCATCCTACATGTGAATAGAGGCCAGGGATACTGATAAACATCCTCCAATGCACAGGATAGCCCTCCCACAGCAAAACGTTACCAGACCCCAAAATGTCAATAGAAACCCGGACCTAGGACAAAGAGTACATAATTCATGTTTAATGGGGAAAAAAAAGTGAATATATGTCACTGAATCAAACTCTGCTCTCAGATAAGGTCCATGTGATAGTTACTAGGTCCTGAGATGGAATTCAAGTTAATGTAATCCTTCTTTCAGGACAATTTAGTTTAAGCCTGATCTCTCATTGTGGATTCAAAATTTAGCTCCAGTAACGGTATTTCAGGTATCAGCTGAACAGATAGGAATGATATCTTGAGACAGTTCTCTACTGAGACCAAGACTTCCTAACCTGGAATAGAACCATTAAATGCTGGAAATAAACGGGGCTGTAGAAACCACACAGCTCAACCCACTGATTTTGCAGATGGAGAACACAAGCCCTGCTTGATTATGTGCATCGCCCAAGGCCACCTGGCTAGGAAGACAGTCTGGGGGCGAGTGGAAGTACCACCTGTGTTGTGACTTCACCAAAAATGAGCAGAGGACTTTGGGGTCCATATCTGAGTCCCTAATAGAGACTGGGGCCAGGGTTAGGGTGAAGGAGTTAGAATTGCCTCCTTGGAGAGACAAGGAGAAGAGAGAAATGTAGATATCTGGGAAAGATGCTTTTTCACATATCTTGGCTTCCTGAACTTTGAGACCTTTCCTCAAATCTAATGACCACTGACCTTGATGCCTACCTGGTGCTAAAATCTCTACCTTGATACTTCAGGTCACACACAATCCAAACCATTTCACTTTCTAGTGTCTCTCACTGGAAGCACTATTGATATTTGGCCAGGACAATTCTTTCTGTAGGACAGGCTGTTTGGCATCCATGGCCTTCATTCACTAGATATCTGCTGCAGCTTCCACCATGATCGTTAGAAGATAAGCCTAGATGCTTCCAGATGCCCCCAGGAAGGTGGCACTGCTTCCCCTCCCCACCTCTGCAGTCGAGAACCACCAAAGACCAGATGGCAGAGGTGCATTTTTGTTGAGCAAAGCACATCTTGGTCAGCATGAGAAAGCAAAAAGAACGATGGACAAGAGTGGCCTTAATGATCACCTTCCTCAAAATCACCTGCGGGGTCTGTTATAGGCCCACCCTCTGGGGATAGAATGCAAGAATATATATATTTTTAATAGTCTCACTGGGTGATTTCTATGTATGCTAAAAGTTTGAGAACCATGTCTTAGTAGCTCTTGATCGTGGCTCAAAGGAGAATCAATACTTTATAACGCTACGGCTCGTATCCAACTCTAGAGACCCTGAATTAATTTGACTGCAGTGGGATCCTGGCATTGGATGTTTTAAAAGCTGCCTAGATGATTCTGATATTCAGCCAGGGTTAAGAAACACTACCATTAAGGAGTCTTGCCAGGTACGAGGTGATCACAAATTCATTTCCTGATTCTCTCTTCTGAGTTACATTAAAACAGTGGTTTTCAACCTTGGCTGCATCCCCCTGGGGAACTTTATAAAATCCTGATGCCTAGGTCATACCCTATACCATTGAAAGCAGAATCTTTGGGGACAGGATTCAGGCATCAGTATTTTTAAGGCTCCCCAGGTGACTCCAATGTGCAGCCAGCTTTAAGAATCAGTGATTCAGAATATTTGCCTGTCTTCTCCCATAATTCTCTGCTCTTGACTTTTATTTCTCCTCTAACCTCCTAGTTCAAAAGAGCTTGTGGGGTGGGGTTTAGGGTGAGACTAATTAAGGGATAAAGGGCAAGATTCAACCTGTTTCTCTTTGCCACTTAATTCCTGGCCATCACTTAACCAGCACTCTGGGAGTAGTTAAAGGGCAATGGAGAAACCTCTAGACCTATTGTTATATATTTCCAAGAGGAAGATTCTTGGACCAGCATCAAGCTCTTTTTTTTTTTGAATCTTGACCTTCCCTGAGGTTTCTAAATGTTATTCCAGGTTAGGCATTTCAACTTTTATTCTTTTCCGACATTTCATTTATGTGTCATGTGGGGTCAAAGAAGCAATGGAAAGTTGGCAGCCATTCTCTTCTAATTAGCAGACATATGAGTGGTTGAAATTATTTACCAGTAACAGGCCAGCACAGCTCCAGGAATGTTAATGACTGTCATTGGTCCTCAAGTCCGATTTCATAACTGATAAGGGTTGTTAATATGTCGTCACTGCAGTTAAAGGCTCATAAAAGACATTTGTCCTATTCAGTGTCATTGGGTCATGAGCCCCAAATTTGCCTTTGGGTGGGTTAGAAGGTCAGATGTGCCCCCCTTTTTAAAGAAATGTTAAATCTAACCTCAGCTGCTGCAGGCAGAAGGGAAAGATGAAATTCCAGACAGAGCTGCTGCTTCTTTGATGTGTTTCACAGTCATGTCAAAGCGGGGGCTGCCTGTAACCCCACTTCCAACAACTCCAGCCCAATCTTGCTGGAAGGGAAGGTTGTTCTTTCTGTGCCAGGCTAGGTCCCAGGCGTTCAGAGTAAAACTGTGGACATCTGGAGTGCTCTGACTCCCAGTGTTAAATTCCTTCAGTATATGCATGTGCATGCGCGCGCACACACACACACACACACACACACACACACACACACACACACTTGTCTAAGACACGTCATTTGCATTGGGCTGGTGGACCCTAGTGTGAGTTGGGAGTCATTAGTCCACAGTACCCTCCCGTCTTGATCAGTAGTCCTTCCCTGCTGTGTGCCCTCCCTTAGGTCCAGCTCTGATCATCAGATAGTTTAATAAATTTGAACCGCAAATCCTTCTTCCTACGAAGGATCCCTTCTTCTTTAAACTTATGTTAGCAAATAGATACGGGGTTAGAGAGGAAACAGCACGGCCTGACGATGTATGACGACAGCACCTAAACCCCAAATCAAAAATTCCTCCAAGAGGTAGATAATTGCCTTAAAACTGCAAACCCCAAAGGGACCACTCAGGTAATTCTTCCCAGAATTCCAGACATTATTCACCCAAAATGGCCTCTGAGAACTTAGAATGACAACTTCAAAAATTTTAACATCTAGTTCCCACCAGCTACTACTTACTGAGTGTTGTGCTAAACTCTTTTACATCTGAGATATTATTCAGTCCTCACACAACCCAGAGAGGGAGGCACAATATCATTGTTCCCACTTAGAGGAGGAAATATGCCCAGGTTTACGCAGTCAGGAAGTGTGAGGATATGAGTCAAGGTGTGTCTGGGTCCAGAACTACTTGCCATTAGCTGCTGTGCTTTATGCATTGGCGCTGCTGCTACACTGGCTGACCTTGCTGTGACACTGGAACATGGTCTATTTTTCTGTGCTTTCATTAATTCTATCCTTGCATCTGTTGACCTTATCACTCTTATAGCCTTGGTTCAGCTCTCTCTGAGATAAGAGAAGTCTTTGTCAACCAATCTCATGGTTTTCTAACCAGGTTCCTAACATGGTGTCTTTGTGCTCTAGTCTTTTTATGGCGCCCTGGTATTCTGTATATGTAGAAGCTAAGCTTCCAGATCTCTTACAGGTGCCCCCTTTGCTCCCCCTCTCCACTTCTCTGAACTTGTTTCTCCAACCACAAACTTGCAACAAATTCTCTAGAGGTTCGGTCAGAAGAATTTTTTGGTACCAAGAACATTAAAAAATGATAGGTCTGCCACACACCTGGATTCTCTCCCACCTCAAGGTGAGTTACTTGTCTGTCCACACTGTTCTTAGAGTGGCCATCTAAATGTTTTCATTACCAGTTGAAGTGGACAATTGTTTTGCGCCTTCCTGTCACCCTGATTGTGCTTTAGGGGACCATTCTTACTCCACTTTTAGTCCATACTCAATCAGTCTATGACTCCAGGGGTGGACATGTTACCCAGACTTTGCCACTCAGAACATTCCCTCTCCTGGGCCAAAGGACTGGCTCAAAGATGTAGACAGGAACCAAATAGAGCCAATCAGAATTAATTCTAGACTCGTCTTTAAAGAACTGGATAAGATTCCAACTCTTTACTTCTGGACTTGTAGCCCCAAGGATGTAATTGTGAAGTTGTTGACGGCCACTGGTCCATCAGGAAGGGAGAGTCTATGTGAGAAGAGAGTCCACAGAGGATAAAGCAGAACCAAGAGTTGGAAAGAGACTGGGCCCTTATGATATTGTCTGAGACTGTGGATCCAGGCATAACTGAAACATACCCATGGACTTTTCAGTTACATGAGAAAATACATTATAGTTGAGTTGAATTTCTGTCACTTGAACGAAAAGGTTCACAACCAGTACAGCAGTCTTCCCATGGATCATTGGTTGGTTCCTCGTGCAAAAGATAGCCCAGATGCTCTTCTGGGACAGATCAACACAAAAACACTTCTTCACTAGAAATCACCCCTACACCCAGAAGCCTGTGAGAAACAGTTTTGTAAATAGTAAAATGAGCACCATTAAGAGGTAATATTCATATACCTCAGTGTGAATTGACTTTCTCAATATGAGAGTTAACGGCGAGAGGATAGAAAATATGTAAGGCTCTGGGCACAGGGTCCTGAGGTATACTAGAATGATTAAGGGAAGAGGCCGGAATAGGTGAAGATAGAGGAATTGATAGGTATTGAAAATGAACATCTTGGCCAACAGGCACATGAAAAGATGCTGAACATCACTAATCATCAGGGAAATGCAAATCAAAATCACAATGAGATACCACCTCACACCTGTCAGAAGGGCTATGATCAAAAAGGACGCAACTAACAAATGTTGGCAAGGATGTGGAGAAAAGGGAACCCTCGTACACTGTTGATGGGAATGTAAATTGGTGCAGCCACTCTGGAAAACAGTATGGAAGTTTCTCAAAAAACTAAAATTAGAACTACCGTATAACCCAGCAATTCTACTTCTGGGTATATATCAAAAAAACCAAAAACACTAATTCAAAAAGATACATGCACCCCAATGTTCCTAGCAGCATTATTTACAATTGCCAAGACATGGAAGCAACCTAAGTGTCCATCTACAGATGAATGGATAAAGAAGATGGAATACTGCTCATCCATAAAAAAGAATGAAATTTTGCCATCTGCAACAACATGGATGGACCTGGAGGGCATTATGCTAAGTGAAATAAGTCAGACAGAGAAAGACAACTATACTGTATGATATCACTTATACGTGGAATCTAAAAATTACAACAAACTACTGAATATAACAAAAAAGAGGCAGACTCACAGATATAGAGAACAAACTAGTGGTTACGGGGCAGGGAGGCGCAGTATAAGGACAGGGGAGTGGAAGGTACAAACTATGGGGGGTAAGATAGGCTCAAGGATGGGAAATATAGCCAATGTTTTGTAATAACTGTAAATGGAAAGTAACCTTTCAAAATTGGACATAAAATAAATTTAAAAATTAAGAAAAAATTTTAATTAATAAAATGAACAGCTTAATTTTGCCTGAGGCCATGTTTCCATTAATTGGCCTTTCCACCCAAATCAAGAGCAGAACTGAAAAACCTAATAAAAACAAAACCCACGGAGAAAAGAAAATTTTTCACAATAGCCCAAGTGAAAGTAATGACATGAGCTAATCCAATTTGTATAAACAAAGAAATTACTCCACGCAATGGGACTGACTCATTTTGTGTCAGAACTAAATACCAGGAAGTAGAGGGCAGATAGGGAACCTGGCCTAAATATACAGAGGTGGGGGAGATGGAGACTAATTACTCCATTGGAGGAGAGAGAGAAAAGAAACAAAAAGTTTTTCCATGGCAACTGACCATAAAGTGTTCAAAAAGAAACATTCAAATAGCACTTCAACCCACAATGTATGTTCCAAGAGGCTCACTGGGGAAAATATTGTAGATTTTAAAAATTCACTGGCAAGTAGTCAATTAAATTTTATTTTCTAGTTCTGATTGATGGACCTGACTTTTTAGGGCTAGGCATACAAACTGGCTGTCAGATATAAAATTCAGTGGAAAGAGGGAACATTTAAATTTTCCTTTAAGATAATGATTTACAACATTTTCCATGTCATTGTGCACACAGACAATGACAACAATTTTATGGTAACAAGGTAAAAAGATTAGGTCATTTGAGGCAGAGGTTACTGACCTGTGTCACCCCAGGTCCACTCAAGTTCCCAAAGACTGAGGAAGACCTCTCTTTTGCACAAGTGAGCTGGGTCCACCAGTTAGGAAACTCAGTCAAAGACTGGGCCAGGCCTAGACTGAGCCCACATGGGGAGGAGGACAAGGCACTGGAGTGAAGGCCAAAGACCAATACTTTGGTTCTAGCTCTGCCATGTGTAGGACTTGGACACTGCCCTTAACCTCAGTGTGCCTCAGTTGGCTTACGTATAAAACAAAGTTAAAGATGCCCTTATATTCTCTACCTTACAGAGTCACTATGAGGATCAAGAAGAGTACCATGTTCATGAACATAATTTGCAACCATAGAGTACTATAGAAACATATGGCATGATAATGACAGTGGGTATGATGGTGTTTTCTCCCCAACCCTGCCCCATCTAGACCACTCTCACTTTCAGGAGTTACCCTGCTATGGGCAGCAGTTGACACTGAGGAGAATAATGCAGCTGCTGTACGAGAGTGACTGGGGCCTAGAGTGTGGGAGGCTATTCTGCAGCTGGGCTTTTGAGTTGGGCCAAAGGGCTAATGGGGTTTTGGCTTCCTGAGCACCTCTGTTGAAACTCCCTGGGGAATTTTGCTTTTTGAAATTCCCAGCAACTTGGGATCCCACTGGGTTGGTGATTAGGAGGCTGGAGGGCTCCCTGTTGGATGAAAAATATGTGTTTGAAGTCTGCTGGGAAGAGCTGTAGGAGTTGAGAGTTCTTCCCTGACTGCCACTGTGCATTGACAGAAGCTGCCCCTACCACTGTTTATTGCCAATTACTTTTGTCTCCAGAGCCAAAGAAAATATATTTGAAGTGAACCCTTTGAATTAGACCTATTTTTCACTAGGATCCACAGCTGGTGAAATATTAACGAACAGGTGGGTTGCACAATACTCCCAGATTGCATTAGAATTGATTTTTATAGGCTAAACTGTTAACACTAGAGGTGCTGACATATATCCTGCTAAGGTTCGCAGACCCAGAAGCCATTAAAATCAACACAGAGCACGTTCAGACTTATCAAACACAATGTCTATTTTACCGAGAATGGAGTAAGTAGTAGGTAAAGAGATTGAGATTATACATAATATGTCTCAGAAACAGGAAGAACTAATTTTGTAATGGATGGCTAGCAATGCCTACTCTGGAAGACTCTAAATATTTTTTCTGTCTGGGAAGGGAATTCTATGATATTAACTGGAATAAGATGGGATGGAGGAGCTAGACTAGTTCTTCTGGAAGTCATGTCCATGAACAGAACAAATCCTGGATTCCCTCAAATTTCAGGCTCTGCAGGGAGTTACATTTAAAGTAATGTAACTACTATCTAGCAGCTGAATAGTTTCAACCTTTACTTGTGCCTCTTGAAGATCATGATTCAAAAGCCTTTCCCCCAGTCCACAGTACTCTCCCATCCTTCACCTGCTTCACCTGCCCTCCCTTACCAAACCCTAAAACTCTTCTCCAGTCCCGAACAACTCAATAAAATGCATGGACCTTGCTTAGATCCTGATATGAGCAAACCAAGTGTAATGCAACACATTAAAGACAATAAGAGAAATTTGATTTCAGACTGTGTGCTAGACGATACCAATAAACTCTTGTTGGTTTCGATAGGTGTGATAATAGTATGGTGGTATGTAAGAAACCACCGATATTTTTGCAACACACATATAAATACATAGGGGTGAAATGACATGATTTGGGGATTTGCTTTAACCATACTTCAGCCAAAAGAAAGGGAGAAGAAAGATAAAGGTATAGATGAAGGAAAAGTGAGGAAATACTGATAATTCTAGAATATGAGTGATTGATATTTGAAGTTCATTATTCTGTTTTCTCTACTTTTATGTATGCTTGAAATTCTTCCTAAGAAAATTATTTTTAAAAAAGAGAAAGAGAAAAGCAAATACAAATATACTCAGAACATCATAAGCAAAGGTAAAAATAAATCAGAGAAATGAATTTCAAAACAATAATAAAGGAAGTACTGGGACTTTCCTGGTGGCACAGTGGTTAAGAATCCACCTGCTAATGCAGGGGACACAGATTCGATCCCTTGTCCGGGAAGATCCCACATGTCACGGAGCAACTAAGCCCATGCGTCACAGCTACTGAGCCTGCGCTCTAGAGCCCACGAGCCACAACTACTGAGCCCACATACCACAATTACTGAAGCCCGCGTGCCTAGAGCCCGTGCTCCGAAACACGAAAAGCCACCGCAATGGGAAGCCCGTGCACCACAACAAAGATTAACCCCCTCTTGCCGCAACTAGAGAAAGCCCACGCACAGCAACGAAGACCCAATGCAGCCAAAAATAAATAAATAAATAAATTTTTTTAAAAAAGTATTTTGTAGACTGATAAGTCCATGAAGCAAACCTGACAGTGTCTGAGTGCCATTCGTGGAACCGTGGGTCAACAGTGCAGTGTGGTATATTTCAATGCAAAAAATTAAAATTATAAAAGCAGGATCATACACACAAACATTTTAAGCTTTTATAATTCTTTTAAGCCTGAATGGCCTAGCCTCATTCATAAAATATTTCCTAAATTTATATTCCTCTTAAAACTGAAAATATCTTCTTGATTTCTTTGTTTAAATTTTTTTAACAGATTTTTTTAAAACACTCTTGAATTGAGCAAAAAATAATATGAAATGAGGTAGGGCTCTGGGGGGAAGGGAATTTGTGTTAAAACTTTTCAAAATGAAATTTAACCTCATATTTTTAAAGCATTGCTTTCTGGCAGGATTCATACTTTTCCTCCCACACCCTCCCATCTGTGGTCAGTGTCTGGAAGAAAGTACTGCTACTCATAATTTTAAGGATTTTATTGTAAATTTAAGGGCTTTAAAGAAACTAGCGTGGATTCTGAAAGAAGCAGTCACTGGAAAAACAAATATTTTCTGAGAGTCCTAAAAGAGTTTAAAGAGAACTGACATTTATATCCATTGTTGCTAAAAGCACATGTTTCATGTGAAAAACACTCAAGAAATAGGAATTGACCTACCCCATCCTGCATGGAATCTTGCATTCCTAATCACTAAAGCATAGAGCTTAGAAGCAGGGGAATAACAGGGAATGAAATGGGGTGAACAGAACTTTGCTTAAGCTAGAACAATCGGATCATTTCCCTTTCTCATAGTCTCAATTATTTTCCCAGCCTTGGCTCTTATTTGAGCAAGACCTTGTTCATCAAACATTTATCTAGCCAACTGATGTGGTGGAGAATTTGTTCAAATTGGTTATTTTGCATCTTGTTGGCAAAAGAGGGAAATGAATGCTTGAATGTTCCAGTTTTCACCCTGACATGTAGAGACTTGAGGTCGGGGGAATGGAGGTTCCTCCAGCTGGAGAGGTTAAGATGAACACACAGGCAACTACAGGACCAGGAATAAAGTGAACCATCCTGTAGAAAGGTGTGATTATATGCTGAGACTTTAAAAGGAGAGAAAAAGACATTCAAACATAAGAAAGAAACTATTTTGTGTTAAACCTTGAAGGATAAGGAAGGAATAAAATAGAAGATATAGCACAAGCAAATACACACAGGCTGTAGTATAGAGATGGTGTGGGGAAGGGCAAGAAGGTCCATTTGACTGGAACACAGGGAAAATAGAAGGGACTAAGAGGTCAGAAGATGGAACAAGTACTTTATGGAAAATTCTGGAATATCAGGATGGGAATGTTAGGTATTAGGTAGATAATGAATGTGGGCACTGAGAGTTTTTTAAAAATGATCAGCGCTGCCTTGTTGAGGGTAAATCTAACAGTGGTGAGTAAAATGAATTGGAGTACTGAGAGAACAGACAGTGATAATCACTACTGTTACTGAGTACTTTGCTGGTACCACTTTATATACATATATACTCCAATTGAGTACTCATAGCAAGAGGTATTATTATCTTTTTTTTTTTTTTTTTTTTTTGTGGTACGCGGGCCTCTCACTGTTGTGGCCTCTCCTGTTGCGGAGCACAGGCTCCAGACGCTCAGGCTCAGTGGCCATGGCTCATGGGCCCAGCCGCTCGGTGGCATGTGGGATCTTCCCGGACTGGTGCACGAACCCGTGTCCCCTGCATCGGCAGGCGGACTCTCAACCACTGCGCCACCAGGGAAGCCCTGTCCCATTTTATAGATGCAGAAATTGAGGCTTAGAGTGTTTAAGCAACTTGCCTGAGCCATGTAGTTACTAAGCAGTAGAGGCAGTATTCTTACCTACTCTTAATCACTATGTGTGACTATTTATTACGGAGGCTAGAATGGATGGGAGGTAAGGAGGACCTGAATTAAGAAGGTGGTGATAGTAACCAAAAGGAGGGATCAAACTCTTGAAAAGCAGGATTGGCAAGACTTAGTAAACAATAGCCTTCAGAAGCGCTTGGTATTGAGTCTGGGTGAAGGGACGGGCAATACCATCACTGACCTAAATAAAGAAACCAGAAGAAAAACCTGCCATGGGATAAAAGATGACTAATTTTCTTTTAGCTATGTTGAATCTGAGATGCCATTAGTAAATGCCAGTGAAAATGCCTATGGGGCAGTTGAAAACATAGTTTGGTAGCTAAAGGGAGAAGATGGAGCTAGAAAGAGAAATTGAGATGCCATGAGGAAGCAGTGGAGAGGTCAACAGGTAAAGGAGGGTGGTGGAAGGAAATCATCCCAGGGTTTTGCTCTTGGTTTTGTTTTTTTCTACTCTCTCAGCTGAGAATAGAGATGCCTTTTGAATTTTGTCAGCCATTCCCTCCCAAACTATCTACCCATCCACCACCACCCCCATTCAGGAATGAAATGGAGAAATGTAGGACAAAATATGGAATAATTCGTTGGCCTTCCATTTTGGGGGAAGAATAGAGGCAGCTTAGTAGAAGTGTGAGGATTCTAAATAAGAGTATAAGGGACAATCCATTCTCTCTTTAATTTGTTTTCCAGCAGGATAAGACAAGGGCATCCATCTTCAGACCTGAAGTCCTGGTCAGTGTCCCAGGGAGCCACTGTGCATTGCTGCACAGGGCAGGCTTGGAGGGGCTAACACAGGTCAGGCAGCACACGTGCCTTGTTTTGGGAGGCAAGATGAGGCTTAAAGCTGGTAGGATATGCCCTGCATCCCCTGCGATTCTCCATCTAAAGACTCAGTTCTTTCCTAAAGCATCCTAAACATAGAAAGTGTAGTGGAAGGGCAAGGTTCCACTGGTGAATTCCCCAGAAGGCCCAACAAATGAATGACTTGGTGTCAATGAGGTGAAAGTGAAACAGTAAACATAGGAGTTTGTGCAGTCCCACATGAGTGAAGGAAGTCACCTCATCACTCTCCTGCTGATGGACAACTTCTCATCTCCTAGTTTACCATCTTCCTCACAACTTGCCTCAGCAATTTTGGGGTCAAATTGCATGTTCAGAAGGATATTGCATGTTTCTGCTGGGGGTAAGTAGGGGTCACAGTGACATGACTCCCCTGCTACGAACTTGGAACTACGGGAAATAAGATCGCCTGATGAGACTAAATCTTTCAACTCAATGCTGATGAATCAGAGAAGAAATATGGGAAACCACTTTAAAGAGCAAATGTGTCCTTCGAACAGCAAGACTTGGCTGGACCTTGATTGATGAGATTAATGTATCTAAAGAAAAAACATGCATCCGTGAGAAGGGGAGCTCTGCTCAGTTATCAGCAAGAGAACTGCATTAAATAAATATTTGCTGAGTACCCACTATGTGGCAGCAATCAGCTCACATTCTAGTTGGGGAGACAGAAAATAAATGCATGTATAATCAAATGTCAGGCAGTGCTACAGTGTCCTACAGAGAGGGTCCTCAGAGCAAACAACAGAGTCTAGTGTTCAGCTGCAGCAGCAGAGATGTGCTCCTTCAAGTTCTGTGCCAGATTTAGGAAGTATGCTTGGACCTACAGGCCCAGACCTGTGTCTCCAACATTTACTAGTGACATTTTAACCTGCTAAGAGCCCTTCTTTTGATTTCCTCCTATGCAACTTTCATGAAAACATACGTAGATAAAAGAGTACATATCAAAAGTATACAGCTCAGTGAATTTTCCAAACTGTGCATACCTGTGTAACCAGCACGCTGAATCCCTCCTCATGTCCCTCATGTTCAGCCTCTCTGCTGTTACTGAACCAAACTTGGCTCTGCTCCCCCAGCTCCACCAGCACGTAGTAAAGCCAGTCTACTGACATGCAGCTGTTGTGAAGAAAGTGCAGCATTTATTGCAGGGCACCAAGCAAGGAGTACAGGTGGCTAATGCTTAAAAGACCCGAACTTCCTGGTGGCTTTCAGGGGAAGGTTTTTGAAGACAGGGCGAGGGAGAGGATTGCAGGATGCGTGATCAGCTCGTGGACATTCTTCTGATTGGTTGGTGGTGAGGTAATCCGAAGTCAGCATCATCAACTTTCTGGTTCTACTAATTGGTCTAGGGTCTATGTGCTTGTGGTCAACAAGCAGTTTACTTCTTCCCATGGTGGGGGTTTCAGTATCTGCAAAACAGCTCAAGGATATGGCTCAGAATATTATCTATAGCCCCTGAGGAGGAACTAAAGGTTCTTGACTTTTGTTTAATGCTTAAACTATTATTTTTGTCTTGCTTTACTGTTTTCCTTTGTTTCTGCATTCTCACTTTTCTAATTAAATTTGTTCTTTGGAACCCAGGGAAGGTCTAGGAGGCTAAAGATTTTCTACAAACAAGAGGCACACAGAGGACCTTCTCTCCCAAGAAGGTCTCATAGGGTCCTGTTCAGTTACACCACAACAAAAGATTAACCACTGTCATGACATTAACACCATAGATTTATTTTGCCTGTTTCTGGACTTTATATAAATGAAAATATATGGTACATACTCAGTACATAATCTCTGGCTTCTTTTTCTCAATATAATGTCTGTGAGATACAGTCATACTGTTCTGTGTATTGATGGTCTGTTCTTTTTTCATTGTATATTTCATTGTACGACTATATCACTATTCATTTATCCATTCTATTTAAATGGACATCAGGGTAATTTCCACTCCTTTTTTTTTTTTTTTTTTTTTTTTGCGGTACACGGGCCTC
The DNA here is from genome assembly GCF_059928025.1 of Delphinapterus leucas. NCBI lineage: Eukaryota > Metazoa > Chordata > Mammalia > Artiodactyla > Monodontidae > Delphinapterus > Delphinapterus leucas. Next base: position 63,977,936 of record NC_143141.1, on the reverse strand, counting down.
TCACTGTTGTGGCCTCTCCCGTTGCGGAGCACAGGCTCCGGACGCACAGACTCAGCAGCCATGGCTCATGGGCCTAGCTGCTCCGCAGCATGTGGGATCTTCCCGGACCGGGGCATGAACCCGTGTCCCCTGCATCGGCAGGCGGACTCTCAACCACTGCACCACCAGGGAAGCCCTCCACTACTCTTTTAATAAGTTATTCTTCTGCTTAAATTTGTTAGCTAGTTTCCAATGAGTGCTGCCTAATACCCTTTTGTTTTAATTCTAAATTTTTATCGAGTGAGAAAGTAACCAGAGGGTTGTGTTCTTTTGTAGAAATTCTTCCTTTTTAACAATGCTTTGGAAGATACAGACATTTTCTTCATCAGCTATTTGGCAAGGAACATCAACTCACTCTGTTTCAACAGTGAGCCCACATGATCAAAAACAACACTCTGTGTAGATAAAGCTCTGAATTCCTGGCTTAAATACAGTACTTTCTGGAATAGCAGCTATAACTTGAGGTCTCTTGGGTTGCTACAAAAGTTGGTTTGGTTTTCTCTGCAGGAGCCAATGAAATGACCGCTTCTGGGTATGAGTCTCAACAGTTAGGGTAGTTTACATTTTGATTGCACAAGAACAGAGGTTTTGAGGCTGTGGTTTTTCCCACATTTCCCATTGCCCTGGTTATCACTCTCAGGAACTCAAGAACATCGTTACTCGGCAAACACCATCCAGTGAAGAAGAAAATGACAGACTAAATTAAAAGACAGTCATATCAGTTATTCAATTCATCAATTACTAGGATCTTTCCATTTTGCAAGCATACGTGAACACCCCTCTTGTGGGAGTCTACCCTGTCTGAGCAGGACTGTAGAAGAGAAGGATGGGCCACTCCATCTTTTCATCCTTTTCCTCTTTGGCCAGACTATATAGACTGCTGATGCAATTATTCGCTGCCTAACTTTTGAGCTATAAGTTGGACCAGCCAACTGTTATTTCCCTTCATTATTCAAGGAGACAGACACTTGTAATAACAGTGGCAAGTATCTACTGAGCTCTTGGTACATGTGCCAGGTACTATGCCAAGGATTCTGTGTGTGTGCCTACTTCATTAAAGGCCAGTCTCTCCACTTCTGCTCAGGATTCCATATCCTCGTCCTTCCCAAGGACTTTCCTCCTGCAATTAACCTTTCTCCCCTTCACGATTAATTTCTCTCTCCCTCCTGAATCATTTCCATGAGCAGTCAGATGTGTTCTAGTGCTTCCTTTAAAAAATAAAAATCCCTTGACCTCATATCGCCCTCCAGGTACAATCCCATTTCTTAGCTCTTTTATAGCACAACTTCCTGAAAAGTTGTCTGTAGTCAGTGCCCACTTCCTCATCTCCTAGTCTTAGCTCAGCAGACTCCAGCCAGGCCTTCCTCCTTTCTGTGCTAGTGAATCTCCTCATTTCAAGGTCATGAACAACCTCCTTTGCCAATCCAAAGGTCCCTTCTTACTGTCTTCATCTCACTCAACTTCCCAGTAGAACTTGACACAGTTGACCACTCCTTCCTTCTTAAAATCCTCTTCTCTCCCAGCCTCCAGGATGCTATGTTCTTCCCTTTTCCTCCTGCCTAACTGGCTGCATTGCCTCAGGGCTTTTTTTTTTTGCTGGTTTCCCCTTCTCTGTCTGGTTTCTAAATGTTGCAATGACTGGAGGCTCTGTCTTAGATCTTCTTATACTATGATCCATCTATACCCTATACCTAATCTCATGTTTTAAATACCATCTACATACTGATGACCCTCGGATTTTAAATTTCTAGTCTTGATATTGCTGACCTCTCCCCTGAGCTCAAGTCCCTACAGGCCACTGTACCACCTGCTCTGTATCACCACATGGACATCTAAGAGGCATCTCAAATTTAGTATAGACAAACAGAGCTCTTGGTTTCCCAGTCCCCCACTTTGCCTCCCCCATCTCAGTAAACTGCCACAATATTCACCCTATTGTTGAAGGCATTTAGAAGTCATCTTTAAGTCCTGTGTCCCTGTCTTTACCAAATGAATCATTGTCGAGTCCTGTTGGCAACAGCTGCGTGTCAGTAGTTAATTAGAAGAGTCTTTTATTCTTTTTAACTTGACGAATTAAAAGAAAGCTTGGAAAATCGGAGGGAAAACATCCATATTTTCTCATAACCTCCTTAATTACCATTTATAGCTGTGCCTTGTCTTATGGAGTAGAAACATCCTAATTTACTTTACAAGCTGCCTGATGTTGCATCTTCAGATTCTTTTCATATTTGACTTCTATAAACAAGTGTGCAATGAACATCTGCATGCACGTATAGGTATTTTATTTTTAAAATAGAAAAGCTGACATTTTTTGTTCAATAAAAGATCACTGAGTGGTTGCCTTAGTTGTGCAATAATGGGGAAACATACCCATTATTCTGGTGTTCAGGTATCATAGAACTCTTTTAAAACAGTTACTCTCTGAGAGCTATCAGAGCACAAAGCTGATCACTGAAGATGTAACATGGTGGATGCTTGGACTCAGCATTCAGCTGAGGCTAGAAGTTCCTCTGGACCCAGCCACCCTGTTGCAGTGTCTTGTTCTGGGAAAGATGACTGAACTTGGCAACGAAGGCCTCCGAGCTGGAACCTTGGGAGCCAAACTGTGGAGACTATTAATAAGCTCAGATTATCATGCTTCAAAGAATCCCTGTGGTCTGTGCTGGAGCTAACAGGGACTCCAGTACAACACTGGACATGGATGCCCTAGTCTGTCTCCAATACCGAAGTAGATGGTAGTGACAGAACCAACAGTAACTGACGCTGGAGGAGCTGCTGTGGACCAGTCCAGTTTTCTTCTTCTCTGTTCCTCTTGGGACTGAATAAGCACCCAATATTCTTGACCAATAAAGGTGAGGGGTAGGAGGACCCTCAAAAAATCAACACTTAACTTCCTGCTAATAGAGCATCAGAAGTTCACGCAACAACTAGGAACTCCACAGTGTGGAGCAGACTTGCAGGTTACATATGGGACCCTTTCCTTAGGCTATATTCCCAGAAAAGGAATTACTAATTAAAGGGCATGAACATTTTTATGACTCTTGGCCAAAAGTACAATTTTTTTCTAAAGGATGCACTAATTTCTACCATCTATTTTGCCACACCCTCTCCAGTGAGGAATAATAAACTTGATTTTTTTTTTTTGGTCACAACCAAGAATTCTTGGGAAGAATGATCAGTGTGAGAAGTGGTGGCCCACCCTCAGTGCCAAGGTGAGGTCAGCAACATTTTTAAACCCACCCATTGCCACTCGTTCTGAAGCGAACATTCCCAGGCTCCCTGCTATGTCCCTCATCCATTCTCTCAGGGGCATCCCTTTGGCACCGCCCCCCTCAGATATTCATGACCTTGCCCTCCTTTCTCTGTGCTCATTAAAACCGGCATAAGAGCAGATATGACATGAGTCAGTCACTTCTTCATGTGGCTGTAAATCAAAGTATCATCTCTCGCCCATGCCTGCATCTCATCTAGGCTTTAGGAATGAAAAGCTTTGTTCTCTGTTAAAGGAACTTTGAGCTTAAATGTCGCTGACGGAGAATCCACCAAAAGCTGGACCTCTGACTTGAGGGGCAAAGGACCCCCATGATCAGATTGAGATTTGAAGAGCATCAAGAGGCCAGAGCTTCAAAGTTGGGACCTAGAAGGTGGAGTTGGCAGGCGGAGGATAACCCACCAGAGAAGTGAGGTAGTAGGAACTGAACATGAGATAGGAACTAAAAGTGGAAGCTGCAGAGGTTGAAAACATGCTTCACTGATGTCGGAACTTTGCCTAGAGTCACTCCAAGGTGAGCATAACTCACTTAAAATCAAAACCTGAAAGCTGTTCTTTATGCCAACAAAGTGCAATTTAATAAATAATTGTCAATCACTCTTATAGAAAACGCATGTGAAGCATGAATGGTTTTGACCTTTTATAGTCATGACACAAGAGTTTTCAGTCCTGCTCCTGGTTGTATCGTTGCATGATCCTGGGCAAGCCTTACAATTTTGCTGGCCTTGACTTTTATTTATGAGCTATAGATAATTATGCCCTGCCTAGTGGCCTGGGGGGCTGAGGAGGATGAGAGGTGTGAACTGGGTGTTCAGGTTAAAGGTCAGATGTGGTCTTCCAAGCATTACCTTCGGTCAGGGTCTAATCGTGAGGAGTCCAAGATTAAATAACAGGTAGAATTGAATCCTTTCAGTTTATTGTCTAGTAATATGAATGTGTAGTTAATAACCTGCAGCCCAGATTTGTAAGATACTAATTGGAATATAACATAAAACCCATAGAGAGTAAAGGATAAAGGAAACTTAAAAATAAGAGGCAGGAAATAAATGATATTTAATTTGGACATGTGCCTCCAATGCATCTGGAGAAGAATCAACAAAACATAGACATCAATGGAAAACCTAGAGAAATGAGCCGTAATTACTCCAAAAGATATATGGATAGGAAATTGGATAGGAGCTTACAATGTTGTTTTGGGCTGCACAGAGGGCCTATTGTGCCTGCAAAGGGAAGTGAGAGTTTATCTCTGAATAATCAGATGGAATTGTGCATAAAACCAGGCTAAATTTTTTCATAAGCCATCTCACAATTGCAGGGGTTTCTATATACTGCAGGTCAATCCATGATCCTTGGAGAGACATGGGTACAAGGTAAAAGGGTCAGGTTTACGGTCAGACATCTTTGTGGGATCTTTGTCTCTTACTAGCTGTGCAACGTTCAATGTGTTTTAACTTGTCTGTTCCATGGGTTTAGCTCAAGAAAATGGAGAGGAAAAAACCCTCCCATTCAAGGTTGTTGTAAGGACTACAGATGAAGTATATGAAGTTCCTGGCGCACAGGAAATATCGAACAAATGTCAGTCAGTAGCAGCAGCAGGAGTAGAAATGAAAGCTGACTCCCAAGTTCTCAGACTCTGCCCATCACAGAGTCCTTCTCTGCCTTAAGTGTCCCACAGTCCTGGTCCACACACCTGTGCTCCTCACACGCAGCCAGTGGAAGCTCTAGCATTGTTGAAGCTTGTGTGACAGGAAAAGCAAAATGGAGTCGATATTGCTAAGAGCACTCTAAAATGGAGCCAGGGGGCCATTAAGGAAATGTGACTTATGCACATCTCAGCCTGGATGGAATCTGACCTTTGGACCTGATGAAGTTATCCAGAACATCTGCCAGAAACTCATGACAGCCTATCTACTTATCGGACTCTTACCCTAAAATAACTCATGACAGTTTATCTACTAATTGGACCTTATCCTAAAAAAAAACTCATGATTCCTTAAGGACAAATATTTTCTGACTTGCCTCAGAGTTGTTCACAGTTCTTACCAGGCAACTTTTAAAAACCTGTGGCCTTTTGTCTTAATAAGCCCCTGACTCTTTCTCTTCCCTGGAACACCCTTTCGGGATTACCAGGATCTGTGTCTCCCAAATCGCAATTCTTAGGACCCCAAATAAATTATTTTACTTTCAGCCTCCTGCGTTACTTTTTCGGCGGACACTTGGGGAGGCAATGAGACTGGTGTGGGGGAGGTGTAGGCAAGTGCTGAGAGAATCAAGGTACAGCTGAACTTACCTGGTGGGTGTGATCACTAGCTGGCCCACTTGCAGCCAACGCCACCAGCTACAAATCCACCTGGAGGGTTTCTTAAATGCACTTGATAGGATCAAAATCTAGGATATTTCCCCCTTTTAAACAATCAATGTTTCCAACAGCAAAGTACAGCACTCTCTTAGTGTCTTCCTTCTACAAATTACAGCGGAATGCATCTTAGTCACAAGCTTAGCCAATTATTTTCTGTGTTTGTTCATATGATGATTTTGACCACATGCTTTGCTACATGCTTGCTGTGAGTGGTTTTTTAAAAGCTGTTAAAGACTGGGGCCCTACCACCCACCCACCAAGTCATCCGTTGGTATCAGCACAACCTCCCAGCCTCAAAGAGGTAGTTCCTAGGAAGATAGGGGCCATTGGGGCAATATTCTTGATCCTGATACCAAAGTTAACAAGGGAATCTGCTGCTCGTGTTGCATTCTCAACAACAGAAATGACAGGTGTGCCCCTCAGCATCCTCAGAGACCCTAAAAAGCGGGAGAGGGGGAGCAATGAGGAGGTCTAGGAAGGCATGACCGGAAGATCTTACCTCCCTGACTTTCCCTATCCATGAGTCCTTTATGCTGAAAGCTATTTATGCCAGCTGGATTCTCTGAATTTGGGCTTGGTATGTCAACTGAAAAAAATGCACAACGTGAGAGTAGCGAGTTAAGTTTTATTTGGGGCAAAATGAGGACTATAGCCCAAGAGACATCTTCTCAGATAATTCTGAGGAACTATTCCGAAGAGATAAGGGGGGAGGTCAGTATATATATGATATGGGTGAAGGTGGATACATGAAGTCACGCATACATTTTTGGCAGATTACTGCTAGTCATAAGGGGCAGAGGTCTCTGTTAACGATTTCAGTGCTTTTCTCGGTATGAGAAGATGCAAGAATTTGGGCTCATAAAATCTTCTCCTGAAAATAACTATAGCCCCGTTCTGCCAGTTTTTCCCAGAGCGCAGAGTGCCTCATTCCTGATCTCCGCCCTGAAGTCCTTTCAGAGTGTGTTGAAGATCAATGACTGCAGTGCCTAGTGAGTTCATCCTTATAGAGGCAAGATGGCATGTGACAATTTTTCATCCACAGGTATAGTGTTGATGTTCTGTGGATGAGTCAGGATCTCTTGTCCTCACCCAAAATGTCACCATGTTGAATGGTGCTTTGCTCTCTGCTGGCTCTCTTCGTTGGTTTCAGATGAGCGTAGTGTAGCCTTTGGGTCAGAGGACTTATTAAAGAGGAAAAGTAAAAAATAAAGCCTCTGTGTATACAGAATGGGTCAGAGCAGTAGACCAAAATTTGAACTATGAGAAAGAGAAATTGGGGAGATAGGGAAAATGGAGTTCAGAATTTTTATTATGACCAACTTCTCAAAAGCTGGCAAAAAAATTGAAGCCGGGGTAGAGAATGTAAAGAAATTCACAAGTAGTTGCTATTTTAGCTAAGTTGAGGAAAAAACATTGAACTTCAAATGAAAATAATGTTCAAAGATGAACAAGATGTGGAGGAGTGATGAGCAGGGAAAATACCTGCAAAAAGAGACTAGATGTTATTTGAAAAAGACGTGGGACTCAAATAAAGGTACACACACACTCACACACAGATACAACAAAATATTTTAATGATTTCCCTTTCCTGTGGTCTACTTTAGAATTCACCCACAAGCCATTTGCTTTTGTGGTTATTCAGATTTTGTTTCTCTTCTTTCTACCTCCTACTGTGTATTCCTGATTCCCAGAGTTTGGGCTGAATAAGGGAGAGGAAGTGAAATTCAAATCACTATATTTTATCCATTGGCCTTTCGGCTAAGAGATATGAGGGGTGAAGAGGTGCTTGTGGCTAAATTGAGGTTTGTAGAACGTGTGGGTGTTGTTTATTTTTGTTTTTAACTACTGTACCCATATTAGCCCAATTTACCACATAAGTCCCATTTGGGCAGGAAAGAGAAAGACTCAACAAACATTTGTTGAATGCCTTGCCTCTGCTTTGCTCCTTCTCTTAATCATTCCTCAGCAGAGGCTTAGCAACTTCCCCAAACAATATCCATGCTAAAGCCTAATTAATCCAGTCCTCAATAATGTGCTAACCATTAGTTGGATAAAAAGTGGTCTAAAGTTTATACCATCAAAAGATTTTATAACATGTTCTTTAATGTCAGCAACAATGTAAAAAAGAGGAATTCTAAACTACTCAGGAGGATAAGCTATTTTCAAATAGTTCAGCAGGAAATATTTGATACCAACAAGAAACATGCTAAATGCAAATAGGATTACTCAGTGCATTAAAGCAAATCAGCAAAGACCTTAACCTGGGAATGCTGAGGACACTTTCTTAGCCACTAATTCATGTCATTACATATACATATTAGTTATAACAATGCATCCTTTTTGTAATTTTCAATATTTCGGGTCACTCACTAACCTGGTCTGCCCTTCAATCATTGTAAGTCTGAATAAGCGAGGTTTTACTATCATTTACAAAACTATATAACAAGGCAGGAAGAAGTATGTTTAACTAATATTGGGTGTTTCTTTCTCCTTGTTTAATCCCCACCAACATGTATTTGGAAAGGCACCAGCCACACCAGGCTTCCAAAGAGCCCTACACTTTAGGGTTTTGGGGAGAACCCCAAGTTATCAAGGAGAGATAGACCTCTTGTCTCTACCCTTGGTGGTAAGCATTGTTTCAGAGTCATCTAAAGAAATATATGCTTTTTTTTTTTTTTCTGCTTTGCAAACTGGACAGCTGAAAGAGAAGGCAAAGACAAAAAGAAAGACATATAGTATATTCCAGGAGTCTCACATTTTTAGAGCCTCTTCATGTGTGACTCTACATTCCACTGAGGTCACGTCTGCCTTCTGAAAGGCTTATCACTTTATATCCCAAATTCAACTCAGTAACTTGTTCAACTTTGACTGAGAGACATTTTTTTTTTTTTTTTTTTTTTTGCGGTACGCGGGCCTCTCACTGTTGTGGCCTCTCCCATTGCGGAGCACAGGCTCCGGACGCACAGGCTCAGCGGCCATGGCTCACGGGCCCAGCCGCTCCGCGGCATGTGGGATCTTCCCGGACCAGGGCACGAACCCGTGTCCCCTGCATCGGCAGGCGGACTCACAACCACTGTGCCACCAGGGAAACCCTGACTGAGAGACATTTTTAAGAGAAGTCCCATAAAAGCATAAAATTTTAGATATGGCAAAGGCAATTAATATCTACATAAAACTGATACACGTGCCTGATTCAGAGGAGGAAGTTGGCCTCTGTGTATTTTCTACTACTAAAAGTAGTGTGGTTTAATAAACAGGCTGCAGGCTGTGTTGAGTGTGTCAGCCTGTTCTCGGCTCTTGGAGAGTGGAGAGGTTATGAGAACCTACTAGATTATATTATGTTCATTCCTATCCCTGTGCCTCTGTTCATGCTGATTTCTTTGCCTGGAATTTCCACCCTGTTTCTCATTTAAGGTCCCACTACAAGTTCAATTCCTTCGTGAATCCTTCCCACAAATTCTTGCCCACAAGCCTCTCCCCTTTTTCTCTTTCTTAGTATCACTAATTACTACAACGCCTTCTTTAATACTAGATCATACAGTAAGTTTTGTTTTAGTACATATGGCTCTCTTTTTCCCCCCAATTATTTTTTAAGTGTTTCTAAGGCCAGAATTTTTTTTCCTTCTCTCTAAATCTCTCTCCTCCGGACCTCTGATTCCTGTCTCTCTCTTAATTTTCTGTGCTAGGAAACTAATGATAACGAATATTTCCTACATATGTACTATGTGCCAGTAAATGTACTAAGTGATTTACATGCTTTATCACAGAATACGTGTAAAATAGTCACCAAATTAAATTTAGTTGAGAAAATGTAATATGGTTTATACGTCCTTGGTCAGTGAATCACTTGCTCCAACCTTCAACAGTCCTCTTCCTTTCCTTTTCACTACTCTTGGAAGTAAGTGTCACCTCCAGGGGTACTTCACAATCCCACCATCAATATCTCAGGGACTGCAGTTAGGGCAGCTCAAAGGAAAATCAAATTCAGTTATTTGAGTACCAAGTACATGACAGCAAGATGACCTTCTGACTGGGATGGTCGTTAGGTTCTGGACTAAACACCCCTCAGAGAAAACAATAAGAGAGAATGCCAAGTAGGTGCTGATATCCAGTCTATGACATGACAAAGCAGTCACTCACAATTCAGCTCCCCATCCTCCCTTCCCAAGCCATTCTTGTCTTCTTCGTACACCCTCACCTGGTTTCCCCTGACCCTAAGTCCTAAAAGAAGCCTAATTCACTTCCAGATCCTGCTTCCCTCCATGAAAATAAAGGACGAGACAATAACTGTATCTAGTTCTTCTTTAAGATGTCACACTGACTTGATTTCCAGCTGAAATGAAAACTGGCCAGATGAGGTGGTTTTAAGGAAATGTTAATTCTTATTTTGACCAAATCAGCACAACAGGCCACTGTATATATAAATCCACCCAAAGTCAGTCAGTTAAATAGACAATGCCTAGAGCTATAGATACACTATCTACATGACTCCTTCAAATGAACCTTTATTCATTTGTTTAGTCTATAGCAGAAAGCCAACTGCCTTACTTCAGCTCAGAGGGGGAATGCTGAGATATTGTACAAGCTACATGCAGTTGTCCAAGCTTCAGGAAATTTGAACTGAAACATGGACTAAAAAAGCCCATAGTACATTTACATGTTGAGCTGTTGTTTAAACCCTTTTCATATGTGATGAGCTCATATTCAAAATGTTTTGACTCAACATTCATAAGGGCTTGGCAAGGACTTGTGGGGAGGAGTGCCCTGTCACGGGAAATAGGAGAAAAACAAGGCCGCCTCAGCACATTCCCAGGCCTTCATGGGCCAGGGTTTCTGTTATTAAAAAAAAAAAAAAGTCAAATAGAGACTCTATCCTCTCAATCCAGCAGTAATTCCAAGGTTACAATAAGTCAACAGTCACTATTCCCATGGCTTCCTACTACAGAGTGTCTCAACAAAGTATATACTTAGTATATTAATATATTAATATATGTTTTAAAGAGTAGAGCAGTTAGACATTAACTAATATCTGTTTTGGTTATGCTAAAGTCACACATGTTTTAAAAAGCCACCATTTCAGAGTGGACCACATGCAAGATACATATTGCCTTAATAAATACATTTAACTTCTGAAAGGGATTCACATTTTCCTAGGACGCACAGTTCTGAGCGAGTTTATAAAGGCCCAGAGTTGTTAGCTCTAAGGGTGATAGGTCTGGTATTCACCAGCATATATGCCCCACAGCTTGGGTCCAGCCACAGATTTACTCTCAGATGCCAACACTTCTTGCAAAAGTCCTTGGAAGGGACTATCAACACAGTTCATGCATAAAGTTTTCACCCTCAAAAAGACTTTCTACTCTTGTGTTTCAGTTGAACCTGTAGGTAATCCAAGTTAAAGAGCTAAAATGGCTGCAGTGAATGGACCACATGGAACGCCATGCTGAGCGATATAGACTTCATATTTCCATTAATGGGGCATCCAGTAAAGTTCTAAAAGTCTGTTTGAGGCTATTAATCCAGCAAGAGTAGGAAGATGGATTCAAGGGAGTAGACGCTCTGGGGAGATGTAGGGAGCAGATCAAGGCAGAAGGGATGCTTAGGAAGAAGAACTGAGAAGCCCTGATAACTGAGCAGATATAGAGCATAACGAAGAGAGGTGGAAGGACTTCCCTGGTGGCTCAGTGGTTAAGACTTTGCACTCCCAATGCAGGGGGCCCAGGTTCGATCCCTGGCCAGGGAACTAGATCCCACATGCATGCCACAACTAAGAGTTCGCATGTCACAACTAAGGAGCCCTCAAGCTGCAACTAAGGAGCCCACGAGCCGCAACTAAGGAACCCTCCTGCCACAACTAAGACCCAGTGCAACCAAATAAATAAGTAAATATTTTTTAAAAAATAAAAAAGAAGAGAGGTGGATGGCATACAGGGATGACATCAAGGTTTCTATCCAGAGAGCTGGGAGTGTGATGCAATCATTGACAGAAACAGCAAACCAGGAGTAGGAGCCAGTTGGCAATGAATTAAGAAGAGGGTTGAACTCAAAGAATCTTAAAGCTGGAACATATCTTAAAGGAGACACCAAGCCCAACTTTCTACTTCCTCTATGTACCGATATTTCAGAGACAAAACTGAGGCCCAGAGTGGAGAGCATAAAGACTCGTTGAAGGTTTCACAGCCAGTTGGCATGAAATACACACTAATACTGACTCTTTGGTCTCTTGGTTCTTTCTGCCCTGTGATCGTTCAATTGTCCTGTGCAAAAGCTAGAAATCTTTCCGTTGCAAGTGATAGAAAACCCAACCCAATTTGACTTGCACAAATAAAGAAATCTATAGGCTCATATAGCTTTAAAGTCCAGAAGCTTCATGTGACACTTGGTTCAGCAACTCAACAATGTCACTAAGTACCTAGTTTCTTTTTGTGTAGTCTCTGCTCAACATCCTGGGTGGTTCCAAGATGAGTGTGAACAGGTCCCTGGGCTGTGGGCTTACTCATTCATATCCAGCAGGAAGGAGAGCACATATTTGTTCTGGAATTCCAAGTAAAAGTCTTGAGACTTACTCCGATCAGATCTGCTTACTCACATGTCCACCCAGAACCAATCACAATGACCAGGGAGTCAACTATGCTGATCTGGGTCACATGCTTCACCCCTGGGATCAGATTTCATAGAGCCAAATGGACCCCCAAACTGAAATGAGGGCTATAAAGAAGAAAATGATAGAAGATATAGGACCAACCAAAAATGTCTATTACACATTGGTTGTCTAAATCTCTCTCTTTTTCTCCATATCAAGTTTATAGCTTTTGTGTTAGATACAATGACTAAGTGGTTTGCTCAAAGTTTCAAAAATATATTATACAGAAATCAGAATCTCCATACTCACCACAGTATTGAGAAAAGGGAGCAGGGGTTTAACAAATATGTTAAAGGGAAAGAAAAGTAATCAGAGTCATTAGGCTCAAACTCTAGGCAAATGCAGCCAAGTCTTTCCCCTGAGATATATTTTAGGCAGCATTCTCTAAAGCCCAGTAAAGTCTGAGGCGGCTGTGTGCTGGGGCCTTTTCCCCTCACTTCAGTTGTGGGCTGGCTTGTTGATTGGTGACCCTACAATATGAAGCCTCTTGTCACTCTGACATCAGTGATGAGTGGTGTGGCAAGGCTTGGTATACCTTTGATAATTACTTAAAAATGACTCTAAAATACCCAGTTGTTGTTTTTTTTTCCTACACCATTGCCTAAGGAAGTCTTTAGCAACCACTGGTACATGCTTCTGAGAAACATTTGACCACAAGTATCTTAGATTCAAAACACATTAATATGTATGTATTTATGTATTACGTTTGGTTCCCAAGCCCAGTATCATAGAGGTAAGAGGTGCTCTGGTCCCAGGCTTAGACTCCTGATAATGACCCCACGTGGGGAAGAGCACCTTGCAGCCTCCGACACGGGCAATTCTTACTTGGTGAGGGGTTTCTTTTTCGGGAAGCCAGAGCCACTATTCCGTGGCCTCTGAGGCACCATTCAAGAATGGGAGGTTGATTTTATGGTTGGTTTGCTTTCATTTGTTTTCATCTGGTACCTGGCACCATAGCCATCATTCCATGTTTGTCTTGGCTCCTGACTCCAACCAATTCTTTGGGCACCAGTGGTTTCTGAAGTCTTTCTCATGTCATTTCCCAGTATGGCTCAAACTGCCTTGTGAATTAGCAGAAAGAAGAAATGTCCCCAAGGGACATGATCTTGAAGCCCCATGAGGAGAGACACAGCCACATGATTCCCTGTAAATGAGGTGTGAATGAGGCCATATGTTCAGAAGAGGGAAAGCTAGCATGGGTCTAGCATGATCAACTGCTTTGTATTCCAAGGTGAACACGCAGCTGTTGCAAGAAGGGAATGCTACCATGTTACTCTCTGAGTGAATAAAGTTCACTTTTGCAGGAAAGAAGTTCAGTGTGTATTTAGGAATGAATGTGTGGGCACATGCATATTTGCTTAATTTTTTTTTATTGAAGTGTAGTTGATTTGCAATGCTATGTTAGTTTCTGGTGTACAGCAAAGTGATTCAGATATATAGGTATATACACATATATTGAGTATCTAAAATAATATATATTATTCTTTTCCATTATGGTTTATTACAGGATATTTAATGTAGCTCCCTGTGCTGTACAGTAGGACCTTGTTGTTTATCTATTTTATATATAGTAGTTGGTATCTGCTAATTCCAAACTCCTAATTTATCCCTCCCCCGCTTTCCCCTTTGTTAACCATAAGTTTATTTGCTTTAAAATATTAAATGTTTAAATTATTAATATTAAATTATTTTAAAATTAAAATAAATTATTAATATTAAAATGTTTTCTGTTAACTGCTGACAACAGCAATCCCAGAAAACCAGACCCCCTGTTTCTGCCTATTTGGAAATGGCCTTTTTGCCTCCTGGAGCAGGGGCTGAGGTGTTCCATAGGCTCATTCCTGTCCTCACTGGCCTGGCCTCCCCAGTCTCTGAAATGTGCATGTCCTGAGCCTTCCTTCCCAGCCTCATCTTCCCAGCCTCTCTGCTCCTGTCATGCAAAGTTACTCAACGCCCAATAGTGGCTGTTCCCGCCATGTTCTCTTTGTGCGTATGGGCCCCTCTGCACTGCCACTATGCGGCAAAGAAGGGGAAAGGGCTCCACATTTACATCCCCAGCCTTGGGAACCAGACCTTCCCCCCTCCCCTGCCTCGCACCAACCCTTGCTGGCCGGCTCGCTGTAGTCCAGCATGTGCCATTTCTCCTCTTGGCCAAATTTCACAACACAGACTCTACACAGTTAGAAATATCAAGAGTAGTGCTTCATCTTTTTCAATCCACTTCAAGCTTAGGTTTAAATCTACCAAACCAGCTCTTCTTTTATCTTTTATCTGCTTTATTGTTAAGATCCTTTTCTCTTCGGGGCCTTTGTTAATACTGCTTGATACGGTATAAGAGACAAGCCTTGTTTACGACAGTCTGATTTACCGAATCTTCTTCTATTTTCTCCTCTGTGAAATGGTGATAATACTGACTCACTGTCTGCTTCCTGGAGCTGTTGTGAGGAGTAAGAGAAATCACATGTGAAATTCCTCACTTGGAAACTGATTCATAACTGGGGCTCAATAAATGTTAATAACACTCCCCCGCCACCACGAACCACATTTACTGTGACTAAAGCAGATTCCGATTGGCAAGTCACACTCTACAACAGTGCTTCTCAAGCCCTGGTGCACAATGCAATCACCTGGGGAGCTTTAAAAGTACTTGTGTCTGGGAGCCACTCTCCTGTCCCACCTTTAAATATCTGAAGCGTCGGACCTCCTTATTTCTTGGTAGGTAATATTTCTGCTGCCACACCAGACATGTGGTTTTCTCCCTCTGGCTCCTCTCATTCTTCCCTTTCCGCTAAGCTTTGGGGAAGTTTGTTACACAGCAATAGAAGCACACCTCAGAGATATTGTGGGTTTGGTTCCAGACAATCACAGTCAAATGAATCTCACGGGGTTTTTGGTTTCCCAGTGCATAGAAAAGTTGCGTTTACTTTACACTGTAGTATATTAAGTCTGCAATAGCATTAAGTCTAAAACAACATTGTACGTGCCTTAATTTATTGCTAAAAAATGATGACCACTGTCTGAGCCTTCAATGAGTCATAATCCTTTTGCTGGTGAAGGGTTTGAAATATTACAAGAATTACCAAAATGTGACACAGAGACACGAAGTGAGCAAATGCTGTTGGAAAAATGGCGCCCATAGACTTGCTCAACGCCGGTTGCCAGAAACTTTCTATTCATTAAAAAATGCATCATTTGCAAAGTGCAATAAAATGAGGTGTGCCTGTAGATAACTAACACACTCCTCTTATCACAGCATGGCACTGTTACGTCCCTCACTTTCAGATAGATTTTCATTTTTGTGTGACTTTTTTCTCAGGAATAAGGTGGTCATTAAATTTGCACGACTGGATATATTAGTGGGTCCCTCTATGACTTTGATATATCTCCCTTGTCTGTTAGCTTTATTAAAAATGACTGTCTTCTTTATTAGTAGTTTATTATCATTGGTGGGCCCATCTTGAGATCCCATCTCTGAAAAAATGAAAGATTACCTCCCCTCTCTAGGATATTGGATAATTCATCAGTGTGGAACACATCCTGGAGCCCCCCTTCTGTTCACTAACCCCTTCCTACCTCATCATTAAACATGATCACAGAGTCTGATGAGTCCTTTCTGTTCTTGGAACAGGTTCTACTTTTTCAGGGACACCTTGCTGACTCCCAGGTCCCTGTGTTTATTCTCTCCTGCTTGGGCAGAGAGGAACAAATACAAGTCAATACTTTAAAACAGACATGTATTTAATATTTTTTAAAACAATACCTACATATTCTAATATACTCTTCTATTCACCTTTCTTTTATAACTATATTTTTATGCATGTATTATTTTGGAGCATTATTATGAACTCATAGCCTTTCACACACTCACCCTGTACCAATTTGCCATAACTGGTTTTATTAGTTGATGTTCACATCTGCACATCTAGGCTAATAGAAACTCCTCAAGCATTGCTCTGATAGTCTTGAAAGATCCTTGTTTTTAGACCACAGCAATGAGATGTTTCAAGCCTGACTGTTTTTCCTGTCCCAAAACTGGAATCAACTAACTTCCAAGAAATTCTGATTGCTTTGAGCATTCATAAAAGAATAGTATTAGAAATGACAATCCAAGCTTCTCGCTGGTGCGTTGTAGAGGGGAGAAGTGCTAGGCCCTTGGCCATTGCTGCTTGGGGCCTGTTTTGTGACAGAGGCAAAGAAGATGTTTTTTAGGGTAGGAATTCATACTGATTTTCCTGATACAATGTGTTATGTTGCTATTCCTTGTTCTAGAAAAATAGAGTGAATATTCCTAGAAAGCCTAAAGGTAGGTCATTTCCCAGCCGGGCAGTGAGGCGGAGGCCCCCAGAGACACTGGCTCCTCAGGACAAGGTTACACAGCTTTGTCCTCAGGAGAGGAGAGCTGTGGGGCTCACAGCTTCCTTGGTGGCACCGCCTGGCTACCTGGTTCCTTCCCAGAGCTGCGTTTCTTTTTATCAGGATTAACGCTTCATCTCCAATTTGCTTCTTTACTCCTCCAAGTTCTTTCTTTGACTCCAAGCAGCCCCACTGCACCACTATACAGTGCCAACTGCCCAGTTTGCTCAAGACTGAGAGGGTTTCCAGGAGGCAGGACTTTCCGTTTTCAAACCAGAATAGTCCGGGGCCAACCAGGATGAGTTGGTCTTCCCATCGCCTGTGGGCAAAGGACCTTATCACTTCTGTACAGAGTGAGAAAAAGATGCTTCGAACTCTGCTCAGTAGAATCTTAAAGGATGGAATAAAACCATGTTTAGGATTTCCATGTAAGGCAATATTCATGTGAATTTAAGAGTCAGGCTGCAGTATTCCTCAGCACATACAGCCAAAATAATTACATGAAAACCTGGAAGAAGCTGAGCTGGTTAAGCTGGTAAACACACAGCTGTGAACAATCTTCTTATTCAAAAAGCCCTGGTCTTCGGGCTGCAGAGCCTGGTTTTCCTTCCCAATCTCAGAGGGCCCTATAGAAGGTAGGTGTGAAAAAACCAGTGGGACAGAGCAGATGCTCAAGGGGGGAAAGGTGTAGAGAGTAAAGGCTTTGTAAGCCCGTACTCTGAAATTGGGCCCCATATCAGTGGTCAAGAGTTTAAGTGAAGGTATATTCCACTGTACTCTCATGAATATTGGTCTTACAAACAACACTGCACTCAGAGCCTTGGCCTGCCCAAGAGCTGAGTGTGTTAATTAACTCTGAGAAGCTCCTAAAAGGGCCAGAGGACAGCTCCTGGGGCCTTGTATGAAGCACAGATAGCTTGAGTTGGAAGAGCCCCACCCTCTCCCACCCCTGGGATAACCTGGTCCAACCTCCCCTTACAGATGAGTAAACTGAAGCCTAGAGAGGTAAAGAGACTTACCCAAAAGACATAGCTGGACACTGTTAAAGTTGGAATTTAGAATCCAGATTTCCTGACTCTTTCCACTAAATAAATCCCACTGCCCTCCTGCTGCTCCAAATGTGTGTCTCGTCTGTCAGAGAATTCCAATAAAGGAACCAAAGAGAGTTTGAATACTGAGAGAGAGCTACTCTTCTGGACTTCTAATCTCTGAAGAACACATTTTACCAAAGGAAGAGAATTGTGAAATCATTTGGTCTATTACATGGGGCTTCAGTAAGATTCAAATAATTTCAGCTGAATTCTTGCTAATCAACAGTACAGCCTTGACCTTAGCAAACACATCAGGCAAATTGAGCGGATTCAGTTACACAATTATCTCCTCTTTGGTTTCTTTAGGCGTAAATGAAAGGAAATTGCTTTACCACCATTTCTAGTGAGGAAATTCACATCACAGAGAAACAGAAGCTGCCATTCTTTCTAAACACTGCACCTATTCTCATCTTAGGATCTGTGCTCTTGCTGTCCCTTCTGCTTGTTTATCCCAGAGCTTCAGATAGCTTCCTCCTCATCTTTGGGTCTCAACTCAAATACTCTTTCTCCAATAAGCCTTCTCTTGTTGCCTCAATTAAAGCAGATCTAGGGCTTCCCTGGTGGCGCAGTGGTTGAGAATCTGCCTGCCAATGCAGGGGACACGGGTTCGAGCCCGGGTCTGGGAAGAGCCCACATGCCGCGGAGCGGCTAGGCCCATGAGCCACAACTACTGAGCCTGCGCGTCTCAGCCTTTGCTCCGCAACAAGAGAGGCCGCGATAGTGAGAGGCCCGCGCACCACGATGAAGAGTGGCCCCCACTTGCCACAGCTAGAGAAAGCCCTCGCACAGAAACGAAGACCCAACACAGCCAAAAATAAATAAATTAATTAATTAATTAACTTTTTAAAAAGCAGTTCTATGCTCAGCCCCAGTCACACATCATCTGTAGTAGGTTGAAAGTGTCCCCCCAGAATTCATGTCTAACCAGAATCTCAGAATGTGACCTTGTTTGGAACAGATGTAATTAAGGTAACTATTGAGATAAGATCAGACTGACTAAGATGAGCCTTAAATCCAATGAGTGTATCCTTGTAGGAGACAGAAAAGTATACACAGAGACACAGAGAGAAGGTCATGTAAAGATGGAGGCAGAGACTGGAGTGATGCTGCCACAGACCAAGGAACACCAGGAGCCACCAGGAGCTAGAAGGGGCAAGGAGAGAGTCTCTCCTAGAGCTTTTTGATAGAGTGTGACCCTGTCGACATCTTGATTTCAGACTTCTGGCCTCCTGAAATATGAGAGAACATCCTATGGTTTTAAGCCACCAAGCTTGTGATAATTTATTACAGCAGCCCTAGGAAACTAATCCACCGTCATTCTACCACCCACATTATCTTCTCCACAGCCCTTAACCACTTGTGGTTTCTTCACAGCTGTTCCCGTCTTCCATCTCTTTCTTCTTCATAGAGACTCCTGCTTGTTTGGGGTGTTTATCCATCCTGTGTGTTCAGAGAAAATGAGCCCACCCCTGACCTGGGGGCAGAAGAATGACTAGTCTAAATCCAGTATAGTCATTTCACTCCTCTGACCCATGATTGATTTCAACATGGGCGTAAAATAAACCCCCGGACAAGCAGTAAGAGGAAGTCTGTGGTGAGGCCTCTGATTGTCTTAGTCTGCTGGGGCTGCCATGACAAACTACCATGGATCAGGTGGCTTACATAACAGAAATTTATTTTCTCAAGATTCTAACAGCTGAGAAGTCCAAGATCAAGGTGCCAGCCGGTTTGGTTCCCAGTGAGGCTTCTCAGCCACCATCTCACTGTGTGCTCACTTGACCTCTTCTCTGCACACATGAAGGGAGACAGAGAAAGCAAGCTCTCTGGTGTTTATTCTTATAAGGGCACTAATCCCATCCTGAGGGCCACAGCCTCATGACCTCATCTAACCCTAAGTACCTCCCAAAGTTCCCGTCTCCAAATACCACCCCCATTAGGGTTAGGGCATCAACATACGAATTTGGTGAGGACATAATTCAATCCATAGCAATGGTCATAAGAGATGCAATGAGGAGAAGCAACCATTCCTGTTTTGGGACACAACTATGTGAAGAGGTGGTACGTGGAGCTACAGGAACCAAACTGGTTTATGAGAGATAACCTCAAGGAGGAAGCCAACATCCTAAGGGTGGCCGTGCAGTGGATGGAAGAGCTAGGTCTTCAGTTACACTGTTGGGTCTATGGATTAACCATCTCTGGAATGGCCCTCTCTGGGTTGTTTCTTGTTTGGGAACGTGTGTGTATGTGTGTGTGTGTGTGTGTGTGTGTGTGTGTGTGTGTGAGTGATTATCCTTTAGGCCACTTGTAGTTGGATATTTTGTAACTTGAAAGCATCCTAAGTGATTCCTTGGTATCTATAGTTATGGAATATTATCTATTTCATTTCTTTGTGTGTTTCTGTGTTCCACATGTTGGGGTGTAGGCTCCTCAACAGCATGGTTTATCCGCCTTGCTCCTAGGACTCTCTAGTTTTTAGTCTATGCTTAGCACATAGCAGATGTTCAGAAAATATTTGCTGAATGGTCTTACTTTGACAATTCTTCCTAAATATGTTCCCTTATATTCCACTATCACCTTAGCATATCTTTATTAGCCCACACCTGGACTATTGCTAAAGGCTTCTAACTCATCACCCTCCCAACTTCTTCCCACATAAGAGCATATTAAACTCCTCTATTAGATTAACTTTATTAAAATCTCCAGTGGATATATCTCTTGCCTTTTTGAAAACATTTGGTGGCTCCCCAGTGCCTGCAGAATAAAATCCCAAATCCTTCTACCTTCCTTTAAACCCTCCATAACATGACTCTCATCTACCTTGCCAGTCTTAGCTTTGTGGATTGTCTACACTGACCGTCCACTCCTGGCAAACTGATCTTTCTACTGTCCCCAGACTTGGCTTTCACTTTTCCTCATGCATGTCTCTGTCACATCCATTTCTCTGCTAGGGAGCTTCTCCTCGCAATTGAACTTGTCCACATTTTACTCATCCTTCAAAGTATGGTTCCCATCACAAAAATTTCACCTCTTCCATGGAGTCGTTCCTGACATGGCCCCACAGGACGTAATGTCAGAGAGACTCTAGCACCATTATTTGCACACATACTCATGTTGCCCTGGTGTGTGTGTGTGTGTGTGTGTGTGTGTCTCCCCGTTGGGATTATGTGCTCCTGGAGAACAGGAGCCATGTTTCAAAGTTGTTGGTTTTTGTTTTGTTTCGCTTTTTAAATTTATTTATTTATTATTTTTGGCTGCATTGGATCTTTGTTGCTGTGCATGGGCTTTCTCTAGTTGTGGCGAGCGGGGGTTACTCTTCGTTGTGGTGCACGGGCTTCTCATTGCGGTGGCTTCTCTTGTTGCAGGACACAGGCTCTAGGTGCGCAGGCTTCAGTAGTTGTGGCACTCGGGCTCAGTAGTCACGGCACACGGGCTCTAGAGCGCAGGCTCAGTAGTTGTGGTGCACGGGCTTAGTTGCTCCACAGCATGTGGGATCTTCCCGGACCAGGGCTCGAAGCCGTGTCCCCTGCATTGGCAGGCAGATTCTTAACCACTGCACCATGAGGGAAGTCCCTGGTTTGTTTGTTTGTTTTATTTTATTGAAATATAGTTGATTTACAATGTCATGTTAGTTTCAGGTGTACAGCACAGTGATTCAGTCATATATACGTGTGTGTATGTGTATATATATATATATATATATATATATATATTCTTTTTCAGATTCTTCTCCCTTATAGGTTATTACAAAATCAAAGTTTTTGTTTTGTTTGTCTCTTTATTTTAGTTTTGTTGTTAGTGTCGTTTTCCGATTTATCCTTCCGGGGCCTTGAATGACATATAGAATAAGTGACAATATGTGAAATAAGTGACAGATTGCCTGTGTTACACAAACAGATGCACAGCATGATTCTTTGCTGGCTCTGACCCTAAAGCTTCCCCAAGTCCCCCTGGGAGTCTCCCCTGGAACTTAGGTGTGTTCTTACACAAGTACTCTCAGCCACCACCCACTGGAATGCAGTCTTCATGTGGCTTCTTGGACAACATTACCAAATGGATTCAGAGGTAGAGAAAAGGTCAGAAGGTGGGACCAGGTAGGACTGAGATAATTTGAGAAGACTCAGGAAATACCTCTTTGGGACTCCCAGAAACAACTGGGGAAACATTTGGATTGTCCCACACAATCAAGTGAGAAGAGTCAGAAGAATATGCTTTCTTACTTTGGGGTCCCCACTACTGCCACCCTCACTCCAGGACTTGCTTCCTGCTGTTGGCTGCCTGGAGTCACAGGGAACCCAAACCATATGTCACCGACCTACCTCTGCAGACAGAGAGCATACACTTTCTACACACACACAAACACCTAGATCATTCTCTGAATCAATAATCCTAAGCAGGGCTTAGGTCCTCCCAAAGTCTCAGAGATTTTGCATAACCACGAATTCAGTTCTGTGAGCTGCACCTCTGCCCCAGGACTCAGATGAAGCCAACAAGTGCTGACTCAGAATGAAATCTAGCCCAGACGCCTTAGTGTCCTGCATTCCTCTGCCCGTCCCTTAGAAGTTATCTTCTTTACCCCCAAACAACCTCCCTCCTTGCCCCAAACACCCTACTTTCTCTCACCTTTGCATGCTCACAGGCCCTTTAGATTCCACAATCAGTCATTTCAATACAAGATTTATTTTTCACTTTGAAACTTTAAAACTTGAAACCCAGGGATCAAATGTTTACCCACTGTCAGGTTGGATCTGTTCACTGCGAGATGCTGCACCACTGAATTTTGCCCGTGCAACCATCTGGTTGAAATACAAGTGAATGTGAACGTTCTATCTAAAATACTTCTTCAGGGCTTCCCTGGTGGTGCAGTGGTTAAGAATCCGCCTGCCAGTATAGGAAACAGGGGTTTGAGCCCTCGTCCGGGAAGATCCCACATGCCGCGGAGCATCTAACCCCATGCGCCACAACTACTGAGCCTGTGCTCTAGAGCCCGCGAGCCACAACTACTGAGCCCGTGTGCCACAACTACTGAAGCCTGGGCACTTAGAGCCCGTGCTCTGTAACAAGAGAAGCCACCGCAATGAGAAGGCTGCTCACCGCAACGAAGAGTAGCCCCCACTCACCACAACCAAAGAAAAGCCACACACAGCAACAAAGACCCAATGCAGCCAAATAAATAAATAATTTTTTTAAGTGGGTAGGTTTAAAAAAAATAAAATAAAATACTTCTTCATGAAATACTCAAGTCTTCAAATAATTGAAAGCCTAGACTGCTGATCAGGTTGTAAAACTGTGAAATTCTCTCAGTCGTCAGAAGTAGTTTGAAATTAAACTGAAAAACGTCTTATGGTCTCTAAAGAACAGATGTTAATTGTGGGAAGAGCTACAGAGAAAATGATGTCCTCCTGTAAGGTGCCAGCATTCTTCCTTAGAGTTCTTCCAAGGTCAGAGGGCTGATCACCTCTTTGCTGCCATCCATGGTCCCCGTGTGGCTGTGAAGAGCTCATTCACCACCGAGTTTATTTCCAAATAGTAGTTTACCATAACATACATAATTTTATTTTCTGAAAAAATACTTCAACCTTGTATATTGACCCAAGCTAACTATAAACATACCAAAGAAAAAGGTCCCATATAATTTGGCCATTTATGGACATAGTACCTGGGGGGTAACTTTAAATTCTCTGTGTCATAAATTAAGAAATTTCTCTAGAAGAGCTCTTGTTGAATTACAGCTGACAACAGTATGAGTAGCACAGGCACGCCACTGAATTCTTTCCAGCTCCAGCTCCGTAATTCACCCCCTCCCACATGTCCTCTCTTCTTGAACTTAGAAATTTTTTCTTAATAAGTGTCACTTATGTGATCCTAATGGGAGATATAAGAGGGGAAAATTTCAATAGCTATTCCAAGACTTACAACATTGTAGGGAACAAATGCTGGATTTAAAGACTAAAAATATAGGATTGAGTGCAGCTTCCACCAGATACTGGGTGTGTTACCCTGGGAAAGTCACTTGCCTTCTTTGAGCTTCAGTTTTCTCATCTGTTAATTGTTCATAGGTTCAGTCATTCGCAATCATTTTTATTATCTTCTCAAGTCCCCTTTAGCTATTGTGATAGAGAGAGAGATGACTGTATAGATAGATAGATAGATAGATAGATAATGGGTGGAAGAGATGGGAAGGTAGATGGAGGGATAGAAAGCATTATGAGCTGAATTGTGTCCCCTCAAAATGCATATGTTGGAGTCTTAACCCCAGTACCTTAGAATATGACTGCATTTGGAGATAGGATCTTTAAAGAGGTAATTAGCTTACAATGAGGTCCTTCGGGCAAGCCCTAATCTAAAATGACTAGTGTCCTTATAAGAATAAGAGGTTGAGACACAGATACACACAGAGAGAAAGCGGCCACTTACAAGCCAAGGAGAGAGTCCTGAGAAGAAATCAACCTTGATCTCAGACTTCTGGCCTCCAGAACTGTGAGAAAATAAGTTTCTGTTGTTTAGGCCACTTGGTCTGTGGTAATTTGCTATGGCAGCCCTAGCAAACTAGGATAGATGATGGCTAGATTGATAATGATGATAATGATAGATGATAGATAGATAGGTAAGTAGGTAGATACATAGCTAGATAGATAGATAGATAGATAATCTGGACCAGATAGAACAATCGTAATTAAGACTCTGGTGTTCAAAGTGAGCAAACCCAAGTAAGGAGCATCCCTTCTTGTAATGCTGTTCTGACAGAGTCAATAGTCTCTGTGTGGATGCGCGATAAATTACAAAGACTTGGGTTGCATTTTCAAAATGCAAAGAGCTAGAGAGTCAGAGGAGAACTCCAAATCCACATTTTTTTTAATCCATCAACTGCTTCCAAAGGCTCATGGGGGAATTATGAAGACAGATGGCTCCAAAATGATGTAAATTCCTTGTTGCCAACTGGACCTAGGGCCTGAGCCCTAGCCGTGCTGATGTGGGCCAGACATGTAAACAGGGAGGACTTCTGTTGCCCAGAAGGCTTGAACAGCCCAGATCAACAGCAGCATAGTAGCCAACTTGGCCTCTTCCCTATGGCTCACACTCTCACCTTGGCGGGGGTGGGGCAGTGCGCTATGGTCTTAACAACTTGGAAAAGGAAGGAAGGATGAACCCAGGAAACGAGAGGAAAGAGAGCTCTTCTCCCTGAGGCTGACAGCAGCTGCTCCAAATCATCATTCCCTGTGCCCTATCCTATTCCTGCCTGGCCTTCCCAGAACAAGACGCTCCACCATGTGAGGCAGCTCCGTGCCCTTTGTACTGCTCCAGAGGCCTGGGGAGTAGGACTCCAAGTGGGAGGAAAACGATGCAAGAAAGAAAATCCAAAGAGTCAACAACATAAATACATAAGCGCCTTTAAACTCCCCTAAAATCTCAATTGTATCCTGTCCCTGGATGTGGGTCACACGCCAATTTCCCAACAATGGAGTTGTGATGGGGGGATGGGCAACAGAGAAAGTAGACTGGAAAAAGCACTTTATGAATGCAAATAAGAAGGCATAGGGCTTCCCTGGTGGCGAAGTGGTTGAGAGTCCGCCTGCCGATGCAGGGGACGCGGGTTCATGCCCCGGTCCGGGAGGATCCCACGTGCCGCGGAGCGGCTGGGCCCGTGAGCCATGGCCGCTGAGCCTGCGCGTCCGGAACCTGTGCTCCGCAACGGGAGAGGCCGCAACGGGGAGAGGCCCGCATATCGCAAAAAAGAGTGTGATAATAAGGTATAGGACCTCAGAGCCTGGCACTAACTCGTACTCTTACCTCTCTTCTGGTATCTTATTGTCCTGTCCATTCTTTGTATCATTCTTTCTGTGTTGCCTTAAGTTGGCACCCTCAGTCCATTTTTCCCATTTGAAGTCCTCTGGGAATAAGGCTATGCTTCATTCACTAGTGATTGTCAACAGCTCCCAGCCCAACACCTACTCATAGAACAAGCAGGTTAAATGTTTGTGGAAGGAAAGAAGGAAGAAAGGAAAAAAAGGAAGATAGCTTCTTCTGGCTTTCTTCTGGAGACTTCTTATTATACTTATTCAAGGAAGAATTAAGTTTCAGTTATTATTGGTCATACATTTTGAACTCTTCACCTCACAACTGCCATACGTTTATACTGTGGACCAATCCAACTGAAACAAACTTACATTTTAAATGTGTCATTTTTCAGAGCAAAGAATAAATCAGCAAGGGGCTCTCAGACCATACTGCTGCATCACCAAGAGTGGTTATTTCAGCAGCAGGCCCTAGGGTCTCTGACATTGCATGTCCTTAATTTATTGGAGGGGCTTTCCCAAATGTTATTTTCGTAAACAGTCAGATTAATATAGGGGCTTTTTCTTGCATTCATTTGGAAAAATCTTATCCTGATGTAAAACATTCAAGCTCCACTGCCTACAAAGAAGCTAAAATCTTTCTTCTGAGTTGTTGCCGCTGAGACTTCAGTCTCATCTTGTCTGAAGCATAAAATGCGGGCTTAATTTTGTTTTGTTTTCCTTAAAATGTAGAAAGCACTTCAGGTCAAAGAACTGGAGAGAATGTGAATGCTGACTCTATATTATGCTTTTAGTTATTTTTGGTTTCCTTCTGTCCCTACTCTACTGTGGACTTTTTCCCCATTCATCCCCTTACCCCCTGGGTATCGTTCTGACCTTGAAGGAACAGCTTCTTAACCTACCTACAGCCATGAGAGGCCCACCAGATTCTCACTACCGTGGAATTCCATCAGGAGTCAAGATTTCCCAGTCACAAGTCCGAGGGGCCTTCCTGGGTAACTTGGGCTCCATGCTGCCTCCTCAGAGGCCCCATGAACCACCCAAGATGGCTGGTTGTCAGTGTCACCCTTTTCCTTTTCCAGCCAACTATCTTTGAAAGAAAGGAAAAAAAAAAAGGCCTCTTTGAACGCACCCATTTCTTTCCCAAATAATTCTGTTTAATGAATTCCCTATTAGGCCAAATCCAATGCGCTGAAATTTCTGCCACACGTGTCATTCTGCACAAAAGGGGTTTGAAAATAGCCAGAAGCTAGTTCGAGGAGAGAACATGTGAAGGGACTCGACGAGGAGTTTCCCATCCACGGTCGGAGGTCCACCACTGCCTCGCTGTGTGCAGATTTGGGCTGAGCTAAGCATCACATTGTTCACGTAAAGAAAAAGCAACTGTTCTCCCCTAGCACCCCTTCCCTGCTCCGAATGGCTGCGATCAACAGCCCCAAGACCCTAATTGCCACAGCCTATTAGAAATAATGAGACTTACATGGCAGAAGCCAAAGGTAAAAGCGACATCTCACAACACAAAAGGTTAATATCAACATATACTGCTAGTGAGTGCAAAGGGCACATCAACTGGTGACTCATTACTGGGGGTTGACCCATGGGGAACGTGTCATTCAGCAGAGAGGCTTTCTCAGGATGTGGCAGCAAAAGTTACAAAAGATAAGGACTTGCCTGTGGAACACGCTCAACTAATGAGAGCTGAAAATTGTTTGAAATATCCCGATGACCTCACAGATGGGGGATGCTGATTAAGGTGGCTACATGAGGCTCCTTTCTTGTCTGACAGCCCATTGAGAAGCTTTGGTGAGATGTGACTAACAGGCCGTGAAGGTGTCTCCATCTTCTCCGACATGGTCCAGGCTTTGGGCAAAACAAACACGAAAAATAAGTCCAAATTGACACACATGTTTGAGTTTAGTTTCCAGAGACGTGTTTTGGGAAAAGAGCACTGGTGGGGCCGTCAGCTAGGATTTCTTTATGGCCAAGGGGTTTTGTGACTCCTTGCGTGACTAATCGCATGACTGCGCTGGGGGTGAGCCAACGGCAAATTTAGGTCTTGAACACTCGACAAAACAACCCCACTGTTATGTGGGTGAAATTCTATGGAGCTTCATGTGTAATTAAATGAAAGTCTCACAAGGGTCTACACCTTAATCATTCTCAATGCTGATATGTGGCACAAAGGAAGGATTTTTTTTGCCACATCAGAACGCTTCCATGGAACAATGGAGAAATGGAATCAGATTTTTGTTTGCTTTGTCCAACATTTTCTGAGACAGAGACATGAAACCCTGAAGTTCTCTGGGTCTTCATTTAGTGCCTGGGACTTTGAAAAGAGACCACTTTTGTGGATGCCCTGGCCCTATCTCCTAATAGAGATGAGGATGAGGGCGCATCTCAGACTGTTCATCTCAACTCTTTCTCCAGCAAAACTAGAAGTAATACCTGCTCATTTGCCACCTCATTTAAAATGACAAGAATCACTCATGTCTTGCAAAAATAGTCACATCATCTCATAAAAAGAACTTACCACTGGGTTAAATAAGATTATACAAGGGTATTTTTGTTTTTTGGGGTTTTTTTTGGCTGTACGCGGGCCTCTCACTGTTGTGGCCTCTCCCGTTGTGGAGCACAGGCTCCGGACGCACAGGCTCAGTGGCCATGGCTCACGGGCCCAGCCGCTCCACAGCATGTGGGATCCTCCCAGACTGGGGCACGAACCCGTGTCCCCTGCATTGGCAGGCAGACTCTCAACCACTGTGCCACCAGGGAAGCCCTATACAAGGGTTTTTATAATAACATTTAGGAAAAAATTTCTCAAGCTTTCCTAACTAGTTGTACTAGTTATCAATTGCCTCTTAACAAATTATCACAAAGCACAGTGGCTCAAACAACAATTAACTTTTATTATCCCACATAGTC
This sequence comes from Delphinapterus leucas, assembly GCF_059928025.1. Lineage (NCBI taxonomy): Eukaryota > Metazoa > Chordata > Mammalia > Artiodactyla > Monodontidae > Delphinapterus > Delphinapterus leucas. The sequence continues at coordinate 63,949,465 of NC_143141.1, read as the reverse complement.
TCTGTGGGCAACCTCATGAGGTTGCAGTCAAGATGACGACCAAGGCTGTGATATCATGTGGAGGCTTGTCTGGGGCTGGAGGATTCACTTTCAAGCTGGCTCACTCACATGTCTGGCAAATTAGTGCCTGCTGTATTACAGAGGCCACAGTTCCTTGCCGCTCAGCCTCTCCGTAGAGCTGAGTGAGTGTCTTCAGGACATGGCAGCTGGCTTCCCCTAGAGCAATAATCCAAGAGAGAGAAAGATGGAACTTTCATGTCGTAGCCTCAGAAGTCATGTACCATCATATCCACAATATCCTAGTGATTACACAGGTCAGCCCAATTCGATGTGGGAGGGGACTACCTATGGGTATGACTCTCAGGAGGCAAGAATCTTTGGGTACTGTCTTGCCTCGATATTTAAAATATTAAAAGTATACCAGCCTGGGGCTTCCCTGGTGGGGCAGTGGTTGAGAATCTGCCTGCCAATGCAGGGAACAAGGGTTCGAGCCCTGGTCCGGGAAGATCCCACATGCCACGGAGCAACTAGTGCAGTGGTTGAGAATCTGCCTGCCAATGCAGGGAACAAGGGTTCGAGCCCTGGTCCGGGAAGATCCCACATGCCACGGAGCAACTAAGCCCATGCACCACAACTACTGAGCCTGAGCTCTAGATCCCGTGAGCCACAACTACTGAGCCTGCGCGCCTAGAGCCCACGCTCCACAACAAGAGAAGCCACCGCAGTGAGAAGCCCGGGCACCGCAACGAAGAGTAGCCCCCGCTCGCCACAACTAGAGAAAGACTGCTCGCAGCAACGAAGACCCAAAACAGCCAAAAATAAATAAATTTATTTTTTAAAAAATGATATGAACTGACTCCTCACCAAAGAGTAGATGTAAATAGCCAATAAATACATGAAAAGATGTTCAACATTGTTAGTCATCAGTTGTGACATATGTATAACAATGCAGATTAAAACCACAGTGTGATACCACTACACACCCATTAGTTTGGCTAAGATTAAAAAGATTGAATGTATCACCAAATGAATGAATATGAAATGAGTGAATATGTTAAGGGATTGAAACTCTTATACCCTGATGATAGGAATATAAAATGATATGAGCACTGCCAAAACAATTTGGCATCTTCTTAAAAGTTGAATATACACCTATCATGTGACAAAGCCATTTCACTCCTAGGTATTTAACCAAAAGAAATAAAAACATATATTTGCACAAAGATTATGCATGAATGTGCTTAGCAGGTTTATTTGTAAAAGCGAAAAATTGGAAACAATCCAAATATCTATCAACAGGTTAACGGGTTAGTAAATTATAGTCTCTCCATAGAGTGGAGTGCTACTCATCAGTTAAAGGGATGAATTATCAATACATATGACAACATGGCTGCATCTCAAAATCAGTATGCTGAATAAAAGAAACTGGGCAAAAGTAGACAGCTGGGCTCAAGTCCCAACTCCACTTGGCTATGCAGCATTGAGCAAGTGACTTAATACCTACCTGCTTAATTTTCTCACCCATTAAATAGGAATAAGAATAATAATAATTGCTACCACTTACTGAGTTCTTACTATGTTTCAAGGTCTTTACTTTCAATATCTCATTTAATCCTCTAAACTCCATCATATTTGAGATAATGCATGTTTAGTACTTACCATTATATGCAATAAATTGTAGTCATTATTATTACTTTCTTACTAATTTCTTATTAATAATAAATAAATGAATCAATATATGTTGATATATGTTTAACACAATAGATTAGTTTTTTCTGTTTTTGAACGTAAATGGAATCATATTTATGTATTTTGTGACTGCCTTTTTTCATTCATTATGTGAAAGACCCAGTGGAATGCCCTGTAGAGAGATAAGAAGATGAATAAGACAGAGTCCCTATCCTCCAGAATCTTATACTCTAGAATTGGAAACAAAACATACACAGATAACTATAGCACAAGATAGCAATAACTAGAAGCAAATATGGTATTATAAGAGAGGGTCGTGGAAAAATCTCATAGAGAAAATAGTGCTTAAGCTGAGCCTAGAAGGATGGTGGCATCTCACCAGGAAAAGCTGCTGGGGATAAAGAAACTCTGGATATAATAGCACAGAGAAAGAAAGCAGGAGCATTGAGAACAACAGCAAATAGTGCATCATTAGTGGAGCACAGGTTGTGTGAAAGCACGTGTGAGCAAGGAAGGTCAGATCCTGGAAGGTCTTGGATAGCAGGCAAGGAGTTTGGACTTCATTCTGGATACATTAGGGTACTTTGGTGTGTCTTGAGCCAAGGAGTGATATCGTGTTGTGTGTAAGCAGGATTACTATGGCAGCGATATGGCCAAAGGAGAGCTGAGAGGTGGGAAGAATGACTTAGAAGCTTTTGTGATGAGCTAAGTGGGGCCTGAACAGAGATGGTGGCTGAAAGAATGACAGGTCTGTAAGAATTGATTTTAAGGTAGCATCAAATTAATATAGTGACTAATTAAATTGGACCAGAGGAGAGAAACAAATCAAAGGGACTCCAAAATGGCAAACTTGCTTGACTGTAGAAATGGAAAGACCATTATTAGAAATACAGAAGTCAAGAATAAAAGGACATTTGAACAGGATAAAAGGAGTGATAACAAGAAACGGGGAAAATGAATATTTGGATTACATTAAAATTAACAGTTCTGTTCATCCAAAAAACACCATTAAGAGAATGGAAAGCAAACCACAGAGTGGCTGAAGTATCTAACAAAGGAATCATCTCCAGGATATATAAAGGACTGGTACAAATTAATATGAAAAAAACAAACAACCCAATAGAAAAATGGACAGAAAGACATGAATAGGTACTTCACAGGATGCTCTGCAAATGGGCAATAAACATATGAAAAGTTGCTTAACTTCATTAGTCACTGGGGAGATATAAATTAAAGCCTTAATGAGATAACATTGCACACCTACCAGAAATAACTAAAATTAAAAAGAAAAAAAACAGCCAATACCAAATGTTGGCAAAAGTGTGGACCAATTGGATTTTCATACATTGCCGGTAGAAAGGTCAGTTGGTATTGGTATAGCCACTTTGGAAAACTGTTCAGCAATATCTACTAAAAATGAACACGTATCCAGAGACCCAGCAATTCCACTCCTAAGCAGAACAGAAGAGAAAAGCATATGTCCACCAAAAAAACTTACAAGAATGTTTAAAGCAGCATTATTCATATAACAGCCTGAAACTGGAAACTACCCAAATGCCTTTTAACAACAGAATGGATTTTAAGAAATACGGTATATTTGCATAATGGAATATTATTTATTAATGAGAATGTAACATGTAACAACTTGGAATGATATTAAAAAGATGATGCTGAATGAAAAAAGACAGTCACAAAATACATAAATATGATTCCATTTAAGTTCAAAAACAGAAAAAACTAATCTATTGTGTTAAAAATCAGGATAGTGGTTATTTGGGGGTGTTTATTTGGGGTAGTGACTAGAAGGGGGCAGGAGGGGCATATCTGGGGGTGCTGGTAATGTTCTGTTTCCTGATCTTGGTGCTGGTTACAATGGTGTGTTCCCTCTGTGAAAATTCCTTGAATGTGAATAAACTTCTGTTATACATTAATAAAAAATGTATTCCTACAGAAAGCAAGTTTGGGGGTTAGATGATGCAGTCAGAATTAGAAATGATAATTTTTGTGGAAATACAGATATTAAACAAGGAGGAAATGTGGATCTATGTTAGGAGTTGACAGGATGTTACTGGAGATAAATGCATTTGTCACTCATTACAATAGTCATAGATAATGATAAAGAGAAAGGAGAGAGAAAACTAAAGAAAGAATCTTGGGGAATGTTTACCCATAGGTGTTGGAAAAAGAAAAATAGAGAAGAAAACAGATAGAAAAGGATCAAGAAATGAATGCACATAAGCCAACCCAGAAGAATGCTTCATAGAGAGAAGAGGGGCAGCTGATCAGCAACTGCAGGTGCAGGACAGGGAATTCCCTGGCGGTCCAGGGGTTAGGACTTGGTGCTTTCACTGCTGTGGGCCCAGGTTCGATCCCTGGTCAGGGAACTAAGATCCCACAAGCCACGTGGTACGGCCAAAAAAATTTTTTTAATAAAATAAAATTTTTTAAAAAACGCAGCACAGTGGTTAAGAGCATGGGCTTTGGAGTCAGAGTTTCTGGGTTCGAATCCTCCATTTCCTTGTCTGTAAAATGGGGCTACAAATGGACATTACCTCATTGGGTTAATGCATCTGAACAGTGGCTAACGGCTAGTGATCCGGAGAGCTCCAGGAGAATGAGAAAAGTGTGAGAAAAGGCTGTTTGATTTAGTAGTTAGGACTTAAGATGTTAGCAGAGTAATGGCAGGGGGAGGGCAGAAGCAAGATTCCAAAGTATGGTGAGAAAATAGATTTCAGAAAGAGTGAACCAGTTATGAGCTACCAGTGCCCAAAAGGCCACAAGTGGATCCTCCAGCTTTCTAGCACAACATTACTGTCAACCTCTCCAGTTCCCAAGTGTTCATTCACTCACATTCCAGCCAGGAGGGTGGAGGCCAGAGGTTGGCCAGGTTTCCCATTAGGCAGAGACCTCCAGGCATGTGGCCCAGAGAGAATCATTGGTTTTCTCAGTTGCCTAGAAGTTTGAAAGCAGCCATAACTATCCTACAGAAATGATGCTTGGGAAGAGTTCCTGTTTCTCAGATTAAGAAGCCTCCCCAACAAAACCCACCCAGGAAGGAGAGAAGAGCCCTAGACGATTGTCCACAAAACACCAACTCAGCGGTTCCATCTCAAGTTTCTTTTCCAGTGGGCCACTGAGTGGCTGCCCAAGGGATAAAATGCATATGATTTGGCAAAAGACACAAACCCACTTCTGACAAAAAAAACAACCTTAAAAGCAGCCAGAGAAAACTGACATTTTATCTATAGGGAGGAAATAATTAGGATGACAGCACACATTTCTCTCTTCAAAAATCATGGAGGCCAAAAGAAAGTGTTACAATATATTTCAAGTGTAGAAAGAAAAGAATTGTCGACACAGAATCCTATATCCAATGAAGATGTCTTTCAGGAATGAAGGGAAAAATAAGACACTCTCAGATGAAGGAAAACAGAATTTGTTGCTCAAAGACCTATACTAATGGATAGATAAAGGAAGTCTTCTAAACAAAAGGGAAATGGGGAAAAAAAGGAAACTTGGAACATCAGGAAGGCAGGAAGAACTCAGTAAGTAAAAATGTGGGTAAATATAATAGATTTTCCTTCTTTTGAGTTTTCTAAATTGTTTGATATTTGGAGAAAAATCATAACACTGTCTGATGAAGTTCTAGATGTACATACAGAAAATATTTAAGGCAATTATATTATAAGAAGGTAAAGGGACATAAATGGAAGTAAAGTTTCATTACTTCACTCAAACTGGTAAGATGACACTAGTAGCCTGTGATGCGTTATATATACATAATGGAACACCTAGAACAAGCCACTTTAAAAGACAGATACTTTAAAATACTACATATAGGGCTTCCCTGGTGGCGCAGTGGTTGAGGGTCCGCCTGCCGATGCAGGGGACGTGGGTTCGTGCCCCGGTCCGGGAAGATCCCACATGCCGCGGAGCGGCTGGGCCCGTGAGCCATGGCCGCTGAGCCTGCGCGTCCGGAGCCTGTGCTCCGCAACGGGAGAGGCCACAACAGTGAGAGGCCCGCGTACCACAAGAAACAAAAACAAAAACAACAACAACAACAAAAAAATACTACATATAAATCAATATAGAATTCTTTAGAATATTCAAGCATTTCATAATGCAAGAAAATGAAAACAAAGACATGAAAAACAGAGAATAAGCAGAAAACAAAATGGCACATTTAAGCCCTAAAACATCAATAATCCCATGAAATGTAAATGGTTTAAATACACCGATTAAAAGAGATTGGCAGAGTAGATTAAAAAACATGACCCAACTCTAATCTGTCTACAAGAAACTCACTTCAAACATCCTATAGACGGGTTGAAAGTAAGTCACACATGGGGTGTCACTACACGCCTATCAGAATGGCTAACATAAAAAACAGCAGTGATGCCAAACGCTGGCAAGCACGTGGAGAAACTAGATGACTCAGACACTCGTGGTGGGAACGTAAAATGGTACAGCCACTCTGGAAGACAACTGGATGGTTTCTAAGAAGCTAAACACTTAGTTTTCTTGTAAAACTAATCTATCATAAACCTCAGCAATCGCACTCTTGGGCGTTTATCCCAAAGAAATGAAGGCTTATGTTCACACAAAGGCCTGTATACAAGTGTTTATAGTAGCTTTATTCATAATAGCTCCAAACTGGAAACAACTCAGATATCCTTCAATGGATGACTGCTTTAAAAAACAACAACAACTGTGGTACATCCATATGATGGAATACTACTCAGAAATAAAAAAAAGAATACACTACTGATAGCCACAACAACCTGGACGAATCTCCAGAGAATCATGTTGAGTGGAAAAAGCCAATCCCTAAAAGTTACATACTGTGTGATTCCATTTATATACCATTCTGAAACTACAAAATTATAGAAATGGTGAACAAATTAGTGGTGGCCTGGGACTAAGGAGGGGGTGAGGGTGAGAGGGAAGTGTGTGTGGCTATAAAGGGGCAACATGAGGGATCCTCGTGGTGATGGAAATGTTCTGCATCTTGACTGTATCACTGTCAGTGTCCTGGTAATAGGATTGCATTATAGTTTTCAAGATGTTACCTTTGGGAGAAACTGAGGAAAGGGCACATGGGATCTCTCAGTATTATTTCTTACAAGTGCATGTGAATCAATAATTGTCTTAAAAAGCATTTCTTATGTCACACTCTTTTTTGTAACAAACACTTGATACTAAGAATAACATATCCAAAGCTTCAAGAATCCCCAAATATCAGAAAATGGATGTGCACCTACAGGCCTGCTCCCATATCACACTTCCTCTGGAATCACAGGTCCGCTGGAACATCTTCAGTTCACCTCACTACATTTTCAACTTTTGCTGGAGTTTTACCCTTCTCTTTATGTTTATTTGCACAGAGCCATCCTTATTTCCCAGAGTCGCTGCACGCAAGGACGAATCAAGAGCCATGGATCTGCTTCAGGGGGCAGCAGATGCCAGGTCTTGGGATGCTCAAATCTTGGCAGAAAAATTCCAAATTGCTGCACACATTAGTGAGGACCATAGTGCCAAATCTGGAGATGTCTAGGGCATGCCACGCCACTTCCTTTTTTCTGCATGAAAAAGAGGGGTCGTTAATATCTATTCAGAAGTGCCAAAAACATATATGATGGCAGAGAGCAATTATTCAAAAGTGAAGATAATGAAGGCCTTCTGTTTATGGCATGATTCTCTCAACCTGAAGTTTGAATATTTCAAGGTAGTGCTACATCCTAGACCTTCATCTCACACCATTCAACCTGCAAGTTAAACGTTAATCACACCCCGCTGAAAACATTTATGTAAGGTGTTGTCTTAGTCAGCTCGGGCTGCTGTAGAACAAAAATACCACAGACTTGCCATCTTATCCACAAGAGAAATTTATTTCTCACAGTTCTAGAGACTGGAATTCCAAGATCACGGTGCCAGCATGGTTTGGTTCCAGTGAGAGCCCATTTCCTGGGTTATAAACAGCTGTCTTCTCACTGTAGCTTCACATGGTAGAAGAGGCTAGAGAACTCTCTGGGGTCTCTTTTATAAGGGCACTAATCTCAGCCGCTTTCTAGATATTTATTTTTATACGAGAAAAACCAGGATCTGTGCCTTGCTGCTGTCAGAACCTCACCATAGCATCCAGAGGGGTGATACTTGCTGGTGGCAATAGGGAAAAAATGAATGGTTCTCCCCCCTGACTCACACTGACTGGGGGTGGGGTTCTCAGCAGGAGCAGGCTCAGAAAGACTGCTTAGCGGGCACCCGGGGCAGCTGTTCATGGGGCCCCATGGCTGTTTCTGAAGGCCCTCGGAGCACCTCCCCAGCTGAAGTCCCAGCTGGACGCCAGAGCTGTTTTTTTAACCCTAACAAGATCTGTCATTAAACGTTACTGGAGCCTGACTTTGCCTCTTTCCCTCCGGGCCTTGCTAGTGGAGGTCAAAGATCACATCATCCTTCCACACAGGCTCCTGGGAATCCGGCTTTTGTTTGCCAGACCTCATAGTGATGATGAGCAAGCATCTTGGTCCTTGGAAGACACACAAGAAACCAGCGAACCATGGTCTTTAACGAACGGGGCCCCTCGGAAGCCAGCCGGTAACAACCACTTATGATATTTACAGCTTTCTGTCCGTGCAGATTAAACATAGGGAACGAAAAATGGAACTCTTTTGTCTGGTAAACTTACGTCATTCCTTGTTAAGACAAATTGCGAACAAACCTAGATTTTGTTGGGAAACAACTTTTGCTTCCAAAGGCAGTCTTGGATGATGATGGGAGTGTTTCTGGGGACAAGGACATCCTGTACAATATTATTCTTAAGTGACAGTGTTTTTTGATAATTTCATAAACGCTTTAGCTGTATTGTTTTCTAGCAACAGACTATATTTTGGCCAAGAGCAATATTTCTCACTCGTTCATTGGCAATTATTGTTGAAACAGATACCTTGTGGGTGCATTCCTCAGCAGAGAAACACCACCAAAGCAACAAGAGCTTGGCAGCCTGAGTTATCACTTTTTGTTTGAATTATGGACATTTTTCTAAATATAAATGAGCACTTTGGGCGCTGAGGTCGAGGAAAGTGTTCGGTTTACTGTCTTTGCAATCTGAGAACCACGGAGTTAAGGGCAATGGATTTTGGCAGAGAAACTTCTTTTTTTTCAAAGAAGGCATATGTGCAAGCCCAATATGTCAATTTAAACCCAGAAGTGCTTTGATTCAAACCAGGTAGGAGACGAGAGCTCACCTGATCAGCAGCCCTACTCCTCATGTCCACCCTAACCCACTGCCCCCACCAATGGGGTCCCCTAAAGAGGCTCTGTAGAGTATGGCTTGAAAACCACAGGTCTGTCAAATGTGCCTGCACTGGTCGCTTAAAGACCTTGATGCCTAATAGACCTTCTGCAAAGCTGTTGTGAGCTTGGGGAAGCTCCATGGTCTCACTGTGTCTGGCTTTCTCACCTGGTAAATATGGATCCCTTATTCCACCTGCCCAATGGGGCTGGAATGGATTTGGAATAGAGAGGAAAATCCTCCCATAAGCCCATGGCACCCCACCACTGCCCATAAGGGTTGTTTCTTTTTTTTCTTTTTTTGGCCACAGCGCTCGAACCCATGCCCCCTGCAGTGAAAGCACGGAGTCCCAACCACTGGACCGCCAGGGAAGTCCCTTAATGGTTGTTTCTTAAAATAACTTTATATAAGTCACCCATTGAAAGAATACAACTCAATGGTTTTAATATATTCACAGAGGTTTACAACTATCACCACAGTCAATATTAAAACATTTTCATCTTTGCTGTGCAAAAGCTTTTAAGTTTCATTAGGTCCCATTTGTTTATTTTTGGTTTTATTTCCATTTCTCTAGGAGGTGGGTCAAAAAGGATCTTGCTGTGATTTATGTCATAGAGTGTTCTGCCTGTGTTCTCCCCTAAGAGATTTATAGTGTCTGGCCTTACATTTAGGTCTTTAATCCATTTTGAGTTTATTTTTGTCTATGGTGTTAGGGAGTGTTCTAATTTCATTCTTTTACGTGTAGCTGTCCAGTTTTCCCAGCACCACTTATTGAAGAGGCTGTCTTTTCTCCATTGTATATTCTTGCCTCCTTGGAATCTAAAAAAATAAACGGCTCTGAAGAATCTAGGGGCAGGACAGGAATAAAGACGCAGACATAGAGAATGGACTTGAGGACACGGGGAGGGGGAAGGGTAAACTGGGACGAAGTGAGAGAGTAGCAGTGACATATATACACTGGCAAATGTAAAATAGATAGCTAGTGGGAAGCAGCCGCATAGCACAGGGAGATCAGCTCGGTGCTTTGTGACCACCTAGAGGGGTGGGATAGGGAGGGTGGGAGGGAGATACAAGAGGCAGGGGATATGGGGATATATGTATACGTATAGCTGATTCACCGTGTCATACAGCAGAAACTAACACAACATTGTAAACCAATTATACTCCAATAAAGATGTTTAAAAAAAGAAAATATTTTTAAAGGAAAAACTAAATACATTTAAAAAAATAAAACATTTTCATCGTCCCCAAAAGAAACCCTGTTCTCATTAGCAGTCACTCCCCATTTCTCCCCACCTCACATGCAGCCTCAGGCAACCTCCAATCTAATTTCTGTCTGCACAGATTTACCTGTTCTGGACATTTCATATAAATGGAATCACATAATGTAGAATCCTTTGCGACTAGCTTTTTCCACTTAGCATGCTTTCAGGGTTCATCATTAGTTCATTTGTTTTTATTGAAGAACAATATTCCATTGTATAGATGCACCACGTTTTGTTTAGCCATTCATCAGTTGAAGGACACTTAGATTGTGCCCATGTTTCAGCTATTTTGAATAATGCTGCTCCGAACATAATTGAACACTAAAAACATGTACAAGTTTTTTGTTTTTTGTTTTTTTTTGTGGACATGTATTTTCATTTCTTCTGGATATGTACCTGGGAGTAGTTCTATGTTTAACCTATGGTAACTCTATATATAACCTTTTGAGGAGCTGCCAGACTTTTTCAAAACAGCTACACCATTTCACATTCCCACCAGCAGTATATGAAGGTTCCAATCTCTCCACATTTTTACCAACACTTGTTATTATTTGTCTTTTTGATCATAGCAGTCCTAGTGGATACAAAGTAGTACCTCATTGTGATTTTGATTTGCCTTTCCCTGACGGCTAGTAATGTTGAACATCTTTTCATGTGATCACAATGAGTCTTTATTTTTTAAGATAGTGGCAGGAAATTTAATAGTGTAAGATGTCAAGATAGATGAAACTCTGTAAGCATCAATTGTTTTCTATGTCTGTCAAGTGTACTTCTCATTTGAAGACTGAAAATGTTTTTACTTAAGTTATGGGAACTATCTCCCCCAGCGCTCCCCGCAATTCACCTAACTTCATTACTATGCCCTGAACTGAGCCAAACTCTATTGCAAAACACGTATTTCTACAAAACTCTGAAAAACAGATGAACTCCAAAATCGTGCCAATAATTCACTTTCTCAATAAATCCTAGCATGCCAGGTGACTTGAATTTCACAAGGCTGACACTCTGCAAAGCCCTAGAGTGCCATTCACAATGTCAGCTATGTGCCTGGAGCCCCCTGGAGCTGGGCAGTGCCCACTTTGTGAGGCAGCCTTTCCCAACACACCTCTAACAGGAAATGTCCTTGAGAGTTGCTCTTTAGTCAAACACGGGAGTGATTTGCACTGACCTAAGGGGCATCTGCAAAATGGCCAAGTCGGGTGAAAGGCGGAGTGAGATCTGTTTTGTTCATCTAACTGTTGATTTCACAGCCTTGCTTGGAGCAATGGCCACCCCAGCATCCTCAGAAAGCTCTTTCTCAGCCACAGCCAGTTTCTAAAGGCAGCTCTGTACAGAGGTTAGGAGAGAGCACTGGCTCTGGTACCCAACGAGTCTTGATGAAAGCCTCTACCACCACCCGTCAGCTCTGCGATCTTACAACGATTCCTTCATCATTCTGAATCTCAGTTTCTTTATCTGTACGCCTAATAATACATTGCTTAAAGAGCTGTGAGAATTAATAACACAGTGTATATACAGAATTTTGCAGCATGCTTAGGACACAGTAGGTCCACAACAAATGTTGCTATTATTGTTATTTTTATTACCAACAGTCCATTAATGCATAAGGATTTCTCACTTCCAGGTACTTACACTTATGGTTTCTTCTGTCCAATATACTGTCCCATACACTTGGCCCAAGTAATTCGTGTTAATCCTCTGACCTAGGTTTATAGGTACCTTCCCTGTACCACCAAGAGTAGGTGCCCCTTCCATGACCTCACAAGCACCCAATCTTACTCATAGTATGGTCACTATTACCCTGTCTCTAATTGCCTGTGTGCTCGTCTGCATCCTCCACCAGACCCTGGGCTCCTGTACTTGCTGGAAATTTCATAAATATTTGTCCAGTTTCTGCCTGTGCCCGACTCTGAGTTACGGTCTCTTTGCCATCCTCAGTACCTCCATGAAAGGAAAAGAAAATAACAGTGATTGAGTTCACCACGTGCCAGTACTGTCCATATAATCCTAACAGAAGGCTAGGTGAGGCAGGTGTTCCCTCCTCTAAGGATAAGGAACGGTTGGCATGGGAGTTTAATTAACTTGATTCACTCACCTTAACTTGCCTAAGGTCCCACAGGCACTGGGCTGGGGTTGGCATCCAGAGTAGGTGCTTCCTGCCCTATCCCCACAAAGATTCTCCCTGTCTTCTTTAAGATCTAGTTCCCAGTACTCCACAGGGCTCAACTCAGCTACTGCTGGTTTGGTGCTGAGGAACCAGGAACCATGTTGTGGGGTGGGTGGAAGAACACATTTTTTCCCTTTATCCTTTATTACAAAAACACTCAGTTATTTACTAATATCTGTTCCATTTGTTTAACTGATTTTGAACATTTAGAAGGAGGTGGAGCAAACCCTCTCTGGGGCCCTTTCTCAGGGAGGAGAGATCGGGTAGGTTTAGAAAGGGGGCTGAGGTCCGGAGATCAGGGATGGCTGCCTGGGGGCCAAAGATGGGGTGGACTGGCCAGAGGAAGGCAAAGGTTTTGTAGGAGACTGAAGACAAAAGCTCTGGTTGTGCATCTGACCAAGCCTGCAAACCCCACACCCATTTTCTGAGAGGCTTCGTGGTTTGAGACGATCGCACATCTGTGGGTCTGCATGCCACAGCATCCTGGGACCTTCTCTGTGCTGTCCCAGCCCTGCTCAGCAGACAGGACTGTGCATGCAAAACTGCATGGAATTGTAAAAGCCTGGGGTTCAGGGGCAACCTCCCCTCCTTATCTGGAGATGCTTGTAGAGGTGGCTCATCCCAGGGAAAAACTGTGGATATAAACAAGGACCCTTTTTTTTTTTTTTTGGTCAAAATGAAGGACTCCAGAAGCAGCACATCAACGCATCTGTATTGGAAGCACATCTGCTACGAGCCAGCATCTGCTTTGTGCGATGTGGTTGTTAACGAACTGAAAAGGATCCTGCTGCTCTTAGTTCCAGGGCACAGGAAGCAAAGTGAGGAATTTATTCGTTCCTTAGTTATTTTTTCAACAAATCCATATTGAGCACCTCCTCTGTGCAAAGTAGAGAAGAAAACTGGAATTAAGTTATGGTCTGTACTCTCTAGACCACGTGGGAGGAAAGGCCATGTGGTTGAGGAATTATACCGTTGATGTGTCTCATGTATGTTGAGCACTCAGCAGGGGAACTTATATTCTGCAAACTATAAGACATTGTTGAGAGAATTTATAAGATCTAAATCAATGAGAAAACATCCATGTTTATGGACTGGAAGACTTAATATGGTTTAGTCCCCAAAGTGATCTACAGATTCAATGCAATCTCTATCAGAAACCCAGCTGAATGCTAAAAATTCACATGGAAACAAAGGAAACCAGAACAGCCAAGACAAACTTAACAGAGAACAAATTTGGAGGACTTACACATCCTGATTTTTAAATTCATGATCAACAGTAATCAATACAGTGTGTTACTGGCAGAAGGACAGCTATATAGACGAATGAAATACAATTGAGAATCCAGAATTAAACCCATGTATCTACACAAAAACTTGTACATAAATGTTTATAGTGGCATTATTTACAATAGCCAAAAGGTGGAAACAACCCAAATGTCCACCAAGTGATGAATGGATAAACAAAATGAGTTATATCCATACAATGGAATTTTATTTGGCCATACAGAAGAATGAAGTACTGATACATATTATAACATAGATGAACCTTGAAAACAATACGCTAAGTGAAAGGGAGCAGTCACACATAACAAAACACATATTATAATATTCCATTTATATGAATTGTCCAGAATAAGTAAATATAGAGGGACAAAAGTAAATTAGCTTAGTGTCACATTTAGCTTAGCAAGAGGAATGGAGAAACTGAAGTATGACAGCTAGCGGATATGGAATTTAGTTTTGAGTTGATGAAATGCTCAAAAATTGATTGTGGTGATGCACAACTCTGAATATACTAAAACCATTGAATTGTACACTTTAATCGAGTCTGTGAATTATATCTCAATAAAGCTGTAACAAAAAAAGCCAGAAATGAACATTGCCTTAGAGCGCTTTATGCCCTTTTTAAAAAATGTCTTCAAATCGCATCTAGCTAAATTGTACATTAGGACCCTTACATCCCACAGAAGGACAGAAGCGCACAACTGACTTCTCCTGGCTTCTGTACCTGTAAAAGGGGTGAGAAGAACGTCTGCACTACACTGACTTCACTACCCAGAGTCTTCCTCACGGTTTATCCATCACACACAGTGTACTTCTGAGAGTCCCTGTTGTCTTGGGTGAAAAATGTAACAGGGTATTTTTGTGGCATCACAAGGACTGCTGTTCCCAAAGCACACTGCTTGGTACAGAGCTCTGGGGGAAGGAGATGGGAAATGTTAACGGGCCCAAGATACTTCTAAGGAGGAAACTGACCAAGACTTAACACCTGTTCCCTCGAGAAGATCAATGATATTAGACCTGTGTAACACAATGGGTTTTAACAGAGGTTCTCAGGCAAGAAAGGACACCAAAAAGAATCTCAACAAGAAGAAAAGAGAGTCTAGAACAGAGACTGCCTCAAGAGCAGGCTCTTGGTTAGGGTAGGGGTAGGGGTGCTTGTAGAGCCCATCCAGGTATCCCTCACGGCCCCAAGACAGGAGCAGGCAGAATGATAAAGAACACCCAGGGTCATGGGCCTATAAGGTAGAGGGAGAGTCTGAAATTCCTTGAGAGGGAGAGTCTGGAATTCCTGCCCAGAATACACATAAGTATATTGTACAAAATGGTATAACTGGATTAGGATATGGTATTGCTGGTTTAGGATATTGAGATCTCACACTTAAGGAAAACTCTGTCAGCAGGCAACTCTCCAATGCTGATTTTAATAAGGTGTTACCTGCTAATTATGTAAAGATGATTGTCTTCCATTGAAGACAAATTAGCATTGTGATATTACTGGAAGCAGCATGAAATGGATATCAACTTCATTATTTCTGGGACAGAAATTAGAAATGGAATTAAAAGGGTTTTTTAATGTGGTCATTGCCATGACCACTACAGTTGTCGTTATTGAGCTGCAGCAAGTCAGCACATACACAGACACACACATGGGCCCCCAACATGAATCCGGTTCTGTCTACTTCAGGGCAGGTTCTTTTGCACGTTGCATGATTTGTTCTCAAATTTCTCATGTGCTTATCCAATTCACTCTCCAATTTTTTACTTTCAAATTCCAAAAAAACCTAATTTGAAATCTTCATTTGACCTCATGAGCATAGACACAAGCACTGATGCTGATATCATGTGATCATAATCAACTAAAGATCTTCTAGAGCAAAGGTAGTGAACTCTTTCTGCAAAGTACCAGATGGTAAATATTTTAGGCATCGTGGGCCATACACTTTCTCCACTATTTTCAGCTCCACCATTGTAGCATGAAAACAGCCAGAAACATTACATAAACAAATGAGCATAGCTGTGCTTCAATAAAACTTGCTATACAGGGACTTCCCTGGTGGCGCAGTGGATAAGACTCCGCGCTCCCAATGCAGGGGGCCTGGGTTCGATCCCTGGTCAGGAAACTAGATCCCACATGTGTGCCTCAACTAATAGTTCGCATGCCACAACTAAGAAACCCACATGCCACAGCTAAGGAACCCGCCTGCTGCAACTAAGGAGCCCACATGTTGCAACTAAGACCTGGTGCAACCAAATAAGTAAATATTTTTTTAAATAAATAAAAATAAAACTTGTTATACAAATAAACAGGTAGAGGGCCAGATTTAGTCCATAGGCCATAATTTGCCAACCCCTGTTCTAGAATATCCTTAAACTATCCTAAATTTTATGTTATAATTAAAATGGTAACATGAAATTTTAAAGTGTTCTTGGAGAACTGTTGAGCTCTTGAGAATGTAGATCTATGGACTTGTTTGAGAAAAACTTGCCTGAGGAAGCCAGAATATAAACACACAGACCAGGAATGGGGAACCTTGGCCCAGTTTGAGAGACAAAGTATACACCATGAAAATAACCTCAGGGACTTCTCTGGTGGCGCAGTGATTAAGAATCTGTCTGCCAGTGCAGGGGACGCAGGTTCGACCCCTGGTCTGGGAAGATCCCACGTGCCGAGGAGCAGCTAAGCCCCTGCACCACAACTACTGAGCCTGCGCTCTAGAGCCCACGAGCCACAACTACTGAAGCCCACGTGCCTAGAGCCCGTGCTCCGCAACAAGAGGAGCCACTGCAATGAGAAGCCCACGCACCGCAACGAAGAGTAGCCCCCCGCTCACCGCAACTAGAGAAAGCACACGCGTGGCAATGAAGACCCAATGCAGCCAATAAAATAAAATAATAAATAAATAAATTTATTAAAAAAGAAAGAAAATAACCTCAGATGGTCCCTGAGGCTAGAGGCTCGGACTGGCTATGCCTGTGTCCCACACTAGATTAAGTATAATGTCCTAGCAACAGATAGTGCTCAATAAATGACCATTAAGTGAATCAAGTGAAAATCTAGAGGACCTTCTGGTTCAAACTCTGACATTTAAAGAGCTTGAAAGTCATCAGTCCTGTACTCACAACAAGAAAAAAAAAACTAAGCAAATTGAAAACCAACAACTTTTCTTAGGAACATCAGAGAATTTAAATCACAGGACAAACTACCATCTTGAAATCTGGAGAGACAGGTGCATATGGAAAATGAAAGCTGAGATCAGCTTACCTGAAGCAGAAGCCACTAGAAGCAGTGACCAGTAGGAACACTTTAATGGTAATTTCGAGGAATTAATGGAGGCTGAGTGTGGACAATTTTAGATTTAGAAACCCTGGTGTGGGTTGGGGGCAGATTTTGGGGGAAGGAGGTTAGGCTACCTTTTCATGGTTTTTACCTCAAAGATTCCTACCAGGTTCTCACAGTGAAGATTGGAGGACAATTCCCTCCTGTTTCCAGCAGAGGGAGGAGGGAAGTAACAATTTTTAATTATACCAGGGGAAAAGTAACCCTTGTGACATAAGTCCAGAGCATTCTCCATAAGTAAGACCTGTACTCTAACAGAAATTGACCTAAGAGGGCTTCCCTCGTGACGCAGTAGTTAAGAATCTGCCTGCCAATGCGGGGGACACGGGTTCAAGCCCTAGTCCGTGAAGATCCCACATGCCGTGGAGCAACTAAGCCCGTGCGCCACAACTACTGAGCCTGCACTCTAGAGCCCGTGAGCCACAACTACTGAGCCCACATACCACAACTACTGAAGCCCACGTGCCTAGAGCCCTTGCTCCGCAACAAGAGAAGCCACCGCAATGAGAAGCCCACACACTGCAACAAAGAGTAGCCCCAGTCACCACAACTAGAGAAAGCCCACACGCAGTAACGAAGACCCAATGCAGCCAAAAATAAATAAAAATAAATTAATAATAATAAAAAAAGAAATCAACCTAAGAAAAGGGAAATTAGCCACCTCTAACCCCCTCTAGTCTTCTTGTCTCAAATAAGGGGAGGGAGAAGGCTAAGGAACATTTCTGAAGGCCACAGCCCAGGGACTCAGGCCCACTAAAAACCTGACATTTAATCATAAAATTATAAAACACCTCCCCCCACCCACATCCAATCACTACACCAGCAGGGCTCCACTACAATTACAGTGGCATACAACCGAGAGCTGCAAGACACAGATTCTATTTAAGAAGTGCTTAGGGAGACATAAAGACAACACGAGAAGGAAAAACAACAAGGAAACCAGAAGAAAATAGAGCCTCTGGCACCTACAGCGGCAGAAGACATTAAACATAGCACAGCTCATGCTAAAAGCCTAATTATCTCAGTTTCTTTACCCAATATATCATGTCCAGCTTTCAGCAAAAAAAGGAGATGACATTCTAGAAAACAAGGAAAACCACAGTCTGAAGAGACAAAAGAAGCATAAGAGACTCAGGCATAACACAGTTTTTGGAATTATCAGACAGGGAGTTTAAAACAACTATGATTAATATGTTAAGGGCTCTCAAGGAAAATGAGACAACATGCAAGAACAGATGGGTAATGTAAACAGAGCAATGGAAACTCTAAAAGGAATCAGTGAGCTTGAAGATATGTCATCTCTAAAAAGAAAGGCAAAGAGAAAGAATGATTTTTTTAAATGGAACAGAATATCAAGGAACTGTGGAACAAGTACAAAAGGTAGAACAAATGTGAAGTGGAAATACTAGAAGAAGAAGAAAGAGAGAAAGGAACAGAAGATACATTTGAAGTAGTAATGGCTGAAAAAGTCTCAAAATTAATGACAGAGACCAAACCACAGATCCAGAGAAGCTCAGAGAATACCAAGGAGAATAAATAGCCAAAAAAATCTGTATCAAACTACAGAAAGCCAAAGAGAAAAAATTTTTTTAAGAAAAAAAGAAACCTGATCTGTAGAAGATCAAAGATAAAAATTACATTGGGGGCTTCCCTGGTGGCGCAGTGGTTGAGAGTCCGCCTGCCGATACAGGGGACACGGGTTCGTGCCCTGGTCCGGGAGGATCCCACATGCGGCGGAGCGGCTGGGCCCGTGAGCCATGGCCGCTGAGCCTGTGCGTCCGGAGCCTGTGCTCCGCAACGGGAGGGGCCACAACAGTGAGAGGCCCACGTACCGCAAAAAAAAAAAAAAAAAAATTACATTGGACTTCTCTTCAGAATACATGCAGGCAAGAAAAGAATGGAGTGAAATATTTAAAGTATTGAAGGAAAAGCCACCAACCTGGAGTTCTGTATCCAGTGAAATTATCACTGGATATACAAAGAACACATAAAACTCAACAATAAGAAATGAACAACCCGGTTAAAAAATAGGCAAAATATCTGAACACACCCCTCACTGAATAAAAATACAGACTTTAAATAATACATGAAAAGATGACGTCATATATCATTAGGGAATTGCAACAGTGAGCTACTAATACACATCTATTAGAGTGGTTCAAAACAAAACAAAACAAAAAAAAACTGACAGTACCAAATGTTCCACACTAATGCGAGATGTTAATAATAGGGAAACGGTTTTGGTGGGGAGGGACTGCATATGGGGACTCTCTGTATTATCTGCCCAATTTTTGTGTAAATTGAAAACTGTTCTAAAAACTGAAGTCTCCTAATTTTTAAAAAACCAGTACAGGGTAAATTGAGGATGCATGGAAGATTCACAGAGTAAAAGAATGACAAAGATCAAACGGGTTCAGAGCTAGAAGAGACCTTAGGATTGGTCATTCGTTCATCACATATTTATGGGACGCTTGCAGAGTGTCACTTTCTGTGTGAGGCATGGCAAGTTCAATGAGAAGAAGACGGCCCCATCGCAGTAGAGTACTAAGTGAACAAGGTCAAATTATCCCATTTTGATACGTGTGTGTGTGTGTGTGTGTGTGTGTGTGTGTGTGTGTATGTGTCAGGGGTGGAGGAGAGCTTTGAGAGGATGGTCACTAAGACAGTAACAGTAGTTATTTCTGGATGGGCTTTATTTCCTTTTACTGGTTCATCTCATTTCGTAGTGTTTCTATGATATGCATGCTTTGCCGTTGTAATAAGAAAATAAAATAATAAAAGTAATTTTTCTTTTATTCTAAAGATGCCACTTTAGAGAATACTCCCAGGCAAAGGTGAATTTGGAGCCAGGATTGTGAAAACATACGAATTGGAGTGGGGTGAGTGGGTGGGTGGAGAAAGGTCATTTCTTGCAGGGAAAGTACACAGCGAGAGCCCTGGTACTGCACAGAACTGTCTTTGGTGGCCCCAGAGGACAAGCCCAGTGGCTTCTGCAGTGGATTTCACTCAGTGGCAGCAACCCTTGACCACCACTAACCACAGCCAGCTTTGTGATCCTGAGAGTTTTTAACACTTGCTAATTTCCACTGAGTTTCCTCTACCCGTGTTTTCCAAAGGGTGTTTCACAGAAAACTAGTCCCCCAGGTATCAGTAGGTGGATTTCCATGGTTAGAGGCTTTTGATAAATGCTAGATCAAACAAAGAAGAGCACAGTTATTGAGAGCAGAACCTATCAAAGCCCTTTTTATTCTATGATACAATATGTAACTCCAAAACAGAGTATACAGTATTTCCCAAATTTATTTGAGAAAAAAATCACCCTCTCTACTTTGTTTGTTTGGGTGGGGGCAAGAGAATTTTACGGAATGGGCATCATCATTTGTTACACGCTTTGAGAAGTGTTACCCTGCCATACGTCACATCAGTGATTCATGCGCCATGATTTATCTTCTTTGTCTCTATATCCCCTAGTACCTTCAGCACCAAGCACAGCAGCTAGTACACAGAAGACTCTCAAATATTTGTTAAGTAAGTGAATGAATGAACTTCATTAAGAAAAATTGACTTAACAAAACTCTACACCTTCTGTTTCCCTTCCAGATTTTACTTACACTTCCCTACAGAGACCATCCCAACTGGAGCAATCCACATAGGCGTGGAAGAATTAAAAATCTAGACCCTTTCATCAGGACTGTCTTTCCCAAGGGTTTCTGTCCCTGACAAAAGAAATTCTCTTCCCAGCTGAGAGTTACGGACAAATCAAGGAAGATGGGTCTGTCGTTCATCTTACTGCTCCCCCTTCAACAAATTCAACTTGCTTCACAAGAGTCAGCTGGGAATGGCCTCCAAAGAAAACAACCAGTTGGATTATATGAATTCATGACTGTCAGAGCAATAAAGCCTTGCTCTTTCCCCTTCTCCTTCAAAAGTTTAGCAAGGACACGCTTTCCCCACATAGCCTGCATAGCCTCATAACAGCTGTCCCAGAGGATGGATTGCACATGGATTACAACTAATTGGGGTCAAGAAGAGATTGCCTACAGTTTTGCCCAGAGCTCTTCTTGGGCTGAGAAAGTGTGTGCTCCCTCAGATATTTTCCTACCCCCTATGGTACTAGTTCCTACCTTCTATGGATTTCTGTCATTGAACAACTAAGAAGCTATTAATTTTATTTCTTCTAAGGACTGAAGGAGCTCCTTAGTCCCTCAAAATACAACAGAGGAAAACTCTGTTCAGCCAAAATTCAAGCCTAAGTTTAAAATCCAAATATTTGAAGTGATCATGATGTCCACATGCTACAAAATACAACTTTATTTTGAAAAGAAAATCCTGGTGATTGTACTATTTTATGTAGAATGCTGTTCAGTCTAGAGCCATTTCAAACTCTCAAAACTTTATACATGCAAGGAAAGCAAACTGAAAGTGAAAGTCACTCAGTTTACTCTTATTTCTAAGATTAGTTTCAACCTCCCTGGTTTTCAACACTCATGACAGTGTCCAGACTACTAGATGCAGCCACAGCAAGGGATTTCCTCAGTCACAAGAGAACCTGGAATAAATTACTCTGGAGGAATGGGTGCCATTTCTAAGTTTGTGGTCGGCTTCACTGTATTTAAAGTAAAGGTTATTAGACACTAATGCTGCACAGATTTCCTAAATACTTTGTATTGCCAGTGGCAGAGCCAGATGTGAACCATATCAGGAGAGACATGCATGACAGCGTTTTCCTAAATGCCCGTGATGAATTATAATTTGCAAAGGGGAAAATTGCAGCTGTGTGGTGCCAGGGTAATTTCCTCCAAATACCACTCCCATCAGGTCATTTTCTCATCAGGGAGAGCTAGGGCTCTCTTTTGTGTGAAATCTAAAGGCTGGTATTAAAGACCTCAGTCGTCTGCCTGCCCTACCTTGAGACCAACCAAAAGGATCCCTACACCCCAGGACGACCTCTTTATTCTCCTCCTATATACTTTGCTTGGGTGGCTCCCTCGGGAATCCATAGCTCCAATGTCCATCAAAACCTGGCTCAAACCTCATTAATGTCAAGGCGCCTTCCCTATCCAGCCCATCTCCGTGCTGATCCTTCTCCTGTACTTGGCATTCCCTGTAGTTATCTGTAAGTTGTCACTATGACTATTGGTGGGGCCACTGGAAAGCTTAGCATGGAATATGTGCCCCCTTAAGGCAAGCGTGTGGAATGGACTCTCTGGTGTGCATTTTTCTGCACTTCCTCCTTACCACCTTCACTGTAAGCCTCACCCTTGATCTTGCTTTGCTTTTTCATCACTTTTAAGTTGTTACTTTGCTTTCATTTATCTATTTTATATGGCATCTCCAATCTTTTCTGGATCAAAGCAGAGTGTCAACGTGATTTTTTGGACCTTATTAGCATGTGCTTTTCCCTTAGTACATGTCCTCTTGGAGGGTCTTACCTCCCACTACTTCATATGCTCCTCTGAAGAAAAAATGATCTCAGAAACAATTTATCATCTTTTGTTCTAGTTTTTTGTTTGCATGTTAAACACGAGGTTTATTTTAAGTACGAGTGCACTATGTGCTATACTGACAGTAGATACAGGGCCAGAATAAGTTTGTAAATATTCATAAACGTGTAAAAAAGACTACAACTTACACATACTTTATTTACTTGATTGAAAGCCTTATTGGTACGTAAAATGCTTTCTATAGTTGATCTCAGCTTTGTTCCCACGGAAGTGAGTTGCGTCTGGGTGTTCCGTGCTCAAGGCTGCTCAATTGCTGCTGCTGCCGCTGTTGTTTTCTTTCAGGATCAAGGTGGGTACTTTCATATAAAATCTTGTTTTTAATTCCTTCTCTGGCAAGTCTTTCCTGGATTCTTAGCTTTGCATAATTATACCTACAATGGAACCAGCGTCCTAAAGTCACCAAGATAAATCCTCCTACTCCAATGTCACATGACGTAACTCTACCTTCCCCGTCCGGGGCTCCCCGGGCTCCGGCGCAGCCGCCATGGGGATAGTTGGCGCCTCCGCCCCACCCTGGCACCGCAGCTCTGTTCTAGTTTTTTGAAACTAACATTTTTTTTTTGTTCTTCCTTTGATTAAAATATTATATGTACATGGGCTTCCCTGGTGGCGCAGTGGTTGAGAGTCCACCTGCCGATGCAGGGGACGCGGGTTCGTGCCCCAGTCCGGGAAGATCCCACATGCCACGGAGCGGCTGGGCCCGTGAGCCATGGCCGCTGAGCCTGCGCGTCCAGAGCCTGTGCTCCGCAATGGGAGAGGCCACAACAGTGAGAGGCCCGCGTACCGCAAAAAAAAAAAAAAAAAAAAAATTATATGTACAAGAGCCTTTAAATATATTATCTGAACCCAGAATTATCATCTTTTGTTATACCCGAAGAACCACGTAATCAGGAAAATTAAATGGTTGGCCCAAGTCACCCAGCTAATAAAGACCCAAGACTCAAACCCAGGTCTGCCTGACCCCATATCCCTTGGCTCTGCATGCCCTGAAACTGCCTAGCCCCACAATAGGCACTCAGGGCTCTGTACTAATTGATTTTTGACGTACCACCAGGAAAACATGGTCTAGAAGGCAAAGCTATGGAAAGTTGAACTTGTAAAACTGAGTTGTAAAACAAATCGGCTTCATAAAAAGACTGAAGAGACCCTAAGCAGGTCTCTCTGGGAAAGACAAGTCAGACCTATGAAGGTAACCAACACGCAGGCTGTGGGGTGAACATAATACTGAAAGAGATACCATGTGCTGATGTCCAGGTTTGGATACAGAGAAAAGAAGGGATGGGGCATACTCGTTTGGGTTTAAGTCCAGGGCAAACTGATCCCACTGTGCAACCATCACAAAATTTCTAGGGTTTCAATGAGGGTAACCTTGGTGGTTATCTCCTGAGGGGGTCTGACAAAATGGGATAGACAGACTTTTTACATCTGAAGCCAGAATACAGAATCTTTGTTCACTGAGAGCCTTCACATATGTTATCTTCTCTATAACACTTTCCCTAGCTCCTCCTCTGGTTCATGCTTATATAATATTTACCACATGGTATTATACCAATGTGTCTATGTCTGTCTTCCCCACTAGACCATCAGCTATTCAAGGACCATAATATAATCTTTTGGAAACCTCATACATATGCACTTCTCCCCAAACTGCTCTAATGATTGGATACAATGCCTGTAAAAAAATTCAAATAGAATTGTTGAGGAATTTGACCAGTAATTCTCAAATTTATGTGGAGAAGCCAAGATCTAAGCGTAAACAAGGCACTCCTGAAGAGAAATATCAAGACTTATTACAAAGCTGAAGTAATGAAGACAGTGTTTGCTGGCACAGATATAGACAAACTGCTCACTGGAATAGACTAGAGAACCCAGAAACAGTGACAGAAAGAGGAGATGGGGGTGGGTGCTTGAGATATGATGGAGAAGGCACTGCAGATCACTAAGGAAACAACAAATTCTTCAGTAAATGGTACAGGATCCACTGGTTACTATATGGAAAAAAAAAAACCTGTAATCAGATCCTGCTTCACACCATACAGAAAAATCAAATCCTGGTGGGTCTTCAGACTCAGATGTAAAAGGCAAAACTCTAAAATATTTGAAGAAAATGTAGGAGAGTATCTTTAGGACCTCACGGTGGCAAAGATTTCTTAAAACATGAAGGTACAAACTACAAAAGAAAAAAAATTATAAATTTGGCCTCTTTCAAATTAAGAATTTCTGTTTCACAATGGATTCGTGATGAAAGTGATCAGAAAAGCCACAAACCAGGAAAAGATATTTGCAATATGTATGACCAATAAAACATATGTAAAGAGGATTTCTTTTAATCTTCAAAGTCCAATAATTAAATGAATAAATACAAAGCCAACAGCCCAGTAGAAAAATGGGCAAAAGACAGAAACAGGTAGTTCACAGAGTAGTAAACTTGAGTCATCCATAAATACATCAAAGAACACTCAATCTCATTAGTAGTCAGGGAGACAAATTAAGACACCAGTGAGATACCACTTTTCGCCCACTGGGTTGGCAAAAATTAAGAAGTCGGACACTGTCAAAATCTTGGAGAGGGTGTGAGTCAATCGGAATTTTTATACGCTGTTGACAGGAGTCTAAACTAGACCAACTCCTTTGGAAAACATAAATTGAACGTTCACATACTTTATAGCCTAGTAATTCTACCCTAGAGAAACTCTTGCACACGTGCCTAAGGTTCGTTTGATTCTACTTCTTTCTCAGTATAAACTCTGGAGAAGCTTTTGCACGGCATTTATGTATAGGAACATTCACAGCAATATTGTAATAACAACCAGACAACCCTTGTCCAAAGTATCTGGAGAATGAGAACAATTATTTATTCATACTTGTGCAATAAAATGTTACATACCATAGCGAAAATAATGAACTCCTTGCCACATGGATGAACCTTAGAAACATTAATACTGACTGAAAAAAAGCAAGTGAAAAGAAGCCTGGGTATGGTATAGTATAATATCATTTTTATAAAGCAAGCAAAATTAAATAGTATATTATTTGATGTTGTATATGTATGGGCTTATTTTTTAAAACCAGGAGTTTATAGAAATAAAATTCAGAATGCTGGTCACTTCTTGGGGTAGGCAGGGCGTGGTACAGGAAAGGAGCCCACAAGCTGAAGCAATGGTATTGGCTGTGATCTCTAAGGCCCACAGATCTTCCTGTTGCTATTCTTGTTCATCATTACCTGTGTGACAGTTACGTTCTTTTGCCAATATCAACTATGACATAATAATTATAAAAGGAAAAATCAGGTGGCCAGGCTTTTCTGAGAACACGGAAACAAGATTCTTCCAGTAGGGCTCCCCTGGTGGTGCAGTGGTTGAAAGTCCGCCTGCCGATGCAGGGGACACGGGTTCATGCCCCGGTCCGGGAAGATCCCACATGCCGCGGAGCGGCTGGGCCCGTGAGCCATGGCTGCTGAACCCGCGCGTCCGGAGCCTGTGCTCCGCAACAGGAGAGGCCACAACAGTGAGAGGCCCGCGTGCCGCAAAAAAAAAAAAGATTCTTCCAGTAACTGATGATTTTGCCGGTGCCCACAGGCTTGCCAACATATAATGTTAGAGGTGGACAGGGCAGCAAGGTCATCTAGGCCCATCACTAACTTTACAGATGAGGAAACTGAGGCTCAACAACCATAAGCGACTGTTCCGTGATCACCTGGCAGAGGCAGGAGCCACATCCAGCTGTTCTGACACTTCCTGCCTTGCACCAAGTCCCCAGGCCATTCCTTTGGTCTGGTGGATAATAAAAAGAAAAGGAAGCTCTAATCTTCTTTATCTTTGCCTCTCTAAGACCTGAAACAAGGCCTGACAATTTGTTGGCTCTCAAAATATCTGTTCACTGGATATTACGGAATTCTTGATGGATTGTCCACAAGGTGTCTCTCAAGTGGTAAAAGGTAATTCTCTCTCCTGGTTCAAGAGCTTCAAACCAAAAAAAAATTCCTGGAAGCAAAACAGAAGAAACTCTCAGTCCCGTCATTAGCAGGCATTCCCGGAACTCACATGTGTGGGCACACGGGAGGAGGCATCTGAGGGAAGGGAGGCCAGAGATCTCAGCAGTAGCCATGGATGGATTTCCCAGCTGGTCCCAGCAGGCTAGCCTCGCGTGACTGACTTCTGTAGCTTGAGGTGTAGATTTCAGAAGAAAGAAGCCAAGCCCTGTGAATGTGTCTTTGTTGCCTCAGAGGCAAGGAGTTGCCAGGATCTGTGGTTTGGCTGCGGAATGAGCAGTGGAAGCACTTTCTCTTCCATTAGATCTGCAATAACAGCCTGGCTGATCGCAGTCCTGTTAAGTTCCTGGCAAGGCAAGCGTTTTCCATCTTACTTCACTGATGGCTTCCCTGAACCTCGGGTTTCCCCAGTCCCAGAAGTCTGTGTGGTGAAAGTCCCCTCAGGTATCATCATCATTATACTTTTTTTTTGGAAAAGGTTTATTGAATACTCACCTTTTATTCATTCACTTAAAATATTGTTGGAGCCCTACTATGTTCTATATGTTTTAAACGTTCAGTTATTAACATGATTACAACCTCAAGTTGATTTTACCCACACATTACAGATGAAAAGGCTGAAGCCATGTGAGTTTTGATAAGAAGTCCGCAGTTGCAGAATTGAATCAGTTACTCTTGCTGTGGAATAAACTGCCCCGAAATACAGAGTGTTAAGATAATAGAAACACGTTAAGCTTAAAATTCTGTGCATCAACAACTTAGGATGGTTTCACAGTGTTGGCTAAGTTATGTTGTACATTGGTGGTCAGCTCTGGGTTGGTTAGGCAAGAAGCTGAATGGTTGGCTGGTAACTGGAGTCCCTCGGGTCTCCTCCACAGGATCACCTATCTTCCAGGAGACTGACGTGGCCTTGTTTTCACTGTGGATGCAAGAATCCAAAAGCAAATCAGCCTAATTCAAGTATCATTATTCTTCCTCCCCTGGTTTTCCCAGACCTTTCCTATCACCAGAAGGCTGAGACAGGATCCTCGTTTGTGGGGACTTGGCAGCCTCCTGCTCTAACTCAGCAAAGGCTCTTAAAGGCTCTAACTTCCCGTGAATTTTATTTGGTCACTTACACCTGTTTACATTTCAGCAACTTTTGTCATTGCAGCATATTTCCCCCGATCTTTTGTATCTCTACCTTGGGCTCTCGATTACTCTTGAAATTAATTCCAAAATGTTTTGTCATAATTGTTTAAAATAGACTCTATTTTTTAGAGAAGTTTTAGGTCCACAGCAAAAT
The DNA here is from genome assembly GCF_059928025.1 of Delphinapterus leucas. Taxonomy (NCBI): domain Eukaryota; kingdom Metazoa; phylum Chordata; class Mammalia; order Artiodactyla; family Monodontidae; genus Delphinapterus; species Delphinapterus leucas. Next base: position 63,921,652 of record NC_143141.1, on the reverse strand, counting down.
CGAGTGGAAAGTACAGAGAGTTCCCTTATACCCACTGCGCTCACACATGCGTGGCCTCCCCACTGTCAACATCCACAACCAGAGTGGCACATTTGTTACAGTTGATGAACCCACCCTGACACATCATTATCACTCAACGTCCTTAGTTTACATTAGGGGTCACTGTTGGTGTTGTACATCCTATGTGTTTTGACAAATGAATGATGGCATGTATCCACCATAATAGTATCATACAGAATAGTTCCACCACCCTAGAAAATCCACTGTGTTCCATCTATTCATCCCTCCCTCCTCACTAGCCCCTGGCAACCACAGATCTATTTTTTACTCTCACCACAGTTCTGCATTTTCCAGAATGTCATAGTTGGAATCATACAATATGTAGCCTTTTCAGATTGACTTCTTTCACTAAGTAATAATATGCATTTAAGGTTCCTCTAAATCTCTTCATAGCTTAATTGTCCATTTCCTTTTAGCACTGAATAACATTCCATTGTTGGGATGTACCACATCCATTCACCTACTGAAGGATGTCTTCATTGCTCCCAAGTTTTGGCAATTATGAAAAAATCTTCTATAAACATCAGTGTGCAGGTTTTTGTGTAGACATGCGTTTTCAACTCATTTGGGTAAATACCAAGGAGCACAATTGCTGAATCGTGTGAAACTGACAAACTGTCTTCCAAAGTGGCTGTAGCTAACTGAGTCACCTTGCTGTAGAGCAGAAATTAGCACAACATTGTAAATCAACTATACTTCAATTAAAAAAAAAAAAAAGGCTGTACCACTTTGCATTCCCATCAGCAATGAATGAGAGTTCCTGTTGCTCCACACCCTGTTCAGCATTCTGTACTGTCAGTGTTTCGAATTTGGGCCATTCTAATGAGTGTGTAATGTTGTTTTAATGTCATGATTTTATCAGCTAGACTGTAACATTTTTCTGGAGCTTGTACTTTCCTTGATATTTGTTTTTCCTGTTCCTTTCTTTCTTTCCTCTTATAATATCTTTGTACATTACAAGATGTTATGGTGGTTCCTTTTTAATTTCTTTTTATAGAAGCAGGTGATATTTTCCTGTATTAGATTTTTGCTTTCTTATGTTACTTGCCTGTGTTAGTCCACCATTTACGCTGAAAATGGTGACGCAGAAGGAAGGGGAGAGATAAGGCACTTCCATAGTTCTTTTCCTTTCAGTCCTTCCTTACTCATCAGGAAGTTGAGAGTGTAGGTAGAATGTGTGCATATCAGAAGTAAAGTGGGGTACTTCCCTGGTGGCGCAATGGTTAAGAATCCACCTGCCAGTGCAGGGGACACGGGTTCGAGCCCTGGTCCGGGAAGATCCCACATGCCACAGAGCAACTAAGCCCGTGTGCCACAACTACTGAGCCTGCGCTCTAGGGCCCGTGAGCCACAACTACTTAAGTCCACGTGCCTAGAGCCCGTGTTCCACAACAAGAGAAGCCACCGCAATGAGAAGCCCGCGCACCGCAACAAAGAGTAGCCCCTGCTCACCACAACTAGAGAATGCCCGCGTGCAGCAACTAAGACCTAATGCAGCCAAAAATAAATAAATAGATAAATAAATTTATTTTAAAAAAAAGAAGAAGTAAAGTGAAAAGAGCTGAGCTCATTGTGTGCAGTGTTTCTACTGTTCTGGTAAAGACCAAATATATCTGCACGTGTGAGCTACAAAATATGAATTGTGTAATTTCAGTGATTGTGCATATAAGTTAAATGCTCTTATATTTAATAACTTAAAAACAGGCATTGCACAATATAAGGATGAATGGTAAAATTCACGCTAATAATCTTAAATTTTAACTTTACTTACAAAAACATTAACTAGTAAATAAAAAAATCATAAGTCGAAAGAGAACACAGGAGAAAGGAAAAGCTTTATATTTTAGGACCTTTAATGGCACTTTTCCCCTCATTTTTGAACAAGGGTCTTGCATTTTCACTGTGCACTTGGCCCAACAAATTAGGTAGCCAGCCCTGCATAGGAGGTTAGTGCTGAAAAGACCCTACAGATTATCTAGCTCAATCCCTTCACTGGACAAGGAAGATGAGGCCCAGAGAAGTGAAGTGACATCTTGCTCAGGAAATGAAAAGAGAAGGGTAGGTTGGGAGGAACTTCATCCATCTTCAGACCTTGAGGAGTGAGCTAGGGGTTTACTGAAACGCGCTAAATCCAGAGGGACCCACATCTCCCGATCTGTCCTTGTCCAGGTTTCCTGGCGCCCACCGGCTCCCACATGATCCGAGGGTTTCCAGAGCCAGCCTTGTCTCCAGGGTTCAAGGGCAGTGGAGCCAAGCTCCCAGCATTCTTTGCAGCTCTGCGTATTTTGGCCACATTCTGACCATCCTTGATTCCCCCGCTAGGCATCACTCCCACACATCTAATGGCCAGACAATATCTTACACCACCAATTATGTCCCGCCAGCCCTGGGCGCCTGGGGACTTTCAACAGACACGTGTTCTGTTCTTGGGAATGCTAGGCTTCTAGTAAGTCCATAAGGCTTTTAAAAGTTTGGGAAATGCTGTATAGCACAAGGAACTCTTCTCGATGCTCTGTAATGACCTATGTGGGAAAAGAAGCTTTAAAAAGAGTGGATGTATGTATATGTATAACTGCTTCACTTTGCTGTACAGCAGAAACCAACACAACGTTGTAAATCAACTATATTCCAATAAATATTTTTAACATCTTTATTGGAGTAAAATTGCTTTACAATAGTGTGTTGGTTTCTGCTGTAGAACAAAGTGAATCAGCTATACATATACATATATCCGCATATCTCCTTGCTCTTGTGTCTCCTTCCCACCCTCCCTATCCCACCCCTCTAGATGGTCACAAAGCACCGAGCTGATCTACCTGTGCTATGTGGCTGCTTCCCACTAGCTATCAATAAATTTAAAACAATAAAATAAAATGGATACTTAAGAAATGAATTGTTCAAGGTGGGGTTTAGGGGAGAACAGGAAGTCCTGATGCAGTGTCCTGAATCCTCCTCCCTTGGACAAATGTCTTCTTTTCTATGAAGAAAAAACGGTAGGGGAATGAAGAGAGTGCTAGGAGGACTGAATTGGGAAAGATGTGAAGTCTTTTCCTGTTTTTCTGGTAAAATCCTTGCTGTGAGGCTCGGAAATGCTGATTTTGAAAGATTTAACAATTACTTTGCTGGCAACTGATTGAATAACACATGTAACAGGAGTCTTTTATCAGATGTCATGTCATATGATATTCCAGCCGGCACCACACACACACACACACACACACATACACACACACACACACACATTTTGTTTTCACTTCTACAGGGAATAAGAAGAAAATGGACACTTTCCCTCAAATTACAGTGAGATATTTTTACCCTCCCCTACATCCCTAGAGCCCACGTCATTCCCAAAACACAGCAATGTTTGAAAGGACACCATGTACCATTTCATTCCTTTGGGGGGAAACATGGTTTTGAACTCCACCCGGCCTTCCCTCCACCTTCATTAAAACTCTAGAAGTACATTTTCTTCGAATGATATGTTTTCTGGGCTTTCTTGATGTTGCCTGAAAACTACTTCTTTCAAAACGTTTTGGCCCAGGCCACGGCTAGCATGCAGTGACAAAGCCAGTTGGGACCGGGGTTGCGCAGAAGGGAAAAGGGCCTCCTCAGGGGCCATCACACGCTCTCTCAGCTTTCAGGCTGCTCACACTTTCTTGGGGAACGTCCTTTCCAGCCACCACCAGCCACAGGGTTTACAAACAAGCTCACAGCCTCTGGCTTCCATGCTGGGGGGATAGCTTCAGGCTCCACCCCTGACCCTCTGGCCCTGCCCAGATCGCACCTCTGCCACGCAGCCCTCCCACCAGACCCCTCGCTCTGGTCGGGCTCTTTCTGTCCACCGGCTCCTGTGTGCTGGACTTCAGGATTCTCACTCACTTCCTGAGCTTCCTCACCAGGACTCAGAATTCAGTCCTCCGCCCAGTTCTCCTCATGCTCTTGCAAGAACCAGTTCAAGGGAATTCCCTGGCTGTCCAGTAATTAGGACTTGGCGCTTTCACTGAAGGGGGCCCAGGTTCGATCCTGGTTGGGGAACTAACATCCCGAAAGCTGCCCAGCATGGCCAAAAAAACCCACAAAGGAACCAGTTCAAATGCAATGGCCCCTCCAGGCCTCCCTCATTGCTCCCAGAACCATCCTAGAGCATCTAAGCAAGGCCAGGATTCTAGCAATTATCTTCGCCTCATCTTTGCTTCTCCCACTCAGGCACAAGGACGTATTTTTCTCTGCCTCCCCGTCCACCCCAATGCCTAGCTCAGAATATGTATGTAGGTGCTCAATAAAGACTAGCTGTACACTACCAAATGTAAAATAGCTAGTGGGAAGCAGCTGCATCGCACGGGGAGATCAGCTCGGTGCTCTGTGACCACCTAGAGGGGTGGGATAGGGAGGGTGGGAGACGCAAGAGGGAAGAGGTATGGGGATATATGTATACGTATAGCTGATTCACTTTGTTATACAGCAGAAAGTAACACACCATTGTAAAGCAATTATACTCCAATAAAGATGTTAAAAAAATATATTAAAAAGATAAAATAAAATAAAATTAAAAGATTAGCTGTACAAATTAAAAGTTCTCCACTGCAAGCGCAGAGTTCTTTAACATACCTGCACAAAAACTCAGTAAACGTGCGTGGTGGGAACTTCGATTTCAGTTCGATAAACTGTCTCTCAGTTGTGTTCTCAAACGCGCCCACCCACTCCCCCCAGCATCACTGCAAAGGCCATCAGGGAGGTTGTCACACCTCTGAGATCTGAAAAGTCACATGGGCCGCTCTGCCCAGCTGTAGGGCGCTCAGGGCTGCTGGTGAGCTTTGAACAAATCCTGGGATTATTTATAATTGAACATCAGTCTCGGCGAGCCTCCAGAGCCATGAAGGAGTTTATTATTCTCCACCCCACAGGCTTCCCTCTGTCCTCTGGCCTCCCCCTCCGGCCTGACATCCTGCCGCACTCACAGCAGGCTCTCTGGCTTGCGGGGGCCTCAGGGCACCTGGGCTGGCCAGCGGCCACCTTCCCACCGGATTGTTCCAGGAGTCCGGAATCGCAGACCACCCGGGACGCCCACACATACCCTTCCGACTGGGATGCGGCATCCAAGGATGAGAATGGCCAGCTGAGGCGGAAACTCCACAAGACTGACTTACTCCAGGTTTATCTCGGCGGGGCCTGCAGAGTCGGGACAGAAACGGACGCCGCTGGGAGGGCCTGGGTGGGACCTCGCATCCCCTGGGCCTGGGCCTACCCCGCCCGTGAACATAGCAAGCTCTTAGGCCTGTAACGTGAATCATGCCCAGGCCAGGAGACTAGGAAAGTGAAACCATAAAGAACATTAGCCCTGGAGAGGCAGGTAAAGATCCTCTAAGAGGGTGAACGTAAAACTATTCTAGCTGCAGAGCCCTTTCTTCAAAAGAATCTTACCAGAAAACCCAATGAGCAAAACGGAAGAAACCCCAGGAAGAAAAGCCCTCCGCTTTCGCATCTATGGAGCCCAGGTGTTTTGATTTTATCTCCCTTCCATCTTGACCAGCTGGGGCCCCTGACATCTTGGAGCCCACCTACGGTGTGCCCTCAGAGACTCTAAAGCCAGGCCGGCAGGCAGCCTTCTCTTGCCCGTGCAGGAATGGTGTTTAAGGAAAGCCGTGGAAGATGGGCACATTGATGAAAGCGTTAGAATGTTCTCTCTTGAGAGTGGTAGAAGCCCAGTACAAACAAGCTTAATTAAGACGCAGCTTCGTTGTAAAGATCCTGGAGCGTCCAGACACATGTCTGGGCTCTCAGTGCCTAGAATTGGGCCTCGACGCCATGAAGACCCCTCTGTCTCCGCCTCCCCTCTCTCCCCGCCTCCCCTCTCTCTCCGCCTCCCCGCTCTCCTTACCTCTACTCAGCTTTATTACTCCAGTGAAGATGGATTTTCTCTACGTGACTGAAAACATAGCCTGGGGGGCTCTAGATTCCCAAACATCCCTCCAACCTCCCTGAGTTAGGATGACTTCACCACTAGCTCTTAGAACAGGGCCTCCGATTGGCCCAGATTCTGCCATCCCTGAACCAATCACTGTGGCCCAAGGGATGGGTACATGCCTAAGCCCTGGCCAAGAGCGTGGAGTTCTGGGATTGGCAGCCCCTCAGAACCACAGGGAAGGGGGACTGGGAGAAATAGTTCCCCAAAGAAAGTGGGGGCCCCTGTTAGGTTAATGATCGTGAACAGCCCAGATTCTCAACATTTGTGGCAAAGACTCTCTTGGAAACAGGGCCCTAACCCCAAGGAATGATCCCCATGAGTTGAACTTCAAGCATTAGAGACCGGGGCAAAGAGAGCCTTGCAGAGCCCCCGGGACCACCCACAGAGGGAGCCCTCTACCCTCTCTGCCCACACCACCAGAGCTAAACCCAAGCATTAGCTGGGAGCATGTGTGTTACTTTTCCATTTAAACTTAATTCAACTTGAAAGGACTCTCCATCATATCTTGTGCAAGTGAGCAAGGGAGAGTGTTGGTTCAGTGGTGCAATTAGTAACCTCTCGTTATGAGAAACATGATGCCTCAGTCCCTAAGCCATTTGGTAACCATAATCTGATATTACAGAAGCTTTTCTTGTGAGACCAGAGATATCTGAGCCACTTCCCTTTTCAAACAACTTCAGCTAATGGCTTTCCATGCTATTAGTGGAATGAGTCCAAGCTCTCTTTGATTTGTGGTCACTTGTTTGGATCCTGAAAGGGGAGGCTCAGATCTGCGAGCAGGAATAATTGCCTGGGAACACTGCAGAGTTATACAATTCCTGTGGAGTTGGAGGAACCACTCGTTTGGAGAAACTTGACTCCTCTACAGAGATGAAAATATTTGTCAAGGTTTCTCACTCCCATGCTGGCCCCTTCCTCTCTCTGACAGCTCACTTCAGCCCTCTCTCTCTCCCCAATGCTCCTGATGCTGAGAATGTTTTCTTAGAAAGGAGGGGGCTCTTCTTGGATCCTACTACGCAACGCCAGAAGCCATTTAGAAAGTGATGCAGCGGCACAGCCTGGCTGGCAGGTCCAACCACCGTACCCTTAGGCAAATGTCAGTCCTGGGAGTGCACCTAGAACTCTGCCTCTGAATTTCAAACTCCAGTCACTGTAGGGCAGGTAGAGTGGGAGCACAGCAGTGTGTGTGGCCATTAAACAGAGTTTCTCTTTCTAGTGGAAAGAGACGCCATTTTGTAAAGTTGCCTGACCACCTGCATGCTTCTGGGCTAACTCATTTTAGGAGTCCTTGTTCCCATTTGATCTGAAAGAAAATGATAGGAGAACTTGACACTGTACTAAGTACACTTCGCAGGGCGGGAGGGAGAACACCAGTGGGACAGCATTTGTTTTGACATTAGAAACCTGGCTTCATTTTCTGAACCATAACAACCGGAGGTTATCTCAGGCCTGGAAGGGACTTTTTCTTTTTAATAAGCTTTTGATTTTGGAATAAATTTAGATTTACAGAAAAGTTGCAAACGTAGTGCCAACATTTCCCATATACCCTAAGCCCAGTGTCCACTAATGATAAAATCTTTCCTGACCGCGCTGCATTTGTCCAAGTTAAGAAATTAACATTGGTACCCTGACATCAGCTACACTCCAGACATTAGTCAGATTTCACCCATTTCTCCATTAACGTTCCAGAATCCCACATGGCATGCAGTCATCATGTCTTCTTCGTCTCTTCCAATCTGTGACCGTTTTTCTGTGTTTCCTTGTTTATCATGACCTTGACCATTGTGAGAATTACTGGTCAGGTATGTCATACACTGTCCCTCGATTCAGGTTGTCTGATATTGTCTCAGAATAGACTAAAATTATGGATTTTGAGGAAGAGACCCAGAGGTGAAATACCTGGGAGGAATTCTTTTAAAGAACAGGTAGCTCAGAAGTTACAAACGAACCCGCCTTCAAATCAAATCATGTTTTGCTCGTTCTATCTGTATCTTTGAGAAATGTTCTGCCAATTTTGTGCCGAAGTTTTTCAATTTAGATTTTCAGCTCCTCTTAAAAAAATAGAAAGAGCTGGTGACTGCAGGCTTCCATGACGGTTAGAGGTGGGTGCCAGGAAGCTACGGCCCGCCGCGGGATGCGTCCTCTTCAGGAGCCATCGGTCCCGTGGCCTCCCCAGCTCTGAGCCTCGGCATCAGCTGCCATTGGTCGTCATGTCCACGGGGTTGATCTTCTTACGGTAAAGAGGAGGCGCCTGTGTTTCCACCACAGCAGAAATGAACCCCGATGGCCCCATGCTTCAAGAGAAAGAAGGCAAGGGCAAGAAACGTGGTGAGTCGAATCTCAAAGAAACTGCATGCTTCCTAATGACAGGAAAGGGTGTGAATGCACACCCCGAAAACTGCCTGTGATCCTCTGTGACTATCGTCACAGCCCTCACCACTCGTTTGGCAGCAAAAAGCAAGGGTGTGGGTCAAGAGGGAAGCCAGGGCTTCCCTGGTGGCGCAGTGGTTGAGAGTCCGCCTGCCGATGCAGGGGACACGGGTTCGTGCCCCGGTCCGGGAGGATCCCACATGCCGCGGAGCGGCTGGGCCCGTGAGCCATGGCCGCTGAGCCTGCGCGTCCGGAGCCTGTGCTACGCAACGGGAGAGGCCACAACAGTGAGAGGCCCACGTACCGCAAAAAAAAAAGAGGGAGGCCAGTCAAAAGGGAAGTAGATGTATGAAGGGAAAGGATGCTGCCCTGGGTTCCCTTCCCCAAGGTCAAATTCATGTCACTGCCCAGGGATGGCCCTGTTACCTACTGGACACGGCCATGCAGTAGGGTCTACGCAGCTGGGCCTACCCTGGGCAGGAATTTCCAGCACTGCCAATTCCACCTCAGAAGAGGTCCTGCTAGCAGAGAGAGGATCTTCCACATCTTTTGTACCCTCCCTAAACTATGGGCCTGCTGGAAGCACAGTGAGGGCCTGTCTGGTTATCCTCTACACCCCACCCTGCTGTCTGTGAGTCAGACATCCTCTGGCACATCATCTAGAGTTCTGAGCCCCAGCCTTTCCTGCCCCCTGACAGGTCCCCCAATCCCTCCTGCTTCTCCTCCTCCCCTTTCCTGTCCCACCCCGTCACCCCAGCCTTGAAAGGCTTTAGGATCTGAAGAGTGTGACCACACCAGGTGTTGAGGTGGTGACCAAACCAAGTCTCCAAGCGCTCCACTAATGTGCTGAGTCCTACCTGCTGCATCACCAAAGCAAACCTGGGGGGAGCAGGACCTTGAGTGAAAGGAGTGAGCACTGGACCAGGAGTCAGAGGATCTGGATCCAGTCTTGATTCCAGTGCTGTGCAGTGTTGGGCAAATCACCTAACCCCTCTGAGCCTGAGCTATCTCAGCTATCAAGTCCAGTGACATTTCTGTGATGTATAAATATGATCCAGGAACTTCCCTGGTAGTCCAGTGGTTAAGACTCTGTGCTCCCAATGCAGGGGGCCCGGGTTCGATCCCTGGCCAGGGACCTAGATCCTGCATGCCACAACTAAGAGCCCTCATGCCACAGCTAAAGATTCCACATGCCACAACTAAAAAAGATCTTGCATGCTGCAACTAAGACCCAGCGCAGCCAAATACATAAATAAACAAATAAATAAAGATGATCGAGCCACAGAGTCAGTTTCATGACTTGTTTCCTTTGCTCTCAAGCCCAAGTTATACCTTTCTCTACATGTCCAGAGCAGCCCAACTTTCTCCACCAGTGCCCCAACCTCACATTCCCTGCACCCCTACTCCTAATAGAACTGCCTGAGGACAACATACTCAGATTGGAACATGGGGCCCAGCTCATACATGAGGACTTGCCTGAGGCAGGGGTAGGTCTGAGGGCTCTTTTGTGGCCCAGGACAGACCCTAAATCCCAGAGTTGACAGTGGGAGTGGTGTCTCCCTAAGCTGACTCAAAGATACTTCTCTCAGATGAGCACAGAAGGCTGAGCCATAGGCTTTAAAAATGTTCCAGAGAAATAAACCTTCATTGTTATCGCTAGAGATGAGGCCCAGTAGTTAGTGGCCAGATCAGGAGGCCTCCCAGGACTCTCCGTGGACATGGGCTGCCTCTGAAGTGCTGGGAACTTACCAAACCAGGAGATGGCCAAGCTCACAATAGGCAAAAGGGCAAACAAATCATATGAGCAAAGTGACAAAACCAAGAGAGGGAGACAAAGCCCACTTTGGGACTGGCCAGTGGGATCCTGGTAAGAAAAGATTCCTCGTCCAGGAACTCGGATGGTGTTTGTCATAAGATTATGAAACACTGTGGAACTTGTTGTTCCTGTAATTTGTCTGCTTCAGAGGAGCTAATGTTTATTGATTTTCTTCTGTAAGAGGCAGAATCATCAATTTGGGTTGCCACTGTTGAAAGTTCTCAGGTTTCTGGAAGAAGCTTGAACAAAAAGAATTAGGCATCTCTATACTGGTTTTATTCTGAATCACAGAGGTTGCTATCGTGACAGGCTTCGCAGACATCCAAATCCTTATTCTTTTTCAAATTCTCAGAGGTTGAAAGTGTCAGAAGGAATGAACATTTGTGGAACACCGAACATGTGTCAGGCACTGAGCTGGGCCCTTTAACAATACCGCAGGAGGACTTCCCTGGTGGTCCAGTGGGTAAGAATCCGCACTCCCAATGCAGGGGGCCTGGGTTCGATCCCTGGTCAGGGGCCTAGATCCTGAGTGCCACAACTAAGACTGGCACAGCCTAAATAAATAAATATTTAGGCACTCGGGATCTTCGCTGAGACATGTTTAGTTGCGGCATGCGGACTCTTAGCTGCAGCATGCATGTGGGATCTAGTTCTCCAAACAGGGATCGAAACCAGGCCCCCTGCATTGGGAGTGCAGAGTCTTACCCACTGGACCACCAGGGAAGTCCCAGTAAATAAATATTTTTAAAAAAGCAAGACAGCAGGGAATTTAATCCGTGCAGGATCTCCAAAAATTATTATTATGCCTATTTCACTGAAGAGAAAATTGAATTGTAAAAGTTAAATAGCTTGCCCAAAGTTCCACAGATAAAATGGAGCCAAAGTGAGATTCTGATCCACGTCTGTGCGTCTCAAGTTCCTAATCTTTCCTTGGCTCATACCGCCTCTTTGTGACTGGTTTTTCTCTGACGTTTTACATATTTTATTGTCCTACTGCATTATTTGAAACTTCCAAAACAATACTAAATAACGATACAAGTGGTCAATGCTATTTGTTCCAGATTTTAAAATGGCTTCTCTATTTCATAGTTTGATACAGTCATCAGCATGTCTAAAAAGTTGTATTCTATCCCTAACTTACATGGAATTTTTATTAGTAATTGTTGCTAGATTTTATCAAATGCTTTTACTTTCTACTGCTATAATAATACAGGTTTCTTCTCTTTCAATCTAACACAGTAAATTTTTTTGATGAATTTCCAAATTTCAAACTATCTTTATAAACCTGAAATAAACATGGGCTTAATTTCCTTTCATTCTTTTTGTAACTTTCACTGGATTGTGCCTACTAATTTTTGTTTAGTATCTTAGCTTCTACATTCATACGTGAAATTTTCTAGTTTTCTTTTTCTATCCTCATCAAGTTTTAATATTGATATTACTTGGGAGCTATTTCCACCTGTTTCTCTGGCCTATGATGGTTTAAATAGTGACCTACAACAGTTTCATGGATGCTGGCACGAAACTCCTGGATCAGAGACAAAAGGCATCTTGTTACTCACAGCAATAGCAGTAGTGACAGATCAGCATTTTGGTGCCAGTTTCCTAAGGGCAATGTGAAGAGGACCAGATGACACCTGCACATGCAGTGGTTGGACTACAGGAGAGAAGAACCCTGGGTTTAAGGAACCTGATAATTTCACAATGGGCACTAAGCATACCTGCCATTTGCTCCATTGCGAGACACACTCTGTCTTCCAAGGTCATAAATAACCTGCCCTTTATTCTGAAGGGAGCCACCATCTCTACCTTCCACAGTCGTTCACCATCCAAACACCCTGGAAAAGATGGCCCAGTAGTTCACTCGCAAATGCACAAAAAGGTGAGAGACCCATGGAGAACTATATCCCAACAGTGGACAGCTGAGACCAAAAGGACAAAACATTAGTACTTGTTTATTCTTAGACAGTGGGCATGTGAAAGTCATTACATTCTTTTCTATATTTTTTAAACACCCCTTGCCAAAAAAATAAATAAATAAATAAGGAAAGAAAGAAAGAAAGAAAAAGAAAAAGGAAGAAGAGCTTTCTCGTAATGGAATCACTACTTCAAGATTTGGTGAGTGTTCCAGCAGAATAAGGTGACTTCCCTTTAGGGACATTGCAGAGTTCCTGAACTGGATGGGTGGGGCAGGGTAAGGCCCTTCTAATTCAAGGAACCTACAATATTAGGTCAACTTCGAAGGCATTTCAGAACTCCTTAGCTATTCTTACTCAGTACCTCTGCATTTCATCATACTCACAGGTGAACAGGGACAGGTGATTGGAAATCTCACACACACACAATTTCCAAATAACTCATGGCTGGGATTATCCACACTTCTTAATCTCTTTAGTCTTTTCTTAATGAGGTCAGTGGGAGGGCTGTTATTTTTGCTCCTAAGGCACTGGTGTATGAAAAATGTCATGGTCACAGGAAAGTCAGTGGTGAACAAGATAAACATGACCCTGTTCCACAGAACTTACTATGTACAGGAGAAGAGAAATAATTCAACAGAATAATAAGATTTGACTGGCTCTCAGATTCACTAGAAATTGATTTAGCCCTCTCCCCTCCCACCTCTACCCACCCACTGGCTCTCTAAGGAGCCTTTGCCAGAGGGAGTTGCTGTAGTTTTCCTGTGTTTGTCCCGTAGAAAGTAATAGAACAGGAGGCCCAGGAAAACCATAGATTAATAAAAGATCCAGTAAGGTGCTGGTTGATTAAAGGTATCTGCTCAGGTAACTCTCTTCTCTTTAGCTCAGATTTTCCTTTTCATAGGAAATTCCAATGTCTAGCTTCACAGCTCAGTTGAATACTTATTGCTTTAAAGGACCCAGCAAACCTAACATACCATTAAAAAGTCCAAAATTAGGATATTCTCTTGACATCTTTGCCCAAAATGCAACACCCCACATCCTTGGTCCTCTCCTTTCTTCTGCCCCTCTGATGCCATTCTTGTGGCCATAACAGTATGTCAAACACACACACATGCGCGCGCGCGCGCACGCGCGTGTGCATCTGCTTTCTCTACATTTCTAACATTTCCTCTTAATTCACTCCAAAAGGATGTAGGAGTGGCTACTATTTCTGAAATAGGAATAAGATTAGCTAATGAGGATGGTCTTTTTACCCATCCTCTCAGCAAAAATCAAAACACAGCTACAGTTCAACTTAAGCAAATACTTAAATGAAAATTCAGATTTATAGAAAATATTAAATTGAATTAATGTTAAATCCATTGAATAGTCTTTATTTTTGAAAGCATTCAGAGTAGAATTCCTTTACTTAGCAAGCGTCCCTCACAGCTATTTCCCAAAAATATTTACTCTGAAAGAGAAAATGTACCTGCAGTTTGGCTTTTTCCCAGATTTGATACCAGAGATACCGAAAGTCGGATAAGCAATGAGCAAAATGCAAAACCAGATTCTAGTTTCCTTCAAAAACTGAAGTGACAATTCTAATGGGCTGCCATTTAAATGCTGGGCTGCCGCAAATGATTTTGAAAGATGGACTTTATCTGCCCCCTGCTGTATTCTGGGTAAATGACAGGACATCCTAATTTAGCAGCAGGAGACAGAGCCAGACGTGGTGTGTACTAGCACCCCTTACTAGAATAGAAAGGCTATGGCAAAAAGACCGTGCCTGGGCTTCACCACTGTGTCTCCAGAACGGAGTGTCGCTGGAATGTAGCAGGCATGACATTAATATGTGCCGAATGCCTGCACATACAAGAAAGGAAGTTGTGCTTACATACTCTGTTTGCATAAGCATAATACCAAGCGCGTATAGGCCCAAGGGGAAAAAAAGATATTTTGCAATTCTCTGTTCATAAGTGTTTGAAATAAACTGGTGGCAACTGGGCATGACTGACGTCCTCTAATAATTCCACTGGGCTAAACAAAATAATAAATTGGAATATTCAGACTTAACAACAAAGATAGATTTTCTAAATGTTGCTTACTGCCAAGAAATAAGTCTTTGAGAGCTTAGGATCTAAAAGCCACAAGGTTAAAAGACCATATTATTGGGCTTCCCTGGTGGCTCAGTGGTTGAGAGTCCGCCTGCCGATGCAGGTGACACAGGTTCGTGCCCTGGTCCGGGAATATCCCACGTGCCGCGGAGCAGCTAGGCCCGTGAGCCATGGCCGCTGAGCCTGCGCGTCCGGAGCCTGTGCTCCGCAATGGGAGAGGCCACAACAGTGAGAGGCCCGCGAACCACAAAAAATAAAATAAAAAAAAAGACCATATGATTATTTCCAAGGTGGAGGACTGGTTGAGATATCATAAAATTCGCTGTGTTATCTCATTCATCCCTTTCTCCAGAGACGCCTGCTGCTACCAGCCCTCTAGTCATTATCCGTATATCTCTCAAACACTAGTGAAGGCAAGGACAAAAATAATAGGCATCTTCCTTAGTTGGGGGTGGATTTATTGAATACGAAAGAAGTCACGTTAGGGCTAAGATTTAGACATTTGATATACCTCCATACCTACCCTGAAGGTTAGGCTTCTCTGATGACTCAAAAAATCAGTGTATGCAGAACAGTTCTAAAGGGAAGATAATTAAGTGTCAATGGATGTGATATAGAAAATGTCGAAAGAGAAATGTTTCCACCAGGGGAATCTTACTACCAGTTGAGACTGGCACTTGGCCATTTCAGGTTCCTTGCACCACACCACTAAACCAGCAAATAAGATGGGGTGCAGTGGGGAGTGCTGACCATTTCAGCTGAGGCCGTTGATCTTGGGTGTTAGGGAAAATAGGAGTGCTTCCTTAGACAGGACGGAGCAATGTTCACAAACTGAGGGGTCCTCCTGGTACCTCCCCACAGAATGCTGCAAGTTAGCAGGACTAGAGCAACCTTAGAGAAGTAGAGGGCCACCAAGAACTCAGATGCTCAGGAATAAAGGTTAGGGTCACTCCGCCAGGTAAAGGCAGACCAAGTTGTGGCTGAGGGCAAAGGTAACATGGAGTGGGTAAATATCAACTCTAGCCTTATATTTCCCCTTGCAGGTGAGTTACGTTATATAAGAATATATGTTAAATTTTTCCCCTCTCCCTTCCCCAGATATATAGTGTATATAGCCTCTGTGGATTTATTCTACAATTTATCCATGACTAACAGGGCATTAAGAAAAGAGTGTGTTTAAATTAGAAGAATGAACATCAAAATTCTGAATATGGAGCTGAATGCAATCAACTGAAATTTGGGGCTTCCCCTTTTGAGGAAAGAGTAGCATATTTTGTATAAGGGATTGTTGCATTGTGTTCTGCAGGCTAGAGATTTAAGGATGGAGGGAGGGTGTACATTGATGTTGGGCCTCCAGAGGGTGACTGCGGTGGACATCTGTCCCTACCCCGAATCTTTCAAACAGCTTCTTCTCGCTTGGATAATTCTCCAAGTATAAATCCTACCTCCCTCATCTGGAATAACTTTAAAAATACATTGAAATTTTGAAATTAACACAACAGGTGTGTTAGAGTCTACCAATCAGATATACATGTGTAAGACTTTGTTTTGAAAGTGAATTTTCTGAGAAAACAGAGAAGGTCCAGGCCAGCAAAGGCAGCCAGTTCTGAAGTCAAGTGGTGACGGGACTGTCTCCAGCGTCCACAGCAGAGTCCATGTGTTTTGGCTGGGCTCCGTTACATGGTCAAATCTGAGGTGTGGTTCTGAGAGTTGTTCTGAGAAGCTCAACCTAGCTCCTCCAGAAATTCCACAAATTTCTAATAGCCTTTGTGAATCCCTTCCCACGTAGACTAGCTAGAGAGGATTCTATCTTAGAACTAAGACGTCTGATTAGAATAGAAAAAAGTTAGTAGCTATGTGCCCAAGGCAGTTTGCTTTGCCTCTCTCAGCCTCAGCTTTGTCATCCTTGAAAACTTTCAAGCACTGTTGTAAAGACCAGAAATAATACAAAATGTCTTATATGTAAAAAAACTCTATGGAGAACAGTATGGAGGTTCCTTAAAAAACTAAAAATAGAACTACCATGTGACCCAGCAATCCCACTCCCGTGCTTAATTCAAAAAGACACATGCACTCCAAAGTTCCTTGCAGCAGTATTTACAATAGCCAGGACATGGAAGCAACCTAAATGCCCATGAACAGAGGAATGGATAAAGAAGATGTGGCACATATATACAATGGAATATTACTCAGCCATAAAAAGAAATGGAGTTATTTGTAGTGAGGTGGATGGACCTAGAGTCTGTCACACAGAGTGAAGTAAGTCAGAAAGAGAAAAACGAATACCGTATGCTAACACATATATATGGAATCTAAAAAAAAAAAAAAGTTCTGAAGAACGTAGGGGCAGGACAGGAATAAAGACGCAGACGTAGAGAATGGACTTGAGGACACGGGGAGGGGGAAGAGTAAGCTGGGATGAAGTGAGAGAGTAGCAGCTGCATAGCACAGGGAGATAAGCTTGGTGCTCTGTGACCACCTAGAGGGGTGGGATACGGAGGGTGGGAGGGAGAGGCAAGAGGGAGGGGATATGGGGATATATGTATACGTATAGCTGACTCACTGTGTTATACAGCAGAAACTAACACAACATTGTAAAGCAATTATACTGCAATAAAGATGTTAAAAAAAGAGAAAAAGAAAATGGGGTTAGACTAGGTAGCGGTTCTCAGTCCTAAGTGCACAATAGAATCACCTGGGGAACTTTTAGAAAATGAATAACCGGGCTTCCCTGGTGGCGCAGTGGTTGAGAGTCCACCTGCCGATGCAGGGGACACGGGTTCGTGCCCCGGTCCTGGAAGATCCCACATGCCGCGGAGCGGCTGGGCCCGTGAGCCATGGCCGCTGGGCCTGCGCGTCCGGAGCCTGTGCTCTGCAACGGGAGAGGCCACAACAGTGAGAGGCCTGCGTACAAAAACAAACAAACAAACAAACAAAAAAAAAAAAAGAAAATGAATAACCAACAAGGACCTACTGTATAGCACAGGGAACTCTTCTCAATGTTATGTGGCAGCCTGGATGGGAGGGGAGTTTGGGGGTGAACGGATACATGTGTATGTATGGCTGAGTCCCTTTGCTGTGCACCTGAAACTATCACAACGTTGTTAATTGGCGATACTCCAATATAAAATAAAAAGTTAAAAAAAGGAAGAAGGTATCAGTGTTTATCTCCAAGAAGTTCAAAGTATTCAAGATAATTGGTTTTTATATCTTCTAAATTTCTTGCATTTTATAATGAAAGGAAAAAAAGATGTTTTTATTTAGGGGGATTGTTTAAAGAACTGAGTTTACAATATAGTCCCAATTCCCACTGTTTACAAGTGGAATTTGGTCTGTCTGACCCAGTCTGTTTCTGGTGACAGGAGCATGACATAGGCCTTGAAGTATTAAGAAAAATCATCCAAAACTTGGAAATAACCAAAAGACAGTTACAGCATGTCCTTTCAAGGTCATACTGGTGCTTTGTTTAACATGCCTGCCAGGGTATTTCTTAATCCAGGGCAGTGGTTCTCAAAGTGTAATCTAAGGACTGCTGAGGGTTCCCAAGACACTTTAGGGATTTTGTAAGGTCCTCCCTTTCCAACTACATAACTCTGTGAGGCCAAATTTTCCTCATATACTTCAACCAAAAACAACATATTGCAACATATGAACGCAGAAATTGATATAAGGATTCAGCTGTCTTCTGATAAGCCAATTAAGTGTTCTATTTGCAAAAGTGTAAAACAATGCCTTTTTTCTCAAAATATATCTGAAGTTATTTTTCATTAAAAAATGTTAACATATAATGGGCTTGTTATTTTTATTTTTAAAATACAGTTGACCCTTGAACACACGGGTTTGAACTGCGCAGGTCAACTTATAAACGGATATTTTCCCTTAGATACCAACTGCTGTGCTACATGATCCATGGTTGGTTGGACCCAGAGATGTAGAACCCAAGACAAAGGGTGGACTGTAAAGCTATTCCTGGATTTTTGACTGTGGGAAGGATGGGTAACCCTAACCCTCACCTTGTTCAAGGGTCCACTATAACTAATACTTAAACATTTGTGTTTTAGTTTCTAATAAGGTTAATATTGATAGATCATTGGGATCCTCAGTTTTTAAGAGTATTAAGGGATACTGAGAACAAAACTTTGAGTCTCGCTGAGCTACATGCTTGACTTTGCTATTCACTTTGGAGGGCTCAGATCACTCAGCACACTCATTTCAAAACACCCTTCCTGGTAGACCGCACAATTCCTGTTCCTCCGATTCTGCTTCAAACCAGCTTTGCCATCTTATCAGTTTCCTCATTAAGGAGGTGAATAAATTTGACTAATACTCATTATGTATGTATAACAGTCAAGTTTGATCTTTTGAAGATTATACTTCGATAGGAGGTGTAATCTCTGCTGATTCATAAAGACATTTACGATTTAGCCCTGGAGTTCTTTTCTTTGCATTCAAAGGTGGATGAAGCAAGGAACACTATGAAAATCTTACTCTTAAACATTTCCCTAATGAAATGAAATAAGACAACTGTGATGATCAGCTGTGCCTAAAACTACTTTGTTCCTCGAGGAAAGTGTTGAAGAGAGAACCAGTCCAAAGCTTGGGAAGCAGAGCAGCAGGGTTTTTTTTGTTTGTTTTTAATTTTATTTATTTATTTATGGCTGTGTTGGGTCTTCGTCTCTGTGCGAGGGCTTTCTCTAGTTGCGGCAAGTTGGGGCCACTCTTCATCGCGGTGCGCGGGCCTCTCACTGTCGCGGCCTCTCTTGTTGCAGAGCACGGGCTCCAGATGCGCAGGCTCAGTAATTGTGGCTCACGGGCCCAGTTGCTCCGCGGCATGTGGGATCCTCCCAGACCAGGGCTCGAACCTGTGTCCCCTGCATTGGCAGGCAGATTCTCAACCACTGCGCCACCAGGGAAGTCCAGAGCAGCAGTTTTAAAAGAATGTCTAAAGTTAAAAATGGGTCTGTAATTTGGGAGAGACAATATTCACTTTAATATGGAAGAATATACTTTTTTAAAAATTTATTTTATTTTTGGCTGTGTTGGGTCTTTGTTGCTGCGTGTGGGCTTTCTCTAGTCGTGGTGAGCGGGGGCTACTCTTCATTGCTGTGCATGGACTTCTCATTGTGGTGGCTTCTCTTGTTGTGGAGCACAGGCTCTTGGTGCGCGGGCTTCAGTAGTTGTGGCTCATGGGCTCTAGAGCGCAGGCTCCATAGTTGTGGTGCATGGGCTTAGTTGCTCCGCAGCATGTGGGATCTTCGCGGACCAGGGCTCGAACCCGTGTCCCCTGCATTGGCAGGCAGATTCTTAACCACTGCGCCACCAGGGAAGCCCTGGAAGAATATACTTTTAATCTACTGTTAATAGCTGTCCTTTCCAACACAGGCTCCACCTCCCTCTTAGGTAAACAACATAAGAACATAATTTCAGCTGTCTGCAGAACTTTCCTAGTCAGTATAAAATCAGCAGAAATTGATCACCCTACTACCCATTAGGAAACACTTCTCAAATCCTTCAGCTCCAGTGTGCATCAGAATGATCTGAGAGGCCTATTAGACATACAGATTTGAGTTCATCGTACAGTGTGGGGCGGGGCAATACTGTGCATTTAAAACAAGCACGCCGGGTGATTGATTTAAAAATACATAAAACCACACTTTGAGAAATTATCTAGACAATTAAAACCTGCTGAACTTCCATTTTTCTAAGAATCACCGTGTATGCTTAACATCTACATGCCAAGTCTGTCTACAGGGTCCGTAAGGCACTTCACAATCTGACTGGTGTCTCACAACTTCCTCTCCCACCACTCCATCCATCTCTGCCCTACAACCCCCTCCCATCCTGGAGCCCAACTGGCCCACTGCTGCAGTCCTCCTTGCTGTTGACCTCTTTCCCTCTCCCTTCCCCTGCCTGTGCAGGACTGTTTATTTTTCACAGCAGTGCAATAGCGTGGACAGTTCCTGGCTATTTGGACTCTGAAGCCAGTAGACTTGGCTTCCAATCCCAGAACCCTTTGGTAAAAGTGGCCGACCCTGGGGGCGCCTGCCCCTACATAGCCATCGAGTTCCTGTACAGGAAGCACTGTCTTGAACAGGGGAAGCAGCAGCTGGAGCCGCAGGAGGCAGACCTGGCTGAGGAGTTCCTGCTCACTGACAGCAGCGCCATGTGGCAGACGGTGGGAGAAATGGGCCGCTTAGAAGTGGAGGCCGAGGCCAGGATGGAGAACTTGCGAGTGGCAGTTCCAGGTCAGTCCCTAGCTCTGACTGCTGCTGGTGGCCCAAAAGCCAGCCAGCCAGCCAGCTTATCACCATGACAACGGACCCTACAATGATGTGGATATCCCTGGCTGCTGGTTCTTCAAGCTGCCTCACAAGGATGGTAACAGCTGCAATGCTGGCAGCCCCTTTGCCAAAGACTTCCTGCCCAAGATGGCGGACGGCACCCTGCAGGCTGGCCCAGGAGGTGCCAGTGGGCCCCGTGCCTTGGAAATCAACAAAATGATTTCTTTTTGTAGGAATGCCCATAAATGTATCAGGTCCCAGATGGTGGTGTGGCTGCCCAGGTCAGCTCTGACCCGTGCTGTGACCAGGCACCCAAATTATGATGAGGAAGGCCGCTATGGGGCCATCCTGCCCCAGGGGGTGACCGCTGGCACCATCACCATCTACAGCCCATCACGTGGTCTGTAGAGCCCACCTGGCTCATTGCCAGCAACGCCCGAACTGACCGAGTAGGCAGTGAGTTGAAGGCCATGGTGCAGGCCCCACCCGGCTACGCCCTCGTGGGTGCTGACGTGGGCTCACAGGCGCTGTGGATTGCAGCTGTGCTTGGAGACGCCCACTTTGCTGGCGTGCATGGCTGCACGGCCTTTGGGTGGATGACACTGCAGGGCAGGAAGAGCAGGGGCACCAATCTACACAGCAAGAGAGCTGCCACAGTGGGCAACACCCATGAGCACACCAAGGTCTTCAACTATGGCTGCATCTATGGGGGGGGCAGCCCTTCGCTGAGCGCCTCCTAATGCAGTTCAACCACTGGCTCACGCGGCAGGAGGCAGCTGAGAAGGCCCGACAGATGTATGCAGTCACCAAGGGCCACCGCAGGTATCGGCTGTTAGATGAGGGCGAGTGGCTGGTGAGGGAGTTGGACCTCCCTGTGGACAGGATGGAGGACGGCTTGGTTTCCCTGCTGGATCTACGCAAGATCCAGAGAAGCTTCTAGGAAATCACAATGGAAGAAGTGGGAGGAGGTTGCTGAATAAGCCTGGATGGGGGACACAGAGTCAGAAATGTTCAATAAGCTGGAGAGCATTGCGATGTCTGACACACCAGTACCCCGGTGCTGGGCCGCTGCAGCAGCCGAGCCCTGGAGCCCTCTGCTGTCCAGGGGGAGTTTATGACCAGCTGTGTGAATCGAGCGGTGCAAAGCTCCGCTGCGGACTACTTACACCTCGTGCTTGTGGCCATGAAGTGGCTGTTTGAGGTGTTTGCCATCGACGGGTGCTTCTGCATCAGCATCCATGATGAGGTTCGCTACCTGGTGCGGGAGGAGGACCGCTACTGTGCTGCCCTCGCCCTGCAGATCGCCAGCCTCTTGACCAGGTGCATGTTCGCCTACAAGCTGGGTCTGAATGACTTGCCCCCAGTCAGTAGCCTTCTTCAGTACAGCCGATATTGACCAGTGCCTCAGGAAGGAAGTGACCATGGATTGTAAAACCCCTTCCAACCCAACTAGGGTGGAAAGCAGATACGGGATTCCCGAGGGGGAAGCACTGGATATTTACCAGATAATTGAACTCACCAAAGGCTCCCTGGAAAAATGAAGCCAGCCTGGATGGTAGCTCTGCCTGGAGGCTCTGTATTTGCTCCTGTGGAGTTTCATCGGGGCGGTGCAGGCTCCTAAACTCAGGCTTTCAGCCGTGCTTTTTACAAAAGGGCTTGCCTAAGGCCAGCCATTTTTCAGTAGCAGGACCTGCCAAGAATGATTGCCTCTAATTGACGGTGCAATTGAGTTCAGAACCAAGATGCCAACGTTGGTGCAGGCTGTAGGACAAGGGGGCATTGTTGCTTGTTGGGTAAAAAGAAAGCAGAAGCCCCAAAGTTCACATTAACTCAGGCATTTCACTTCTTTTTCCTTTTCTTCTTGGCTGGTTCTTTGTTCTGTCCCTCATGCTCTGATGCAGTGCCCTAGAAGGGGAGAGAAGTAATGCTCTAAATGGAATAAGCCTGCTCGGAGGCAGTGGAAATAAAAACAAAGATCCTTTATCTTCTCACCAAAAAAAAAAAAGTGGCTAACCTCTGTGAGCCTCAGATGACTCCTCTATCAAAACGGAGATTAAAATACCCACCCCAAGGTTATTATTACACCAGCATTGGCGGTATTTCGTTTAGATGCTAAATGTGTTAGTTTGGGGGTTTTGCCTCCTGTGAAACCTTCAATCCTCCCTGGAAGAACTGCTCTCTCCTCTATTCTAAGCAGTGCTAGCATTTCTAGAGATACTCGATGTATATAAAAACCCTTATCTCCTTACTGCACAGGTCTATAAACCCAATTCTGTTAAGGACTTAAGAGCAGATACTTAAGCTGCATTAGATCAAATCAGTATACTAAAGTTCTAAAGATAATCCAAATCCTTAAGGGTAACCTAACCTCACTCTACCCCAAAGTTATTATACCAGATACTTTTTACTTAATGATCATGTTCCTTCGCATCTTGAGGCCAAGGGGAAATAATGCAAAACATTGATACTTTCGGGCCCATAGCTGCCACGTAACCACCTCGCTCATGTATAGCGGACGGTATATGTTTAAATACAGAAGGTGTGTGAAGGGGATGAAGTTGAACAGTCCAGCCCATGTTAAAATACTCTGAGGGCTTCCCTTGTGGTGCAGTGGTTGGGAATCTGCCTGCCAACGCAGGGGACACGGGTTCGAGCCCTGGTCAGGGAAGATCCCACGTGCCATGGAGCAACTGGGCCCGTGAGCCACAACTACTGAGCCTGCGCATCTGGAGCTTGTGTTCCGCAACGGGAGAGGCCGCGACAGTGAGAGGCCCAGGCACCGCGATGAAGAGTGGTCCCCGCTCACCACAGCTAGAGAAAGCCCCTGCACAGAAACTAAGACCCAACACAGCCATAAAGAAAGAAGCTTTCATTAAAAAAAAAAAAACAAAACTGAGCATTTACCATATACAAAAATACTAGATAATATGAAAGATTAAAAGATGCATGAAGTATGGTTTCTTCTTTCCAAGGAGCTTAATCCAGTTGAGGAAAAAAGAACTTACTGATACTGCTTTTCTCCATAGACAAAATAACAATGACCACCACCCTCCAAGATTCATCATGTTTTTTCTCTTCAAGAAGCAAAGGGTGTAAAATTAAGTACGTATGGTTTGGAAGGATAGATGCACGTTTCACAAATATCATCCCCATAAAAGGGATTCAGAAGAATGTCTACCAGGATTTTGATATATGTTTTCATCTCATCCTCCTCACAACCCTGAGAGGTAGGTATTATCTCCATTTTATAGATGAAGAAGGTGAGGCTCAGCTGTTACCTAAGTGTTTGCCCAAGTTCACAAAGCTTGGAAGTGGTGGTGCTGGGAACAAAGTTCCGTTTTAACTCCAAGGTCCATCTCCTTTTCCTGGAGTTGAAATTCAAGTATTCTTCCAGTTCTAGGTTACATAAGTGTTTACGGAGCCTTCACGTTTTGTGTTTGGGAAATCTAAACTATGCCATTTTAGATGACCTTTCTTGCTTGCTCTGTCAGTAGCTATAGACCCATTTTCCTCCACAATGACCGTGTTGTTTGCCATATAAACGTATTTGTCAGAAAGCTTAAAAATAACTGTTATTTAAATAACAGCCCAAATTACTCCCATGCCCCACCAAAAAAAAAAAAAAAAATCGTTATGGACAAGCTTCAGGAAGTAGTTATCAGACAGACTATTGGCCAAATAGAGCCAGCAGATGGAGACTTAAGACAAGCAAAACTGAGTACAAATTTTCTATGCTACCTGCTTCTTTTCATATTCGATTCTCTCACCAATCCTGTGAGAGGGCAGGAATTGTCATAAAAAGTAAGGAAACTGTTAGCAGAGATCCAAGGTCTAGTGCTCTCTCCTCAAAACCCCTCTTACCCTCAGAAGGGTCAAAGCAACCATGTGAGCATTAAAGAATTACTTAATGGCCTAGAATGTCAGTTATATGAAAAAAATATATCACGTACAGGGTAATTCTATTTTTGTGTAAAATAAAAATTGAGTATGTTTTATGCAGTATAGTGACGTGTCAATAAGCACAGGGAAAGATTTCCACAGCACACACACCAAATATACGGTTACCTCTGGGGTGTATCAAAAGGACCGGAAGATTTTCACTTCTTGCCTCATGTGACTTGTGTTTTTAATGTAGTATTATGGGTACTTTTCACCTTGTTTCAGTATTAACAGAATCTTTTTTCTCCACATTTAGTACTTTTCAGAATGCAGCTAAGACACAGCTTTGAGTTAGGAATGTTACTCATCTGTGTCTGAAACCTTCCACTGACTCAAACCCTTGGAGGTGTGGAGTTGCAGAATCCTGGTTTGCAAGCCTGAGATACCCGAGACACCTTTTTCGATAAAGTGGTTTCCTACCACACGACTGTTGTACAAAAAGTGCTAATGTATATTTAAGTGCTTGATTGAGCTATGCAAAGGCTATGATCCCCTCTTCTCCTAAGCTTTTTTACAATCTTTAGGCACTTCTGACCTGGTCAACTGCTAGCTTTGGCACTGAAGAATCGAAAACGTCACAAACCTAAAGAGAACATAATAGGAGCTGTATCACACTCAAGTATGTCAAGGGTAGATCAATTCTTCAGCCTAAATTCCAGCAAACTGCAAATCTGGAGAGAAAAATTCCTAGGATCTGATAGAAGACTTAGGTAGAGAAGGTGGCATTTCTCTGTCCTGCTTGGGAAAGCTCTGATGTAGCTTTGTTTGCCCAAAAGCCAAGTGGAAGGATTCTCTCTGACAGAGGCTCCAGACTGAATCCAAGTAAGACAGTCATTTGATTAGTAAACTCTGGCCAAGTAAGATGGCTGCCTGGAACAGCTGCCAGCTCTCCAAGCTGGTTCTCACCATCACCCCACAACCAGAACACAAATGGAAAAACACTTAGGTGCACAGATCAATTATGGTCAAAGTACGGGAAAATTCAAGCCAGGAATGGAGCTGCTGAAACCTAAAAGTGTGTGCAGCAGACCCAAGCAACCCCCACTAGCAGAGAAGCAGCTCATCAGAAAGCTTTCCATAAGGCCGTTTGACCTCAGTGGACCACTAACAGCAACGTCAGTGTTTTCTGAAATTTCATGGTATATTTTAATAGGTTCTTAACCAAGTTAAGACCAAAAAACAATTTTTTAAATCCCACAAAAATGAAACAATGTAACTAACACCAGCAGCACTCACGCCTACGGCAAGGTCAAGTCCCTAGTAGCTAGCCCAATTGTGGGAGTAAAATAACTAAAGGAAGTCCTGCTCAAAGTTCACCGAAAATATAAACCCTCAAAAATTAAATACTGCTCTTCAGCTTCACAAGTAGAATATGTTCAGTGAAGCAAGGATGACTAGCTATCTTCATGAGAGACATACAAGGCATACTCAATAGTAGGGTCACAAATGACTGTCCCTTCCACAAAAGTAAAGATAGACTGTTGGTTATTGGGTTTCTTTTTTAAAAACCTACCTTATAATATAAATTACTAAAAAATTATACCACAGAAAATATACTAACACAAAACTTATTTCAGCAAACAGTTTTGAGTTTGTCTTTATTCCCTTTTATTGCTTCTTGTGTAGCAATATTCAGAGTCTTCCAGCTGAAACCAAAGTACTTTCTTAGAATCCTTTATAGAATTGTATCTTTGGGGAAAACACTCTTTCCAACAAGAAATACTAAGAAATCCAATGGTTTAGATTTCACAGCACTTTTGCTTAAAAATAAATAAATAAATAACCAACCTGTCTTTAATTTCAGAAGAATTGCTATTATACAACAAACTTTTTATTTTTTCCATTCATAAAACAGGGTGGTAAAAGAAATAAAAAGAGACACATTTCAGGTGGATTCTGTTTAAGAACAGATGAGTTGGTAGCAGTTTAATACAGATGGAAACAAATACAATCCATATAAAAACAGGATTTGAAGCAGGAGGCAGATATATCAACCAAAGTAAATTTAGAGCTTTCGGCCATGCAACTCAACATCTGAGTTCTCTTCACTTAAAAACCAAACTAGACGCTTTAATAGGTGTTCATAGAGAAGGCTACAAAAGTATTACAGAATGTTAGCCTTACGTACACCACAAAAAAGAGAGAAACAAAATTAATAAATCCCCTAGGCTAATCACAACAAGTTTTCCATAACAGAGACAGACACAGAAAAATAACTTTTTACAAGCTTAGATTCGAGGTATGAGGTACGATACCTTACAGCTCTCACTTGGGTGTTTCCCACTCATGCTCTTTTCAGTATAAACAAATAGGTTTATGTAATGGAATACATATTTGAAGAATTCCTTAAAAAAAATCACAAGTTCCATTTTATATATACAAATTTTTAATTATGTACTGAAAATAAATTACAGGAAGGAACTTTAAAATGCAACAGAGGACAAAGTCACGATAAACATTCCCATTGAATTCCCCTGGGGGGAGGGGGTGGGGGGAGGGTGGTGAGACTGCAGTGCTCAAGAAGATAAATATCACAAATATATCAAAAACTTCAAATTGTCTATGCATTCACACACTGACATGAGCCACAAACATTCCTTCACAGGGACTGTGCTCCTTAGCCTACCACAGAACCAGGTTTTGTCATAAACTACAAAACTTTTAATACAAAATCGTATTTATATATTTATAATCCATATACATGCCCTACCTGTGATTTTAGAAAATAAAAGCTACACACTGTATAGACACTCTTAACTCATAGCTGTAGGCAACATTTTTGGATGGAATTTCTCCCCCAATAAATTAACGGCATGTTTTATGTACATGAAGGCTAAACTGCATAAAGACAGTTCAGTTTCCCAGATATGCATCTCCTTTTAGGGCAGGTTTATAAATTTAAAAAGGCAAGACAAATGTACACCTCAGAATCACTTTCTTAGCTACAAGAGTTGTCATGTAATTTCTGTGAAGTTTCTGATACATGCATTTATGTAATACTGGTATTGAAGGCAGTAAAGCAATATATACTTTTAATGTCGTGGCTCAATAAAGGCTTCTTTGTCATTCCAATCTGATTCTTGATACAATGATTCAAAACTTCTCTAAAAATTAAAATTTCAATGGGACACTGTGTTAAAGAGACTCTAAATAGATTTCTTAAAATATTTCCCTGAAATATCCTTTACATAAGACAAATTTCACTAACATTAGATTATGTAAAAAGGGGGAAAAAAGAATTAAACATGGTACAAGTGTGCATGAAAACTAATGCTCCTCAGCCAGTCTTCATACCTTAGGAGCCATGAACAGAATGCTTAAAACCAACAAACAATTTCACACTCTGTGGCAGCCATCTGTGAAGCCAGTTATCTAAACTACTTCTACAGTTGATTGTAAACTTTGGTTTATTTTTATTTGAGTTCTCATTGTACAGCAAGCATGAAAAAAAGAAAGAGTGGAGTCCATGAGGAGATGAACTGTCAGTCTGTCTTTAATCTGGCATGATGAGACACCTGGTCAGTCAGGCCTGCTTTGATAGAGTTTGTTACAGACTGCCTTATGTTTTCCTCCATCAAATTATCACCCAGGGGCTTCAATACCTGTGGTATGAGAAATGTGCAAAACAAATAAAAACATGAGGTAAAAAAAGAGTTACATATAAAAATAGATATAAAAATTCAATTCAAAGCAATGAAGAAAATAACCAGGAATGTGGGAAATAAAAAGGTGCTTCTCCCAAAAAAAGTTATGATGCTACAAATAATGCAGTTAGACATTTTATAATGCAACAAAAATTACTTTCCTCCTATTCAAACCATTTACAATTCCTATGAGATGGATGTGCAATTCCATACCCTATATGCAGCATCAAATCTGGTATGTATACAGCATTTATGCAGACCGGCCCAGACGGTCCTGCTTATTGTCCTACATGTGTAAGTGTGAACACTTCGGATAGAGAAAAAAGTTAAAAATACTGTCTAATTTTTCTTCTTGTTATTGTTGGATGACAGTCTCTGTCGCTGTGCTGATGAAAGAGCACGATGAACCATTCGACGTCTAGTAACTTCAAACAGTTTGGAAAACACCTAAAACATGGAGTGATTCGTTAGGAGAACGACTCAGAGTGCCTTGAAGTTAAAGAACTTAAGACTACAAGAATTTGAGACTTTGTAGGTTTCTCACCTTCCTGGGACTCCTCTGAAGCAAAAGAAAAGAGAAATGCAAAAAAATTTAGACAAGTGTTGACACAGCACAGATCTTCTGACTAGTGATCATCTTACCTCAACTATACTGAAAATAATTTTACACACTTTAGATTCTTCCATTTACTTGTTTTGTAATAATGGCACTTCTAAACTCCTAAAATCAATGCTGCATGGGAGATGAGTGGTTTTCAAAAGAAGACAATGTACAACTATCGAAATTCATGCTGCACAAAATTAGTAATGGTCCAACATTTTTAAAGTAGGTAATATTTTAAGTGACATTGTGATAGCTTTTTTTTTCTGAGGTTGTGATAGCTTTTAATCCATCTTCGGTCAGAAGATATCAAAGGAATATATGAATATTGAAATATATGAAATATATGAAAATATATTATATTTATGTGAATATAAAGAATGAGATTATTTTTGATATAAAAATTTAAATTTTACAAATATCCAGACACAAGCTTCCAAATCAGATCTGAATAAATAGAACATTTCTATAAAGAAGAAATATAAAATCCAAATTAATATAGTGGGTCACTGTATAAAATAATAACATTATTAATAGAAAAGTCAACATCCAATCAACTTCAGTCTTTGAATTTAAAGCCAAACCAACATGGACCTGCATATCTTAGATCTTCAAATAAGCCCAATACACTTCATCAGCCCAGAAATGGTATCTGAAAACACCTTTTATAACTGTCCATCGGTAATAACTGTAGTTTTCATTCTGGTCCTTGACATGATGCTCAAGTATTTCACGATGATCATTTTAATGACAACATCCTTAAATGAAATTTTCTGAACACAGGCAATTCCAGACAACAGTTGGCTGATATACAACAAGGCTTTCCTTAGTAGATACTTGTCAGGCCCAACTTTGAATTCTGGTTTGAGGTAAAAAATCATGATTTGAATTCTGGTTGAGATAACGGATTATGATTAAGAAAAGCTGGTTCTCTGTTTGTGGTGCTTTGCTTTGTTCATTAGTATTTCCACAGTATAGAGGTCAAACAAAGTTTCTTTGATGTAAGAATTCCCTATAAGATTGTTCCTTGCAGTACATCAGTAAATCACTACTAACTTCATGGAAGGCAATGAAGACACAATATTTTTCCTGGAATATAAGCATGCCTTGGTTCTTGCCAATATTAGTAAGAAACTTCTTTTGCTTTCCTAAAGCAAAAGAATTACACTTCCAAACTTCTTTCCTGACCTTCATAACTCTTGCACTAATTATATTTTCTTTTCTTAAAAAAAAAATCCTTAAAGACTCTGGCCCTGCCCACTTGTCTGGTATAATCAGGCCTATGACTAAGAATCTATCCAAAGGATATTACAGATGTAAGCCAACCAAAGCACACTATAATTACAACTTTAAAGGGGAGAAAAAACAGTTCATACTTTATATTCAAATTATGCATCTAAACAAAAAGGAAAATATCCTTTTACCATTCTCCAGATAAAGGAAAAGTAGGTGTGCAAATACTGGGGGTGGGGAATGGGGGACTGGAAGGAGGGGTGGGGAGTCACAGGGATAAGATTAGTCACTGAAAAACCAAAAGACAGATACCAACCTGTTCCCATAGTGTTTCAGCAATCTGATCAATCATTGTTCCAATTTCTCTGAACTCCCCAGAGTATTTAACATATGCCCAAGTACAAAGAGACGTCAGTGCTAACCCCATGACAAGGTTACACAAGACGGCTATAGAGTTTAGGCCAACGAAGCCAGTCAGTCCTGAGATTATATACATAGCAAACATGACTGCAAATAGTGTGGCAGGGGTACGAGCAGCATAGAAGATATTTTTGCCATCATTGTGCTTTATAAAATTTGCATAGGTTTCTTCTATTTCAGCCTCAAGCTGGTCCTGATAACGACGGCAGAATTCATCTCCACCCATTTTTTTTACTGAACGAAACTGTTTAATCGCCACTTCCTTGAGATCCAGGTGTCTTCGCTCCAGATCTGAAGGTGCAATGTAAGGCTTGTCCCCACCACATACCTGTACAGGCAGGGTTACATTAGGACAGATTACATGCTGGAAATAATTCACACTTGAAAGAAATTCCCTGATCATAATTTTTAATCTCAAAAAGTCAAACCACCTACATGGTTTAGTTTTACATCTGTTCATAATACGTCACACATTATCATAACCTACTTATTTCTTATATGTTTAACTGACTCAAGCAAAATAAACTTTCCAAAATTAATTATATTGGTATTAATTATATACCAATAAAGACAAAAAGAATTACACTGCAATCTGTACCTGACTTCACCTGACCCAGCAATACACCAAAAGAGTACAAAACACTGCTGGCAAGAAAGTGGGTAAAAGATAACATAAAAAAGGTACTTTAATGTTTGAGTTAGCAAGCTTAGCAAAGAAGCTGCTATTGCCCTTAAGCTGATGTTGCTTGCATCAGAAGCTACTAATAACAGCACTCTGAATCATGTGTCAGAAAAGATTTCAGTGTGGTCTATGTAATAACTTACTACCCATATCCTGCACTCTAACCATGGGAATTATATTCTTAGTTTATTTCCAGCAGAGATGATAAAGGGAAATTTGGGAATGATGTAACATGACAATGTAAAAGGAGCACAAATTGGTTCAATTATTTTAAATACAAAAATCTTCTATCTTACTCTAGTGTCAAATTTAAATTTTAGTTACAAACCTGCTCCATACTTTTGCAATAGATCTCTCTTGCCCCTGCTACTGCAGCAAGGTTATTAGCTTCAGCTGTTGCCTAAGAAATAAAATAAAATGTGCCAATTTTATGTGAAATACCTGATAACTATAAATTCTGATTAAGACAATAAATTATGTACAATGACCAAGTCTGAAAATGAATCAGAGAAAATATTATCAACTTCCAGTTTCCCTTTCTAATTGAAGGAAACACCAGTATAAAGGACATAATAATTGCTTCTAATAGGACTACCTGCTTAATCTTGTTTTGCTTAGGTTTGTTAAAGTGGGTTTGTAGAAAATACCACATATGCCCAGGAAATTATAGAAAATTAAACATATACAACCCTAAAATGTGTCAAGTCCCCAGGTGCAAAGAATCAAGAATTACTCATATGGTCCTCTCTCTCATAATCAGTATTACACACAAGATACATTTTTAAATCCACAAAACTGCTTATTGTATGGGTTTTATGAAAAAACAGTTTAATCTACTATAAAACTGAGAAATGCCCAAAGTAGCAAATTAAAAAAAAAATGAATTAGGTTAAAATAACATTGTCCCTAAAGAACACCTTTTTAAAAAAAATAAAAACAAAATCTATATTCACTAGAACCAGACGTGAATCATTAATATCAAGAGAAAATAAGCCTTATTTCAAACAACATTCGTTGTCAAAGACTCAGAAAGCAGAAGCAAGGCTCTTGGTTTGGCAAGGCCCATATGAAGCTATCTTCTGAAGCAGAAATTCTCCTACACTTTTTGAGCAACTGAAGAGAAGGCACCCAGGACCCTCATTTCTGGTGTGCAAGGTGTGCAACCTATAGTTACAAAAACTCATTAAAACTTCAGGACCCATGCCTTAGGTATCTAAAATGTATTTGCATGGAAAGAAACACTACCCCATTTCCAGCATTTATCTCTAAAGCAAAGATTTTTTTTTCTCCTTCGTAAATAAATGTATGTACAACACACACACTACCTGAAGCATGGACTTTGGATGTGGAAGTTCCTCTCCTTGATAAATTTTAATGTAAGCCTAAAAATACAGAAGACTCATTATATTCATAGGTTATGCAAGTTGGCTCCACATCCCCAAAGAAAGAAAAATCATTAAATAGAAAAATGATTCACACTATTATAAGGAAAGTCTAGGCTTTAAAAATCATATACTCTCATTCCAACAGAGTTAACCCTATTCTCAACATTATTAAGTGTGTATGTTGCTAAATAATATCCTAGAGAAATGTCTCTAAATGTAACTCCAACTTGGCATAAAAATTATGTCTCATATTTAAAAGTTATATATAAAATGTCATCTACTTATGAAAAGAAATCCATAATTCTCCCCTAATGCCAACATTTCAAATAAATATGTAAGAAAATATTTTAACTCAGTATTTTACTTTGACCAGCTTAAAATACACTTCAGTTCAAGGGAAAAAAAATTACTGAATTTGTGGTTTAAGAGTAAGAAAGAAAGATGAACGTTTTTAAGTAAGTTCTATATAGGAATCTTTCACCTCAACTTTCTACTGACTCTAAATTAATTCATAACTGAACAAAGATAGTATGAAAGTGATCAAGTGTCCATTAAATAATACAAAAATACACTCTTAGTTAACTGTATTTCCCTTCTGTCTATTTACAACTACAATGAATAAATACAAACCTCTACAATAGTCTTGCTCTGGCAAGCAAGCTATAAAGACTAGAGAACAGGGCTTCCCTGGTGGCGCAGTGGTTGAGAGTCCGCCTGCCGATGCAGGGGACACGGGTTTGTGCCCCAGTCCGGGAAGATCCCACATGCCACGGAGCAGCTGGGCCCGTGAACCACGGCCACTGAGCCTGCGCATCCGGAGACTGTGCCCCGCAGCGGGAGAGGCCACAACGGTGAGAGGCCCGCACTCGAGCTCAAACCCAGTCTGGATACTTTCAGCTGCTCTTATCAAGTCCCAGACTCTGAGAGAAGGCTTTTGTGAGAACTCAGGATACAGAATTATGCTCCCAATACCTATTATCATTCTCAAATGATAGAGTGGTATTGTAATACTATGGTGAATGGTTCTTCTTTCCATATCAGAGCTGGAGAAAAAGTAGGATAACTCTACAAAGAATAAAATCACTGTCTAGAAGATACATGTTGTCTGCTACAATGTTAAATATTCTTAAACACTGATACATCCAATTCAAGGCAAAAAAATATAAATTTTACTTTTTTGCTTTAAAATAAAGGTAAGAAATTTCTTGTACATACAAATGAGTTTTAAGTCAGCTATATTTCTAACTTAGACAAAGCCATTTAATGTAAGAATTTTCCTACCTTAAAGTATTCTACAAGATCTCTACAAGTGACTTTAGATCCACTTATCTCTTTTTCTACCAAATTTTCTGGGGCAAGCAGCAATGGAACCAGATTTCGAAGCTCTCGTTTAAACTCTTCATCAATATCTAGTGGACATGAAATTAGTCAATATGTCAGTAAAAAAAAAAAAAAAAAAAAAAAAGTAAAGTCCCCATTGGTAAGAGTTAATAAAATTCTATTTCATAAAATAAAAATATGCTACTTAAGTGTAGATTCATTTCAAAAAACTCATCCAAACACGTCACACTGTCACATCTCCTAGGAAAAAATATAACCACCCCTCCACTCTACCCCACTTCCTTCATCTCCCAATAATTCTTTCAGCCCAAATAACAAATAAAACTGTGGCCTACCAGAACAAATTCCACATCAAGTATTTTAACTAAACTATCCTTTCCAAATGGCAAGCAATTCATGAAATTGTATTACATTTTAATACTAAATTTTGTTTCTCCAGCCATACTGTTAAAAGTTTCGTCAATCCTCAAGCCTTTTGCCATCATGCTCAAAATAATCCTAAAACATACACAAAAAATTACACCATCACCCCCGAACAGACTTAAATCTAATTACATCAATATAATATATTAGTGATGCTTTTTAGCAGAGTGCAATCAGATGAAATACTGAAATGTTCTCAGCCTTCAGTATTTTTAGGACATCAGTGCTGAGCAACAGACCACCTTATAAAATGTTAATCAATATGCCAGGTGTTTGCAAGAAACCAATACATTACAATCACACCATTAATAATGCATCAAAACGTCCTCCAGTATAAAAGAAAAAACTTAAGGAACCATGTATTTTTTTTAACTTTCAGCCTCTAAAACTTAAGTTCTGATTTTAGCAAGAATGGGAATTCCCACCTTTCAATCTCCCATCAAAACTAGGATTAGTTGCAACTTTAAGACCAGGATGTGGCAAAAGGAAGCAACCAAGATTTGAGAAACAATTGTGAATGTGCTTCCTTACATTCTGTAGCTCTTCATGTTGATTTTGTTTTACCTGGGGACAGAAGGAGACAAGGTGAAGGTGCAAACAAGAGAAAAACACATTTTTTTAGGAAAACACACATACGTACTCACATGCACACACATTAACTCAGATGCTAGTCTAGGTGTGTGTTTCTTGACAATAAAATTTTACTAAAGGCCCATTTCTAACCATTTGATAAGACCCCACTCTGTCTTAAACCAAAAAAGACTTTTTTTCCCATGTTAGCTGCCAAGGATATAAATAAATACAAATAATAATTAATCATAATATCTAACACCAGAACAACAGGTGTGGTTGTGATTTATAAACCAGTAAGTAAATTAAGAATTTGCCTTTAAAGTACTTATAATGGCAAAGAGAAAAACAAAGTACTAATTTGCCTACAAATAAAAAGGTCAGCCCCTGAGCAAAACAACAGATAAGGCGAAAAGCGCCAATGCAGTCCAAAGAGCCTTAAAAATTTATTAGGATTTCGGCACTCACTCCAAATGATTATTTATGATTTATGCTAGTTTATCAGTGTTTTGCAGAAGAGAGACTGCTATGTATTTTCTGGAAGGAAATCCTAATGTTAGATTTTTAATAACTCCTTATCCCAATATAACTCACGTATTCTCCCAAACTCGTCTCAAAAACCATTCTAAAAAACATGCACCATTCGTAATCAGCAAAATCTGGAAACTACCTAAATCTCCATCAAGAGTAGAATGGAAAACCTGTTGCCTGTTCATACAATGGAAGACTGTATAGCAATGAGAATAAGTGAACTAAACTACATGCAACAATGGGGATTAATCTCAGAAATGTAATACTGGGCAAAAGAAGCTGGACACAAAAGAATACATACTGTATATGATTCCTTTCATAAAAAGTCCAAAAACCAAGCCTGTTGGAGGTCAAAAGAGTAATGAAGGGTTGGGGGGGGGTGGGGGTTAGTGGATACAGGCAGTTGCTTCTGGGTGGTTACATGGCTATGTTCAATTTGTACAAACTCCTCAAGCTGCACACTTATGATCTGAGTACTTTTCTGTATGGCTTCAATAATATATTTTAAAACCTCCTTATCTTTGAAGTACATAATTCTGAATTTAGTTAATATGCCTGATGTGCTGTGGGTTAATTTCTTCTGAACAAACCAGAGAAAACGCTGATGAATGAAATTATCTCTGACAAGTCTAGAAATGCCTTTCAAATAATCCAAGAAATGAGCAGTTGGTTTTGATCTTATTTTAGGATTAAGAAAAATTACATTATACCCTAAGTCTTTGAATGTGCCTGCGAAATTAAATGCATTTTTTCATAGGAAACAAACCAAATTTTATTACCCCAAAGAGCTAAACCTCCTACTTATGAATAAAGGTATTTTTATGTATCTTTTGTGGACGTCAGTAGGTAGGTAGTATCTGACCTGAGGGTTTCCCAAAGTACTTCCATGTTATTTTCCAGGAATGACTTGGTGTGGCATTTGCACAGGCCAGGCCAGGAGCTTGGACATTTGGGTCCTACTCCCAGTTATCTATAATTAATTAAGTGACCAAAGGCAAGTCACTTTTCTGGGTCCCAGTTTTGTGTGTGTGTGTGTGTGTGTGTGTGTGTGTGTGTAAAGGCTATACTAGATAATGTTTAAGATCCCTTTTTTCTCTATATGCTGCCACTCTACGAGATAGTATCCTTGGAAAGAGAGTCTCACATCATCTGTGTTCAATGCATCCACACTAGATTATCCAGCCTGTCCCAAATGCTCAGAAGCTCAGCTGGGCCAGAAAGAGAAATGCATGCAACCTGAGCAGATCAAAAAGTTAGTCTACTTCAAACTTTTATCCTTTGAATACTGATTTATTGAAGAGGCAGTTGGCTCTGGAGAGAAATATCCATTCCTTAACTTCTACTTGAGGGCATTTCTATTGTCCTCTTTCACAGGAGTGCTATACCAATTTACTTCTCATCAATTATGTATGCAGTTATCTGGGTTAACCTGGGATACTCAATGTGTTCCAATGACACTCAGAGGCTGGTAGTCTAAGCAGCAGTCCACAGTCCACACCTTCACCTGGGGCTTGGTGCTTATGCTCTCCTCTCTAAGAAATGGGGGCTTACCTGCAATCTCTTTTCAAGGAATTGTTTTCCACCTTCCAAACCATATGAATGTTCATAAGGATAACTCCAGTCTCGAATCAAAAACATTAGTGTCTACAGAAAGAAGGGGAAAAAATTGAAATCATTTCTTATAAAACTTTACCAAAAATTACTACTTTAATAACTGAAGCACCCCTTACTCCCCAAAAACAATCCTTATCAAAAGTTATAGTAACCAAATGGCTTAATACTACTCATAGTTATAACAAGAGCCTACATAAGCCAACAATACTCCCAGCTCCTATACCAAGAAACTACCTCCATCTGAGAACCTCACTGTGTATAAGAGTCACCACAAGCAATAATACAGGATATTTTAAAAAGAAACAAAAGACGTATCAGGGTATACAGATCATAATTTTAAGTCAAGATTGTATAACTAGAAGACCAACTAACCTAATTCTAGACCAATTAGTTCTTTTCATAGAATTTTTAATTCCTATATGCTTAAGTTCCTCAACTCAGCACTACTGACACTTCGGGTCAGATAATTCTTAGCTGTGCACGGCTGTCCTACATTTTGTAGGATGTTGAACAGCATGTCTGGCCTCTATAAACTAGATGCCAATGGCATGAACTTCCTCCCCAAAATTGTGACAACCAAAAATGTCTCCAGTCACTGGTAAATGCCCTCTGGGTGGCAAAATTACCCCAGTTCAGAAAAACTGATAGAGGCCAAATAGAGTATATTTCATCATATACACAAAATAACACCATAACCTGCCCAAATATTTCATAAAAGTGATCACCTGAGCCAGACAAGACTGAGGCAGAATCAATGTAACCCACTAACAGAATCACCAGTGATGCTATCACACAGGAAGGACTTCACACACTGATGAGCAAACAGGGTGGAGTCATTCTCACCTACTATAACACAACTAACCAAATAGTACAATGTCTACTTACAAATTACACTTGTTTCAAAAAAGAATCTATCTGAAATTAGCTCTGCTTTTTAAAAAATCTCTAATGATAAGACTCCACAGAAGCAAGCAGAGCATATGCTTCTCAAATCAAGGTTAATTTCTGACTTAATATTCTGTACCTAGCATTTAAAAGTAATGAAAAAACACATGGGGGAGAGATATAATAAATTCTGAAACTTTTCTATTTGAAACAAAAATAAAGAATAATAGGTCTAACCTCAACTTGTAATATACCACACACACACACACACGTACAACCAATAACATTTTCTAGTAGTTTATCACATATAAAAGAAATTTACATGACTATCTCAAGTTTTGGAAGTAATATCCAGTTAAAAGAAATGTTATTAACCTTTTAAGTAAAAGTATTAAGAACCAGCCTATATTCATTTGTTCTATTTCCTATCCTGTAAGCCGCTACTGATAAGATGGTGACGACATTACCATAAATTAGTTTCAATTCCACTAGATCTTTTGCTAAAAATGAGTTTCGCATAATGTCCTCATATCTCCAGAGATACAAGATGATAGCTTTCCATAGATAAAATTTTTTTTAATGATAAAATATTTATTTACCTGAAATGGCTTCTGGTAGATTTCTTCCATTGCAAGTCTGCCGTATTCTGTAAATAACTATTAAATCAAATTATTTAAAATAATGCCCCCGAAGAGGTTGAAAGAAGACCTCTGTAAAGCTATTCTATATCAGACGACTAGATGTCAGAGCCTTTAAAATCATTTGAAAGCCAAGC
Source organism: Delphinapterus leucas (assembly GCF_059928025.1). Classification (NCBI taxonomy): domain Eukaryota; kingdom Metazoa; phylum Chordata; class Mammalia; order Artiodactyla; family Monodontidae; genus Delphinapterus; species Delphinapterus leucas. Next base: position 63,883,105 of record NC_143141.1, on the reverse strand, counting down.
ATTTAATTTTTTAAGACTGCATATACTTTAAAATTTCTTCTAGTTAAGAAGTCGTACATCTGTTTAAAACCATATAATAGTCAATCTTCTTACAATATTACAGGTTCTTGATGTAAAGTCACAACAAAGTGGGAATTAAATTTTCAATACTTTGGCATACATTCTTTGAGACATACATACTTGCAAGTGTTGAAGATCATCTTCTTGAATATTTTGAGACAAATTATACACCTGTTAAAACAAATTTTTGTTTTTATTAGTGTTTTACTTTGAATACCCAGCTGTGTATAACTTTACTTGTGGAAACGAAGGCTATTTTACACCTGAGCACAAATGAATGACTCAGTCACTATCTTAACCAGTGGTCCATGAAAAGAATTTTCTTTTTTCCTAACAGTTAGGATAAAACATTAAGGGGGAAGCAGTGGTGGTAAACTGTGTAAAAATCATGAATATACACATATGGGGCCAAGAAGGCAGCAGACATTAAAAAAAAAAACAGTATATTACATAGTAAGTTTCTTTAATGTTATGACATGATTTTTTTTTTTAAGTGAAGAGTTCCCCCAACTACCCAACTGTTTTTCTAAGTCAATGAATGTGAAGGGCATAGTTCTATTGGTTTGGCCAAAAAGTTCGTTCGGGTTTTTCTCTGTAAGATGTTACAGAAAACCCAAACAAACTTTTTGGCCAACCCAATACAAAGATAAATTCCTCCCTGGAGCATTCATAGTATATAGTTTATGGTTTATTCAGTGGGTGCCTCAACTAACTTGACTGTAATATTATGGTTATCGTTTTACTTAAGCAAAGTCAGTCTAAATAACTTAACATGAACATTTTACCACACACACACACACACACACACACACACACACACACACACACACACACACAGAGTAGGTAGCACTCTTCCACTTTCCAAGGCCCACACACCAGAGCTGGTAACGCAAACTTCACTACTCTCAAGAAACAGTAATTGGAGAAAAGATTCGCTAGGTCCAATCCTTCTGAGTCAGGTCTTTAAAAGATGACCTGGACCACCAAAGGACAAAAGTGGATGTCCATAGTTGTCACCTCTGCTAGGAAATAACTTATATCTAAGAAAATAGGGTTACTCCAAATATAGAACAATTTGTTCTAACAGCAAATAAGTGATAATCTAACTTAATCACTTGGAGGTCAAGAATATAAACAGCCAATATAGCCTGGCAAACCTAAAATGATATTCTCAGTTGACTAATTCCAAACAGGTTCTTAAAAAGTAATTAATGATGAGGTGATTAAACTCTAGATTTAAACTTAAAAACTGAAAGAATAACCAACCTATTCTCACTCATATGGGCCTTAGCTTTTAGAAAATAGGACCAGATCCCTACATTGTCAGGGCCAGGTTTTAAATAGCAAACAGAAAAGATTTGTTTATTGTAGATCATTAGTACTTAGCATATTGTGTTGTACTTAATATATGCTCAGTAATTATTTTTTGAAAGAATAAATGACAAAGGGATCAATTTGTTATTGATCTATCAGCCAGATAACTTATGTAAGGAAGGAGAGAAATCTAGCCTCAAGAATCAGGAAAGAAGCAATAATAAAAACTAATATTAGGGACTTCCCTGGTGGTCCCTGTGGTTAAGACCCTGCATTCCTGGGACTTCCCTGGTGGCGCAGTTGTTAAGAATCCGCCTGCCAACGCAGGAGACACAGGTTTGAGCCCTGGTCCGGGAAGATCCCACATGCCACGGAGCAACTAAGCCCGTGTGCCACAACTACTGAGCCTGTGCTCTAGAGCCCGTGCTCTGCAACGAGAAGCCAGAGAAAGAGAAGCCCGCACACCACAACGAAGAATAGCCCCCACTCACTGCAACTAGAGAAAAGCCCACGCACAGCAACACAGCCATAAATAAATAAATAAATAAATTTTAAAAAAGACTCCACACTTCCAATGCATGCAGGCATGGGTTCAATCCCTGGCTGGGAAACTAAGATCCCATATGCCGCACGGTTCGGCCTTAAAAAAGAAAAAAAAATTAATCTTCTTGATTATTTAGTTTACAAACCGCTTTCTTATGCATTATCTCATTTGTATCTCATTTCTGACTGCACACAAAACCACATGTGAGATAGGCAAGATGGGCAAAATCTTTGTTTTACGATAAGAAGGTGGCTGAATGGCTTTACGTGGTTGTCCAAAACCAGTTCTCTTGCTATCATAAAGTTGAATAAACAAGAGAACACCATGGTATAAGTTTTAGGACAGAGAACTTATAATTTAATGCAAGCCACAGAGCCAGCTAATCTGAAGGGCTATAATGCGATAATATAAATACAAAGATGTGGCTTCTGCTCGCCTCAAGAGAATGGCAGTTGTGCTGCCCTGCAAGATCAGTGAAGAAGAGGTAGGACAAACTGAAAACAAGAGACTCTGAGAGTCCCCAATAACATCACTTAGTTTGTAGTGACAGATATTCCCATCCCTATAATAAAAAGAAGCCACTTCTCTTTTATCTCATAATAATTCCAAAACTTGTTTCCACTCTGACAGCTAGATACTTCAAATTGAGGAAGAAAAGAAATGGGAAGTTTAATAGAAACTGGTCATACATTCCAGATATTAATGGAAAGCACAAAAATTCCAATACACTGTGACGGTATCACCTATAATCTACCATCCATAAGAAATATTTATCTCAGGAGAAGCACATACTTTTTAAAATATTTGCAAATATACATCTTGATACATCACCAGCTGGATCTAACCACCATACTTCAATAATTCATTTTTCAGCCAGAGAAGTATCAACCACAGATGAGCTCGGGAAACAGAAAGTAAAGAAATAAAAAATGACCTGTGGTGGTTTAATTCAGTGCAATTAGTCTAAATTATACAGAAAAGAGATGGCCTCGCCTGAAGAGACTAGAATTTGATAGAACACCAAACATGACTCTAGGGTACAGCATAAGCGAAAACATAGAAAGGATTTTACCCCTTTCTAAATGAAATAGGTGCTTTAAGTCCTTAGTTTATTATATAAACATCATTAAGGTTTCCTAAATAAGAATTATTATGCCTCTACCTCCATTAGTTCAAATAATCATGTACTAGTTGTCATACATATTGAGTAGAAAACTAAATTACTTGGTTTTGTTGTTTGTTTGGTTGGTTTAGCCAAAAAATAAAGAAACACCCTATACTTTACTGTATATGACTGAATTCAATTGAATTCAATATCAACTGAATATCCTTGAATTCAATTAAGGATAACATGCAATAATACATACTCCTTTTAAAAAAAAAAGCATAGATGCTATGATGAAATACCAAAGGGATTGGCTATTGGTTCACTGTTTCCCTGGTAAGCACTAAAAGTATGAAATTTCACATTGTAAGCCAGAACAGCAAGCATAGAAATGTTAAGTGACCAATACTAAATGTAAATAGTTTCTCTGATTTTAATCCTTTTTTTCCCTTCAATAAAAAGGCATTTTGAGGAAGAGCAAAGGTATTAGGATTGTCTGACCTGATCATACCGCGGCATCTCTGTATCTCACCTGGACAGAGCTAGTCATAGTGCTCAGAGCAAACACTGTTGCACAATCTTTGATAGTTGACTGGCTATCAAAGGCACCCTGGGTATCCATTAGCAGCACAGCCACCTAGGAATTTAAAAGTTTAAAATACTAAGTAAAAAATTCACCAATAGTGACTATAAAAGTCAAATATAAAATGGTTAATATCAAAATCAGTAATTAAGTCAAGAAAAGTCCTCTAACTTAAGTATCTCACACATTTTGACATAATAATCCACATATGTTAAAGTTATCAGATATTAATAGTTCTGTGTTGTTTTGCTCAAGACAGAATATGGAAGAAAAAAACTAGTTTTTTTAGTAAAAAACTATATATATATATTTTACTATATAGTAAAAAACTATAAAGAGAATCTCACTTTTGTTCCATTAGGTCTGTCGATCACAAACACTTCATTCCAGACTTGTATGCCTGTAGTTTCTCTTTCGCAACCACCTCTCCATGTAAAGCCAGTCAATGGTTCATTGTTTCCACCAATCCAACTTTGAGAATCCTGTTAAAGTTAAGAATAAACAGAAAATAAAACACACAAAAATAAGAACTCAAAAAGAATATAAGAAATCACCCACTCTTCACAACATTGTAAATCAACTACACTTGAATAAAAATTAAAAAAAAAAAAACAACTCAGCCACTCATTTTACAGATGAGGAAGGTACATCCAGGGAGATAAAATATACTGTAACATTACACAAGTAGTTACAAAAACAGTCCCAAATCCCATCTAGGATGTTTTGACTAAGAGAGATGTGGTCTTCCCCCAAACCTGAACCTTCTTGAATAGCTCACATTTTCATACTCTAGGCTTCTAGATAAGTGGGGTCACACCCACTTCCCCCATTTTGGAAAGATTTCCTATGTTTAAAAATCATAAAAAATAGATACTAGCTATTTCGATACCTCCTTGTACAAAACTAAGTTCCAGACAGAATGGCTGTCAAAACAGCATTGCTCTCTTAGAATAGCTTATACTAAAATGTTTTCACACTGCCTTAATTTTCTCTTTAAAAAATATCAACTTTAAAAATAACCACAAGACTTGTTTGAAACCTGATTCAAACAATCCAGCTATAAAACTCTTTTTCGAAACCAAAAGGGAAATCTGAATCCAGACTGGGTATTATATTAGATGGTGTTAAGTTGGGGTAAAGATGATTGCTTGGTGTGATAATGGTTTTGTGGTTGTATTAATAATAATAATAAAGTCCTTAACTGTTATATATTCGAGTATTTATGGTGAAAGAATATGCTTAGCATTTGCTTTAAAATATTTCAGCAAAAAAAAAAAAAAAAAAAGAGTAAAAGGGCAGAGAGAAAAACAGATGAAACAAGACCAGCAAAATGTTGACAGGTATACTGGGGTTCATTATACTCTAGTATTTTGGGGTATATTTAAATTTTTCCATAATCAAATGTTTTAACGTACCTCACAGGGCTAGACTGTTATAATTAAATATCATAAAATTTTATTAAAGTTACTATACCATAAGGTAATTTATCTAGAAAATTAAATCTGGAATATAATAAATGAGTTAACTTTGACATATATTAAGAGCCCTAGGGACTTCCCTGGTGGCACAGTGCTTAAGGTGCAGAGCAACTAAGCCCATGTGCCACAACTACTGAGCCTGTGCACTAAAGCCAGCGAGCCGCAACTTCTGAAGGCTGCACGCCTAGAGCCCGTGCTCCACAAGAGAAGCCACCGCAACGAGAAGCCCGTGCACCACAACGAAGAGTAGCCCCCGCTCGCCAAAACTAGAGAAAGCCCGCGTGCAGCAACCAAGACCCAACACAGCCAAAAATAAATAAATAAAATAAATAATTTTTTTAAAAGAGCCCTATACTTTAAATATACTTAAAGCCCATATACCCTTTTCTCAAAGTACCTCCCCCCACAGGAAAAATTTCTTTGTTTCAGAAATACTTCTAATAAGCTTTACTATATAGTCCAAAACAGATATCAAAGCTCAAATTAGGGGTGGAAAAAAGATGGGTATGGTAGGCTCAATGAGGGATGAAGCAATTTATGAAAACGAGATACAAGGTGGGGGAAAAAAGTGTTGTCCAGACCATAACTACCTAATGTGAAGATCCGTCTTAAACTTCAAACCATCTATAATTATTATTATCCCACAAAACTCCCATCCCCAGTAGGTTACCAATCCTATTAACCACAAAATTCTCTTGGATTCTCTTCTTCACTTTCAGTATCTTCAACTTTTGACCCTCATCCTTCTGTTGGTCACAAGGCTGCCTGCCACATGGCACAATTCTATTCACATTATATACTATGGACTTGTGCTTCAGGAGGCACCCTTACAGGGATTATGGTCTTGCCCCTAGGCTATACTTTAGATGCCCCAAATAGCCTGGAACCTCCCTGTCGTACTCTCCAACCCATCCTTCCCATAGTCACTTAATTTTCTCAACAAGAAATGTAATCTTGCCACTGTCCTACTAAAAAGTCATCTGTGGCTCCCCATTATTTACAGGACCATCTAGAGACCTGCTGCATACAATCCACCTTTAATTTACTTTTTCTATCTCTGCTCCTGATACTACTCATAAGTTCCCCCAACACACATACGCGCGCACACACACACACACACCCCTCTTCCAGTTTCTACCACTCCAAAAAGGTCACTATTCCCAAATATGTATGTTGTTTAGCATCTCTATACTTTTGTTCCACCCGCTGCCTGCCTAGACTGAGCCAGCTGTCAAGAAACTCCGACTTTTGTGGACTCTTAAAGCATATTACCGACACTGCAGGTGGTTATCTTTAAATAGCTTTGCACTGCAGTTCTTGTGTGAATACTGAGAGCACGGACTGTAAACTCCATTTTTGTTTACAAAACTGTTCCTACCAAAGTGCTTTGCCCTATTCTAGGCTCTCACATGTGGCATCTCATTCCCCAACAATGTCAAAGTGGTATTTAATGAACTGATTATTTTTAAAAGGTCCAACCTACAAAAGTAACTTAAAAAAATCTACCCTATTAGAGAAATCTGTTTTTATTCTACATCTTGTTTCCCTATCTCTCCTATGAGAATGTAAGTTCCATGAAGAAAGAAAGTTTTCTCTTTTTTTCCTCTCAAAACATAGAATAGTACTTCCAGAAGAGAGAATGGTGCCTGGCTTGCAGTAGGCACTCAAAATATTTGCTCAATAAATAAATACATTAAAAATTTTAATTATTAAGCTTCACTGTGTTCCCTTTTGAGCATGTGTAAGAGATACCTAAGAAATATGATCCTTTTAGGGACTTCCCTGGTGGCACAGTGGTTGGGAGTCTGCCTGCCAATGCAGGGGACACAGGTTCAAGCCCTGGTCCGGGAAGACCCCACATGCCTCAGAGCAACTAAGCCCGTGCACCACAACTAGCCCGTGTGCAGCAACAAAGACCCAATGCAGCCATACATACATACATAAATACGTTTACTAAAAAAAAAACGAATATGATCCTTTTAATTATTCCTAGAAACAATTACATGAACAAGAGAGTAAAAATAAATTTTAAAAAGTATAGATGACTGATATCATAGGCTAAGATGTTTGTTAACCTTACCCTCTCCAAAGAAACTTTAAAAAGAACTGGTGTCTCATTTAAAAAATCTATTGACTATATATCATCTCTTCTTAGTTTACCCTGTAAGGAAATGTCTACTAAACTGATTAGTCAATAAAAGGACGAAAGAAAAAGTAAGTCAGAGAACCTAGCTAATTAAAACCACTAAGTTTTGATACTTCAAAACATGAAATTAAGAAGTCTTGCTATTTCTCTAACATATTGAATACTGATAAATTTAATATATTCATATATACTCATTCAACAAATATTTATTGAACCCCTACCATGTGCCTGCCACTGTTTTAGGTTCTAGGGATACAGCAGTGAAAAAGAACAAACATTCCTGCCCTCAAGGGGCATTCTAATGAATTCTAGAAGCAGCCTTGCTGATAACAGATACTATTTGCTGCCATAAGTTAGTAAAAGCAAACTTAAGAACTTGAAAAACAGTAATCTGATACCATTTACTACTGTAGGGACAAAACAGGCCTTAAAACTCGAAACTTCTAAAATTTTAATCCTCCAGTAAAATAAAAAAATCTTATTGAATAAATCTCAGTTGCAAAAGGCAATATGAAAACACCTGAACTTTAAATGTAGTCAAATATTATAGTGAATAAACATAAACTCTTGCCAAGAAGACTTACCAGTGTAATATAATTATCAACAATAAAGAACCCGGGCTTCCCTGGTAGCACAGCGGTTAAGAAACCACCTGCCAATGCAGGGGACACAGGTTCGAGCCCTGGTCCAGGAAGATCCCACATGCCGCAGAGCAACTAAGCCCATGAGCCACAACTACTAAACCCGCATGCTGCAACTACTGAAGCCTGCGCGCCTAGAGCCCATGCTCCGCAACAAGGGAAGCCACTGCAATGAGAAGCCTGCACACTGCAACGAAGAGTAGTCCCCCTCGCTACAACTAGAGAAAGCCCACGTGCATCAACGAAGACAACGAAGACCCAACACAGCCAAAAATAAAATAAACAAATAAATTTTTAAAAAATTAAAAAAAAACAATAAAGAACCCCTACCTACTCTGAATAATAAGAAACAAATTCTTATTTCACCATAGGAAAGATAACATTCTCTAGCAACAAAGTGAAACAACAGCTGGTAAACTTGAAACACAGACTTGGTGGTCCAACCAGGTCTACATGTATCAGACCATACACCCTGTTCCCAGTCTTACTGACTCCAACAATGGGCAGGCCAGAAGAATAAAGGCCCATTCAAAAGCCATAGTAACTCATCACAGTGAGGAGGAAAAGGGACAAAAAGGATGAAATTAAAGACCCAAGTAACTGTACAATGAAAGAGCAGATCCTTCCTAGTTATGAAACATTCCCCATAAAAACATAACAGATGGGACTTCCCTGGTGGCGCAATGGTTAAGAATCTGCCTGCCAACGCAGGGGACACAGGTTCGAGTCCTGGTCTGGGAAGATCCCACATGCCGCGGAGCAACTAAGCCCGTGTGCCACACCTACTGAGCCTGCACTCTAGAGCCCATGAGCCACAACTATGGAAGGCTGTGTGCCTAGAGCCCGTGCTCCGCAACAAGGGAAGCCACCGCAATGAGAAGTCCGCGCACCGCAACGAAGAGTAGCCCCCGCTCAACGCAACTAGAGAAAGCCTGCACGCAGCAACAAAGACCCAACACAGCCAAAAATAAAATAAATTTAAAAAACATAACAGGGCTTCCCTGGTGGCGCAGTGGCTGAGAGTCCGCCTGCCAATGCAGGGGACACGGGTTCATGCCCCGGTCCGGGAGGATCCCACATGCCGCGGAGCGGCTGGGCCCATGAGCCATGGCCGCTGGGCCTGCGCGTCCAGAGCCTGTGCTCCGCAACGGGAGAGGCCACAACAGTGAGAGGCCCGCGTACCGCAAAAAAATAAAATAAAATAAAATAACAGATGAAAATCTTAATCTGTATAAAACTAGTACCTAATTCTGGAGATAGGTTATTAACATTAAACACACAAATCAGTGGATAGAATGAGTTAATATAAACATTCTGACCACCAAACATAATTTACAGTTTTCATTTGAATATGTAAGAATACTCTACAGGTCCTGGAACAAATTAAGCAACATTAGACTCTTAAAACAGTTTTAAAACTGTCTAACATCTTAACCACCCCCATGTCCAACTCCTCCCTTTTGGGGCTGGACAAACTGATAACATTATGACTGACCCAAGGCACTAGCTCAAACAAGGACAACTATATCAACTTAGGTACACACCAAAGAAATGTAAATAACCTTTTTTTTAAGTCTCTGGTTAAAAGGTGACCTTGACCTGGAAGACATTATGCTAAGTAAAATAAGCCAGATATAAAATAACAAAATTTTATGATTCTACTTATATGAGGTACCTACAGTAGTCAAACTCAAACAGAAAGTAGAAAAGTGGTTATCAGGGGCTGGGGGAAGGGGAGGAATGAGGAGTTTAATGTGTACAGAGTTTCAGTTTGGGAAGGAAAAAGTTCTGGAGATGCACTGGTGATGACGATTGTACAATAATATGAATATACTTAATGCCACTAAACTGTACACTTAAAGATGATTAAAATGGTAAACTTTGTTATGCATTTTTTAACCACAGTTTTTTTAAGTGTACTTGAGTGCTACTAGAACAGAAAGGTGAAACACCTCTAGTTATTAAATTAAGGTTTGGCATGGAGATTTGACTTCACAGTCTTCCACTGGACTTCCAGCCTCAGTGCTCCCATATATAAAGCTAATGTAAAAAGCACAGTGGCCTCACAACAAGAAAAAAGCTCAATACGAAAATCAACAAACTTTCTTTCTTAGATCAGAGAATTGAGGTCACAGGGCAAATTGCACACCAAAATCTGAGAGACAGGCAAATACAAAGAATCACAAGCTGAGGTCAGTTACCAAGGAGCAGAAGCTGCTGGAGCAACTGGAAGAAACACTTAAATGGTAATTTGGACAAACTGCTGGAAGCTAAGAGTAGACTAGCTTGAGACCTAAGACCTCTCATGGAGGTTCAGGCTTCACAGGCCCCCACTTTCTTGCGTTTTACCTCAAGGAGCTCCCTGAGGTTTTCTTTTTTTTTTTTGGCCATGGCACACAGCTTGCAGGATCTTAGTTCCCTGAGCAGGGACTGAACTTGGGCCACAGCAGTGATAGCACTGAGTCCTAACCACTGGACTGCCAGGGAATTCCCTGCAACCATTTTCAAATACACTCAGGAAAGTAAGCACTGATAGCAGTCCCCATTAACAAAGACCTGCCCTCCAAGACAAACTACCTTATCAGGGCTTTATCTAAGCCTGGAAAGGGCAATTCATCGACTCCAGCCCCCTCTATCCTTCCTGTCTCAAGTAAGGGGAGAAAAAAAATTGTTAAGGCTAAGAAACACTTCTGAAGGTCACAGCCCAGGGACTCAGGCCCACTTACAAAACTGAGATTTAATCATAAAATGATATAGCTTTCCTCTCCCACACCTTACCACCACATCAACCAGGCTCCACTACGATGACAGTGGATTACAAATGAGAGAGCTGCAAGACACATTCTATTTAAGGAGTTCTTAGAGAAACCCAAGGATAATGGGGGAGGGGGAGAAAACTGAAGTCTCTGGGACCTAAAGCAGCAGAAAACATTGAACACATCTCTGAGCTAAAGCAAGATTAACATAACACCTCACACTAAAAACTTAACTGTCAGTTCCTATTTTCTGATATTTCATGCCTAACTTTCAACAAAAAAATTACAAGCCATACCAAAAGGTAAGGAAAAACAGACTGGTGAGACAAAGCAACCATCAGAACCAAACTCAGATATGATGCAGATTTTGAAATATGAGGTAGTAAATTTAAAATAACTAGGATTAATATCTTATGGGCTCTAATGAGAAAAGTAGAAAATGTGCAAAAACAAGTAATGTAAGCAGAGAGATGGAAACTCAAAGAATTAAAAGAAAATGGTAGATATAAAAAACACTGTAATAGAAGTAAAGAATGCCTTTAATATACTTATCCACAGACTGGACACAGCCAAGGAAAGAATCAGTGAACATGAATATATATCAATAGAAACTTCCCAAACTGAAATGCATAGACAAAAAAGGATAAGAATAACAGAACAGACCACTCAAGGACTGTGGGACAACCGCAAAAGGTGTAATCTAGGTGTAATGGAAATACCAGAAGGAGAAGGGAGAAAAGCGTAAAAGAAACATCAGAAGTAATAATGGCTGAGAATTTTCTAAAATTAATGACAGATACTAAAAATCAGATCCAATAAAGTCAGAGAACACCAAATAGGATAAATACCAAAAGATCTATACCAGGCATATCACAGTCTAACTGCAAAATAACAAAGACAAAAAGGAAATCCTGAAAGAAAACAGAGACAAAAAACACTTTACCTGTAGAGGAACAAGGAAGGATAAGAATCACTTTGGACTTCTCACACACAAACAGGAAGAGAATAGAGTGAAATATTTCAAGTGCTGAAAGAAAAAAGCCACCAACCTAGAATTCTGTATCCAGCAAAGTTATCCTACAAAAGTGAAGGAGAAATAGTCTTCCTTAGACAAAAACTGAGGGAGATTGTTACTAGTACACCTGCCTTGAAAGAAGTGTTCAAAGTTCTTCCAAGGGAAAGAAAATAATATAGGTCAGAAACTCAGACATATATATAAAAGAATGTCAAAGAAAGACAAGAAAGTAAATCTTTTATTCTTCTTTCTCTTAATTCATCTAATAGACAACTATGTGTATGAAGTGCTAATAGTAACAATGTATTGGGTGATTGTGTACATAACACAGAGGAAATTAACAACATCATAAGGCACAGGAGGGAGGAATTGGGAATACTCTTTCATAATGTACCTGCTCTACCGATGAAGCAGTATAGTAATATTCTAAAGCAGACTTAGACTAGTTGTAAATGTATATTGCAAACTCCAGGCAACCAGTTTTTTTTTTTTTAATGTTCAGAGAAGTATAATAGATATACTAAGGAAGAACAGAATGTAGAATCATATAAAATAGTCAATTAAAGCTAGAGAAGGCAGAAAAAAATAAAAAAGAACAAACAAGTACAACAAATAGAAAATTACAAACATAAGAAATAACAGTCCAATCCTATCAAAAATCACTTTAGATGTGCATGATTGAAATAAACCAATTAAATGACAGAAACTGTCACTGTGGATTAAAAAAAAAGACCCAAATATTTGTTGTCCACAAAAAACCCAGTTTAAACATAAAGAAAAGGAATGGAGGAAGATATACCATACTGACACTAATCAAACAAAAGCTAGAGTAGCTATACTAATTTCCGACCAAGCTGACTTAAGGACAAGGAAATTATCAGGATAAAGAGTGGTATTACATAATAATAAAGGGGTCAATTCTCCAGAAAAACTTAACAGTTATCTTTAATGTGTATGCACTTAACAACAAAGCATCAAAATACGTGAGGCAAGAACTGAACTGTAAGAAACAAGACAAGTCCACTATTACACTTGGAGACTTCAACACCCCTCCATCAGTAATTGACAGACCCAGAAGACAGAATATCAGTAAGGATGTAGCTGAACTGAACAGCACCAACAATCAGGTGGATCTAATTGACATTATATTGGGTTGGCCAAAAGGTTCATTTGGTTTTTTCCATAAGATGGCTCTAGTAGTGCTTAGTTGTCTTTAACTTCATTCGAAACAATTTTGTTAGATTGTATTGTGACAGCTGTCATACCAGCATGCCTTTAAAAAAAAATTTATCAAAGTTGGTGAATTTTTGTGTAGCCATTTTAATACTGAAGATGGAAGAAAAAAAGCCACATTTTTGGCATGTTATGCTTTATTATTTCAAGAAACGTAAGAATGCAACTGAAACGCAAAAAAAGATTTGCGCAGTGTATGGAGAAGGTGCTGTGACTGATCCGACGTGTCAAAAGTGGTTTGCGAAGTTTCATGCTGGAGATTTCTCTCTGGATGATGCTCCACGTTCGGGTAGACCAGCTGAAGTTGATGGTGATCGAATTGAGACATTAATTGAGAACCATCAACGTTATACCACGCGGGAGATAGCTGACATACTCAAAATATCCAAATCAAGCAATGAAATTCATTTGCACCACCCTAGTTATGTTCATCTCTTTGATGTTTATGTTCCACATAAGAAGCAAAAAAAACCTTCTTGACCATATTTCTGACGTGATTCTCTACTTAAACATAAGGAAAATGTTCCATTTTTAAAACAAATTGTGACAGGTGATGAAAAGTGGATACTGTACAATAATGTGGAACAGAAGACATTGTGGGGCAAGCGAAATGAACCACCACCAACCACACCAAACACCATTCTTCATCCAAAGAAGGTGATGTTGTGTATATGGTGGGATTGGAAGAGAGTCCTCTATTATGAGCTCCTTCCGGAAAACCAAACGAAAATTCCAAAAAGTACTGCTCCCAATTAGACCAAATGAAAGCAGCACTCGACAAAAAAAGCATCTGGAATTAGTCAACAGAAAATGCATATTTTTCCATCAGGATAATAACCAAGACTGCATGTTTCTTTGACGACCAGGCAAAAACTGTTACAGCTTGGCTGGGAGGTTCTGATTCATCCGCCATATTCACCAGACATTGCACCTTCAAATTTCCATTTATTTTGGTCTTTACAAAATTCTCTTAATGGAAAAAATTTCAATTCCCTGGAAGACTGTAAAAGGCACCTGGAACAGTTCTTTGCTCAAAAAGATAAAACGTTTTGGGTGGATGGAATTGTGAAGTTGCCTGAAAAATGGCAGAAGGTAGTGGAACAAAACGGGGAATACGCTGTTCAATAAAGTTCCTGGTGAAAACGAAAAATGTGTCTTTTATTTTTACTTAAAAACCGAAGGAACTTTTCGGCCAACCCAATAGAATCCTTCATCCAACAACAACAGAATACACATTCCTCTCAAACTCATACAGAACATTCCCCAAAATAGGACATACACTGGGCCTTAAAACACACCTTAAAATAAATTTTAAAGAACAGATCACACAAAGTATGCTCTCAGACCACAACTGAATTAAACTAGAAACCAGTAATAGAAACACAGCTGGAAAATCCCATAATACTTGGAGTTTACACAACACACTTCTAAATAACACACGGGTCAAAAAAGTCTCAACAGAAATTTTAAAATATTTTGAACTAAATGAAAATGAAAATACAACCCATGAAAATATGTAAAATGCAGTGAAAGCAATATTTACGAGGAGAATTTATAGCACTGGGTGCATATATTAGGAAAAAAGATCTAAAATCAATCATCTAAACTTCTACCTTAGGAAACTAGATATAACCTAAAGAAGCAGAATAAAAATACAGCAGACACCAATAAAGCTGAACACAAGAAAACAGGATAACAACACAACAGGGAAAAAAAATTAATGGAACGAAAGCTGGTCCTTTGAAAAGATCAATAAAATTGATTTGACAGAGAAAAGACAAATAATAATATCAGAAATCAAAGAGGAGTCAAAACTACTAATTTCATGGACATTAGAAAGATAGTAAAAGAATATTAAGAACAATTCTATGCCCACAATTTTGATAACTTAGTTGAAATGGACCAATTATTTGAAAGACACAACCTACCAAACCCACACGAGAAAAAAATGGATCATCTGAATAGACCTGTATCTACTAAAGAAATTTAATCAATAATTAATAACCTTCAAAAGAGAATGAACCAAATTCAGACAGTTTCACTGGTAAGTTCTACCAAACATTTAAGAAAGAAATGATGTCAGTTCTCTCTAAGCTCTTCCAGGAAATAGAAGCAGAGGGAACACTTCCTAACTCATTCTATGAGACCAGTGTTATCTTAATACCAAAACCAAATAGAGGCATAACAAGAAAGGAAAACTAAAGATCAATATATCTCATGAACATAGATATAAAAACACTCAACAAAATATTAGCAAATTAAATCCAACATTGTATAAAAAGAATTATATACACCACAACTAACTATTCCAGGGACACAAGGCTAACTCAACATTCAAAAAATTAATAATGTGATCCATCACATCACCAGGCTAAATAAAAATCATATGATCACATCAACAGATGCAGAAAAAGCATCTGAAAAAATCCAACATCCACTCATGATTAAGAAAACAAAAACCCTCTCAGCATGCTAGAAACAGAGAACTTCCTGAACTTGATTGAAAAACATATACAGAACTATTCTACAGCTAACAACATACATAGTGTGAAAACCTAGATGCTTCTCCCTAAAGATTAGGAAAGAGATAAGGATATTTGCTCTTATCACTTTGTACTCAACACTGTACTGCAGACTCTAGCCAGGAAAATTTGCTAAGAAAGAGAGAGATAAGAGGTACTCAGATTGGAAAGGAAAAAGGAAAACTGTATTTACAGGTGACATGATCTTATATATAGAAAACATTAAAAAGTCCACTAAAAAACTATCGGAACGGGGACTTCCTTGGGGTGCAGTGGTTAAGAATCCGCCTGCCAATGCAGGGACACAGGTTTGAGCCCTGGTCGAGGAAGACCCCACATGCCTCGGAGCAACTAAGCCCTAGAGCCCTTGCTCCGCAACGAGAGAAGCCACCGCAATGAGAAACCTGCGCAACAAAGAGTAGCCCCTGCTCGAGGCAACTAGAGAAAGCCCGTGCACAGCAACGAAGACAAAATGCAGCCAACAATAAATAAATAAATAAATTTAAATAAATAAATAAAATTGTTCACTTAAAATGATTAAAAAAAAACTATTGGAATGAATAAATGAGTTGAACAAGGTTGCAGGATACAAGACCAATATAAAACAATCAATTGTATTTCTGTAAACTTGCAACAAACAATCTGAAAATGAAATTAAGAAAACAATTCTGGGGGGCTTCCCTGGTGGCGCAGTGGTTGAGAGTCCACCTGCCGATGCAGGGGACACGGGTTCGTGCCCTGGTCCAGGAAGATCCCACATGCTGCGGAGCGGCTGGGCCCGTGAGCCGTGGCTGCTGAGCCTGCGCGTCCGGAGCCTGTGCTCCGCAACGGGAGAGGCCACAACAGTGAGAGGCCCGCGTATCGCAAAAAAAAAAAAAAAAAAAAAAAAAAAAGAAAGAAAACAATTCTGTTTATAACATCAACAAAAAATGAATAAATTTAACAAAAGAAGTGTAAAACATACTCTGCAAACTACAAAACATTTTTGGAAGAAATTAAAGAAGATCCACATAAGTGGGAAAACATCCCATGTTCAAAGATTGAAATGCTTAATATTAAGATGGCAACACTACCCAAACTGACCTTTTAGATTCAATCCAATCACCAACAGAATCCCAGCTAACCTCCCATAGAAGCTGATAGACTAAGTCCAAAAATCATATGGAATTCCAAGAGACTTAGAACAGACAATCTTGAAAAAAGAACAAAATAAGAGAACTCACTTCCTGTTTTGAAAACTTACTACAAAGCAAAGGTAATCAAGACAGTCTAGTACTGGCATGAGAACAGACATACAGACCAATGCAACAGAACTGAGGGTTCAGAAATAAAGCCACATGTCTATGGCCAACTAGCTGTCAACAAGGGTGCCAAGATCATTCAATGGGGAAAGAATAGCCTTTCTAACAAACGGTGCTGGGACAACTGGATAGGCATATACAAAAAAAATGAAGCTGAACCCTTACCTCATACCATTATCATTCATTATTATATATTAATGTATTATATATAATTAGTGAATATATGTTATATTAACATATTCATAGAATTATAGCATTATTCATAAGCCAAAAGGTGGAAACAACCCAAATGCCCACTAACGATGAGGGGATAAATAAAATGTGACATATGTATACAATAGAATATTATTCAGTCTTGGGCTTCCTGGTGGCACAGTGGTTAAGAATCCGCCTGCCAATGCAGGGGACACGGGTTCGAGCCCTGGTCCGGGAAGATCCCACATGCCACAAAGCAACTAAACCCGTGCACCACAACTACTGAGCCCATGTGCCACAACTACTGAAGCCCACATGCCTAGAGCCCGTGCCCCACAACAAGAGGAGCCACTGCAATGAGAAGCCCACGCACCACAACAAAGAGTAGTCCCCACTCGCCACAACTAGAGAAAGCCCATACACAGCAACGAAGAGCCAATGCTGCCAAAAATAAATAAATAAAATAAATTTATCTTAAAAATAAATAACCGATTAATTCGAACATGACATGAAGGAATTTTATTCTAGAAAAACTTTTAATTCACTTCTCAAGTTTACAAAAGACTGATTTCTTTCCTTC
Organism: Delphinapterus leucas; assembly: GCF_059928025.1. Taxonomy (NCBI): domain Eukaryota; kingdom Metazoa; phylum Chordata; class Mammalia; order Artiodactyla; family Monodontidae; genus Delphinapterus; species Delphinapterus leucas. The sequence continues at coordinate 63,865,632 of NC_143141.1, read as the reverse complement.
TATATTTCAAGCAAAAACAACCTATTTTCATAATACAAGTAGCAGCTTAAGGAAAAAAAAAAACTGTGTAGGAAGCTATTTACTTTGCAAGAAAATGAGACCTAAAAATCAGAATTTCCCCTGTAATCTGGAAATGTTTGGTAACAATCTCAGAAAATTCTTGGTTTTAAGAACTTAGCTACTGGAGTTTTTGTTTTTATCCAAGAGAAAAGAGCTCACATTCAGCTTTGTTATGATTCCTTTACTAACTAATCAAAATTAAAACACATATCTATTTCTAAATCATGAAGTAAAATATTTACATTTGGCTCCTTTAGTGAACTGCTTTACATAAACTGACTCAAGTCAATACCGAAGACATACGAAATCAGTACAGTAGGTCCTCCCGATGTGAAACCCACAGATACAGTGGGCTGACTGTACTACGCCATTTTACATAAGGAACCTGGACATCCAGGGATTTTGGCATCCACTGGAGGTCTTGGAATCAATAGCCCCCCCAATCCTGCCCCCACTCTGGGATACCTAGGGACGACTGTATAAAGCCACTGTTATCTCCTACCTTCAACTACCATCCCATCTTTGCAGGCATATAGGTTAATGAAATATTCCAAAACCATCCCACTGTTTTTTCTCCTTTACTTTCATCTCCTAGGAAAAGCATGACCCACCGCTAAGTCAGTATAAGTAGAATCCTGTTATTCCTCCAAATCAAACACTGTTTAATGTGATTTTCAATTGACAGAATAAGATTATTTACATCAGGAATCCTATATGGAAACTTTATGAATGAAAATTAATAAAGACATTTAGCTTAGAAACCACTAACTAGTTGTGTAGCCTGAGGTCCTCCTTACCATTCTGTGCCTTCAGTATCTTTACCCACAAAGGAGGAAATTCTATTAGTTCAGAGATTACAAATATACGACACATGTGGGCTGCTACTCGCCCTCTGAACAGCCACTACTAATTGATAAGAGATCAAATAAGAAATGGCACCTAAGGTGAAACTTGCTAGACAAGTGATCTAAGCTTCCTTCCCCTTCTAACATTCTGTCTGTGACCTACTTGGAATCAAATACATTTGCAGTGAACAGCTCAGACACAGATAGAAACAATATACACAAGCTAACTTAAGGAGTCAGAGCCTCAAAATACAGAAATTCTTTATCATCTTTAAACGTACAGACTTTTTTTTTTTAAAGAATAAGTCACAAAAAAGAAGAATAAGTCACTATTTATACATTTCTCTATTTCAGATGTATATTTCTGGAAAATAATCAAGTCTAAGTGGAAAAACCTTAAAATACTATATCTTTCTCAATTTCCAACTTGTGTAAAATAGTGTTCTTTATCATGAACTACATTTTTGATACTCAGGCATGCTTGAACATGCCTGAAGAGATCCCTATGGAAAGAATATTGAAAAGCTTCCTGAAAACCAACTAGGAATGTTTGCCTTATTACTTATCTCAAGTAGGATGCATATCCAGTTACAGATTTACACAGAAAACGTAAAGGTGAACACCCTGACAGATGTTTAGACAATTATGTAATTCTGTCAAAGTGTTATTTCTAGCACCGTCATGTGGCCTTCTGAATGTCTAAAGCCTACTCCTATAAAGCCCTTCCCCTTAAGTGCTCCGCTACAAATTTCCAATTCCTCCTTGGTTCCTATCAAACTCTCATTCCCTCAGCCCAACTTTCAACTGTTAGAAAACTACTCTGACTCAAGCGGGAAAAAAAAAATTTTTTTCTTGCTTTTGTTCAGGGGAGAAAGTCAAAGTCAGGGAGGGGGAGGGAAATAATTGTCTGGTACCACCAAAAAGTGAAAATGTATAGAGAAAGGGTGATGCATCAGTCAAAATAGAAAATAAGTTCTTACTATGGGCCAATTATCGTGCCAGGCATGGGAGATATGGTAACCAAGATAAAGCCCACTCCTGACAGTAAACTAGCCAGGAAAAATTAGTAACTAAAGTAGTATCAATGAAACATAGGACCTGTGCCATATGGTCATAACACAGCCTTAGAAACCAAGGAAGGCTTCCTATGAAAAAAGATTAGCCAACAGTACAGCAACATTTGAGAGATAACATGACATACTCGAGGAACTGCAAAAACTATAGTATGCCTGACATACAGAGACAAGGGATGAGGCTCAGAGATCATGGAAGACCAAGGAAGTCACTTTAAGGAACTGAACCTTATCTCAAAAAGTAAGTCTCTGAAGGAGACTTATCTGAGGAGCATAAGTATACCTTTACAGAAGTCTCTATCAGCCTACTTCACCCACTGTTGTAAAGGCGACTGAGAAGGGGAAGGAAATAACAAAAAGCGAGAGACTGAACAGTGCTTCAGAGACTTTAGAGTCTACTCAGACATCTTAGGTTAGAGCTACAATGCTTGGAACACAGGTGCTCAATCATGTGCCTCAATATGTACTACATGCAAAAAGGAATTATGGAGATGAAGAAGAATCAAGAGCTCAAACTTACATTACTGTCTTAACTGAGAAGTCTTATCAAGAACTGTATTTTCGTAAAATTAAAGATACAGCTCTTACTGTTTTTTGTCTATTATTTTTAAACAATATTGGTTGGTAATTTTTGTTTTTAACTCAGTTCAATTTAAAAGACACTATTCACCTTGTTATACATATATCTAAGCATGAAGTCCAGTAGAAATGATTTCCCTTTACGAAAAGCTCCTGCCACGGATACCACTACTATGTTAAGATCTCGTATGTGCTCCTGTAGCAGTATCTGCTCCAAAGCTTCTTCATCAAGCTCAAAGTTATGGTCATCTTCATGTGCAAGAACAATCTGTACTGGACATGGTTTCTTCATAACCTCATCAGAGTTTACTAGGTCATCATCTTCATAATTCTCACCTAGAGTTAAAAAAGAGAGAAACAGGTTACCTTAATTCCTGCATTCTAAACTTTTCCTAAAGGATCACAACTAAAGCAAAATTTCAAATAACTTCTCCTCCATTATAGGTCATTTGGAAATAGTTACAAAAAGTGATGCTCAAACACACACTGGATTTCTCACTCCCTCTATAATAGGACCAAGAATACCAGTCCGTTTCTTACTATATATAGAGATAAGCAGGAATACTAAGTAAGGCCTCTATCTCAATCAGGTCTTAACAGCTAAACGTGCACAGCAGCTGTTCTTGAACACTGTATGATTCTATAAACAACTTTTGCTACTGTATGCACACACAAACCAGATGTAGTGAGTGGAAAATCAATTTCACCTAATAATTCAGATTCCAATTTCCCTATAGGCATCACCTGAAAATTACTCCAAGTTACAAAGATTAAAATATACATATAAATTGTAAACATTATTTTTCATTCTGAAACTTCAAGGGTTAAGGTCCTAAGAAATTTCCAAAAATGACAAGTGATAAAGCTAATGGTTCCCTAATTTAATAAGAGTTACCTAAAAGTATAGCATTCCTTATTAAAACAAAGCCCAGGATTAATGTTTTAGTGGAAGACATAAGAAGAACAGTCAACGAGATGCAGAGATTCATCTGTCTCTAGGGCCCTTTTTCACCAAACACCACAGACACCCCTTCAAAATTATATAGCTCCTAAAAAACAGCTATATAAACTCTTTTGTTCACCCAGCACACCAAAAGAAGTTAACCTTTGCAGAAGAACTTTACTGAATAGTGATGAAGAAATAACTACAGAATATATGTAATAGGTGAGAGAGTTTTTTAAAGTTTAGGTTTGTGTTTTGTTTTCTGTTTTTTGTTTGTTTGTTTGCAGTACACGGGCCTCTCACTGTTGTGGCCTCTCCTGTTGCGGAGCACAGGCTCCGGATGCGCAGGCTCAGCGGCCATGGCTCACGGGCCCAGCCACTCCGCAGCATGTGGGATCCTCCCGGACCGGGGCACGAACCCGTGTCCCCTGCATCGGCAGGCGGACTCTCAACCACTGCGCCACCAGGGAAGCCCTGTTTGTTTGTTTTTAAACCCACTTAATAGCTAGTTTCAGAGACTATGTACCTTGTCTGCCTTTCTTCCCTATCAATTGCTTGATCCCACTAGCAACACTCCTGGGGATCTTATCCTCTCCCACATCAACATTTTTAAGACTCTCCCCTTGAGACTGTCTACTAAGTGCCAGTTTCCAATCTAAGGAGACATACAGTATCTACTGTGTTCAGTGCAATGACAGCCCCTCCTCACCGAGGAGACAGCCAGTCCACTGAGGAGTGGCACATTATTAGTGCACCAATACCTTATCCACACAAACACTATTCTCAGCCTGAAGATTATATACTTACATTAATGAATTTTTAATTTCTTTACAGAAAGAAACATCTAGCTTATTTGATTTGCAAAGACTATTAGAGTCTTTACCTTCACATCACAAGGCACATTTAACTGTACAAAGCAAAATCAACACTATTTCAAAAGCTGTTGCAAACAGTAACAATATAATGTAATATAAAGAGCAGTCAGTTTCAAAGGAGAATTTTTTAAAGTAAAAGCAAACAGTATTTAATTAAAAAGGATATTATCACTGCTTGTTTCAATGCTATACAGATATAGCCAGGTATGCTACTTGAATGCACAAAAAGTAAACCTTCCAGGAAAAGTACAACATAGTTAAATTCCAATTTAATATATTACCAAACGGTATGCAAATTGTGTGATTAAAACCTTCCAAACCTGTTAGTGGTTAAGAATGAACCAGGAGGGGCTTCCCTGGTGGTGCAGCTTCCCTGGTGGTGCAGCGGTTGAGAATCCGCCTGCCAGTGCAGGGGACATGGGTTCGATTCCCAGTCCGGGAAAATCCCGCATGCCGCAGAGCAGCTAAGCCTGTGTGCCACAACTACTAAGCCTGTGTTCTAGAGCCCACAAGCCACAACTACTGAGCCCACGTGCCACAACTACTGAAGCCCGCAGGCCTAGAGCCCGTGCTCCGCAACAAGAGAAGCCACCGCAATGAGAAGCCCGCGCGCTGCAACGAAGAGTAGCCCTCGCTCACCGCAACCAGAGAAAAGCCCGCATGTAGCAATGAAGACCCAACGCTGCCAGAAGCAATAAATAAATAAAATAATAAAATAAATAAATTTTTTAAAAAAAGAATGAACCAAGAAGCAAAACTGCCTAGATGCGTGTCATTTAACTTCTCTATGCCTGCTTCCTCATCTGTAACATGGGGATAATAATAGCACCTACCACATTAAGTTGTCATCAGGATTAAATGATTTGAAATATGCTTGATACATCGTAAGCATTACAGGTGCTTGTCATTAAGGTGACAGTAATTTTAAAATAATCAATCCTACAGAAAAGCTTTTATTTACACCTTAAAATGCTAAAACTCTACAGTGACCTTCAATTGACCTGTGTAGCTGTGTAACAACATCACCATCTACCCATTTGCAGGCACAAACCTGAGGGCTGTCCATGATACATCCCTCCTTTTCCTTACCCCTAAATCTAACCAATAACGAAGGTCTTAAATTTGTCTTCATTCAAAATCTTCTGATGCCATCCCTATTCTCATCATCACCACCATCTTATCTCACTTGAGGTGGTATCGAACTGGTCTCCCTTCTTGCCCCTCCTCCAAACCAATCCTCACAGAGTAGAAACTGAATAATACGGTTAAATGTAAATGTGATTAAGTTACTCTCCTTAAAATCACTGCTACAGAGCATTAACTACTAAACTCCTACACGTGCCTCATAAAATCCTGTACTCACTGCCAAATCTCTCCTGCCCCATTTGGTGCTATTTTCCCCTGTGTAAACTACCAATAGTAGACAAGCTAACCTTTTTTCAGATCCTTATGCTATTAAGCTCTTTCTAGACCCTTATTTCACCCATGATATTTCTCTGCCTGGAATACTCTTTCCCATGTTGTTCCCCTAATTAATTCCTTAAATCTCAGTTTAAACGTCATGTTCTCAGGAATATCTTCCCCCAAGGTTCCTAACCAAATTCAGTCCTCCTACACTCCCCCAATTTTAATCCACCCATCATTTGAATATTTATGTAAGTACTTATTTATTACATGTTTCCCCTCCTAGACTGCCAATCCTCTACTTAAAACCCTCAATTAGTTCCCCACCATAACCAGAAAATAGAGGGAAAAAAAAAAAAATCTTCTAAATCCCTTACCATAGTCTCCCCAGTTCTGTGTGATCCGGCCCCTGCAATCTGCCCTTCTTGCTGTTCCTTGAACAGGCCAAACCTGTTTCCCACCCCAGAATCTTTGTCCTGTGTTCTCCCCTGTCTGGAACGCTCTGTCCCTAGAAATTTACGTGGCTTGCTTCTCCATCATCTAGGTCTCAGTGCGAATGTTATCTCCTCCATGTGGCTTTCCTCAACCACTCAGTCTAAGTTACAGACCCCTCTCCACCACTTTAACAAAACAGGGTTTTTTCCCACAGCCCTTTCCAGTATTTAAAATAACTTTTTTCATTTGTTTACATGTGTGCCTTATATCTCCCCCTCCATACAAAGTATGTGCCACAAAAATAAGGATCCCAGTCACCCTACTGACCACTCTCTTAGAACACGCTTGGCACCTAGCAGGTGCTTAATAAATATTTCTTGAATGAATGAAATTTACATATTTTACTGAGGCGTTTTACACATGTCCCTACCTGTTTTATAAGCAAATTTGACATTCACATAATTAGTTTGGGGAAATACTTCTAGCAACTCAGGAGTAGTATATTTATCACAAAATTACAATTAAAAGTATGAAGTTCTACCAAGTAACACATTTTAATTAAAAAGAACTCAAAATTAGTAAGTGCTAAAGTATCATAATGACCAAATTTGGAGATTGCTGATTTTGTTAAAACCAACAAGTAGTCTTATTCTTAATGTAAAGAAAGCATTAGTTGGTTTCTTAAAAATAAAAATAAACCATTTGGCAGGAAATCTTTGCTACCTTAAAATTTCACCTAAATTAATTGACTACAGTGGCCAGTTTTCTTTTATTAGCACGAATAAAGATAGATACTGCAGATATACAGGCAGCATATTTGTCACTATTAACTAGTCAACAGACCTCTAAAGGGAAGTGTAGCGAATATGTTTCACAGGTATCATGGAGTACAATGACATGATTCAGCTAAATTTACTCCCCCATCATAATTTCCCTACTAAATTTGGACGAACTACAGATAAAGTACTTCATTCATCAAACACTGATATAGGCCACCATATAAAAGAGAATTACATGCAAATTTCTTTAGAATACCTATAAATATTAATACTCTGTGATCACCTACAATTGGAAGTCTTTTTAAATTTAGCACTAAGATCTTAAACTGAAGTTAAATTCTATGTAGAGAATAGTGATTTTATTTCCACTCTTTAATGCCAAGAGATTGCTGGAAAAAGAGATTTCAGCCCTCCAATAGATTTTCCTAATTCACTGTTCCAAGTCAGTTCTCCCCGACGTGGATCTTTCAGGGTCAAAGCTGAAAGACACATACAGACAATCAACTCAAATATTTCTCCATACCTTAACACTAAGTATACTTAACCTATTTACCACAAGGCCTACAAAAAGACACCGTCTTGGTAAAAAAGTGGGGAAAGAGAGATGACTAGGTGGAACACAAGAGGATTTTTAGGGCCATGAAACTATTCTCTATGATGCTAATGGTAGAGCTGTATCATCATACATTTGTCAAAACCCATAGAATATACAACCCCCAAAGTGAACCCTAATGTAAACTACAGACTTTGGGTGATAATCAGGTGTCAATGAAAGTTCACTGATTGTGACAAGTGTACCACTCTGGTGTGGGATGCTGACAGGGCGAGAGGCTGCAGGTGTGTGAGGACCGGGGGTGGGGGGTCAGGGGTTGGGGGGTGCGCATGCGTGCGGCCAGACTTTACTTTGTGCTCAATTTTGCTGTGAACTTAAAACGGCTCTAAAAAATAAGTATTAAAAAAAAGAAAAAGACATCTGTCTTTTTTTATTGCTATTTAATCATACTTTATCTTAATTCATACATTCAACACACATTCCAACAGGAAAATTTACACTTCAGGACCAACCTAGGTATATTTGCAAATTTCAATCTTAATCATAAACTATGACAATAAAAAGGTGCTACAAATCTGCATTACAATGTTACTAACATTAGATTACATCAACCCAAAACTAAACTTGTAGAAAGAGAAACAAAAGTATTTCACTTTTATTATTCACATTCCAAATAAAAACTTGTAACAAATTTTTATGGATAGTAGCCTGGACTCAGTGCACTCAGTCTATCTATAAAAATTAGCTATTCAGTGCTTCCCTGGTGGCGCAGTGGTTGAGAGTCCGCCTGCCGATGCAGGAGACACGGGTTCGTGCCCTGGTCCGGGAAGATCCCACATGCCGCGGAGCGGCTGGGCCCATGGGCCATGGCCGCTGAGCCTGCGCGTCCGGAGCCTGTGCTCTGCAATGGGAGAGGCCACGGCAGTGAGAGGCCCACGTACCGCAAAAAAAAAAAAAAAAAATTAGCTATTCAACAAAAGCAAAGTGATATTTTGATGTCTGGTACTTGGACCTCAACATTTATACTCCATAACAAAATGAAAATAGTATCTAAGTATTCAAAAGTTTAATCCAGCACATATTTTAAAAAGCCTTAAAAAGGTTATACCATGGTAAACCTATTTGTAGATATTTATTATAAGAAACAAAGATGCTAACACAGATATATAAGTTGGTTTATCAGTGTTATTTATGGTAGTGGAAATTAATGTTAAATGTCTTTTTTAATATTTATTCATTTATTTATTTGCCTGTGCCGGGTCTCAGTTGTGGCATGTGGGATCTTCACTGCAGCATACGGGATCTTTTGTTTTTTTTTTTAGTTGTAGCATGTGGGATCTAGTTGCCTGACCAGGGATAGAACCCAGGCCCCCTGCATTGGGAGTGCGGAGTCTTAACCACTGGACCACCAGGGAAGTCCCTAATGTTAAACTTCTTAAAACTGGAAATTGGCCTAATATATTTTTTTTAAATAAATTTATTTATTTTTGGCTGCATTGGGTCTTCGCTGATGAGCGCGGGCTTTCTCTAGTTGCAGTGAGCAGGGGCTACTCTTCATTGCGGTGTGTGGGCTTCTCATTGCGTTAGCTTCTCTTGTTGCAGAGCATGGGCTCTAGGTGTGTGGGATTCAGTAGCTGTGGCCCACGGGCTCTAGAGCGCAGGCTCAGTAGTTGTGGCGCACGGGCTTACTTGCTCCGCGGCATGAGGGATCTTGCTGGAGCAGGGCTCAAACCCATGTCCCCTGCATTGGCAGGCGGATTCTTAACCACTGCAACACCAGGGAAGTCCCGGCCTAATATCTTAACTACATGTTGACATACTATGCAGCTTTAAACCACATACACACATTTAAAAAATCAAAGATAGTCTTCAACTCAGTATAAAATAAGTGGGGAAAAGGCAAATCACAAAGTAGTACAAATCTTCCCCAATTCTGTTTTGCCTTGTTTTTAAAAACACAGGTACACTTGGGAGTTGGAGGGGGAGAGAGAAACAATATTTGAGGCTTGTTCTTCCAGTCATTAGAGTAACTGCTACCAGACTGGTCCTGTGCCACAAACTATAAATCTAAACAAAATATACGAGGCACCTTTTTTCAAGCACTGGACAACAGGCAGAAGAGAGTAATCCTTGAGAAAAGGTCACACACACACACGCCTCCCATCCACTGCCACACTCTGCTAAGAACAATTTCCTAAACAGCGTGGGGAACCAAAGCACAAGCAAAGATCTGAGTTCAGGACTACTAAAAGCAGTTGGAAGCTGTGCAGCAGGACAGAGAAAAAGGAACTATGCAGAGGTAGAGCCCAGAAGTCCTTGGCCAAGGGCGATAAGCTTCACAGGTGCAGAGGAACACACTATGCAAGGCTTACCAAAAAGCAGCAACTACAGGGTTGTAAGAGGAACAGAGATACCAGAAGTCAAACAGTACTGGGACACTGTGGCATTTTGGCCCAGCCATGATGAATAGATGAACACTTCAGGCATCAAGCTGAAACACCAGAAAGGCCACATCTACAAATCAAAGACGATGTTCTAGAGTAAGGCCTACTGAAGATCCACCCAAACAAAGCCTAATACTAAGAATTGAAAAGAGGGGAGACAGTTTGGAGATTTAGTCCCCCCCAAGTTAGGAGGATTGCCTCTAAGCTTCCCACAGATCCACACTAAAAAGTATAAAGCCAAGCCTCCAAAAGCTCAAGAGCAATTAGTAACTGAACTGCAAGTAACAACAAAAACTAGATAACAAAATCCAGAATCTCCACACTGTGTAACATAAAGTATATGAACAGAAATTATTAGAAATGCAAAGAAAGAAGAAAATGTGGCCCACAGTAAAGAAAAAAAAGCAGTTGATAGGGCTTCCCTGGTGGCGCAGTGGTTGAGAGTCCGCCTGCCGATGCAGGGGACACAGGTTCATGCCCAGGTCCGGGAGGATCCCACATGCCGCGGAGCAGCTGGGCCCGTGAGCCATGGCTGCTGAGCCTGCGCATCCGGAGCCTGTGCTCCGCAACGGGAGAGGCCACAACAGTGAGAGGCCCATATACCACACACACAAAAAAAAAGCAGTTGATAGAAAGCAATCCTGGGACTTCCCTGGTGGTGAAGTCGTTAAGAATCCACCTGCCAACGCAGGGTACAAGGGTTCAATCCCTGATCTGGGAAGATCCCACATTCTGCGGAGCAACTAAGGCCACGCACCACAACTACTGAGCCTGAGCTCTAGAGCCCGCAAGCCACAACTACTGAGCCTGCGTGCCACAACTACTGAAGTCCGCGTGCCTAGAGCTTGTGTTCCACAACAAGAGAAGCCACTGCAATGAGAAGCTCACGCACCACAACAACGAGTTGCGCCCACTCACCACAACTACAGAAAGCCTGCACACAGCAACGAAGACACACACAGCCATAAATAAATATATAGATAAATAAATAAATGCAATCCTGCAATGGCCCAGATGTTCAACTTAGCAGATAAAAGCATTTAAGACATTATAAATATGTTCAAGGATTTAAAGGAAAATAAGTTCTTAATAAGTGAATACTTAGGAAGCCTCAGCCAATAAACCGACTACTAAAAAACAAGTGAATATTCTAGAACTGAAAAGTACAATAATTAAAATGAAATATTCACTGGATAGACTTAACAGCAGATTGTAAACAGCAGAACAAAGGGTCAGTGAACTTGAAATCAGACCAAAGTTCTCTAATTCAAAGAAGAAAAAGAAAAAAGAATGAAGAAAAACTAACAGAGTCTCAGGGACCTGTAGAGCTACATCCAAGAGTCCCAGAAGGAGAACAAAGAGAAAAAATACTGAAAAAATATTTGAAGATATAATAGTCAAAATGTTACTAAATTTGATGACAGAGACTTACAGATCCAAGAAGCTCAGCAAACCTCAAGTAGGGTAAACACAAAGAAAACCACATCAGTCAGACTGCTAAAAACCAAAGGTAAAGGGAAAATTTTTAAAGTGGTGTGGTGGGGACTTCCCTGGTGGCACAGTGGTTAAGAATCCACCTGCCAATGCAGGAGACATGGGTTCGAGCCCTGGTCTGGGAAGATCCCACATGCCACGAAGCAACTAAGTCCATGCACCACAACTACTGAGGCTGCGCTCTAGAGCCTGCGCTCTAGAGCCTGCGAGCCACAACTACTGAGCCCGCATGCTCCAACTACTGAAGCCCGCGTACCTAGAGCCCGTGCTCCGCAACAAGAGAAGCCACCACAATGAGAAGCCCGTGCACCACAGCAAAGAGTAGCCCCCACTCGCTGCAACTAGAGAAAGCTCAGGCACAGCAACGAAGACCCAATGCAGCCAAAAATAAATAAATAAATTTATATTTTTTTAAAAAAGTGGTGTGGTGGAGGGAATAATTCAAATGACTGCTTCTCATCAGAAGCAATGGAAGCCAGAAGACAATACAATGATATCCTTAGAGTTCTTAAAGAAAAAAAGAATGTCAACTCAGACTTGTATATTCAGTGAAAGTATTATTGAAAAATGAAAGCAAAATAAAGACAATGAGCAAAAGAGCTAAGCAAATTTGTCACCAGCAGATGTGTACTACATGAGATGCTAAATGATGTTCTTCATTCTTCAGGCTGAAAAGAAATGATACCAAATGGAAAGCCTCTTCATTCCCTCCTATAGTATGCAAAGTAGTAAATAAATGGGTACAAAAATAAAAGACTGGTTGTTTCCCCCAAGTAATTTCCTTAAAAGATAACTGATCATTTAGAAGAAAAATAATAGATTGTAAGGTGGGGTTTTTAAAAATTAAGACAAATGTCGTGGGGACAAGTAATTAAATTCATTCTAAGGTTATTATGATTTTGAAGTGGAAAGCGGTAAAAACACTGATTCTAAATGGACTTTGATACATTAAAGATACATACTGTTAGCTCTAGAGCAATAACTAAAAAAATAAAGAGGTATAGCTAAATAAGCCAATGAGGAACCAAAATGAAATATTAAAAAATATCCAATTAACCCAAAGAAAAAACAAGACAAAAGGAACAAATGGAAAAAAAATAGGAAGACGGCAAACTTAAACCCAACTAAATCAATGATTACATTAAATGTAAATACACTAAACATTCAAAAAAGACAGAGATTGTCAGACTGGATAACAGAAGCAAAACTATATACTGGGACTTCCCTGGTGGCACAGTGGTTGAGAGTCTGCCTGCCGATGCAGGGGACGCGGGTTCGTGCCCCGGTCCGGGAGGATCCCACATGCCGCCGAGTGGCTGAGCCGGTGAGCCGTGGCCGCTGGGCCTGCGCTCCGCTGCGGGAGAGGCCACAGAGGTGAGAGGCCCGCGTACCGCAAAAAAAAAAAAAAACCTACATACTGTGTATAGTAGGGGTACTTTTTTTTTTTTTGCGGTACGCGGGCCTCGCACCATTGTGGCCTCTCCCGTTGCGGAGCAAAGGCTCCGGACGCGCAGGCTCAGCGGCCACAGCTCACGGGCCCAGCCACTCCGCGGCATGTGGGATCCTCCCAGACCGGGGCACGAACCCGCGTACCCTGCATCGGCAGGTGGACTCTCAACCACTGCGCCACCAGGGAAGCCCGAGCAGGGGCACTTTTAATATAAAGACAGAGATAGGTTGAAAGTAAAAGGTAGGAAAAAAGATACATATGCAAATAACCATAGGAAAAATGGTGCTGCTATATGAATGTCAAAGTAGACTTCAAGAGTAAAAGTATTTCTAGATATAAAATGGGTCAACATCAGAAAACCATAGTAACCCTAAATAAGAGATTTAAAATACATGAAGCAAAAATTTAGACAATTAAAGAGAAAAATAGACATGCATAATCATACTTGGAGATATTAACAACCCTCTCTCAGTAACTGCTATAAGGAGACAAAAAATTACCACTAAGACTATAGAACAGATAGCCCTGTCCACATGATAGATGAGCCACGTGTAACTTTGTTTTCCTTAGTCACTAAAAAGTAAAAGAAGAAAACAATTTTAATATTAGTTTATTTATTAACCCAATATATCCAACATACTCTCATTTGGACTCAAAATCAATATTTTAAAATTAAGATATTTACATTCTTCTTTCATACTGTCTTTGAAATCTACTGTGTATTTACACTTACAGCACCTTTCAATTCAGACACTAAATGCTTATCAAAAACACATGATCACTTAGGTTTCATAAAATTTACAACTGAAGAGGTAGATTCACATACACAAGTTGTTCCAAACATACTTAAGTTTTCCAATAATTGAATCAAACACCTAAAAATCATTTTCCATTGATATGTGCATCCATACTGACAAAATTACTTCTGTTTTTTAAATATAAACTAAAATTAAATTTAAAATTCATTTAATTAATTTATTTTTGGCTGCATCGGGTCTTCGTTGCTGCGCACGGGCTTGTTGTGGCGAGCGGGGGCTACTCTTCATTGCGGTGCGCGGGCTTCTCACTGCGGTGGCTTCTCTTGCTGCAGAGCGCAGGCTCTAGGCACGCCGACTTCAGTAGTTGTGGCGCATGGGCTTAGCTGCTCCGTGGCATGTGGGATCTTCCTGGACCAGGGATTGAACCTGTGTCCCCTGCACTGGCAGATGGATTCTCAACCACTGCGCCACCAGGGAAGGCCCCATTTTGCTTTAACATGCATATAATTGACCGAGGCTGACCATTTTCCCATGTATAATGTTTGTTTCCTCTTGTATGAACTGTCTATTCATAATCTAGGCAGCTTTAAGAAAAGAAAGAGTGTAGTCCCTTTAGTCCCAGAAGACCCTTTAATTCTATAATAGCAAATTATTAAGTGCTTAAACAGTGAATTTTGCAGATAGTTTTCAAAAAAAAATGATGTGCTGCTTGCATATTTTGGAGTACAGTGGGGTACCTTGTATACAATACATAATTTAATGCTGGAAACTAATCAAAAAGGTTTATAGTTCCTATATATTTGCTTACATAATATATCTATGATATACTTCTTAGAGAATGCTCAGTCAAGAACGTTTTGTTTAAGTTTAACATTATAAAGCAAATTGTGTTTTTCCTATAGGAATAATGTGGTTCTCTCAACCGAATGGGGGTAAAAAAGCTGGAACTGCCTATAAACACACAACAGATAGCAAAACTGGTTAAAGCCCCATTGCTGCCTCTCTTATAAGCACAAACAGGCAAAGCCTCAAATTGAAATGGCTTTACTTTCAATAACCCTACCCTGCTTTCATGACCTTTATTACAATTAAGATTCCCACAATAAAGGTCAAAATTCAAATTTATAACTATAAACACTATGACCAACTCGAAATTAAGGATCATTGGCTAATGAGCTGACATTAATAATCGAGCAAAAAAATCTGGAGTCAGTGCTTAGCACAAAAAAATGTATTCTGCTCTCTACTTTTTTTATATTTTCTTCAAATTTTGGAATTTTCCTTTAACTATGATCTCAAAAAAAAGTATATCATCAAAAGTCAAAAAAAATTTTAAGTAAAAAAATTATCACTCTAGAAATAAAGCATGGCATTTTAAATCTAGAGAAGTGAGGAATAAAAGAGTACGGGTTATATTCCAGGTTCAATCTATCATGTTCAACGAAGTACAGTTGTGAAAGACAAGAAAATATAACTGAAAGAAGCATAGATCTCTAGGTCAATACAATTATCCGTCATTTTTGTTAAAAGGGACAGATTGATTAACAATGTGGGAAAACTCTGATAGAATGTATGTATCAGCAAATCCATAAAACTCTGAACCAAAGAGAACATTTTCTTAAAGGCACTATGTACAGTCTTCAAAATGCTTAAAAACTGGGTAAGTGAGCTATCAAAGGAATAGGTTTTTAGCTTCAAAGATGATTTGAGAGGTTTAGAAAGAAAATTGATCAGCACTGAAAATTCAGTGGGAACTGTTAAATGCCATTACAGATGGACTGAAAAATTTTCCAGTAGTGTTTGTTACCTGGAAGTTAAGGAGGAATTCACTATTTGAAATCACTATCAACAAAACAAAGTTTTTCAGGAAGTGAATGCATAAGTAAAGCCAAGAAAGAGACAGCAATGCATAGTTTCAAGGCAAACTTGACCTAATTGTTAGAATCTCACTCAAAATAGTTCAGCAACAAGGCACTTTCAAAGTGGAAAAAGCAAGGAATCACTGAAGACAGCATTTGCTATTCAAAGTTTTAAAGTATCACCAAGCAAAATATGAACCAGATGATAATAACTTTGGATATAAGGTCTTTGGAATATTGTAGACCTCTTAAACTTGCTAAAGCAAATTCTACCAGGGAAAGAGGGTCTCCTGACTTGCATTTTTATCTTGCTCTTAAGAAGAGGCTCTAGGGAATTCCCTGGTGGTTCAGTGGTTAGGACTCCGAGCTTCCACTGCAGGGGGCACAGGTTCAACCTGGTCAGGGAACCAAGATCCCACAAGCCCTGTGGCATGGCCAAAAAAAAAAAAAAAAGTCAATCAATTAATTCAGCCAATCTAGTTCAAGAAAAAAAAAGTCCTTAAAAGGTTGTGTTAGTATTAAGTATATAATCATTACTAAGTAATAATATATTTATATTTATGCTAGATATCTAATTTATGCTCAATAAATGCCTGAAATTATCTTGTCCAATTTTCTCTTCATTTATTTTCAAGATCAAGCATGATATAGAATGAAATAGATCCCCTAAAACAAAACTCAATTAGAAACAATGCAAACTTACAGGAACTAATGATCTGACTTAACACTGTTTACCCAGGAACCAATTAAGTAGTAAGGTCTAAGGTCATGCATAAAGAGAATCCAGGTGGTCTTCACTCCCTAGAAATGGGGACTTCAAAAAGGCAGCAATGCACAATGACTACTAAGACTACTGAGCGAAAAGCTGATGGGATAGATTATAATGGCTAGATTAACGCCTAACCTCCTGAATCAGTCTTAACATTACGAGACAACCAAAAGTTTTGTGGCTCCTGATGTGATGCATCAGGAAGCACAAGACACCATCAAAGATGTATGTCTGAGGAAAAATTTTTAAAAACATGAAACTGATCAAGCCTCTAGATCTAACTATGGGAAAGGAAAGATAAGAGACACGTTCACCACCACCACCACCACCACAGAGATGGAGTCAGAAAACTCTAGAACATAGGAAATTCCACTGGACAAACAAACCTGGACAAATAAATTGCAAGAGCAAAGGGGGGAAAGCAGGTAAAGAAGGGGGGAAAGAGACTCAAGAGCCGTATCAACCAAATGCAGTGTGTGGGCCTTGTTCAAGAAAATCAACTATTAACAAATTTGAAACAATCAGGGAAATACGAAGTCCGGATATTTGGTATTAAGGAATTATTTTTCTAGCATGATAACAGTACCACGGCTATGTTTTTTAAAAATCTTTCATCTTTTAAAGACACAAAACATTCATACAATCTGTTATTTGCTTCAAAATAGTCTGGTAGGGAGGCTGGCTATGGAAAATAGATAAAACAAAGTGGCCATTATATTCATAATTGTTTAATTTGGGAGATGTATATACATACACAGGTTCTTTATGTTGTTCTCTTTACTTCTGTACATATTTGAAAATTCCATAAGAGTAAGTGTGTTTTTTTTTTAAGTGGTGAAGCTAACAAAGGCTTTATTAGGAAATGTAGATCTAAGTTCAAAAGATAGAGATACAGGCTACAGCTATTAGAAGCGAGAAAAAGTCTCTCAAATATTCTAGAACACTGCTTCTCAATCTTCCTTCTGCTTCCACAGCATTTTAGTGATTGGGAGGGGCAGGAGGGTGCTGTGAAGGAGCAAAACAAAATGTTTTCAAAATATACAAGGTCAAGTGACTATAAAATTCTGAACCCACCCCATCACTCCCCTCACCCCACTTCTCCAGAAATACAGTTCTAAACACATATCAATTCTTGCCTCCTAAAAGCTGGAAGAAAAAACCCTATTCTAAGAAATGTATTACTAGTTGGCTAACTAAAAGAATATACTCAGTCTTTAGAAAGGAGAACTGAAAAGAATCAGGTTTAAAATCAAATGCATTAAACCCCTAAAAAGAAAACTTTAGGCCCAGATGGCTTCACTGGAAATTTGGTGAACTACCAACCATTTAAGAATGAAATTATACAAATTCTACACATACTTTTACAGGAAAAAAAAGGAAAGGAACATTTTCCAACTCATTTTATGAAGCCAATATAATTATGCCAATATCAAAACCAGACAAAGACATTACAAGAAAACAAAACTACCGACCAACATCCCTCATGAACAGACATAAAAACCCTTAATCAAAATCCAGTATTCAGAATACATAAAGAACTCTTACAACTCAAGAAGAACAATTTTTAAATGGGCAAGAGATGCTTCAAAGAAGATACATGAATGATCAATAAGCACACGAAAATATACTCACACCATTAGATGCTAAGGAAATACAAATTAATACCACAATGATATACCACTACATACTCACTGAAATAGCTAAAATTTACAAGACTGACAAAAATAGAATTGGTGGGAAACAACTAGCACTCACATATATTTCTGGTGAGAGTATAAAACGATACAATCAGTTGAAAAAACTTTCTGGCAATACATTATATAAAGTTAAACACATACCATACAACCAGCAATCATGCTCCTAGGTACTTAAAAGAGAAATTAAACATATGACAACAAATAACTCAAACACATATGTCTGTATATTGGAGAAGGGGACATTTTTTAACTCCTACAAGAGTTTTAAGTTTTAAGCATCAAGAGACTATGCATACACTCCTTAGAATGTCAAGAAATTTTAGGACATTCAAGTTCTAGTACAGATGCTTGAAAATTAGCCTCAATAGAGCTGGAAGAACTGAGGCCTGGATATTGCCCCACACCACCAAGGTGGCCCAGCAGATCTGTGACAATGTGCATGCTGTGAGCCACAATAGTGCTTGAGTCTCAGCCAGTCTTCCCAGCGTAAACATGGCTGCTGCTTCCCTTTCCACCTTCTAAATCTCGAATACCTTTCTCTTTCAGCCAATTCCAACTCAAATCATTCAAGGAAACATGTTTCTGGCTCAGCTGATCTCACACAACCCCAAGTCACCATAGTAAGTAGCAGACGTTACAAAATCCTATAATCCATACAGTCATAAATGTATATTTCTTTGAAGCTCATTGATTCCAGATAAACCTGGGTACTAATTTAGACTTTACCTCCAAACAGCATGTCAACTTTAGGAAGTCACTTAAACACCTTGACTTTAAGATATTGCACTGGCTAATTAAGGACATTTCAATGATATCTCTAAATTGCTTTCCAACTCCATTATGTCCTGACTCTAAGATCTACCTTCTTATTTTTTAATTTAAAAGAACTGAGTAAAGAAAATTCAACCAATAAACATGATCTTTGATCGTTGTGCATACCTGTATGTTAGTTCTAAATGTATGAAGTTTTACAATACTTATTTTTTAGAGATACATACTGAACTCTTTGTGGAGGAAGACATGATGTGTGGGATTTGCTTCAAAATAATAAGGGAAAGAAGGAAGTGCCAGGGAAGAAAGGGAGGAAACATGAAACACAATAGGCCATAGGGACTTCCCTGGTGGTCCAGTGGTTAAGACTCCACACTTGCACTGCACAGGGAGCAGGTTTCATCCCTGATCGGGAACTAAGATCCTACATGCCACACGGTGCGACCAAAATAAACAACAACCAAAAAAAGGCAAAACAATATAAAAGGTGAATTCTAAAGGGCTTCCCTGGTGGTGCAGTGGTTAAGAATCCGCCTGCCAACGCAGGGGACGTGGGTTCGAGCCCTGATCCGGGAAGTTCCCACATGCCATGGAGCAACTAAGCCCGTGCACCACAAC
Organism: Delphinapterus leucas; assembly: GCF_059928025.1. Lineage (NCBI taxonomy): Eukaryota > Metazoa > Chordata > Mammalia > Artiodactyla > Monodontidae > Delphinapterus > Delphinapterus leucas. The sequence continues at coordinate 63,846,226 of NC_143141.1, read as the reverse complement.
TATTGAGCCTGCACTCTAGAGCCTGTGAGCCACAACTACTGAGCACACATGCCACAACTACTGAAGCCCGCGAGCCTAGAGCCCGTGCTCCGCAAGAAGAGAAGCCACCGCAGTGAGAAGCCGTGCACCACAACGAAGAGTAGCCCCTGCTCACCACAACTAGAGAATGCCTGCGCACAGCAACAAAGACCCAACACAGCCAAAAATAAATTTTAAAAAAATCAATAGGCCATAAATTAATAATTGCTGAAGTTCATAATTGTTGAATGTGGGTAATGGGTTCATTACACTATTCTCTCTACTTCTGTGTTTGAAATTCTCCATAGTAAAGTGTTTATAAAAAAAAAATTAGCCTCAATACTTAAAATTAAATCTAATATATCACTCACAGGGGCTTCAGAGATTATGCAGCCAAATTCACTCTTTTTAAAGATAAGGAAAACACAAGACTAGACCACTGTTTGGAGGGAGAACTGGGCGTGGTCTTATTAATTTAATGTTATTTCCTCTACATTAGTGCTTCTCAAACTTTTAAAATGCATATGAATCACCTGGGGATCTTGTTAAAATGAATATTCTGATTCAGGAAATGTGGGATGGAGCCTGAAACTGCATTTCTAAATAACTTCATGGTGATGCCAATGTCCTCTGTCCTCTGAACAGAGTACCAAGGATCATGATATTTTACAGGTATTTAGTACATAAAGATCGTTCAGTTTATTTTACTTCATGTAGTTTCTAGTGATGCTACTGTTTTCACTGAAGGAAAAAAAAGTTTTCAAGCTAAACTATAATCCTCCATTTTTCCTAGGAGACTGCTAATACTCTGACAAAGCTAACCACTCCAGTCGAAGTACTGTGGATTCTACATAAAGTGAAAAGAGGCAGTGTACATAGACATCCCTACTTTAAGAATATAAACGTACAAATTTGGTCTGGCGTCATCATCGGTCACCTGGGTGAGCTTTTAATAGCAGGCTTCCCTCTCCCTGCCCAAAAAGATGCCACCTGGAATAAGAATACTGACAAAGACACAAACTTGGACTTCAAAAAAATTTAAGGAGAGAAGCAGCTACTACAAGAAAGGGTTTAACTATTTGCTCCTATAAAATAATGTTATTAATAACTTATAAAGTTAAATTTCTCTCATATAAAACTGGAACTATGATGCAAACTGCAAAAATAAAAACTATAAAGACTCCAGAAGACCTACTAATAACGTCAGATATCAGATACTTTCCCCCATCAGCTTTGCCCACTTGACCAACAAGACCATCCTGAATAACCAAGCTTTAAAAATACGTTTAAAGAGCATATAATGTAGTTCATATTTCCTTCCTCCATTACTATCAAATCAGGAGATAAACAAAAAGTTGTTTTCCTATAAGATTCAAACATTTTTCACTTGAAATCTACTCTGTTTCCACAGTAACCAGCACTGATGTCACAGAATCTTTGCTGTTCCCATTTAAAAAATACTGAAGATAAAAATGCTTTTATGCATTTATCTAAACAGATGAAGAAAATTGTAAAACAGATTACAAAATATTTTTCCCAAAGTTTATCATCAAGTATTAACCAGCTCTTAAAGCATACATTGAAATAAGAAGTAAGTATACTCCATAGAATAAATAATGGCTCAGGAGACTCTAAGCAACAAGACAGAAATTCAGAAAAATTATATTTAGGTTCTGCAACTTAGAGTCCTCAGTAAGGTTCTTCTCTATTTTCTTCTAAAGGAAAGTCTTGCAGAAAATCTCACCCAAGTCACCCAAAGGGTCCGACATCTTTTGTACCTTTTTTCAAAGGGTGGGGAGACACACTCTTGTTCTGTGGTCCAGATTTTTAAAGAATTAGAGTACACAATACTGAAACTTTTTAAATTTAATTTTTAGACAAGTTATTTATATGCTAGAGGAATTCCTACACAAATGCACAGAAGAGACAAGGTTCCTTGTTCACTGAAGTATTGTTTGTAACTGCAAAAAAAAAAAAATTGGAACCTAAATATCCACAGATAAATAAACCATGAAATAGAGAATTAAAATTAATGAATACGATTAAATGTGTACACATAGATAAAACTCAAAACCAATGTTGAATGAAAAAACAAATCAAGCCACAAATACATAGTTTGAGTCACTTTCTAAAAATTTTTAAATATAGCACTATACCATATATTGTTTATGGAAAAAAATAAATATATATATTATAGGACTATTAAAAAATCAGGAAACATACATACTTACTTCAAGATAGGTGTATATCTAAGGAGGGAGGGAAGAGGAAAAAAGAGAGATGTCAGGAGAACACTAACTGTACAGTAACATTTTATTTCTTTTAAAAAAAGGATTCAAAACAAATATAGCAAATATTATGTATTAGATCTATGCAATGGGCACTTGGGCATCTATTATATTTTCCTCTGTCATTTTTGTAAGTTTGAAATACATTACAATTGTTTCTAATGAAGTATTTTAAGTTGCTTAAGAATTTACTTCCATAGGAAAGGAACTTATTTATTGAATGACTCTGTAACTTTATGCTGGGCACTGTGAAAGGAATCCTCTCAACAACACTGTGACTTAGCAATTATCCCCATTTCAGAGAAGAAATTCAAAGAAGTTTAAAAAAAAAAATTCTTCCAAAATTCTACAGCTAAAAAGTAGTAAAGGAATCAAGATTTCTATTTAAGTCTTTTTATTAAGCCCATGCTGTTTCCTCTATACCAAACTGCCTTTCAACGTTACAGGATAATTCTTATAAAGATCAATCTTTGTTCCCCAGTGGTATAGCCATAGAAAGAAGATGCAAATCAGTCCATATTTTTAAATGATGCTTATCACTTAAAGTAAATCCCTGATATTAGCTCATCTATTCTTATGAGTAAAAAATAACAAGTACAGATTATGTATGGGTTTAAAGGGTTTGGTTTTGTTTGGGAAAGGTGGACTGATAAGCATCGCGTATTTGAGATTTTAAGGTCTGGATTAAACTGGATTTCTGGACAAAAACTAGAGTAACCAAAATAATCAAAACTACAAAAATACATAACTATTCCTTGACATAGCAACAGGAAAAAAAAATGTTTGCTACAGAATAGTCGATTCATCTGAAATTTAATTATACATGGGTCTGAAACCAAGTTATACTGTCAATATTTAATAAGCCCCAGTCACACCGTAAAACAGTGAGTCCCATGCACTAAAGCTTAAAAGAACCACCTGGGTGGCTTGTTTGGAATACAGACTCTTGATTCTCATCTCCAAAGTTGATACAGCTCAGATATGGGGTCCAGGAATCTACATCTGTAACAAGCACCCCACTAACAACCACCAAGGCAATTCTGGTGCAGGGGTGAAAGGACTAGAGGTGGGGATGCATAAGCCTTTATTCCTTCAATATTCACTGAACACCTATAACATGGTTCTAAGAACTGCAGATTCGGTATCAAACAAAATAAACAACAAAGAAAATCCTTCCCTTCGGAATTTATTACATCCAAAAGGTGAGGAGATAGAAAACAAATATATGACATCAGCTGGTGTTAAGTGCTACAGAGAAAAATAAAACAGGTTAAGGGAAATGAAAGCCGGGGTTGCCATTTTACAAAAGAACATTCAGGCAAGCCTTCTCTAATAAGGAGACATTTGAACAGAGAACTGAAAGAAGTGGCTATCTAGGAGAAGAGGTGAAAACATTATTAGGAACTTTCTCATTCCTTGAAATAATTTAAGGTGTTGTTCCTTTTACTATAGAAGAGAGAAAAACACTTAGAGTGCTTACTCTATACTAATGACTATATAATCCTCAAAATCACTTTGTGGGATTAGCTAAGAGTTTCCTTATTTGTATAAAGGAGGACACTGAGGTTTAGATTAAGCAGTTTGCTTAAACAAAATTTAACATTTTGTAAGTAATCAGATCACGACGTACACCCAGGTCTTTGTAATTGTCAGATTCATCATTTTCCAACTATGCACGTTCGTTAAACAAACTCAGAAGTGAATTCTTATGTGCTCAAGATTTTTAGAAAGCTTAAAAAAAGTTAACAAAAATACAGTTTGTTTAAAAGCAGAGAAGTTTATTTCACGTCTTTATAACAAATCTTGGCAACAGCTATTTTTCTCTTTATTTTTTCCAAAAATCTCCTTGTCAAAACTTAATGATTTATAGTCAGCAAATCATTTATACAGTCCCCCAATATTTGGGAAACCATTTTTTCTTCATAAGCTATGTAGAAGGGCAGGTTTTAAAACTGCAGACTTTTAAAACATAAGATGCAATAAAATTATACTTTCCCATATTTAGTAAGATATGCATATATATGTAAATAAATGTGCAACTCATTGTTTCATATTCACTGATTCCAACAAGGCTCAGTACACCTATACAATGTGTCATGAATTGAGGAAGGTTCCCCACAGTACCTACTTCAAACTAGTAATCAGAGGGCAAGGCACTATGCTAGATACTAAAGTAGTACAATTTGCTACTAATAGTCCTTACTCTCAAAGTTCTGACACAAACAAGTATAAAAGGACAGTACAAAGAAAAAGAGCTATACTGGATTATTTAAACTAGGATTATCAGTGAAGACACCCTGGAGAAGGCTGTATCCATGAGACTCAGATTAAGCTAACCTTAAAAGTTTAGGCTAAGAATGCTAGGCATTATCCTGAGGAGCCATGGAAAATTCTGGCAGAGTGATAGGATCAAAGCTGTGCTGCAGAGATAAACTGAAAGTGATGAGTGAGTAAGAAGTATAATGAGAGTCTAAAAACAGGGAAATCAGATATAAGGCAAATGGAAGAGCCTGAATGTAAGGTGAAAAGCCCAAAGTCAAGATGTGACAGTAAAAATAGAAAGCGATGCATGCAAGAGCTAGCTAGTTCTTCAACATCCTTCTTTGGAGTAGGCAACAGATAACACTAAATTATTCCGTATACATTCTATTTTCTATAGGCCTTTATAAAGCGACAATGTACTAAATTTCCACCTCCAAAAGTATTGTTGGTACTGACTCCAAGGTTTTGTAACACAGCAATGGGGAATCCAACAAAACCAGAGTACATACGTTGCCTCGATTTAGGCAAATAGTTTAACCATTCTCTTTGTGGCCCCCAAATTAACTCTGTAGTAAGTTAAAAGATATTAAACTCATAGAAGAGCTATTGAAATTTGGGATAACCAGTTAACAAAGGAGTTATTTTTTTAAAAAATACATACAAGTTTAAATTTAGAATAGCATTTTCATGACAAATCTCAAATAGGTATCTGCCAAGACTCTGGAAATAAGACACTAAGTTCCACTTTGCTCCAGCTCTCAACCTCAAATGACTTGTTACAGCTGCAGTTTAAAAAAAAGGAAAGGAAAGTAGAGCATATACTCAAATCCCAACCTTGGCTCAATACAGGCAAAATTCTACTAAGAGAGCAGTTGTAAAAAAAGAAATAGTGCCAAAAAGAAACAAATAAACATCCTTCCAGCTAGATAAAATGTGACTAATTTGAAAAAAACAAATGGGATAAGAGAGTCAGAGGTTCTCACTATACTCTCCTTTTGTCCTTTCCTAAGTTTGGCAATTTTAGAGTACGTGTCAGGATTCCTTGTGGCAGAGAAATACACATGCTCAAAAATAGGGGCAGGGAACACACATCTTTACCGTTTTTAGTCACATTTGGGGGACTATTCAGTTTTTCTAGGAATTATTCAGTTATTTAAATCAATTCTTTGCTCTACTTGGCTACAGGAAAACTCATATTCCTTTTTTTAGTAAACATGCTCTAACACATTTGATTTTTCAATTGTTTCATCTAATTGCTTTCAAATACTTTTTAAGCATCCCTTTTAGAAATATTCTTAGAAAGCAGGAACAAGGGCTTTAACTAAAGCTTCCCAACATACTGCCTATCTTTCTATCTTCAAACAAGTGGTATATCCTACAACTCTGCTAAGACCCACCCATTCTTCAAGGATTGATAAGCCCAACCTCCCCCATGAAGTCTTGCTCAACAATATTAACACACATTACTTTCTACTTCTGAAATTATAAACTTAATGATAAACTTTACTCACAAATATGCATAAGGTCTATCTGATCTCCCATCTACATAAAAGCTTAGAAACAGGGATCTGTTCTACACTTTTCTATGTAGGTATTAATTACAAGCAACAGAGAAGAAGCCCTTTTACAAGGTAGGTGCTCAATACAGCAACATAACATCAAGGGGACAAAAAAGGTAGTTCTTTGTCCAAGTATGGTCCTCCATCTGCCTGTCCTACTCCATCTCTTTACTCCCAAAAGAAAACTAATCTCAGCCCCTTCACGTTCTCCTTTACCCTTGAGAAGGAATAACTAACTTCCTTTGTACGCTCAATACACGTCAGATGTTTTAAGACATTATTTTAACCTTAAATTTCTAAAGTAGATTTTTTTGTTAAGGAAGCCAAAGCTTGGTGGTGGTGGTGATTTGAACCCAGCTCCTCAGCTTGGAAACTTCTACCACACTACTGGGCACTGAAGCAGATGCCCATACTCTGGCATTATAAAGAGACAGGAATAAATATTCAACATCTCACAAAGAATTTAAAACAATAAAAACAGAAAAAGAGAAAAGAAACTCCCAACAGCATACCTAAATATTCAAAAGAGACTAGCACTAAGTTAATAAGTTGAGAGTTGCCAATTTATTTAAGAAAAACACCCATATGGAACCATTTTAAATATTTTTTAAAACAAACTATTCTATTTTTTATATACTAGTATACTATTTTTAAAATAATAATATACAAATAATAAATATAATAAATATACCATTTTTAAAACATACTATTCATATGTTTGTTAAAAAACAGACATAAAAAAGAATTTCTTGTATACAAAAGAGTTTTCACAAAGATAAAAGAAACACTGAGAGCTGGTCAAAGAATACAAAAATGCAATTTAAAAAAGAATTCACGTTCAATTACCATATTAAAATTTCAACATCAACTGTAATTGAAGAAATGCAAATGAAACAAACAGTGAGATCCCCATTTTTCCTATGTGTTGGCATTTATTTTTAATTAACACCCACTTGTGAACAAGCACAAATCTAACCTTAATGGAGACAGAATAAATGGATACAACCTTTTTGAATGGATTTGCTGATGCGTGTCTTCAATTTTGAAAATGTACAGGCCATCTGACACAGAAATCTACTTTTAAGACCTTACCCTATAGGTCAAGGTTTATCTATAAAGATGCTTAGCTAGCATTATTCACGAGAAACAATTCCATAACCAAAAGGAAGATTAGTTAAGTAGTAGAATAATGCCATTTAAAAAATCATGTTGTAGAGATTTAATCATATAGAGAAATACAATATGAAATGAAAAAGTAAATTACAAAATTACAGTAAGATCCTAATCTAGGAAAAATTAAACTATGCATTTTAAAAAGGATGTATAAAATGTTAGCAGTGGTTACCACTAGTTGGTATGATTTCTACTCTCTTCTTTTTTCCTTTATTTGTATTTTCCAAAGTGTCTACAAAGATTTACTGCTTTTGGAATTAAATTTTAAACTTTTATAACAAAGCATAAATTACCGTATTACTCAATTAGGTTAGGAGCTGTGATCACAAGTCCTGTTAAATCACAAGTTTAGCTGTAACTTAAAAGGCAGTAAATTTCTGTCTTAATATCCAGTTGTAAGACATTTGTTATCTGGTACATTGCTCAACCTTCACAAGAACTTTTAGCCTACTTCAGAATTTTTTGAGAAACAATATCCAAGTGTATGCAATAAAAAGCTTCTTGACTCTAAACAAAAATTCCACATAGCCTGCTCACATTGTCAAATCTATCTTAAAATTAAAGGGCTATAAAACAGCATTTTCTGATGATTAATAACTGTTTTTGTCAAAAAAACTAAGAAGAGGGGTGATTTTCGTGTCAAAATTTCTCTCCAACTTATCATTCAAAATTCAACTTCCCCCCCACCATTTCAATAAAAGTGAACTTAATCCAGCTTTTAATATCTCATAAACCCATTCATTCAAATACAAAAAGAGCAGCTCGCTGAATGTGCCAATTTCACCCCCTTTACAGAGTTTCTTTGTAGAAGGCTTTAAAGTTTCTAAAGTGCCTTCATAGATTATTATCTATTTAATAACCCAAAAAAAGACCTACAAGCTTGCTAGGGTAGATATTAACCATCAGGAAGGAAAAAATGTTATTCCATTCTGAAGGCCATAGGAAGTTTACAGTACTCAAAATTAAGTCTTCAGTTAAAATAAGTACGTTCTTATCACTACCCATGACTCTTCTATAAATGACTATTACATGAAGGGGAAAAAAAGCTTTTTATGGGATTCACGATTAGTGTGGTTTCAAGTCAATCACTTTTTTAGGCATTCTTGTGCATAAGAGACGTAAATTAGATTTTGTACCTTTACTGTTTGAAAACCCAATGTGCTCTACTGGAAAACTGCCATGACCTTAACTAAGAAATTAATTCACATTGAATCCTGTAACTGAAAGACTATTTTGCCACATGATTAAATGATTCTCTAAAATGAAAGTTTATTAAAATAAAGATAGCTGACAAGCATGAATGCTTGTTTTTATCTTATAAAAACTGAACAAAACGGGCTTCCCTGGTGGCGCAGTGGTTGAGAATCTGCCTGCTAATGCAGGGGACACGGGTTCGAGCCCTGGTCTGGGAGGATCCCACATGCCGCGGAGCAGCTAGGCCTGTGAGCCACAACTACTGAGCCTGCACGTCTGGAGCCTGTGCTCCGCAACAAGAGAGGCCGCGATAGTGAGAGGCCCCCGCACCGCGATGAAGAGTGGCCCCCCCCCTTGTCACAACTAGAGAAAGCCCTCGCACAGAAACTAAGACCCAACACAGCAAAAAATAATTAATAAACTCCTACCCCCTACATCTTCTTTAAAAAAAAAAACAAAAACTGAACAGAGACCTTTTAAATCACTTATTCTAAAAATTAAATGTTTAGTTCAAAATCTCTTAAATAACCACATATTATAGTAATAAGTACCATCAAATAGAATGTTTGCCATTGGGTTAAGCATTTTAATCACATTTAATACAATAACTAATCATGAACACGTTATCAGCATTTTACAGATAAAGTTAAAAATTTACCCACCATCCTCACCCACATTAAACCTTTGTCCACATTATAGGGAAAAAAAATTAGAAGAGACTTTCTGATTGCAAATATACACATATATAATAGAACAAGTAGTCAAACTGGCACATTCTTACATACATATTACTGTGTCTTACAATTTACAATTTACAAAACACTTGTACCCTATCACCTCATTTGTTCCCCCTACAGCCCTTATGGGATTATCATCACTACTGTATGTGAGGGGTTTCAAGCTCAAAGAGTTTAAACCAAGTCACTCAGCTTTTGATTCCTCATTCTTTTTCCACTACACGATCTTGATTCCCTGTGATTAAAGAAACACTACCCCCACAATCAGAGTATTACACAATAAGCAGGTAAAATGCGCTACAGAGCATAGATAAATAACGTCAGTTACACATTTCCCCAAGTTATTAGTTACTGCTTATTTTGATGCCAATCACAGAAATACAAGTTATACAAAGAATTTTATTAAACTGGTACCTTAGCAAGGGAATCCCCTAGATTCTACTTGTATTGCCCAGATTAACCCCAAAGCCTCCTTTATTAATTCTTCTACTTCTTTCTACAGTATCCATCTTTTGCCTTCCTACTTTAAAATTTCCCACTCCACTGAGTGACCTGCCCTATCTTTACTTTTTAACTGTCCCATCTTCTCATTAGTATGATTTCAGACTTCATTCAACAAAGTTTTACCCAGTCATCTCTAATGATATGTAATAATTTGCAATGAAGAAAGGCCCCTACCCTCCTCCAAGTCTGGTGAGGAGCAGTAAGAGTACCTCTGAGTAGTTTCTGTGACTGTAGACCAGTCACAATCACTCCCTTCAATGGGAATAACTTAATTCCCTCACAGGAAGGTTTTAAGAATAAAATCAAAGCAAGGTGTTTAAAGTGCTTTATAAAGTATCAAGTATTATCCTACTGACATATTTTCAGGTTGGTCTTTTTTTCTGGATATCCACTTTTAAAGCTATGAAGAAAACCCTCAATAGTTCTTCTGTGGGTGGTGAAAAAGAGTAAAGGATAGGAAGAAACTTACATGAGTAATGAATTAATTGGGGGATCAAGTTTAGTTATTCTATATTCACATCTCTCTTCCTTAAGTTAAATAATACCCAAAAGAGTAAACAATACAACCATAAAATGGCTAGACAATCAGAATATGTTTACACTTAAAAAAAAAAAAAGAAAAAAAGAAAAACTGTTTCCCTGCACCCACTCTGGAAAAAACTCCTTCTGTAAAGCTATAAATCACTATTACAAAAAAGTTTAACTTCTATTCCCATCCCTTACATTTCTGGCTCTTTGACAGCCTGCCAAACAGTTTTGCTTACAATCCTGTGTGTCAAAAAGGTCTTCCAATTGAGCATAAACAACTTTTTAAAATGTATCTTACTACTAGGTCTCACAATTTTAAATATGTCTTGAACTCCAGCATCAAACTACATGACAGTCCTCCAGGTATACTCTTAGCAGCTGCTTAATAGCAGATGAATGGAAAAGACACAATTTTGGAAACAGTCTAACAATTTCAAAAACGTTACTTTCACTTGTGAATACTCAAAAACTTTATCCTAAAGTTAAAACACAGAGGTAAACTAAAAATGAATCCGAAAATAGGTGCCTTGGACTTAAGGCCAGAATCTCATTTTAACTCATGGTTTATTTGCCCTATAATAAGTACTGCTTTACTGTAAGGAACCTCTTTCTTCCCCAAATAAAGAATTTCAAAGGATTTCAAAACACTTTACTAAATACTTAATCACATCCACAGATTCTTAGCATCCGACAAAGTCATTAGAATAGAAGAGTTCATAAGTGCTTTATAAAGGTCTTACAATGTAACCCTAGAAAGCGTAAGCACTTCTCTTTAAGAGACACAAAGCATCTTCCTAAGACTAAACTACTAGAGTGGCACCTGACTCACCCCAACTCAACTCTTATGACTTTATCCAGAAAGCAGAGGGAGACAAAGAGTTTCTACAGCCAAAATCAGATGAGTCCCTACTCATTCACAGCCTGTTTGCTCTTACTTTAAACACAAATCTCAAAAAGTTCACTTGGTTTTTAATGTATTAATCGGTGACTCAGAGCAAATGAGCAGGGAGAGGGACTATTTTAGGCAGTCGTTTGATAGGAATGGCTATCAAGTGAAGGACTAACTCCACACACACACACAAAGACAAAAACCTGTGAGTAGCAGACGAAGCATTTAATAAATGATGACCCCTATTTATCAAGTCTTAAGAATAGCATCTCGGGGCTTCCCCGGTGGCTCAGTAGTTAAGAATCTGCTTGCCAATGCAGGGGACATGGGTTTGAGTCCTGGTCCGGGACGATCCCACATGCCGCAGAGCAACTAAGCCTGTGCGCCACAACTACTGAGGCTGCGCTCTAGAGCTCGTGCTCCACAACGAGAGAAGCCACCGCAATGAGAAGTCCACCACCACAATTAAGAGTAGCCCCCCTCGCCGCAACTAGAGAAAGCCCACATGCAGCAACAAAGACCCAACTCGGCCAATAAATTAATTAATTAAAAAAAAAAAAAGAATAGCATCTCTTCTCACTGTGCCACAGCCTAAAAACGATGTTCATAACCCTGAGTCATAAAGCAATGCTTTTCCTAATAAGGCAAACACGTAAAACGCTTTGAAACTACATCTAAAACGGCATAAGTAGATAAGTAAATAAATACGCACAACCCTCCCTCTCCAGGGTCCAAAAGAGCTAAATTAACCAATCCATCAGCATTCCAGAACAACTTATTACTTGAGAATTCCAACCAGAATAGGTCTAAGGCAAACCTCTCTCCTCTGGCAGCATTTTCTTCTGTGTAAACAGTTCTGTCAAGTGCTTTGGTTGGCAAGCAATAATAAAATCAGCTTTATTTCCTGTTCTTTTTCCCTTAGCAAAACTTACAGTTTGTCATCACCTCTGACATACGTTCCACACGTCCAAGGTCTACCATGAATGACGAAGTACATTTCACATAAACTTTTCTTTTAAAGTGAGTCTTTTATCAAAATGTTTTACATTTTACCTCACAAAACCTTTATCAGATTGTGGAGAGAAATTTGAAAAACACAGTTCACACTTAGTATAGTTAATAAACTCTTATCTATGCCATGACCATACTTACCTAACCGTAGGCTTTTACTATTTATAAGCCTTGGAAAAACTTTATGTCTTTAAGTAACATCAAAATTCTCAATCAGGATTTCAGGCGTTCAATTCACACCACAGTGAAGGATCAAATGCTAAACTCCTAAAAATAGGGCGTTGTGAGTGAGAGGGACACACAACACTCCGCCGCCAAGGCAAATGCGTCTTCCAGGGGGCAGGGGCGCTCCTTGTAAACGTACAGTAGGAGCTCACATTCAGCAGAACCGGGGAGCGAAGGATCAGGTGACTTCACACCACCGACACTTTCAGTCCGATCGGGCCTTACTGTGATCTCAATATTAGTAAACAGCTCATAACTCCAGTTTTGACAATTAAATCTGAACTTGCATCCTAAACACGCGCTATCCGCATGAATGGGTTCGGCAACCGAGGGTCCCCGGAATCCGAGCCCCCGGACACAACCCTGGCCTGCGGACCGCGGTTCCCTCCTGGAAGGGTGTCTGGAGAACCTTCCAACCTGGCAGCGAGGTGTCTCCTCCCCCCGCGAGCTGCGCGTCCTCCTCCTCTGCTGGGCCCATCACGACCTGGTTAACCCTTCCTCCCTTTCCGCGCGAAGGACAGAGAACAGCGAGTGCCGGCCGGGTGACAGGTCGCCCGGAGCTCCCTAGGACCTCCCCGCGCCGCCGCCAACCTCCCCGCGCCCCGGGTCTGCGACCCCTGCTCCAGGCCGCCCCCTCTGGGGGGGAGGACGCCGCTACAGCCACGCGGCGGGCGGGAAGGCAGGGGGCCGGGCCGGGCGCAGACGCGCGCGCCGCCCGTGCACCCGACAGCTGCGGGAGCTGCGGCCGGAGGACCGCCCTTTCAGGCCGCGCGCCGCGGGAGCTCGGGGGCGCGGCGGGGGCTAGGCGCGGCGGCCAGACGCGGCGGCTGGAGGAGAGCCGACCCAGCGGCGGACGACGACCCCACAGCCTGCGGCCGGTGCCAGCGAGCCCGAGCGGCCCGCGCCCTCTCCCCACCCGGGCCCTGCAGCCTACACCTCGCCGGCCCGTACCTAGGAGGGTTGTGGACGAGACGTGGTTAACCCCGGTGTTTGGGTCAATGGTTCGCCTCCGGCGCCGCAGCCCCTCGTGCGACTGCTGCCTCCGCGCTGCCTCGTCCCCCTCCGCCATCTTGTACCGATTTAAAATTAACTCCCCACTGACGTCAAACGCCGCCGCCGCTTTATCAACCTCCCGGGAGCCGGCGGGGCGCCGGCGGGTCCTAGTGCCGCCTTCACCAGGGCCTCCTTTTCCTCCCCACGCCCTCCCTTGTCCCGCCCCTCGGCGCCCTCGCTCCGCCTCCGCCCTGCTTGCCTTGCAGCCTGCCGCTCGGTTTTCCCAGGCTTCCACCTTGGGGAGAAATTGGGCGGCGCCTCCACCGCAATCGTCTCACACTCCTACCGCCGTAAGCCCAGGACCACACCCCCTTAGCGCTGAGCGGGTCTGTGTAAAAGCCGAAGGGCTCTCCAGAGAACCAAGTCCCTCCTTCCCAATCGAGTAACCCAATTCTCTTTGCAGCTCTTCTCCATAATCGTTGACTCGTGCACTGCACGTGAGGTTGCTTTCATGCTCCTTTCCTTCTCTCCTTTTTACCTCCTCCTCTGCTATTCTCCCCCCTCCCTCCTTCGCTCCCCCCCCCCCCGCCCCGCACTCCCAAGCTATTGCTGGTGCCCTGCTTTTCCTTTTGATCTTTCTTTGCACAGGTCTCTAATATTGTTTCCCATCTAGAGACCATCCTATGCTTTGTTTGGCATAGCTTCCTTCTACTTATGAGGCCCTCCTCCTGTCTTCTTACCGTGCATACCCTTCCTCTGCTGCTCCTAGCCCCTTACAGGTTCAAACCAGAAAGCACTCTAATCAGAAAATGAATTGTAGCTGGTCCTTTCCTAACTGTGATGAACCTTCTTGTGGGAATCCAGTGACATCCTATAGAAAGTTCAGGTCACTTTTAAAAATAAATATCTGCCTGTGGAAGCTTCTGTGAAACATGGCCCCTATTCTTTTGGATTTTTTCCATTATCACCAGCTGCACTAGAAATTCCTTCTCTCTGGTAAAGGCATGTGTCCAGGTGTCCAAATCGCTGCCTTGTGCAGGTCTTCTCACAGACTTTCATCCAGCATGACCTCTGGAAAAGCACTGTGTGTCACCAAAGCTTGCAAGGTGCCATTCTAGAGGGGTTTTGGAGGCTGTTTATTCATCTTTTTTCTGTATTCATGGAAAGGGATTTGGAGCTCCTCCCGGACTTCCTAAGTCCCTGCATCCTGGTTTGATGCCCCGGGACAACCTAAGCCCCAAGCCATAAGCCCTGCTTGATGATGGATTTCCTTTCATAATCTCCCTATGAGGCATCTATTTAATATTGCCACAGTCTGCTTTATGCAGGGTATCATCTAAGGTGTGAGACAAGATGCAAAGATGAGTATTTTTGCCATCAAAGAATAAACTTCCAGTTACAAGTTAGCAGTTAACTTAGCCCTGAGCACACCCCATTAGGGACCCCCAGAGGGTTAAGGCTGCACTACTAGTCAAGTGACCTCCTAACCAGTGTCCGTTCCACTATCAGACAGTTTATTCCATATGCTACTACAGTGCCCTGACAGGTCCAAATCTCCTGACTCCAAGGAGTGTAAAGAAGCCAAACGCAAATACAGTCAAGAGATTGAGCGTTGTCCCATGGTCACCTCAAATCCCTATGTTTAAAAGGCCTTCCTCCATTTTCCCCCGTCAGCCATCCCTCTTCAATTTCTTATCACAGTGAAACCTCAGTGTTACTGCAGACTTCTCCCTCCCTCTACACCCATCAAGTCCCAGTGAAGTCAATTCTGACCTCTAAATTTCCCTCCAGCTCACCTCCTCTCCATCCCCTCAGCTTCCCTCTTGATTCAGACCCCATTATCTCCCACTGGACTTATTACAACAACCTCCCTGCTGTTCCCCCTTCTCCTGTGGGTCCTCCACACAGACTGGCTTGAGTTTTCTTAGATGCAAATCTATTCATGTGATTTCTCTGCTCAGGATAAAGTCCAAGCTCTTCAAAATAGTTGACAAGACCTTTCATGATTTGGGCCCTACCTATGCATCAAGCCTCATTTTTCACTACTCTGTCATTTATTCCTTTATTCTTTCATTTAACAAATGAATTTTGACACTGTTGTGTGTGCTGAACAGACAAGGACAAACAAGACAGACAAAATTGGTTTCCTTGGTTTTTGTTTCTTTCCACACCCACACAGGCCGCCCCACCACAAAAAAGTGAGCATCCAAGAGCTCAAATATCTGTCTTGTTCAGGCTATATCTCCAGCACCTAAGCCAGTGCCTAGTACATAACAGGGTCGCAAAAAATAGTTGTGGAATAAATGAATGAATAAACGAATGAATGAATGGGTTACAACCTGATTCTACCACTGATTCACCTAATGTTTCTAAACTTCCAGGTCCTCATTTTTATAACTAACTATATAACAGGATTCTTATGGGATCAAATCAACATATTGAGAGCATGTTCTTGGCTCTAAAATAGCCAACATTTATGGAATGTTTACTGCTTAAAGTACTTTACATATGGTAAGTCATTTAATCCTAACAGTAATCCTAAGTGGTAAATGCTAATGCTATTCTCATCTTACAGATAGAGAAACTGAGGCACCAAGTGGTGAAAAACTTGCCTAAGTGGCAGGACTGGCATTTGAAGGCAGGCAATCTGGGTCCAGATATTATGCTCATATCCACCCTAATAGTGTTCAGCTTATAGACTGTGGTTTTTTTGTCTTTGTTCATTTTTTTCGGTACACGGGCCTCTCACTGTTGTGGCCTCTCCCGTTGTGGAGCACAGGCTCCGGACGCGCAGGCTCAGCGGCCATGGCTCACGGGCCTAGCCGCTCTGCGGCATGTGGGATCTTCCCAGACCGGGACACGAACCCACGTCCCCTGCATCAGCAGGCAGACTCTCAACCACTGCACCACCAGGGAAGCCCAGCTTATAGACTGTGAATTCCTGGAGGGCAGAATCCATAGCTTATCCAAAGCCAGGTCTTTGGGATTCTGCTTTCAGTTAATGTAAATTGTATTAAAAGCTATTTCTACCAAATAAACAACTTAAAAATTTTTTAAATCCTATTAATAATTGGGCAAAGACATCCACAGGCAATTCACCAAAAAGAATTATCAAAGTGGACCTTAAACATGAAAAAAGGTTCAGTTTTACTCATAATAAGAGAAATGCAAATTAAAACAACACTGAGACACCATTTCTCACCCGTCAGGTTGGCAAAAATTCAAAAGCTTACGATTACACTCTGTTGGCAAGGATATGGGGGAATGCAGGCACTCTCCTACATTGCATTCTCGCTGGGAATGCAAAATGGTATAACCCCTATGGAGAAGAACTTGGCAACATCCAACAAATTTCATTCCCATTTACACTTCGACATGCCAATCTCACTTCTGGGCATTAACCCTGAAGATACAACTCCAATAATCAAAAAAAATTTTTTTTGCATAAGGTTATTACTGCAGCATTATTTGCAGTTGCAAAATATTGGAAACTATCTAAATATCCAAGTGTAGGTGATTGGTTTTAAATAAACTATGATAATTTCTCATGATGAGCACTTTTTAACTGTAAAGAAAGAAGAGGAAGATCTCTATGAACTGATATACAGTGATTTCCAAGAGACATTCTTAAGTGAAAAAGCCAAACTGCAAAGAGCCTATGTAGAGCCTACCTTTTGTGTGAGAGGAATAAGGAAACATACAATATCTACTTGCCTATCCAAAAAGAAACTCGGCGAGGTTAAATAGTAAAGTTCGTGGCCTCCAAGGAGTTGGGAGTGGGGGGAATAAGATAGAAGTAACACAGAACACAGTACACCTTTTTATGTAGTGTTGACTTTTGGAAACATGTTCTACATGATAAAAAAATAAAATTAAATCAACAAGAAAGGGAAGGGGGTACTAAAACTGAAAGCAAACCAAATAAATGTTAACAGTATTTAAATGAATAACAGAACCAAACTGAAGAGGGAAGAAAAGAAAGCCAACTAATCCAAGTAACCTACAAACATAGTATTGAACTACAAATATTTCTTGGTCCTGGTCAGGGTGGAGGGAGAACAGCAAACAAGTCCTGAACTCTTTTTAGTAGGCTTGTTTTTGTAGAGGTATGGGCAAAGCAATTCTGAACCTATTTTCAACGTTTTATAGAAGTAAACAAATGAGTAAGTGTGTTTTACTGTTGAGAGCCAGCGTTCTTGATGGGAAAGAAGGGACATACAAATAACAAAAGGGGGAGGTAAGATAAACTATATGGGATGGACTAAATTGGAGGTATTGATACTGACCAAAGGTTTCTAAAATATGTATAAATATGTGTGTGTATGCAAGTGTAAACATTCACGTATATGTGTTGCATATGTACAGATGTGTATATACATGCATATATTTCCTAGCTCTGTCCACAAAAAAGGCCTAAGCAAAGACACCCGGGTAGTAATGATCATACCTAGTGCCCACTCTTGATCTCTAATACTATTCCCTTCTAAAAAGAAGTGGAGTCATTGGAGAAAGGGCTAGTTCCAGAGCTGGGGTAGGGTGGGTACAAGGCAAACCATGAGCATCATCTCTGTGGCAGAAATTAAGGAGGTAGTCCAAAATATGATCGAGCCTACCTCAGAGAGACTTTCTTTCTGAGTCTTCTAGGGAAGGAAAGCACAGGGTACTGGGGATATGAGATGTGACTGGAACAAACCCTAGGATCTTTTTCACCTTCATGGAAATGGTGTAATATAGAAGGAATCTTCTCCCCTGTAAGAGCTAGAGATTTGAGTATCTATTAATGGAAACTATTACCTTGATTTAGGGGCATCAGATGGATAGGGCAGGGTGAGAGTAGGGGAACAGGTAAACAAATATAAAACAGTGACCACCATAGAAAAGACGTTGAATATTGCTGTGGCTAAAAGATAAAATGCTCTCTGAGGATGAAAAAGGTTGTGTTAGGGGCAAACTGCATCTTTGTAGACCTTAACCTTTCAGTGATGTGTTTACTGGAAGTATAATTTAAGGTAACCACCATGTTTGCATACCATTGCTCCTTTGTGTGAAGAGATGTGCTTTTTTGTCCAAGAATGGTTGACAGAAGATGAATGAGCCATTTCCAGAAGGCTATGTGAGACCAGATCTGGGCACAGGCAGGACTGCTTCAGGGGCCAGTAGACAAAAAGAAGAACAAAGCTGGGAAATTCCCTGGCAGCATTGAGAGCACTAGTGAGCTTAATCCAATCATAGGCATCTCTTGGTGGACTTTGCAGGCTCCTTTCATTGACCTCGGGGGCAGTGGCCACTGATTGATCCCAGAAGTTGTACAGTGACTGTGGCTAACAAACCGATTTGCCACATTGGCTTTGGCTTTCTTTGGGATTACCATTTTGAGGGAGGGGCCAAAGAGGAAATTTTTTTGCAAGGAAGGAGGGAAATCAAAGTTCTTGCTGGATTAGCTGTGAACAAGAAGAGGGACACTGGGGCTTCCCTGGTGGCGCAGTGGTTGAGAGTCCGCCTGCCAATGCAGGGGACACGGGTTCGTGCCCCGGTCCGGGAAGATCCCACATGCCGCGGAGCGACTGGGCCCGTGAGCCATGGCAGCTGAGCCTGCGAGTCCGGAGCCTGTGCTGCGCAACGGGGGAGGCCACGACGGTGAGAGGCCCGCGTATCCCAAAAAAAAAAAAGAAGAGGGACTCTGAATTATTGATTGGCAGGGAAATTTTATTTATATACAAAGCTGATATGCCAGGGTCATTGAATTACATCTTATAAAGGAGATCAAATCATGAACATCAAGGGTTCCTTGAGGCTAATACTAGTAGCACCCCGGACGTGGGTGCATGCCTCTCTGACACAGCCGTGCTGAACTCATGTTGAAAATTGTGGACATCTTGAAAGGCACTTGCTCCATATGGAACACTGTGGGCAGATGGGTTTCCATCCAGCGTGCTGCTTAATATTAGGTGTCCATTGTTCTCTGAAGCAAGGGACAGCTGTCCCTCATGAATGTGAGAGGGAAATAATAACCCTTCCAATCCATATTCATCCTCAGATGTAATTATCTGAACTGGGTACATGAGCATCAGTGTCACTTAGTGAAAAGAACACCAACTCTGGAGTTCAAACCCCAGCTATGCCACTTGGTTTTACGACCCTGAGAAAGTTAAGTAACCTCTTCGATCCTCAGTTTCCTCTGCTGTAAAGTAAAGGTCTCTTCCTAGCATTTTTTCATGATTACAGATAATATAGATAAAGTATTTAGCCCAGGGGCTGGCACATGGCAATAAATGATAACCATCATGATTATTACTCCAATCAAGTCTAAGAAGAAACTGAAGAACGAGAGCATAATTAAAAATGATAATACCTGTTCATAATTTCATTTAATCTATAAAATACCTCTATGAGGCAAGCATTATTGGTACCATCAGCCTTTTACAGAACAAGAAACTGGGGCTTTAAAAGGTGGCATAATTTGTTCAAGCCCACATGATTAGTAAATTGAGGAGTTGAGATCTAAATGCAGCTCTGTCTGCCTCCAGAGTCTATTTTCTTAACTGTCTAGCTCCGGATAACACATGGTCTAGGGGCTAGATGCTGGAAACGTTATAATCATAAGAACCATTTATGCTGACCACTAAGTAGCTAGAAACAGCTTCTGGATATCCAGGAAGCTGTTTCAGGTAGCTGGAGTGGAGGTAAACATCACTCAAAGTCCAACCCAAGAGACTTCCCTGGTGGTGCAGTGGTTAAGAATCCGCCTGCCAATGCAGGGGACACGGGTTCAAGCCCTGGTCTGGGAAGATCCCACATGCCACGGAGCAACTAAGCCCGTGCACCACAACTACTGAGCCTGCGCTCTAGAGCCCACGAGCCACAACTACTGAAGCCCATGCGCCTAGAGCCCGTGCTCCACAACAAGAGAAGCCACTGCAATGAGAAGCCCGTGCACCACAACGAAGAGTAGCCCCTGCTCACCGCAACTAGAGAAAGCCCACGCGCAGCAATGAAGACCCAACACAGCCAAAAATATACATAAATACGTAAATAAATAAATTTATTTTAAGAAAAGTCCTGCACAAGTGTACCCATGAGCACCATGACAAGCACTCTCCTTGATGCAATGGAAACATTACTTGCTGACCGACTTCTATGGAATCCAAGGGTGTCTTGTGGTCACTAAAATAGTCTAGTAGTGGGAGTAACAAAAATCCCAATTCGTGAACTGAACTTGCTTGAGAACATTTTGAGAAGTAGATAGTGATTGGTTTTTAAATTAAGATCAGCATACAAAAGAACACTGGCGAGGGCTTCTCTGGTGGCGCAGTGGTTGAGAGTCCGCCTGCCGATGCAGGGGACACGGGTTCGTGCCCCGGTCCGGGAAGATCCCACATGCCGCGGAGCGGCTGGGCCATGAACCATGGCCACTGAGCCTGCGCGTCCGGAGCCTGTGCTCTGCAACGGGAGAGGCCACAGCAGTGAGAGGCCTGCGTACTGCAATGAACACTGGCGAGAACTCTTTAGGAACTATACTATATTCAATAACACCTTTTCAAAAATAACGATGAGGGAGTGAATGTAGCCACTAGGATACCGAAAATGTGCTAGAAGCTTGAAGCAAACACTGCCATGTGCTTTCAACTCCTCTGAGAACAGGGCAGTGAATGATATCCACCCCAGACAGCCCATCCAGACACACCTAACAGCCCCCTGTATTACAGCCCCCCGCATTACTCCCGCCCTCAGGAATGCCTTTGAAGTCAGTGGGAAAACCATGTTTCACAGAAGGAACTACACATCTTAGCCTCTTTTAAGATTAAGACAATATCCACTTTGGCCTTGTTAAAATCAATATATTGTATTTGTAACTGGAGAGCAGCGAAATCTTTCTTTCTATCTCACACCCAAGCTTAATTCCAAACTCCCCAAAACTAGCTGGCTAGTTGGCAGGCAAAATACTCCACCTTGATGATACCCTTAGAATTAATTGTCCCTGTTGTAACCTACTTAATCCTTGGATTCACTGCCACCAGTGTAGTTTCATCGTCGTATTTTGACTGTTAAAGCTGCACCTCACCTCAAACACTTACCCCCAGCCCAGTGCCATTTCTCCACACCCCCAATCTTCTTGAGGTCTGTCTTCAGGTATAAACACTCAGAAAGTGAGTTCCTTCTTTCTTTTCCCATGACAGTTCCTTGCTCAAGCTGATATATCTGCAGGTGATACCACTGCCACCTGGTCTGACTGGTGAATATTTATCTTTCAAGCTTGTCCTGATCACCCTCTAAGAAGGTGAGCTATTATAAGACATAATGAAATGATTGTTATTTTAACATTCAGTTTTGGGGTAATTTGTTATAAAGCAATAGATAACCAGACCACATGCCCAGAGCGTACTACCGATGTGTGAACATGAACATATATACATAGAAAAGTATAAACTAATATCAATACATAACAATAATAAACATTGAATTCAGGACAGTGGTTACCACTCTGGTATAGTTACTTGTTTGCTTTTGCTGTCTTGAGCAGTGGGTTTGTTTTTTAATAGATCTTTATTGGAGTATAATTGCTTCACAATACTGTGTTAGTTTCTGTTGTACAACAAAGTGAATCAGCCATATGCATACATATGTCCCCATATCCCCTCCCTCTTGAGCCTCCCTCCCACCCTCCCTATCCCACCCCTCTAGGTCATCGCAAAGCACGGAGCTGATCTCCCTGTGCTATGTGGCTGCTTCCCACTAGGTAACTGTTTTACATTAGGTAGTGTATATATGCCAATGCTACTCTCACTTCGCCCCAGCTTCCTCCCCCTCCACGGTGTCCTCAAGTCCATCCTCTATGTCTGCGTCTTTATTCCTGTCCTGCCACTAGGTTCATCAGTACCATTTTTTTTTTTTTTTAGATTCCATATATATGTGTTCGCATACGGTATTTGTTTTTCTCTTTCTGACTTACTTCACTCTGCATTACAGACTCTAAGTCCATCCACCTCACTACAAATAACTCAATTTTGTTTCTTTTTATGGCTGAGTAATATTCCATTGTATATATGTGCCACACCTTCTTTATCCATTCATCCATCGATGGACATTTAAGTTAGAGCAGTGGTTCTTAATTTGTTGTTGTTGTTTTGTTTTATTTGACAGTGATACAGATAACAAGTGGCATTCATTTACAGGTCGTGTTCCCGTAGGCATGCACAAATATCCCCTGTTGGCCACTGTCAATTAGACTACTGGCTGTGCAACTCCCAACAGGAGCAGATCCAGGATCTGTGGGGTCTAAAGCATCTACAAATTTGGGGAACTTCTTTAAGAAAACAAATTATGAATCAAAAGTAGATTTGAAAGTAAATATTTAGAATAAGAAAAGAAATCCCAAGAAATCACAAATTTTATAAAGTTAACATTCCACAAATGTACAGAAAATTTATATTTTTATTGATTAAGCTCATGGCATACATCTCATACTTTTTTTCTGACTTTTTTGGCTACACGGTCTTTGATTGGCTTTTCATATTATGTGAATTGGGATATCATTTTCTGAAGAGAAAATAAAGACAATTTAGTTTTTCCTCCAACATAGTTAATAAAATTTTCATTTATTGATAGCTTAGAAAAGTCTCTTTTAGCTTCATAACATTTTATTATTGATATGTAAATTTTTAGGATTATTGTCAAATTTGGGAAAATATCAGGTCTCTTTCATGTAGGAGCTTCAGATTTCAGGGCATATCAAGTTTTCTTTTCAGTGACTAATCTCACATGCTCTTTTTTTTTTTTTTTTTTTTTTTTGCTGTACGCGGGCCTCTCACTGCTGTGGCCTCTCCCGTTGTGGAGCACAGGCTCCGGATGCGCAGGCTCAGTGGCCATGGCTCACGGGCCCAGCCGCTCCGCGGCATGTGGGATCTTCCTGGACCGGGGCACGAACCCGCGTCCCCTGCATCGGCAGGCGGACTCTCAACCACTGCGCCACCAGGGAAGCCCTCACATACTCTTTGAATTGAAAATGCATGGGGCGTTTATAATTGTATGTGCTGCATTTCGCAGTAGAGGTTTAACAGGAGAGAAATTCCATTTTTCATCATCACTGATGAGTACAAAATCCTCTTTTTACATTTTTACCCATCTAGTGGTTGGAAGAATTTTCCAGAGGCTAGTTTCTGGCTACATACTTTTCAAACATTATTTTCCCTCCACTCCCCACATATACACTGTCGACACTTTTACTCCTGACCTTGCACACGTTCCTATCTCCTCTGAGTCTGAGAGCAGGAAGAGAGACAAAGGGGACATGTGATCTGGTCTGCCCCGCTAGGGCTTATATCAGGAAGTCGATGTTAAACAGAAAGCAGAAAGAGTTTGTGCCCTCTCCCCCATTTAGTACTCAGGGAGCAAACTGCTCCACTAAGTGTCCTTGCTCCTTCAAGAAATGGTCATAGCAGATTAAAAACGATGGTGCGGGACTTCCCTGGGGGTCCAGTGGTTAAGACTCCACGCTTCCATTGCAGGGGGCTCAGGTTTGATCCCTGGTCAGAGAAGAAGATCCTGCAGGCCGAGTGGTACAGCCAAAAAAATAAAAACGATGGTGCACGGAGGTTAAGTGGAAACAGGCCTTATTTATCCCTTCTGAGCTTCCCTTGGCTGGGGCCTAGAGGCCACCACACACACCATGGAGGACTAGGAAGGTAGCTGATTTGGGAACCAGAGGTCATCGTTGTGAGTACAGAGTGTTCACCCTAAGCTAGGAGTAAGATGGAGGTTGTAGGCGAGATTCATACAGGTATGCCACTCCAAGGTGCCCTGAACCAGCAAAAAAGAGCACTGGGTCCTGGACACACCAAAGAACAAAGCACAGGCAGGTCAGCTCCAGCTCTGCAGATGAGCGCAAGGTGCCTAGGGACCAGACTAGCCAAGCCACCTCACAGCAGAGTCCAGCAAGGCCCCGAACAAGACCACTGGGATCCAGATGTGTATCTGGGACCCTCCCCTTGCCAAGTGGTCAACCGAATAAGCTCTCCACTCTGTCTGCAACCCTCTGTGTTCCTTTAGCTAGTGCTTTAGGAGCAAGTAGAAACAATGGAACCTAACATACTAGAATTGGATTTTCAAGTCACAGGGGAAGATTCCTGGAATCCTCTACTAAGACTTATAAGAGCACAAGGAAAAAAAATTTCTTCTATTTCTTTAATTCTGTATCTATATGAGATGATAGATGTTCACTAAACTTATTGTGACAATTATTTCATGATGTCTGTAAGTCAAATCATTATGCTGTACATCTTAAACTTATACAGTGATGTATGTCAATTATATCTCAATAAAATTGGAAGAAAAAAAATAAAGTGCATTTCTTGTACACAGCACCAAAAAAAGTAACATTTATCAGGTACTTGTATTTGTCTGGTAATTCATGTTACCATAATAAGTATATTTATATTATATTACTTTTTATTTTTAGTTAAGTTTCACAATAACTCCAAAGCAGAGGTACTATTACTATTTCCATTTTATACCAAGAAGCCTGAAGCCAAGAGAAATTAAATAATTTGCCCAAGGTTACCCAGCTTATAAAATAGTGGAGCTAGGCTTTGAACCCACTGGTAGAACTCAGGAGTTCACACTTGGAACTACTAAATTCTGTTCTCCTGTAGCAACTTGAGGAATTCCAGGTGTATGATACCACTAGCTCCTTGGGGTTGGCCTGACTATCCCCCACTACATGTCACCACGTGACATCAATGGCGGATCTCAGAATATAAGATTGCTGCTCCAATGTATCAGGTGTAGTCTGCTTCTCAAATCCAGAGCCCAGACTGCTTTGGAGGAGGGTCCCCTGTTGCTGGAGAAGAACTACATATCAGCTGTCACCACCCTGTGGATACCACACTGGGGCATGCTGGCAGTGGCTGACCACGCCTTCCATTCCAGAAGCCTATGGTGCCTTTTAAAGACACGCTCACTTCCAGCACAACCATGTTTTAATCCATGGAAATTCATCCTTAAAAATAACCACACTTGCTAAGGATAACCCAGAAAATGGAGCAGCAAGGGGTCTAGATTGCAATTCTGACTCCGTGATAAGAACCCTTGAAAACATATTTAACCTTTATGGACTTTCATTTCCACCAAACTGAAGGGGGTGCAACATACTACTATCATTTACAGGCTGGTTGATTTGTTTTTTCTTGAGCAAGTATTCGTGTTCAGGGTTCTTCTCTGCCCAGCCTTGCCACCTCCTCCAACACCCGTCAGCACCTGCTTTCTTCAGAGCTCTTGAGGACAAAGCCATATCCTTGCTGGCAGAGAGAGCTAGGATCTGTGCCAGGCCTGCAGACTACTGATGCTCCTAGAGCCTCTGGTCTACTGGGTACCATGGCTGAAAGATTCCATACAGACACAGTGAGATCAGCCTCCAACCAGCCCTGCTATGCTTTGCTCTAAGCAGTTCTGCGTGTGCCTAAAGATTCCCAAAGTCTTTCCTGAAGGGAGACTTTGCAGTTTTTTCCTCCCACCTCTTGCTGCCTCAAAGTGCCATGAAGCCATTTCCTCAGTTTCTGGTCTCACCCCTCTAACCAAGGTCTCCAGCAGCTTCCAAGAAGACAGGCAGGGAGCATATGCTGTGCCTCTCCTCTACCTCCTGCCCCTCAGGCCCTACTCTCAACTAATCCGACCTGTCCTCCCATCAAGGGCACCGGATATTTGACCAACCCAGCACAAAACGATGCACATTAGTGATGACAATGGGTGCAAAGCTGAAAAGGATTTGAAGGAGAAATACTGTCCTCACTAACTGTATTTTGGCCCCAGCTCTGTACGGCAAAATTGTCCTGTAACAGACGTTAAAAATAAACATACTTAGGAATTTCAGCATGGATTAGATACTTTCCTCCTGTTCTTGTATTACTGATACAGAACCAAAAAAGGGTATGTCCATCTGGGAAACATCATTTAAAAATTTTAGATCATGGACGTATTTAAATCTGGAGGTCATGACCAACAGCACCCTGGATCCCATGCTGGGACTCTCTCCTCGAATACATTCATGTTTTCTTTTATTCCATCCTTCACTGATGATGACTGATAGGATTTATCAAATTCAGGTCAATGGAAAAAACCATGGGAAGCTCACCATGACTGGAGGTAGGGTACTCGTTCTTTACAAGATAAGCAGGTTATTTCCCACAATAAAACTTGTGGTTGTAGAAGAGAACACAAAGCCTCTCAGTGTAATACTTTAACAAGGAAAATGATTACAGAGTGGTTTTAATATCTTTCATGATGCTTACTTGAGGCCTGAGGAGCTGGTAGTCATTCTGGGGGGAGGTTAAGTAGTATGTGCAGAAGACTAATACATGGCTATTTTCCGAATTAAGTCAGGAGAAATTCCACATGCACACACAGATGCTTTGGGGAGAGTGGAAGGAAAATAACGGGCCTCTGGTGAAGAGAAAGGAAAAGGGATATTAGGGGATAAAAGAGCTAGTTGTAAGCAGTCAAGAATGGGAAAGTGAGGCTAAGAGGAAGTTAGACTTATAAAGGTGAGAAAAAGCCCATTGTGGGTCAAGAGTGAAGAAGGAGAAATTAGGCAACAAAAATTCAGGAACCAGAAAAGAAAAGAGAGAGTATAAGTGGGATATACTGGAGTCCCATGTGAGTCTGGTCGATCTGCACCTGCTCACTAAATGATGGTGCTCCCAAGCCCCACAAGCAAGGAAATGAAGAATAAGAAGATCTTGGTTTCTAGTCTATCCTCTCCAACGCCCACGAAAGTCTCCAACATCCACCAAAGCAATCTGGCCAGCTATTCTCTCTTGGGTGGCAGGGGAAAGGAGAAGGATGCAGACCGCAAAGGTGGGAAGGAAATATAAAGGACAACAGGCAGCAAATATCTTAATAAGAGAGACTTGGGAGGTGCTGCTGGGGAAACACGGAGAGACGAGTGCAGGATCTACAGTGAGCTAGGATCTGGGAGACAGCCTCAGGGCGGCTTGCACTGGGCTTGCAAATGGAGATCGCAGCCAAAAGGCAACTTCCTAGGCTCATCGATCCTTTGATCATTTATAGATCATTTGCAGTTCAATGAGTGAGGGGGATTTAAATCTAGGACAAAAATTTCCCTTAGGCTTTCTCTCAATCTCAATGCTCAGAATTGCTACCCATGCTGATTTCTAAAACTAATCTCTGACAAGGAAAATGGACTTACCATGACTGGTTTGAGGTAATTAAGATCCACCCTGCTTTGGGCTGGGAGCAGATTTCTCTGAAGCCCATAAATTGCCGGATACCTGAACAAAGTTGGGATATTGTTAGCAAGGATGAAAGGAGGCGTGGTCAATGGAGAAGCAGCTCTGTCTGTCATAGATCAGAACATGGGGCATGACTTCCAAATACACCCTGAGCAGCAGCTCCTCCTCCTCTGCTCCAACAATCCACTTGCCACAAGGAAAATAAACTTAGCCCCACACCCCCCAAATTTGGGCATAACTGAAGTAATGAAGCTAGGAGCAGCCTGGAAGCCCTGAGACTCACTCAAGAAGTCTACAATTACCAGAGAAATTAATGTAGTCATAGGCAGCTTATATTGAAACGTGCCACCAATTGAGAAGCGTAAGTTACACCACTGATGGTGACAAAGAACCATCCAATTCTCAGTAAGTACCAGTTATGTGCTGTTCCTATTCAGCCCTTGACCTGGCATGTTTATAGAGTTCTTGGCTTTCTACGAGACCCTGCCGTGTGGTTGAAAATCCTGTTTATCTTATTGTCACACGTATCCTTATAATACAGATCTTCTTCCACTCACGATGGAATAAATCCACGATAAACCCATAAACCTATCTTAATTTGAAAGTATCATTAAATTGTAAAGGCATTTAATACACCTAACCTACAGGACATCACCGCTTAGCCTAGCCTCCCTTAAACGTGCTCAGAATCCTTATATCAGCCTACAGTCAGGCAGGATCATCTAACGCAAAGCCTATTTTATAAGAAAGTGTTGAATATTCATATAATTTATTAAATACTGGAAGTGAAAAATAGAACGGTTGCCTGGGAACAGAACAGTTGTAAGTGTATCGGTTGTTTACCATCATGATGGTGTGGCTGCTTGGGAATTGCAGCTCACTGCCACTACCCAGCATCACTGAGAGAGGACGGTACTGCACATCACTAGCCCAGGAAAAGATCAAAATTCAAAGTACGGTTTCTACTGAATGCATACCACTTTCGCACCATCATAAAGTCGAAAAATCATTAAGTCGAAACATCACATGTCAGGGACCATCTATATAGTCCTCTATAACTTGAAGTGACTTGAATAAGTTGGGTTTTTCCCACCAGAAAATCAGTTTAACCTGGAGGCTGAGGCTTGGGAACTGGATAAGACCTGCAGATTTGTTTTGTTTGTTACACAGTTGGCCTGCAAAATGATTTTTTTAAATTTTGAATTAATTATAAACATTGGAAAAATCAGCAAATTACACACTTTTTTTTAAAAATCTGGATTTCAGGCTTTTCTTGAAAAATCAGAAGATCTGGCCCCCTGGGCCAGCCTACCTACATAGTTACCATTGTCTGATGCTGATGCTGACTAGTGTATCCCCCTTTGGAAGAGAAATAGATTCTCCAGCTCGCTACGAACCCCACTTCATATTCATGCTGCCTGCTTGATCTACCCCAAGCATTTGAACTATGGCACCTGGCTACCTAACAAATATACCCATGGAGTAACCTAATGGACCTGAATTTAATAAACCCAAGAGTCAGAGCCAGTTCAATCTGAGATTGAAAAGCAAATACATACACGAAGGGAGAAACATATATGTATGTGACATGTGATCTCCTATCAGGAGATTTGAGACATGAGGCCCATCCCCAGAGGAAAAACATTCTGAAACTCATAGCCCCCCTCCCTCTCCCCACAAATCTTGGGAAGCTGCCCAGCCCGGATAAGAGAGAGTCAAACAGCCCATTGTTTTTGAGTCTAGTCTACAACAATCGCTGTGTCGTGGGAGGCCCCAGAGCACTAGATCTGATTACCTGCTGATCATGATTGCAGATTGCAGAACAGGCCTGTTCCCATTAGTGACTGTATACAATTACAATCTGATATGCTTTGGGGATCTTACCATAATACTCTTTTCAGGGATTTCTCATTTCTGCCACCATCCCCCAGACACAAGCACACACACTCTCTACCTTGATATGCCTGACAGCAGGGGGCCCAGATGGAGTCTGGAAAACTGGCTTAGTTTGATCAGCACGCTATATATGTTTCTCAAGATCCATCTTTTCTTCCTTCTTTCATCCCCCCTTCATGACCACGCCCTTTAAAACCCGTCTTCCCAATGAGAGAGTCCAAAACCGAAAGAAAGGGGGTGGAGGGTGGATATTTCCACCAATTGTTTTCAATAAGTGCCTAATTCCAAACTCAATCAGAACAGTTAAAATGTACTAACGTGACATCTCAGGATCTCAGTCAGAAAGAGCCAATATTCGGTATGAACAAAAATGTGCATAATGTGACACACTGCTGCGTGTTGAAACAGAAAACCGAGTACGGATCCTTCAGCTGATGAGATGACAGAAACAGTTCTTAACAATTAGGACAGATTTTTTTTTAAATCAGCAAAAAAAGGAACTAAGTATCCTAGAGATTACTGTGGCCTTTGGAGAAATTTCTTTCAAACTGGATGCAGCCATAGGGAAATCAGGTTAGTGTAATAAGATCAGACATTTTGAGTCCAAAGCACCCCTTCAAGCATGGAAGGGCACAAACAATGCTCTCTCCTGACAACCCGGGTAAGACAGTCTTCTGTCTGTTCCGCCTTCTAGTGGACTTAGGTACGTGCCTCAGGAAAATCCTGTTGAAAATAGAGGGGCTCATTCTACCTAAAAAGTTTTAGCGCTTGGAATGCAGGCTCTAGAGGAACATGAAGGAATTGGACATTTTCTAGAATTCCTCTCTCTTGGTCCTTTTATCACCCTAGGAAAGTGGAGTGACTAGGCAGGGAACCATGAACAGAGAGACATTGGTGGGTCTGCCTCCATCACTTAGTTCAGCTAAATTCAATCAGAATTTACTGGGCGCCTACTCTGTACCCAGCACTGTGCTAAGGCTATAACAACTATGAAAGGAGCCTATGACAAAGCCCTTGACCTCCAGAACTTGTCATCTTTTGGGTGGGCTGAACCTATACACATTAAGGAATTAGGGAACAACACAAGAATATAACTGAGCATTAAAATTGATCTAAAGTAGTAAATCAACTATACCCCAATTAAAAAAATTTTTTTGATCTAATGTCTACCTAATCTCAGGTTCCTTATCTACCATTTCAAAAATGTATTTACAAAATTATAACAAATTAAATTAATTATAATTTAAATATATTAAAATCCATCATAGGTCACATTCTAGCAGAGCTAAAACAAGAAGATAGATAACGCCAACTGTTAAGAAGAACACGGGGACTTCCCTGGTGGCGCAGTGGCTAAGACTCTGCGCTCCCAATGCCGGGGGCCCGGGTTCGATCCCTGGCCAGATCCCATATGCATGCTGCAACTAACAGTTCACATGCCACAATTAAGGAGCCCACATGCAGCAACTAAGACCTGGCACAACCAAATAAATAAATAAATATTAAAGAAAAAAAAGAAGAACGTGGATCATTTGGACATCTCATACTTCAACGATGGGAGAATAAGTTGGTAAAACCACTTTGGAAAACTCTTTGCCTATATCTACGAATATATCTTATGATCCAGCAATTCTACTTCTGGATTTATGTGCAAATGAAATCCATATATATTTTCACCAAAAGACATGTATAAGAGTGGTCACAGCAGCACTGTTTATAATAGCCCCAAACTGGAAACAACTCAAATGACCATCAGTAGCAGAATATATGTGCAGCACAGTCAGGCAAGCAACTATTATAGAGCAGTGAGAAAAAACAAACTACAACCGTATGCAATAATATGGATGAGTCTTACCAACATGATGTGGGACAAAAGAAGCCAGACAGAAAAAGATGACTACATACTATATGATTCCATTTGTTTAAAGTTCAAAAGCAAGTAAAACTAATCTATCGTGGTGGAACTCAGGACAGCGGTTACCCTTCTTCCGGGAGAGTAGTTATTGAGATGAAAGCCAGGAGGAGGATGCTGGGGTACTGGTAATGATCTATATCTTGATCTGGGAGCTGATTACATGAGTGTGTTCACTTTGTACAAATTCATTGCGCTCTATATGATTTGCACATTTTTGTATGTAATTTGTCAATTAAAAACTCCATACAAGGGTCTCATCAAGTATCACAAATGCATTGACATTTTCCTAAAGATTTCTATCAGTGGAGAAGTAAAGCCCAAAAGAGTTGTAGAAATTGACTTTCAATAGTGTCTGACAAGGACCAGGAATTTCAGGATTCTGAGCTCCCTGTTCTGTCACTGATTCTCCAGACAGTTTTAGGAAAACATTACTTCCAATGCCTCTGTTTTAAAAAAACAGCAAGGTTGGCTTTCATTCTTCATTCACCATCTAATAGATTTACCTTTATGGGTGAGATATGTGAAATTGCCCAGCAGTCAGTACTTTTGACAATAAATCAAAATGAAAATTCAAGTCCCTCATCATTTTCATGATAGGTAACAAAATTCTACTGCACCTAAGGGATGTATTGTTATTGTCCAAACTTAATCATTACCACTACATAATAATTGTCCTGATTCTCTACTGAACCCACAGGTGAAGACTGGGCTGTCTGCCATGAACCTTTATGTGGAAGCCAAATCCTTTGCTCCTTCCCTCTCGGAGGAGTGGGGAGAGGTGCTCTCTCATTCCATACATGGATAGATTCTTTGGTTCTGAGGGGCCAGGAGAAGTAACAAGTCTTAGGAATATAAGCCAGCATGGAAAGAGAGTTGGTTTTGATGGAAAAAGACCTTGTGCTATCACTTAATAGCTAGAAAATTTTAGACAAGTCATCTCACTTCTCTAAATTTCAATTTACTCCTCTTTAATTTGGGGCCGTATCAATCCCTCTCCTACTTACCTCCTTGGGTTGTTTTGAGGTGGAAGTGAGATCATGTATTTAAATTTTTTTTGGAAACGAGAAAGTGAAATACAAAGTATTATAATTATGGGAAAATGCTCGCAGTAAACTCTGTTGGGTTCTTTTTAAAATGAGTGTCTATGTGAACCACTGCAGGATATAGCACAGTGAACAAGACAAACAAGGTCCCCGCTATCAAGCAGCTCATGTGGGGGGAGAGGACAGACAGGAAAACGGCAAACAAAAAGATAAGACGACTTTGATTAGTAAAAAAAAAACAAAATGCTATGAAGAAAATAAAACAAAGCCGTGTAATAGAGAGTGACTAGGAGGTTTCTTATTTGTTGATCAGGGAAGGCTTCTCTGAGATGGCGGCATTTAAGCTGTGTCCTGAATGTGACAATGAAGTTCTGGGGAGTGTTCCAGGCAGAGGGAACAGTAGATGCGAAGTTGCTGAGATGGGAGGGAGCTTGACAGTCTGAGGACCAGACCGAGAACCAGTGTGGCTGGAGCTGGAAGAGAGGCTCGAGATGGTCAGAGGGCGGGCAGGGGCTTGACCACAGAAGATGTGGTGAGGGCGCGTCCCCTAGGGAAAGGGTGTAGGTAGAAAAGAGGGCACAGGACCAAGCGCTGTTTATAGCAGAGGAAGAACTGGCAGCAAAAGACTTTCCTCCCGGGGAAATAGCTGTGAAATCATAAAATCAGGCCTTCCTTCTGCCTTGCACAATTTAGGACAAACACCACGCAGGTTCCAGAGGTGGCGTCACTAAGAAGCTGATGAGTATAAGCTTCAGGGCGCCTCACTTGTACCAGGCTCTTCCAAAGCCCTGGGAGGCACCCTGGCGTATTTGCCGTCAAATTTTATACTCTTTTTCTTTAAAAGATCTCCCCAAATCTTCCCCTACCACTGAATGCATCCAAATGCCATGGCAAACTTCTAGAATCAGAGCTGCAGCAACAAGTCAGGACCCTGAGGGTTGGAACTCTGTCTCCCTTCGGTTGCCTCAGGGTCCTCCGTCCAGTCCCGGAAGTCTGAGATGCTATTTCGCCTCTCTTTTCCTTACGAGGCCCTGGAGCCAGCCTTTCCAGAGTCTGGCCTCACTTAGCCTTTCTAGCCCGGTTCCCTGTGGCTTCTCCCAGCCACCTCCTTCCTCCATCTCCACAGCCTTCCCCGAGCCTGTGCGAAGCTCTACCAACTTATCCCTCTTCCAGCCTCACGCGGGTCCTCTCCTGGCTCCGTCTCTTTGCACGTGCTCTTCCTCGTGCCTTGAAGGCTCTTTCCTCTCTCCTCCTGTCACACTCTTGCTGAACGCTCATGCTCTGTAAAGCATCACGGTTCAGCTTTAAAGCTGTAAAGCACGAGGGTTCAGTCACGTCTTGTCCCCCTCCTCTGACTGCTGCTCCAGGACACCGTGTGTATCACTCGATGAAGGAAGGCACCGATCTCACATACTTGGGCTCTCATTTCCACGTCTGTCCTCCCCCGGATGCCCACCCTAAACTGCAAGGGTGGATTCCTTGAGAACATATTCTGTTCATCTCCCGCTTTCTCCTGCCCATCCCAGGACCCGGTACAACATCAAGTGGTGAATCAGTGGATGGCAACTTCCCAAGTTCTTGGCAGGAGAGAACACGAGGGTTTGAGGAAACTTCTAGTTTTGCCAACAGACCTCTAAGCATGTAACACATTTATTTCATTTCATTTTAATTTTTTATAGACGCATGCATCCCATCAAGCCCAATATCTAGTACATACTAGGTGCTCAATAAGTGGTTATGGACTGCTTGGTTGTGCACTTACTCTCACAGGCAAGGCTATGGGCACTCAGCACCCCTGCTCCTGGGAGGAGCCCACACTCCAGTGCCAGGTGGAGCACGACAATCATTCTAAACAAAAATAAGTAATAAGATCATCTCAGATAGTGGTAAGTGCAATGAAGACCATTTTAAAAGGACTACAGATCGGGAAAGGGAGCTAGTTTGGAGAGGGCGTAAGGGATGACCTCTCTTGAGGTGTAAATGATAAATGAATCTTGTCCTTGGGGAAACTGCTTCTCTAAGGGGGTCTGGCTTGGTGAGAGCTTGTTCTCCTGGAAGCTTTTCCTGACGTCCTGCAAGAGGAACAAAGCTTTCTTTTCCAGAGCAGTCACTGGCCATTGGTCAGGCCGCTGGATTGCTGAGCTGGCCTCAGTGTTTACTAAACAAACCAATGTGATTATCCTGTCAAGATCTGAAAGAGAAAGACAAAAAAACTTAAATACAAGGCCACCTATTCAATTAAAGCTGCAAACCAGGGCAGCGAAAAGGCTGAATATAAAACAGTCAGGGAGAGTTTTAATAAGAGTGAGTTACATAACTTGAGACTTGCTTGAGACTCGAACAAAGGCGTTCCTATCTCAAGGTTAAAGAAAGGGATTAAGACTAGGGGCAGCTTCCAAGCACTTTTCCTATATACTTTCTGCCAACAATGAAGCTCAGCGCTGGGAACTAGGGGTGACAGAGGCTACACGGCTGGCCATTCCCGGGGGTTAATTAGGGCATCTTCTGGGCAAGTCATGGTTCCCCCGTGGTGGTAGAAGTATGGGATTTCAAAATCTTTACCATTCCACAGTTACTACAGGACTGGACCCGCTGACGTCCAGGCTGTGGCCACTTCCCCTCCACCACACTACCTGCACCTTCTGACACCTCTATGGGCCCGTGGTCGGCAGTCGATGGCTGAGGTGACAACTGGGTGTGCCCCCTGCCCCCAACAAACGACACTAGCCCCCAACCTGCCCACCTGAAGCCTTCTCCCTCCTCCCTTTCCTTTCTCTTCTCCTTCTCTCTTCTTTCTCCTCCTTCCCTTGCCCTGGATATGTCCTCAACCCGCTGGTGGCATAGAGGCACCTTAGCCATTGCTTTCTCTTCTTTTTTTTTTTTTGTGCAGTACGTGGGCCTCTCACTGTTGCGGCCTCTCCCGCTGCGGAGCACAGGCTCTGGACGCGCAGGCTCAGTGGCCATGGCTCACGGGCCCAGCCGCTCCGTGGCATGTGGGATCTTCCCGGACTGGGGCACGAACCCGTGTCCCCTGCATCGGCAGGCGGACTCTCAACCACTGCGCCACCAGGGAACCCCTGCTTTCTCTTCTTGGCGGCGCTGGAAGGCAGTGTAGTCCGGAAACAAAATGTTTCTTTCTCTTTCAGCCTCCTCTTCTCTCTCTCTTCCGGTCCAAGCCTTGCCCCACCTAGTGGCCCTTCCTCTGCCCCCCGGCCTTCCCCCCCCCCACCTCCTCAATAATCAGTACAGTACTAGAAAACCAGTCAGGTTTAAGACAGAACCCTCCCCAAGATAAATGCATTTCAATAGGGCACTCTTTAACACCCAACAGCTTTCAACAAGAAACAGAGTCGTGACAGTGGACACATTTAACAGATAAAAATACTCGGACACTGGGCTGTCCTGACCTCCCTTAGATGATAGCTTAGAGGCAGTCCAGTCTCCGTCCCACTGCTCGAAGGGCAATCAGAGCTACCCAATGCCCCGTACCGTCTCCTTCAGAGACCAATAATCCCATCCTGGGGTCCATCACCGCCCTGGCCAGACTCTTCCTTTAGTGGAACCTATATTTGCCATGCTGTAATCCGAGGTCATGCCTTCTGGTGTTATTCTCCTTGGGGACATACAACACTGGTCAGCTCAGAAATCCTGACTTACACAAAGAGAAAAGGGCTACTTCTGAGCCACCTGTGCCAGTAGGTGGGTGGCTTAGCGTTTTAAATCCAGCAGAATGGTCCAAGCTGGTTCTATGGACAATGAAGTGCTTCTTTGTCTCAGGGACCTGCCGGCCCAGGTTACAGTAGGAGGCAGGCTCTGGCAGGACTGGTAGTTTCCCAGGGGTGTTGGGAATTACACAATCTCTTGCTGGATGGACAGGCCGAACTGGCAGGCTCCCTGGAATGGAATGAGGCCTTGGGAAAGAGGTTTTTCCCTGCAACTCTGCCAGCATCCCTAATCATTCTGGCTCTAGATTTGGGGGCTTTAAACGACAAAATGATAGGTCTGAAATTTACTTTGCCACTCCAGAGAAAATTGTAAGACTCCCCGTAGGCTTCAGAATTTTAGAAGAGTTAGTTTTGAATAACTGGCTTTTCCAAAATCCTGCCACATCAGCGAAGCGCACCGGAGAGAATGACAACTTGCATTTCTGAGGGACCAGGTCCCGCGCTGCCCTTTTCCTCTTTACTGAGCAGTGGCCGTCTTAGATTTGCATCAAAACAAAGGATACAAGCCTCAAACTGGGTGGCTGTTGCTGGGTTGTTTTGCATTTTTCCATCATCTGATGTAGAAAGCACTAAGACCTTTCTCGTTCCTTTTGGCTCTCTCCAAGTGGAATGGTCTTTTAGGTCCAGCATATTTTGAAATAAGTAATGGGGTCAGAGACAGCGTGTGTTTAAATTTCTAGTGCTGCTTTTAGACCAATCAGAGAATGAAATCTTCCCAGGGTGCCCAGTGTTCCCAGAGGGCAAACCCATACTATGAGTCAGCCAGGAAGAAGGGATGGTTAAAATAGGGAGAGGGCTGCTTCTCCAGCAACATCTGAGCGTGGCGCCTGATGGCTTCTGATGGAACTTCTGAAAACTGCCATCCACCTCTACTGAGTGTAGCCATAGGAAAGCGCCACAGAATATCTCCATGGTGTCTCTTGCATGAATGTCATTGAAGACATGGTGTATTCATCGTGCAAGACCCTCTTTTTGAGGATCCTCAGGACAAATTTCATTCTGGTCCTAATACTGAGGATAGACATACATCTCTTGAACCATAATGCTACCTTATGGGATTTCTTGCAAACAGTCTTCAGAACCCAGGTATATACCCTGCGTGGATCCTGCATCTGTGGTTTATCAGGGCTGCTCTGGGGAGAAACTGCCTGTCCAGACTCTCAAATCGCAGAGGACACCTCCCATGGACAGCCAACCCAGACCCAGGGCTTCAAGAAGCCTGACCTTGGCCCAAACATATCCCTGGATCTGAGTTTTTGTGGATATATCATTCATTAAATAACAAATAGTTACTTGACAAATATCTACAGAGCACCTACTATGTGTCAAAGGATATGGCCATGAACATGACAGGCAAAATTCCTTATTCTCATAGAGTTTGCAGTTTGGTAGATTTATCCAGCTGGATCCACTTGAATTTATAGATACACCAATGAAATTAACAGGCAGCTAAGGTGGAAACCTCAGAAAAAGACCAGAGGAGCAAAATAACAACAACAGAAAGCTGATCTGAGCCAGAGTGAATAAGAAAGACACTTAGAGGAAGTGAAAGAATTATATTTCTATTTGCTGTGTAATCTCAAGCAAGTGACTTAAACTTTCCGAGTCTCAGTTTCTGCATCTAAAAAATGATGACGCCGCAAAGGCTTATCATGAGAAATAAGTGAGATAATATTGATTAAGCTCTTAACACATATTGATAAAGCTCGTGAATGTGCTCCATAAACACTGGCTCCCCCCACCTCTAATATTATCCAAGGAGTGCTGAGAGGAAAGGGGCCCTTTGCATGGTATTTTGGCCACATGGCCGATTTCAGTCCTACCAGTGGTAGAAATGGAAAGGTGGGGAGGAGTGAGGTGGCCATTCTATAGGGACCACGCCCGTGATGTCACCCAAAGCCCTATTATTTCCAGTACACTCACATTTCAAGTATTTCTAATCACAATCCCTCTTTTTAGGTAAAAAGGTAACTTCCAGTGTCCTTTCCACTTACTGATGAGAGCAGTTTCCATCTTACTGACCTTGGCCAATGTTAGAGAATTTTAGCACAGACAGAAAGTCCAGACCTTCTAACTTGCATCCCCTGTTTGTGTGTTATTTCTTTCAAAGGAAGGAAAAAAATCAATTTGCGTTACCTTTGTGCTTTTTAGGCAGTAGCAAGCAGTGTCACATGCCATGGACAAAAGTCTGAACAGTGCACATTCTAATTTTGGAGTTCTTTGCAACTGGCTTTCGTTATTACTTCTATAAAGTTCCTAGTCAAAATGCCGCATTAAATGTAACATCTAAGGGACTGTTGGTTGCAGCCCTGGGACGCACAAAAAGGAAAGTTAGGAAGATTCCAAAAAGATATGGTTCCCTCTTTGGCTCCCACCTCAGCCTCAGTGAATAGCCCACTTCTTTAAATATTTATTTATTTTTTATTTTATTTATTTGGCTGCAGCGAGTCTTAGTTGCGGCACTTGGGATCTTCGCTGTGGCATGCTGGCTTCTTAGTCACAGCATGCAGGATGCGGGATCTAGTTCCCCAACCAGGGATCGAACCCGGGCCCCCTGTCTTGGGAGCGCAAAGTCTTAGCCACTGGACCAGCAGGAAAGTCCCAGAATGGCCCACTTCTATTTCAAGGGGTTGATCTTCAATATACAATCTGGGCAATGAAAATCACATTTTGAATCCACAAGATACTAAAATCCCAGGATCTTGAAAACCCAGTCTCCTCAACTTCTGTGCTTCATCATACCCACTAACCCCCACCCACACTCATTTCTCCATCCCTCCCACACCTTAGTGGTCCTGAAGAACCTTCTCCAAGGCCAAGCAGAGAGGAGCTCTGCAAACAGAGTGGTGAGTGAGAAAAAATACCCACATGCCCCACCCCTACCCCCATCCCCCCAGGAGCTGAGGGACACTTAAAAGAAACGGCCTTACTGCATGCAAACCAGGAAAGGCTGGAAGATGAGGGAGAAACAGCATGCCACCAGTAATTTCTACTCACGTAAGACGAGTAGGCCAGTGACATAAATAGGAGAGGGACAGGTTTCAAGCCCTCATGCCTTTATTCTCCATAGACCTTATGAGCTGATCATGGCTTGTCCTCTGTTAGCAAACAGGCCAACCAAGTGCTGGCCTCTCTCAGCTGGCTGAGTTCGGGCCGGGTACCTTAGAGCAGAGGACTCAAGGAACCCAAAACATCCACTGTCTTACTGGGACCTGAAGCTTGGAGCAATTCCTTCCAGTCAGTGTGCTGGAAGGCAAAAATCAGGGCGCCAGGTCTAGATACCCTTGGCAAGCACTTGTCAGAGCTCTCGAGCAGGGATCTGAGCCTAGTTGTCAAGTGCACAGGAAAGGAGAAAACCAGTCCCAGGAAACAGGCCTCTAAGTTCTCCAATTTTACACTATTTCTGCTCATCCGGTGGCTCTGAGTTCGGTGTGAGCATTGTGCTGTGTCCTGTACTTCTGGTCTACTAGATATTATACAAGACAGTTCTGTGGCCTAATCTGTAGCCCATAGGAGCTGCAAAACCTCCCAAGTGTGCGTCACCTTATATATTGTCCTGCCTATATGCCCTTGTAGATGTACCCAGGCTTATTTCACCTAGAAAGATTATGTTATAAAAACTTCTGGGAAATCTCAAAGAGTATTATCACGTTGACCTAGGTGATCTTATAATCGCTATACACATTGCTTTTTGAATGCAGAATGTATATTGAATATTTTTTTCACATCCAAAGCTCTGAAAGTTAGTCTCTATTTGTTAGCATGCTTTAACTATCGTGTATTCTAATTAAGTGTGAATCTGACCTGAATCTGATTCCCTTGATATTACCCTAACCAAAGATCGTGAAAAATATTCTAGCCCCCATGAATTGAGTGTCTACTATGTACAGGTCAGTAAATGTCTCAGGTACTTTACATACATCATTTCATTTCATCTTCACAGAAGACTTGTAGTATTATCTCCAGTTAACAGATATCAAATCTAAAAGGCGGAAAGTATAAGTAACATCCAAGAGCACAGTTGCAAGTGGTAGAACCCAAATGCAAACTCAGATACGTCTGATTCCAAACGCAGTGATAGGACATACTGCTTCGCCTGAGTAGGAACAGCCAGGACATGGAAATTCCTTCAACCTTGCTTTCTCCACGTAAATACTGAAAAGAACTCGTGGAGCCTTCCTTCTGAAAAAGGCTCATGGTGTCCACAAGATGATCCTACTCTACTCCACACTAGTGAGGCCTCATCTGTGGTGTTGTGAACACTTGTAAGAGCCACAATTTAATAGGGATACCAGCGAGGGAAGTTGACAAGTCTAGGCGGGTCTGAAAAATGCAAGAGACTATTGAAGGGTAATCAGCCTGTTAGAAAAAGGCAAGATGGGGAATAGGAGAGAAAGTCTAACAACTGTGTTGTAATATTTGAAAAGCTGTCATGCAGAAAAAGAATTGAATTTTGTTCATTCATTCATTTAGTCATCTATTCATCCAACAAACATTTCTCACACACCAATCACGTGCCAGGCACTGAGCTAGGGGATGGGCAACAGTGAGAGACAAGCCAAATATACCTACACAGTGTAGCAAGGAAGACAGATTTTAAAGAACTCATTGCAAGTATAACAATTTGCATGGTAGTAAAGGGAGATGACAAGGAGTCTGGGTCTTAGTCCTGAGTAAGACAGAATGAGTCTTCATGGGTAGAAATATCAGCGGGTAGAAGTGAAAGGGAGGCAGATTCCGGGGCAGAATAAGAAGAGCTGTCCTGAGCTCCCAACAATGAGGCAGCATCATGAAGAAGTGAGTCCCTGTCACTGGGAGGGCTCAACTGGAGGCTGGATGACCACCTGACAGAAACACTCCACAAGGGATGCCCACACAGGGTAGGAGGTTAGCTCTACCAGCTCAGATTCTCAAGTCCTGTAGTCTTGGACCTCACCCCCAACAGAGTGAATAAAAGCTCTCTGAAAGAAGGGCTTTTTCACACTTTCAGGGGATTGGTGGTCCCCTCAGACCCACTGCTGATGAAAACTTGGATGAAGGAAAACTCATTGGGCATAAAATGTAGCATCCAGGACGTGGAGTTAGCTGAGCCTATTGGCTACACTTTTGGGACAGAGACGATGTTTTTAGGAACCTACTCTATCATTGCTCTGAACCAAAATTCAAGAGCCCCTCCCCCCTTACTTCTCTTAATCTCCTCAGCCTTGCCTCTTAAGAACCACTGAGTGTTCATCAACTATTCATTCTGGTTGAGTGATAAGGAGGAATCCTCTTGTCTTCTGTGATAAAGTCTGTTTTCTGCTTCCCCGATTGGGTAAGCAGCCACAAGCCTGGGAGATTTATCAATTTATTATTCATGCCAATTTTGGAAGCTTACAACTTAGAATCAAACTAGGGAGCTCTACTATTATACAAACCTAGCTAGCCAGTGTGGAAACCTCAGGAGAGAAATATATATATATATATACATATATATATATATCCCCTTTTACCGAATTATTCAAGTTGGCATCATCTCATTTCACAGATCAATTGCCCATTTAATCATAATGCCTTGTAGTCACATGACATTGCAGGGAGAGCTTACAAAGCATGTCTCATTTGGTATCTCTTCACCCTCTGAGTAGTCCTCTGCAATGGGCTTGGCTGGTGCTATCACAGCAGGCTCTGGACTACGAGTCAGAAGGATGGGCTCTGGCTCCAACCGCTTCCTTGATTGATGTACTTAGGCAATTTCACTTAAGCTCTAAACTTTAAGTTTTCCTTTCTGCACAAAGGAGCTTAAACACCTAGAGACAGATGAAGCCAACGAAGCTTTAGATTTAGGACATGCCACTTGCACAGGCTGTGAACCTAATTCTGAATTCAGTTTTGTGTCCTTTTTCTTTTTTTAAATAAATAAATAAATTTACTTATTTATTTATTTATTTATTGGCTGTGTTGGGTCTTTGTTGCTGTGTGCGGGCTTTTCTCTAGTTGCGGCGAGCGGGGGTTACTCTTCCTTGCGTTGCGCGGTCTTCTCATTGCAGTGGCTTCTCTTTGTTGCGGAACACAGGCTCTAGGCGCGCGGGCTTCAGTAGTTGTGGCACGTGGGCTCAGTAGCTGTGGCTCGTGGGCTCTAGAGCACAGGCTCAGTAGTTGTGGCACACGGGCTTAGTTGCTCCACAGCATGTGGGATCTTCCCAGAACAGGGCTCAAACCCATGTCCCCTGCATTGGCAGGCGGATTCTTAACCACTGCGCCCCCAGGGAAGTCCTGTGTCCTTTTTCTTTAAAAGGGATCCCCAAATTGTAATAAGCTTCAGGACCCACAAAACCTAGATCAGTCTCCTAATAATAGCTGCTCAGTCTATTACCAGAAAGCAGGACTACAACAAGCATCTCTACAACTTCAGCTCTGTCAAACGGCCTTTATTGATCACCATTCATCCCTGTGTAGTCAGTGGGCTCTGTTGGTGCCCTGCTGGATGACTGCAAAGGCTCACAGCTTCCCCTTCTCTAGAGAACTGTCCTCCACTGCATAGGAGCCCCTCGTCCTGGAGGCTGTTCCACCACCCTCAAGCAGGGCAGCGAACCAATGTCTGAGTGATGGAGAGTGGCCCCCTCCCTGTAACAAAAGGCTGCAGTCCTGTCTCAGGGTAGGACCAGCTCTGTGGTGCAATCCATGCTTCTTCTTCTTCTTTTTCTTTTCTTTCTTTTTTTTTTAATTGAGGTAGTTGATTTACAATATCATATAAGTTTCAGGTATGGAACACAGTGATTCACAATTTTTTTGTTTCTTTGTTGTTTGTTTTTTGCGGTACGCGGGCCTCTCACTGTTGTGGCCTCTCCCGTGGCGGAGCACAGGCTCCAGACACGCAGGCTCAGCGGCCATGGCTCATGGGCCCAGCCGCTCTGCGGCATGTGGAATCTTCCCAGATCGGGGCACGAACCCGTGTCCCCTGCATTGGCAGGCGGAGATTCACAATTTTTAAATCTATGCTTCTTTGACTGAAGCTTGACTCCAGCTGAGATATCTTTGCTAAGCTTCTCCCTCTGTCTCATTCAGCTTCTCTCACACCCTTTCTCCTAGAGCATTGCCCCACCAAGACATGTACACCTGAACCCCTGCCTGGGGCTTGGCTTCCAGGGTACCTGACCTAAGACACAGAGTGATAAGAAAAGTGTCATTTCTTTCCTATATCAAAACCTGTCTGGTCCACTTTCAAACACAGTCAAAAAGCCATGAGCCTCCAAGACCCACTGCAGCTGATGCTCAGGTGACTGCAGAGATGTGATCCCATGACCAACATCCTGGCATGAGGCCCAGCCTGGGCCCTGAGCAAAGTCCACAGATTAAGAGCCGTATGTACCTTTGGAATTAGGCAGTGGGAGAGTGAAGTACTGAGTACTTCACTGAGTACTTGGTAAAACCCTACACTGTGACCATATCACCCTTAGAATCTTCTCTAAAACATTTGCTTTGGATGTTAGAAAAGAAACCAAGAGATGAGAAAAGAATGACTGGTAGCATCGTGTCTCTTTTGATCATTTTCTTGACACTTTTTACTGCAGGAGATTTATAACTAGCTCTTTGATCCCAGCTGAATAGAAGAAGGATCCGGACTCTCCAGTGTTGTCTGTCATTTTAGAGAGAGACAGAGTTTAGGAGTAAAGAGATTTACAGCCTGTTTCTGTCTCATCTCTGACTTGGTTTGTGACTTGAATGGAATTCATCATCACCTTTTAGCACTCCCACGTGTGGCGTGGAGATTTACTTACACATCCCACAAAGAGCAAAGAGTCTCTGAGGAGAATCATCATTATAACCACATTTGGCCCATCTGTCTGATTCTCCTCTGCCATAATTTCTGGCTCCAGTTCCCTCTCCAGCTCCCTACTGGGACCAGGGCCCATCCCTGAAGCTTGGTTCCCCTGGCTGTGGCCCTGTTCATTCTAGTCTCTTCCCCAGGACAAATGGACCCTTGGATAAACACATTGGATACACACAGGGCACCCGAACTCTCCTTAGAAATGCCACCCTGTGCTCTGCCTCCTCCACCCAGATAGAATCCCCTACCAACCAGCCCAGCCTGGAGCAGACTCAGCCTCACTCCCCAAGCTTAGTGGTTTGGACCATGGATTCTGCTCCTGGTGGGGATAGGTCTGCGGCCATCTCCCCCTACCCCCCAGCTAGTTCCCCTCCACCCTCAACTTAACATCAGTTGTAAGTCTTTCCCTCCTCCCCTTTGGGAGCCTACAGTATGTACAATGACAGTTTTTAATACCTTTCTCTAAAACTATCAGCAAAGACAAGAAAGGCACAAGATAAAAGGCTCAAAAGAAATATGAAGCATGTACTTTAAAATTTTTCATCCTTCAAAGGAAGAATCAAAGATAATTAAAATATTAGTGAAGGGAGCATAGGTAAATAAGAATTATATTTGCATATTCTTTAAATTATAAATTAGTGTGTTGCCCCTGAGCAGGGGGAGAAAAAGGCTTTCTACTTCAACAACTTAGCTTATTGAAATGAGAAAGTTTGGAGAACCCTGAAAGCCTGTCAAATAACTGCACGTTGTAAGCACTACGCGTATCATTGATGATTTTCTATTGTATAAACTCCGTTGAGATGGTGGGTGATCCTCAAATAAGCACAAAGAAGATAACAGGCTATTAGGCCAAACAAAAGATGGCTTTTGTTATTCACCTAACAGTTTGCAGATATGGCATGGGATGGCTGTTTCTCTGCTGGG
This sequence comes from Delphinapterus leucas, assembly GCF_059928025.1. Classification (NCBI taxonomy): domain Eukaryota; kingdom Metazoa; phylum Chordata; class Mammalia; order Artiodactyla; family Monodontidae; genus Delphinapterus; species Delphinapterus leucas. Next base: position 63,801,289 of record NC_143141.1, on the reverse strand, counting down.
CCAGGCAGGAGTGGACTGTGGGTGGCTGAGCGAGGGGATGGAATGTCCCTCAAAGTGTTGTTTCTGGAGCAGAGTGATCCTGGAGGCTTCATCCTGAGACCTAACGTCCCCCACCGATGCCAAACCAGGCTGGTTGGAAACCAAGTGGCAGCTGGTGATAAGTAGCTTCAGGACCTTGGATTGGACACTTGGGAGGCAAACTAGGAAGACAGAGGTAAGTGCAGAGACAGGAAATTGTCTACTTGGGAGAGGAGCTGGGGCACTTTTCGACAAAGCCGTTGTGGCCTCGACACACGGCCAAGGAGGGAGCCATTTAGGCATCAAGTGGGTCTGGATCATTTCTCTTCCTCCTGGAATCGTAACTCAATCTACTTATGTCTAAAATTCACCGATCTTGCAACACCAAGGAGGGGCACACCCCAAAACTTAGAATATCTAAGCATCTGGAACAGGGATTCACACTTTGTTTTCTTTCATGGGAAGTCTCTACTTTTTTGCGGGGGGGGGGGGGGCCGCACCGCGCAACTTGTGGGATCTTAGTTCCCCAACCGGGGATTGAACCAAGTCCTAACCACTGGACCGCCAGGGAATTCCCTATTTTTTTTTATCTTGACCGTAAAGTACTGTGGTTGACTATTTGGGCCGAGTCTGGTAAATAAAGCAGGTAAGTATCATTTGGGACTCAAAATCATGCAGCCTCTCTGATGTGAGCACACGGTGATTAAGCTGACAGAGGTGGAACCAGCATAAAAGCAACAGGAGACCAGGGTCCAGGGTCCTGGCTTTTCCACTGACTACCTCCTGTGGAATTAAGGAAAGTCACTTCATCTCAATTCCTTCAGCTCTAAATGTAAATGATAAAGTGTTCTTTAAAATAGGAAATAAACCAGAAATTGATCTGCCAGTGTAAGGTACTGTTAGGCATACATTGACCAATTTCCCAAGAATGAGCCTCAAAGATATTATACTGAGCAAAAATTGCACCTTTCTTTGATGATTCAGAAGGTATTTCAGCAAGTGCTTCAGGCTCATTATAAACATTCTTTACCATTACACCATAAATCTGTGAAAATACCAGTTAATAGAAAGTTCCATTTGATAGAATGGTACGTAAGCCAACTTCTGAAATATACTGTATTGTTTTCAAATTGACACACCATGGAAAGATCTAATGAGTTTATCACCAAAACAGTGTTAAGGTTTCACAAATTAAATGCAGACTTAGGGCTGGAAAGCTTCATTCCAGCTCTGTCAGTTTAATCACCGTGTATGAGTCCCCAGTGGGTTTAAAGGGATGGTATTAGGCATTACGCTGTATGGTCAGTGATTCACATGCAAATCATTGTTTTCAGGCAGGAAAATCAAACATTTGGGCAACAAGCCTTGTAAGATTCTCAGTGACAGGGAGGTTAGGCAGCCTTGGTGATTAGTCTCATCGAAAGAGAATTTTAAGGGCTTTCATCACCTGCAAGTCTGAAAATTCCTGTTTACCACAGTAACACAGAAACTGCATTCTAGGGAAAACATCTGTCTTCCTCCAGACTTTCTGGAAACCATATACTGTGGTGACCATTACTTCATGAAGAAGTGGTGTGGGAGCTGAACAAAAGTTGTCTCGCCAAAGCCATAAACTGAGTCTCATCTAAATCCATCCACTGTTAGGAGATTCCATTTGTAATTTTGCTCTGAGGCAGGACAAGAAAGAAAAGGTGGAAGCCTGTTCTTGGTGCAAGGGCTGTGTGTTAAAATCTCTAGAGAAATAAAACCAGGTGTGGTAGTGGCAGGAGGACAGAAGATTTGATGTACGAGTGACTCAAACCAGGAAAGGACTGGAAATGAAATCGAGAAATAAGAATCAGGCTGCGGGGGGAAGGAGAAGCTACTGGAGGGACTTTGAGAGTGAAGGTGACTCCCATGCAATGTTGAGAGAAGCTTTGTAAATGCTTCCTCATTTTTGACACGAAGACAAAAAAGCATCATTAGTGATGAAGGAGGTAATTAACAGGTGTGAGAGAGAAGCAGCATAAGAACAGCAGCAGTGAGAGAACACGCCTTTCCACCAGTTCCCAAAAGGTACAACCCAAGCTAGAGCCTTGCTTCTCAAGGGAGGTCCATGGGGCTGCATTGGCCTCACCCGGAGCGTGTTAGAACACGCAGACTCTCGGGTCCCACCCCAGACCTACTGAATCAGAATCTACATATTGACAGGATTCCTAGGGAACTGGATGCACAGTAAATTGAGCCCTTGTTTTTTTAGAGCCCTTGCAACCTCATCTCCTCCTTTTCTTCGTTCTCCTTCTTTTCCTTCTTCTCCCCTTCACCTTTCATCATCTTCTTCCTCAAATTCCCAGAACAAGTTACGTGTGAAAGTCGGTATCTACTTGTCTACTTTGTCCTAATTCAAATATGTAAATACATCTCTACTTGATCCTCATTCAAATCACAAACCAGCCTCAATCCATAAACATGTGAACAAAACAGTTACACTGGGCCCCAAGAGAAAGAGCAAACAACAGCCCTCCCCGACAAGATCTATATTTGTGTTATTTATTTAGACAGAGCCTTAAGTGTGCACAGTACTTTGTGTGGGAACATGCCAAGGAGACACTACAATCCCTGACCTTTAAAAAAATATTTTTCTTTTTCTCTCGTAGCCCCAGGGAATAGCCAGGGTGGGGACGGAATTATGAAATCTTTGTACCAAAATGTATGAAATGAATAGAAGGAAGCCATAGGTATTTGTTAGGGCCTCCGGTCCTCTCTAAGAAGACAAGCAAGACTTTCCCAAACAATATGCATGATCTTTGCTGTGTGTGGTAGCAAGCCCTTGGTTATCTGAAGGAGGCTCAACCACACACACACACACACACACACACACACACACACACACACCAGAGAAAGGTAATTTTAAAGGCATTTTGGACAAAAATATCCATTTATTTATTAGTTTTTAATATATTTATTTATTTATTTATTTTTGACTGAGTTGGGTCTTTGTTGCTGCGCACGGGCTTTCTCTAGTTGCGGCGAGTGGGGGCTACTCTTCCTTGTGGTGTGTGGGCTTCTCATTGCAGTGGCTTCTCTTGTTGCAGAGCACGGGCTCTAGGCACGTGGGCTTCAGTAGTTGTGGCATGTGGGCTCTAGAGCGCAGGCTCAGTAGTTGTGGGGAACGGGCTTAGCTGTTCTGTGGCATATGGGATCTTCCCAGACCAGGGATCGAACCCGTGTGCCCTGCATTGGCAGGTGGATTCTTAACCACTGCACCACCAGGGAAGCCCCAAAAATATCCATTTAGAAAGGAAATTTTTAAAAAAGGAACACTATTTCATGATACTTGTAAGAAAACAGGTAACTAAAATATGGAACAACCATATGATAAAATATTATGTAGCCACTCAAATCAGGATTTCAACATCTAGTGCAAAACATTAATAGTAAGTGGCAAAGCAGGATACGAAACTTTTATACTCACCATCATTCCACCTTTATGTAAATTTTTAAAGGGGAACTAAGTAAACCGAAATGTTGGTAGTCTGTATATCTAAAATTGATAATGCGAGTGATTTAAATGTTATTCTTTGTACTTTTCTGTACTTTCCATATACAAGTAGTACACGTACTTTTCTAAATAGTTACATTTGTTTTGGGAAAGGTTCTTTCTTAACCCCACTAATTCTCCCTTTCTCTCTACTGCCTTACCCAAGTCCACTTAATTATCCCTCCTAATCCAGAAAAGATTTGGTTCAGAAGCATGGTGATTCTCTCAACTTGAAAACTCATGCTGGCTCTACACACTAAGAAGAGAGTAAAGCAGAGTTGGAAGAAGTCAGAATGAGGAAATTTAACAACTTCCCAAATCCTCCTATATCAGCCCTTTGATGTGAGGCTTCCAGACTTCATTTCAGAGTGTTTTGAATTCCCAAACACACCCATTATTGCTTGATATGGAAATGCATTCTAAAGTCCAAAAACATGGTTTCTGCACTACCCAAAAGCTCGAGAGTGGAAAGGATTATGAAGACCATCTAGTTCACTATTTCTCAGTTTTGGTGCACATTAGAATCACCTAGAGAGCTTGAAAAAAAAATAATGCTAGGGTCCTACCCTCGGAGATTCTGATTTTACGGGTCCAGAGTGTGCCCTAGGCATCTGGGTTTTCTTTTTTTTTTTTTTTTTTTTTTTTTGCGGTACGCGGGCCTCTCACTGCTGTGGCCTCTCCCGTTGCGGAGCACAGGCTACGGACGCACAGGCTCAGCGGCCATGGCTCACGGGCCCAGCTGCTCCACGGCATGTGGGATCTTCCCGGACCGGGGCACGAACCCGTGTCCCCTGCATCGGCAGACGGGCTCTCAACCACTGCACCACCAGGGAAGCCCTCTTTTTTTTTAAAATTTATTTTATTTATTTATTTTGGCTGTGTTGGGTCTTGGTTGCTGTGCGTGGGCTTTCTCTAGTTGCGGTGAGCGGGGGCTACTCTTCGTTGCGGTGTGCGGGCTTCTCACTGCAGTGGCCTCTCTTGTTGCAGAGCACGGGCTCTAGGCGTCGTTGTGGCACGCAGGCTTCAGTAGGTCAAATTGAGCAGATTGCTGCCGTGGGAACAGCAAATGTAACCCTCGCACAGCTACTAGCTGGGGGTTCCTGGGCAAGGCACCCTCTGCTTAAGCTCTTCTACGGAATCTGTAATTTAGAAGACTGGGGACTGAGGAAGAAGACAGACGCTAGAGCCTCTGAGATTTCTGACTTAGGAAAGAAGTGAGAGAGCAGGCACGTGGTCCAGAGGGATCTACTTGGCAGAAAAGAGCAGAACACACAGATGGCTGCTCATCGCTCCGGCTCATCGGACACCCTGGACGTCTGAGCAGGGCTAACGCCTCAGAATTGCCCTTAAACACCTCAGTCCTAATTTTCTCATATGAAAAGGGATCTTAATCACCAAATGGTTCTAAACCTGACTACACATTAGCATCACGAGGGGGCTTTAAAAACACCGGGTGCCTGAGCCCCACCTCGGGAGGTTCTATTTAATTAGTCAGGTCCGGCCATCAGCGCTTTTTAAAACTCCTCAGCTGGTTCTAATGTGTTGTCACGCTTGAGAACCCCACAGTAGGTGAGATCTAAGATTCCACCTCTGACATCCTATGATCCTCTGAGAAACAACAGGTAACCGTTTTTTGACTTGGCTTCTCTGGACAGAACGCCGTTCAAGTGCTCCCATTAAAATGAGTGTGAGTTTCAAAAAGGTTAAAGGTTTTTAATTAAGTCCTTGGGCCCCTGGCAGAAGGGGGTTGAGCAAGAGACAGCCATGATGACAGGGTTAATGAGTAAATTTTCAAATAGAAACTGCTACAGGGGCTCACGGCCACAGTGGCAGCCGAAGTCCAAATTAAGTTGCTTCACATGCTCAGGAGCCAGTGGGCCTGACCTTGGGCCATGGCCAGGCCGCCCTAATGGTTATGCAGTTACTCAGCTCCCCCCAAAGTGGATGCGAGGCCTTGGGTAATCAGCGGGCAACCTCAGCTCAACCTCCTGCGAGGACACCAATGCCAATTAAACTAGAGGTCGCCTGAGCCTGCTGAGGGCGGCAGCCAGCCTGGCTTCCAGGAGTGGCAAGTGAACAGTAGACTCTGCTGTGCAGCGGCTGTTAGGGCCTCAGTAAACTGGTCACAGGCTGGCACACGGTGACCGAAAGGTGCACGGGAGGCTGGGCAACGGTGGATTGCAGGACCAAAGTCCCAGGGCAGAGGTACAGACGTACCTCACGGTAGACAGTCCCGATAGAGGTGCCCAGTGTATTACAACGGGCAGGCTCTTATCCAGAACAGAAACGTGCTTTGCATTCCCTTCCTACTTTTTATTACTCCCCTCTGGACTCACCACGTGTACTGTGGGTGCTGAGTGCAGTGAACACTGGCTGATGCTTTTGAAGAGGCTGCCTCCTCTGAGAATGCCATGAGAAGCTTTCCGGGGGCCTAAGGGGGCAGTTCTCAACTCCAGCTGGCTTTAGCTGGTCTGGAGTGGGGTCTGGGCATCAGTATATTTTTCAAGCTCCCCAGATGATTCGAATGTGCAGTCAAGGGAGTTCCCTGGCGGTCCAGTGGTTAGGACTCCGAGCTTTCACTACCGAGGGCCAAGGTTCCATCCCTGGCTGGGGAATTAATATCCCACAAGGGGTGCAGGGCGGCCAAAAAAAAAAAAAAATTAACATCTAATGTGCAGTCAAGGGTGAGAAGAACTGGGCTAAGCCTTGCTTGGCCAGTTTTCAGAAATCACCTACTGATGCCTATTAAACCTAATGCTTTTCAGTCACCCATTCACTCACCAACACTGATGGTAGTTGGTTCCAGGGATATAAAGATGAATGAGATCCAGTCCCTGCCTTGAGGGAGCACACAATCTAGTAGGGGAGACAGACACATAAATGTAATTGTATAACAGAAGTTGGTCATGGACTTTGTATTAGTTAATTACTAGGCCCCAAAAGGCACCCCAATCTGTGGGTGAGGGTCAGGCTCCCTCCACTGTCAAGCATGCTGGGAAGAGGCAGAAGCTAACATATCCAAGGAGAGCTTGGAAGGAGGGCCTGGGACAGGGAAAGGCAGGAACTCCCTGGCCTTTCTGGGCTTACTCTCTAGAGCCTGTATCCCAAGGAGTCTGGGAAACAGGTACAGTCAGAGTTACTCTACTGAACAACTCCAGTGGGTGCCATTTGTGTTGTATTTTATGAAAACACTGCCTGCTAGAGTTGTGCACTGAGCTGATCTTGCCAGTGGTGGTGAGGGAAGCTGGCTCTGAGCAGGGAGCCCACGAGGGGAAGGCTGGGAGGTCTCTCTGCCATTTGACAAGGAAGCCCCTATAAGGAAACATGAGAACAGATCTGGGCCTGTGGGCTCTGGGAGCCACCATGTCTAGAAGCCAGGAGGAGGGCTGTCTATTTTCCTTCCCATTCTCCCAGAGCTTTCAGCGAAGTAGAACTAAGGACAGGCCACCCTGTGGGCTAGCATGGTACCCAGCACCAGCATCCCCTGGGGCCAGGGCAGTTGTGGTTTCCCCAGAACTGCAGGAGGAGATACTGCAGAATAGGCAGTGATCCAGGGTGATGGTCCCATGACACCTCACCTGAAGACCCACTGAAGAGACTGGGTGGAAGGGGACCCAGCAAGGTGACTTGAGGTCCTGCAACCATCCTGGTGGGGCTGGGCAGCCAGTGGGCTTTGACTTTAAATATTAATGTGACCTCATCTGTGCCCATAACCTAGTGAGGCTGGGGAAGTGTGGAAATGGGTTGGGGACATTCAAGTGACAGTTAAGTACTGCATGAGATAATAAAGGACTGTGTATGAGCAAGGAGAAGCCCCAAGGAGAATGGTATCCCTGGGCAAAGGGTCAGGAGAGTCAGGGAAAGCCTCTCAGCAACATGCTCTGAGTTGGGTCTTAAAGGCTGAATGGACCCCAGCCAAGCAGACTGAGAGAAGCAATCCAGGGACAGCATGCACAGGGCATGCGGCAAGAGCCTTCTGTGGCTTGGACCTAGACAGGCAGGTGGGGCCTCACTGGGATGGAAGCTAAGCGTACGCCCGCTTAGCAGTGTGGACCTTGTCTTGCAGTGGATGAGGACCCCCAAAGAATTCTAATCAGGATCCTGATGTAACGTGAGAGGTGGAAAATCTGTCCAGCAGCCGTGGGGCCCTGTGCCAGGCTAGGCGGAAGACTCTGAGAAACGTCCCTTGCCGCCTGTGCCATATCCTGCTTTCGGAGGAAAGAGGAAGAGAAGTGGGTGTCTGCTGACTCGCCGACCAGCCGCTGTTTCTCCACAGCTGACAGAGGGGTTGACCGTGGCCTCTAGTGCCCTCTCCTCTGCTCACTACCATCAAACAAAGGATGGGGCTTCCCTGGTGGCGCAGTGGCTGAGAGTCCGCCTGCCGATGCAGGCGACACAGGTTCGTGCCCCGGTCCGGTAAGATTCCACATGCCGCGGAGCGGCTGGGCCCGTGAGCCATGGCCGCTGACCCTGCGCATCCGGAGCCTGTGCTCCGCAACGGGAGAAGCCACAACAGTGAGAGGCCCGCGCACCGCAAAAACAAAAAAACAAAAAAACAAAAAACAAAGGATGGCTTTCAATTTCCAGGCAGTGCAGAAACCTCGCCTTCCTTCCCTCTGATGCATCTTATAAACTACCTCTCTCTACAGTCAAGGGTAAAACAAAAGCAGCTAAGCTTTGAACATCAGGGGTCTGCTTCGCACATGGGGAGTGAGGGGCCGGCTGAGTGAGTTCCTCATCCACCTCCCACCAGCGCGCTCTGACTTTCCTTTGATGGTCAAACCCATTTCTCCAGACCTCCAGAGTGACTCCCATCACTGTCTGGGTCAACCTGCTGCCTCCTTCCCCACAAGAAAGCAGCACGGAGGCCCTGGGTTTGTTGATTCAACAACCATTTCTATACTTTATTTGCTCAGATCAGGAAAAGACAAAAAACAAACTAAACTCTTTGAGACACAGATGTAGAGAACAAACGTATGGACACCAAGGGGGGGAAGCGGCAGGGGGTGGGGGTGGGGGTGGGGGTGGGATGAATTGGGCAATTGGGATTGACATGTATACACTGATGTGTATAAAATGGATGACTAATAAGGACCTGCTGTATAAAAAAATAAATAAAATTAAATTCAAAAAAAAAATTTTGAAAACTCCTAAAAAAAACAACAAAAACAAAAACTAAACTCTCTGACTGTGGAAAGACAGACACACACAGACACCAGGCTGGATAAAGTGAATGTCAGTGAGAAGCATTATTTATTCAACCGTCTTGATTAGTGGGTGCCAGACAGCTATTAGAACAAAACTCATGCTCTGGGGCAACTGTGTCTATTTATGTCATGGTGAGCCTCCACAGAGAGCCCAGATAAATGCTTGTGATCTTCACTCACACGAGCCAAATATTTGGATAAATAAAGATGTTGTATGAAATCCCCTATCTGTCACTTTTACACAAATTGACATATAATGGAACGCTATTTGATTGTGTTCCATTTCATGGCTGCACAGCTTCCATGGCCAAGGAAAGGGGAAGGAGGGGCTTCCTGGGACTAGGGATCCATGGAAGAATCTGTCTGCTTAACCTGCTGCCCTCCTCTTTGCCTTCTCTGTGTGCACCCACCACGTCCTCCCCCAAGTCCATGGGTCCTTGTCCATTAGGTAACCTAATCCTGAGTGGGTGCTACAATTGTCCACCTGCAACCAGTGTTTTAATCTAAACAGACCTATAGGGAATTCCCTAGAGGTCCAGAGGTTAGGACTCCACGCTTTCACTGCCGAGGGCCCTGGTTTGATCCCTGGTTGGGGAATTAAGATCCCACAAGCTGAGAGGTGTGGCCAAAACAAACAAACAAAAACAGACCTATATACACAGGTCAGCGTACATCAGTCAAAGGGAGTCTCAGGCACACCAGTCCCACTGGCAGCCACTTTCTTAGATTGTCTACCTTTGCTCCATTTTGGTGTCACATCTTTTCTGAGACCCTTTGGGTTTTGTGTCTTGTTCCTGGATCCCTGGAGAATATGATCTAATTCAGTTCCCTTGCTTTGACTGCCAGCACTGGACTTGCACTAACCCCGAAGCTCCCCTGGGAACACACCCCAGCCTACAGGCACCAGTGAGCCCCTTGCTGGGCAAGTTCTAGTTTCCCACGTGGAGGGCTGGACAAAAATGGAAAGTAAGTCAATTGTTACAAACAGAAAGGGCAGCTACTGAGCCCTCCTTACAATCCCACCTCATTCAGATATCCAGCTACAACACAGAGAACCAAAAGTAGCCAACTTCTTTCACCAGTCAGGCTACATAGACTAATGAGCCCCACTAAGGTAAACCCTCTTTTTGAAAACCAGCTGCAAACATGGCATAAACATGTCCTCTTGCTGAGAGTTTCCCTACTCACCTGTTTGAACCTTTATGTGTAGTTGCCCACACTGAGGTGGTCTTACCACCTAGTGGTCACTTTTTATCTCCCCCAAATCATTCTCCTTTTGAAACTAGGGGCCAATTACTATTCAGAGAATTTGGGATGAAGTTGATGAATTAGTTAGGACCAACTCAAACTAGCTTAAATGAAGAACAGCTTGTATTAGAAGAATACTGGGGGGCATTTATAGGATCCAAGGAAGAATCAAAGAATCTAATCTTAAGAAAGGCTGGGATGCAGCTGAGCCTCAGAAGCAACTAAAACCAAGGACCCTATCTCTGCCAGTCTCTGCTTCTTCCTACAGGAGATCAAGTTCCTATTCCTCTCTGAAGTCCAGCTCTCACCTCATGGTAGAAAACCTGGCCACCAACAGCTCCTAACTATTTCATCTCCTGGCCTCCTCCACTGGAGAGAGGACCTCCATCCCACTCCCTTCTGGTCTGCCATCCTAAATCTTCAGAAGATCATCAGTCCATTTTGTAACATGGCTGCTTCCACTACAGGCCTTTGATGGGGTTGGGGGCACGGCATGGCACAACAGCCCCCCCAGAAAAAGGGAACTGCCACAATTGATTAGAATAAGTGAGGGTTATCACCTCAACTTGTTCCTGAGCTCTACCAATCCCAGCCCCAGCTAGCAAAATAATAATTTCTCTGTTGTGTCTCAGCTACATCAAAAGATAGAGGCTGCAGTGTGTTTTAGATAAGCCACTGTGGAATCCTTACCAATTATTGGCTTGTAATACAAAGGATCCCTTTTCTACCACTATGCGATGGAGAAAAAAATTTGAGCTGCCCAGTCTGAAGAGTCCCTGTGTCTTAGACAAAGAGCTTGTTTTGTATTCTGGATGAGGCCAATCCTCGACAAAAGGCAATGGATAGAGAGGTTAAGCTCATTGGTTCTAAAGTTAATTAAGGGCTGAGTTCAAATGCCTGCTCCAACATGTATAGCTATGTAAGCCACAGTCTCAGTTTTACCATCTACAAATGAGGATGGTTGATATCCACCGCCTGGTGCTGGTGTGACGATTTGAGACAGTGCATGAAGAACACGTAGCACGACACCTGGCATACAGAAGGCTTGTCATGACGCTGGATAGACTCGGTCTTCAGTGATATTCTCTGTCCCTTTCTGATGTCTTCTTCATTCCCCCTCTGGCCACTCCCCAGGGTACGCAGGGCTCTCCTCCAGGCTTGCTCCCTATCTACTCTTCCTATGTATGATTTTCAGAGGTATCTTCATGAAATATACATCCCCACCCCAATTTAAAATCCTGCATGACTCATTAAAACAGTCTAGCCAAAGTTAAACTCTTTAGCATGGACCCCAAGGCCACGCTCAGTTTGGACCCTACCTACCTCTCCCACCTCACTTTGTCTACTCTAAGCTCTCACCAAGCCAGACCACTTACTATTGCCCAGATCTGCCATGCTTTTTCACAGTAATGCATGTCCACACATGCTGTCCCCTCTTCCTGCAGTGCCTTTCCCCTGGCTGTCACCAACTAGCCTAGCTGACTAGTTTTCAAGATTTGTGTGATCGGGAGATTCCTGGAAACTTTTGCTGACCCCAGCCCCCATTCTGAATTAAATGTGCTTCGCCTGGCTCCATTTATGCCCATGTGTGCCTCTATCAAAGTCCTTATCACACTGTATTTCCTTGTTTGTCTTTGCTACTAAATCCTGAGTTTCTTGAGGGCAAGACTACATTTCCAGCACCAAGCACAGAGCCTGGCATAAAACAGATGTTCAATAAAGTTTGACTGCTGAAACACCAATGACGTATTTGTGAAACCATGTGCACTGGAAGGAATGAAGATGAAACATACAGTCCTTTTCTCCAGGTGGCTAAGTGATCCAGCTAAGCATACAACCCATGACCTTGGCCATAACAATCCAATTGGCACATCTAGCTGCTCCACAGGAAACAAAATCCAGCATTATGTATAAAATAGTGGATTTTAAAGCTGGAAACCTACTTGTAAAGTCCCTATGTCCTGTGATCTTGGTCGAAATGCTTAATTTTGTTTTCCTTGCCTACAAACAGAGTTTATAACTCTGTAGAGAATAAATGAGACAATGCCTATAAAATGTAAAAGTATCATTCAAATTCTTCCTGACGTTCTCATGATTACTTTCAGAAGATGCTGAATACCCCCACCTCTAAACAAAAGTTAGTCCTCGTTCCTAAATATCAAATCATTTTCTGTTATAAGATAATGCTGGGCATTATATGTGTTTGTCTCGTGTTTGGGTATTGCATCTCAAGTGGAGACCTGCGTGTACATTTTACACCCCTCATGACTTTTAGGCTTTACAGTGTTCACTGGAGCCTGATTGCGGTCCAGCACTGTCCTTAGGGGCCATGCTGTGGGATCAGGTCACAAGTAAAACTCCTATAATGAGCTCTTCCTGGTATAGCCAACAAAAACAACCCTCAGTGGGCTTCCCTGGTGGCGCAGTGGTTGAGAGTCCGCCTGCTGATGCAGGGGACACGGGTTCGTGCCCCGGTCTGGGAGGATCCCACATGCCGCGGAGCGGCTGGGCCTGTGAGCCATGGCCGCTGAGCCTGCACGTCCGGAGCCTGTGCTTCGCAACGGGAGAGGCCACAACAGTGAGAGGCCTGCGTACCACAAAAAAAAAAAAAACAACCCTCAGATAAGATGTAACCTGTCCTGACACAGATTTCTACCCTTTCACAGGTCACAAGTGAGATGAGTAATAAAAGAAAAACCTGAAATTAACCGTGAGAATAAGCTGTGCTTTATTCTTCTGTAAGGATTATGTATTGGGTTTTAACAATACATGTATTAAACGTTGCTAAGCCTATTCCTGCTTATAATTCTTAATAAGTTGCAGAGGGACTCATGATAATTGTCATCTGGGAATACCACTCAGAGAGTGCACAACTCTTAAGAAGGTGAACTAGGACTTCCCTGGTGGCGCAGTGGTTAAGAATCCGCCTGCCAATGCAGGGGACATGGGTTTGAGCCCTGGTCCTGGAAGATCCCGCATGCCACAGAGCAACTAAACCTGTGCACCACAACTACTGAGCCTTTGTGCCACAACTACTGAAGACTGTGTGCCCTAGAGCCTGTGCTCTGCAACAAGAGAAGCCACCACAATGAGAAGCCTGCACACTGCAACAAAGAACAGCCCCTGCTCGCCGCAACTAGAGAAAGCCTGCGTGCAGCAACGAAGACCCAACGTAAAATAAAAAACAAACAATAAATTAATTAATTAAAAAAAATTTAGGAGCACATATCTTAAAAAAAAAAAAAAAGAAGGTGAACTAATTCCTAAGGTCAGGTGATGTTGAGCAGGGATGTCAAAGTATGCAGTATAGAAAATAATGAATAAGGTAACCACGAACAACAAGGCCATAAATTCATCTAAGGGGTCTGAATGAGCCCAGGAAGAAAGAACCACAGCCTCATTAGGATTTGCACATTTCTAAACTTCATTCCGTTACTGATGGTGCAATTTGTGGTTAGCGTCCCCTAGGTAACCAGCATATGGCACCCAGGGTGTCAACCTGGGGCAGAATGGAAGTCAGCAAGCCTTTGTTCGTTGCATAAACGTTTAGGAAGCACTCACTGAACACCTGGCACAGTAGCAGGTCTATTAAGTCCTGGCCCCAAGAAGGAGGTAACTGTGCACATCAGTATCATAAGGGCAGTTCCAAGTCTGCACAGAGTACCAGGAGAGCCCAGAGAAAGGAGTGGCTAGTTCTTCCTGGGAACATCGGAAAGGGTATCTTTAAGGGCATGGCTTTTAAGCTAAGTCTTAGAAAGCTCCTCTGGCTGAGAAGTGAGGAAAGGGCATTCCAGGTGAAAGAGAAAAGCTAGCGCTGTTGAATCTCTGCTTGCCTGGAGCCAGAGTGGGCCCCTCCAGGGCATGGGGCAGGCAAGCTGGCCTTGAACCTTGAAGTCAAGCTTACTACAGAGTGGGGAGAGCCACGGAGGAGTGCCAGCCAAGCCCTTTAGAGAGTCGGGAGGTCATCACCGACAAAGTCCAGATCAGTTGGCAGCAGAGGCAAAGGGTCAGAAGCTGGCAGAACAGGAAGAGAGAGGAGACCTAGGAAAGAAGCAGGCTCCTGTTTATTAGTGGCAGCCACTTAGTGGGTTGGTCTGGTTTACAAGTGCGGGACCAGAACAGACAAGTTTCCAGGCATAGGGGTGGGTGTTTGGGGGAACAGTAAGTACCCAGCAGAACAGGAGCATGTGTTCTTAGGGAAGTGAAGAGGCAGAAAGACAGCCCAGAAAGTGGGGCAGGAGCCAATCATGGCGGGCCTTCCCTGTTAGCTAAGGAATTTGGGTTTCATCTTGTAGTCAATTGGAAAATATTATGGTATTTTAAGCTGGGGAGTGACAAAGAATACCATTTTAGAAAGATCACTTGGGCAGCACTGTGGAAGGCAACAGCCTTTCTTGAAGGGTAGCAAACACCTACCCGTTTCAGAACACCCTGGATGCTGCTTTAAAATGAATAAGCATCATCTTAGCTGCGCCCTAGATCTACTGAATTTGAATTCAATGGAGAGACCTAGGAATCTGCATTCCTGGTCATTTGGGGGCACACTAGAGTCTGCAAGCAGTCGCCTGGGCAGGAGAAGACAGGGCCCGTACTGAAGAGGAGACTGGTAAAGAAACATGTAAGCAAACACCCTGTCACACAAAGTAGCTGCACAATAATATTTATGGGATGGGTAAATGAATGAATGCAATATAAACAGGGGTTGATGGGACGGAGAGAGGTCAACTCCAAAGTATAAGGTAGAACCATATAACACAGCTATTTTTATGGGTCAAAACAGGATGAATATTGGCAATTCATACAGCTCAATTTAATGGTGAAATCAATAAAAGCTATGTCCTTATCATTTAAGTTTGTTTCTATCAGTATAGTAGTATGTCACTCATTCTTTGAAACCAGTGGAGACTCCAAGGGGAGACTAGAAGGGCTTTAGTTCCCTTCTGTAATCTCTAGAGGCCCGCGTACTGCAGGAGAAAAAAAAAAAAAGGGATTTCTCTGGTGGTTCCGCGGTTAAGACTCCACACTTGCAGTGCAGGGGGCCCAGGTTCGATACCTGGTTGGGGAACTAAGATTCCCCATGCCAAGCAGCACGAGCAAAAATAAAAATAAATTTTTTTAATTAAAAAAAATAAAAAAGCAACAGTGCCGAAAAAAAAAAAAAAAAAAAAGCTTTACTGAACAGTGCCTGGACAGGGTTGCATGAGAGGGGAAGACTCTCCAGAAGCTTATGGTGAGGGGGCCACCACCCAGAAGAGGAGGGCATGGTGCGGGGGAGTCCGAGAGGGGGCATACACATCTAGGCGATGTCTCTCAGCAGCACAGTGGGGAGTCTCTGGATCAGAGAACTCCAAAGGGCCTTACCACCTTAGGTGGTCGTGTAACCACAAGGCTCTATCTTATCAATGGCCGGCAGATGCTAGATGATATGCAAAGCAGACAGGCTCTAAACGGCTTAACTAACTGCTTGTTTGGGGTTTTGGGGGGGGGTTTGCCATGTGGTTTGCAGGATCTTAGTTCCTGGACCAGGGATCCATCCCGGGCCCCTGGAATTGGAAGCGCGGAGTCCTAACTACTGGACGGCCAGGGAATTCCCTGTTTGGCCTATTTTTTTTTTTCCTTTGGTATGCGGGCCTCTCACTGTTGTGGCCTCTCCCGTTGCGGAGCACAGGCTCCGGAAGCGCAGGCTCAGCGGCCATGGCTCACGGGCCCAGCCACTCCGTGGCATGTGGGGTCTTCCCGGACCGGGGCACAAACCCATGCCCCTGCATCGGCAGGCGGACTCTCAACCACTGCGCCACCAGGGAAGCCCTGGACGTGTAAAAATTTGAATCTGGTGCCGGCTAGCTTTTGAGCTAAGGGGTCCAGCCTGCAGTGAATAAACTATCTAGGGGCCAATACACAGAGGTCTTCTTTGGCTCATTTACATAACACAGTCCTGGCCTGAATGACCTCGGCTCCATTCCTCCCACTTCCCCACCTGCTCTGTATGGCAGGAAGGCTTCCATGTCACTGACTGACAGCTGGGTTTGGCCAATGGGAAGCACTGGCAGAAGACTGGAAGACAAAAGAAAAGGAGAAGCTAGGGTATTTCTCACCACTTTTCTGTCTTGGGCTGCGTTGACAGCAGTGGCCACCTTTGTATTTGAGGTGACCCCTGCCTGCGGGCTCTGAGAATTCACCTCCTCCCTTCCACAGTCCCTCCAGGCTAAGGATGGTAGTGACATCCAACTCTTGCTAATTTTCCAGTTGTCTCCTTGCCCTCTGGTTGGTTTCTCAGTCTCATCCATCACCTGTATAACCAATTTCCTCCATTCAATTCCCTCTTTAAACGCTCTGGGTGATTTCTGACTTCCTGCTTGCACCCTGCTAGACACAATTTCTTAGTTCTCCCCAGGCCTCCAAATTATGATAAAAATAGGGAGGGTCTTTAATAGAGACAACTGATATTTTCACAATGTGAATGAAGACATCTGTTAAAAAAAAAATTGTTTCTCTTTTTATCTATTTAAAGAACATGATCTAAGGTATAGGGTGTTAGCATCCTCAAGATAAGGCCCCCAGCCTGCCTGCCCTGCCTTCCATCCACACGTAAGCCCTCCTGTGTTGCAATCCTGCAGCCACCCTCTTCACAGCAACCTGTGTTGTGAGGCAGCCCATCATCAAACTGGCCCATGATCTCATACTTTGGCAATGCAGAGGGGAGAAGGGTGAGGCCGCCTCCAATCTAGCAAGGAGAAAGTTGTGATTCTGAGTGGGAGCTCAGCTCTTCCAGACTATAGAACATCAACAGTTAGGAATCTGACTCTCCTCGGAGAAGTCTCTGACTCTTAAAATTGGCCAGCCTCACTTAGTTATCCAAGATCCACTTTCACAGATTCTTCCTGAGACAAACGGTAAAATCACCTGTGGTCCCATAGCCCAGAGATAGCTCCTGCTAACACTTTGGAATATCTCATTTCAGATTTTTCCCCTGTAAGTATATAATGGTTCTTTTACTTCAATAGGAAATTGTTCTAGAATCTGATTTTTTCACTTAGAATTTGTAAACATTTCCCCCGATCTAATAAAAATCTTCTGCGTTATCTTTTTTTTTTGACATGGATTCATTATCACTTTTAATGATGCATGGTTTTCTAGAAGATATGGATGTCTTACCATTTTATTTGCCAGTCCACTTGAACTTCCACCATTCCCCTGGAATAAACAATGTTCTGACAAACATTCTCGTTGTGCACACCCTTCATAGTGTCTTCAGTACAAATGCCTAGAAGTGGAATGTCTTGAGCAGAAAGTGTGCACATTGTAATATTTATGGCAATTTTGCCAAACAGCTACAGGGAGGTTTATGTTTTGCTTTGTTTTAGTTGCTTTTTAAGATTTGGGTTTTTTCATATAACATCAATGCCAGTAAGATACAGGAAAAAAAAAAAACCTAAATTAAAATTTCTGGAAGGCAAGGATCTGGCTATGTTCATCTCCGTATCCCTCATAATGTCTACCCACCACAGTGCAATAAATGTTGAATTTGAAAGAAAGATTCACAAGAGCATATTCAATCTCAATGAAATATTTTCGTAAAATAAGGGCAGACCAAGCCTACAATGTTTAGTTCAGTGGTTCTTACCTTGACTGCACATTAGAATCACCTAGGGAAATGTTCACAAGTCCTGGACCCCCAGGTTACAGGAACCTGGACCCCGACCCTAGACCAATTACATCAGAATCTGGGAAGATCCTGGGAAGGGGGGATGGGTAGTTCCAGCATCAGTATATTTTCAAAGCTCCCCAGAGAATTCTAACATGAAACCAGGGCTAGGAGCTGATAATCCTTAAAAATGACAGATAACTGAAAAAGAAAAAGTGTTTTTGTTCCTTTTCCCTAATCATCATGAAGAATATAAAATAATAGAAATGAGAAAACTCAGCAATTTGGAGACCATATGTACCCAAGGCTGACGTGATGGTATTTAATCTAAGAGAGCCAGTTTAATATCTTTTAAAGGCAGTGTGTTTTCCCCTGCACCCAAAATGCCAAGCTTTCAGGAAACCCCTATCTTTTCGTTATCCCTATATGGAAACCAGGACACAACAGATGGCAGGATCATGGATTGTGTCTGCTCAAGTTAGAGCTGCTTTTCTTTGCGAGACATCAAATTCATATTGACTGCAGAGACAGGCTGACATGATTTATTTCAAATGAAAATGGAGGCATCATGGGCTCTGTCTTTGCTCATTACTGAAAGACAGAGTCTCATGTGTGATCAGGACACACTGAATTGCTGATGACAGAAACTGTTCGCCGGGGCTGCAAGAGGCTGCCCTTGTTTTCAGTGACTACATATCGGAGAATCTCCACATGCCCAACCCAGCAGCCCAAATATCACAGCAGTGAAGTTTACCACCCAGAGTCCCGCTTCTCCAGGTCAGTCAGCAAAATACAAGGGAAGCACCACTTCTATTTATTTTTCACTGTTAACACTTTAATTATATACTCCTCCATGTGCTCTCAGAAGTGCAGCTTGACATTTTGAAAAGAAAACGCGGTAGGTACAGCCCATTCATCTTGAAAGAAACCATCTCCAGTGACATGAAAGCAGCCCCAGTCCGGGGCTCTCCATGATCCCTCTTCAGCTTGGCAGTGTGAAGTCGTAGGGAGACTGGGAACTGCTCCCGGCTTCTCACGGAGGCTGGCTAACAGAAAACCCTAGCCTGGTGGGAGAGGGAGGGCAGAAAGAGAAATAGCCCAGGGCAGATCAGGAAAGACGCTCATTTCCCCCACCCATCAGGTCTTTACCTGATGGTAAAGCAGAGCCTAGCAATGGCCAGGAGTACTCCCCACACCCAGCACCCCCTTGCCCACACCTCCCCACTTGGGTCAGTGATGTGGAATGGGCCTTAGAAATCGGGCTCGGGGGACTTCCCTGGTGGTGCAGTGGTTAAGAATACGCCTACCAATGCAGCGGACACAGGTTCGAGCCCTGGTCCAGGAAGATCCCACATGCTGTGGAGCAGTTAAGCCCGTGCGCCACAACTACTGAGCCTGCGCTCTAGAGCCCGCGAGCCACAACTACTGAGCCCACGTGCCACAACTACTGAAGCCCGCGCGGCCTAGAGCCCGTGCTCCACAACAAGAGAAGCCACTGCAATGAGAAGCTTGCGCACTGCAATGAAGAGTAGTCCCCGCTCGCCACAACTAGAGAAAGCCCTCCCGCAGCAACGAAGACCCAACACAGCTAAAAAAAAAAAAAAGAGAGAGAGAAATTGGGCTCAGGACTCCCAATTTACGGATGAGAAAATGAGGCCAGAGGAATAACCCATTTGCCCAAGATCCTGCAGTGACTCAGTGGCAGAGCCTAGGATTCAGGTCCCCTGATTCTCAGATTCCTCTGCTTTGCCTCCCCAGTAGTTCTCAAGCTTGGCTTCATATTAGAATCACCTAGGAGCTTTTTTTAAAAAAATTATTGGGACTTCCCTGGAGGTCCAGTGGTTAAGACTCTGCGCTCCCAATGCAGGGGCCCAGGTTCAATCCCTGCTCAGGGAACTAGATCCCGCATGCATGCTGCAACTAAAAGAGCCCGCATGCCGCAACTAAGACCCAGAGCAGCCAACATAAATATATTTTTTAAATTATTTATTAGTTTTAATTGAAGTATAGTTGATTTACAATGTTGTGTTAGTTTCAGGTGTACAGCAAAGCAATTCAGTTATACATACACATATTCTTTTTTCAGATTCTTTTCCCTTATAGGTTATTACAAAATATTGGGTGTAGTTGCCTGTGCTATACGGTAGGCCCTTGTTGGTTATCTATTTTATATATAGTAGTATATATATGTTAATCCCAAACTCCTAATTTACCCTTCCCTCCCTCATCTGGGAGCTTTAAAACAAACAAACCTGCCCAGCCCCAGCCCCTAGAGATCCTGGTTTCATTGGCCTGGGGTGGGGCCTGGATGTGGGTATTTTAACAGTTGCCCAGGTGATGGGTGTGTGCTGCCAGGACTGAGAGCCCCTGCACCCCAGCCTAGCTTGACTTAACTGTCTGTTCCATTTTGTTCCATGATGAGCCCAGCCCCTGCTAGGGGCCGGAGCAGTGAAAATGAGTCAAGATTTCGGTTCCTGCCCTAAAGCTGCTCAGCATCTGGCAGAAGAGCCTACTGTGAAAAGCTCATGCCAGCAGCAGAGTGATATGGGTAACACTATAAATATAAATAAGTGATCGCAGTGGTTAACTCTGTATGGGAAGGTTGAGGGAGGTGGTATTTGAGTCCACATTTAAGGGATGAATAAGTTGAATAAGATGAATGAGTTGCTAAGAGGACTAGATGCAGAAGGGTTTTCCAGGGAGAGGGAACAGCACGCGCAAAGCCCCGGAGGTATGAAACAACACAGCATATTTGTAGTTGGTGTATCTATTTAATAAAACCGGGTGTGAGAGCAGTGGATACAGGAGGTAGGCAGGGCCTGGATCCCAAAGGGCCCTGTGATATAAGCCATTCTAAGGGTTGGGGACGATCCTGAAATGATGGTGAACCACTGAGATACGTCATGCAGAAAAATGACAAAATACAACCTGAATTTTAGGAAAACCACCCTAATGGTGGTGTGGATAATGAATTAGAAGAAGAAGCTAGATGCGGGGAGACTAGTTGAGAGGGGAGGCAAAGAGATGATGAGGGTCTAAATGAACCAGGCAGTGGCCACAAGGACTACAGGCTGACGACAGACCGGACCTGAATTCTGAACTTTGCCCCTGATGCATTGCATTTAGAAGATGGAATTGATAGGATGAA
The DNA here is from genome assembly GCF_059928025.1 of Delphinapterus leucas. Taxonomy (NCBI): domain Eukaryota; kingdom Metazoa; phylum Chordata; class Mammalia; order Artiodactyla; family Monodontidae; genus Delphinapterus; species Delphinapterus leucas. The sequence continues at coordinate 63,780,503 of NC_143141.1, read as the reverse complement.
GTGGTTGGTTGGCCAACGAGTGAGAAGGTCTGACCCCAGCCTAACTTCTCCCTATTCCTCTTCATATACTCTGACCTGAACTCCCACCCCACTTCCTTTGATTCTGCTGGTCCCTCAGCCTAGGATACCAATCCCTCCTCCATCTCCAAATGTCATGTAGGATATACCCTGTAGGTCTCAAATCAATGCTAATTCCTTTGAAAATCTGGTTTCTGAAGGAAGGAAGGAAGGAGTGGAGTTCAGCAAGTTCATTCTACATGTTCCCAAGGGTAGGTCACTGCATCTGGCCTCCTGAGAAGTCTGCCTTCTCATCTGCACGGTACCCTTCAAACCTCTGCTGAAACTCACCTATTCTGGGAAGGTGTCCTTGGCACCTGCAGACATGGGTTGTGTCCCCATAGCACTTTTGCATTCCTCTGTCAGTATTTAGAGAATTGTTCCATGTTGTCAGCCATTATTGCTTTAGACATGTGTCTTCTAGGGTAAACAAGCTCTTTTGCTCTTTTGAAAAACGGGGGCACTGTCTTCTTATTCTGTCTCCTGTCCTAACACAGTCACAGAAAAAATATATTTGATAAAAGTTCGTCAAATGAATGAATGTCGAAGGCCGAATGTGTGAATTGCAAGAAGTGTCCTATGATGATGATGATGATGGGATTCTGCAATCCCTCCCCAGAATAGGGCACCTCAGAATTCTGCAGCATTTGGAACCCAATGGTGGAGTATTACACTGAGGAATTACACCCATGTAATTTAAACCAGTCTGCGGACCACTGGGAAGACTCTCTAAGACCACCACAAGGCTGGGAACTGTACTTTGAGAACTGCTTCTAGGGCATTCTCTCAGCAGGGCCTTTAGCCATGCAGAGAGTGAAAGGCAGAGGGAAAACTGTCCTGCCCAGGAAAAATGAGTCTTATCCTTGTCATCTGGGCAATTCTCCCAGCCTCCTCAGGTAACTCACATCTTCCAGAAGCACCTCTTCCTCTAGGAATCTTGTGCCTTCACTGGGTATTATAAAGAAACTTATGGGCTTCTCTGGTGGCACAGTGGTTAAGAATCCGTCTGCCAATGCAGGAGACACGGGTTCGAGCCCTGGTCTGGGAAGATCCCACATGCTGCAGCGCAACTAAGTCCGTGTGCCGCAACTACTGAGCCCACGTGCCACAACTACTGAAGTCCGCGTGCCTAGAGCCCATGCACTGCAGCAAGAGAAGCCACCCCAACAAGAAGCCTGCCCACCACAACAAAGAGTAGCCCCCACTTGCTGCAACCAAAGAAAAGCCTGCGTTCAGCAACGAAGACCCAACGCAGCTAAAAATAAAATAAATAAAATAAATAAATAAAAAGAAACTTCACGGGCTTCCCTGGTGGCGCAGTGGTTGAGAGTCCGCCTGCCGATGCAGGGGACACGGGTTCGTGCCCCGGTCCGGGAAGATCCCACATGCCGCAGAGCGGCTGGGCCCGTGAGCCATGGACGCTGAGCCTGTGCGTCTGGAGCCTGTGCTCTGCAACGGGAGAGGCCACAACAGTGAGAGGCCCGCGTACCGCAAAAAAAAAAAAAAAAAAAAAAGAAAGAAACTTCTGATTGACTGATACACTGAAGGTATGCACCCGTGGTTGCTATCTTAAATCCTCCCACAGGGTTATCTTTTTAAAGCACTGGAAGATTCACAGGAATTTCAGATGCTACAGCAACTTAAAGGGGAAAACACTAGGCCTCAGCAGTGTACCCCAGCTCCCCTACCATGAGGGAGGTATACTGGAGAGTCATTCCAGCCCCCCTCGAGCCACCCATTAGAGCAAGGAAGTCCAAATCTTGAGTCTGAGCTGGTGACTGAAGGAAGAGACCTGGAATTAGCACAGCAGTTAGAATCCTGTTTGAGGGCAGCATTGCTGAAACTAAAAGGAATAATTTTATCTGGAGCAGCCTCTCTGCACACTTTTTCCCCTGTGGCAGTTGTGGTGTTCAGGTTAAGGCTATGTATACTGGGGCTGGGGTGGAGCGCGGGGTAGAGAGAATGATGGGAAAGAGGAAAGGAGGGAAGACCTCCTCCTGGGCACTTGCAGATGTGGGAGATTTCCCAGGTGTTCTGCTGCTGAATGCAGGAAAAGGAGCACCTTCCAAACAGGCTGCATTCCTCCCTGGGAATCTGAGGGCATGTTGTAACCACTTAGTGGAATTCCCCCTGAGGCTTTGGCTCTGCAGGAAATTCCTGGCTGCTTTCCAGGAGACGCAATTGCTGCAGAAGGAGATAACACAGGTTGCACAAGGGCAGGGCAGGTATGGCTGGCCCAGCTCTTCATCTCTCCCAGGCAAGTCCAGACTGGAGGGCCTTGCTTTAGGACTGCAGCTCTGCTTGGAAATGAGATCTGGAGGAAAGTCCCAGAAAAGAAAGAAAGCCTCTCTTCCTGGGAGACCGTCAGCTTTAAATCACCCAGTGGAATTTAAATGCCCAGCTTGACACCCTTGAAGCAGCTGCAAATAAAGGGTGAGTGCAGTGAGATCCTGCTGAAAAAGATCCTGTGATAGAGAAGTTACTCAAAATGAAGAACACAACGTCTGTGTTCCAAGTGTTTCTATAGCGGCTGTTGCGCGGATGGGTGGATGTGTTCTCTCCAGGATAATGCCTGGAAGCCTCCAGAATGTGTTCTCCATCAGGCTGCCTGATCTGATACTATTCTTTTTTTTTTTTTTTTTTGCGGTACGCGGGCCTCTCACTGTTGTGGCCTCTCCCGCTGCGGAGCGCAGGCTCCGGACGCGCAGGCTCAGCTGCCATGGCTCACGGGCCCAGCCGCTCCGTGGCATGTGGGATCTTCCCGGACCGGGGCACGAACCCGTGTCCCCTGCATCGGCAGGCGGACTCTCAACCACTGCGCCACCAGGGAAGCCCCTGATACTATTCTTTAAGGCCAGATTCTTTCTGCCCTCGACCTTAAATTCTACCTCTAGCATTACTGGATTGAGTCCTCAATACAGATCATCTGAAATTTTAGCGAAAAACACTGCTTTACAACCAAGGGCTGGTTAATAGCTAAACACAGCTCTGGGGTTTGATGGACTGGTTCCTGTTTTGCTTTGCCTGTTTTGCTCTGTCTTTGTTCTTGTTTTTCCAGAAATATATGACCACCGACCCCTAGAACAGATGTGCTGACCTGGACAATGTAACGACCACACCCAAGTTCCAACGCTATTAATGTACATGTCTCCGAAGGGTGACTACCCTCAGCACGCCTGCAGCCACTTCCTACTTCACTTCTTGTATAAATCCTGACTAAACCTTGGGGAGTGGGGAATTGGTTCTTTCGGACAGGAGTCCATCTTTTCCCCACGCTGCAGGCTTCCTCAAAATAAAGCTACTTTTCCTTTACCCAACACTTGTCTCTCAGTATTGGCTTCTTGAGCAGGAATAGCCAAGCCTGAGTTTGGTAACAACATCAGCCATGTCTCCAGACTGTACTTCTTCCTCTCTGACTTTAGAAGGAGGTTCTAACCTCCATCTCTCCAGATCTAGCTGTAGAATTTTCCTCAACATGAAGTTCTTGCAGACTCCAGTTCCAGGACATTCAGAGTCCACCTAAAGCCGCCCCTGGGGGCTGCCCCCAGGGTGGAGTTTGGTAGATCCTAGTGTAACAGGGAAGAGCTAAATCGGACTCCACGTTGGATCTGTTTCTTTGACTTTAACCTTTGCTTTTCATTGCTTTTGTTGTTATAATCATACATAATGGCCTGCCTGGGGAAATGCTGCCCTTCTGCCTGAATGTTAAACTAAAGTGCCTTTGTTCAGCTCACCCGGAAACAATCTGACCCTGCCCACCTGTGAATGGCTGCAGAAAAGAAGAAATTAACACGTCCCCTCCTATTTTGCAAGATAAATGGCCTTTTTACTTTACTTCCTCACCTCTTCTCCCTCTCTGTTCTATAAAAGAAACTGGCATCCAGACCCCTATAAGATGGTTTTTTGGGGGACCCTAGTCTACCATCTTCTCGGTCTGCCGACTTTCCAAATAAAGTCGTTACTCCTTGCCTCAGCACCTCGTCTCCCGAGTTATTGGCCTGTGAGCAGAGCGAGCTTGGACTCGATAACACCAGGCCCCATCCAGCAGCTCTCCCTTTGCTAGGGCATGGTCCACCCAACAGAAAGACCATTTTCCAAACAGTCTTGAAGCTTCCCCCAAGGGTCTCCTTCTGAATTGATTGGTCAACATTAACTAAATACCCATTATGTGCCTGGCACTTTACTAGGCATCAGAAATACAAAAAGAGTAAGACTAGAGAGAGGAAATAGCAAACCAGAAGGTCCTTTTTTCTACTGAGTGGAGAACTGACCATAAAGTACTATACTGGCCCTATGAGACAGGTTTAACTTAGAAGCTCTCAAATTATTTACAATATCAGATTTTTCTAGGCCTCATTTCCCACCTTCACTGCAGCCAGTCTTATAGGTGTGGCCCCAGGGACGACTAAGCCAAACTCCATTGCAATTTTCCTCCTGGCACAATACACATCTGTACTAGGGGAGAGACTAGGAGGCAGGGAAGGCCTGGTCAGCCTGTGCATTCCACCTGCCACTGGCAGTGCCACCACTGAAACTGAGCAGGACCCTGTGGGGTTCCTGGGCACAGAAGCCTTTCTGTCGTCGTCGTCGTCCCCCCCCGTTCTTCACTCCAGCCTCCACGACCTTCCCTGAGTTCAAAGGGCAGATTTGAACTGTGGCTAATCAGGTAAGGGAAGGGATGCAAAGACAAGGGAGGGGCAGTCAGGAAACAATAGTGCAGCCTGGGGGCAGGGTCCCGGTTCGCCTCAAGGGATACACATAACAATGTCTGTAAGTTCTTTAAAATGGCTGCATTCGTCATACCAGAGAAAGATCACCTGAGGTTACATTAAAGGAACCAGAGAAGGTCACCAAGAAGATCACCTGAGACCAGATTAGAGGAGTGGAGGCCCTTCACATACCCTAATTTTATCAGCATCACCCTTGAACCGTTGCTATAAAACTCCTCATCAAATCCTCCTGGGTTGGTACATACAATTTTTCGGGACAGGAGCCCACTGTGTCCCCCTTTGCCTGGCAAAGCAATAAGGCTATTCTTTTCTATTTCACCCAGAACTCTGTCTCTGAGATTGGAATCGGCACCGGTGCACAGAGGTCAAGCTTTCGGCATCACCATCTTGATTTGTTCATATGCCCAATGCCTACATCTGCAGTCTTCCTGGTCTGCCCTCTCCCTGCAGAAGGGGTTAGTAATAACAACGGTGCTAAAACCAGCCTGAGGGTCTTGGCCCACTTTGGAGGGTTTCCAAACCATTGCAGCTGAGGCTGTCCTGCAGCTGTGCCTTTAAGCAAATGATGCAGGCAGCTGAGTTCATCTTCCACAGAGCTCAGTGCAGAAAAGGTGTGATCTCTGCTTAATTTTTTCTTGTCCTGCAGAGTCTGAAGACTTGGAGGAATTAGTGCAAAACAGCTCACCTTCCCTTTTCCCCATGGAACATAGAAAGGTTGGAGCAAATATCAAAGTCTGAAGAGTCATTTTATTCAGTGTGAGAATAATAAATAGGCATTTTCACTCTTCCTTTACAGTAGGTTCAGTTCCTCAGCTCCTGGCTTGGGTACCAGTTTCAGCAGTTCCAGAGACCAACAATAGCCATTCACCAGTAGTGTTTGAACTACCAATTGTTCACCGCTCTTTATCGTGACCATGTTTGCAATGATGAAGAATTAGGCCATCAAGTGCTAATCCTCAGAACCGGGTCTTGGACCTGGTTGTAAATATCACTTCTGCCACCACTAGCAATGTGATTCTGGGCAAGTTACTTAATTTCTCCAAGTCTCAGTTTCTCTTCTGTAAAATGAAATTAACAACAGTACCTACTTTATAGCATCGATGTGACAATTAGAGAGCACACGGAAAGAGTGTAGCACCTGTGTGGCACATAATTGGTGCTCAGGAAATGACCCACTGATACACTGTCAGTCTGGGGTGGGAGGGGAAATAACATCCCTTTAACCGTCATCGTCTATTGACCAGGAGGATTGAGAAAGCAGCAATTCTGCCTATTAAAATCCCTACACCTCTTTCCCTTCTATCCAGCCCTGACTTCATTCTTTCTTGGTTGTCAACTTGTTGCTCCCACCAAAATGTAAAGCTCACTGAAGACACAGATTACAGCCCAGTGGTCAGCAGATTCTTTTTTTTTTTTTTTTTCAGCAGAGTCTTTCTACATTAAAAGATAGTCAATAAATATTTGTGTGTAGATGCATGGATATTTTTTCAATTGACTGGTTGAATATGACTTCTGACGCTTATGGGTATCAGTACCCAGGAAATAATATAGTCTAAGCCTGCAGAGACATGGGTTTAATTTTTACTTTTTCCCTTTGCCACCTTTTTTTTTTTTTTTTGGCAGGTGGGAGCTCATTAAATCCAAAGTCCTTAGATCTTGTTGCTTTGCATGACTGGGTTAGGTTACATATGAGAATTCTGCAAAGCAAAAAAGATACATCACACCAATTTGCATCTCAATTTCTGTTCCTCTCAAAAGCCACAAAGTTCCTCAGCAATAATCATGTGCAAGGCAAAGAAATTAAGAAGTTTGTCTGGGAAGACATTAAATGAGTCTCTGGAATGTAGTAAAAGACATATCCAACGGTCTATCCTTCCCCTAGATTGTTTTCTGGCCCTGCCACAGGAGAACAAGTACTTGAAGAGAAGTTTCCTCTTGGAAAATGAGAGAAGATACATTCAAATTGTGTTACAAATTGCTGCGTGGTACTTTGGATTTATCATATTCTAGGTCAGATCACGTCCCTGTGCACAGCGGTGTGTACGAAGCATCACTCCTGATAACAACAAAAAGCTATAATATGGAGTTTCTAAGGCACAGAGTCCCTCGGTAATAAAAAATCTTCAAGGCCCAAAAAACCCAGTTCTCCTTACCCCGTTTCATTGGTGTTCCAGAGAAAGTCTACTGTACTTCTCCCTTCCGGTCTCTTAGGAATCATAGTGATAATGAGAGCTTAGGGAAGGCAGGTGGTGGATGAATATGAGTGGGTTATTAGAGCCCAGGGTTGTTGTATTAAAAAGAGGAGTCTGGTTGAAAAAGAAGCAAACAGCCCAGCCTGACTTCTAATGATTCTGAAGGAATCTGAATTCCAGATAGAGAATCCAGATAGATAGAGTAGGGCTTTTCTGTTTGTATTTGTTTTAATAGAGCAGTAAGAGAAGGAAAGTTTTCTCAATGCTATCTGTAGATTTATTGCTTGGGGGAGAAAGACTCCAATCAATGATGGGAATTCTCCTCTCATGAGAGAGGGTGTCTGTCTTCAGTGAAGCCTCAAACCTCTAAACAAGACCTTGTCTGCCAGGTGGGCATGTCTTTGTGGTTGCCATTCCTCTTTTCAAGTCATTTCCTCTGGGAAGCCCTGCCCAGCAGACTCCCTCCAGTTTGTTAGCCCAGGTCACTTTAGGAAACTCTTAACCTCCACCCACCAGAACATGAGGCACCCATATGTCCCAGAGTTTCCCTTCAAATATTTCACCCATAGTCTCCACAATTAGACTTGTGTCTGACAGGCATTTTCGGGGGGGGGAGGGGGAGGGTTGCAAAGAACAGCCAGTGTAAACATCCCTGTAATAATAATCGATCCCCTTTGCCACGTCCCTCACCCTCTTAATGAGGCCTTCTTGGATGTACTAATTAAAAATGCAGGGACTTCCCTGGCGGTGCACTGGTTAAGAATCTGCCTGTCAATGCAGGGGACATGGGTTCAGTCCCTGGTCTGGGAAGATCCCACATGCCGTGGAGCAACTAAGCCCGTGCGCCACAACTACTGAGCCTGCGCTCTAGAGCCTGCGTGCCACAACTACTGAGCCTGCGTGCCACAACTACTGAAGCCCACACACCTAGAGCCCATGCTCTGCAACAAGAGAAGCCTCTGCAGTGAGAAGCCCACGTGCCGCAACGAAGAGTAGCCCTTGCTCGCCGCAACTAGAGAAAGCCTGTGCGCAGCAACAGAGACCCAACGCAGCCAAAAATAAATGAATAAATTTTAAAAAATAATAAAAATTTTAAAAATAAAATAAAAATGCAACTTGCCCAGCCCAACCCTACCCCCAGTACTCCCTAGCTCCTGTCCCTGCTTTATTTTTCTCCACAAAACTCACTACCTTTGACACAATCTACTTTTTATTTATGTGTTTACCATCTCCTTCCACCAGACTGTAAGCTCCAAGAAGGCAGGGATTTTTGTCTCATTCACTGTATTCCTAGTACCTAGAAAAGTTATGTGGCCCATAGAAGGCACTCAATAATCGTATTTATGGAATCAAAGCCTACCGACAGCCAAATGCTTTGCACTGATCACAGCCTCCAACCCAACCTGCAAGTGAATGTTGGCCTCTGAGGGAACCTAAGTGTCCTCCCGGGGTGGGTTGGGTCACTCTCTGCCCTAGAGGAGGGCTGCCCCCTCAGAGGGTGTTTTAGTGGCCACTGTGTTTGTGGGTGGAGTCACTCTGGCTGGCTAAAAGCTCAGAATATGTAGTATGTTTTCTTCTGGTTCTTTCTTAAGTCCAAATAGGTAAAAGGAGCAGACCCTGCCCTCCTCCTTCCTTCCTTCTTCCTGTTGGACTTGCTTCCGTCCAGAAGGCTGCAGAAAGAAGTCAGTCTTGGCCTGAAGCTTGATCTCCCTGGAAAATGGCTGACTCCCCACTTTCTTGTTCTCACTGGGAGAGGTATAGCTCAAGAAGACATAGTTCTAAGTTGAACAACAGAAATTCAAACTGGCTAATTTAAGTAGGAAAGATACTTGCTGAAGAATGTTAGGTAGGTCACAGAGTCTCTGGGAGGGTGAGTGCTCAGAAGATGGGATGGGGCACTCTTCAAACACAAAGTATGACAAATGTCTACTTCTTTGATATACTCAGGTGTCCTGGCCAACTACCCTCTTGCTAGCACCTTACTCCAACATTAATTTCTACCAGTGAAATCTTATAGTCCCCTTTTCACAGGATAAGATGGACAGAGAGGTTAATAGACTTGTCCAAGGTCACACAGCTCAAGAAACATCAGATTAGGTATTTAAACTCCCAAGCCACACTGACTCCACTACACTTCACAGCCTTTCTTTATGGCTGCCTCTGCTTTTCTATCCTTTATTATCTATGTCCTCAGGTATATTTCCCTTTGATCCCATTTTCCCTGCTATACGATAAATTCCTGAAGGGGCTGTATGTTCCACCTGCTTTATAGCGCCATGCAAGCTTGTCCTTGTTCTTCCTTCCATCGCCCCTCAACCCAGTGAATAAAGCTGGGAGGGACCCCAGAGGACTGCACCCAACAGCCATTCCCCTCTCCTCCCTTGCTAACAGGAGGCAGGCTTTGTCCAAGTGACAATGGGCTGGGTTTGGAAATGAATGGTAATTGGTCTAAGCCAATCATGATAATTCCTTTCCCCCTGGGAGTGACTGGTCTAAAGGCAAGCATGTGACACAGCTCTGGCCAATGACATGTAAGGAGGTGTCTGGCCAGGGCTTGTGGGAAAGATATTCCTCCTTGATAAGAGAAACGTTTGGGAGAGAACAGCAGCTTTCTGTGGCTTTCTGCTCCCTTTCTTCCTGGGAAGGAGTCCTGTGAGGATAAGATGGCTGCCACCAACTGCGGGATTGGGAAGCTGGAGTAAGGCCGGAGCAACTCGGCGCGGGTGTGTGTGCACATGCTCCTTAGCGCTCCAGTGCCATTCCCTGTATGCTTGACTTTCAGGAAACCTGGCCCTTTGCCCCGCCTATCTACCAGTTCTCGCAGCTGTTCGTCCAGGCCCCCAGTTCTCCAGCCTCCAGTGTGCATATCCTCTGAGCTTCCATCACCCCTGATTCCGTGACCACCTTCTCACCTCCTGCCGCCTGCTACCCACTCTGCTCTCACCTGCTTCCTTCTGTCTGGCCCCTGACCTCCTACTTTGCTCTTGGCTGTCCCAAGAAGTCTTCTCAGGGAACCTTGACTCCAAAGTGGACTAAACTCCCTTCACACCTAGAGAGGCGGTGGTTGCAGAACATAGTGAATGCAGTAAATGCCACCGAATTGTATACTTTAAAATAGCTCATTGTATTTCTGCGAATTTCATCTCAAAAAAATCCCTTCATCCTAAACCTATTTTTTTTTAAATCGTTTGTATTTTTTAAATATAGTTTGATTTACGACATTGTGTTGGTTTCTGGTTGTACAGCAAAGTGATTCAGTTATAGATATATTCTTTTTCAGGTCTTTTCCATTCTAGATTATGCCAAGATATTGAATATCGTTCCCTGTGCAATGTAGGAGGACCTTGCTGTTTATCTATTTGATATATAGTGGTGTGTATCTGCTAATCCCAAACTCCTAATTTATCCCTCCCCCTCCCCCTTTCCCCTTTGGTAACCATAAGTTTTCTATGTCTAGGAGTATGTTTCTGTTTTGCAAATAAGTTCATTTGTATCATTTTTTTTAGATTCCATATATAAATGATATCATATATTTGTCTTTTTCTGACTTACTACACTTAGTATGATAATCTCCATCCATGTTGCTGCAAATTTCATTCATTTTATGGCTGAGTAATATTCCATTGTATATACAGATAACACATCTTCATCCATTCATCTGTCAGTGGATACTTAGGTAGCTTCCATGTCTTGGCTATTGTAAATAGTGCTGCTATGAACACTGGGGTGCATGTATCTTTTCAAATTAGAGTTTTTCGTCTTTTCTGGATATATGCCACCCTAAACCTATTTTATTCACTCCACTCTCTTCTTAACCTCTATTATTCACGAAAACCTGGCACTCTCTTGAAAGAAAGCACTGTATCTCTTGATACACCTAATCCCCATCTTCATTTGCCACCTTTCCCTACTCAATAAAAATTCTTATTATATGACATCCACGAACACCCCCAAAGAGGGCTGTGAACTCCCTGAAAATATGTGCAAAACTTTACACATTATACATAAATTTTAAAATATTTTGAAGTGGTCTGTGATCTCTAAAAATATTAATGTAAAACACCCTGTAAAAAAGAGAAGGAAATTGATGTGTATGTGTATACATATATGCACAGAATATATCTAGGGCAGTGGTTCTCAAATTTCAGCGTGTGCCAGAATCACCAGGAGGACTCTTTAAAACAGATTTCTGGGCCTCACCCTCAAAGGTTCTTCTTCAGTACATTTGGGGTGGGGACTGAGAATTTGCATTTCTAGCAAGTTCTGAGATGATTATTTTACTGCTAGTCCAGGGACTGACTGTGATTACCCCTGCTGGCTCCTCTCTCATCTTTCTGGCTGATCCAGCTTTGGCTCCTACTTGCTCCCCATCTTCCTCGCTACATACTTGCTCTTTGTGATCATCTACTCTCAGTGACTTAATACCTACACACACAGTTTCCAAATCTCCATCTCCAGCTTCTGTGTGATCTTAGGCAAATTACCTTACTAGGCCTCAGTTTCATCATCTATAAGTCAACTTATCTGATGCCCCATTGAGGTATTCAAATGCCACCTTAGAATCATTCTGTTTCACACTGAATCACCCCCTTTTTTCCAAACAACTCCTCCTTTTCCTGATGTTTCCTTTGCTCCTCATGGAACCTACATCAGTTAGCTTCAGCTAAATTAATCTGCTATATCAAAGAAGCCCCAAATCTCAGTGGTTTACAATAACAAAGGTGTGTTTTGTTGTTGTTTTTTTTTTGACATGGGCTGACATTCAAAAATTAGATTAAAAATGTTTTTTTATTTTATGTTGAAGTGTAGTTAACAATGTTGTGTTAGTTTCAGGTGTACAGAAAAGCGATTCCGTTATGTATATACGTGTATCTATTCCTTTTCAAATTCTTTTCCCATTTAGGGTATTACAGAATATTGACCAGCAGTCCCTGTGCTATACAGTAGGTCCTTGTTGGTTATCTATTTTAAATATAGCAGTGTGTACATGTCAATCCCAACACAGTTTTTTTTCTTATCATGTTACATATCCACTATGGATCAGCAGGGGGACCAGAGAGAATGTTCTAGACTATTCTGTGGTTCTGAAAACTTCTAAGGAGTGGCACACCTCACTTCAACTCACATTCCATTGGTCAAAATAATATTGTGGTGATGCCTGACACTAATTGAGGTGGGATATATAATCTTCCTAAGGGAGGAGCCCATAGAAAAGGGCAGCAAATATTTTTGAACAAAGATAAAAATCAGCCAGAATTAGTCTTCCAAGCATTAGGCTCCATACACACCTCTGACCCCTACCTCTTCCTTGATTCCCACACCATTCACTTACTGGATATTATTAATTCTTGTCTCACAGCATCTCTTGAATTCAGCATTGATCATGGCATTTTATATATAGTGTAAATTTGATCACAATTCTATTTTTTTCAGCTAATTTCCCCAATTCCATTCTCTGTCATATTGGTCATCGATCTACCTTTGACTGTGTTATTTCACTGCTCAAAAATTTTCAATAACTCCCCATCACCTCAGATCAAAAGACAAATTCATTAGCTTGGATTTCAAAGTCTCTTACAGTGCAGGCCCTAATCTATATCTCCAGGCTTATCTGTTAAGAAGCCTCCACTAGAGTCCATTTGTTCCACCTGTCACTCCCCAAACATTGTGTTGGATACCTTCCCACCTCTGCCACACCTCTCCCTGGAATTCTCCCCACCCTGTCAAAATTCTACCCATCTTATGAAGTCTATGTCAAATATCTGAGTATATTCTATTGCTCCTATTGGATTGCATACTTCTTGCAAACAAATACATCGTCTTGTACGTTTGTTTCTCACAGCACTTTCCCCATGTTAGGGGAAAGGAAAGAAGTTAGCATTTATTGAGCACCTCCTGTGTGCCAGAGACTGGAAATCACTTTACATATGTTATCTAATTAAATCCTAACAGCAATTCTATTCAATAGGAATTATTTTTCTTATTCCATCAGTGATGAAACTGAGGTTCAGTGGAGTGATTTGCTCAAGGTCATGAAGCTAGCAATTGGTAGAGCCAAAATCTGAACCTAAGATAAGCCTAATAAATACATTTGAGGACGGAATAAACAAAGAATTATTTATGTTCACAAAAGGTAAATTACAAAAGAAATGCAAATGGCTAAAAAACACATTGAAAAATTCAGCCTGGGACTTCCCTGGTGGCGCAGTGGTTAGGAAGCTGCCTGCCAATGCAGGGGACACAGGTTCTATCCCTGGTCCAGGAAGATCCCACATGCCACGGAGCAACTAAGCCCGTGCACCACAACTACTGAGCCTGCACTCTAGAGCCCACAAGCCACAACTACTGAGCCCGTGTGACACAACTACTGAAGCTTGCATGCCAAAAGGCCGTGCTCTGCAACAAGAGAAGCCCCCACAATGAGAAGCCTGTGCACTGCAATGAAGAGTGGCTCCCGCTCACCACAACTAGAGAAAGCCCGCGCACAGCAACCGACCCAATGCAACCAAAAATAAATAATTAATTAATTTTTAAAAAATCATAGTGTAAAAAGATACCTCATGACGTGGTTATGTGCTCATGACGTATTAAGTAAAAACACAAATCAGGCAACAAAAAGCATTGCAATATGAGGCCTTCTGAAGGAGAGGCCTCAGGAAGGGCTGTCCACTGCCCACCCCTGAGACACACACCCTTGGGTGGGGCACATTTCTGTCAGCAGCTGGAAGTAGAGGTGGGGGAGGGGAGGCTCCTCACACTGCTGCTGGGACTGCTGGTCAGGACAGCACCCTAGGGCCTATGGAGGTACCATGGTGGTGCCCAGCCAGTGGCCAAGACCCCAGCCCACCCCTCCAGAGCCTTCAGTATAAGAATCCACCTAAACGAGTGAAATAAGGGTGTGGATTTCAAGATTCTGAGAGAAGGCGAGAGCATCCTGACCTGCTTCCTGGAAGGCTGGGTGGTTTGTGGTTAACCACACCTCCCAAGGAGCAGGGCAGCCTTGAGGCCAAGTGAGAACAAGCGTGGGAGTGAGTCACTGGAGTGGCAAACAAAAAAAATGCAGTGGGACTTCTGTGGTGGCTCAGTGGTTAAGAATCCACCTGCCAATGCAGGGGTCACGGGTTCAAGCCCGGGTCTGGGAAGATCCCACATGCTGTGGAGCAACTAAGCCTGTGCGCCACAAATACTGAGCCTGTGCTCTAGAGTCTGTGAGCCACAACTACTGAGCCCGCGAGCCACAACTACTGAAACCCACACACCTAGAGCCCGTGCTCCGCAACAAGAGAAGCCACCGCAGCGAGAAGCCCACGCTCCACAACGAAGAGTAGCTCCCGCTCACTGCAACTAGAGAAAAGCCCATGCACAGCAACAAAGACCCAACACAGCCAAAAATAAATAAATAAAATAAATAAATTTATTTTAAAAAAAAGTGCAGTAATCAAGACAGAGACTTAAGTCGAAACAGGGTGTAGGAGTTGACGGAGCTGGGGGCGGAGATACAGACAGGCGTCAGGTAACTTTGAAGGAGAACCAGTTTTTCCACCAGGGAACTGGACTTTTCTAGGTCTTGGGTAGCCCCTAGCTGACACAGAGCCAGAGCCACTGTTTTTATTTTTATTGAATTTTATTTTATTATTTTTTTAATCATTTAAATTTTATTTTTTTATACAGCAGGTTCTTATTAGTTATTTATTTTATACATATTAGTGTATACATGTCAATCCCAATCTCCCAATTCATCCCACCACCACCACCCCCTCGCCCCGCTTTCCCCTCTTGGTGTCCATACATTTGTTCTCTACATCTATGTCTCTTTCTGCCTTGCAAACCGGTTCATCTGTACCATTTTTCTACATTCCACACATATGCGTTAATATACGATATTTGTTTTTCTCTTTCTGACTTACTCCACTCTGTATGACAGTCTCTGGGTCCATCCACGTCTCTACAAATGACCCAATTTCGTTCCTTTTTATGGCTGAGTAATATTCCATTGTGTATATGTACCACATCTTCTTAATCCATTCATCTGTCAATGGGCATTTAGGTTGCTTCCACGACCTGGTTATTGTAAACAGTGCTGCAAAGAACGTTGGGGTGCGTGTGTCTTTTTGAATTATGGTTTTCTCTGGGTATATGCCCAGTAGTGGGATTGCTGGGTCATATGGTAATTCTATTTTTAGTTTTTTTAAGGAACCTCCATACTGTTCTCCATAGGGGCTGTATCAACTTACATTCCCACCAACAGTGCAAGAAGGCTCCCTTTTTTCTCCACACCCTCTGAGACACTGTTTAAAAAAAAAAAAACCTAAGTTTTTTTTTTAACTTTTTATTGGAGTATAGTTAATTAACAATGTTGTGTTAGTTTCAGGTGTACAGCAAAGTGATTCAGTTATACATATACATGTATCTATTCTTTTTCAAATTCTTTTCCCATTTAGGTTTTACATAACATTGAGCAGAGTTCCCTGTGCTATACAGTAGGTGCTTGTTGGTTATCCTTTTTAAATGTAGCGGTGTGTACATGTCAGTCCCAAACTCCCTAACTATCCCTTCCCCCCACCTTTCCCCCCTGGTAACCATAAGCTCGTTCTCTAAGTCTGTGAGTCTGTTTCTGAAAAACCCACTAATTTAGATTGTAAGAAAATGCCCAATCTGAAGAACATACTCATAGTGACTTTTTAATATCTGCAAAGACTCTAACATTATTCCTCACAGCTGTCTTCCAAAGTAGACTAGCAATGGCACGGTCCCCAGGTTTAAAAAAAAAAAAGAACCACCTGAGGCAGTAAAGCTAAGTTTCCACATCTCAACCATTTTGAAAGGGACCGCTATAGAATCTATGGTGTTGGTTTTCTGCTCAAGTGAAGTTCCCAATCCGAAACACTGAACTTCCATGTGGCAATATTTTTTTCTGCAAAAGCTGAAACTGATTTGGTAGGAGGAACACAGGATTTGGCAGAACTACCAACTACCCAACTCTACAGCTCTCCAACTAGCACGCAAGTTTGAGTTCTAGCCCCACATCTGAGAGAGGGGACTAACCTCCTGAGCCACAGTTTCCTTGTCTGTAAAGCGGAGAAAGTCACCCCTCCTACAAATATCTACTGAGCACCTAGTATATGTCAGACACTGTGCTGGGCACTAGGGACACAAGATGAGCTGGTTCCTGTCCTCACAGAAGAGGCAGACGACAGCCACAGTCTGTCTTCGTACGCTGCAAGTTAGAAAACGGTTTTTACATTTTTGAGCTAGTGGAAAAACTAAAAGGAGCATATTTTGCAACCGTGACAAATTATGTAAAATTTCAGTTTCGTGTCCACAAATAAAACGTTGTTGGAACAAAGTCCCATTCATTAGTTGATGTAGTGTCTGTGGCTGCCTCTGTGCTCCCAAGGCAGAGTTGCACCACCGTAACAGAGACTGTATAGCCCACAAATCTGAAAATATTTACTATCTGGCTCTTTACAGAAAAAAAATTGCTGACCCTTGGACTAAAGAAAGAAAAACAAGGCAATTACAGACTCAGAAAAGCTCTATGAGTTAGAAAGGGCAGGGGGTGGAATTTCTCAAGGCTGTTATGAAGGTGAGGATTAAAGCGTTCTATTGCTCTATCTAGCACTTCGTTCTCTCCCGTATCTGGAAGGTTTCCACGTCTCACTGGCCTGTGGGTACCAACCCAGTGAAACTAACCGGAGTATCCAGAACTTCACTGGCTCCCACCTCCGCCTGCATGATGGGGCCCTCCAGCCCCACTCAAGTCCTGCCCGTGTTCCCAGAGTCTGGGAAGGAGACTCATGTACTCTTAGGCTGCCCTCTGGGAATACACCTGTACTCTTGCCAAGGGTGCTGTTTCCACTACGCCAAAGGTGAGGGGGCAACATGGAGTTACACTCAGAGATGCTTTGCAGCACAGGGACAGAAGGACAATGCCCGTCCTCCATTCAGTGTCCCTGGGAGTCACTTTGGAAGCAAAGCAGACAGCTGTGGCCTCTGTCTCCCTGAGACCCTAGGTCCCTTAGACTCCTTAGGTCCCTTCCTGCTGCTCTATCCCAGTGGCCCAGGAGATAAGGCCAGAAACTAGTACTGCCTTGTATCTGTGCAAAACTCTCCCCGCCCTCCTCTCCCCACACTTGTCCTCGCCATCCCCTTCCTCCCCATGCAAAAGGCTCATGCAAACCAGTGCCCGTATTGACTAATGAAGACGTGTACTTTGGCTCTGTAATCTGCTATATAATCTGTGTGGTGTACAGATGCCATTTCCTAATCCACCTCTCAGGAGGTCACCCAACCCCTTGTCTTTACTATCTATCACAGCTCCCTTGCACACAAATACACAGTCAAATATTTGTTGATTTGATTGGGTAGAAGTTGGAGCCCAGCACTTCAGGAAGTCAGCCCCAGACTCCCTAGTCCCCTCCGAGTCCCTAGACTGGGGGCCGCTGGGGGGTGGGAGTGCAGTGACCATGCAGCAGGATCACAGCCTGCATAGGAGGCTGCTGCCTCGGGTTGCCTGTGGGGCACAGTGGCCTGCCCTGACCATCAGGTTGTGGCCTGACATCCTGCCTGGCTCTAGCCTGCCCCTGGCCCATGGGCTGAACCCTGACTCCTCACCCCAGCAAGTCCCACCTGCACAGGGTCTGACAGGGACAATCTGCTGGGAAGGGTCCAGTGCCTCAGTGCCTTACCCCCTGGGACTCATCATAACCATTACCAAACCTCGCCTGGGCTTCCCATGCCCACTGGACCTTGCATACTGCGTGTCCAGGCTGGGTCAGTACCTTTAACCCTCTCCACCCATGTTTGGGCATCCTACTCCCAATTTTTAAAAAGCATCTTCAGCTACCCTCTTTAACCCAGAAACTCTCCCCAGCTGGCATGAGATTGGTAGTTCGATATGGAATGACCCTGCTGCTCCAATGGGCTAACTCTGGTCTTTTCCAGGCTGGCCTCCTTCCCTCACCCTGATGGACCTGTGCCCCCAAGGTCCCAGCCTGGCTCAGGGCCCAAACGCATTGAACTATGACGGCAGCTGGGGTCATGGCTTAGTTCCAAGCTCTAGCAGAGCAGAACAAAAGGTGGGGAGACAGGTGGAAAAGAAACTGCTAACACACATCACACTGTCTCCGGGTGGGCTCAGAAACTGAAGTGCGCCCAGCCTCGTGAGAAAAGGCAGCCACTGACCCAGGAGGTAAGGAAGACTGAGGATGGGCAAGGGGTGACAGACCAGGCCTGCCCCCTTCAACAGGGCTAGTGGTAAGTGGCGTTTTTTTGTTTTGTAGTGTTTTTTTCTTTTCTTTCTTCTTTTTTTTCTTTTTTTGGCAGCGCAATACAGGCTACAGGATATTAGTTCCCCAACCAGGGATTGAACCCAGGCCCTGGCAGTGAAAGCACTAGGTCCTAACCACAGGACCGCCAGGGAATTCCCTGAGTGGCGTTTTTGGGGAGAGGCAATGTCTACGTTTCTGTACCTTTAAGCAGGCAGGAAAGCAGAGACAAAGGGACAGAGAGAAATGTGTACACAGGACTCCCAAGCAATTAACCAAATCACCCTGGCTTCTCTGCCCCTACTTCCAAATGTGTGGATGCGTCCAACTCCTCTGTTTTCTCTGTCCCTCCTAATCCAGGATATGATTATATTAAGTATATTAAAGACGTTTTGGACCATGTAAGGTTTTGGACGTGTGGACCATGTAACTCTAGAACCAGTTTTGCAAGAGGCTGTGTTCATTTTAATTCAGTTAGCAAACTTGGAATTGTTCACTCTGATTTCTGATTCTCAAAGACAAAATGCAAATTGATGCAAAATTTTATGGGGAGTTTGTAACCTACGGTACTCTCTGTCCCTACAGCAATGCCCTTAAAAAGCAACCTCTCAGAGGCTGGTGATCAGGCATGTTTCAGGAAAACTTTCACTGGGCAGAAAGTTGGATGGGTGACTTCCAAGGTCCCTTCTAACTCTAAGCTTTTATGACTCTAAGGTTCACGGACACCAAATTGTATGACAAGAAAAGCCATCTAACAACTAGGGTTTAAAAAAGACTTGACAACCTGTTTTACCCAGAGCAAAGTGAGTCCAAACATTTCAAACAAGAGCTGTCAACAAAGAATGGGTTTGCAAACCAGACAGAATTTAAAATAAACTTCAGCCGGCGAACGATAAACCTTCCCTAAAAAGGTAATCAGATGGTGTGTGACCAAACTTTGGAAGTGGTATTAGGAAAGTTTTCTACACCATCCAAAATGTTTTCACACTTTAACGCCAAATGGGTCAGTGCATTTGTTTTGGGGGCGGGGGGTGGTCAAAAATTGAAAAGTTAGGATTATTGCATCTTATATGGCAGGCAGCCTTGGGGAAGCGGCAGGAAATGGAGTATGTGGTGGCAGCTCTGAAAAGGAAAGCAAAACACGCTAAACCTTGAGGATTGTGGTGCAGGAAGAAAGGTAAAGGGGGCAAGCTGCGGACCCAGGGCATGTGAGCCGGAGGTCCTGAGGACACACCTCTACCCAGTTGCTGGTGCCCAGGGTGGGATGGGGGGACGGGTGGGCAGCGGCTACCTTCCTCCTTTCTCCCTGGTGCCTTCCCAGACCTTCAAGGCACCACCTTTGGAAAAGTTCTCATTCCTTTCAGGAGCACACCATTCAGCAACACTACCATCCACCTTTTATTGGCTTTGGGGGAGTGGGGAGCCTTTGGCTTTGACTGTATTTTTAAACTTTCTTCATTGTGAAATAGGTCATCTTTACAAAAGAGCGTGTGTCACATATATGTACAGTTTAAAGAACAGTAATAAAAAGCAAGCACCCACGCACACACCACCCAGTGTAAGGAATAAAATATTGCCAATACATTGAAGGTTCCTCTGTGCCCACCCCTTCCCAGCTGTCTCCCTCTCCCTTCCCACCCCCGGCCAGCCACTGACCTAACACATGTGCTATCCACTCCCTTGCTTTTCTTTACAGTTTCAATCCATTTGTCATGCACCCCTAACCACTATATTGTTTAGTGGTGCCTGGTTTCCAACTTCCTACAATGAATCCATACTATCTGTCATTGTCTCAATCTGCTTTTATGCCCAACACTAGTTTTGAAATCCGTCCAGGTTGAGGTGTGTAGCTGTAGTTTACTCATTCTCTCTGTTCTATAGAATTCCATACCGTGATTACTTCTCTCTTCTATTGTTTGTGGACATCTGGATTGTTTCCTTTGTTATAAACAAAGCTGTTATGAGCATTCTTGTCCGTGTCTCCTGTAGAATATGTGAGAGAATTTCCTAGGGCAGAGCTACTCGGAGACTGGTCTGCAGACCCACTGCTAGTGCTCAAACTACCACTGCTTTACAAGAAAAGGAACTTGCATCAGGATGTCAGGCAACTGCATTACCAAGTACACTGTGTAGTTCAACTGGCATTTTTTTCATAACGGGACTCGGTTGGGAAGGAGCAATTAATTGACCTTCTGGCACAAACTTCCCATTTCTTCCTACCTCTGGCGCTTGGCGGAGCACTTGGTGCTCTCTGCCTTTTCTATTCACCTTCATCTACCAACCTCTAGCCCCTCACTCAGCCTCTCAGTTTTGCTCAATAAAAATCTGTTGAATGAATGAATGGATGGATGGATGGTATGCCCTTCCCTACCCACACATCTACCTCAGGGGCTACCACATTCTTCAGCGACCCCACCTCCCCAGCTGATTTGTCCAGGGGCTAGGAAAGCACCTGACACACAAGCTGGAAGAGTCAAAGTCCTTCCTAGCATTTTTCATCTTGAAACAAAAAAATGGGGTCAGTATATCTCCAGTGCAAAACCTAAGATGGCCTTCACCAGGGCTGCCAGCAACCCTCTTTACCACCTGGGACGGAAGCTGGTCTGCGGTGACAGAGATGAAGTTGAGACACAGAGAACAGCAGTAGAACAGGAGGCAGCAGCAAGAATCCGCAGTACTTCAGTGCCTGACTCCTGGGTTCCTGGGCCCGGCTGCATGCTGTCCTTTCCACAGCTGCTTATTCAGTCCCATCCCTGGCTTCTCTTCTTTGCCTAAGCTGGTTGTAACTGTGTTTCCATGTCTGGAAAGAAAATAATACTCTATCCTTTAGACCTAGTAAGCTGTGGAAAGCTGGAATCAAGGTTGACCTTTAAACTGCAAAGCTGGTTTTTAGGGATGTTTTTGAAGAATGGTTATCAGTCCTTCAGATTTGTGTTGGTGCAAAGACCAAACCAAACCAAATCAAGCAAATGGGAGATCTGAGGTCACTGCACTGTGGTCACGGTCATTCCCCTCTTTTCTGCCATGGCTCAGGTATCAACTTAACGGCTTTGCTTGGGGGTACACTCGTGCCACACTTGCCTCAACTCTGGCCTCACACAAGGCTTGCCGAAGCCCTCTTCACCAGGGGTTTCCACTGTGGTACATCACTCAGAGTGACTGTGATACCATGAGAAGGGCTTTTGTCCCACACCCAAATATAACCTACATATTTGGAGGGGAAAACAGTTAAACAGCAAAACTCCAAGAAGAATTTTTTGTGTGTGTGTGTCTTTGTTGCTGCACAAGGGCTTTCTCTAGTTGCGGTCAGCAGGAGCTACTCTTTGTTGCGGTGCGTGGGCTTCTCATTGCGGTGGCTTCTCTTGTTGTGGAACACAGGCTCTAGGAGCGCAGGCTTCGTGCTTTGCAGCACGCGGGCTTAATAGTTGTGGCACGTGGGATCAGTAGTTGCAGTGCACGGGCTCGTGGGCTCGTGGGCTTCAGTAGTTGTGGCTCGCGGGCTCTAGAGTGCAGGCTCAGTAGTTCTGGCACACGTGCTCAGTAGTTGTGGCTTGTGGGCTCTAGAGTGCAGACTCAGTAGTTGGGGCGCACGGGCTTAGTTGCTCCGCAGCATGTGGGATCTTACCGGACCAGGGCTCGAACCCATGTCCCCTGCATTGGCAGGTGGATTCTTAACCACTGCGCCACCAGGAAAGTCCCAAGAAGAATTTTTGACAGCAGCCGGGACAGCTGGCGATGTGCTTGATAAAAATAGATAGGAAGAAGCAGTCCCCTGGCTATAGTGCCTGGTACGTGGCACTGAGCTCAAGGAGTCATAGCGACTGATACTGATGAAGGAATGTTATGTATTGGGCAGCTGGCTCAAGGCTGGTCATCTCAGCTGGGTAAGAGTGATGTCAAAACTAGAACAGGGAAGCTGCAAGAGAGGGTTGTACTTCTTTTGAGTTTTAGCTCCCGGCTCCCACTCAGAGCACATCAGATTATTTTCCTTCCTCCTTCCTTTCTTTCCCTTCTTTTCCTCCCTCAATCAAAGGAAGAGACAAGTACATATCTGAGAGCACATGTTTTGCAGGAGTTGCGGAAGAATAAGACCCATTTCCTCACCCTCAGCTTCAAGCCCAGACTGCGAACACTATTAAATAAGTCATGACTGACAAAAACTGAGTTAGTAGGAAGAGCACTAGACCTGGAATCAGAAGACCTGGATTCAAACCACAGCCGTGTCTCTCATTCATTACACTCCACAGCCTTCAGCTGGATCTTAATTTGAGGGTAATGATACTGCATGTGGATTCCTATGTTGACATCTGTGAAAATACCTGGCACGTATCAGGTGTAAATATGGTGGGACTTGGTATTAATTTTTATCCTCTGGGTACCCAAAATATGAAGCTCGACAAAATGAAAGGAATTCAGAAAATATCAGAAGTGGAATTTCAAAGTTAGAGTTGATGCAACCTCCCAGCTCTGTGAGGAGAAAACTGGGGCCCAGAGAGATTAAGTAACTTATCTAAAAGTCACCTCACAAGTTACAAAGCTGGGATTAGAATCTGGTCCTGTGACACCTGATTCTCAGTATTTTTTCTATAACTACATGTCCCATTATAAGGAATGAGTTAAGAGTGGTGACCACCTGCATGCTTGAAAGGCAGGTCTCACAAATATGAAACAGGCCAAGTGTAACTGAAGCTACAAAATGTCACATACAAGTTAAAAGAATTTCAGGCTCTATGAGGACTGGCAGGCCTTCGAGTGGGCCTTTCAGACTATTTGACTAGAAGAAAAGATAATAAATACCCATTGTAACTGATTTATTAGATGAAGTATAAGCAGAAAACAACTTTGTTCTTTCTCACCATTGCCTTTTTTCTTTTTTTTTTTTTTGTGGTACGCGGGCCTCTCACTGTTGTGGCCTCTTCCGTTGCGGAGCACAGGCTCCGGATGCGCAGGCTCAGCGGCCATGGCTCACGGGCCCAGCCGCTCCGCGGCATGTGGGATCCTTCCGGACCGGGGCACGAACCCGCGTCCCCTGCATCGGCAGGCGGACTCTCAACCAATGCGCCACCAGGGAAGCTTTCACCATTGTCTTTTAAACCCTCTGTGGACCTCTTTCCCTAGCCCCGAATGACAGCTCAAGCAGACCTATTAGTTTTCCGGTCACTTTCAGATGTTAAGTAACCATCTCATCTTCAGATATTGAAAAAGTACGGTCCACTCTAAACCAAAATTTCTATCTCACATCCAGTTTAAAGCACACCCTATCTCCAGCTTGATCCTGAACCTCAAATTCTGCAGACCCATGGTGGGCAAGTATACTAAGGTGGTTCTGCATTCTTTTGGCACCTCTCCCTTCCTCTACTTCACCCAAAGATTATAATGCCCCTGGGTCTTCCAGGGTAGTAATGAGGAGCTCGGGAAGGAGGGAAGATAAGTGGGCCAAATGGTCGTATTGAGCCAGTGCCATTATAATCTGTCCATGTGGCCAGTGCCCAAACACTGGGTCTTACTCAAAGAGCTTTTGTGGGTTCTTCAGAGACCTTCCCCTTTGATTTACTCTCCCATTCCTCCTCATGCATCTCCTCCTCCAAAAGCACACCAAGAATCTCTTTCCGCTGGGGTCACCTTGTCCTTACAGGCCATCTTCTTGGGCCAGACCCTTCAAGGCTACTCAAACCAGACCCCCTTCCACTGGTGTCCAACACAGTTTGGAATTGCAAGCTGCCCCCAAGAACTTTCTCAAGGTCTCTCCAGTAACAGCAAGTTGCCACCTCTCCCTTGAGCTGCAGGAGAGAGGCAGTTGGAGATGTCAATTTCCCCTTAGGATTATATACCCTTCTGTATGAATGGTTTTCTCAAACCCCATCACTAGGCTGGAGGTACGTGGGAGGGGAAGACAAGCACACAGTCCCTTCCCACTGGACCAACAGCTCTCATCCACCTTTCTGTCACTTTCTCCTTCTCTTGTATATAGGACGAAGGTAAGTATTGGGCTAGGGTTTTGAGGATATGTTTTAGCAAGTCCTAGCACCTCTCTTTAGGGCGTAGGGTACATGATACCTCTTGTTCACCTCACTAAGACCAGGAGGATTTTTAACCTTCGGTCACACCAGATTTTTTTCATCATGGAATAAGTGTAATTTATGGGGAGATTTTTAAAAATCTGAAATTTGAATTCATCTGCTGGCTCCTTTGTTTATCTTTAAAAAGGAAGAAATCACTGGATTATTTTAATTTGGCTCAGTGAGCAGAAGCTCTGACAGCCCTCCAAGAGGATGAACCTCTCTGATCTCAAAAGGTCTGGTTGTAACAGGGTAGAGATTATAGGCAGTGTCTATCAGAAATCTGTTCCCCTCTTCTTGAGCAGAGTCAAGGAGCAAAGGACTGCCCACAACAGGGAGGCCTAAAGGGTCCGTGTGTCCATCAATGAATCATCTGCTCGCTTTTCAACTCCTAGCCACACATCAGGTTTAACTACCTGAAAGTCTGGTGTTTGTAAAAGAATCACTGCAGATGCCCTTCTTGATTTGCTCTTTTCAAGAAAGGAGAAATTGAGTTTCCAAGATAGTAAGATGCCTTGCACAGTCTGAAGACAGGAAAGAAAGGAGGGAGGGGGGAAAGAAAGAAGAAGAATCTCAGATATAACATGGACACAGACAAATTAGCATTATAAGGAAAGTAAAGTCCAAGAAGGGTAATAATACCAACCTTATCTTGATACACAATGTAACTCCATACACTGCCTCCTCAAATCTTTCCCTGAAATCCCAGCTTCAAATGATTTTAATCAGATACACTTAAAATTCTCACTTAGGATCTAAGAGGCTATTATCAATAACACATTCTATTTCTATCATGCTTTATATTTTTCAAAGTGATTTGTTGCTTCTGATTCTCACACCCACCCTGTGGGGTAGATAGGGCAGCCATTCTCTTGTTTGAAGGTAGCCAAGGCGCAGAGAGGTTAAGTGAATTATCTAAGATCACACAGCCAGAGAGTAGCAGAACCCAGACTAGAAGTCAGAAACTCTCTTGCCTAGTCCAAGGCTCTTTCCTCTCCACTCTTCTGCCTAGGATCACTTCTCAGGAAATGCCAAAGACAATTTAGGTGTGAATTAGGATGTAAAGCCAGCCACGTGGCTATAGCACCCTCAGTGTCAGAACCATAGGACAGCTATCAAAATGGCAGCCCTTGAATGTCTTGGGCATTTTATTACTAGCAGATACCCAAAGAGCTCCATGAGGGGCAGGTAGAGGCCTGTAGAACTTTAAGGCTGTGCTTTTCAAATTGGGAATCGGGAAGATCAGGAAATCAATTAGTATGCTGACTGGCATTTTTGAATAGAATAGAAAATAACCTTACCTCACACTCCATTACATGGTAAGGTTAAGTATTGTTTTGCAAAACTTTTATTACTGTGTCTGTGTGGTGTGTGTGTGTGATATGTAAAAGGTTAATTCTTTTTTTTTAACCATGGGGCACTGTCAAAAATGTTTTGGAAACTCTGCCTTAAGGAACAACTTCTCGTCAACCCTCTAGCTGTTACAGTTAAAGGCTTTTACATTCCATACAGATGTAAAATACACACACACACACAAAAAAAACTTTTGTGGTTTTCTTTCAAACACAAACAAAATTGGGGGCTATTTTAGTAAAGATCCAATTAACCAGAATGCTCAGGGAATTTAATGTCCTGGTTAATTGAATCTCTGCATTAATGAGGACAAATTAAAAATCCTTATCAGGATGCAGAATCGTAGAAGTTTATCAGTGGAAAAGACCCTGGAAATCTGTTTTCACCAACTCCTTCACTCTCCTGCGGGTAGAAGCTGAGGTGCAGAGTGAGGAAGCAGCTCACCACAAGCTCTGGGGCCACGTGGGGGAAAAGCCAAGACCCAGGCCCACAAATCACCTGCTCAAAGCTCCCGTGAGATCGAGCTGAATCTCAGTAAAATCATCCATAACACTTGGGGTTGCTTCTCAAAATAAAATCCCAGCTTTCAGTTTGTCTTGGCCATTTGCTTATTCTCATAGGTCCGTGTAATTGGTTTTACAGAATTTAGAGCAAACACCAAAGAACTGCTGGTAGTATCAAAAGGTTGGTATGGTCAAGCATCTCTCTCTCTCTCTGTCTCTCTCTGATGGAATGTGAATTGGTTCAGCCACTATGGAGAACAGTATGGAGGTTCCTTAAAAAACTACAAATAGAACTACCATATGACCCAGCAATCCCACTACTGGGCCTATACCCTGAGAAAACCATAATTCAAAAAGAGTCATGTACCAAAATGTTCACTGCAGCTCTATTTACAATAACCCGGAGATGGAAACAACCTAAGTGCCCATCATCAGATGAATGGATAAAGAAGATGTGGCACATGTATACAATGGAATATTACTCAGCCATAAAAAGAAATGAAATTGAGCTATTTGTAATGAGGTGGATAGACCTAGAGTCGGTCATACAGAGTGAAGTAAGTCAGAAAGAGAACGACAAATACCGTATGCTAACACATATATATGGAATTTAAGAGAAAAAAATGTCATGAAGAACCTAGGGGTAAGACAGGAATAAAGACACAGACCTACCGGAGAACGGACTTGAGGATATGGGAAGGGGGGAAGGGTGAGCTGTGACAGGGCGAGAGAGATGCATGGACATATATACACTAACAAACGTAAGGTAGATAGCTAGTGGGAAGCAGCCGCATGGCACAGGGATATCGGCTCGGTGCTTTGCGACCGGCTGGAGGGGTGGGATAGGGAGGGTGGGAGGGAGGGAGACGCAAGAGGGAAGAGATATGGGAACATATGTATATGTATAACTGATTCACTTTGTTATAAAGCAGAAACTAACACACCATTGTAAAGCAATTATACCCCAATAAAGATGTTAAAAATAAATAAATAAAATAAAATAAAAGAACTATGTTCTATGTTCAGAATTCCTCAAATGACACCATTGTAATAAAGACAAGGATTATTACTTTCACTGATGACCGCATTAACATGTAGTTATAGAACTGGCCAATTTATTTGGGTTAGTAGATTCCAACTACAGAATATCATAAAGTACACGATAAAATATAAAATAGTGTGGTTAATTCTTCAAAAGCCATACCAGTTTTTTGACTATGATCCCTTCCTTGGAGGCTAAATGAATATTATCCCTTCCTGAGAAGCCAGACATCCATTCCTACAGTGCTGCCACTGCTAAGAACTACTTTGGACTTCTTTGAAGGACCTCCCTTCATGACCATATCCCCAGAACTAGAAAATCTTCATCTTTTTAGGAAAAATCTGATATTTAGAAAAGACGAAATGTCATTTGCTCTAAGCAGATCAGTGGTTGCCTGGAACAGAGTAGGTGGGGACATGGGATGGGAGGAATGGAATACAAGAGGCACAAGGAAACTTTTGGGGGTGACGGGTGTGTTTATTGTCTTAATTGTAGTAATGGTTTCATGAATGTATACACATGTCAAAACTCATCAAAATGTACCCTTAAATATGAGCAGTTTACTGTATGTCAGCTACATCTCGATAAAGCTGTTTTTAAAAAGTTATTTGTTACAAAGAAGAGTAACTAAGGTTCATCATCCTGCTAAGAAATCCCCCTTTTTATTTTTTTTTAATGAAAATATAAGAGAATACTTTTCTTGTGTGTCTTCCAGACTGACTTGAAAGCAATTCTCAATTGCAGGTTGTTCTTCGTTTAAAAAAGTTAAAAAAATTATGGTAGAATCACTGAAACAAGTGATCTGCCCCCATTACAGGACCACCCTCAGGCGGGCATGCAAGTCTTAGAACACATGTTTTTCAGCTTTGCAGGCATGCCCTGTAGTCTAAACTGGAGCCCAACAACTTGGCACCTGCTTCTACTCCCTCTCCACGCGGGACAGCTCTCCGGGTCTCAGATTTCCCTGTCCGCAAGTGTATTTTTCCCTTTGCTTAGCTCATCTGGATAAAGGGTTGGGGAAGAACAAGTATCACTGATTCCACTCCCTGGGTTTGGGTTTTGGATATCCAGGAGCAGCCTTACGAGCTGGAATCCCAGGAAAGTTTCCCTGCCCCCCACCCCCACCGAATTGTCCTCGGACCAGTTTGTCATTGTCTGGAAGTCTACCTTTAGAGGATTCCTTCCTTTTGGGTAAACCATCCTCTCTCCCAGAAAATAGGATCCTGGAGGGCAGGCCTGGATGGTGTGCCAAAGGGGAGAGGCTGGAGGTAGCCAGGGGGCACCGTGCGTATGTGGTGGCGTCCATGGGTGGAGGGGAGAAGAGTCCAGAGAGGGGAGACAAAGCACCACAGAGGACCTAAACTAAAGCTACTTCCCCATTCCCTTAGTCATTTATTTCTTCATTCAAAATGAGTTTATTAAGCTGCAATATCCCCATCTTAATTGTACTTCTGGACTTAGTACCAAGTGTAGCTATATAAAAGAAATTTAGCCAAGCTGAGTAGCAAGATAAAACTGCACTCAGAGGTACATCGGCAGCAAGAGAGCTGGTCTATGAATCAGCAGTCGGCCCCGCAATAACTCAGAGGGCAGATGCTCATATGGCACCTTTAGCAGCAGTTTGGAATGAAGTGAGACGGAATATTGACAGATGGAAGTTTCAGGGAAGTATTAAAAATATGAATGCAAAGCAGGTGGGGATAATACTAAAATAGTTCATCTAAAAATAGTCTAATTCCACCCAGTGGCCAAACCCTATTAGATTTCGTGTTCACTTGGGTTCACAGTTTGCCTGTAGCCGACACTGGAAGGGAAGAGTCTCTTCTCCCTGATCTTTATACTCAACCACACACCGGCCCATCCTCCAAAGCTGAGCACAAGAACCTAGAGTTTTAGAGACCAGAAAGCTGCCAGGAGCTGGAAAAGTTTGGACTGGTTTAAAAGGAAAGTTAGTAAGTCTTTTAAATCTTCCATTTGATTCATCTCCCTTCAAACAAATGAAGTTAAGACCACAGCGGGATCATCTGTAAAATTCCAGAACATGTGGCATCTCCTGTGTGCCAGGCCCACATACAGCTTGATGCAAAAAAGATGTAACGGAGCGGGAAGCAAGGCCCCAGAGTGGAGAAGGTCGTATCACACTCAGCCGTAACCCAGGTCAATGGTCCTGGGAAGCAAAACCCATCCTCAAAGCTCATTCAAGAGTCTGGCAAAGGTGCAGCTGCCCAAGAAAGTCCACTGTTGATGGGAGATCACCCAGGAAAGGGCGTGTGGTAGACAAGCCTCGTGGCTCGGACCCTCCACCCTTTTACAGAAACTGCCCCCTGACAAAGGGCTGGGCCCAGGGTCCCGGGTGTTAGACCATCTGCCCCTGTGCTCTTGCCATGCCTTCCACCACTGCAGCTGACTGGCAGTGGTGACTCTGCCTGGCCAGTGGCCCAGGACCTGAGGCTGGGCCACTTGGCCTCTTGCACGGCAACGACAGCAATTTGTGAAGCAGCCTCACTTGGTTGTGTATTACAATGAGGGTTTCATTTTCCACCTATTGCTGTTTTCACTCCTGCTCTCTTGAGTGTCCCTTTCTCCTGGCGATTTAGAGGCCAAACAGGTCGTGAGTGGCCAAAGGCAAGAGGTAGTGATTAGGGAGAGAAACCATGAGGAAGCCAATGGCGGGATAGAAAGAAGCAGGCACCGAGGGTGGCCGAGTCACATGGACGAGCCTGGAATGAAGGTCGCCAAAGCCCTCTCAGGGCCCCCGGAGCCAGACAGGATCCAGAGCCACCCAATCAGCCCCTCCTCTGTGAGTCCTGACCCCAGCTGGCTGCTGTCTTGCACAATGTGAGATGCCTTTTATTGCTCTGTGTGGAGCATTACCACTCTTACCAAAAACTTCCCCTACCTGAGTGTTCCTGCCAACAAATGAGCCACATGGCAGTTTTGCAAGAGATCCACTGCCTCTGCTGAGCATAAAAGGCCAAAAGATGATGTGGTCCCCAGGAAACCAATAAGGTCCCCCTGTGAAGGATGAAGACTTGACTTCATAGGGCCCTTTGCCCTTTGGGAACAAAGAGGGTGAACCCATAAGCTCTGTTTCCCTGCTAGGCACTTAATTTTTTTTTTTCTCTAACGAATCAGTTTTTTTGAGGCAGCAATATGGTGCCGTAGAAATAAAACTAGAGCAAGGGGTCACAAAATCTGTGCCTAATTAATTAACTGTGTGTGATTGGCCAAGCAATTTAGTCTATGTCCTAGTTTTCTCATCAGAAATACAGGGCGAATAATACCTGCCCTACCACCTTGAAGAATTTTTATGAAGATCACATAAAAATAGGCAGAAGCAGCCTTGGAAAAGCATGTGTAAGAGCTATACTATTCATGAAATGTAAATGAGGATGGGAGTTATGAGGGTGGCACCACGTCAACCAGCAATGAAGTCACTACCACCTCCCCTCTGCCAAGCTTGATATACTCAGCACTAAAGAAGCCGAAAGAGTAGTGTCCGAATCTCCCCCACAGTGAAGACTGTGGCGTCCTTCCTACATCCGCAGGTGCTATTAATTCCACAAGGGGCATTAGCAGAATTGGAATTTATCCCCCTCCACCTCCCATCTCCATTCTCTCTAGATGTCTCCATAGATGACAGATGATACATAGATGATAGATAGATAGATAGATGTCAGTCAGTCAGGATGCTTCCAGCTGCAGGTAACCATATAGCCCATCTGGAAGTGGCCTAAACAATAGAAAATTTAGAAAATTCCCGTACAATTTCCCATTCCAAGGCTTCTTAATTTAGTGGCACAGGGGTTGGCTTATGTCCTCAGACTTATTGCCACAGGGCTGCACAAGGGCCACTTCAGCACCACACAGCACTTTCTCTCCCAACCACATCCAAAAGCAGGTGGGAAGATTTTTCTTAAATGTCTTTTTACTAGGGTGGAAAACTTATCCCAAATACTCCCCTCCTCACACACACACGTCCAACACACACCCAACTGCAAAAGAGGCTGGAAAACATCTTCAGCCTCTCTAGTGGGATTGGGCACTGCCAGCCGGGAAGAAGTAGGAGGCAGGGGTACAAGGGGGTGGCACGGAAGAGACAGCTGTAGGATTGGCAAGAGGGTTCGGGTACAGAGGAGAAAGCTCATTCTCACTAAATGAAGCAGAAGGAATTTGTTTCAGGGTATTAATTCGCCAACAAAATCAGGCTGAAGAAGCAGATTCTGGGCTGAGCATTCAGGAAAAAGGTCTAAAGTCACCTGCAGAACTGGGCCACCAAGCAAGCTGCTGCCTGTCTGTACTCAGAAAGCCAAAGGCTCCCGGACCACACTGCCATGGCCACAGTCAGGAAGCCATGGGTACTGCTGCCAGCTCCTTGACTACATGGTGTCTGCTGTGGACCACACCAGCTCAATAGGCCAACCCTGCCTCTTGACACCCACAAGGCCAGGAACTGGGCACTGAGATCTCCACCATGGCTGCTACAGAAAAACCAAGCACCTTCCCAACTGAATTTGCTGGCAGAATCTTGGCCCCATCTCAGTTCAGTGGTCCAACTTTATAAAAGAGCATCCAAGGGGCAGAATCAAATCACAGCAGAAATTATAGCTGAAAGAGAGGCTGGGAAATGTAATGGTTAGCTCTCAATCCCCTGCAGTACAGGAAGGCACACCAGAAGAAAGATGGAAGATACTGAGTTCCAGCTCCACCAAATCACCCACAGCAACCAACTGTCTGCCGCACTCTTCTTCTGGCTATAGCTTCTAACTTTAATTAGGTCAGTCCATATGTTCAAGAGGAGAGGAAGGAGGAGGTCTCTTTATGATTATGGGGATGTAGCACATGACAATCAGCATATCTCACTCTTCTGGCCATAGTAATTGGCTCTGTCAACTCATGACTTAGGGCTGTTCAAGCTGATCAAACCGCCAGGATTTTGCTCAAGTTCCTGGAAAAGAAGCTTGCTCTTTCCAGCTGAACGTGAACCTGGAAAATCTGGAGCTGCTACATCTATCTTCCATTGCAAGAGAAAAACCTATCTGAAAATGAAGCCAGCTGAGACAAGGCAAAGCCAAAAGACAGAGAGAAGCTGGGATCTGACGACATTTTAACCCCCAGATCCAGCCATTCCTGAAATCATCTGGGCTTTTCAGGCACATGAGTCAGTATCTTCTCTGTTTGTTTAAGTCAATTTTAATTGCCATTTGCAAAAAAAAAAAAGATACGGAATGTTACCAAAGACCGGCTTTGCTCATTCCTCTGAACACATAGGAGGTACGCACAGGCTTATTGAGACTAATTCCCCATGTCCTTAAGACTTAATTACTCACACGGAAGTGAGAAAGTCCAGAGACATGGAAAGATGTGGGCAGCTGGAGCAAAGGACGCAGCAGGGACAGCTGCAGGCTTTGATTTGTTTTTTTCTCCGTTGACATAAAAACCACTCCTGCTCTGAATCCCCAGTGGGCTGGGGATTTGTTCATTTTGTTTGGAAAGGTTATGGGGGTCTTAACATTTTCCTTGGGGATCCCATTTAAAAGTAATAATAATATCAGAATACAATTTTATATTTCAAATATATGTTAAATTTATACATTTAAATTTTTGCATTTTGGATGAATAAACATATTCTTTTTAATCAATCAAATAAACTAATTAGTAAGAACTTATACACTTTTCTAGTACCAAAGACGCTTGCACATATGAACCGCTCAACACATTGAAGCTGATTCTTTTTAAACCATTGCCTGGATGAGGAGAGACAAGAGGCCCAAGGAATCTGATGGTCCTCAGCCTGCAGTGCATGACAGGGTAAGGGGACCCTTGAAGAGTCAGCTCATGGGGACCCTGTGATGTGCCACCAGATCCCCCTTTGGAACTGGAAAGCTGATCCCCCAGATGCTGGGAAGGTTGTCAGATGATAGGTCTCAGCTGTCAATCCTCTTTGGGGATTATCTTGGTCGAAGGTTGCCGTCTCACTCAAGGTCACGCCGCTTTCCCCAGGGCAGCCCATATCCAGTGACTGATTGATGCAGGAAAGAAAGGCCAGGCTCCCTGGGCGCGCCTACGACAACTGAAGGGCCCGCCCAGCTCCAGAGCCCACCAGGAGCGAGGGGAGGCCTTCGCCGGGCAGGCGCTCTAGTCCAGCTTCGCCTCCAGCCACTCCTGACCCCTGCCTCGCCCTTCCCTCCCCCTCCCTTCCACAGGGGTGGACCCAGTGGCACTGCCCAGTCAACATCTTGCTCTGTAATCTCCATCTGTGTCCCAGGAACCCCTGCCTCTGCAACACTGTAGTCTAGGGCAGGAGTTTCTAGACTGTGGGATTTAACCAGCTGTAACAGGAAAGGATTCCAAACCAATTTCCATATTGCTCGACAGCATCTATTCCTGCTGCTCCCTCCCTGCCCCATCTTCTTGTGGAAATAAAATTATCCTTCGTGGTCCAGCTTCAGGGCCCACCTTCTCCACAAAAACGCCCTTCCACCCCTTTCAGCATGCGTCATCTGCTTGCATTTCCTAGTTGCTGCATGTTCAGGTTTCTGCCACTGAGCCAGCTTCCTGATCTAGAAAAGGGGGACAATGATACTCTAGAGGATTAAATAAGCAAACAGATGTGCAACACCTGTTCCAGCACCTGGTCCCCTGAAAAAGCTCAACATGCCAATTTCCTCTCTCCTTCCTCCTAAATGGCCACTCTCCTCACAAAGGGGTAATTGTTCTTTCTCTGCTCTTGCAGGGAGGAGGGCAGCAGCAGGAGTCCCCTTGAGGGTGTCTGAGCCCCCACACACTGCCCTCCATGGGGGCTTGGCTATTTGCAAACAGAGGAGTGATATCATTTGTGGCTTTTTTTTTTTTTTTTTTTGGTTGTCCCAGGTCTTAGTTGCAGCAGGCGGGCTCCTTAGTTGCGGCACGTGGGCTCCTTAGTTGTGGCATGCGAATTCTTAGCTGCGGCAAGCATGTGGGATCCAGTGGCCTGACCAGGGATCGAACCTGGGCCCCCTGCATTGGGAGTGTGGAGTCTTATCCACCTTGCCACAAGGGAAGTCCCTCATTTGTGGCTTTGAAGAGACAAAGGACTCACACAGGTACCCCTAATTGGTCATGCCGCGGTCAGCTACCCCTAGAATGTCTAAATCTTTGTCTATTTTTAGGATCAGAGTTAATTTTCTTGGTGTGAGTAGCCAGGATGGGAGAGGAAGTCTAAAGTGGATGGTGTTTCACTCTTAGGCATATACACCCAAAGGAACTGAAGGCAGGGACTCGAGTAGACACTTGTGCACCAGTGTTCACAGCAGAATTATTCACAACAGCCAAAAGTTGGAAACAATCCCAGTGCCCATCAACAGATGAATAGATCAACAGACTGTGGCGTGTACACACAATGAATAGCATTCAGCCATAAAAGAGAATGAAGTTCTGACACGTGCCACAACATGAATGAACCTAGAAAACATTAAGCTAAGTGAAATAAGCCAGACACAAAAGGACAAATACTATATGATTCCACTTATATGAAATATCTAGAAAAGGCAAATTCATAGAGATAGAAAGGAGACTAGAGGTTACCTGGGGCTGGGGAGGAGGGCGGGAGTGAGGAGTTATTGTTTAATGGTCACAGGTCGGTTTAGGATGATGAAAACATTTTGAAAATAGTGGTGACGGTTACACAGCATATGAATGTAATCAATGCCACTGAGCTGTACACTTAAAATGGTTAAAAGGGTAAATTTTACGTTATATGTTCTACCACAAATTTAAAAAGTTAATATTGTAATATATCAAAAACCATTGGATTGTACTTTAAATGGGTGAGTTGTAGAATATAAGAATTACAACTCAGTAAAACTTTTTAAAAATAGATGATGTTTATATAATTGTTTATTCTAGGGCAAATTCAAAGAGCTATATAAAGTCGAAGACCGAAAAAAAAAAAAAACCAAATCCAGAACTGGACAAGAAATGTGAATTTTCAGGTACAGTTTCCCTCTGGACTTTCCTCTCCCTGGCACCCAGAACCAGTCTGCAAGCTGCCGTCTCTGGAATCTGGATTTGTTGCAGACAGTGTTCTTTCAGGATCTCTGTCATTTCAACTGGCAGCTGAAGCCCCCCCCCCCCCGCAGGGTAGGGCAGGCCGGGAACAGATGCTATTGGTGTTAATCTGGCTCGTGCCTTTGGAGCAGAGAAGGGCTAATACTTGGAGAGGCTGGCTTCTGGGTATGGGTGGGGCTGGGGGTCAGGACCAGGGGAAGTGCTCGCTCCCAACAGGATTTGGAGTCTGCTGGGCTGGCTGTGGAGCATTTGCCCTGGGATGTAAGAACGTTCATGTTTTACAGGTCCACAACACTTCTCTCGATTCACATTAGGATCCACACCAACACATCCATAACCATAGACCTTGAGTCCTGGGGCAGACGCTTTTCTCATAGTGTTCATACCGTTAAGTCGATCTAACATAAGTAATTAATTAGGGAACTCAATCAGCATCATACGGAAGCCATAACCCAGATGCCTAGAAGGGCCAGGCAGGAAACCTAGGCGAATGAAGCAAGCTCCAGGGGAATGTGGCCAACAGGCCAGGGACAGGGACCACCGTGGGGTTAGCTGCTGGTTCCAGCCAACTGCTGCTATGGGGGGGAAAGTAGATCTTGGGTCTTCAAGAGAAGTCAGAATAAGGTTTTTAGGTGAGATTTCTTAATATTTATTTCATTGTTGATAACTATCTCAATTTTTCAAAACAAGAAAATTAAAGCCACCTTCCAGGCCTAATAATACATGCCTGTAGCCTGGATATAGCCTGCTAGTTTTTGACATCTGTTTATAATATAGTCACAGTGATCAAGAAGTGGGACTGTGCTTGTAGTAAGAAAACCAATAACTATACATGGGCCAAAGGAGAATCCAGTACTCTGAGAGGCTGTCTGCTTTAATTTACTACTGATAGATAAAAATTGTGCTACAATGTATTTTGATTTGGAGAAACATATTTAACCATCTTTCTTCAATTTCATATTGATTATCCTAACCGTGGTTATAATGAGGATGGTCAAAGGGCCCATTGGTTTGGGTTCAAGACCACATGAGGATTCTCAGGAAACCAGCATCAAGTAACCACTGGACAGAGTGAGCACCCCTTGGGAATCACAGCCAGGACCACTGACCCCCTTGCCCATCCCAGGAATGCATCTTGGGGGCAGGTCAAGAGCTTCAGCTTCAGATAGATATGGTCACTTGTCTAACCTCAGAGCCACAGTTTCCTGGACTATGAAACAAGAACACCAATGCCTAAAGAGTCTTGGGAGGATTAAATGAGATGTTTACAGGTATGTAAAGCATTAGGCCTCTTCCCAGCAAATGCTGAACCTGTCCCGTCTCTCCCTACACAGCTTCACCATGCTTTGTACTTGCTTACCAGGTTTAACCTAAACACACAGCTCTCTTTACTGCATCTACTGCAAGAATGAAGACCATTCTCAGCAATTAGACTGTCAACATTCCAGAAAATATCGACATCACTCTGAAGGGAAGCACAGCTATTGTGAAGGACCCCAGAGGAGCCCTGCAGAGGGACTTCAGTGACATAAATGTAGAACTCAGTCTCCTTGGAAAGAAAAAGAAGCAGCTCCAGGTTGACAAACAGTAGGGAACTAGAAAGGGACTGGCTATTGTTCGTACTCTGTAGCCATGAACAGAACACAATCAAGGATGCTACCCTGGGCTTTCGTTACAAGGTGAGGTCTGTGTACACTCACTTCCCCATCAACGTTATTTCCAAAATTTCTTGGGAACAAAATATCAATACATCCACAGGGCTCAGATAAGGCCAGGAGTTGCTTGTTCAGTTCTCAAGGCCATAAAGATGAGTTAATTCTTGAAGGAAACAACATTGAACTTGCATAAAATTCAGCTGCATTGATTCAGCAAGCCATGGCTGTTAAGAACAAAAATACCAGAAAAATTTTGGATAGCATCTATGTGTCTGAAAAAGGAGCCGTTCAGCAGGCTGATTAATAAGATCTAAGTTGTCCAACTACAGACACAAAAAGATGCCAGATGATTCCTTAGGCCTATCTGTGATATTTTAAGATGAAAGAAAAGCCCTGTATTGAAAAATATTATCTGGATAGATAGATTTGTGCTGCCTGCCAAACCTCAGCTCCGTATTTAATGGTTGATCCTCTTCTTGAAAACAGATTCTTTTTTTTTTTTTTTTTTTTTTTTTCCGGTATGCGGGCCTCTCACTGTTGTGGCCTCTCCCACTGCGGAGCACAGGCTCCGGATGCGCAGGCTTAGCGGCCATGGCTCACGGGCCCAGCCGCTCTGCGGCATGTGGGATCTTCCCGGACCGGGGCACGAACCCGTGTCCCCTGCATCGGCAGGTGGACTCTCAACCACTGCGCCACCAGGGAAGCCCCAGATTCTTTTTTTAGATAAATTATATAAGGTCTCAACATAGCAATGGTTATTGGTATTCTTTGTCTTTTAACAAGGAGGACAGGGATGCATGTTGGGGCCCAACATGGACAGTTGTGGGCAAGTGGGCAAACAGGGTCATCAGGCCAGATGAAAAGGCTCAGGGCACCTTTTAATGCCCGAGAACCAAGGCTTCCATCTTGGTCTCTCAAAACTAGCCAGTCAGCCCTTTCCCCAGAAAGGACCTTCTAGCCCTTGTCCTCTAGACAAGACCTTCTAACCTCTGTCCTCTAGAGGGAAAGAAAGGAAGAAAAATAATGTCTGTTGAGCATCATTTGCTTTTCTTCTTCCTTTCAACTCCTTCCTCAAATGCATCCCTCCCCACTACAAAATGGCCATCAAATCCTGTTAATTCTTCTTTTGAAAGACCACTTCTCTCAGGCTTCCCTGGTGGCACAGTGGTTAGGAATCCAACTGCCAATGCAGGGAACACGGGTTAGAGCCCTGGCCCAGGAAGATTCCCACGTGCCATGGAGCAACTAAGCCCGTGTGCCGCAACTACTGAGCCTGCGCTCTAGAGCCCACAAGACACACCTACTGAAGCCCGCGCTCTAGAGCCCGCGAGCCACAACTACTGAGGCTGCGCTCTAGAGCCCGCGAACTACTGAAGCCTGTGTGCCTAGAGCCCATGCTCTGCAACAAGAGAAGCCACCACAGTGAGAAGCCCACGCACCGCAACGAAGAGTAGCCCCCGCTCGCCACAACTAGAGAAAGCCCACACGCAGCAGCGAAGACCCAACTCAGCCAAAAATAAATAAATAAAAATAAAATAAATTAAAAAAAAAAGAAAGACCCTTCTCTCCATCCCCACTTCCATGGCTCTATTTGAGCCTCATCAGAGTTTGCCTTCACTCCCTAACAACCATTCCCTACTCCTCCAGCCCACCCTCACACTGCCTGCCCTAAGTATTTTCCAGGGGACCAGAGGTTGGGGGGAGGGGAGGCTGACCCTGTCATTCCCAAGCTTAGAAGCCTTTACAGATATTCAGTTCCTCTCAAGGAAAGAAAAGTTTCTTTAGCCCCACATCCCTCTCGAGCGTCATCTGTCACCTCTTATCCCCACCCCACCAGGCACTCAGCACTAAAGCCACATTGCATTTGTCATTTCCTGAGTATGCCAAGCCCAGGCACAACTACATGCCTTCATTCAGGCTGCTGCCTCTGGGCCTGGCTCATCAAGTGAATTTTTACCCCAATCCCTTAAGGCGAATGTCATTAACCCATTTCTGCAAACAAGGTGTCACGCAAGATGGGTCCCTCTTACTAGGGTCCAAGACAAATTCCATGATGTCACAGGCATGGGCTAAGGAATACGCTACCTTGGGGATAGGGTAAATGAATCAAGCAAGGATCTACCAAATAAGTGAAAGCTAAGGTCCCTTGGATCTACCCAGCCTCCCACAGAGAGACACACAGGGGCCAGGAAGCTGCAGGGCCCACAATGTGGGTCTGTGTGGCAACGGAGGCTCCCACCCCAACCGCCACTCTTTCTTCACATAGTACAAGTGCCAGAACAAACGACATTGGTGC
Organism: Delphinapterus leucas; assembly: GCF_059928025.1. Taxonomy (NCBI): domain Eukaryota; kingdom Metazoa; phylum Chordata; class Mammalia; order Artiodactyla; family Monodontidae; genus Delphinapterus; species Delphinapterus leucas. Next base: position 63,741,300 of record NC_143141.1, on the reverse strand, counting down.
CAGGCAGTCTGTATTTGCCAGCTGTCTACAGGAGTTGTCTGAAAATGCCAACTGCCCAGATCTTAGGATATGAGACACCAATGTGGGGCATTAGAGACTATCCTGTCAGGAAAAGAAAAGAACCCCTGGGCCCACAGGCTTACTTGAAATGCAGCACCTCCTATAGGGAGAAGGCGGGAACTCCCATCCAGTCCCAGATGGCTCAGTATCCAAGCAACCTAGAGTAAGCACCCACTTTATTTATTTATTTTTAATTAATTAATTTATTTTTGGCTGCGTTGGGTCTTCGTTGCTGCGCGCAGGCTTCCTCTAGTTGTGGCGAGCGGGGGCTACTCTTCGTCGCAATGCGTGGGCTTCTCACTGCAGTGGCTTCTCTTGTTGCAGAGCACGGGCTCTAGGTGCGCAGGCTTCAGTAGTTGTGGCTCGCAGGCTCTAGAGTGCAGGCTCAGTAGTTGTGGCATATGGGCTCTAGAGCGCAGGCTCAGTAGTTGTGGTGCACGGGCTTAGTTGCTCCGCAGCATGTGGGATCTTCCCGGACCAGGGCTCAAACCCATGTCCTCTGCATTGGCAGGCGGATTCTTAACCACTGTGCCACCAGGGAAGCCGGATCCTAAGAATCTTAATGGAAAAGTTAAGTCTGTTTTTTTTTTCCATATCCTCTATTTTGGGGAGAATAGGTATTCTCCAAAAACCATTTTCTAAAAATCCAGATTTGCTGATCTGTTTATAATCTTGGTGGGGTTTTTTTCCCCCATTTTAACTTTATCTTCTTCGTCATCATCATCACTCCCCAAATCACTTAAGTTCCCCCCACTTGAACACCTACTACATAGAGAGTGCTGTTTTGAAAAGTCATCTTTCCTTTAATAGATAACTGCACAGGACAGCAAGGAGGCGCTCGGGGGAGGCGGAGTATTTTGCTAGTCATGGAATTTGGAGAGCAAGCTTGCGTTTGGGAATTCAACAGTCAGCAAAGGTGCCAGTCCTTTTTATGGAGACCTGTCAGTCCTCCGTTGACTGTAAGAGTACACTCCTGATCTGCCTGCAGTTTTCATTTGATGACTTTGACCTTTCCAACAGAGTGTGTTACTGTGGCAAGCTTCCCATTGGTTCAATGAGCCGCATTTGGAATCATATGAGTAATTATGTCTTTTCTGGCTTCCCACTCAATTCTAATTAGTGTACTCTACCTAACCAGAGCCAGCAGGAGCTGCCTCAAACTCTCTGCATCCCTTTCTACTGGATCTACGAAGCTCATTTGACTAGACAGTAAATGCTAATTGCTAAAAGTAGCCCTGGAAGTGTCTGCAGGCTCAGAATCCCTCCCCCCACTTCCTACCCTCTCCCTCACCCCCTCCAATCTTTCTTCTTCCTTGTCAATTTATGTGATGATAACACCTTGATCTGGAATCATTTTTCTAATCTTTTAATCTTTAATCTTTTCAGTTAGTGTCACACCCTTGAGCCCATCTAAGAAAGGCTTTAGGGATAGGGTGGCAGGCGGGTGGGGGAGCCTGGAGGGCAGGGAGCTGTGGGGCTGGCCTAAGAGCACAGGCAGAAGACTGAGAACGTCTCCGAGGAAGGCAGCCTACTCAGGCTGTGAGGGAAGAGACGACAGAGCCCAGGTGAGGCTTTCTCCAAGTGGAAATGACCAAGGTTTGACCAAGGGATGAACAGCTTTGACGAAGGTCACTCCAAAGCCAGTGGCAGGTATTTGCCTAAAACCGTGCTTTCTCCCTTCCTACATCTTCTCACTAGATTAGTGCTTCTCAAAACGTTTTAGCAACAGGATCTTCACCTGAAATAAAATTTAGGCAGAATCCACCATTTAAAGCAGACAGAAGTTCAGAATGGCTATCATCAAAAAATTTACAAATAACAAATGTTGGTAAGGATGTGGAGAAAAGGGAATTCATACGCTGTTGGTGGGAATGTAAATTGGTGCAGCCACTTTGGGGAACAGTATGGAGGTTGCTCAAAAAGCTAAAAATTGAAATACCATGTGACCCAGCAATTCCGCTCCTGGGTATATATCCGAGAAAAACAAAAACAGTAATTTGAAAAGATACATGCAAAAAAACAGAAAAGAAAAGATACATGCATCCTGGGGCTTCCCTGGTGGCTCAGTGGTTGAGAATCCGCCTGCCAATGCAGGGGACACGGGTTCGATCCCTGGTCCAGGAAGATCCACATGCCACGGAGCAACCAAGCCCGCGCACCTGTGCTCTAGAGCCCGTGAGCCACAACTACTGAGCCCATATGCCACAACTATTGAAGCCCGTGTGCCTAGGGCCCGTGCTCCACAATGAGAGAAGCCACCGCAATAAGAAGCCCGCGCACAGCAACAAAGAGTAGCCCCCGCTCACCGCAACTAGAGAAAGCCCGCGCACAGCAACGAAGACCCAACACAGCCAAAAATAAATAAATTAAAAAAAAAAAAGATACATGCAGCCCAATGTTCACAGCAGCACTATTTACAATAGCCAAGACATGGAAGCAACCCAAGTGCCCATCAACAGATGAATGGATTAAGAAGATGTGTGTGTATATATATATATATATATATCATATTATATATAATTATTATATAATATTATATAATATTGTTATATAATAATAATATATTATTATATATAATATATATAATAGTAGTTAATACATAGATTAATATACATAGGTATATATAAAATATATATAGGTATAGGAATATAATAGATATAAGTATAATATATATATATAATATACCTATATATATATTTATATATTAACTACTTGGCCACAAAAAAGAATGAAATTCTGCCATTTACAGCAACATGGATGGACCTAGAGAATAATATGCTTAGTGAAATAAGTTAGAGAAAGGCAAATACTGTATGATATCACTTATACGTGGAATCTAAAAAATAATATAAATGAATGTATATGCAAAACAGAAACAGACTCACAGACATAAAAAACAAATTTGTGATTATCAAAGGGGAGAGGGAAGGGGGGAGGGACAAATTCAGGATATGGGATTAACAGATACAAACTACTATGTATAAAATAGGCGGAAGACTGAGAACATTTCTGAGGAAGGTGGCCTGCCCAGACCATGCCCCTGACCTTGCAGCTCTTTCCCCACCCTCTGTCCTTGCAATACCCCCAGCAAACATGCTGGGAAGAGTGTTAGGGAACCACTGGTACTCTCGACCAGCAGCCTCCTTTAGGCAGAAGGACACTGTAATCCTAGCCTTTCCCACCTCTACTCTCCCTTTCCCCAGCCAGACAGGAGGACAGATGCTTCCAAGTAAATGAGCTGAAATTCAAGTAAGAGAAATTCCTGGGGGCTGTTTACTTGGTGTTCCATGCCTCACACGTTCTAGTGTGGCCTCTGGCTGCATTATCCCTCTGGGGGGTGGGGCAGGGCAGGCGGCCGACAGTGCCAGGAAGCCTGGGCAGCATTGGGTGGCAGTGCCTCTGGATCGAAGATACGTGGTGTCTGATACCCGCCCACCTGCCTGATGCTTCCCACATCTCTTCCTCCAGCAGACAGATTCCTGGCTTCTGTTGTGCGGGGTTTCCTCATGCCTTCTCACCCCTTCTGTACCAAGTCTGCCCCAAATCACACGGCAGGGATTTGGGGGGGAAGAGAAGGTATGGAAATGTTAGGACAAGGACAGTCTTGCTTTTATTTCTTTTTAACTGCTGGGCAGCACTTAGCGAGCATTCAGTGGAGCAGATGGAAGACCCCTCCTTGGCCTCTCCTGGAGGCAGCAGAAGGTGTGCCGGACCTGGAGTCGGGAGCCGGGCTCTGCTTCCAGCTCTGCTATGAACAGTCCCAGGGGTCCTGAACAAATGTCTTGACTCACTAAACTTGGCCTTTCAATAAAATTAAAAGTTGGTTTCTAAAAAAAAAAAAAAAAAAAAAGTTGGTTTCTAAGGTCTCTTCTAGCTCTAGCATCGCATTTAACAGGCCACCAATGGTTACTGCCACCAGCTGGAAGACAGAAGATGCCCAGACCAAAAGCAATCCACACACTGCACCAAGTGAGGCTGCCACCAGGGAGGTGGTCCGTCCAAAAGGGACACTCCTTATTGATGGTGACCAGATCCTCTGGTCCTCCTGTGTCAGGGGTTGAATATGAGGGTCTCACAGAGAGCATGTCGGAGTGACGACAGGAAGACAGGATGCTCTCAACAAGGACAGGCCACTGTTCCACTTCTCCAAGGCACTCCCATGGCCAGAGCTGGCAGCACCGGCACAAGGCACAGCTGTGCCACTGTTGAGATGCTTTCCAGGGCTCCGTACTTCCTCTTGTGGCCTTGTAGTCAACATCCATCACCTGAGGAGAGCCAGGCCTCCGTGTCTTGTCCTTGCAACCCTAAGCACCTTGAGAAATTATTCCATTCTATTCTATAAGCAGGTCATGATGGGTAAGGCCTGGGTCATAAATCACCTGACACCTTGAGTTCCGTTTGGTGCATGACTTGTTCCTAATCCAACACGCCGGATTAACTCCTTGTGGGTCAACGGAGCCAACGTTCCTTCAACTTCAGGAGCCCTGAATAGTTTATTACTAACTAGTAAGGCGATGTTGCCAAAGGTGCTCGACCTCTGTCTGTCTCCTCAGCATCTGATGGGGACAATATTATTCAATCCGCCCACCTCCTAGGGCTGTTGTAGAAAGAAATCAAATGTGATCAACTATGTGAACCTACTTAGGCATAAACAACTGTGAGATAAATACTTGTCCTTAATACCCAAACAGTGAAGGGCGTGGGACGGCAGGATGTGAACATTACGAGCGCTGGCTCTGGAGTCAGACTTGATTGGGGTCAGATCATGGCTCTGGCACTTCCTGCACAGGTGACCTCAAACAAGTGACTTAGCCTCTCTGTGCCTCAGTTTCCTCATCTGTAAAATGGGGATGATAATAATAGCAACTGTTTTACAGGGTTGTTAATGAAGCTGATGCATGTCGAGTGTTTAGAACAGTGCCTAGCATAGAGTAAATGCTCAATAAGTGTTTATTATTATTAACAGCAACATGTTCACCTGGCCGGAAGCACATCGTGCGGGCTCCCGCAGCCTTCCTGAGCACATGGGAATGAAGAAGCCCTTACTGGGGTCCTTGGGAAGGGAAGCTGGGTGGGTCCTCCTCCCTCAGAGGCGGGGCCTGGCCCTCATTCCGCTGCACGTGCACTGTGGGGCCTCATCAGCCCCATCCTGCCCAAGAGCCTTAGTCTCCCCCGGAAGAGAAAGGCCACTGTAATGACCTGTCGCCCAATCATCTGGGCTGCTTCGTTTGCAGGGTCCCAGAAGAGCCCCTTACTCCACGACTTCCCGGGTGTGCCCCCGACTGTAGTGGGTGGAGCATGAGCACATACATGTCACGGAATTAGGACGAGAAACAACTCTTTTCCCTAAAGAGCTCCCCGGGAAAAGTACAGAGAATCGTCTTTACCCTAAACACCTTTAAAGAAGGGATTGCCCAGCTTTTCCTCTGCCTTTCATTTTCCTGGCTGGGGACAAAGAAACCCCCCACCTTGAGTTCAAAGTCAGGTGGACCTTTTAAAAAAGGAGTTTAATTTCCAAAACGCAGCCTGTTCTTCTCTGCAGAGCTCTTTACTGGGAGCAGCAGTCCTTGACCCCCTTGGTGGGCCGGGAGCAGGGAAGGCAGGCACCCAGGCTGAGTGACTTCACTCTGCTATTTCCAAGGGAGCAACGTGAGCAAATGAGCCCCAAACCCTGGGGGTCTGGCCCGAGCTGACCACTCCGGGGAGCAAAGGGCTGGGGGTCTCCCACACATCACTCAGTGTTTCTGCAGTGGTTCTAATGTAAACTGCCCAGAGACAACCATCCGGTGAGCCTGAGAAGGGTCTCCTCTGGAGCAGAGAGACTGGAGAGGAAGAGGGTCCCACTGCATTTTGAGTGGCTCTTGTGTGTCGGGTTAGCCGCTGGCTGGATTGCCACACTGGCCACGGCGTCTGTCAGTGACAGTCTTCTTGTACAGCCAGATGACATCTTTGGCTCTGAGTCTGGATTCCCTCAACACCAGATGTGAGCCGTGAATGGCATGCAGCAGTGACCACTTCTTGGGATTTGCTCAGATGCCACGAAAGCCTCTGTCCTTGAATCAGATCCCAAGCTAAACCGAGGACTCTGCCGGCCTGGCTTCCACAGCCGCTTCGTGAGTCAGTCCTAGCAATGGAGCGGTGTGATCAGAGGGAAGAAGCAGCAGAGCTGCATTCTGGAGCTTCACCAAGGATGCCAACACACAATCCCAGCAAAGCTCTGGGTTAGAAAATAAGGACTGAGAGTTGCTGCGTTGTGACCCAGCTGCACAGGCCCTGACCTCTGACTGCTGTCATCTTCCTCCAGGAGAGAATTACTCTCTTTACGTAAGTAAGGGGCGTAGGCACTGAGGTTTTCTCTGTGGAGGTCAAAAACCTTTTGCAGATTTTACCTTTTCTAACCTCAAAAGTATTTTTTTAATTTCAATATTTTCTGAGGCAAAGTCTATGTGAGGTATGATATTATTATTATGAATCCCACCATACAGCTAAGCTAGGGCCCACAGAATCACAGGAGCGTAATTCATTCTCTCCTTCAGCAAATATTTGAATCAGCCTAAGACTAAAACAGTCTGCGAAGCGATGTGTAAGTTTCTCTCACTAAAACACCGCCTGTAGTCACAAGATTTGATGGTTCGGTGGTAGCGGCTAGAACCCGATTAAGACCTTTAGAGACCATAAATACAGAACTGACTAAGAAATCTCACCCTAAATTAAAAACAGCACTAAATTGCATTTTTTTTTTTTAAGTGCAAAGGGTCAGAAACGAGGCTCTGATTTTCCCCACGATGAATATTTCACTAGCAAAACATCTCCGTCCCTCCACCCTCCTCCCTCCACCAAATTTTTAATCTGGCCTAGCGGGGTGGGGGGAGGGAGGGGTTGCATTTGAGTGAAGTTATTGCCTAGAAAGTGAGAAATCATCCTCAGGAGAGAGAGGGAGAAAGAGACTTCTTTACACTGCAAAGTCGTCTAAAGTAGGCCATGGCATTTGCGAGCCCGCTCACTTGCGAGAGGGATGAGAATTCTCTGGAGGAGCTGAGCTTGAGGCTGTAATCTTGGAATGGGGAAGAGATGGCAGAGTCCAACTCAGGAAGTCTCGTGAAAGGGAACTGAGGCTGTTCCAGCCTCTGGGAGAATGATATTGGAGTGCGATCAAAGGGTAGACATGGAGCCCAAGCAGAAAACTACCTTGAATCATCCAGGAAATTAAGGACAAAAGCAATAACTCAGTTTCCACAGAGAAGCGTGTGTTATGTTCTTGGAAAAACAAGGGGGAGAAACATTGGCATTTAAGGTCAACTTTAGAAGATACTAGACTCAGAAGTCAGGGCTAGGGGAGTAGAGAAGAGCAGGAGACTAGAAAGGTTTGGAAATAACAGTAATATTTTTGGTTAGTATAATCTGAGCCTTCTAACCTCCAAATCCCACAGGCTTAAACGTACTGTCCCCTGAGATTTGTCCTCACTTGGTTGTGCACCAGGAGGCTGGATACATAGACGCCATGTGGGAGGGACATCGTGGGAGCCAAGAGGGGGAAGGCTGTGAATCCCAGGGTACCCGCTTTGGAAAAGCCATTTCTCCTCCACCTTGGATAGCTCTGGAAGAGCATGAACTACCATACAAGGGGCAATGAGAAGTGTCCAGAGGCCTTCTATTTGCAAGTGCCCTGAGGCCAGGTTTTCACCCAGTACCCTTTTGTGTATGTTTATTTGTTGGTTTAATTTCTCTCTAAACGAGTTTCTTTAGCTGTTAAAGAAAACAGTGGTTCTGAAAGCAGGGGCCCTTGGACCAGCAGCATCTCCTGGGAACTTGTTAGAACTACAGATGCTCTACCTGCCCCAAGACCTAGAGCAGCAGAAACTTTAGGGGTGGGGCCAGCAACCGGTTCCAGTGAGGCTGATGCCAGCTTGTTTGAGAATCACTCCTCAGCAGAATGCAGGCCTACTGAGCTATAAAAGTCTTAAATAGTTCACCTTTTCACTACTTATCGATCTCTGTGTGGCTTTTGTATTTAAACTTTCAATGACATGTAGCTCCATGTTTCCAGGGTTATTATGTACATTGTTCAACTATTTTAACCTTGGGGGTGAACAGGAGGTACATAGGCCAAATTTGTAATTGGATCCACTGGATCTGCTTGCTTTTCTAGACTGGGGGAAGTGCAGCAAAGTAAACAAAGAGCTGTGGCTGCATTTGGCTCCCCCTGAGCTGTCTGGATTGGCCAGGCAACTGAGAAGTGTCCTTAGGACCTGCACCAGCTGGTCCTTCCCTTTGGAAACCAGAGCTCAGAGGGCGGCACATGACAGGCGAGTAACAGCTGAGATCACTCACGGGCTTCCCCAGTTCCTTTTCATTTTCAGGTTCATTTATCCTAGCATTCCTCAACACCCCACCCACCGGGGGAAAATGGAATTTTATAGCCCTGGAGACTCAGTTCCACCCTCACCCTTCAGCCCCTCTCCCCTCCCTCCCTCCAGCCACACATTCAGTCTGGCTCTCTCTGTGTGGGTTCTGGGCCTGCCAGAACATTCCAAGACAGAGGCGATTTCTTCCTGCCTGGCTCACATTGTCAAGAAAGATAGGTGAGGCCAAAGACAGGTATCTGTCAGGGAGGCCGAGATGTGTGATCCCTGCAGCCTCTGGCACGGGGAGAGGAAGAGACGACAGGCTTTCGTGTGATGCCTGGAGCCAGCTAATCAGGAGGGCTGTTATGTAAGGAAAGCATGTGGGTTTGAGCGCAGCTATTCACCTGTGGCTAATTAGTGCCTGCCTGTCAGCTGTGCAAGCTCACCTAGCTGTCAGATGCAGACACAGATGCAGTCGAGAAGGATGGGTTCAGTTCAGCAAAAACATTTATTGAATCGTGTACTGTGTTAGGTGCTGGGGATACCGAAATAAATAAACCAGGGTCCGTGCTCACAAGGAGCTCGTGGTCAAGAAGAGGGACACAGGCCAGTAAACAGTCATTCACGATCCACGTGAGACTAAAATGAAACTATCTCCCGCGGACAAAACATCCTGCAGAAGTGCTTTGAAAGTTGAGTCAGGCAGGCCTGGTGGTATTTTCCAGAAGGGTGTTCCAGGCAGAGAAAACAGCACGTACAAAAGCTAGGGAGCGGAGCTGAGGTACTCTAAGTCTGAAACAGTCAAATTAAGCTCAGGTTCAAATGCCAGGAGCAGAGTCAGGAAGGTGGCCTCCTTCTGACAGGACCAAAATCTGAGCAGGAGAACCAGAGAGAAGAGGCAGGGCACGCTGCTGCCAGGCAGACTCTGTGTGCAGACCCTGATGTCCCCAGGCAGGAAACGTGGAGCGGGTCTGCATGAAGTAAGAGTGGGAGCTGGAGCCCAGGGACTTTTTTTTTTGCTGTTCGCGGGCCTCTCACTGCTGTGGCCTCTCCCGTTGTGGAGCACAGGCTCCGGACGCGCAGGCTCGGCGGCCATGGCTCACGGGCCCAGCTGCTACGTAGCATGTGGGATCTTCCCGGACCGGGGCACAAACCCGTGTGCCCTGCACCGGCAGGCGGACTCTCAACCACTGCGCCACCAGGGAAGCCCCCCAGTGACATTTTAAAGCCCCTTATGTGTCTGGGAGGCTAAGAACCAGGATAAAAGGGAGAATCCAGGAGTGCAGAACCGAAATCTGTCCATTTGTACACATGAGGAGGTTTTGTAAGAGCCCTGGGGGCAAAGAGGATACAAGAACAGAAATGTTTACAGAACAAAAAATTCTCTGTGTTCTGTTCTGTGTCTCTACCTATAAAGAGATTTTTCCCTCCAACGTGGGGCTCTGTCCTCAGCTCTCTCCCCAGTGTCACTCTGTGGGTTATCTCATGTGACCCAGGACTTCAGTTACCAAGGACAACCTCGGTCTCCAGGCCAGTTTCTCTCCTGGCAGACAACTGCTTACTGGACATATTCACCTTGACACTCGTGGACACTCAAACTTAGCGTTGTAATGTGTCCAAAAGTGAGTATCTCGTCACCATCCCTCTTCCCCCAAGCCCTCTCCAGCGGACCCTAGCTCAGGGTACGGGACTTCAATTCACCTTAATGCCTGACCCAGAAATCCCATGGGGCCTTTCTCTCCCCTCCTCTCTCTAATCAAATTATTTACTAAATCATTCTTGAACCTATTCACCTTATATTAGTTGATAGTTTCCTATGGCTGCTGTAACAAATTACTACAAGCTTAGTGCCTTAATATAACACAAATTTGGGGCTTCCCTGGTGGCGCAGTGGTTGAGAGTCTGCCTGCCGATGCAGGGGACACGGGTTCGTGCCCCGGTCCGGGAAGATCCCACATGCCACGGAGCGGCTGGGCCCGTGAGCCATGGCCGCTGAGCCTGCGCATCCGGAGCCTGTGCTCTGCAACGGGAGAGGCCACAACGGTGGGAGGCCCGCGTACCGCAAAAAAATAACACAAATTTATTATCTTGCAGTTCTGGAGGTTAGAAGTCCGAAAATGGGTTTCACTGAGCTAAAATCAATGTGTCAGCAGGGCTGTGTTCCTTCTAGAGGCTTTAGGGGGGAGTCAATTCCCTTGATATTTCCCAGTTGCCTGCATTCCTTGGCTCTTCGTCCCTTTTTCATCCTGGAAGCCAGCAGCACAGCATCTTCAACTCTCTCTGACTTTGACCACATGCTTTCTTCTACCTTTTTATGATTCTTTTGATTACCCTGGGCCCACCCAGATGATCCAGGATAATCTTCCCATCTCAAAATCCTGAATGTAATCACATCTGCAAAGTCCCTTTTGCCTTGTAAGGTGACACAGGTTCTGGGCATTAGGAAATGGACCTCTGTGGGCCGTTACTCTGCCTACCACACACCTCTTCCTTTCCCAACAGCACTGCACCAGCATCTCTCATCTGGCCCCAGTGGGTACCAGCACCCTGCTCTTATCCAGCCCAGCCCTTATCTCATCCTTTCATAACTGCCTGTTCGCAGGCCTACCTTCTCCTCTGAGCTTTACCTGCCTTGAGGACAAGATCAGTATCTTGTTCCATGTTGTCGCCCAGGTACCTCATAAGGCTCAATGAACATTTTCTGAATAGGATTTTTAAAAATAAAATAATGGGAATTCCCTGGTGGTCCAGTGGTTAGGACTCCACACTTTCACTGCCAAGGGCACGGGTTCGATCCCTGGTAGAGGAACTAAGATCCCACAAGCAGCACAGTGCGGCCAAAAATAAAATTTTAAAATTAAAAATAATAAAATAACTCTCCCTCTGATTGAAAACTCTTTGAGCCTCAGACCTGCTCTGGTTTGCTTTCTTAGTGCTTACTACCTATTGTGGACAAAGGCAGCAGAGGGACACTTTCCTAGTGGAAGGGAGGGGCCAGTGCCCAGCTCAGGGCTTGTCAGTCCCAGGTCAGGAAGGCAACTGGGGACAAGGCCCTGGCAGAGAGGTCTGGGAGGTTTTCCAAAGCTGGCATCCAGAAGAGAGGTTTCCCCTCTCAGATCACATCGGTGAGGCTGGACACTGTTGTCTGTAATTTCATCACTGGCCGGAGCCAGATTCCTGAGACATAATAGGAATTCCAGGACAGCACACAAGAGGCGGCAGCTGGACTGTCAGCCTCAGGCTAGAGGAAGGCGGAGCCAGCGAGGTAGCTCCCCAGCCCTCCCACTCCTGCCCCACGAAAGCCCCCTCCTCACCCCTCTCCCCTCCCTTGTACTTCTGAATGCCAGGCCCACTCAAGGCAGACATTTGAGAGAGTACCTCCAAACTTCTAGCAACTTCAACAGCTGCTGGGACTGATGAGAAAAAACTTTGTTAACAAATGACACTTTTCCGTCTGCTTTTAATAGATGAAAGATTTACAAAATCAGAATTAGCCTCCTTCAGCAGTTAGTGTGGCCGAGACAAATCACATCAAAAGTACTTGTCAACTTACTTCCTGTAGACTAGGGGATAAACAAGTCTCTCTCCCTCTCTTTTTTTTTAACTTTTCAAAAGAAATAAAGTATACATTATTAGGACTTTTCACAGCCGAAAGTCAGTTTTTCACTTCCATTCCATGTGGAAATTTTTGCTGTATGATATTCCATAGCATATTTGCTGTATGATATTCCATAACGTACCTGTTTCATAATGTATTCATCCATTTTTCTCTTGCTGGACATTTAGATTGCTCTAGGTTCTTTTCCTCTTTCAAATAATTCTGCAGTGTAGTCTTCTGTGTGTCTCCTTATGCACATGTGGGGAAGTCTCTAAAGATGGGTAAGTACTTCCTCGTCTTTTATAAATTTATCTATTCATTTATTTGTTTATTTATTTGGCTGCTTTGAGTTTTCGTTGCTATGCCCTGGCTTTCTCTAGTTGCAGCGAGTGGGGGCTACTCTTCGTTGCGGTGCACGGGCTTCTCATTGCGGTGGCTTCTCTTGTTGTGGAGCACGGGCTCTAGAGCACACACACAGTAGCTGTGGTGCACCCGTTTAGTTGTTCTGCAGCATATGGGATCTTCCCAGACCAGGGATCGAACCCATGTCCCCTGCATTGGCAGGCGGATTCTTAACCACTGCGCCACTAGAGAAGTCCCCTCATCTTTACTAAATGAGTACTACTAAACTGTCCAAAGTGGTTGCATGAATTCACCCTCCCACCAACAGCACACATGTTCCTGTTGCCCCACATCTTACCCAATATTTCAGCAAATGTTTTGCGTTTTTTTTGTTTGTTTTGGGTTTTTTGTTTTTTTGTTGTTGTTGTTCTTTTCGGTTTTTACCAATCTTATGGGTATGAAATGGTATCTGGTTTCCTGTAATTTACATTTCCCCGACTACTAGTGAGATCAGCCGTCTTTTCGTGTATTCATTGGCTTCTTAGATTTCTTCTGTGGCTTGCCTGTTTGTATCTTTTGCCTAATTTTCTATTGAGTTATTCATCTCATCAATCTGTAGTTTGTTTGTTTTTACATATACATTCCGGATACTAGTCCTCTCTTATTTATAAGCTATGTCTGTTCAGGTCCTCCAAGAAGCAGACACCAAGAGGAAATTGGAAGTACAAGACAATTATTGGGGGTCAATGCTTCTGAAGGGTAATGGGAAAAGGAACAGGAGTGGTTGGGAAGAATCTTCAGACGCCAGTGCAGCTCTTGATACCTGTGATGGGAGCAAAGAGAGGAGGATTGAGTAGGAAGGGCCTTCTTCTGTAGGCAGTTCTGAAAGGTCTCAGCCAGGCTAATGGGGAGCCCCAGAAGAAAGTATGCCTTTTAAAGGAGACCAACACTGGGCAGGAATGGCTCAACTTAGGTTCTCCCACCATGCTCAGTCACTGGCAGGGACCGGGCCAGGGAGAGCACGGCCTTGGCTTGAACACTGGTGGATCTTAAAGGCATGGCATCTACTGGCTGTCAGCCAATCACACACCTGGCAGGTGTTTCTCTCATGAAGGAAGACCAAGCAGTACACCCCTTATGGCTGCCCCACTGCCAACTTCTTCTCTCAGTTTGTCTTTGTCTATTTTTTATTTTTCCCATATGGCCTCTTCTTTTTTTTTTAATTTTATTTATTTTTTTATACAGCAGGTTCTTATTAGTTATCTATTTTATACATATTAGTGTATATATGTCAATCCCAATCGCCCAATTCATCCCACCACCACCCACCCCCCGGCCACTTTCCCCCACTTGGTGTCCATACGTTTGTTCTCTACATCTGTGTCTCTTATTTCTGCCCTGCAAACCAGTTCATCTGTACCATTTTTCTACCTTCCACATATATGCGTTAATATACGATATTTATTTTTCTCTTTCTGACTTATTTCACTCTGTATGACAGTCTCTAGATCCATCCAAGTCTCTACAAATGACCCAATTTCATTCCTTTTTATGGCTGAGTAATATTCCATTGTATACATGTACCATATCTTCTTTATCCATTCATCTGTCGATGGGCATTTAGACTGCTTCCATGACCTGGCTATTGTAAACAGTGCTGCAATGAACATTGGGGTGCGTGTGTCTTTTTTTTTTTACTGTTTCATGATTTATTCCAAAGAATAACATCTGTTTTCTCATTTCAAATATTGGGGGTTTAATATTAAAGAAAAGAAAACAAAAGCAAAATGGAGACACATGTCCCTTTGCTGACCACATCCAGAATTGCAGCTCTAAAAATCTCCGAAGGGGATTCAGCCAGAGGGCTGGGAGGGAGGAAGGGACCTGGGCTTGATGGGACCACACAGAGCCTTGTGGAAGTTTCCACCCACTGGCAGAAGTCCCCTGTATCCATCACTTTTTGGCATCTGTAAGCGTGTGTCTTTTTGAATTATGGTTTTCTCTGGGTATATGCCCAGTAGTGGGATTGCTGGGTCATATGGTAATTCTATTTTTAGTTTTTTATTTTATTTATTTATTTTTTTATTTTTTGCGGTACGCGGGCCTCTCACTGTTGTGGCCTCTCCCGTTGCGAAGCACAGGCTCAGCGGCCATGGCTCACGGGCCCAGCTGCTCCACGGCATGTGAGATCTTCCCGGACCGGGGCATGAACCCACGTCCCCTGCATCGGCAGGCGGACTCTCAACCACTGTGCCACCAGGGAAGCCTATTTTTAGTGTTTTAAAGGAACCTCCATACTGTTCTCCATAGTGGCTGTATCAATTTACATTCCCACCAACAGTGCAAGAGGGTTCCCTTTTCTCCACACCCTCTCCAGCATTTGTTGTTTGTAGATTTTCTGATGATGCCCATTCTAACTGGTGTGAGGTGATATACCTCACTGTAGTTTTGATTTGCATTTCTCTAATTATTAGTGATGTTGAGCAGCTTTTCATGTGCTTCTTGGCCATCTGTATGTCTTCTTTGGAAAAAAGTCTATTTAGGTCTTTTGCCCATTTTTTTTTTCCGCCCATTTTTTGATTGGGTTGTTTGCTTTTTTAATATTGAGCTGCATGAGTTGTTTATGTATTTTGGAGATTAATCCTTTGTCCGTTGATTCGTTTGCAAATATTTTCTCCCACTCTGAGGGCTGTCTTTTCGTCTTGTTTGTAGTTTCCTTTGCTTTGCAAAAGCTTTTAAGTTTCATTAGGTCCCATTTATTTATTTTTGTTTTTATTTCCATTACTCTAGGAGGTGGATCACAAAAGATCTTGCTGTGATTTATGTCAAAGCGTGTTCTTCCTATGTTTTCCTCTAAGAGTTTTATAGTGTCCGGTCTTACATTTAGGTCTCTAATCCATTTTGAGTTTATTTTTGTGTATGGTGTTAGGGAGTGTTCTCATTTCATTCTTTTACATGTAGCTGTCCAGTTTTCCCAGCACCACTTATTGAAGAGACTGCCTTTTCTCCATTGTATATCCTTGCCTCTTTTGTCATAGATTAGTTGACCATAGGTGTGTGGGTTTATCTCTGGGCTTTCTATCCTGTTCCATTGATCTATATTTCTGTTTTTGTGCCAGTACCATATTGTCTTGATTACTGTAGCTTTGTAATATAGTCTGAAGTCAGGGAGTCTGATTGCTCCAGCTCTGGTTTTTTCCCTCAAGACTGCTTTGGCTATTTGGGGTCTTTTGTGTCTCCATACAAATTTAAGATTTTTTGTTCTACTTCTGTAAAAAATGCCAATGGTAACTTGATAGGGATTGCATTGAATCTGTAGATTGTTTTGGGTAGTACAGTCATTTTCACAATATTGATTCTTCCAATCCAAGAACATGGTATATCTCTCCATCTGCTTGTCTCATCTTTGATTTCTTTCATCAGTGTCTTATAGTTTTCTGAGTACAGGTCTTTTACCTCCTTAGGTAGGTTTATTCCTAGGTATTTTATTCTTTTTGTTGCAATGGTGAGTGGGATTGTTTCCTTAATTTCTCTTTCTGATCTTTCATTGTTAGTGTATAGGAATGCAACAGATTTCTGTGCATTAATTTTGTATCCTGCTACTTTACCAAAATCATTGATTAGCTCTGGTAGTTTTCTGGTGGCATCCTTAGGATTCTCTATGTAGAGTATCATGTTATCTGCAAACAGTGACAGTTTTACTTCTTCTTTTCCAGTATGTATTTCTTTTTCTTCTCTGATTGCCGTGGCTAGGACTTCCAAAACTATGCTGAATAATACTGGCAAGAGTGGACATCCTTGTCTTGTTCCTGATCTTAGAGGAAATGCTTTCAGTTTTTCACCATTGAGAATGATGTTTGCTGGGCGTTTGTCATAGATGGCCTTTATTATGTTGAGGTAGGTTCCCTCTATGCCCACTTTCTGGAGAGTTTTTATCATAAATGGGTGTTGAATTTTGTCAAAAGCTTTTTCTGAATCTATTGAGATGATCATATGGGTTTTCTTCTTCAATTTGTTAATATGGTGTATCACATTGATTTGTGTATACTGAAGACTCCTTGCATCCCTGGAATAAATTCCACTTGATCATACTGTATGATCCTTTTAATGTGTTGTTGGATTCTGTTTGCTAGTATTTTGTTGAGGATTTTTGCATCTATATTCATCAGTGATATTGGTCTGTAATTTTCTTTTTTTGTAGTATCTTTGTCTGGTTTTGGTATCAGGGTGATAGTGGCCTCATAGAATGAGTTTGGGGGTGTTCCTTCCTCCACAATTTTTTGGACGAGTTTGAGAAGGATGGGTGTTAGCTCTTGTATAAATGTGTGATAGAATTCACCTGTGAAGCCATCTGGTCCTGGACTTTGTCTGTCGGAAGGTTTTTAATCACAGTTTCAATTTAATTACTTGTGATTGGTCTGTTCATATTTTCTATTTCTTCCTGGTTCAGTCTTGGAAAGTTATACCTTTCTAAGAATTTGTCCATTTCTTCCAGGTTGTCCATTTTATTGGCATGGAGTTGCTGTAATAGTCTCTTATGGTGTTTTGTATTTCTGCGGTATCCGTTGTAACTTCTCCTTTTTCATTTCTAATTTTATTGATTTGAGTCCTCTCCCTCTTTTCCTTGATGAGTCTGGCTAAAGGTTTATCAATTTTGTTTATCTTCTCAAAGAACCAGCTTTTAGTTTTGTTGACCTTTGCTATTGTTTTCTTTGTTTCTATTCCATTTATTTCTGCTCTGATCTTTATGATTTTGTTCCGTCTACTAACTTTGCATTTTGTTTGTTCTCCTTTCTCTAGTTCCTTTAAGTGTAAGGTTAGATGATTTATTTGAGATTTTTCTTGTTTCTTGAGGTAGGATTGTATTGTTATAAACTTCCCTCTTAGAACTGATTTTGCTGCATCCCATAGGTTTTGGATCGTCGTGTTTTCATTGTCATTTGTCTCTAGGTATTTTTTGATTTCCTCTTTGATTTCTTCAGTGATCTCTTGGTTATTTAGTAACGTATTATTTAGCCTCCATGTGTTTGTGTTTTTTACATTATTTTCCCTCTAACTGACTTCTAATCTCATAGCGCTGTGGTCGGAAAAGATGCTTGATATGATTTCAATTTTCTTAAATTTACCGAGGCTTGATTTCTGACCCAAGATGTGATCTTTCCTGGAGAATGTTCCATGTACACTTGAGAAGAAAGTGTAATCTGCTATTTTCGGATGGATTGTCCTATAAATATCAATTTAATCTATCTTTTCTATTGTGTCATTTAAAGCTTGTGTTTCCTTATTAATTTTCTGTCTGGATGATCTGTCCATTGGTGTAAGTGAGGTGTTAAAGTCCCCCACTATTATTGTGTTACTGTCGATTTCCTCTTTATAGCTGTTAGCAGTTGCCTTATGTATTGAGGTGCTCCTATGTTGGGTGCATGTATATTTATAATTGTTATATTTCTTCTTGGATTGATCCCTTGATCATTATGTAGTGTCCTTCCTTGTCTCTTACATCATTCTTTATTTAAAGTCTATTTTATCTGATATGAGTATTGCTGCTTCAGCTTTCTTTTGATTTCCATTTCCATGGAATATCTTTTTCTATCTCCTCACTTTCAGTCTGTATGTGTCCCTAGGTCTGAAGTGGGTCTCTTGTAGACAGCATATATACGGGTCTTGTTTTTGTATCCATTCAGCGAGCCTGTGTGTTTTGGCTGGAGCATTTAATCCATTCATGTTTAAGGTAATTAATGATATGTATGTTCCTATTACCATTTTCTTAATTGTTATGGGTTTGTTTTTGTAGGTCTTTTTCTTCTCTTCTGTTTCCCACTTAGAGAAGTTCCTTTAGCATTTGTTGTAGAGCAGGTTTGGTGGTGCTGAATTCTCCTAGCTTTTGCTTTTGTCTGTAAAGCTTTTGATTTCTCCCTCGAACCTGAATGAGATTCTTGCTGGGTAGAGTATTCTTGGTTGTAGGTTCTTCCCTTTCATCATTTTAAATATATCATGCCACTCCCTTCTGGTTTATAGAGTTTCTGCTGAGAAATCAACTGTTAACCTTATGGGAGTTCCCTTGTATGTTATTTGTCATTTTTCCCTTGTTGCTTTCAATAATTTTTCTTTGTCTTTAATTTTTGTCAATTTGATTACTATGTATCTCGGCGTGTTTTTCCTTGGGTTTATCCTGTATGGGACTCTCTGCGCTTCCTGGACTTGGGTGGCTATTTCCTTTTGCATCTCAGGGAAGTTTTCGACTATAATTTCTTCAAATATTTTCTCAGGTCCTTTCTCTCTCTCTTCTACTTCTGGGACCCCTATAATGCGAATGTTGTTGCGTGTAATGTTGTCCCAGAGGTCTCTTAGGCTGTCTTCATTTTCTTCATTCCTTTTTCTTTATTCTGTTCCACGGCAGTGAATTCGACCATTCTGTCTTCCAGGTCACTTATCTGTTCTTCTGCCTCAGTTATTCTGCTATTGATTCCTTCTAGTGTATTTTTCATTTCAGTTATTGTATTGTTCATCTCTATTTGTTTGTTCTTTAATTCTTCTTGTTTGTTCTTTAATTCTTCTATGTCTTTGTTTAACATTTCTTGCATCTTCTTGATCTTTGCCTCCATTCTTTTTCCGAGGTCCTGGATCATCTTCACTATCATTATTCTGAATTCTTTTTCTGGAAGGTTGCCTATCTCCACTTCATTTAGTTGTTTTTCTGGGGTTTTATCTTGTTCCTTCATCTCATACAAAGTCCTCTGCCTTTTCATTCTGTCTGTCTTTCTGTGAATGTAGTTTTCCTTCCAAAGGCTGCGGAATTGTAGCTCTTCTTGCTTCTGTTGTCTGCCCTCTGGTGGATGAGGCTATCTAAGAGGATTGTGCTAGCTTCCTGATGGGAGTGCTCTGGTGGGAAGAGCTCAGTAAAACTTTAATCCACTTGTCTGCTGACGGGTGGGGCTGGGTTCCCTCCCTGTTGGTTGTTTGGCCATATGGCCTCTTTTTTTTTGGGGGGGGGGGGTACTCGGGCCTCTCACTATTGTGGCCTCTCCCGTTGCAGAACACAGGCTCTGGACGCGCAGGCTCAGCGGCCATGGCTCACGGGCCTAGCCGCTCTGTGGCATGTGGGATCTTCCCGGACCGGGGCACGAACCTGCGTCCCCTGCATCAGCAGGTGGACTCTCAACCTCTGCGCCACCAGGGAAGCCCTGTATGGCCTCTTTTGATGAAAAGGAACTTTACATTTTAATGAATCTTCATATCATGAACATACCTTATCTATCTATCAAAGAATACCTAAATCAGTGAAGTTTTATAATTTTCTTCATAAAGATATGCATATATTTCATTAGATTTATTTCTGGTCCCTTATAGCTTTTGTTTCTCTTATAAATGTAAGCTTTAAAAGTTTTTGTTTCCTAACTGTGACATAAAAATGCAAATTGATTTTTGTATAATGAGCTTCTACGTAGCAACTTTGATGCCTTCTTTTAGAAACTGAGGCTCTTTTTCACACATCTCTAGAAAATCTGGATCCTTCTGTACCCGAGGAAAATCCATCAGCAGGGTACCCAAGCAGTCCAAGTAGGAGGAAAGGCCATTTGCTGAGTCCCCTGGCTAAACAGCAATGCCCCCTTCTGGAGACCTGCCAGCAAGACAGAACTCTCCGGAGATAGCTGCTGTGCTTGTTTAGATCCAACAAGGATCTGGACAGAGTGGCCTAGCTTGAGGTCAGCATTACTGTTACAGAACAGAATGATCCCCAGGCAAAAGGCCCAGCACCAACTGGGTTAGACAGGGGGCTGAGTGGGTGACCTGATTAGAGGATGGCGTTTCTTGATTCGCCACATCCAGTCTGTCCTGCCACTCTCCCTACTTGGAAAGGCCTTGGGGACATCAGAAAGCAGGCCAGGAGGAGGAGGCAACACTGCGTCAAGAAAGGGAGTTAGAGTGAAGCCTGCCCCTGCCGACCCTTCACCGCCACTCAGCTCCCACGATGTTCCCCAGCTAGGTTCCTCGTGAAGTGTCCGCTTGGCCCGACTGCTGGAGGTCAGTTGGGCAGCTTCGAGAGCTTTGTATGAGGCCAGGAAGATGTGTTCTATGGACCTTTGCCTTTGGGGTCATCCTAAGTAGATACTGGAGAAAGAGAGAGAGAGGATGAAGAAGTGATGCCCATTTGGTAGACACAGGCCTCTCACCAGCTCTCAGCTGTCTCCATGAAACAGTCCTGAGGCAACGCGTCTTCCAGAGGTCCCACTGTCTCTTCTCTCATTTCTCCATGGCCTGCTTGGGTGTACAGGGTCCTGATGACTTAATGCAAAGGCCTAGGTTTTAGTTCCATATCCATCTGCAACCAAAGCGTGAGCCAGTGGGACACAGTGAACAATGAATGTGCAGAGTCAGACAGACCTGAGTTCCAATCCCCGAGGGATCCCAGGTATGCCACAGTCAACTCTTCTGAGCTCTGGTTTCTCCCTCTGTTTAAGGGAGAAGAAAGTACCTTCCTTGTAGGGCTGTTGGGATAATTAAATTGAATTACAAACATCACTGCAGAGCAGATGCCTGATAAAGCTGTTTGCTTCCTTGCAAGGTTTGTGGGGAAATCGCTGAATCACTTCTCCAGTTTAAGGGGGTACTTGCCAATCTCACCTCTCCTCCAAGGAACCAAGAAGCATGAGTTCTGCTGAAATGAGCATTTCAGCTTTATGACAACCCCGTGAAGTAGACAGAGAAGGTATTATGGCCACGCTGCAAATGAAGAAACCGAGGTTCAGAGAAGCAATGTGACTCCCGAAATCAAAGGCAGGACATGGCAGAGCAGAGATAAGAAGCCAAGTCCTTCCTGGAGCCTTTGCTGCCCGGGCCCCACCCGGTCACCTCCCTTCCCCTGTCCTGGCGACCCACTCCCAGACCTCAGGTAACCCCATGGTTTTTAGCTCCAGGGCATCTTTTTCAGATGACAAGTTAAGTATTTCAACTGCCAGGAGCAACAGTTCACGGACTCACAGGACCCTTCCAGTCTCTGGTGTTTTCCTGTGAACAAGAATGGACTGAAAGGCTGTTGTTTTTCTTGCTCCTGCATTTCATAAGAACTGCTATTCTGTGTAATGCCCATAAGCTGGAAAGTGCAATCAGGTAAAGGTAGAGGGGAAAGAAAGGTTAATGGGAAGAAACAAGGGGCAAGAGAGGCTATTTATAGGAATCAGCAAATCATTATTTACACAAAAAATGATTGTTCTTATTATATATTGCCTTTATTATAATGATCTATGCATTTGTAAGGTTTCCTCCATTTGTAAGGTTCTGGAGGAGAGAGTGTGTGTGTCTGTGTGTGTGTGTATGTACGTGCACTCACGCCTGTCAGTCTGTCTGTGGCTGTATTTAATCTTCTGCAGCACCTGACCTGGTATCTAACACATAAACAACAAACCTATAGAAGGAAGGAATGGGTAGCCCATCTTCCCAGAAACGCCTTCTCCTCTGGCTTTTGGTTATGTCTGACATTCGCATCATGAGGGTCTCCACCTCTTGGTGACTGTTCCCTTTTACTAGGTTAAGTACTAACTAGGTCTTACTCACTGTCTACAGAGCAGAGCAGAACACCATGGGAAGGGCCCTCTGACGAATTAAATGGGGGGAAAAGCTGACCCACGGAATGTGGTCTTTCGTGTGACGGGCACTTGCTCCTGGGACGTGGAGCATGTCTCTGGCCTTTGTAGGAGGATAAGGAGTTGCTCCACAAGGAGGATCCCTGAGAAGGCAAGTGTGCTCACACTATCATCTATCAGGACCAGTTTGATTTGGGTCTGCTCCGCATTGCAGCCTGGGCCACCAGGCGGAGCAAAACTAAAGGGCTGCTGTACGGGTCAAGCCGATGACCCTGGTCTCATTCCTTTAGTCTCCATCAAAATCGGGCTGGACTACTAAGGACCTCTGTGGAGCCTCAAACAGACCAGCCAAGAGGCTACTGATGTATTTTTTTTCTCATTTGTTTCTTTCCTTTATCATCTGATCATTGGTTTATTCAGTCTCTCATTCACTAACATATTTATCTTTGCCTTGTTACAAAATGGATTTAAGGTGAAACCAATTTATCCAAAAGATGACATTTTTAAGTTAATTCACGTCTATCATCAATGGCATTCAATAATTTAACTCAACAAATAATTATTAAATGCCAACTCTAATAGCAGTGAGACAATATCAGTGAAAAGATGAAGATTGGCCGCACCCAAACGTACCTTCTAGTCTAGGTTCAGCGGTAGACAGGTAAACAGACAATTACAAGACAACTGCATGTCAACTCTTTTATAATTCCAATGATCATGGCTAAACAGTCTCTCTTACTATCAGTCAGTCCCAACTATCACAAAAATTAGTGTTCCTAGCGGTTTATATTTTATGCACTCTAATGACATCTCACTAGTTGTCATATCATTCCTCAGCAACCAAAAACTGCTCCCCAGATTAAGGCTGATGCAGCAGCAGCCCCCTGTCCCCCACCTCCAGCCTTTGCTGCCTAACAGCCTACTGGTCCTACCCAGGCAGGGGCCGTTGTGATGGAGCTCTCGTCTTACAAATAGAAGAACTTACAAAGAAAATATCAATGAGAATGAACGTTAAAGCAATGAATGTTAAAGACAATTTTAAATGCAACCTGCAAACTACAAGTAAGCATGGGGAAGCAGCTACATTTGCAGAGGCTCCATTCACGGTCTAGTTCTATTTAGCTCAGATGAAGAAATGGAAGCTTGGGCTTCCCTGGTGGCGCAGTGGTTGAGAATCCACCTGCCAATGCAGGGGACATGGGTTCGGTCCCTGGTCCGGGAAGATCCCACATGCCACGGAGCAACTAAGCCCATGCGCCACAACTACTGAGCCCGCGCACCTAGAGGCCGTGCACCGCAGCAAGAGAAGCCACCGCAATGAGAAGCCCGCATGCAGCGATGAAGACCCAACACAGCCAAAAATAAATAAATAAAATAAATAAATTTATTTTAAAAAAATAAGAAGGAAAGAAAAGAAATGGCAGCTTGACCACTGGCTCCAGGCCACCCCACAAGTAAGTGAAAAACCAAGACCCAGGAGCCAGTCTTCACCTCCCTAGTCAGAGATTCAGGGTCATGGCCAGTATTTGTACCTTGAGCTTTAACCTTTTTCTGAATGTGTTTTAATTTATTCTCTCATTTTATCTCCTCAAGATGTCACATTTGGTAAATGGAGGGAAATCAGGCCAAAGAAAGATAGATGAATTCCCTGCGGTCATTCACATTATTGTCTGGGTTGTAATGGAATCCTAGGACCCAAGTTTCCCAGCACCTGGTTTTAACAGTGAATAGAGCACTTGCTGTACCTTTTGAGAACAGAGGTACATAAGGAGCCTGGTACTTTATGAGAAAGCCCTGGCATGCCGAGGGTTACTATCATTACACATTTTAGCTTGAAGTGAAGAAAAGCCTCTGGTCTGGGCTGAGGGCCAATCTACTCTTTAATGCAATGGAATGATCTAGCACAGTAGTTCTTACAGTGTGGTCCCGGGACCCCCAACATCAGCGTCACCTGGGGATTTATTAGAAGCGCAACCTCACCGGGAACCAACTGGGCCAGACACTCTAGGAAAGGAGCCCACGATCTATGTTTTAACGAGCCTTTGGGGGGGTTCTGATGCATGCTCAAGTTTGAAGACATCTGCTCTAGAGCAGTGTTCTCCAATTTTGGTCCTGGGACCACTGGCTTCAGGATCTCCAAAGGGAGCTTCTAGAATAGGTGCAAGAAAATGAGAGAACCAACCAAGGTTTACTCCTTCAGTCCAGCATTTCCCGAAGAGTCTAATCTTGAGTATTACTGAAAAAGGCCAATGTCCTGAGCCCCGTCCCAGGGGATTCAGAATCAGAGTGGGAGGGAAGAGTCAAAACAGCGGGGCTCATATTCAGATGTCCCTTGTGGGGTGTGGCCCACTCATCTAACCCCACTTGAGAATTACTGCTCTGGGCTCCAGCAACCACTGGTTTACTCATAATATCCACCTCAGCCCAAGACCGTCAACATCTAAGACGGACCTGACACTGGTTCTCCATTCAGAAAATAAATACTATTCAAAACCTTTGGTTTTTTTAGCCTGAGAAAGTACAAAAAATTTTAAATGCAAATTTCTGTCTCTGATCATTTTTTGGGGTTAATTATGGATGGATCAGGCAAAGAGCGGCCCATAGAGACCCCTGAAAACAAAGCATTCAGTCAGGATGGAGAAAAGACTGTCAACAAACTAAGAAAGAAGAGGGAGACTAAGTGGGAGAGAGGGGCAAGAAGACGATGGGGGAGGGGCAGAGAAGCTGAGATTTCATGAAAAACGAATAAAGGATGATTCTGGTCCATTAAACTCATGGAAGGGAGCCCCGGTTGGTGGTTAAACACGTGGCTGTGTTTTGAGGTTGTTTAGTTTAAACACCAGTTCTTTTTCTTTCTAACCAGCAGTTGACTCAACCTTTTTGAGCCTCAGTTTCCCAGTCTATAAATGGGCTAATAACAGTGCCTCTCTTGAAGGGTTATAAGTAGCAAATGCAATGAGGTAGTTGGTATTTACCAGCCTTCATCAGCTGGTATGGCCACACTGATAGCAAGAAGTACTGAGCCAGTGTGAAGCATTATGATTCTAACACCTCTTTTGGAGAAATCTTTTCCAACCTAAAATCTAATTTATCACGTCTTAGTCAAGAGAAAGGCTGTACCCTTGTAGACCATCCCTGTGATAAGTCCTGTTCTTGATTTACTTTAAAACCAGACCACACAGCAATAAAAGATGTTTATCCGGCTCTTCTTTCCCACTGATGAATGAGGAGAGGCCGATCAGACAAGGAGCCTACTCCTGGGACGGTGGGGCCCAGCAGCCCTCAGGACACAGTGGGTGTCTGAGCCTCCCATTTTGCTCAGTTTAATCTGAGGTGCACCTTCTGTTTGCAGCTCAGCTGGGCTAAGCAGGTGCTTCTCTTGCTGTTCTGAAGACTGGGTCCCTCTTCCTCACCTCAACTCACCACTCCAGACAAAACAAGGCAACTTGATTAGAAAAGAGACAAGGTTGACAAGGATTGTATTTTCTCTGGGAGATTTCCTGCAAAGGGGTGGGCTGGTGCTCCAAGCTACAGGAGGTTAACAGACTACTGACTGGTTAATGGGTTACTCTCCACCAGTGGTTCTCAGACTTGAGTGTGCATCACAGTGCCCTGGAGGGCTTATTCTAACACAGATGGGTGAACCCCACCCCCAGAATTTCTAATTTCGGAGTACTAGGGTGGGGCCTGAGAATTTGTCTTTCTAACAAACTCCCAGGAGATGGTGGTGATGCTGCCAGCTCTTAGACCATACTGTGAATACCACTACTCTACATTTTGAAGAAAGAAACCACAACTGATCAGAAAATATACACTATCATCGAAAAGTCAAACGAAAGGATACTCTTCCTCAGTGGCTAATTATAATGCGGGCTGGAGGGAAGCATAAAATAATATCACTAAATAGGCATCAGATTATCTTTGTATGTCGTACTTAATTATAGCACTGGTCCCAATCACCAAGCACAGTATTCAGCTGATTGCTTACGAGGACGATGGTTGTCTCATGATTTCGTTTTTAATTTATGAAGAACTTTAGTATCCAGTATCCTTTGAGATCGCTTGAATGACCCACTGGCCCAAAAGCGTCTCCCACTTTATGAAAAATTTCCAACATCAGAATCACTAAGTCCATGGTGTGCCTCGACCTATACAGGAGTACCTTCTGGTCTTCTCTCATTTGGCTTGGGAACGTTAATTAAATTAGTTGAACACTCTGGTACACTGATAGTGAGAAGCAATGAAGTTCTATGGGTAGGACCAGCCCCAGGGGACAATGAGATGGGAGGAGGGGGCAGCCTGAAGACTTGGCTATGAGGGCGGCTGCCCAAGGACAAAGGAGGAAGGCAGACACTGAAATAAGGTTACGAGGAGCTAGTGGGTACCTGCTTTTGTATACAGCCATCTTGATTATCAATGGGGTTACAAGATGCGAAGGAGAGGAGTAAAGGTAGGGGGGAAAAACGGTTCCTGACTGCTCCGGAGGGAAATCAAAGGAACATTAATAACTTGGCTCCTGACCACTACGTGTGGCCTGTTTAATTCACAAGACCCAACTCTCCCTCGCGTACTGTCCCAGTTCTCATCCCGAACCCAGGAAGGCAATGCTTTCTGTACAGGCCATTCTACAGGGAGGCTGGGTCACTTATTTCTGGGAGGATGCGGTACAGGTCCACAGAGGGAGAAGACAGAGAGCACAGCCTCAGACAGAAATATGTACCCTGACATTTGAGATGCCTTTTGCTAATTCCCTTGGAGACCGGTGTCAGGTAACTGAGGACAAGATTGTAAACACAGGCACCTCTGTCTGCTCCTGTGCTGTGACCTGTGTCCAGGACACTCTCTCCCAGGGGTAGCCTCATCGGGCCTAGAAGGCAGTTCTTGGTATAGAAATTTTGCCTGGAAAGGAATATTTTCATTGTGCAGGCTCAAAAGAGGCTTCTGGGTGAGTTCAGTGCCTCAGTGGACGGCAATGCACTCAAAAGAGCGGGGGCTGATTAAAGTGTTGGAAAACAGGATGGATTAGGTTAGGGGACTCAAAACACAGAAGGCTGAGGGCTTTTGAACATAGCAAAGAAACTACTTTTCGTAGCATCCTGCCCATGAGCTCTGCCTGTGTTGTTCAGTCTTTACCACAACCAGGCAAAGGTGCAGAAAGAGGCTCAGAGCTAAGTCACTGCCTGAGGTCACTCAGCTGGTAGTGACAGAGCCAGGGCTGCATCCGACTTGAGACCCATGCTCTGTTCATCCCATCATGTGGCCCTCTAAGGGGGAACACAGTAGAGTCTGTAAATAAGGGAATAAAAGGTGGTACTCAGGTATTCTCCATTTCTGCAACATAAGAGTGTTAGGTTACACATAAGTCGGATTGTTTAAAACTGAAATGGATTATCTCAGGAAGTTACAGAAATCCCTTTGGGAGTACTGCCCTACCCTGAATGGGGAGAACGTGTGCTGAAGGGCACCCTTTGCAATCGAGGAGCAGCCCAGAGGAAGAGGCATGGGTGTAGGGTCTGGAAGAGGTTCCAGCGAGTCATAGGGGAGGGTGAGCCACAGAAGCCTCCCACCCCCACCAAACACACACACACACACACACACACACACACGATCAAAAAGATTAGCTGAAAATGTGGGGCCTTTTTTCACACTAAGTCTCAAAGGAATGAGGCCATGATGCAGGACAGGCGGCTGTTTTAGGCTGTTAGACTTGCCTGTACCTCCTCCCTGACTGCATCCCCAACAGAAATGCCATCGCTTATTCTGACACTTGGAGGAGGAGGAGGAAGATTTGTGCCCAGAGTCCTTTTAAGCAGAAGCTGATCTGAGCCTGGGTGGTTGCCCTCTACAGGCCCTGCCAGGCAGCTGTCATGTGCTCATCCATGGAGGGTTGGCTAGGTCCTGGCACAGACCCAAGGGTCCGCACACCATGGGTGCCAGCCAAGAATGGAATAAGGAGGAGCAAAATCAAATGCAAACCTTGACAGTCCCTTCGCCCATGGACATCTGCAAGCTTCAGCACCTGCGAGCAGCTCACCACCAGCAACGAGCTCCTTGCGGAGGGGTTCTGTGAGTAACTGGATCCTCTGAGAGGCTCCCAGTCCCTAGAGACTGAAGACAGCTCACCTTGTGTCAGGAGCAGAGAGCTGTGCCCCCATCACAGTGCACAGTGTCAGATGTTCAAGGCATACCCTCTGACCAGCCCTGCCTTCTGGGTCCCCCGAATGCCCTTATGAGCCCCCATTCACCTCTGCTCACAGTTTGGTCCTTGCCTCCACGTGTCTGTTTCCTCCCTGTCAGTCTAAATCCTATTCATCCTTCAAGAACTAACTGGAGGGACTTCCCTGGTGGCACAGTGGTTAAGAATCCGCCTGCCAGTGCAGGGGACATTGGGTTCAAGCCCTGGTCTGGGAAGATCCCACATGCCGCAGAGCAACTAAGCCCGTGCGCCACAACTACTGAGCCTGTGCTCTAGAGCCTGCGAGCCACAACTACTGAGCCCACGTGCCACAGCTACTGAAGCCCGCAGGCCTAGAGCCTGTGCTCCACAAGAGAAGCCACTGCAGTGAGAAGCCCACGCACCACAATGAAGAGTAGCCCTGGCTCACCACAGCTAGAGAAAGCCCACGCACAGCAACAAAGATCCAACGCAGCCAAAAATAAAATAAATTAATTTATATTAAAAAAAACTAACTGGAAGACACTTCCTCCTTGAAGCCTCCAGGGCCACCCCTGCCTATGGAGATCTCTCCCTCCTGTGAATTCTTCACCCTCTGTCTATACCACTTATTCAACTTTTTCCACGGCCCCTACTCCCATCAAGGTGCACTGACTTGCCTTTTACATATGTCTGTCTAGATGATTAAGCTTTTTCTAAAATTTTCTCCAGCACACAGCGTGGTTCAGAGTGCACAGGAGACATGCAAATACTTGTTTGGCTGCCTAAGTATGAACTAAGTATGGACAAACTTCTTCCAAAAAAAATTTTTATTGGGCCTGCATTATATCCTTTCAGAAATAAATATCCCAGCCTTCTGAGGTGTATAACATAGAAAGATGTTCTTGCAAATACAGGAGAATAGAATAAGGCCTATCTATTCATGTAGAGAAAAAATAGAAAATAGAGAATATTTACAATCCTACCATCCAGAATCAACCACTACATATATATATGTTTGGAACAATATATCCTAACACTTAAACAGTGGTTATATATATATTATATATAATATATATATAATAGCTCTTTTGAGATATAATTCACATACCATACAATTGGACACCCATAGGGAAAAAGATAAAATTGGATCCATTTCTCACACTAAACATCAGGATAATTCTAAATGGGTCAAAGCTCTAAATGTAAAAATGAAACCATACAAATAATAGAAAAAAATTGGGTGAAATATTTTATAACTTAAGAGAGGCGAAATCCAGAAGTAATAAGAGAAAAGATTAATAAATTTGGCTCCATGGCATTTTTTTAAGTCCTAAGTAAAATCAAAAGGCAAATGAAAACCTGGGAGAAATTACTGCAAATTATCAATATATCATAGACAAAGGGCAAATATCCTTAACAATTAAAGACTCTGAAGAAAAAGCCCAATAACTTGATTTTTAAAATGAGATATGGGGCTTCCCTGGTGGCGCAGTGGTTGAGAGTCTGCCTGCCGATGCGGGGGGCGCGGGTTCGTGCCCCGGTCCGGGAGGATCCCGTGTGCCGCGGAGCAGCTGGGCCCGTGGGCCGTGGCCGCTGGGCTTGCGCGTTCGGAGCCTGTGCTCCGCAGCGGGAGAGGCCACGGCAGTGAGAGGCCCGCGTGCCGCAAAAAAAAAAAAAAAAAAAAAAAGAGATATGAATAGGCATTTCACAGAAAAAGAAAAGCAAACGAAATCAATGAAAATACTTCCCCATTGCTCATAACAAGAGAACTGCAAATTTAAACTATACCATTTCTTATCTTTCAGATAAGCAAAAACCCAAAAGTCTGACAACACACTCTGTTGGTGAGGTTCTAGGAAAACAGTTACTCTGCTACATTGCTGATGGGAATTCAAAATGTACCAATCTCTTTGGAGGATTTTGTCATGTCTAGCAACATTGCACATGCCTTTTCCCTTTGACCCAGCAATCACAGTTCCCGGGAGTCTATCCCAAATATAACTACCAAAATTGTGAAATGACATATGCTCAAGGTTATTCTCTGCAGCACAATCCGCAACAGCAAAGCACAACTCAAGTGTCCATCTGTATGGGACTGGTTGGACAAATTCTGGAATGCACACACACTGGAGTGTCATGCCGCTGTAAAACAGAATAAGGATGGCCTCCAGAAATACAAGGGCAGAAGAGGACGCATCATATTAGAAAGTGAGGAGGAATACAAGTTCACACACATAAACAAAAATGGTAGGATAAAGCCAAACTAATAAAAAATACATCTCTAAAGCAAGGAAGAGACTGACGGTTGAAAGGGGAAGAGAGCAGACATGGAAGCTATACTTCTCTGTTTATATCTTTTTTATAATTTTGACTTTCAGCCATGTAGATATCTTGCAGTATTATAAAACAAAATCATATTTAGAAAAGGCAACCCCCATCAATCAAAAACAAACTGGAACAAATGAAACTAACAGTGTATCATACTGATTTCATAATCACATTGAGAAGAAGTATTTCAGGTGATTTTAAAACACGATTTCTTGAGCTTCCCTGGTGGCGCAGTGGTTAAGAGTCCGCCTGCAAATGCGGGGGCCTATGGGTTCGTGCCGCGGTCCGGGAAGATCCCATGTGCTGCGGAGCGGCTGGGCCCGTGAGCCATGGCCACCGAGCCTGCGCGTTCGGAGCCTGTGCTCCGCACGGGAGAGGCCACAACAGTGAGAGGCCCAAAGTAAAACACGATATTTTGACTGAACACACCTAGTGGGATGGCGCCTAGGGACAAAGAGGGTCGCAAAGACATCTTAAACTGATTTTCTCAGTCTTCCTAGTTATTCCACAGGACAAATGACCCAGTTTTGCTAACAAATAAAATGTATAAAAACTAAAAGGAAGACATTCTTTTATAGATCAGAAAAGACTTAAGAGGGACTTCCCTGGCAGTTCAGTGGTTAAGACTTTGCCTTCCAATGCAGGTGGTGCAGGTTCAATCCCTGGTCAGGGAGCTAAGATCCCACATACCTCGTGGCCAAAAAAACCCAAAACCCAGAAGCAATATTGTAACAAATTCAATAAAGACTTTAAAATGATCCACATCAAAAAAAAAACTTTAAAAAAAGAAAGAAAGAAAAGACTTAAGGGACCTAAAACCAAATATACCTGTGAAAAGAAAGTTTTGAAATAATCAGAGAAAATTGGACTGTAATATTAGATGACATTAAGGAATTATTTTCAATTTTATTGAGTGTAATAATGGTACTGTGGTTACTTTTTAAGATCCTTTCTCATTAGAGGTTTTTCCCTTATGTCTATGTCTTTTTGTTTTTTATTTATTTTTGGCTGCATTGGGTCTTCGTTGCTGCCCACCGGCTTTCTCTAGATGCAGAGAGTGGGACCTACTCTTCATTGTGGTGTGCAGGCTTCTCACTGTGGTGGCTTCCCTTGCTGCAGAGCATGGACTCTAGGACGCACAAGCTTCAGTAGTTGTGGCACGCGGGCTCAGTAGTTGTGGCGCACAGGCTTAGTTGCCCCACGGCATGTGGGATCTTCCCGGACCAGGGATTGAACCCATGTCCCCTGCACTGGCAGGCAGATTCTTAACCACTGCACCACCAGGGAAGTCCCTTTTTCTTTTGTTTGTGTGTTTGTTTTAATTTATTCTGAGCCTTTTTTAAAATTTTTATTTATTTATTTATTTTCAATGCGTTGGGTCTTCGTTGTTGCATGCGGGCTTTTCTCTAGTTGTGGCAAGCAGAGGCTACTCTTCGTTGCGGTGTGCAGGCTTCTCATTGAAGTGGCTTCTCTTGTTGCAGAGCACAGGCTCTAGGCACACGGGCTTCAGTAGTTGTGGTTCATGGGCTCTAGAGCGCAGGCTCAGTAGTTGTGGCACACAGGCTTAGTTGCTCCGCGGCATGTGGGATCTTCCCGGACCAGGAATCGAACCCGTGTCCCTTGCACCGGCAGGCAGATTCTCAACCACTGTGCCACCAGGGAAGCCCTATTCTGAGCCTTTTTTAAGTGTGGTTTTAAGTTAGGTTCCCAGACACCTGAACAACAGAGCTAAGAGGTGACTTCAGGAGCCCCTGGGTGATGTGCCAGGGCTCTGTGACACCAAGTCCTACATCAAACAACTAAGTCAACGGTGAATTTTTCAGAAGGTGCAAGTGAGGAAATGGAGTCTTAAAAGGAATGACCTTATAACACATATTCTATTGGATCAAGTTGGATGAAGTGGAAAAACTTTCTTGGCAGGTAAAAATCAAACCACCCATCAAAAAGATACAAGCACCCCAATGTTCATAGCAACTCTACTGACAATAGCCAAAACACGGAAGCAACCCAAGTGCCCATCAATGGATGATGGATAAAGAAGATGTGGTATATATATATAATGGAATATTAGTCATAAAAAAATGAAATTCTGCCATTTGCAGCAACATGGATGGACCTAGGGAATATTATGCTTAGTGAAATAAGTCAGACAAAGACAAATACTGTATGATACCACTTATATGTGGAATCTAAAAAATAATGCAAATGAATGTATATGCAAAACAGATACAGAAAACAAACTAATGGTTACCAAAGGAGAGAAGGAAGGGGGAAGGAACAAATTAGGGCTACAGGATTAAAAGATACAAACTACTATATATAAAATAGATAAACAGCAAGGATATATTACATAGCATAGGGAATTATAGCCATTATCTTGTAATAACTTTTAATGGCATATAATCTATGAAAATACTGACTCACTATGCTGAACATCTGAAACTAACATAACACTGTAAATCAACTATACTTCAAAATTTTTTAATTAAAATTAAAAAAATTTTTTTAAATCTGAGCATACAATGCCAAGAGCACAGGTTCTAGAGCCAGGCTGCAGGTTCAAATTTCAGCTCTGCTGCTTCATAATTTGGGGGCCTTGGGCCAGTTACTTAGCCTCCCTGTGCCTCAGTTTCCCTGTCTTCATAGGGGAGTAATAATAATACCTACCCCACAGGGCTGTTGTGAGTAAATACATGTAAGTTAAATACATGTAAAGTGCTTAGAGCTGTAACTAGCACCTAAGATGCGTAATATGTTAGTAAATACAATAAATCTTTTTTTAAGCAATTTTAAAATTATTATTATTTTTTTGGCCATGTTGTGTGGCTTGTGGGATTTTAGTTCCCCAACCAGGGATCGAACCCAGGCCCTCAGCAGTGGAGTCCTAACCACTGGACTGCCAGGGAATTTCCTTAAGCACTTAATTTTTGAAATAAATTTATCAGTCATATATATTGCTCCTTTTAGTTTTCCAAAGGAAATAAAGTTTATTGAAATTCCTTAATAAACTGTCTAGAATTTTTTTTGCACCTTTAAATAGAGAGCTTGTTAGTGGGGAAATATAACACAATACAGTAGATCCTGACATCCTCCCTGCAGCTCTGCTCCTGCAGTGGTGCGCCCTCTTCCGGCTGATTCTGGATGGTGACCCCGCCCCTGGGCTCTGAGGAGTCGAAGAGCTCAAGGCTGCCCTTTACTGAGGGCAGACCAGGCCAGGTGCCAAACAACCTCAGGACTACCTCCTCCAGGAAGGTTTCCATCATCCCTTGGTCCAGGTTAGGTGCCCTTCTTTGCCTCTTTTCCTACAGTGAGTAACCACTACCTGAGGGCATCCTCCTCACATTACACTGAAGTTCCCATCCTGTTTATCTCCCTGCAGGATGGCACCTGGTAAGGGTAGAGCTTTGCCTTCCTTGCTCTCCTTTGTAACCCCTAGCACAGTGCCTGCCACGCCATTTGTCAAACTGAACTGGGTTTCAGTATCACCTTGCTGATAGACAGCCTCATGCCTGAGCAGAGAGGAACAGATGAAAGAGGGAGCCACACACAAATGCCATCTGCATTTCCACTCGGAGCCTGCCTTGACCATCAAAACTTAAATCCCATCTCATTAAAAGCATGTTGTCTAATTCCCCTCAGTGTATGTTCCTTGCTTCGCTCCACAACCATTTACTGAAGATGTCCCTGATATATAATCGTGCCCTCCAAAAACTTTAGACTGGTGAAAGAAATGAGCCTCATCAAAAGACACAATCAACAGTGAAAAGGCAACCGACAGAATGGAAGGAAATATTTGCGAATCGTATACCTGGTAAGTGGTTACTATCCAGAATACATAGAGAACTTCTACAACTCAATAATAATAACAACTATAACAACAACAACAACCCAATTTTAAAGTGGGCAAAGGATTTGACTAGACATTTCTCCAAAGAAGACATACAAATGACCAACAAGCATATGAAAAAATGCTCACCATCACTATCCATTAGGTAAATGCAAGTCAGAACCACCATGAGATAATACCTCACATCCATCAGGGTGGCTACTACCAAAAAAACAGAAAATAACGACTGTTGGCCAGGATGTGGAAAAATAGGAACGCTTGTGCCCTGCTGGTAGGAAAGTAAAATAGTGCAGCCACTGTGGAAAACAGTATGGAAATTCCTCAAAAAATTAAAAATATAATTTCCATATGACCCTTGTAAGGGACCGAATGTTTGTTTCCCCCTAATATTCTTATGTTGAAATCCTAACCCCCATTGTGAAGGCATTTGGAGCTGGGGCCTCTGGGAGGTGAGGTGATTAGGTGATAAAGGCAGAGCCCTTATGATGGGATTAGTGCCCTTATAAAAAAGACCCCACAGAGCTCCCTCACCCATTCCACCATGTGAGGACACAGCAAAAAGACAGTCGTCTATGAACCAGGAAGCAAATCTCACCAGACACCTAATCATGCCCTGATCTTGCACTTTCCAGCCTCCAGAACCATGAGAAATAAGTTTCTGCTGTCTATAAGCCACCCAGGATATGGTATTCTGTTACAACAGCCCAAACAGACAAAGGCAAGCCAGCAATCCCACTTCTGGGTGTATATCTAAAAGAATCCAAAGCAGGATCTTGAAGAGATTATTTGCATAGTCATGTTCATAATAGCACTACTCACAATAGCCAAGAAGTGGAAGCAACCCAAGTATCCATCGACAGGTATCATTAAAATGTATGTATACATACAATGGAATATTATTTAGCCTCAAAAAAGAAGGAAATTCTGACACATGCTACAACACAAAGGAACCTGGAGAACATTGCGCTAAGTGACATAAACCAGTCACAAAAAGTCAAATCCTGTATGATCCCACTTCTGTGAGATATCTAGAGAAGTCAAATTCATAGAAACAGAAAGTCCATCGATAGTAACTAGGGGCTGGGGGCAGCAGGAAATGGGAAGTTGTTCAATGGGCACAGAGTTTCAGTTTTGCCAGATTAAAAAGTTCTGGAGGTTGGTTGCACAACAGTGTAAATATACTTAACACGGTACACTTAGAAATGTTTAAGATAATAAATCTTATGGCTTTTTTTCCCACAATTTTAAAAAAGAGAGATAAGCCAAGCACAAAAATAATTCAAAAGATTTTATTGAATCATGTCAACTAGTTGGGAGATAAAAACATGATTTTGGGTCCTATAATTACTCTCCAACTAGTCCAAATTGGCTCATCCCTCTTTTCCTAAATAGTGGGTCCCTTAATCACTTCTTTGCCATATTCTATAGCTTTCCAGTCACCTTTGATCATTTCAGATTTAAGACTGAGTCTGTAACCCAGCAGAACCCTATGGAGCCTTCCTGGGACCAATTTCCCCCGTCCTCCTGGTCAAATCCATCTAAATATGTGATTTGCTGCAGCAGTTCAAAAATAATTTCTTTATAATCTTCCTGGCTTGTGATCTCACAGTTAAACAAGTCAAGACTTTTCAAATTTTTAAGATTTCGCAGAGCTTCTACTATACCAAGATCTTTGATTTTGTTTCCACTCAAATTGAGGTAGGTAAGATTTGGATATTTCTCTGCCAGGATATTCAAGCCTCCAGAAATTATACTGCCACTACATTCCAACTTTCAAAGTTTACTCAAGCTGGGCAGTCGGGCCAGTGAACTTTGTTCCACATTACCCATACTCGGAAACTCTTGTTTTTTAAAGTATCATTCAGGCTTTCAGTTTCCCCATTGTTCTTTCACAGGGCCGGTATTACCGGAAACAGACCAGAACTAGATAAACCAGAGCTCGCGGGCCTCTCAGGGTCGCAGTTCCCTAACACGAGAATGGAAAATTTCCTACCTACTGTCCCACACGGGGGCTCAGACCAGCCTCAGTCTTACCGGACTTTCCCAGCACCACTCAGGCGGTGCCCGACGGCGGAAGAACTCCTCCCCTCAGAGGGGAAAACCCAAAGCGGCACTCCGCTCAAAACCAGGTGACCAAGTCTCACACCTTTCCCCCCGCCCCCCCAAAAAAGAAAATCTCCAATCAAGGCATCCCAGTAGGTAAGTACACCCTGGTGTCCTCACGCTCGAGGTTCTGCCACTCACCAGAGGCGTCTCAAAGATCAGACAAGACCAAACCAGACCAGCACCGTTTCTTCCTCCTCCTCCTCTTCTTCCTCCTCGTCTCTCTCATATCCTTCAGGTGGACCACCTTCATCTTCATCGTGTTCATCTCCATATCCCCATCATCCTCTTCCTCTTAGCCTGGGGCTTCGCCAAGATGGCGGCGCCCATGTGGCTGTGAATTTCCCAGGGTCGGTGGTTTGGTACCTGAGGAGGGCCATGAGTCCGGCCTCTGGGGCTGCGTGAGGCCCACACGGGCGCTCAGGGATTTCTGGTGGTGCAGAAGGCTCGGGGGTCTGTTCAAGGAATTATTCTCCGGGAGGCGGATGAAGACAGAGCTCCCAGAGCTCTTCCACACGTGGCTTCGACCCCACGGCCGGCTCACTTCATGTGGGGCGTCTGCTGGCGCTGCTGGGCCTGTCTCACCCCCAGCGAGCAGGCCACAGCACGATGACGCTAGTGGGAGGCGCCGCGGCGCGCCTGGGAGACCCGAGCGGTGGTTCCAAGGAGCGCGAGGCACCGGACGCAGAGCGCTCGCAGATCAACGCGCCCGCCCTGCAGCGAGGGCTCAAGGCCCTGGCGGCTGATCACCAGCAGCTCTTCATTAACGCGCGGACCCAGGGCAGCTTCACGTTGCTGGACACCTCGGCGTGGTCCCGGAAGTATCACCTGCTGCACTTCCTAGCTGCAGTGGGCTGCCACTTCCGCAGGGGTGCGCTGCTGAGCCGACTGAGCATGCAGACTCCGCTCCAGAGCCTGGAAGGCATGAGTTTGGCCACGTTTTTAATACCAGGTGCTCCAGGCCTATGATTGCTACTACCTGTTCTAGCCTTATGGATGCCGGGTCCAACTAGGTGGATCTGATCAGCTGGGCAATATCATGTCTGGATATGAGTTCATCCATAAGTTCACCGGAGAAAACATATTTAGAATCTGTTCCTCTAATTACAACTGGAGCAAAACTGGGAAAGTCCGCTGGCAATGCTGTCTGGCTAAACAGATAAGACATCTCCATTTGAATTGTATCAATTCTTTGTGAGGCAGCAAGATGATTTGGTAGAAAGGTCCCTGAAGCTCTTCACTTTTCTGAACCTTCCAGAGATTGACCACATAATGTAGCTGCATGTCAGAGAGCCAGAAAAGCAGGGTGGTCAGAAATGACTCGCTGCAGAAGTAACAAAGCTTGTTCACGGACAAGAACGACTGGGGTCTGCTGAAAGGTATACACAAGCCCTTTATCATAGTAGCATAGATGCGCTAGAGGTCATGTCTGATCAAACTCCTTTAGAGTTTTTAAAAGAAGCTTCATCTTCTGAATTAGTTCTTGACCCTGGAACAAGCATCCTAGATGCCTGCTGCAAAGTAAATGCCATTTCAAATGGACCCTGAGGGTATCGGATGATAACAGAAGGCGGAATCAGTATAAATCACAGACAAGTAACAAATTCTGAGACTGTTTTAGTTGTTGGACAACGTATTCTTAAGAATGGACTTTGGTTACTTAAAATAAGAAAAAAGAAATTTTTACATTATAAAATGGCTTCAGCAATGATGAAAAATCCTTCTGGTGGTTCAAACTTATCCACAATTCATTCTCAAGACATACGAACTTATACCTTCGCTTATGTAAATCAAACAATAAGCAGGTGGGGGACAGGGGAGAAGTGTCTCAGGAAGGCCTCATAGGGTCCTGCTTGGTAACACGAGAACAAGAAGTTGCAGGACTTGTAGGCAGCACCGTTCAGCTACATCGGACATGCGTGAAGGGGGTCATAGATATGAAGTTGGAACATGCCCAGCCACGCCCAGGACTCTATTTCCTGTCACATTTGACTCAGTCTGCTTTGAGGAGGGATAGAGACAGCTGTGTGGCCCTTCTCAGGATCAGTACAGGCAGATCAGGCCGAGAGCACTGAAGTTCACTTGTGCTGGCAAGGAGCCATCGGCCTTGAAAACTGGGTCCATTTATGGTTTACCTTTTCCTTTGTCTCGGGACATAAAATTAGCAAAATTTCTCCTGCAGCCCATCACCGTTTTCTGTGGGCTTCCTGCAGAAGTGCCAGCTGTCACTCCATGACTCAGATCACTCCACACAGCACATTCTAACCTGAATGACACTGGCCAGAATGCACTAGCCATCGGTCCCGCCTGCTTTGAATTTCCATCGTAGCACAGCCCAATCTTAGCAGAGGGAAGCCCGCTCAAGGAAGCAGAGCTGAAGGTTAGCTCTGACCCCTGTGCGTGAACGTGCACTGAAAAGTGACAAGTGACACAAAGATAAGAAGTAGTGATGATGATGTGTATCCTTATACACTGAATGTAGCGTCTCTCCTCCTCTGGAGACCACGAGGATGTAAGCACATAAGGAAGTGGATGGCATTTACGTTCCCAGGGGAGAGGCTGTGCACAAAGACATGATAAATACCCCTGCCAGCTCAAAATAAACACTGGTGTCACAAAGACACTTCTTCCAGCCCCCTGGTGTTTGGGGTCCTCCCTTTCTGTATTCCACCTCCCTGCTCTTTCTATTTCTATGGCGCCTGTCACCATGGTTTCTAGGTACTCACATAAACACATTAAGTTGAAAACAGAGCCGTATGTGGGAAGACACACTCCTTATTTCCCGAAGCTGAGCTTGGAAGAGGAGCGACCAGGTGGAACTGACTCCCCAGATGACGGAATCTCGAGATTTCATGTGGGAAAAGAGAAGCAAACACCAAATATCTATCCAATGCCTGCAGGCTGTAACACCTTATTAGCTGCCCGAAGATTCAGAGTAATGATTCCGTGTGCCTTGCCCTCAAGGACTTAACAGCCTCCAAGGCAATAGCAGACTCTCCAAATACACCACTAGCTTAGGGACACTGGATTGCACCAGGGCTTGTCCTTGCCAAGGGTAGATGGATATACATACAGCTGAGAGCTCACCTGTGGAGAAACACCAGCTCAGCCCAGAAGTGAACTCTGTCTGGTCTCATGCTGCGCCAGGGGCATCGGAACTAACAGATGAAAGCCATCATTATGGAGATGTGTTGAGGAGGGGGAGGGATGAGTAAAGACCTGCAGAATGGAGCAGGCAAAGCTTGTTCCAAACCAAGAGATGAGTCCTGTATCTCATCATGGGCAGCTGGCCCCTCTTGAGCCAGAATGTGTAAAAGCCTCAAATAACATCCAAAGAGAAGTCAGATCCTTGGTTCTAGCTCCTATTCTGCCACTATGTCATTAGATAATCTAAAGTGATTACTTAACCTTGTCTGATAAATGTGGGGTTACAGACCGTCAGAGTTGGATAAGACCCTAGCACCTTGCCCATATTTTACGAACCACAAGTCAGAATATATTTGCCAAAACATCCTTATTCTGTTTCCAAGATCAAGAGGCTTTCAAAGGGGTATGGAGTGAATGTGGGCATACTGCAGTTTCTGGGACATGTAATGGTTTATAGTCACCGTCACAGGCAGAATATTGAAAATAGGACTGTTCCAGAAAGCCTGAGACAAGGGATGCAGGAATGGATGGCTTTCCAGCAGGACGTTCCTTCCCAGGGCACCACCACGTGGTCGGAAACACCTCCTTGAATATCTCCATGGGGGCTAGTTTTACTATTGAAGCAAAAAAAAAAAAAAAAAATCCACTTCCTAGTACCTTATTCCTCAGTCCCAATTTTGTCCTCTAATCCTATCCCCCCCACCAAAAATCTTCTCTTCTACGAAACTCCTGAATATTTAAAAGAGAGACTGGTCTTGGCATGCCTTCTTTATCCTAAACCAGACATCCTTAGTTACTACAGCTGTTTCTTGGTTGCCAGGCCTGTCATCTGGATGACCTTTTAGCTAACTGTATGCTAATGGAACACACATCTTTTTAGAGAGATGGTTTGACCAGAGTCATGGCACACTTTAGCCACGAGGGGAAAGTCGAGGCTCCCTTAGTCCACCCTAGGAGAGGAGGCAGCTGGAATCTGGTTGAGGGTATGGAGTTGGGCATTCTTCTGACCTCTTCCACTCTCCTTTTCAGAATCTCCATCCTGCAGAAGCACATGCCTCCAGTCAAAAGGACCAGGACTTGCACCTTGCATGGGGATGGAACCTGCCCTTGCCAGCAGGACCAAGATGAAGCCAGGAAAAGGAGATAGGGAGTGGCTGGCCTAGGGCTCTACTCTAGGCCAAGAGAAATAATGTGGTCGCTTTGCCAGGCCTTCTCACCAACCAAGTAAAAAGGTCAGATAAAGGGGGCCAAAGAGGTTTTTCACTTAGTTTGAGGGAAAAGGAGTGCTTGAAGCTCACGCAGCCGTGAGGGCTGGCCAAGACCCAGCCATCTCCACCTCCTTTCAACAGAGGAATGGTGACAACCAGCAAAGAATAAGTATACTACAGTGAGATAGTTACATCCCTTGGCCCAGCTGCTCTGCTTGCTGTTAATGCAAACTTGGCATTTACCTTCTTAACCAGTTTCCCTGTTGGCTCATATCAGAACCATGGATGACAGGAAAAATGTTTTCCTAAATAAAACTAAACCTAGATCTTGCAAGGTTTAGCATCAGAAGGAGAAGTCAAAGAGGAAGGGATGGCTATCTAAGGAGCCCCGACTCCATCACTAACCTCTGGGTGCTCTCACTTCAGTTACCAAGTCAGTACTGCACTGGTACCCAGGGGCTACAGGCTTCTGTCCCAGCTCTAGTCTAAGAGTAGAACCACACCTTCCCTCGTCTGTTGGTTTTCTCTTGACTCTGCTAAGAACAAGTGGCATTGCCAGTTTGGGGGTTGGTTCCAACATAGCTAATTTGTCCCCAGAGTTCACAGCACTAAACCCCAATTCACTCAGTATCTGAGAGACCTACACATTTGCCCAA
Source organism: Delphinapterus leucas (assembly GCF_059928025.1). Classification (NCBI taxonomy): domain Eukaryota; kingdom Metazoa; phylum Chordata; class Mammalia; order Artiodactyla; family Monodontidae; genus Delphinapterus; species Delphinapterus leucas. The sequence goes on along the minus strand of NC_143141.1, from coordinate 63,699,925 downwards.
AGGGTCTGAAACAAGTCTTCACTAATCCCTCTTGGGTGCCTCATTTATACACCATTCTCCAGCCCTGACCCCATTAGTCCCCTCCTTGGCAATCTTGACATCCTCTATCTCTATACAAAGTGAGATCACTGGCTCTGCAGCCCACCCAAGTATGCCCTGCTCAGATCTCAGGATCAGATTTGAGAAATGTTCCTCCTCCTTAATAGAGTGACGTAATAAATGACTTCACCCTTCAGATAGGACGACCTTGCCTTTCATGGAGAGGGGTGCCCTTAAGCACAATAACACAGTATTCACAAAGTAAACTAGATGGCCAGTCTAGTCTTGGGCCAGGTAAGGCTCCATACACTTGGGCCTTCACTGAAGTATCTCTGGGCAGGTCTGCATGAGGGGCCACCTTGGAGGGGCTGCCTTCCCTCTGTGGCACCCAGGACCTGCTTCATGTAACAGGAGGTGCCAAGCAGCACGTGGCCTGTGGCCTGCAAGCTGAAGAGGACCCAAGAAAGAGCTTCCTTCAGGATGTGCTTAGCCCCAAGGCAGTGCAAACCATAGGAAAGGGAGCATGTGCCATAGAGGGTTGCCTTCAGGTTCAGGTAGCCAATGAAGTCCTGGGAATTCACCTTGTGCAGGTAGAAAGTTACACGGGTCTCACCGATCTTCTTGCCAGGCTAATGGAAGAGGGAGAATTGGTACCTAGGCCCCTGCTCTGATGGGGGCTGCACCTTCTGCACTGTGCCCTCTGCCAGGGCCCTAAAGTACTCTTCTACCTCTCCGGTTGTGTCATTTTCGTCCAGAGCCGGGGGGAAGGGCTGGTCTGCCAGTCAAAGAGGTGCTCAATTCTGCGGCCAGATGCCCTTCCACACACTCTGGTCGGCATTGCTTAGTCCATAGGTCAGGGCTCTGGGGGTCATCACACTTGCTCTTCACAAGCCTAAAATGACTGTTGTGAGGGAAAAAAATTGTAGGACATAATTCCAGCTTTAATACCCTTTCTGGAAAGAGGTGAGGATACAAATAAATGAGTATATGCCTATATGCAAAAATACATGAATTTTAAGTGCTTGGAAATGTTTAAGGGCTCATTTTCAGAGCCCTTAGGCAAAATCACCCCCTCTTAAATGAATTCCCGCTTCTCGAGGGTGGAGCAGGTTCTGAGGGGAGCCCTGCCTCGGGCTGGGCAGGCGACTTGGAGGGAGGGCTCACCCAGTTTCCCTGGCCAGGCCCAGCTGGCCCTCCGGAGGCCTGCTCCACTCACACAGGAGTTGAAGGGCGGCCCATCTGCCCCGGGTTTGTAACCGCAAGGACACCCCTCCGCTTCGTCCCCCGGGAGGACCGCGCGCCCCGCCCCTCGCAGGTGCCGCTGCCGGGCTTTTGGCCACCAGGTGGCGCCACGCGGCGGCCCGCGCGCCGCTCCAGCAGCAGGGGCGGGTCCGGCAACGGAGGACCCGGGGTAACTGGCCTCCTGGGCCAACCCGCCCGACCGCACCCCGGGAGCTGGGTCCCGCCAAACCCGCGCTTGGGGCCAAGGGGCACAGGCGGCTTCAGCAGAATTGCTGAACAGTCTTGTAAAAAAAATTTCCAGGCCATCCACCACTCCCAAATCAATTTAAAAATTAAAAATAAGTTGATACGGGAAGTTGCTGGCGAAAATGTACAGAACAGCTTGGATACAGGCAACAGCAGAGGTGCTGTTTAAGAAGGAGCGTGAGTTCTGGAGTCTTGACTGCGTTCAAATCTGCTTAACGACCTTGGGCACGTTATTTAACCTGCATATCACCTCATTGCCTCATCTGCAAATACCGGTAATTTACATAGAGCTTAACTCATGGGGTTGTTGACAGGAATTAAACGAATTGATACACTTACATACACGTGTGTGTATTTAATATATGTACAGATTAAATTATGTATACAAATTAAAATAACATGTATATCTATACATTACATAATTACATATGTACGTAATATAAAGTTATATGCCAAGCACACAGTGAGCACCGATAATGTTAGCTATATTTTATATTTCAGTAAGCAATTTCTATGAATTATTTGTTTTTATTTTTTATTATTTTTAAAATTTATTTATTTTTGGCTGCGTTGGGTCTTCGTTGCTGCGTGTGGGCTTTTCTCTAGTTGCGGTGAGCGGGGCTACTCTTCGTGGCAGTGCGCGGGCTTCTCACTGTGGTGGCTTCTCTTGTTGCAGAGCACGGGCTCTAGAGCGCAGGCTCAGTACTTGTGGCGCAGGGGCTTAGTTGCTCCGCGGCATGTGGGATCTTCCCGGACCAGGGCTGGAACCCATATCCCCTGCATTGGCAGGCGTAGTCTTAACCACTGAGCCACCAGAGAAGTCCCAAATTATCTATTTTTAAAAACACCTTTCATTCAAACAAGACAAAGTCATACTTTCGGGGATTTTGTTAACTTTTTATATGGAAATTTTCAAATGTTTACAACAGTAGAGAAAATAGTATAATGAACCCCCATGGACCTATCACCTAGTTTCAATAATTATCAACACATGGCCAGTTCTGTTTCATCTGTACCCCACATCCTCTCCTCCAGTAAGTTGCAAATCCCAAATCTCATCTCATCACTTCATTTGTAAATACCTGACTATTCACAGTACTTTTAAAGCTCAACGTTTATTTAATATTGTCTCTGTGCACAATCTGTTGTAGTCATCAGTCCAGAGACTTCCCATAACACAAGAATCTTTTCCACACCAGCATTTGACACAGAAATTGGAACTGAATATTGAATCAGCAGCAGTTTCTTTGCTGGAAAAGTATTTCCACTTCTCAAGAGATGTGTTCTCTCTACGGAAGGAACATTGCTTTCAGGCCCTGGCTCCCTCCCAGTGAGAATCCAAAGACTGCTCTTTAATCCATGGTGACCCACCCCAGGCTGAATTATCGCAGTTGGGGAAGATTTCTCCTAATTAGTCAGATTCCTGCACTCAGAGCAGGATATGATCCATTTTAAGAAGGAAACCACTTTTCCAGATACTTGAAGATTTTAGGATATACACCCAATACTTCTGGGTGGCACGGGGTGGGGACCATTGGAACTACTGTCTCCTGGAGTGTTCTTTACACAGTGCCAATGTCACTTTCACACTGAAAATTTAACCAAATTTTTCCCCTCAAGGCACCTTGGAAATGTGTTAACATTTTAAATTATTGACTTAAGGTGCGCACACACACACTCACACACACACACACACTTTAATTTGTGGTTTAAACAGGCTAATTGGATTCCCTCACCGAATCAACAGTTATAAAAACCTTAGTGCTGGCGGGGGGGTTGTTTTTGGTTTGGGGCGTGCCACATGGCTTGTGGGATTTTGGGATCTTAGTTCCCCACCCAGGGATTGAACCTGGGCCCTCGGCAATGAAACCGCGGAGTCCTAACCACTGGACCGCCAGGGAATTCCCTCTAGTGCTGTGTTTTTATATTTATAAAGTAGGCATCTGAGGCTTCCCTGGAGGCGCAGTGGTTGAGAGTCCGCCCGCCGATGCAGGGGACACGGGTTCGTGCCCCGGTCCGGGAAGATCCCACATGCTGCGGAGCGGCTGGGCCCGTGAGCCATGGTTGCTGAGCCTGCGTGTCCGGAGCCTGTGCTCCGCGACGGGAGAGGCCACAACAGTGAGAGGCCCGCGTACCGCAAAAAAAAATAATAAAAATAAAGTAGGCATCTGTCTTCCTCTCATTCTCAAAACAGGAAAAAATGTGACCATGTTAAATCAAGCAGGGAGACTGTCTAGGCGTAGGGACATAATTCCCAATTCCTCCACTCTCTTTCAGCAAGCTGAATGAGTTATCATAATTATGCTTTTGACACTAGTGACCCCTTTTTCTGATCATTATTCTCCAGTCTCTGAGAGTCTCATAATGATCAGTTTCCAATTCCTACGGCCTCTGCACCTTGGGGATGAGACTCCTTAGGGATCAAGAGAGCTGAGCAGCAGTTGACCCTCTCCTGAGTCTGTCCTTCTATCAGGCTGCTGGTGAGCAAGGCAGAGACGTGGAGGGCCAGAGAGGATGTCTTAGGGACCAGGACCCTCACACGCTCCAGGAGAGGGGCAAGGAGGTGACCGTTATGTCCATGGCTGTTGGCCGATGAACTGAAGCCCAGATCAAGAACGCCTCACGATCATTTTCTGATTTTAAAATCCAAACTTTACAACCTTGATCCTTCCAGTAGATGTAATCATCCCCTTCTTCCCATTACCATGGTGATCTGTGTACATTTCCTATGCCTTTGCATTAGATTTTTTTTAATAGATTTATTTATATATATATATTTATTTATTTATGGCTGTGCTGGGTCTTCGTTGCTGCACGCGGGCTCTCTCCAGTTGTGGCGAGCGGGGGCCACTCCTCACTGCGGTGCGCGGGCCTCTCACCACAGTGGCCTCTCTTGTTGCGGAGCACGTGCTCCAGGCGCGCGGGCTTCAGTAGTTGTGGCTTGCGGGCTCCAGAGAGCAGGCTCAGCAGCTGTGGCGCACGGGCCCAGCTGCTCCGCGGCACGTGGGATCTTCCCGGACCGGGGCACGAACCCGTGTCCCCTGCATCGGCAGGCGGACTCTCAACCATTGCGCCACCAGGGAAGCCCAGCTCAGTTATCTTTTAATTCCTCAGTGGCCAGCCTCTTAGAAAGTAGGTGCCCAATAAACATTAGTTAATTTGATGATGCAAATCACAGGGGCAACTTGCTATTGACTCGACCTTCCTCTCTTGAACACCATCTGCAGCATGGTACATGTTGGATTTTTTTTTAAATGTCATTCAAAATCACCCTGGGTTTTGTTTGTTTTTAAATACAAATGCTCCAGATCCAAAAGTTCCTTGCTAAGGGAGGGATGTGCTAGCTTGAAGGTCTACTGGGGTACTATCAACTATAAAATCCAGGAACTACCAGAGGTAGCGCTGGTGAGAAAACACTGGTTGCAAAATGCAGCTCTTGACATCTGTCATCTATTTTCTCCTCCTTGGAGTCAGTTGCCCTCGGGCCAAAGTGGAATGGCCTGCCTTGGTCACTCAAGTACAGTAAAATGTGGAAGAAAGCCAGAACTGACCTTCAGAGCTCAGCAGCATCCTTCCAGTTAGAAGCAGCCCTTCTCTGTGTGATGGCAAAGCCCTGGCAACAATGCACAAGTGAAAGGTGTTATAGCCCATGGAGTTAAGGGTTAGAAGTAGGCATCCCTCCGCTGATTGCTGCACTCTGAGGGGACCTGCTTCTCTTGCTGTCCCCACCAGCCCAGAGTTTGGCTGACTTTCTGGAAGTGTCCCTAACTATATCATTTCTTCTTCCACCCTAACCCACTAAGGCTTGCTGCATGGGACACGCTGCGTGGCATGTCCCCGTCATTCATTTTCTCCAGCTGCGACAATTGCACTTCTTTTGAGAAGACTGCATACCGTCAGTAAGACGGTGTTAAAAAAGGGCTTAGGATAGGGTTTGGGCTTGTGTTCAGTGATTCTGGGGAGGGTTCAAGGAAGTGGGGCTCTGCTCTGGATTGGATGTTGTCAGGAAGCAGGGATGATCCTAGGATTGGTACCTTACTCATCTAGAAGGCAGGAGGAACAAGGCGAGCCCACAGCTGTAATTGCTAAAGAAGACAAAGTCACTCATGTTACCCAGGACAGAGGAATGTTTGGTGGCCATTTTTGTGGTCTGGACAATTTCTTGGCTTTGATTACGGTCAGACATGATTCCAGAGGGGTCCTGTTTTTGTCTCGATCCATCAGGGTCACGGAGTGGTCTTCTCTGATACAGATGTTCATTCAGTGAGACTGTTTGTGTTTAAGCGGAGTGCGCCCCAGACTGGCCAACAGTGGTGGGCCGGCTGCCTCTCCCTTTCTCACTCTCGCTCCACTCTCTCGCTATGGCCGGCGTTACGGTTCACAGTTTGATGTCTCCGATCTCCATCCCTCCTTCCAGCCCCAGCTGGACCCTGGGCCTTTCCCTTCACTGAATTTCTGCCTTCCCCACACAACTTAGCATTCATGGTGTGTGGGCCTGCCCCCAGAGGCGGATCCCACATAGAGGGCCCAGGCATTTCTGAAGAGTGGGACCAGCCTGGGAGGGCTGATGTGCTCGCGGAGCCCAGGCGGGCCCCCGTGGTGACCACCCAGCAAAGGGTGATGGAGAAGGGGGAGGAAAGGCATTCCTCCTTCCCCAACAAAGGCCCTGCTGGGATTTCGGGAATCCGAGGGAACAGGGTGCCACCTTGCAGCTCTGGCAGAGGGCTGAGCATGGACAGCGCCCCCTCAGGGCAGGCATCTGCCTCGGAGCTGTGCTAAGGCCCCTTCCCAAATAGGAGAGGGCTGGACTTGAAGTCACCCGGTGAGTTGTAGTGCAGAGCTGGGGTTACTGCAGAGTGAAAGATGGAGCCGTATGAGCCAACACACGTCCACACACTGGTGAGGCCTAAGGAAACAAAGGTTATGCTTTTTGTTTGTTTTACAAAAGCACTTTTAAAAATTATAATACACACTTATTGTAACAATTTAAACAAATTGAATTACAGAAAGATAAAAAAATAAAAGTAATTCCCTCTTCCTCCTCTGTCCAACCCCACCCTCTTAAAGTAACTGGTGGCAGGGTGTTGGTGTGTATCATTCCATACTTTTATTATACAAACACAGAATTGCCTATTTAGAGTCTCAGTTTTGCTTTTTTAAAAACATGATCATTCCCTTCATATTGTTCAACGCTTGCTTATTTTCACTAGACAATATGTCTTCTACACCTTTCCAAGTCAATACATATAAATGTGATTCATTCTATTTGATGATTACATAGTTTTCCATAGAATGCATGCACCATGATTTACTAAATCAGCCCATTATCAATTCTGGCTCATGGTTATGTCTTATCAGCTTTGTTTGATGACTGTTTCCCCTGGGATAGTCTTATTTTAGTTGTAGTCTCCCAAATAACACAGAGCACATCTTAAATACAAATTTCCTTCCTAGAGCCTAACACATCACTGCCTACACCCATCTCACATTTGACGTGACATGAATATTTTATTAATTTTGGAAATGCTCGTAATGTCTTCTTCTCATTTGCTAAAAGAAAAACAGTTCTTAGGGTGAGAGGCTCATATTTGGCACATTTACTGAGCAGGAGGAGATAATTTTTAATTTCCTAATCCCATATGGTACAAATTTTCTCCATATGTCAACCTCCCTCCCGACATGTGCCTCCTATTTTCCCATGGAAATATCCTTGTATCACTATAGAAAACATTTAACTTCTCCTTGCATACCATAAAATTATTCAAGTTTCAGGATAAGGCTGCCTAATCCAACACCCTCATTTTAAAGATGAACAAAGTGAGGTTTGGAGGGATTCATAATTTGGCCAAAGTCACATACTTAGCAAAGCAGTTGGGGCTAGGAGTAGCCACTGGAGGGTTTTCTCCACTGCAGGAGACAACCCTTCCAGGGCTTGGGGTGGTTGAAGCACAGCACATAGGAAATGGTATTTTCATATGTGGAGGATTTAAAGGTAGATCACTAAGTTTTCTCAAAGACTTTTAAACAAATAACTGATTAGTGCCACTTAACCACCCATCCCTCTGAAGAAAGAACCCTTTGCACCAGACCAGAGTCTATAACTTTTTTTTTCCTCAGGAGGTATGCTCTTGCTTCAGCTTGCAGTTTTCTCTGCATTCCAGTAGCTAATTGAGTGATGAACACTCCTCTGTTCTTGCATTCCCCCTCGATCCTTGGCATTGCAGCGTGTCCTGGCCTGCAACTGAAGCTGCTTACCATCTCGTTATGTAAAGGTGTGGCCAGAAAGGAAATCCTTGTCAGGAGTGGATCCAGATTCATAGGGCCTAAAGCTTATAAAATTTCTGAGATCATCTTCAATAGAAAACAATACAAAATATCTTATTTTTGCTATTTATACACAAACATATGAACACATCACTAGGCCTCCTCCCAGTGCCTTAGAAAGAACAAGGCCCTGGCAAGTGAGGGGTGCAGAAGCTTAATTTCTTAAAGCTTAGGGGTAAAAATTGCCTCTGGGCCTTATATGAAGTAAAGTAGGACATACCTGGGGCACCCTTTTTTTTTTTAATTAATTATTTATTTTTGGCTGTATTGGGTCTTCACTGCTGTGCGCAGGCTTTCTCTACTTGCGGTAAGCAGGGGCTACTCTTTGTTACGGTGCGCGGGCTTCTCATTGCAGTGGCTTCTCTTGTTGCAGAGCACGGACTCTAGGAGCGCGGGCTCAGTAGTTGTGGCTCATGGGCTCTAGAGCGCAGGCTCAGTAGTTGTGGCGCACGGGCTTAGTTGCTCCGCGGCATGTGGGACCTTCGCAGACCAGGGCTCAAACCCGTGTCCCCTGCATTCGCAGGTGGATTCTTAACCACTGCGCCACCAGGGAAGCCCGGGGCACCCTTTCTAATTCCTCACATGGATCTGGACAGAGCTGCCCAGACCCCTCCAGGAGGAAGTACTCACAGCAACCAGAAGCCCCAGAGTTTTCAGGACAGTTCCAGTTTCAAATATTTTATCAGGCCATGTGTCAAAGGATGCATCTTGACTTTTCAAAAAATATAGGTGATAATGTTACAGGATGGAAGCATAAAAGACAAAGAAAACAAAGCGAAGCCCCCCCAAAAAAACCAGTGTCCCCACCCCCTCCCCCCCACCAGTAAGTAGAAATAGGGACAGAACTACCAATTGTTTCCTCTGGATGTTTTGTTTCCTGTCTCAGAATGGAAAGAATGAGTCCAGGAAGGACAATAACAGCACACAGCCTCTGCAGCCACTGAAGTTTCCACCTGCTAAGAAAACAGCAGGAATCTTTCAGGAAATCACCTTCCCTTATTGGGTAGCAATCATTATGTTGCCATGAAAACCTTGCCTTCTTAGACTTACGTTGGATAAGAAATAAAACATACCCAGAAAGGACAAGTTGAGTTCAAAAGGCTGGAGAATTTCCCTCTAGTTCCTGTGCTCAGCTTTTTATTCCACAGTAACCAGAACCGAGATTTCAGAACACAATATTGAAGCAGCTGTGCTGTGTAGGACTCCCATGCCAAAGACTCAGGAAACTGTTCCACAGACTTCTCAGAGGCTGTCAGGGAACAGATGTGCAGTGTGAAGCTGTTCACCAAGCATTTATGAATCATCTGTGCGGGTCAGGAAAGAGGAGTTCATTTTGTTTTCCAGGGGACACCCTACATTTGAGAGACAGTGACACACATCATGCACTTCCAGGGTCAGCCCAGTGCAATGCCTGCCTGTTCAGTAATAGTAATAGTGATCATAATAACAGTCATAACTACTGTTTATTGAGACTTACTTTATGCTTTAAATGTATTATCTCATTTAATTCTCATAACTTTATCAATATTCCTATTTTACCTAAAAGAAAACAAACCTAGAGATGTTAAGAAACATACCCAGTGTCATACAGCTAACAAGTGCTAAAGCTGGTGCTCAAACCAGTTCTATCAGACTGCAGAGGCCATTCATTTAACCACTGTACTTTCCTGTCTCTTTTAATAGGCAACAGATGGATTGCTGAGTCATTGACTCAAGAAGGAAAAAAAAAGCAGAATTCAGTTAAATATATCCACAAAGATTAGCCAATCCCTGCTTAGTGTTGACGTCAGCAGAAAAACTGCTTTAGGCCAAGCTCCATTCTCTCACCGGTCCCAGCATGAGAATCACCTGGGCACTTGTGAAAAAGACCAATTCCTGGGCCACCCTGGAGCTACTGAGTCAGAATCTCTGGGAATGGGGCCTCAGAAACTTCATTTTACATACCCAACACCCACCCACTCCCAGGCAACTCTACAGAACGATGAGGTTTGAGAACAGCTGCTTCTAGGATGGCCATCCTCCTGGCTCACCTGGAAGAACCAATTTATATCTGTTGTCCTGGCATATGTATCAATAGTGCCCCCCTTTATTCTCCTAAGTGTTTCAGTTTAGACTATCAGTTTGCATATACAGTTGGCCCTCTGTATCCCTGGGTTCCACATTCATGGATTCAACCAACTGCAGACCGAAAATATTAGGGAAAAAAAATTCCAGAAAATTTCAAAAAGCAAAACTTGAATTTGCCATGCTGGCAACAATATATTAATACATAGCATTTACGTTGTATTTGCAACTATTTACATAGCATTTACACTGAATTAGCCATTACAAGTAATCTAGAGACAATTTTTAAAATATTTATTTATTTTTGGCTGCGTTGGGTCTTCACCGCTGCGCGCGGACTTTCTCTAGTTGCAGCAAGTGGGGGCTACTGTTCGTTGCGATGCACTGGCTTCTCATTGCGGAGGCTTCTTTTGCTGCGGAGCACAGGCTCTAGGCACTTGGGCTTCAGTAGTTGTGGCACGTGGGCTCAGTAGTTGTGGGTCACTCTAGAGTGCAGGCTCGGTAGTTGTGGCGCACGGGCTTAGTTGCTCCGCGGCATGTGGGATCTTCCCGGACCAGGGATCCAACCTGCATTGGCAGGCGGATTCTTAACCACTGCGCCACCAGGGAAGTCCCTAGAGACAATTTTTTTTCCTTTTTTTTTTTTTTCTTTGCGGTACCCGGGCCTCTCACTGCTGTGGCCTCTCCCGTTGCGGAGCACAGGCTGCGGACGCGCAGGCTCAGCGGCCATGGCTCACGGGCCCAGCCACTCCGCGGCCTGTGGGATCTTCCCGGACCGGGGCACGAACCCGTGTCCCCTGCATCGGCAGGCGGACTCTCAACCACTGCGCCACCAGGGAAGCCCACCTAGAGACAATTTAAAGTATACAGAAGGAAGTGCATAGGTTACATGCAAACACTACATCACTTTATATGAGGGACTTGAGCATCCTTGGATTTTGGTATCCACAAGGGGTCCTGGAACCAATCCCTCTGGGATACCAAGAGACAACTATATATTTCTGTATTTTTTGTACCAAAGTCAGACCATATTATATATACTATTTTATAACCTGGATTTTTATTTAATGATTACTACTGTTCCATATAAATAAAATTTAATCTTTTCTAATACCAATCCATATTCAGATTTCCTCAGTCATCCTAAAATGTCCTATATATCTGGCTTAAACAGTCCACACATTGCATCATAATAATTTTCTCTTCTGAAATAGTAACAGTTTCTCTCTTCATAACACTGATTTATTAAACAGACCAAGCCAGATGTGCTATGGTCTGTGCCATCTTTTGGATTTTTCTGGATACTTCTTTACAGTGTTGATTAGTTTCTCCTGTTTTCTGTATTGCTTATCAACTGGAGATTAAAGTTTGGTAGAGTCAAGTTTGGCTATACATCATAGGTAGTGTTGTTTACCTCATCTGTGTAGCACATCAGAAAACATGTAACATTTGGTTGACCTACCATTAGTGGTGCTAAGATCAACCACTGGATGAAGGTGATCCTATGATGGGAAAGTTACATTTTTTCCCCTGCAACTGGGAAGTAATCTGTATGGTATCACTCTGGCTCTATATGAAAAGTTTCCCATCAACCTGATGCTTTCAACACCGTTGATAATTGTTGCCTGACTTTAAGGGTGTTATAGAATGTTGATTTGCTATCAACCCTACTACATTATTGGGAGATATTGTTTGGTAAAAAGAGATTTTTCCTTATCAACTGGGGCCATTTGATTACCACAAAAAATTTTTTTTCAAATGAAGGAGCTAGTTTAATAGCTGCCTGGGTGAAATTTCTTTTTTTTTAATGTTTATTTATTTACTTATTTGGCTGTGTTGGGTCTTAGTTGCAGCATGTGGGATCTTCATTGCGGCATGCGGGATCTTTTTTTTTTAGTTGTGGCATGCGAACTCTTAGTTGCGGCACGTGGGATCTATTTCCTTGACCAGGGATCGAACCCCGGCCCCCTGCATTAGGAGGGAAGAGTCTTAACCACTGGGCCACCAGGGAAGTCCCTTGGGTCTAATTTCAAGAGAGTGAGCATCTTCTAGAAAAGTCTAGAGGTTGGAGAACTGAACAATGCCAAAAAGTTTGGCCACACCATGCACAGACATGATTGGCAACCAGAAATACTCCACTAAAAACAGCAGCCACGATAATTGTTGACCTAAACTAATTACAATTTTCACATCTGACCCTCAAGCCACAATCCTGTACTGCATTTCTTTGAGCTCAATTCTTGAAGAGCACTTAGTGTATGATAGGACACACCCTGTTGCCTCTCAGAAACGAGCTTTCATTAACCAGAGGCAGAGCTGTTCTGGTTAATGGGCTCTCGACAAACAGGGGCACTGTACTACGTTATGGGACAATGGTTGTTTTGTGTTCTGAGTTTGATATGTGATGAAGGGCTTTAAAAAGGGTTAGTATTTCGGGGACACTGTGGCATGTTCAACAATCTCTCTCATCCCACATGCTCTTCTTACACTGTGACTTTGACACTACTGCCAGTGAGAGGTGGAGTCTGTGTACCCTTCCCTTGAATCTGGTTGGTCTTGGGGCAGGGCAGAACTGACACTATATATGGACATACCACCATTTGTTTATTCATTCACTTGTGGATGGACATCTGGGGCTGTTTCCAATTTGGGGCTCTTATAAGTAAAGCTATTGATGCTATGAACATCTGTGTACAAGTCATTGTATGAACATATACTTTCTTTTCTCTAGGAGTGAATGGCTGGATCACATGACAGGTGCATGGTTTAACTTTTAGGAAACTGCTAAATTATTTTTGCAAAGTGTTGTACCATTTTACATTCCCACCAGAAATATATGATAGCTCCAGTTCCTCTACAAACCTCACCAACATTTAGTATGGTCAGACTTCTTAATTTTAGCCATTCTAATAGGTATGGAGTGGTATCTCACTAAAGTTTTAATTTCCATTACCCTATTGACTAATGATGTTAAGCATCTTTGTATGTGCTTATTGATCATTCACGTATCTTCTCTGATGAAACGTTTTAATAGGGTTGTTTTCTTATTGTTGACTTTTGAGAGTTCTTTATAGTTTCCATATACAAGTCCTTTATCATATATACACATTACAAATATTTTCTCCTTGTCTTCTCATTCTCTAAGATCAGAGGTTTTAATCTGATGAAGTCCAATTTATGAGTTTGTTCTTTATAGACCATGCTTTTGGTGTCATAACTAAGAAATATTTACCTAAACGCAAAGATTCGCAAAGATTTTTCTCCTGTTTTTGTCTACAAGATTTATGGTTTTAGTTCTTATATTTAGGTCTTTGACTTATCTTGAATTAATTTTGTATATGGTACAAGATATGAAGTTACGGGTTTTTTTGTTTGTTTTTGGGGGGGTTTGGCATATGTATATTTAATTGTTCCAGCAACATTTGTTGAAAAGACTATCATTTTGCCACTGAGTTATCTTTTCATCTTTGTCAGAAATCAGTCAGCAATGTGTGGATCTATTTCTACACTCTGTTCTGTTCTACTGATCTACCTGTCTTACACCACCGCCGTGTTGCTTACTATAGCTGTGTCATAATATTTGAAACCAGGTCGTTTTAGTCCTCCAACTTCGTACTTCTTCTTCCAAGTTGTTTTGACTATTCTGGGTCCTTCACAGTTCATGTGAATTTTTAGAATGAGGTTATTAAAAAAAAAAAAGCCTGCTGGGATTTTGATAGGGATTGCATTAAATCTATAGGTCAATTTTGGGAGAATTGACATTTAAACTGTATTCAGTCTTCTAACCCATGAACAAAATACCCCTCTCTATTTATTTATCCTCTTCAATTTCTCTCAGCAACATTTCATAGTTTTCAGTGTACAGGTCTCGCACATCTTTTTTCAGGTTTATTCCCTAAACAGTTCATATTTTTTATGCTACTGTAAGGTGGTATTATAAATATTTTCAGTTTCTGATTATTCATTGCTAGTATTCATTGACTTTAATTTTGACTTTAATTTTTTAATTTCTTAGAGCTCTTTATGGTTTTGTTCTTCGTTGTTGTTTAAAAGCATTCCATACTTGTTTCACTCATGCAAAACGTTCTCATTTCCCTAAGAATGTAAAAGATTTTGTTTTTAATTTTCTTCTGCTCCTTAGTAGTCTGTTTTCTCTGGACTTCTTTTTTTCTATTTGGGTCTCTGTCTTTCATGTTAAAGGACTATATTTTTGGCAGTCTATTCATGTTTAAGAGGGAGATACAAAAGAGCTGATTTTTTAAAAAATTTTAGGCATTTATTGAAAATTTGAACATGCCATATGGACTAGACTCCTTAAGCTGGTACAATGTTTCCACAAACTGTCTGCTATATAGAGAGGTCTGGCAGCCTCTGGACTGCCTGTAGCCTGACCACATTCTCTGCCATTGCCCATGAGGGATTGTTTAAGAGGGAGATACTAAAAAGCTCTGTATGCACGGGCAAGGATGGTTCAATAATAGCCATCTCTGTAGGGTAACTGCCCATTTCCCAAGAAACCCTAAATTGTCAGAAGCTGTGGTATTTTTGCCTTGGGCCAGACAGGTTCTCCAGAGAATTCTTCAATCTTTTGCCCAGAGAGCCTAGTTTGAAGAAGGAAAAGGAGGCAGGATGAGGACCAAGTGTAGGGAGTCACATCCTTCCATATGTAGATTTTCACTTAATTTTCATTTGCAGGATGGTGCCTCAACACTCATCTTCTCTGCCTTTGTTCCCAAGTCTGACGCTTCTCTATAGATCTTCCTCGACTTACTGAAAGGTTACATCCCAATAAACCCATTGTAAATTGAAAATACTATAAGTCAAAAATGCACTTAATACACCTAACCTACCAAACATTATAGCTTAGCCTAGCCTACCTTAAACGTGCTCAGAACACTTACATTAGCCTACAGTCAGGCAAAAATCATCTAACACAAAGCCCATTTTATAATAAAGTGTTGAATATCTCATGTAATTTACTGAATACATTCAATAAATAACTGTATTCAATACAGTTACTGAAAGTGAAAAACAGAATGGCTGTATGGGAATAGAATCACTGCAAGTGTATCAGTTGTTTACCCTCTTGATGGAGTGGCTGACTGAGAGCTACTGCTCGCTGCCACTGCCCAGCATCAGGAGAAAGTATTGTAGGGTATATTGCTAGCCTGGAAAAAGACCAAAATTCAAAATTTGAAGTACAGTTTCTACTGAGTTTTGCTTTTGCACCACTGTAAAGCTGAAAAATTGTTAAGTCAAACCATCATAAGTGGGGCTTCCCTGGTGGCACAGTCGTTAAGAATCCGCCTGCCAATGCAGGGGACACAGGTTCGAACCCTGGTCCGGGAAGATCCCACATGTCGCGGAGCAACTAAGCTCGTGCGCCACAACTACTGAGCCTGTGCTCTAGAGCCAGTGAGCCACAACTACTGAGCCCGCGTGCCACAACTACTGAGCCCACGTGCCACAACTACTGAAGCCCACGCACCTAGAGCCCATGCTCCACAACGAGAGAAGCCACTGCCATAAGAAGGCTGCACACCGCAGTGAAGAGTAGCCCCCTCTCACCACAACTAGAGAAAGCCCATGCGCAGCAACGAAGACCCAATGCAGCCAAAAATAAAGAAATTTTAAATAAATAAATAAAAGTATGAAAAATAAGATGAATGAGGGTAGCTTACTCTGCCAGATATCTAAACAAAAGCACAGCACTGGCTCAGGAATAGATGACCAGTGGAACAGATTAGAGAATACAAAACCAGACACAAGCACTATGGGGATTTAGTATATGGTAAAGGTCACCACCTGGGTGGGATTATTCAGCAAATTCTGTTAAGACCATTAGTTATGCATACAGAAAAAATTTTAATTAGATCATTATATTACATAGTACACAAAAATAAATTCTCAAGTAGACCAAAAAATCTAAATTAAAAAAAAAAAAGCCATTAAGGTGTAGGAAAATATTTGTAGAATCTTGGAAAAGGTTTTGTCTTTCAAGATTCATAATCTATAAACCTTGTGATGCTTTTTACTGAAAAATATAAACACATATATAGATAGGTTAATAGACATATAAATAAAAAGAGTAAGATCCTGCAAGGCTTTGAGAGTGGTGAGGAGTAGGGATTCGAGTGGACTTCTGTCACCTATTTTATATTTTGGAGATGTTTGAACTTTGTCTGATAATCTTTGAAATCAGAAAAAAAAAACAGCAAAAAAATCTGTTATATACCTTGATGAAATACATCAATACTCCCAGAAGATACTGGAATAGGACAAAACTAGGTGTGTACAAAATGCATCCATTTCCAAAGTTGTAAAATTTTGTGACTCTTATGCTCATCACTCTTATGCTTGATTCACTTTTAATTTGCTGATGACTTTCAAAATATGGCTTTCAGAATTGACCCAGTATTCCCGAAATAGTCTGGCCAATCTAGAACATAGTAAGGCATGATCTGAAAACTAATGCTTCTCTATCCTTGTTAGTTTTGTTTTAGCCTCATCGTAGTGTGGTTTAATATTTAGACTGTGGTTTCTGTTGGGAAATGAATGCAACAGAATTAGTTTTCTATTCCTGCCATAACAAATTACCATTAACTTAACTGCCACAGCAGTTAAGTGTGTGTGCTTTAGAACTTCATAGGTTGGAATCCTGGTTCTAATACTTAATGGCTGAGCTACCTTGGATAGGTTACATTAAATTTCCCCATCTTTGTAATAATGATACCTACCTCATCTGACTGTCATAAGAATTACATAACACGTATATTTAAGAGGATGCCTAGCATACATAAATGCTCAATAAATATTAGCTATTATTATTAAATATTAAACTTAAATGAGGAACCTTTTCTTATCAGTTTAATTTCACCTTGTTTCCAACCCAGGGCCACAGCCTGTCAAGATAGTTTTTAATCTTGACTCTGTGGTCTTCAGTATTATAACTTCCTTTTAGATTTCTATTATCTTCCCCTTGATAAGCATGCTTGCTTTTTCCTCCCAGACACAAAGTTAGGCAAGGTCGAGCTGTGGCTTTGACACCAATGGAGACAGTCCTCAACTGTGAAGATAATTTCATGTGGGAGACTGACTATGGGTGAGGTACTGATAGGAAGGGGAAAGAAAATACAAAGCTTCCTGCCCTATGGAGTTCAAAGTCTAATGAACCCTTCACAAACAAAAGAAAAAAAAATAGGGTCACTGTAACAGTACCCAACACCCACTCTATGACAATTTAATTTTAAATGAATAAATGAGACACACAGATGTTAACTTCTCGATTTTATAGATTAATAAACAACCGAGGCTCAGGACATTTTTAAAGGACTTTCTCAGGCTCATATAGCTAATAAATGACAGAGTGAGGCCATGAACCTAGGATGTCTGACTCCAAATCCTACACTCCTTCCGCCTCAGCACTCTTCCTTCTAAGGGTAAGGAAAACAAAATGGAAAACAGCCTCCTATGAACTGGAGTGATTACACAGCTGGCATAAAGTTCTGCTTGACGCATCTCAGAACCTGAGAAAAAGAACAACTAAATGATGGAAATTTGGGGACTTTGGTGAAGGCAGAGCTACTTCATTAGAATAAACTAAACTAGGGAAAGAGAAAGGAAGGAAGGAAGGAAGGAAGGGAGAGAGGGAGGGAGGGAGGGAGAAAGAAAGAAAAGTGACTCTTTAGCCTAGAAATATTAACAGCTGAGAAAAAAAAAATCTATCAAATCCAGACAGACAGAACTAAAACTGACAGGTACTGTTTGCTATAATCTAGTTGGTACCTTTCAAAGTCCTGTAAAATTACTTCACAGAGTAGAAAAGAAATGTAACAACCTCTGTACTTTCATGAAGTAGCCAGAAATATTCAGGCAGGCAGTCTTCATACCACTGAGTTTCTGGAAAATATTATAAATTGGTCATTAGGAATTAAATTGTTTTCGCATTGTTTCCCATTTCCCAGAATGATGAAGGGTCTTGACCAAGGGAATATTTGTCAAATAAATCAGATATGGCCAACACAGTGTTAAAATCCAGCATTACGACTTCCAAACTCCCCATTCACTAAAAATAAACGGGTCTATGTATACCACATCCTGGTTGTATAAGAGATCTCCATTTATTATAAGATAGGTATACAAATATACATAATTTGTATATATTCAATATTAAAAGTAAAGTTCTATCACATACTTCTTTTAAACTAATAGTTAAATTTAACTTTGCCTGCCTCTAGAATTTAGGAGGACTTTTATTGATCTGGACATGGATTGTTCAACACAAGGGAGGGGACGGGCCGATGGAGAAGGCAGCTTCCACCTCTCGCTCTGGTGTCATGAGCAGGTCTCAGGAAAGATTTCCATGGGAGGCTTAGCTGTGTTTGAGGGTTCTCACCAGATTTCTGTCCCTCCTGTACTCTTTGTTAGTCAGTATATCATCAGGGCTGCCTGCACTTATGGGGAAAGTGCCCCATGATGCCCTTGGGTCTGTGCTAAACTCTTTCTCTCCCATTTAGAAGAGAAGCCAGATGTGAGCCAAGTCTTTTTTAAAACAAACACACAAAAAAACTGTCCAGATAGGTTGAAATAATTTGAATCATCGACTTGCTGGATCTTCTATTACCTGAGCTACACTACTTTTAATCTATAAAATTCATTTATATTGCTGAAAAATTCTCAAAGGAGCAGCTGAACACAGATTTAAAACGGCAGTGATTGAGTTGTGGCAGCCTATATTTCCTTCCCAAGTGTCAATCCCATGACAGTGTAGAGGCCCTCTCAAATGGAAGTGCCCCATCTCTCCTGAAGATTTATGAGCATCACCAAAAGTGCTTTTTTATATGTATTTTCTCATTGTCAGATAAGTAGGTCAGATATTATTGTTCTCATTTTACACAAAAGGAATCTAAGGTTTAAAAGTTCCTTTAAAAATGACTTGCTCAAGGTCACACAGCTTGTTAGTGGCACAGCTGGGATAAGTCAGTCCTTACAAGTTCTAACCCAGTGCTCTATTACACAATACTACCTTCAAAGTTATTAGGAATTATTTTTGACTCATCCAGAACCACCAGAATGTAATAAGAGTTCTGTTTCCGTCCCTTCTTAATTCCAATATATTATCTTGGCACGTGTATAAACTGTGCCTTAATTGAAAAATACCACTCTTTCTTGCAGTTTATTCAACCACCTGTCTGCCAGCACAGATATTTCTTTCAAGAAGCTTTGGGAGCTGGCAATATGTATACACAGTCAAAGCAGGATTTTTGGTTGATATGGTATGACTCTAGTCCAGACAGACTATAATCCAGGTTCTCCCAGTAAAGTCTCTCCCACTTAATGGAGATGTTTTTTAAATGCCTATGATCAATCCCTCTCACTTCTAGATAGCCAATGGCACAGTGAGATTTTCTTGTGACTACAAATGTCTAGATTTTTCTCAAAGCCACATAGAATATTTTTTTTCCTTGAAGCTTAACTACCGTGCTTCTTTTCTCCAAGTCTCGAAAGTTAGGATCTGTGTACTCAAGATATTTCTTCAAGTTCAGACAGGCTCATCTTTGAAGAGCAGTTTTCAAGATATCCAAACCTAACACCTAGGTGTGCCAACACAGTCACTCCCTGCCCACCATCATGGCAACCCAACCCATATCCTGAGCCCATCCACCTTACCCACAATCTAAGCAACAGGTGGTTGGCGGCATTTGGGAATCCCATGGAATGGAACCCCTATTGTTAGCAATCACCTCCTCAGCTAGCTTTATGTTGGGATGGGAAGTTCTTACCCTAATCCAAGCTATCTGACCTAAACCATTTTTAAGGTTCGTCACATGGGGGGCGAGGGAAGGGGAAATGGATTAAGGCAGTCAAAAGGTCAGGAAGGAAGTCAAACTTCCAACTATAAGATACATAAGTACTGGGGGTATAAGGTACAACATGATAAATATAACACTGCTGTACATTATATATGACAGTTAAGACAGTAAACCCTAAGAGTTCTCATCACAAGGAAAAAGGGTTTTTTTACACCTTATTTTCTATCTATATGAGATGATCAATGTTCATTCACTACACTTACTGTGGTAATCATTTCATGATGTATGTAAGTCAAATTATTATGCTGTACACCTTAAACTTATATAGTGCTGCATGTCAATTATATCTCAAAACTGGAAGAGAAAAAATGATAATTATGTGAAGTGACAGAGGTGTTAGCTAACACGATGGTGGTGATAATCATACTGCAATTTATAAATGTATCAAATCAACTCATTGTGCACCTTCTATATGTCAATTATAATTAAAAACTTTTAAAAAAGGATCATCACATGAGCATTCATGATGCAAGATACTGGGTAGCCTAATCCTTTCCTTTATTCACTAAGACTGCTACAAAAGCAAAATAACTAGAGAATAACTAACCTGATCAATTTAAGAAATCTGAATAATTCAGGCAAAAATAAAACTGTTACTCAATTAACAATTTTACCTATTGATCTTTTTTTTTTTTTTCTGAGGATGGGAATGGGGGGGTTTTGCCCTGAGAACAGTTGGATAGAACTGCTCACTTCCCAAGTGAGGCTAAAGGATGGGCCTCACTGTTGTCTGGATTTTCTGGTCAGGCTTACTAGATGGTTGGGACTAGATACTATATTTGGTAGTACATGGGGCTATGAATTAGCTTCCCTGTGCTGGCAGAGCAGCAGGATAGCAGCCAGGGCCTGCATGGCTTGTTGTTTGGGGACCTGAATCAGGCAAGCGTGCACTGAATTCCCTGGTCAGGTGAGGCCACAAGTTTTGCTCTGCAGATGGGGAAAGCCATGGGCTGTGCTCTCTGTTCAAGTCCCACTGTATGTAGAGCTACTGGATGGGCTACACAGCTTCCCATATCCTCTGGTTAGATTCCCTGGTCCGGCAGGTTGAAGGCTGTATTCGGCAATCACCAGGGCTATAAATTAGTTTCCCTGCCTGTGTGCAGTGGGAGAAGCAGCTCTAAAGCTAGTAAAGCTCTTTGTTATCTTTTTTTTTTTAAATTGAAGTACAGTTGATGTACAGTATTATGTCCCTACTGATTACAACAGCCCCTTTCCACAAGTGGTAACTGCTGGGTCAAAAAAGAATCAGAAAAAATATCACCGTTGAATAAAACTGTATTCTTTAGCAAACTATGTCATCTAGCCTAAACTCTACATTGTATCAATGTGGAATTAGACTAGGAACCATCACTGCAGTACAGGTCTCTCCTATCTCACAGTCTCTGCCCTTTCCCTTATACACAGTCACATGCTTACCTGCTCCTCACTGGAAGAGCATCATGGCCCATAATACAGCTCTAGGTTGCAGATCAATCCAGTATGTCACACCTGGTGGCGAGGAGGTTGAGGCTGAGGCTCCAAGATGTTATCCCTGTACATTCTCTAGAATTTATAAACCACGTGGTCCTCAGTCACACGTGATGGAAATAACTCCCCAAAGCAGTCCCGCCTTCCTCAGAAACATAAATAAACTAAGGAAAATAACAGGTTTTACTGACTCGGAGACTGGTGTTTTGAGCAGAAACTGTAGGGAGCAAAGATTACACAGCAGGAAGAAGTAGAAGAGGTGGTAGAACTATTTTAGTCTCTCTGGTCAAGGGTGGAAATTTCAGCACAGATATCAGCACTTTGCTGATAGGTATCATGGCATATGAGGCCTTTGTAGGACAAGTCTGAATTTGTGCTAGCAACAGTACTGTGGATGTTACTTGTAACAGTCTAAATAAGAAAAGCTCTACCATGATTGCAGTCATTGACATTTGCATCAGTCCTATTATTTTGTATTAGGCAGAAAAGTTCAGGTTTTATCACGTATCACACAAGGGCCTAAAACAAACGCATTTGCATTCTCATTTTGTAACCAAGCAGGACCTTTCTAGAACAGAACCCCCAGCCCCCACCCCTCACCCCCAACCCGTCTTCTGCTTGCTTTTTTTTTTTTTTTGGCTGCATTGCTTGCATCTTCGTTGCGGCGAGTGGGGCTACTCTCTGTTGCAGCGCGCGGGCTTCTCATTGCGGTGGCTTCTCTTGTTGCGGAGCACGGGCTCTAGGCACGCAGGCTTCAGTAGTTGTGGCTCACGGGCTCCACAGCACAGGCTCAGTAGTTGTGGCGCACGGGCTTAGTTCCTCCACGGCATGTGGGATCTTCCCGGACCAGGGATCGAACCCATGTCCCCTTGCCTTGGCAGGTGGATTCTTAACCACTGCACCACTAGGGAAGTCCCCTGCCTGCCTTTGCAGAAAAACTTTAGCCTCCTAGGCCTTTCCCAAGTTCCAAAGAATAAATTTAATCAGAGAAGTGAGAAAACGCAGAAACAAAGGAAAACAGTCAAGCAAGACAAAATAATAATAGTTTAGCCATTAAACAAAGTCAAGGACCTTTAGTTCCTCCTCAAGGGCTATAGATAATATTCTGAGCCATAACCTTTGAGCTATTTTGCGGATAATGAAAGCCTCACCAGGTGGAAAAAGTTAACAGTAGGCTGCCCACAAGCACGTAGACCCCAGATGGGTTGGAACCAGAAGGTTGATGATGTTGATCCCCTATTACCTCACCACCAACCAATCAGAAGAATGTCCATGAGCTGATCACACACACTGCAACCCTCTCCCTCACCTTGTCTTTAAAAACCTTTGCCTGAAAGCTATTGTGGAGTTTCGGCTTTTTGAGCATTAGCTGCCTGGACTCCTTGCTTGGCGCCCTGCAGTAAACACTGCACTTTCCTTCACCACAATCTGGCGTCAGCAGATTGGCTTTACAGTGTGCGGGCGAGTGGATCCAAATTTGGTTCAGTAACAATTTTAGATAAAAGGCTCCTAATGCCCTCTGAAGAACTTACATATATTATATAAGTGTTTTTGTTTCTATGTATTGTTTCCTATGTAAATCAATCTCTTACTGAATTCCTCTTCAAGACTTTGAAGCAGCTATACATGTTAGCACACAGGTGAAAGTCTAAATAAAACTGGGTAGAGTGGGTAAAATAGTTTCTTAATCTTCAAGGAAATTTTAGACATATTCACAAATATGTCTTCCTGCAGGCTGAGACTCATTAAGTCAGGGTAGCTCAAAACATAGTAGAGTCCCAGCAGAACCTGAACTGTGCAGCCAGTGCATTACTTTGGTTTAAGAACACAGAGAAATTCTAGTTTCTACTCATGGAATCATCCCCTCCCCATCTCAGATCCTTTCCTAACTGCTCACTGTGCACATGACCCCAGTCTCTCCTCTGGCCCCAATTCCCCAGATAAACAGTCCAGGGTGACTGGAGCACAGAAGCTGTCAGCCACCACAGCAATATAACCACAAGCCAGACCTGGAATTATATCCCCACACCCCTCTCTCAACGTATCTAGCCAGCTTAAAGAGACACTGTATTGGCCCTTGTTTGAATGGAAAGATTTCTGGGCCAGACTTTTTTTCATTGTAGTAAAATACACATAACATAAAATTACCATTTTAACAATTTTAAAGTGTACAATTCTGTGGCACTTAGTACATTTACAATGTGGTTAACAATTACCACTATCTAGTTCCAGAACAGTTTCATCACCCCAAAAGGAACTCCTACACCCATTAGCAGTCACTCCCTATTCTCCGCACTCCCAGTCTCTGGTAACCACTAACCATTTACCAGAGCAATTAGTTTGGGCTAATACAGCTAATACTGTATGATCAAAGTAACCTATGTTCACAGTGGTTTTCGTATGCTGTCTAAATTACGTCGACTTTAGTTCTATCCTCCTCTGTGTATCATCTTTTCTCTTCCAGCTAGTTTCTCTCAAGAGAGCAAAATGGCTAGAGCAAAGCCAGGCTTACCTCACACATGCAAACCATGTCCCTTTGGGAGAGCATCTCCTCACCGACTCTACCACAAATCCTAGGCTTCACTGTTTTTGGATTAACCTAGATTCACTTCCTCAACCCAGAACAAGATTACTGTGGATTTTTTTAAGATTTTTTTTTTATGTGGACATTTTTAAAGTCTTTATTGAATTTGTTACCATATTGCTTGTTTCCTGTTTTGGTTTTTTGGCCCCAAAGCATGTGGGATCTTCGCTCCCCAACCAGGGATCGAACCCGCACCCTGTGCATTGGAAGGCGAAGTCTTAACCACTGGACCACCAGGGAAGTCCCCAGATTACTCTGCTTAAAGCAACAGTTCCCAACCTAGACAATCTGACACCCTTTTATTATGCTGAAATAAAATTCTTGGATAATACCTACCTAACTACCTACACACGCACACACACACCATTTAATGAAAAAACAAAACAAAACCCTAACTGTAATATAAGGGAGAAATAAAATTATAATAAAATGCATAGTGATACATAAATACTCAGGAATGGCTACAACAGAAGACAAAACGAGATGAATTTGACCACTACAGATGAAAACTGACCCTGATACGTTGCAATGTCAACTCAAATAGCACTTGGATGATGTAATTTTCCAAAGTGGTGAACAACTCTTGGAAATATTCCAAACAAAACAATCCTCTTTCCTTGATTTATTAGGTAGCTGCATTCCTAGAAAATTCAGTGTACTGTATACAAAAATATTTTGTGTTTACAAATATAAAAGAGAGTTACTTTCTAGGATAATATCTGACGGGATACTGGAAAATCATTGTAGGGCAAGGGACAATTTTTCCTGATCTCTGCCAATCAAATATTTATAGTATCCCCCATGCTGTGAAAAAGCACCCCTACAAACTGTCAAAATGTCCTCCAAGGGGGCGGTACCTTTGTTATTAAGAACCACTGGGCTAGGGCTTCCCTGGTGGCGCAGTGGTTGAGAGTCCGCCTGCCGATGCAGGGGACACGGGTTCGTGCCCTGGTCCGGGAGGATCCCACGTGCCGCGGAGCAGCTGGATCCGTGAGCCATGGCCGCTGAGCCTGCACGTCCGGAGCCTGTGCTCCGCAGCAGGAGAGGCCACAACAGTGAGAGGCCCACGTACCACCAAAAAAAAAAAAAAGAACCACTGGGCTAGAGGGACAAGACTCAGTCAGGCTCACTCAAACCTTGATTACTCTACATAACAGGGAAGGGCGGAGGCGCAGCAATACCTACCATTTCTAACTTCCTCATTCATAAATTAAACCCAAGAGAATTTCAAAGTGTTCCCTCAGATAAGGGGCTTTATATTGAAGAAACTTTTACTAGTAAAGCAAAATCCACTGTATTTGTTCAAGTTCAAAGCATGTTAAAATTGAGGTGGCAAGGAAAATGATAAGCTTACTAAAATAAAATAGATCATTTTAATTAACACTTGAATCCATTTGGTGGAAATGCTAGGTTTTAGGAAAAAGCAATGACATCACAGATTAAACATTTAAAATCCCCAGCAACGTTTTTTTGGCTTAAACAAGAATCATGTCTGCACACTCACTTACTTTTTGGTTGATATTGGAAATCATTATAGTAAAAAAAAAAAAAAAAAAAAAAAACTCTGAATAAAACATGCTGAGAGACAGAACCTATAAACCTTACATTTTCATTTCATCAAATGGCATTGTTTTTTTAAGGCTTAACTCTATGAGCCCAACCAGCAGTACTATGAATAAGAAGGCTCTCTTTACATGGCCCCTCAAATGGACTGAAAGTCTCTTGAGCCAGACAGCCATATGGAGACAGGAAGGTTATTGTAAGTTACCTTTCATACAAGGACCTTCGTCACCTGAACTTTTTAAGTAAAGCAAATCTTGTGCTTTATATTCCTAACTATGGAAGAATGTTCTGCACTCAAAATTTCTTTATTCTAGAAAGAGAATATCACTGATTACTAAGAAGCATTTACCTAGCAACCTATCTATTCCTCCAGATAGCAATGTAAAGAAAACATGAAACATAACTGACCCCATTTAGTCATTCTTATCCTCATCTCTCAGTTCAGTCCTAGAAAACATACTGTTTAGATAAATCAAATCACTAAGGTGCTGTTAAGTCTCATGCCAGCTGCAACTGCAAATATTTTTTATTTGGTAGGGTAATACCCTCTGCAGGAAAGTAGGAATTTTAAAAAGCAGCTATATTCTGTGAATCACTTCTGTAGATTTATTATCAAATATTTCATAGGATTTGGATATGGAATCGAATTTCAGTATTAAAAAAATAAATTCAAAACTACTATTTCTTTACAGCTATAAGACCTAATCTTTAATGTTCTCTTAAAAGCAGAAAGATAACAAAGGGAAAAATGTTGCTGGTGTTGCCAAAGCAAACTCCATTTAACAGTGGTGATACCCTTGGGCTTCCCTGGTGGCCCAGTGCTTAAGAATCTGCCTGCTACTGCAGGAGGGGACACAGGTTCGAGCTGTGGTACCGGAAGATCCCACATGCCGCAGAGCAACTGAGCCTGTGTGCCACAACTACTGAGCCTACACTCTAGAGCCCACGAGCCACAACTACTGAGCCTGCGCTCTGGAGCCCACGAGCCACAACTACTGAAGCCCACACGCCTGGAGCCCGTGCTCCGCAACAAGAGAAGCCACCACAATGAGAAGCCCGCACACTGCTCCCCATAACTAGAGAAAGCCCATGAGCAGCAACAGACACCCAATATGCAGCCAAAAAATAAAATTAACTTTTTTTAAAAAGTAAAAGATTAAAAACAGTGGTGATACCCAAGTAAACTGTCAAAGACATTACTCACAGCAACAGAGTAGGACTGACACGCCAGTGCATAAATCAGCAAGGCCCAACCTACCAACTCAGTTACATCTGAAGAATTTACTTGTCACTTTGGTGGGGAGAAAGCATTAAGATAGAATTCATATCTAAAAGTCAATACTACTTAAAGCAAATATAAATTAAATAAGCCCTGTCACCATCCACAGGTTTGTCTCCTAAAATTTTAGGCACAAAATAATCTATAACACTGACATCCATCTTCATTTTCAGAAGAGGGCAAGGGAAGGAGACAACTATTGCATAAACTCACAAGTTACCTTTTAAAATTAAGACATACCAATTTTGCAACAAATGTAGAAAAGTACTTATAGAAGAGGGAAAAAAGCTTCATTTATTGTAAAGTCAGGTAAACTTAGGTACACAGCCCAGTATCATACATTTATAGTTCATTCACAGGTTACCTTTGGCGTAACTTATTGGGTTCCATGATAAGGGTCTAAAATGCTTCTAGATTGAATTTAAGATTCTCTAGATCTAGAGGGCTAAAGGGACATTGGTCCATTGCTGTCAAAATTCAATGAGAAATAAATGTTAACGTGTGTGTTTAATTTCCATGTAAACTTTCTATTCAATAGCTCTTAAAAATTTTTTTAACCCCTGCATCATTTCTAAAAGGATTAAGGCAAACTGCTTTTTTTTGAATTTTGTTAAAATTCAAAATAAAGCTTTTTCAAAAGATCTAAATGAAACAAATTTGTTTAAAACTCCCAGGATCACAAAACTGCTATTGCCAACTATAGACTTCACAGTTACTCTAGGTAGATAAAACATATTCTCCCTTCTTTTAAAGACGAAAATAAAATGGCTAGATCAGTTTTCTATTATTAAAAAGCTGTGAACCTGATAACATGTGTGTTATAGTATAGTCTCTCAGTACGATGCTTAGTCCTTATATCTTACTTGCCTATGTATGCATTATGTTGTTTTCCCAAAAAAAGCAAAAAAAAAAAAAAAAACAGATCCAGTGGGAGAAAGAATGTTTAATAAATGGTATTGAAAGCAATAGATATCTCTGTTTGGAATAAAAATAAAATTAGATCCTTATACCTTGTACCATGTAGAAAAATACATATATTACTGATGGATTTAAGAGTAAAAAATAAAAATGCAAGTACCCAAAATTCTACATACAATTTTAGGGAGTTCACAGACTCCCTAAAGCCCATCCGTGGATCTCAGATTACCTAGAAGAGGAACTGTTAATCATAACTTCTATTAAAATTTCAATGCCAAATACCAGGTGTGTTTTCAAGATCAAGTCACATGCAACAAATGAAGATGAACACATTAACTCATTGTTGTAACTTTATAAAATCTCCAAACTGGAACCAGAAACAGAGGCATGTCAATACAAATGGACAATGACTTAAAAAAAAAAAAACCAGTTTAAATAAGTTTGAGTGCATATTGTACAAGTGTATCAATATGTCTGTTAGCCTTTCAGAAATATAAAATCAGCTAAATCTGTAGTACTTAAAATTTAATATATGCAATGTTATTCTCAAACTTGATTAAAATACTTAATAAATACAAGTTATGTTTAATACGAATAACTGCAACATACTTAAACATCTAAACATATAATAGGAATTCTATAATATTAAAATGCAATACTTTCACCTGCATTAATCTCATACACAATGGAAAAATACTTGCAGATAATTAGCATTAAGAATGCAAATATATTTTCACTGTGGAAGAAAAATAAGATTAGAAATGATATATTTATGTAATCTACAAGAAAGCTGTAGATAGTCTACATTATGATATTCTATTTAAAATGAAAGCAATTCAATATTTAAGTTTACAACAAATTTACTCAAGGCAAAATTTATTACAGGACAGGATATTGAATCAAAGTAAGCAAGGCAACATTAGATGAACCATTTTAGTTCTTTTTTAAAATGAAGTGTAGCTTTGAAGTTGTAATAAAGGTAAACATAAATTCTAACATGCTCTTCTCTTCTTATAAATGGGATGATGTAGAAAAGCAAAGCTTCAATGTATAGGGATTGGAACCATCTGTAAAAATTAAAAAACAAAGTTAATAGTTCCCTTAAACTTTCATGATTACCTTGAGTTAGCGGAATAAATTATTGGGTTGGCCAAAAAGTTCATTCAGGTTTTTCCGTAACATCTTACAGAAAAACCCGAATGAACTTTTTAACCGACCCAATATTTCACCTTTTTATAGTACTGGAAGAAGGAAAATTTTTATGTAAGGTAAGGGCAAGATTTCTTTCGTTCATACCTACTAGCAGGTAAGCTCCATGAAGGCCGGAACTTTGTCCATTTTTACATTCCTATTGTTCTAAACATTATTTGACACATAGGAGGCTCCCACAATCTTTTTTTAGTGAATTAGACATTACAGATAAATAGTATCAGGATTAGGCTTATCTAAGTCCATCAGCAAAACTACTTTGCAGAAAATATTACCAATGGTAATTACTCTATAAAAGTTAATTCAAATATAGCTTGGGAAATGGGTTAAGGCTGAAATGTATAAGAAGATATCAATGAGCTGAAAAAGTTCCAGGAGAGCAAGTACTAAATCTCTGATCATCAACGGGGCATATGAATTTTAAAATTGCTAAAAAAAGAAAAAGGTATAATCCACAAAAATACTTCCATTTTATACATTCCTCTTTAACTTTTCAGAACAGGCAGAAATAATTCTGGTATCTTAATGTACCAGAATTTTAGTATTAAAAGTTATCGCTCCTGGGCTTCCCTGGTGGCACAGTGGTTGAGAGTCCACCTGCCGATGCAGGGGACACGGGTTCGTGCCCTGGTCCGGGAAGATCCCACATGCCGCGGAGCGGCTGGGCCCGTGAGCCATGGCCGCTGAGCCTGCGCGTCCGGAGCCTGTGCTCCGCAACGGGAGAGGCCACAACAGTGAGAGGCCCGCGTACCGCAAAAAAAAAAAAAAAAAGGTTATCGCTCCTTAAGGAAAAAATTCCTATAAAAGAAAAAGCATATACATCAACAAATATTTGCAAGACACCACAGAGGATAAAAAAGAAATAATTGTACCTGTCTCCAAGGAGTTTGCAAGTCATACACTGTTTTGAATATATCTCAAATATACATATAAAGTCTTTTAAAATTTTCCATCAAAAATTAAGCGTGACTCACTATTTAAAATTTACTTTTGTGACTAAAGGTAAAATGAAAAGAGGTATTCCTACTTGTTTTTTAACTTTTTAGTAAGAAAATTTTCAAACATAAAAAAAATATATGGATCAGTATAATAAACATCCACATAGCTTCAATAATTGTCAACATTTGGCAGTCTTACTTCATCTACCTACTCTCCGCACACTCTTGAGGGGCTGGAATATTTTTTAACTTTTTTTTTTTTTTGCTGTACGCGGGCCTCTCACTGTTGTGGCCTCTCCCGTTGCGGAGCACAGGCTCCGGACGTGCAGGCTCAGCGGCCATGGCTCACGGGCCCAGCCACTCCGCGGCATGTGGGATCTTCCCGGACCGGGGCACGAACCCGTGTCACCTGCATCGGCAGGTGGACTCCCAACCACTGCGCCACCAGGGAAGCCCGGGGCTAGAATATTTTAAAGCAAATCCTAGATATGTTATTCCACCCATAAATCCTTCAGTGTGTATTCATTTTTTTCCCCTTCCACAATCATTCATCATCACACCTAATAAAATTAATACTATTTTTTCTCCTATCATTTAGAAAAATAAAGTTTCAACACTCTTCAGATCCAAGATCGAAGTAAATTACACAGCACAAACTTCAAAAGTTAAATACTTGAGTGTTCTTTGCACTGTAAAAAAGAGGCCATTTACCATTATAGAGAGAATAAACAAAGAGAGTGACAGTTTCATTTGATACAAATTAAAATAATGTGGAATACAATTTTTCATCTATCATATTGCTAAAATTCAAAGTCTGACAACACTCGGTGTTGGTAAGAGTGTTGGGCAGTTGGCATTTTCATATACCACAGGTGGTAAAGTTGTGTGTAACCTTTGTAAAGGGCAATCTAGCAACATTTACCAAAATATAAACCTTTTTGCTCTCCACTATGAGGAAACTGCCCTACAAACACAAAACATGCAACTATAAGGATGTTTACTGCACTAATAGAAAAACACAATTGGGAACAACCAGTGTTCATCAGTGGGGAAGTGGATAAATTGAATAAACTGTGGTACATCTCTACTAAAAATAGCTACTCTGTGGGGGAAAAAAAAAACAGGGTAGCATTGCACCTGCTGATAGAGAAAACAGCTCCAAGATATATTAAGTGAAAACAGCAAGGCACACAATAGTATGTATAGAAGAACCATTTTGTGTAAGTTTTTAAAATGTAGATATATACATTGGGGAGGAGGAATAAAAGGAAAAAGAAAGGTTAGAGGTTATAGAAAGCTTTAACTTTCATTTGTACCAATATTTACTGTTTGAGTTTTTTAACCATATATATTTATCGCTTTCTTCTAAAAAGATCAACAGGAATTATGGAAGTCAGCCTCCAAGATGGCCCCAATGTTCCCTGCCTCCTACACCAGATCATGGTTGGTCAGTGGGACCACAAGATTACAGCATAAGTGATGGTATGTTACTTCCGGTATTAGGTTACGAAAGACACTGTGGCTTTTGTTTTTTTGGCCTTTTGCTCTCATCTTTCTTGAATCACTCATTCGGAAAGAAAAGAGCTACCATGAAATGGCCAGTGTGGCTTACTGTCCCTACAAAGAACCACATGAGTGAGCGTGGAAGTGGATCTTCCAGCCGCCAGTCATAAGACTTGAAATGACTGCAGATTATAGCTGACGGCAGGCAGCCTCATGAGAGGCTGAACTACCAGCCAGAACTACCCAGCGAAACTGTACACAGATTACTGATCCTCAGAAACAGTAAGATAATAAATGTTTTGCTGTTTTAAGCTGCTAAATACTGCAATAATTTGTTACACAGCAAGAGGTAACTAATATAAGAATTATGAGGGTTGTGGGATTTATATGCCTTTTTAAAATTCAAACTTCTCTGTATTAAAAAACAACCAATAAATATTACTTTTAAACTATCAACAATGTTTCTGATGGTAACTCCCACTGAATAATTATGACACGATTTTACTTACTTGGAACTCTTATCTGGTAGTGATTTAGTGCTGTGAGGGCTTCTACTGCATCAGTTTTGCATTCCCATTCTAACAGCCCAGAAAGTGTTTTGGCAGAAGCTAAAACAAAACAAAGAAACACAAATTCAATTGTTATTTGCTTATCATCAAATTAACCAGGAAACTTAAAAAGAGAAAATGTGCACTTACGTTTTGCATCAAACACTTTATATTTGATGAATGTAAGAACTTCATGGTCATTACATAACTGTCAAAGAAATGTAAAACTCCATTAAAAATACAGCCAAAATAAAGATTCCTACCCTTTTCTCCCCCTAGAAAATAAACTTTATGGTAGCATTTTAGTTTTGAGTATGGCATGAATGAATTAAATCAAATGTTTTTAGATTAACAAGGTGCATGAGAAAATCAATTAAAATAGTGACATCCTATAAGCTACGTATATAATTTTAGTGTTGTACAATAAAAACAAGATTTGTAACTGAAATATATATTCTCAAAGCTGACCAGGGTTTATCGAGTACCTAAGATAGGGAGTAGTGTTCCAGAAAAATCAATTCTTTTCTGAAGCATTTCCTATAGTTAGGGAAAAACGCAGGGATATATAAAATTTTGTTATGGGTGAGATCTAAGGACATGGTAAAAGAACTTTCTGAATGCAGGACTAAGGGTACCTCATTCTAATTCCAACTCTCAAAACAACTGAGCCACAAAACAACAAAGAGACCAGTGAAGGATGGAGGCCAGAAAAGTATAATTGTCAAAGGATGTACTATATTAAGTACCAAATAAGTAACAGAATACCAATAGTATCAAAAGCAGAAGATGAACAGAGCAAGACTTTAAAATGAGGCTAAAACATGATATATTTTAAAATAGGAAATAGGAACATTCTACACAATTTGTATTCCAGTGCCTACCTTTGTGAAGGTCTCTTCTGTGACACACAATGGAACATTATAATAATGCAGTACACACGAGGGTGGCTGGATTATATTCTTAGATGCTTGGCCAGCACTTGTAAAGCGATTATTTTTGCTCATTGCAAAATCCTTGTAGCTACTTGTACCATCCTCCAGCTCAAATATTTGACTTGGAACAACTGAATGTTGTTTAGACACACTAAAGATCAGAAAGGTAAGAGGTACAGAACATACCTTTGTTAGATAAAAAGCAGCAAGTAAGCAGTCTCAAAATGTTAACATAAAGGCCTGTATCAATCTTAACAAAAAAGGCATATGTAGCAATTTACAGTTTCAATATTTACCAATATTTAAATTTAGTTTGAGTTATAATCACTCTTACAGTTTAGACATCACTTAGAAAGAAAAATGTATTGAATATATTTTCATATTAGAAAACTTTAATTAAAAAAACGTGCTCATTTTAACATGCTATTTTATGACCATAAAACTAAAACTAGGTATAATATGGAAAATCTAAATTATACGACCCTAAGTGTCTAAAATGACATCACTATAGCTGCTAGTTTCAGATATTCTGAAATGGAAATTAATGTCTCTAATAAAAAGGATAAGTATTTTTTAAATTTACCACTTAAGATAAATAATTACCAAACGTTAAGTCTTTTCCCAAATAATTTGACATTGTTAAGATGTGTGACAGCTCTTTCTACAGCATACTCATCACCCATTTCTACCAGTGCTGTACCAGGAATGGTCTTCATAAATTTTACCTGTAAATACAAAATCCCAAAAAGGTGAACATTTAATTCCCTTTTACAGTAACAGAATTTCTAAAAGGTACTATAGGTGGTTGATATCAAATAAAGAAGATCACCTGGAATCTTAACTTTATTCTGCTCTGCTATTAGACATTCTTACCGAAATTCAATAAAGTTTAAAAGCAAGACTACAATTCTATTGTACAGCACACTAAAGAAGAGCATAGGCTTGCCTTGACTCTGCTATTTATTAATTGTGTGATTTGGGGCAATTTACTTCACTTCTCTGAGCCACAGACTTCCTTTTAAAATGGAGATAATAATAACATTTGGCAGGACTCATCAATATTTATTCATTCAGTAAGTATTTATTAAGTGCCTAACATGTTCTAATAAACATACTGTGCTAGGTACTGGGGATTTAATGGCAAACAGACATAGTCTTCTTAAAGTTTATATTCCAGTAGGTAGGTCAGAAATTTTAAAGTAAATAGTAATTACCAACTATTCAGAGTGCCATTTATTGCTTTAAGCAATAAACAAGATACTATATAAGAAGTAACACAAGATGGCCTTGAGACAGCACTGCCAGTAAGAAGGCTTAGGCAAGGAAGGGGCAGTTTAAAAAATAGGCAATACTTCACAAGTTTTCATGACATCTTTGACAGAGCCATACTTATCCTCTTATATTATTCCAATTTTACTATATAATGCTGTAAGGGTTAGATGGAATAAAGTATGACTATCGTTCAGCATAGTGCCTACACCTTGGAAAGTCCCTAAACAGCTATTAAGTACCACTAACATTAATAACACATTGAACAGGACTTCCCTGGTGGCGCAGTGGTTAAGAATCCACCTGCCAATGCAGGGGACACGGGCTCGAGCCCTGGTCTAGGAAGATCCCACATGCCGCAGAGCAACTAAGCCCGTGTGCCACAACTACTGAGCCTGCGTTCTAGAGCCTGTGAGCCACAACTACTGAGCCCGTGTGCCACAACTACTGAAGCCCACACGCCTAGAGCCCGTGCTCTGCAACAAGAGAAGCCACCGCAATGAGAAGCCCACACACCACAGGAAGAGTAGATCCCGCTCACTGCAACTAGAGAAAGCCTGTGCGCAGCAATGAAGACCCAACGCAGCCAAAAATAAATAAAGACCTCTTTGAAAAAAATAATGAATAAAAAAATAAACAAAACATCACAGATCTGGGGAAACCACAGAGTTATCTGGTGAAAATAAAGTTACAATTTTAAAGATCTTCAAAATGTGTGAAATTTAAATGTTTTGCTACGTTTTGAGTATAAGCCTCCAGACAAAGTTTTGGACACATTCTATCAAAGTGGATCAACTTCAAATACTGACTGAGGTTAAAGTATGTTGTTCCTCAGAAGATACTAGAACTCTAATATTTGGGAGGCAAATATATGAATCAAAACTCTCCTAAAATTCATAGCTATGGTCAAACTCTGAGACATGTTTATATATACCTAGCTCCAAGAAAGTAACTGCTTTTTCAAAATTCCACAGTTCAACATGTTAAATGTTAGAATATCTTTGAAATGATTAAAAAATATATAGGCTTTATGCCTATAATATGCTAGTAACTGATTAAACTACTTGCTGTTTTGGACTTATATTAGTAATTTAAAAAATATTTTTAGTACCAACATCCTATTCTGATCACTTACCTACAAAAAATAATTTCTAGAATTCCTACCTAATGAATTTTTAGCTTATGTGGATCACTACTGAAAGAACTTGTGTGTGAGAAGACACACATATTTGCAGGCTTTTCAGATTTTCCTACTACAGATCCTAGCAAAAGAAGCTCATATAAAATGAAACTTAAAATAAATAATAATTTTTTTAAATGAGAACTCACCTTTTCAATATTTCCATATAAGCAGAATAGGTTGAAGACTCTTGAACAATTCATTTTTAGTTGATGTAATCCACTAACCATTACAACTGAACCAGAGGGATTTCCTCCATGCATGTAAGAGGAAGATGCCTGCGGTAATGGATAGGCAACAAGCTCAGGTGTATCTCGAGAACCCATTCTGTAACGACTTGGTAAAGGTAATAATGGACCATGGGATCCTATTAAACAAAACAAAACAAAACAAAACACAACTTTAGCAGACACACTTCACCGCACACAAAAACAAACTCTTAATATTAGCTAGGTTGATGTATATCCAAGGAAAACTCAAACGTATGAATATTCAAATATAACCTGTGGGAATTAACAAAAATCTGTATTTACTGCACCAGATCCAATAAACGCTGACCTGCACACACCTGCATATACCAGGCTTTAAGTCCTTATTTTTAAAAAACAGTAGTTTAACAAAAAAGTATACAAGATCAGGCTACAGATAGAGGAGGAATCAGTGTAAAACTTTGGGCCACTATATATAAATTATACTTCAAAATTAAAAAAAAAACTTCTGCCAACATCTTTTGGAGGATAATATAATAAAATCTACAGTGAAATCTAGTAAACTATATATAGATATAACAAAAAGAACATCTTTAGTTCCACTGAAAAGCTGTCCCCTTGAATATATTTTACTATTAATGTAATTGCAGGTTAGTATTTTATTCCCCTGATTATAATTTAGGAAACTAAAACCCTAGATTTAGTTAATAGCCCACACACACACACACATACTCAGAGGTGTCATTATTCAGCAACTTCTGTTATTTGAAACAACATCAAGAATCCAGAAGAAAAAAATGCCTGAGTATCTGAAACTGCTGTCACAGAAACACAAACAAATCCAGCTCTTATACTAAGAATCTTTACTAAGAATCAACTTGCTAACTCTAGAGTAGTTCAAAACAACTTTAATTTATCCTGTTTTCCCATCCATAATAGATTAGAAGTAAGAGGAAAAACAAAGCTAGGGTGAATGGAAGAGACGGGAATGAGGGAGTCTGGAGAAACTGTGATACTAAAAGTCTGCACAGGGCACATTTACAGTAGCAAGAAGAGAGGCGTAAGAACTCAGAAGAAGCAACTAAGATGGAGATACGTAACCCCAAAATATAAACCAACATCTTAGGCACTCCTGAGTCAGTGATTAGAGAAGCATGCTCTGGGGTGCATGCAACGATTCTCCTGGTGTGCAAGAAACCAACCCAAAAACCCAAGTTCTTTCCTCATTTCTCAAGAATAATATGTAATGTTACTGGCTTTCATTTTTATGTTAGACTAAGGGACACTTGTCATCTACTAGGCGAGTCACTAAGAACTACTATATTTTGGTATCATAGCACATTATTACAGCTTATGTGGACTCCAATTCAGTATTCTAAATATAGCTGCCATTCATAACAACACAGCAACACTACCACCGAGCACACGCAAATATAGTGTAAATTCCTGCAATTTTATGGAGGCATACTTTATCAATACATCATCATCAGTGTTGCCTTAAATTGGTCATGGTTTTCAACTGTTCTTATTGCTGGTAATCTAGTTTATCAAGACAATCAATATAGCACATGATGAGTTACTTGTAATTATGTATTTTGGCCTCTAATTTAGACTATTATACATATACTGGGGTCAAATATCAATCATTCTTACCCTTATTGCAAAAATACTCATGCATATTATACTCCACCCAGCCCTACCCCTACTACTACCATTTGTTAGTACAGTAATGACACTACACTATTATCAGTAAATTTTTTCACAGTAAGTTGAAAAATGTACAGTAGATGGGCAGTGGAAACTTACACTCTGCTTAAGTTGACCAAGGTCCAAAAACTCTTGTAATCTACTGCCATAGGTAACAATTAAATTCAGTGCAAAAGAATACCTGATGTTTGTAATTATGACATTGGGCCACAAGTATTAAATTATGTTACTTACACTATTTAAATTGTTACCTATATTAAGAAGATAAGAAAAAAAAAGTCTCTTAAAAGCTTCCTATACTAAATAGTTCACGCAAAATGTTTTGCTGCTTCAGGTTTTAAAAAATTCACTTATATGGAATAAATGCTACATAAACAGCATCTTGAACATTTTGAAGGCCTTTCCCATCTTTGATACTTAAAATATCTTTGGTCCAGGAACCATATCCAAAGATGCTAACAATTAATATAGAAATTTTTCTTGTGCTCAGAGCAAATAAATTTGTACATTATTTTTTGCCACTTTTCAAATATGAGGGCTTCTATCAGTTCATCTCACATGGCTGGGCTTCCCAAATTAAAAGACCTAAAGAATTCTGAAAGCACAAATTTATACTGCTATAATAAACTATGTGAATAAATTTAATCTATTAAATAAACCTTTTCTATTCCTTCTTTCTCACATACCATTTTAAAGGAAAAGCTACCTATGATATGACACTAAAATGCAAATAAACCTGTTTTGTTGAACTGCTGATCTGAAGGGATACAGCTGTGATTTGAAGCATTTGTAAAAAGGCTAATATCACAAGCACCCACTGTCATCTTTGCTTTTTCCCCAATTTCCTCATCTTACTTCTCTCCTCAATCAATCTTTATTTGTCACTATCTCCTATATCCTGTTCTGCTTACTTCCCTAGGAAAGTAGAACAGATTTTTCCTTAGTTAAATGTTTCAATGGACATAGCTCAGAATGGACGCCCCTACACAACCCCACCATAACCATTCCTCCTCAGCAGGACTCTCCAGAACCTGAATGATCCCTATTTAACAAACGTCATTCCAAAGAATTTTGCACCTCTCCTTAAGTAAGCTTACATTTTAATATTTATACACACACGCACATGTGCACGCACGTGAACACACACACACACACACACACACACACACTCTAAATAAATAAGGGCATGAAACTGACACAGAACTTCACAATAGGCTTTTAGAAAATATAAAGTTCTTCTAGGGCATATAACATATTCTTGTTTATGCAATTTTTCTTGTATTTTATTAAGTGAAGACAAAACTGAAAAGCCATACTGAGAAAACAGTCTGTGTCAACATTACTACAGTAGAGTTTTGTCCTTCATTTATATGCTCACAGATTTTTCTAACCCCCTTTAGCAGAACATTTAACCAATTTTTGGCCTTAAGCTAACTGCCATGACACATTTACATACTCTACAACTATACTACAAACTTTGATTAGCCATTCTTTTGAAATCCTCCATTATACAATGCACAGTAGATTCCTAATAAGTGTTTCTTCATTGCAGGATCAGAAAACTACTTGTATGACCATATTTAATATTTACTCTGTTAAAGAAACAACTAAGAAAAATGATCAAGGAACACACGAAAACGACTGCAGTAAGATTTTCCTTCTATACCACACTTACTGTTTTGACATAACATAGAGATTGTTTCATAATCTCTTCTGCAATATAGACTACCACAGAAACTTGAACAAATACACATACAC
Source organism: Delphinapterus leucas (assembly GCF_059928025.1). NCBI lineage: Eukaryota > Metazoa > Chordata > Mammalia > Artiodactyla > Monodontidae > Delphinapterus > Delphinapterus leucas. Next base: position 63,661,074 of record NC_143141.1, on the reverse strand, counting down.
ACAAAAACACACACACACAGGGTTAATAAATTCCTGGAGTTCAAATAAAGACACTAGGGAATAAGCTAAAACTCACAGGTAAGAATGGTCATCAAACATGTACACAATTTGAAAATATTTCAGACAACAGGAAACACTGGTGGCTTTTCGATAATAACTCCCAAGAGTACAACATAGCAATTTCTATTTTCTACCACTTCTAACAGTACCTCTAATTGTACTTCAACTTTAAACCACAGAATAGGTGGGTCAATAACTACAGCTAAAAACTAAAAAAATATTTAAAAACACAGAACTTATAACCAGTTTAAACTTTTATCAATAACAATTCTCAACATCTACTTAACAAAGACAACAGTCTGATACCTAACTTCTTCCTGGGGAAGATTATTCTTCTAGCTTTCATAATCTTAACTTATCAGCATAGCAAACATTAAAACTGAGAAGTTTTTAAAAAAGAATTAAATACAAATTTAACCAAAGCTGAAGTACCAACTGTAGAACTAAAAGAATTAAGGATCTAACCAAAAACATGTTTCCTTTCAACAAATACCTCATTCTCTCTGCCTTTTATTACTCTAAATTCCTCTTTACTCATAACTGCTAGAATGGAAGAAAATACACTTACTGAGCTGTACTTCTTTCTGGTCCTCTGACAGACTAGAGCCCCTTACTAATCAAAGCCCAAACAAAACAAAACAAAATATAATGGTAAAAAAGCTTTCAATCCCAAACAATAGCTCTCATTTATATCAAAGATTATGTGATATAACAATAGCCTAAGAAAACAAAGGATTTGGGACAACTCCTTTGGAGTACATTTATAAGGGACTGATCCCATAAACCAAGTCAGGTGGGCAGGAAAAATAGAGACAAGAATTGTGCCATTCTTCATCAGAAATGCAAAAATTCTAATAGTTTGTCTATACTACCTTCCTTCTGCCTTGACAAACTTACCATAGCCATCATGTCTAAACGAAGAAGGGTGTTCTCCCAAAATGGCTTGTCTCTGGCGACCCTTTCCTCTATCTGACACAAAAGTAGAAACATGGTTTTAACAATTTTGACCCAAGTACTGAACAGAGTTCTCACATGGGAAACACCCATTCAAAACATCCATTACAATTCATAAGAGAAATGTGATTCCTGGTTAACGTTAAACATCCATTCATATCCAATTTAAATACAAACACCAAAAGTTTAAGAAAATAATTCTATCTAACAAATTCCACTTAACTTGAGAATATCTTTTTGGCAAATGCCAAATACAATCACACTTTCAAATTAAAGGAAAGAATGGATACTTTTCAGAAGGTGATGTATACAATGCTAGAGTTTGACACTGTACAGAAGTTTTTACCAATACATGTCTTTAAAACAAGCTTTAAGTGCAGTACTTTTGAAAGACAGTACCTGATGCATACTATTAGCTTCAACAGCAACACATTTTCAAAGTGGGCTTCTTTCAAGAAGTTCAGCATAAGCCAACAACAACCTGTATTACATGGTTTCACAATCAGTAAACACAGAGTATTTTGTATGTATATACACATATTTACAAACACCTACTGACTGGAGAGCTGGAAATTTTCACATCACTGGTCCATATTGTGTCATGGACTGGCCATTGTCTATAGACCTTAACACCAGGCAGAACTAGAAGCACTCCCCGAAGTTTAAATATGTCAAGTTAAAGCTAACCAAGGGGGCTACATTATTGGACGAGAGTACTACAATACTCCTAAAGGATAATTTTTATGCTAACTACATTTTTAGGGAAGGCATGCCAATTTTCCCAAATCTGAGACATCAATAAAAAAATTACTTCTAAGTTTCTAAAATAGCACATCCTATGTTAGTAAATTTTAAAAATCATTGTATAATACTTTGGGAAAGTTTGCTGATCAAATTATGGTGTTCAGTAAGATTTTTTTTTAATGTATCTGAAGAGTCTGATCATTCTCATCTTTGAAAATTCAAAGAGAAAGGCTTTCTACATATCCTTAGTCACCTAAACAAATGAGGTTTATGGGAGATGAGAAATACTTTAATTTTCACTTCAGTCTACAGAAGTATTGTTTTAATTACCTATTCCAAGTTATCATAGCACTGAAAGGGACCTAGGAGGTCATCTAGTTCAACTTTTATTCAGTGTTAAATTCTCTTTACATCATCCCTGAGACCATCAATTGGGACCATCTAGCCTCTGCTTACCCAACACTGGTAACAAGGTACTCACTACTTTCCCTTACATTTTCAGTTAGTTCTAAATCATGAGAAAATTAATTTCTATATTGTACAGAAATTTGTCCTCTCTATATATTCTACTCCATTTAGGGCTTCACAGCCTTACTCATTACTTAGTCTTTCTCCAAGAACTCTTTCAGATGCTTAGAAGTTATTATAATCCTCCATTTCCCCAAAGTCATTTCTTCTCCAGTATAAACATTCACAGTTCCTTCTTTCCATTACACGGCTTCCAGCATCATCATTTAAGTCTCACTCCTCTTCAATCAATCCAGTCTGCTGTTCCATTCTGCTAACATTCCTCTGCTTAAGCATGCCACCAAATGGTAAATATAAGTCCTTATCTGATCTAAGAATCTTAAACCAAAACCACCATAAAGTCTTCATGGCTTAGTTTTACTGATATAGTTAACTGTGTGCTATAAAGGAAAGAGCACTGAATCAGGAATCATAAATTTTCAACTTAACCAGTAATTTGCTATATAATCATAGAAACAATCTTCATTCATAAAGTGAAGAAGTTAGAGTAGATGATCTCCAAGGTATCTTTCAGCCAAACATTGTCATTGCTTCTCTTGAATAATTTCTCTTCATAATATATTTCCCATAGTAATTTCTCTTCAATAACTCTCTTTATTGGAAGCATTTACTACCTAATATAAGGTCCCATAAAGAAGGGTGAGGAAGAGTCAAACACTGAATATATCGGTCTATAAATAGTGGGTTGTAACCTTTCATGGATTCAGTCTGAAATCCGTTGGAAGCTGTGGACCTTTTCTCCCCCAAAAGATGCACACATACACAAGTGTTGCTTAACATTTCTGGAGGGATTCTCTGGAGTCTAGGCTACGAATTCTTTGCACTAAAACGTAATTTGAGCTGAAAAGAACTTTTTGAAATGAGGTTATATTTATAAAATCACTCTTTTTTGGTAGAAAAAGTTACAATTCAGTATCAACGTGAGTGGAAGCTAAAGTCACTACAAAAAAACAAACTGCCATATGATATTTGCTATACAGACAAGTATCTACCTGTAAGGAATTAGAAAACAAGAATTCTTTTCCCTTGAAAGCATAAATAACTAAAACTCTGTTTTACCTCCTTTAATTATATTTCCCTATTTAAATATCTACCTTACACATTTCTAAACTTTCTGACTGTAATTCCTTGTATAAAAATCTAAGCTGGCTTTTGTAAAATTCAGACCTTTTAAAAGAATAAACACTATTGGGTTTCCCTGGTGGCACAGTGGTTGAGAGTCCGCCTGCCGAGGCAGGGGGCGCGGGTTCGTGCCCCGGTCCGGGAGGATCCCACATGCCACGGAGCGGCTGGGTCCGTGAGCCATGGCCACTGAGACTGCGCGTCCGGAGCCTGTGCTCCGCAACGGGAGAGGCCACAAAAGCGAGAGGCCCGCATACCGCAAAAAAAAAAAAAAAAAAAAAAAGAATAAACACTATTAAAATAAGAAGCATATCTATAAATGCTTTAAGAGACATTAAGAGAAATGTAATCAAAACTATTTCAAATGAGTTAAAAAAAACCCTGAATATTCAGTAACTGTAACTTAACAGAAGTGAGAGATTTCTCATCAACCACTTGTTCTGTTGTTTGAGTACTAAGGCTTTTGTTTTTCAATACTGTATTCAACTGGACCAAGCCTCTGCCAAGCAGATTTCTGTGATAGTGAAAAATGTGGGGTCCAGCCAAAGCTGCATTACCAAACAAACCTGTCTGCAACCCCATGCATAAGGCAAGATGATTTCCTGAGAACTAAGAATTAAAGGGGCCAATCATCCAAAAGTCCTAAATATTCAAACATGCAAAGGATCACTGCACTGTCTCATTTTTTTCTTTTGGCAAGAGTACATGCACTATGGAGTCCCTACTGCCCAAGATATTTTGGATGCCATAAAAATTTTTCCTACTTTACTGACTTCTACAGACATACTCATCTTGGTGAGTTTTTCCAACACATGGTTCAGACACTGATATTGTAGTTGAGATGTAGCCAATACTGCAGCCCCCTTGTTTTTACAAGATCCACATTTTGATTTGTATATTCCAGAATTGCCATACAGTTAGTTGAACAATTTTATCAGTCAAATCTATGCTCATGAAATCTAGCATTTATAAGTTATAGGTGAAAATGCATCTCAAATGAAATGCTATTTTCAGATTTATCAAGTTTAAATATATTCTACCTTGAACACACATGGTACTTTCACCTACATTTGAAATGTCAAAATTTCTAGTTACACAAATTAACATGAGTGATAACCTTAAATTGTTACAAAAAGTGACAACTTATAAACAGCCACTTTACAAAAATCAAACCACACAGAAAATCGTCTTTTACATATAATGCATCTTTTCATTATGTTATTCTATTCAATGTCCACAATTGAGGGGAAAAAAAAAGTAAACTTAAAGTGCAGCAAGTATGCACCGTTCTAATCCTTTTATCTTTAATATCTGTGTGGATTGGTTGAGCATTATAATTCCCAAGACCTGTAGATAAATTGGCCCTGGTTATTTGTCAATTAACAATTTGAATCTAAGCTGCTAACAGTTACAGCAACGGGCATTAAGATTTACAACATTGTATATAAAATCTAGTATCCGTCAGTGAAAAGTTTTAAATTCTACAACTGAAACCTTAAGGGAAGTCAAACCAATATATACATACAACTTGAATAAGTGGGCACAGTCTATCATGGTATTCATCCCATGCAAGTCTGAAGTACTGTTAAGTGTCCTCCTTTAAAAACTTGGGGTGATGGTGCATGCAGTATGCAGTCAAGGTGAATTGCAAGTCTGAGTTTTTCAGAGGGCTTTTTGCTGATGCCGATGTTGTGCGTGATGAAGTGTAGAGTCAGCCTGCTGGAGTCCTCTATCCTTCTTAATGCCTCGTCCAGCTTGGGGGAAAAGTCCTTTCCATAGAGAAGCAGTGTGCAAGTTTGCAGTTTGTAAGTAATATTCTGAATCAGTTTCCTCTCCTCCAAAGAGAGAGAGCTGCTTGGAGAAATGCAAGTCCTTGAACTGCGGGCGTGCCTGTATGTGTGGGCTCCTTGTTGAACTAAATATAAATAACTCAGTACATACCAGTAAGGGGCACTAATGTTCAAGGTTCTTTTCCAGCATTACAAGGTCTTTTGCAACAAAAGCTTCACCAACAAGGTTTTCATCATTTGAATGAACTAGCTCATCTCAGGAAAAAGGACTCTAACTGCATGTAAAAATTTGACAGCAGATGTAAGTACATCTAAAATGCATAAAATACTTACCTCGTCTTCCCAAATATGGTTTAGTGTAGTCCCAACTGTCATTGTCATTCCTAATAACATTTAGACGAGTTGGCTGTTAAGATTAAAAAGAAAGTAAGTTCAAATTGTATATCCAAAGCATATATATTTCTTTGGTGAAGTGTTGAAAAAAAATATTTACCCTTGCATATTCAATTTTTAGTGTGCAACATCCAGCATATATATCTGCTCCATTGAGTGCTGCTTTAGCTTTCTGGGCACAAAGGACTGATTCAAACATAAGCTCTATTAAGGAAATTTGGTTTAAGGTGTCCAAAATTTACCATTATTCACTCCATAAGAAATGGACTGAAAAAAATGAGAAATAACTTTCTCACTTCTGAAAATGCTTTACCAAATAAAATTTCTATGAATTTTAGTAGGAGAATTTATTTTTAAGATCAAGGGTACCAAAGAAAATGTAATACAACCAAAACTACTTACAATACATTAATCCTTCTAGGTCATCAGAAGTACTTTATAACCTGTGGTTTGGGGGTGTGTGGGAGGGAGCATGGAGCATGGTCCCATTCCCTAGCAAAGGCCAGCTTTCTATCTTGAAACAGGAAATATTTTACTCTTTAAGTAGGAAGAACAGGGCGGTCCAGTGGTTAGGACTCCACACGTTCACTGCCAAGGGCGCGGGGTTCAATCCCTGGTCAGGAAACTAAGATCCTGCAAGCTGTGCAAGCTGCATGGAATGGCCAAAAATAAATAAATAAATAAAGTAGGAGGAACATTACAAAGAATCAATATAATACAAAAGAAATACTTGATTTTTATATATTTCTGAGAAGGCTGAGTTTATAATCTTTATCTTTCATTTTACTAGTTTTTAAAAATTACTTAAGTTTCTAATTGTTAAAAAAAAATCAAACCACAAAAGTAGTAGGAAAAAAAAAAAGCAAAAACAACTTGCCAGAGTAAGCACCATAAAGGGTTTGCTATAGGGCTTCCCTGGTGGCGCAGTGGTTAAGAACCCGCCTGTCCGTGCAGGGGACACGGGTTCCAGCCCTGGTCCGGGAAGGTCCCACATTGCCGCGGAGCAACTAAGCCCGTGCACCACAACTACTAAGCCTGAACTCTAGAGCCTGTGCTCCACAACAAAAGAAGCCACCGCAATGAGAAGCCTGCACACCACAACGAAGAGTAGCCCCCCACTCGCCACAACTAGAGAAAGCCCATGTGCAGTAACGAAAACCCAATGCAGCCAAAAATAAATAAATAAATAAATGAAATTTAAAAAAAATTTTAAAAAAAGCATTTGTTGTATATCCCAACCTTTTTCTATGCATCACATAAGTTACATCTTTTTAAAATTATTATTTTTTAATGGGATTGTACTATATGTACTATTTTGCAACTTGCTCTTTTTACTCAATGTATAACAAATTTAACATAGGGAAGCAGGTCTTACATAAACCATGACCATTTAAAAGATTCAATGAAGAAAGGCAAGAAATGGTCTATTAACTCCAACGTTTTGATACTTCCAAGCTGCCTATTTTAAAGAGAGATTCAGAAAAGTCCATTTGGGAAAAATTTCAAAAAGGTACAAGTGAACATATTATCAAACAGTGTTATTTTTTCCTCATTAAAAACGCAAAGCACGCTGTAAGATGAAACAATGGACTATTTTATGGTAGCAAGTTATTTTATCAAAAATAGTAAAATTCTCTGTGGGTACTGCAGTTTCATTCTTTAAATCGAAGACAAATAGATATAGGGGATGGTGGGGAGAATAAACATCACTTGTCTAGAAATGATTAAACAGGAAAAATTAAGATCTATATTACACAGTATTCATACACTTCAATAAAAAATTTACAAATAAAGGATATTCAACCATTGCTTGTATCCCATTTCTCTTGAATATAACAATACGTTGCACTTTTCCAACAGGATTGCATACAGTATATAAAACATCCTATGAAGTAAAGAAAACAAGACTTCATCACATTTTATACTTAGAAAAATAATAAAGCTATACTCTTTTGTTTTACTAAAAAAAACTGTCAAGATGTCATTTCTGTTAAGTACTAATTAAACTTTTAAAAACTGCAACACTTTAATAAATCTAAAGTTATTTCTTCACCTACACAATATACCCACATTAGAGAACTTCCAATGAAACATCTGAAAAGCATTATTGCTTATTTTTAATCTCCTAAATGAATCCTCAATTTTTATTTTCTTAACAGGTACCTAAAAGAATCTCTGACAATACACAATTAATAAACTAAAGCTGTAATCACTTTGTTTTTTTCCAAATGTGACTCTGAAATGTTTAATACTATAATCACTTAAATTATAATAATAAATATTTATTAAAGAGTAGTAGTAAAACAACTCAGTATTTATTTTCAAGGACAATGGCTATAGATAAAAGACCCAGGGAAGATCATTTATATTGAGTTAAATTTCACCAAACAAGATGCCTGAATCATCTAAGAGAGAACCCTAAATACCCACTTAGGAACAATTCTTCAACTTTCAAAATTCTGAGTACCTACAATTACACAGCCACACCATTAGGTACTAAGGATACAGTAAATAAATCGGAGTACTTGTACTAGTTATATTCTTTCTCCTAAAACACCAAGTATTGTAAATATATTAATATTGTTTATTAATAAGTCTATACATATTACAAAAGTAAATAGATACATAATGTCTAAATTTAAATAGTTTCTTATGCTTTAAGTTTATGTCAAAATATCATATACCCTAGAAATCATACTAAATGAAGCTCTTCTTATTGTGATATTTTATTCATTACAAAAATCCAGTGTCCTTATCACTAGTTTATTATTAAACAGCATGTGATTATCATGAAGTATAAAACTGAACTGGTTCAAGAACATGAATCCTTTTAAATTTTAATATCACTTTTCTAAAGAGTGAAGAGGGGAATTTTTAGGTAAATCAGAGAAGTTTTTAACAAGCTATCTCTAAACAGCTTATAATGATAAATGTATCTTACTGTACTATGGAATTCTGTCACTACCTAGTAGATGCTCTTAATACATGTGCTGGCATATTAGAGAGAGATTTCTTGGATCATTTCCACCAAGTCCGTCTAACGCTTTATTAACAGAAAGAGAGTTAACACTGATGTTAATAAAAAAATTTAATGTGCTTATTTAATTATGACAACCGTGCTTCTGACTTTTTATAGCTTTAGTGCTCACCATGTCTTTGTTCATTAAACTTGATAGTCAAAATTAAAATTAATTTTAATAATTCTTTTTTAAAAATCCACTATTTTGAAATATCTATATGGCAGTGAAGCAAACTACAGATTAGTCACTCAAGACAAATTCCAAAATCACTTTTAATTTAGTTTGTCTTACTAAAATACATACCACCGTAATTGGATAAAGAGGATTCTGAATTGACAGCAGAAGAACTTTGTTGCCTCCTGATGGATCATCAGTATTTCCTGGCCGAGTGATCCTTTTGCTTGTAGAATAGTTGAAAAAAGCCTGCTGACCAGCTATGTACACGGGTTCATCTGCAGCAAACGTCACACATTCTTTGGCACTATCTATGTTCTCAAATTCCACTAGAGCCTGCCGTTTAAAAGGCATCATCATCACATAGCTGAAAGGGAGATCGGGAAAGAATAATATAGCAAGTTCAATTAACATTATTTTTCTCAATCAAGTAAAAGCAGACTTTAATAAAAATGTCTCAAATCATACAGATTAGTAGTCTTCACTACCTGTATCCAATATTAGTCAACTCTTAAATTATCCAAATAAATTGTGGTATACCAGGTAGATGGCACATATTTGAAACCTCCTCCTCCGGTGACTGAAAGCTTTTAACTACCTCATGCCCTCCTCAAGCACAATTCTGTTACCAGTTGTTAATAATGCCATCCAGTTTATTCCTCAGGCTGCCACTTCCAAGCAGCATTAGAAAATACCTAGATACAGAAATCAGTAGAGAAACAAGAAGATCCTACTGTGTAGCACAGGGAACTATATTCAACATACTGTGAAAAACCATAATGGAAAATAATATATATGTATAGCTGAGCCACTTTGCTGAACAGCAGAAATTAACACAACACTGTAAAGCAACTATACCTCAATTAAAAAAATTAAAAAAAAGAAATCAATAGAGATAAAACTCAAGAGAAGGTTAGCAGATGGATCTCCTCGACAACAGAAACTACCATCTCTATTGAATTTTGCAAACAAGTAACCGCCACACTAAGAAATGACTACACTTCCATTTGTCTTACTAAAAACAGAGAACCAAAAGACAAAAAGAAGCAACTACAAACAGACCAAATTTCATAATATAATCTCCTCTAAAATTCTTAAATATTTTTAAATATTAAAGAATCCATAAAAAGATATTCACTAGAATATGGTAATCATGGATGCTATGGCCAAGACAATGAAGTATTTACTCTTCATTTTATACTCTTTGGGAAGGGGAATATATTTTAATACATGAAATGAAAAGTAAAGAAATGAAGGAAGGGAGGTTAGCGAGAAATCAGAACACATGGATCAGAACAGGGAAACATGTCCTTTATTCACAGGAACAAGGACCTTAAAAATATTTTAAAATACAATCAATGCGCTTTTTATAATAGCAGAAGGCCAGAGAAATAACATCAGGTCAGGTACTCAGTGACACCACTGCTTCTCAATCAGACATCCAGGACCAACCACTAAACTTCAAAACCTAGCAAGTGTTTCTTAGTAAGAAACAGACCACTTTGTAGCCTGGCAAATTATGTAATTTCTTATGAATTTCAGCTTCCTAATTTATACAACTGGGAGGATTATCATCAAGATTACAGTTCCTGCATACATATTGCTTGCCTTGCCTCAATCATCTTTACACCCTCAGAATCTAGAAACGGAGCCTGGCACATGACAGGCATTCAATCAATATTTGTTGGTCTATGAGGCTTATTAGTTCTCTCAACCCACATCATTCAAAATTAAAGAATAAAACACAGAAAACATAACGCCTGGGGTTAGTTTATAAATGCAAGATATAAAGTCCCAGAGAGAAACATTCGTTTTAGAAATGCAAACTCCTAGCTAAAGTTCTAAAGTCTTGCATACAAAAAAATAGAAAACCCTGGAATCAGGTCTACGCTAAAGAAATTAAGGAATAATATTCTCCTCTCACAAATATAAGTTGTTTTATAGCTAAACGATATCACCAAGTAAATATGTTAATAATGCCCTTTGGCTCTTTGGAAACACAGAAAAATTATAAAGGCCCAAAAATATTTAAATTCTTTATTGGCCTATTAAAATAGACTCACCTGTTTGTAGTAAAAAGTACTGTCATTAACTATAAGCACTAAGCTAGAAGCACAGAGCTAAAGGTTAAACAGGTTACCCAGGAAAAGTGGCATCATATGAAGATAGGGAAGGGAAAATTAGAATGTCACAAAGACAGTTTAGAATTCACTTAAAGTGTTTGGCACATTTTTTTGTTTTGTTTTTTCTTTTGTGTTACGCAGCCCTCTCTCTGTTGTGGCCTCTCCCGTTGCAGAGCACAGGCTCCGGACGCGCAGGCTCAGCGTCCATGGCTCACAGGCCCAGCCGCTCCGCGGCATGTGGGATCTTCCCAGACGGGGGCACGAACCCGTGTCCCCTAGCATCGGCAGGTGGACTCTCAACCACTGCGCCACCAGTGAAGTCCCTGGCACATAATTTTTTTTTTTTTTTTTTGGCGGTACTTGGGCCTCTCACTGTTGTGGCTTCTCCCGTTGCGGAGCACAGGCTCTGGACGCGCAGGCTCAGCGGCCATGGTTCACAGGCCCAGCCGCTCCGTGGCATGTGGGATCCTCCCAGACCGGGGCATGAATCTGCGTACCCTGCATCGGCAGGTGGACTCTCAACCACTGCGCCACCAGGGAAGCCCTGGCACATAATTTTTTTTTTTTTAAGAGGAAGCAGCCATTTATTTAGCTTTGCTCCCTCCCAGGGCACATAATTTAAAACAAAAAAAATTTTTTTAAAGCATTAGTATGAGAAAGACTGGAAGACCAAAGAAAGAAAAAATAAACAAAAAGTCTAAGGAACATGGTAGGTAGGGTGGGTGCTTTCAACTTATAGCTTAAAACATGTTTACTAATTTTTTTTTTTTCGCGGTACACGGGCCTTTCACTGCTGTGGCCTTCTCCCGTTGTGGAGCACAGGCTCCGGACGCACAGACCCAGCGGCCATGGCCCACGGGCCTAGCCGCTCCGCGGCATGTGGGATCCTTCCAGACTGGGGCACGAACCCGTGTACCCTGCATCGGCAGGCGGACTCTCAACCACTGTGCCACCAGGGAAGCCCTGGCATATAATTAAAAAAAAATTTTTTTTAAAGCATTAGTATGAGAAAGACTGGAAGACCAAAGAGAGAAAAAATAAAAAGTCCAAGGAACATGGTAGGTAGGGTGGGTGCTTTCAACTTAATAGCTTAAAACATGTTTACTAATTTTTAAATAAAAACAGGAGGAAGCAAGAAATTTACTACACAAATTAGGTCCCAAAAGTTTTGTTTTAAAATTTAAACTGGTATAGCTAATCACTACCTAGCATCCTCTCCTTTAATGAGAGGGGATAAGGGAGGAAAAGCGACTCAGTATATATTTCTAAATATTCTTTTGATTAAATAAAGACAAAAAAATAGCAATTTTATTATCCTGACACAACCATTCTCAAGATCTTGTTATAGTTTCTCCTGAACTTCTTTCCTATACATCTAGTTTTTAAGTATCAACTTACTATATATTGAACTTGGTGACTCACCTATTTAAGACGAGCAGTTTCTTTATAATCTTTATAATTCCCTCCCCCCCCACACCACTAAATAAATCAACAAATAAATAAAAAAATAGGGAAAGGTTCTATAAATGCAACATTTTGAAGCAAAACACCTACTCCTCATAGGAGGCTCTTCAAGGTTCTTTTAGCTTTAGTAGCAGCCACCTCTTATTCAAGATCATTCTACACAACTGAAACTTCTATTATACATATTTATGCCAATTAAGCTCATAATTATACACTAATTTGTTCCGATTATTTCATGACTTTTCTATCCACATAACTACCAATCTCGAGGACAGAACGATGTAATATGCAAATTAACTAAATAAAATTCATATATGGAACACATTACCATGGACTAAGTATCAAACAGTATAGAGTCTAAAACTGGGACTTCCCTGGTGGCATGGTGGATAAGACTCCAAGCTCCCAATGCAGGGGGCCCGGGTTCCATCCCTGGTCAGGGAACTAGATGCCACATGTGTCCTGCAACTAAGAGTCCACGAGCTGCAACTAAGGAGCCTGTCTGCCACAACTAAGACCCAGCACAAACAAGTAAGTAATTTTTTTTAAGTATATAAATAAAATAATAAAAACGGACAGGCCACTCAGAAGTAATTCAAATTACTTACAAACTTAAACAAATAGTTGTATTTCTTTAATCCCCAACATTCAGGTCATGGTCGTAATTAACATCAAAATATCAATATAGTTATTATTTCCCTGAAGTTTCCAACTGTATTTGCTCATCAACTTGTTTTCTGACATTGCTTTGGTATTTCTTGGCTCTAAGAAAATAACTTTAAAAACCCTAAATATGGGGCTTCCCTGGTGGTGCAGTGGTTGAGAATCCGCCTGCCAACGCAGGGGACATGGGTTCGTGCCCCGGTCCGGGAGGATCCTACCTGCCACGGAGTGGCTGGGCCCGTGAGCCATGGCCGCTGAGCCTGAGCGTCTGGAGCCTGTGCTCCGCAACGGGAGAGGCCACAACAGTGAGAGGCCCACATACAGCAGAAAAAAAAAGAAAAACAAACAAACAAAAAAAACCCTAAATATATAAGAACAGAAGAAAGTAATAATTCAGAGATAACCATCTTTTTATAACTCCATGAAACAGTGCACCACCTAGAAGGTCCTTATAGTGACTGGGTTAGACTAGTACCAACATGCAAGTCTAAATAAATATAGCCTAAGGAGTCTGCTTCAATACTATGTAACTGTCCAGACAAACTTAACTACCAATATCCACTCCAAATTACTAAGAAGTGATATAGTTATCTTAGTGATATTTCAAGAAATGGGCTTTTTTAATGCCTGTGTGGATTTCCAATTTGTACCTCCAAGGATCAACAATATGTTAACAGTGGTTTCTGAGGTACATAAGTTAAGGGTAACAAGTTTGCTAAGTCATCCATCTCTCGATGAGGTCACCAAGGAAATTAATTAAAAAGATCCCATGATGGAAGGTAACACAACCCCTACTCCTTTGAAGCAATGATTCCTCTGTTGAAACCTCTGATCACTCCCTCCCCATCTATTTATTCACCATCCTTTCAATACTCAAAACTCCACATAAATTTTTATAAAATTGAAGCAATCAAGCGATCTCAGCAAGTATATTGAAATTTCTCTACTTACATATTATGACTTAGTCTGTGTCTGATGCCTATAACAAAAACCCCAAATGTACTCATCAATGGAAAAAAAATAATAAAATAAACTCTAGATTATCCATACTAAGAAGAGAACAGCCAGGCATATTCCAAAAATAATCTACAAAATGTTTTAGTGTCTATTTTTGCAGCAGATTCACTTTTCTAATTATATATTTCATTTAAGTCAATATTCTTAAGTACACACCAGCTGTGGAAAAAGGAGGAGCCTGAGTGAATATAAAACACAAAAGGAAGACAAGCCAAGATAAAACACTGACGCTCATGATCTGCATAAGAACTCACAGCAACACGCACCTAAGCAAATAATGCCTACCCTTAATCTACACACTTTTCATTGCCAACTAATTCTTAAATAGTTCAAACAAAACAAAACAAAACAAAATCAGTATTTAAGTACCACTATTTGAAATTCTGAAGATGAAGGGCATAATTAACCCAATGTTTTAAAAGCAGCGTTTAAGAAGGAATCATGGATTCATTTGAAAATCAGATGAAAGATGCAATAACCAATTTTACACACAACCTGGTTGAGGAGTGAGAGGGGATCATGGATACACAAAAATTCATCCATGCATAATCCCAGAAAGCCTCAGAAGGCTTCAAAGATATACAATCATAGGCAAACAATATATACTATGGTTAAACATCAAGGCTTATAGCAAGCAAGCAAAGTTTGTTCTACCATACTGTTTTCACAATCTGTATGAAGTCCCTATTGGCCTTACCATATTGTCCCAAATTTTTCCAGAGCCTCCACAAGGTCTGCTTCCACCACAGATTCACAGAGTCCTCGAACATGGACAACGGGTGAAACAGAAACTTTATGATGACTTCCACCTGCCTCCTAGCAAGATAAAATAATTTCTAGTTAAAAACTTTAAAAGTCTAAATAAATTGCTCTTTTAGTAAACCCATCTCTGCATTAAAAAGCAAACATTAAAAAAAAAAAATCCCAATCCAAACTGCAATTCATAAGTTAGCGAAAGGACCCGAGAGTAAAATCACTAATTAAATGTTTGGCATGAAAATTCTGATTTCTTAAAAGGGAGCATTCTCTCTCAAAGAACTACAGATAAGTTATTTAATAACTCATTTCAACTTCAACTTACATAATATTGTACATCAACTATACTTCAATAAAAAAATAACTTTCAACTTCAAGAAAATCTCAGAAAAAAAGTCAGCAGATACACAGAGCATGCTACAATTGGAAACATACTTTATATTCATAATTTCACTTCCATAAAAATCAAAATCTCAAGTAGACCAAATGAACAAAAAGTCCCAATTAAAATTTCTTCTTTAATATAAAGATTATATACTTTATCTTTCCTGCAATATAGATTAATATCATTTGTCCTTGTTTAATTGGTTACCTAGTCCCACAATAATTTGAAGTTACTCAGTACACCTGACAACTTAAATTTATACAAGATACCATCTTTGCTGATGAACAAGGAGTACTCAAAAATACAAGCCTTGGGAAATTTCCTGGCGGTCCAGTGGTTAGGACTTGGTGCTTTCAATGCCAGGGCCTGGGTTCAATCCCTGATTGGGGAACTAAGATCCCACAAGCCGTGTGGCACAGCCAAAAAATAAAAAACAAGCCTTCCTGGGCTTCTGTGAAGTACTGTGTATCTTTGAGTATGCCCAGCAAGAAGTTTTAAAACATATGGTCTTAAACTTTATTTTAAAAGGGACTATGTAGGAGAATTAGCTTGAAAATGAAAACAGCTCTCATTTACTTATTCAAGTTCTATTAAGACAAAGATCTGTATTTACAACTAGCCATTGGGTACCTCTCTTGCATCACTTCAGAAATGACCTCCATAAAAAATGAAATCTTGCCATTTGTGACAACATGGTTGGATCTAAAGGGTATTATGCAGAATCTAAAAAACAAAATAAAGCAACAAGCAAAACAAAACCAAAACAGACTCATAGATACAGAGAACAAATGGGTGGTTGCGGGGGAGGGATGTGAAACAGGTGAAGGGGATTAAGAGGTACAAACCTGCAGTTACAAAATAAATAAGCCATGGGATGTAATATACAGCATAAGGAATATGGTCAATAATATTATAATAACTTTGTATGGGACTGATGGTTACTAGACTTATCATGGTGATCATTTCATAATGTATGCAAAGTCAAATCACTATGCAGTACACCTGAAGCTAACATAGTAATATATATCAACTATATTCCAATTAAAAAGTAATTTCTAAAAGGAAAGAAATGAATTCCAAGTACAATTCACACATATACCAAAAAAATCTATTAAAGGAAAGGTTTTTTTCTTCTATAAACAGGAAAAAAGGGTTTTTCCTCCTAATCTAAAAACACAAATGTTTTACCATTAAAACTTAAGAATAATTTTAGGAACATTAAATCCCTTTTTGGCTATTTTTAAAGACTCACCAACTTTGCTTTATTATCATAAAGACTGTTAGAAAATACTATAAGTCTTGTGCCATGCCAATAAAAAAAGTCAGAATTTTTAAAAAAGAACTAATTTAAGTATATAAAGTAACCATGAGACTATTCTTACACTCTTGTCAAATCCAACAAATAAATTAAATCCTTTGCAAATACTATTTCAGTCCTTGGAATTTTATTGAATTGCTTATGCTGAGTCTTTTCTATGGTTCAACAGATATTCATTACATGCCACTAAGTCTGAAATGAACCATTCTGATTGTACCCTATGTATACCAACACTTTATTAGCAACTTTAACAAATGCGACCGCCTCGGTGAAACTCAACAACCAAATGTACATTATCCTCATTAAGCTCTTAATTACTGGATGACAATAACACAGGAAGAAAGCTCTAAGTAATACCTAAAAACCTAACTTAGAGAAAACATTTAAAGTATAAATAATAAGTTTTACTCTAAAAATAATTAGACAATAATAAACTACAAGAAATAAGACAGTCATCTCCTTTGGTCCTTAGAAATGAGCTAGCAAAGGTAAAAATGCAAAAGAAAATTGGCCTGGGCTTCTCCAAAAGTAAAAAAAAGTGGAAGGAAAATTTCAGACTGAGAGTAAACACAACAACCAAATGCAGTATGTGAGCCTTCATTTTACAATTGATAAAAACTGCTACAAAAGACATCTTAGGGAAAATTGGAGAAATTGAATTATAAACAGGATATTACTGAGTTAGCCAAAAAGTTCATTTGGGTTTTTCTGTAAGATGTTTTTGATTGTCTTAGGTACCATTATAATGGCAATAGCTATATGAAAAGAATATCCTTATTCTTAGGAAAACTGTGATATTTAGGAATGAACTGTCATGATGTCTCAACTTACTTTCAAATAGTATAGAGAAAAAAAGTATGTATATAAATATATACACATATAGAGATAAAATCCCAAATGGCAAAATGTTAAAAACTGCTGAATCTAGGTGAAGGGCATATGTAATTAAATATTTTACATAATAAAAAAATTGGGAAATTATTGTATAATATATTTAAGACCTACGAAAAGGTATGAAGAACAATATAAAAATATTCATTAACTCACCACCCAGTTTAATAAATAAAACACTAGGAAGAGGGAACTGAACACACCTCCTCTTCCTACCTCCCTTCCCAACACAGAGAACCACTATCTTGAATACAGTGCTAAAAAATGAGTACTTTTCAAACTGGTCTTCTTACAAAGAAATGGATTATAGGATCAATTTTAAAAATCTCTCAAAAGATCTGGTTTTAATATATTACTACTTAATTATATTTCTTAAATGAAACAGATCAAGATTTAAGTTATTCTTTAAAAGCTGAAAGATGTTAAATGCAATCAATATGGTACTCAGGGGAAGATATGATTATCTCAACCTCAAGGCTGAGAATATATCCCATACTCTCTGTATTTCCCTTATTCCCACTCAATAAAACTCTGCCTTTCGTGAGTTTATCTACCTTGATATTTCTCTATCTTTAAATTATGTCTCCTTTTCTTTTTTCTTTTTTTTTGCGGTACGCGGACCTCTCACTGTTGTGACCTCTCCCGTTGCGGAGCAACAGGCTCCAGACGCGCAGGCTTAGCGGCCATGGCTCACGGGCGCAGCTGCTCCGCGGCATGTGGGATCTTCCCGGACCAGGGCACGAACCCGTGTCCCCTGCATCAGCAGGCGGACTCTCAACCACTGCGCCACCAGGGAAGCCCTGTCCCCTTTTCTTGAACTTAAAATTTTCTCATCCTTTCTGTAGTTTATTTAAAAACCCTAGTGTTGTTTCCAAATATAAAACTGACATATTAAAGGTATCTTTTCAAACTATATTTTCACCACCCCTCTTTTTCCCCACAAATACTAACATGTTCCTTTTTTTTATAAATTTATTTATTTTGAATTTTATTTATTTTTTTATACATCAGGGTCTTATTAGTTACCCATTTTATACATATTACTGTATATATGTCAATCCCAATCTCCCAATTCATCACAACAATAAATTTATTTATTTTATTTATATTTATTTTTGGCTGTGTTGGGGTCTTCGTTGCTGCCTGCGGGCGAGCAGGGGCGACTCTTCACTGAGGTGTGCAGGCTTCTCATTGCGGTGGCTTCTCTTGTTGCCGAGCATGGGCTCTAGGCGCACCGGCTTCAGTAGTTGTGGCTCGCAGGATCTGGAGCACAGGCTCCGTAGTTCTGGCGCATGGGCTTAGTTGCTCCTTGGCATGTGGGATCTTTCCCGACCAGGGCTCGAACCCGTGTCCCCTGCATTGGCAGGCGGATACTTAACCACTGCGTCACCAGGGAAGCCCCTAACATGTTTCTTAAATCAACATTTTATCTCTACCTATACTATATGGTGGTGATAAGAAATCTGAAATCATCTTCAGAGCTTCTTTTACTACCCTAAAATGACCTCCTGTAAGCATCATACTATGCATCTGAATCTTAAATTGGTGAATAGTCAGTATTGCTTACTCCATCCATATATTAATACTTTGACCACGTCTTCTAAAGCTTAAGGAGTATTTTTTTTTAAGGAGTATTTTTTAATCCTTTCTCATACAGAAGCTCAAATTCTTTCCAGTTCAAATGTTTAGTTATCTAGGCTCTCTCCTGGTCTATTTATATCTATTATTTATCAGACTAGAAACAATATTCCAAATAAGTACCCAGCAAGTGGAGGCATACCTGCAATTTCTGTGTACTTTTTTCTTTTTTAATTACTCAATCCCTTCTTTAAGTAAACTGGGTCAACTATAATGAAGACATTATTTGGTCCTCACTGCAAACTACACACCAGTTACAAACCCCCAGCCCCTCTTCAAAGGCTACCTCAAAGACAAACTCCAATAACATCTATCTTGAATGCTAATTTTGACGACTGCAGACAGAAAACCAGGCTTAACTAAAGAGAAGGGAAGCTCAGAATAGAATAGAATAGAAATGAAGCTTCCATATGAGAGGAATGAGAAGGGCCCATTAAAGCTCTCGATATAGTAAAATTGTAAACTCACAAAGGCAATGCACAATGTCCTCAGGCTTTTTGTTTTCCCAACATCTCCATGCATAACACGTGCTCAACAGCCACTGAACAGCCTTTTCTACCCTCCTATAAATATAATATATAAAAAAGACCAACCTCAAATTCAATAATTCATTCCCCAAAACCAAACGTGCACAGATCCACTGCAAGTGATTATCAGCCTCTCCTTAATCACCTCCAATGACAGGAAAACACACTACCTTGTGAGACAATCTACTATATTTTTAGAAAGTTCTTCATAATATGCATCCAAATCTGTCTCCCTGTAACTTCCTACACAAAATGGCCTTTGAAGTCAGACCAGCGTTTGAGTATTTGGACATTTACTGGCTCTGCGATCTTACGCTACGCTACTTACTTAACATTTCTGAACCTCAGTCTCACTTAAAAAAAAATAAAACAGGGCTGCCCTGGTGGCGCAGTGGTTAAGAATCGCCTGCCAATGCAGGGAACACGGGTTCAAGCCCTGATCTGGGAAGATCCCACATGCGGCAGAGCAACTAAGCCCGTGCACCACAACTACTGAGTAAGCCTGCGCTCTAGAGCCCACAAGCCACAACTACTGAGCCCCCCGTGCTACGACTACTGAAGCCCGCGTGCCTAGAGCCCGTGCTCCACAATAAGAGAAGCCACCGCAATGAGACGCCCGCACACTGCAATGAAGAGTAGCCCCGGCTCGCTGCAACCAGAGAAAGCCCGCACACAGCAATGAAGCCTCAACGCAGCCAAAAATTAAAAAAATTAAAAAATAAAATAAAATTTTAAAAATAAATAAAAAATAAAACAAAATCTTCATCACTTAAAATTACAACAAATAGGACAAATATGAAATGTCTAGCACAGTGCTAGATGTTGTTATTAACAGGGCTCGGTAAACATTAATTGCCACCTCCTATCCTTATCTTCATTTCCCTCTGTTACATAACCTTCCTATAATTTGAAATGATTTCTTAAATCACACCTAAGTTTACCCTTCAGGCTAAATGTCCCCCAGAGTCTTCTGTCATTCCTCTTATGATATGATCTTGAGTGCCTTCTCTATTCTGGTAATCATTTTCTGGATACATTAGAATTTATCAAAGTACTACCAAGAAATGAGTACAGATTTCCAGATACTTAAGATTATCCCCCCTTTTACTTTGGATACTTCACATAGATCAAGGACAAACTAGTTTTAAGGGACAGCTGCAAATAGCTTTTAACTCACACTATACTTAGAGTTAACTAGTACATGGTTTTTCTTTTTTTTGTTTTAATATTTATTTATTTATTCAGGCTGTACCGGGTCTTAGTTGCAGCATGCGATCTCTGAGTTGCAGCATGCATGTGGGATCTAGTTCCTGGACCAGGGATCAAACCCAGGCCCACTGCACTGGGAGCCCAGAGTCTTACCCACTGGACCACCAGGGAAGTCCCGGTTTTTCTTAAAATTAAACAATCACATCTCTTTACTTGATCTTTTTCTTAATAGAGCAGATCCAAAACACAGGAAACCCTTTAATTTTCCTATCCTAAAATGTTTTAAGGAACACTTGATCACATAACAAAGATTAAAAATAACTTTGATTCAAATAACTTCTTAAAAAGTAATCTTTATTTTTTTGGCTCATGTGGTAGAAATCCTTTGGTTTTGCCTACCCAAAACTCCTTCCCCCTTCTTGTGGCTGAACACAAAAACAAGCAAACGAACAAACAAAAACTCCTCAACCCCATATTATTCCACTGGTATTCTCAGTCACACAGTCGTAACTCCCCAACTTCAGAGGTAGTCCAGTGACTAGTTGGGGGTAGGGAGATATAAAAAATGGCTGATCAGAGGGGATAGCTATGGACTCTGAGGGAGAGACTGTTCTTCTTTACTTACTAGCTATAAAAATGTAAGCCTAGCTTTATCACTACATAGAGGAAATAGAGCTGAAACATGGACAGAGACAGAATCTAGTCCCTATGACATCATCTAAAACCTTCGATCCTGCCATGCCTAAAACTAATGCTACAACTTGGCATTCATAGTTATTCGGGCCAATAAATTCCCTACCCCTGCCCCCTTTTTGTTGTTTAAGCTCACCTTGAGTTGGTGCTGTGGCTGCAACTGCAAGCTTTGAAAGTTGTATTCAATTTCATAGAGGGAAAATATATATTTTCACTCCTTTATAAAATAAAGCACTAAATGATGTAGAATCACAGATTTTTAGATATGGAATTTTTAAAAAAAATTATATCCCATCACCAAGAACAGCACCTAGCACATGACAGGGCTCAAGTACTATTTTTTTAATGAGCTAAGAGATCACAGTGATCATCTAATCCAGCCATCTCATGTGATAGGTAGCAAGTTGAGTTCCAAAGAGGTTAAGTCACAAAGCATGTTGGTAGCAGAGCCAAGACACCTGCTCTGGTTGGGCTTAGGGCTCTATTAACAGCACTTTTCACTATATGTACTAACATGAAGAAACTGTCACTTGTTAAAACCAAAAGATAGTAAAACCTACTACTTTTCATTTACTTCCCAAAACTAAGCCTAAAATTCTCACTCTACTGCAGCAGCTTAGCTAAATAAGACACAGGACATTACCGTTACAGAAGCCTCAAGGCTCTGGCACTTACCTCTGAGGTACACACCACAGTGTAGTTACTATGCTCACTGTCACAGTCTCTAAACTTTTCCTGTGGGAGCTAAGCTAACAAAGTGCCTTCATCCCATCTCCCATTCTATATTCATCCCAATAAGCCATCATAATAGTCCTATCATCTCTGTAATTCAGATCATTAAAGTTTAACTATATCTTAAATTCAAACTAGATTCTCTATATAATGCATATTCCTTTGTTTGGAAATCCTAGGATCCATATTTTTTATCTTGGCATTTTGCCATCTTACAAGTCTATTTATTAAAAGTTGAGAAACTTAAATTTTCACCTCATCAGCAATCACTTTAACAATCTTTGATTTGCCTGTTTAGTCACTAGCAGAATAGAGTAAAAGAAAAACTTAAGTCTCTAAAATGCATTAGTACTCCATAAATTTTTATTGATACCAATCTCTATAAAAGCAGACTTTTTTTTGTAAGTAAGCTCCCAATTCAGTTCCTCAATCGGTTTTGCCAAGTGAAGTGCTAATATTCAGAAGTCAAGCTGCTTTCATAAAAGTTAGCAGATACAGAAGTTTACTATTATGATCTTGAAGATCATGCCTGTTAAATTTAAGAACACAATTTACTCCACAAGAATAATTGTATAATACATAGCATGAACCTCCATAATTAAGCTTTGTTCAAAATGCAGCCCAAAGAATTTGAAATACTCTGCGAGTTTTTGCTCTTCAAAGTTAATACCAGAAGACACAAATTTGAAGAGTGTCTTGCTTCTCATATCCAAACTACAAACTCATTTCTCTTTACACCTTAAAACATCATTCACAATTCATCCTTAAATCAGGAGCATTTGTAGAAACAGTTTTTCTTAAATACTCACATTCCTCTTTAAATCTAGTTATTATTAAATAACTCAAGGAAAATGAAAAGCCAAACAATGTAAATCATTGAAGTCTTACTGTACACTTTTACAAACTTCCAACTAGCATTGAAAGAATTACCTATCATTGTACCTGATCTGCATTTACTTAAACACTTTGTACAAAGGGGCTGGGCTGAAGTTGAGTCAAATCCTTTTCCGTTAGATGAATTACCATATTTCTCGATGATGACGCACTAGACAGTAAACTTCTATTCAGGGCATTCCTGTCCTAGTAAAATTTATTATGCACAGGTTTCCATAGTTGCAATGATTTCAAACTAGTACCCAAAATTACACGAAGAAAAATGTTTAAAAACAGGAAAAATAATCCTTCATTAGATTTCACAGTACAATATTGGTTCTACTGTTAAATAAAAGCAATTCACCCGCTCCTAAGAAAAAACAGCAATAAGATAAACAAAATTTGAATTTATAACTCAATCTGCATACATTAGTTCCTGCCTGGGTAATTTAAAAGCTGCATGACATTAATCACTGAACTACAACTTCAGGTATGGAAAACGTGAAGTTCAACTTTCACATTTTACATTGTAAGAGAACTCAGAACAGTAGTTAACTGACTTTCCCAAGGTCACACAGACTGTATGCTAGCTAAGACTCCTGACTCTCCCCAAGACCTGTCCAGTGCTATTTCCACTGCTAGATACAATTCACTTTGGATGTATTAATTATACATTATTTTCTTCCCAACATCCAAAATAATACTATTGGCTTAATATTTAATGTTTTCAAAAACAACTTTTGTAAACTGGTTAAAGTATCTTTCCAAGACACTCAATGTAAGACATTTCATGCTACTGCATAAAAACTCGAGCAAATTTTTGGCAAAAGAAATACAATGATCCAATGCATCTAAATATCAGTTATAAGAGTCCAATATTCCAATTGTGTTTTCAATTTCCACAATGCAGTTAGCTTTGAACTGAAACTTCCTAAGAAAAAAATGCACTTTCTTTATTCACACTTTCAAGTTGCATTTTGAATACTCCAAATATTCAGGAACAGAAGTAGAAAGCAATATCTAGCCATAATAAAACTATTTTGGGAATTCCCTGGGTCCAGTGGTTAGGACTCTGTGCTTCCACTGCAGGGGGACACGGGTTTGATCCCTCGTCAGGGAACTGAGATCCCACATGCAGAGCAGTGCAGCCAAAAAAATAAATATTATAAATAAAAATAAAATTTCACTTAAAAATTATTCTATTTAGAGGAAGAAGAAGCTCCTTTCTAAAATGTGTTGCAACATTATCGTATTTGTAAACTCTAACACCGGGGATTACTGACCAGAATTTTTTCCATTAAAATGCAAACAAGAGCTAAAAGACTTCTAATTTCCCTCTTATTAAAGGTGAAAAACATTTTAATCTAATATTAGAATATATGTGCACTATTTCGTAAATTTCGGGTTAAGTTTGCTTTAAAAAAAAAATCACAATTAGAATGTGTTAAATGTTTAAAGAACATCCAGTCATTAAGACAGCTTAAGCGCACCAAAAAGGGCAAAAACGTTTCCTTTGCTTTGTTTCCTTAGTTTCCATCCAGCTGAAGCCGAGTTGCCACTTGCTGTGGATAAAACGATTTTCACATTCCTTCTGCCTCCATCTAAGCTTTCTGATGAGAGAAACAAGAATCTAGGAACGTGTGTTTGATGCAGTCCTGAGTTCAGTTCTTTTTGTGGAACGAATTGGGAACACACTGCCCATGAAGAACTGAGGTGATTTTAAGATTTCGTTTTACTTGTAAGTAGGCGTGTGCGAACACCTGCCAACGCATTTTATTTTTAACCGAAGAGCTAAACACTATACTAAGCAATCATCAGGAAACTGGGGAGCAAAGCGTGCGCGCCAGGCCTGCCAAGAGTAAAAAATTTTTAATTAAACCTTCAGGGGAACTGGGCGGTGAGCCCCAGAGCTTAATTTGTCACTTAGCGGCGGCTCTCCTCAGGACCCAGGCGAAGAGAGCCCTGGGCGGAACCAATGCCACCATCCTGTGATTGTGACCAGCGCGCGGATGCTGCGGGCAGGGGGCTGAAGGGAGCGGGTAGTCAGACGCCGGCCAGCCGCCCGAGGAGTGAAAACTAACAAAGGGCTAATCGCGCACCAGAGCCCCCCGGAGCGGAAGCAACGCCTCCCCGCCGCCCCCGCCCCGCGACCCTCCCCAAGTTCGGGCCGGCAGAGGACTCGCTGCGGGGCCTGCGGCCAGGCCGGGACCGGATCCGCGGTCGGGTTGCTGGAAACAGGTAGGGCGAAGAATAAAAGCCCCAAAGAGAAGAGCCGGCGCTTCCCGACCCGATCAGCGCAGCGAAAAGGGAAAACGAGGAGGGCGGGAGGCCCCGAGGCCGAGTCCCTGCCGCTGGGCCCTGCTTCCCGGGGAGCCGCCAGGCACGGCGGTCGGGGCGCCGCGCTTTGTTACCGGCTGTGAGAAGCTCCGGCCGCCGCCACCGCCGCCGCTATCGCCCCCGCCCCGGGGCGTCGCTTCCCGGCGGTTCTCGCCTTCCTCGGCCGAGTAGTCGATCTCCCCCTCCTCAGTCTTGAGGCGCTTGGCCTGGCTCTCGTACTCCCGATCCTCCTCGTACGTCTCCCTGGGGGAGGATGAGGAAGAGGACATGGCGGCGGCCGGAGGGACCGGCCGGCTAGCGGGTGGGGGTGGCGGCGGGGCGCGGGCCTCGGACGCCGCCGGCCAGTCCCCGTCGCGGGCAGCGCCTCTTCAGCGAAGGTCTGCGCGGCCCGGCTGTCCGCGTGGGCCGCGCGCCCAGAAGCCGGGTGGGTGCGGAGAGTGCGCGGGATGAGAAGGGCGCCCCGGGAGGAGGCTCCGGATCGGCCGCTCCCCTTTATCACGGAGCCAACATTCAGCCTCTCCCTCCTCCTCCGTCTCCGCTCCCAGTCCCGGGGAGCAAATCTAAGGATGGGGACGCGACCGTGGCTTCCGGTCTTCCCTCCTCCCCTAATCCACTCCTCGCCGCCCAGGCCGAGCCTCCACCCCCGCCTTCGCGGCCGCCGTGCGGGATCGAATCCAGCCTCAGCCCGCGGGAAGCGCCCCCCCCAAGCCCGGGCCTCGCTCCCTATTGGCAGAGAGAAAAGTCGACCAGGCTTCCAATTGGCTGCAAGGGCTGTTCGTCAAAAGCCGCCCACGGCCCGGCCTCGCCCCTCTCCCTGCACCTTCCGAACTCTCAGCTGGTTTGCTAGTCCTGACCGTTCAATGCCCGCAGCGTGTGGATCTGGAGCCGTGGCTACCCGACGGCCATTAGCGCTGTTGGGCCAACTGGAGGTGAAGCGCGGAGTGAACCCCGGCGGACTAGGAGGCGTGCGGTGGGTCCAGGACTGCGGTGTTAACCGCCCTCCCGTTAATTTAAATGCTCTTATTACTTCTCTTCAAAAGAGAAAATCCCTGCAGAGACATCTCGCAGCCCTGAAACTACAGGCTGTGAGGGGAGAAAAGGGATTAGAATCGTGAAAGTAGCCTTCTCCCTATGTTGTGTGCAAAATCTGATACAAGTGGATGGACTCTCTCCCCGCCCCTAAGTAGATATTACAGAACACTCAACATTTACTGAGGTGCAAGTGTGAAGAAGCCGCTCGTTTGATCGGTTAGCACTCATGGGTCTTCTGGACCCTTCTTTCCTGACAATTACAGGAGACTTGTATCAAGTCCCAGCTCCCATTAAATGTGTTTTAAACCTTCCACATAAAGTTTCATCCTGCATGCCAACCCCTTCCTTTCTAGGCGATCTATTTATTTAACATCATTTATTTTTGAAAGATATGAAAGCCTATCAAAAGTGTTTGTCCTTTGGACCACACACAGCTCATTTCCTCTGTGGAGCCCTGAGGCCTCCGCGAGCTTCTAGTTACTGCCCTCTCTTCTTGCAACAGGGCCCTTTATACCCACCTACTAGGATGTTCTGTTTTCAAGACTAGAAGCGCTTGGAGACAGGAACTGTGTGTGCTCTTTTCATCTTTGCAAACCCAGTTGCTGTACAGTCCCGGGCGCAAGTTCCCTGCTCAACAAGGCTGAACGAGTGGGCCTTGGGAAATAAAGGTCCAGTGTCAGAAGAGGAACTAGCAGATCTCACGCAACCTAACTGCCCCCTGTGACTCTAACCCTTGGAGGATTGCCGAGGATCAAGAGTCACTTAAGTGTTCTTAATGTCCTTGTCCCTCAGATGCGTCCCTAAGTGTGGCTCTTCCTTTCCTAATGGTGTGGATTTTTCCCTCCCCCAGCCTATTCTCGCTTCTTTCCAAAGCTATTTCCTCCCCCCCAAAAAGCCATTTGTATTTATTGCTGACAGTGCTTTAACCTATGTTTGTTTTGTTACTTTTATAATTTACCCTGCCTGTCGTTTTGGAATCCATTTGCAAGCTTCTTTACAACACCGTACAGCTATAATCAAATTCGTGTGCGCCTGCAGGTGTACACTGACAAAATAGAACTAAAAAACAATTCGAATTTTATTTTTCTAAATTATGATAAAATGGAAGTAGAAGTATCAAAGAGGGAGCTGCAGAGCTGGGTGCAGATGAGGAAATGTTGCCAGAGCACTGGGAGCAGTGAGCAGAGCTGAACGGCCTTGTACAAACTTCCCAAATATTTTGTGTGATAGTGAAAATATTTATAATTCTCAAAGCCTGCATCCAACCTATGGATTATACCAGGTTAAAATGCAGCTCTCACACCAATCAATTGGTAAGGAAGCCCAGCCTTGCTGAACCTTGCTACTATACTCAGCGTTTACTTCACTAAAAGTAGGTTAGAGTCAGTACGTACTAGTATTAAACTTAATTCTTTTTTCGGACAGCTCAAATCAAATTGTTAATTTAAAAGACTAAGAAGTAAAACTCAGGAAGCTTGTTTAAAACTCATCCGTTAGTACATTGACTGTGAGTGACCTTTGAGCTTATTGCAGATGAATTGTTCAGTGACAGTAAGTTCTTAGATATGGAAAAGGCTAACTAGCTCATCACTAAAACATGAGAAGAGCTAAATAAGGAGGGCATAAATTATATTCTGCACGATTTAACTTAGGTGAGATCAAGAAATTACACACTTCCCAGTTAGCCAGAAATGCCTTTAAAACTCAGAAAGAGCTCCTAAATGCGTGCAAATAATCAGTTACTTAGCTCAACCTGGAATCTCTTTTTTGCACTACTATACATACAGCCTCAGGCCTTTGGTAAATTGTCTGAATGCTTGATTGGATTGGCTGCTGTTGATTGGGGTAGGCAATCAGCCATGAATTCCCATTGACGCAGCAGCTGGAAGGGGACTTAGGGGTTGTACTAGAGTGAGAGAGAGCTCCAGGGAAGGTCTAGGGAAACTGATAGTCAAGGTCCTTTATAATCTAGCCCCAAATTGCCCTTCAGTTTTAAACCTCATTGCTGACCTATGTAAAGTAATTTATAAGACATTGTGCTGGGCGATGAAGAGACTAGAAAACTATATGAGCTGGTTTCTGTCTTCTTTTTTTCTTTTTTCTTTTTTTTTTTTTTTGCGGAACGCGGGCCTCTCACTGCTGTGGCCTCTCCCGTTGCGGAGCACAGGCTCCGGACGCGCAGGCTCAGCGGCCATGGCTCACGAGCCTAGCCGCTCCGCGGCATGTGGGATCTTCCCGGACCGGGGCACAAACCCGTGTCCCCTGCATCGGCAGGCGGACTCTCAACCACTGCGCCACCAGGGAAGCCCTTTTTTTCTTTTTTTAAATTAATTAATTTATTTTTATTCTTGGCTGCGTTGGGTCTTGGTTGCTGCGCGCGGGCTTTCTCTAGTTTCGGCAAGCGGGGCTACTTCTTAGTTGCTCCGCGGCATGTGGGATCTTCCCTGACCATGGCTCGAACCCGTGTCCCCTGCATTGACACGCGGATTGTTAACCACTGCACCACCAGGGAAGTCCCTGGTATCTGTCTTCTCAAAGCTTGCCATCAGGTTGAGGAAACAGGGCACATACCCAAGAGAGGCTATAAGGCACATCTAACATACATGTAATAACAGCAGCCACTTACAATGTGCCAGGCACTGTGCTAACCACTGCAAGGGTCATGTCAATAAATTCTGACAAAAGCCCCCTAACAGAGGCATTATTATTACTATGGCCGTTGTACAATTAAAGAAAGTCTAGGAGAAGTTAAGAGACCTGCCCTAGAGCCACAGTTAGTAAACTAGAGAGCCAGGACTGGAACCCAAGCATCCGATTCCAGAGCCAGTACTCTTCGTAGAGAAGAATGATGATTTAAGTATTGCATTGTTTACTGCCACGGACATACAGATCAAATTTAGAATCATTTATCATGATACTTATTCATTCATAATTTCTACTAGGGCTTATACAGCTGTAACTCCTGGAAGGCATAAATAGGTTATAATTATCAGTTTTTTCGTTGGTATAATGAAGTTCAATTAGCTTCCATAGGAAATTTTAAATATAATACACTGTTTTAGTGTTCATTTTAAAATGTAATTTCTATAGACAAGGCCCAGAAATCAAAAGGAAATTCTCACCATTTTCTGATGGATGCATCGTTTGAACAGCTAGAGATGCAAATTATAAGATATTCATACCCAAACTCAATTTCCAATATTGCTATTTCACTTAATATACAAAACTTTTGTTTCCTGCCTCACCTTCTGCAAAAATCAAATAAAACCTTTACCTTACTTGTGAGCAATATTTCCAAAGGATTGGAACCCTAGAGATGTATTTTAATTAAGACATGTTTAACATGAAATCCAGCTTAGAACAAAGTCCATTCAGAAACGAATCAATTAGTTCCTACGAAAGTTTGTCAAATCCAGAGTATACTATTTGCGATGATACCACTTTCCTTGTTAGAGATCACCAAGAACGAGCACTATGGTGCTTTTACCCAAACTAGCCCCTTTAATTCAGTCCACATTTGGTTAGTTATGGTGATAAGACACCAGCGTTCCAGGAGGATGCACCCTGCAGGAAGTGCCTCAAGCACTATTAGCTCACTGTGTAGTCAAGTGTAACCACAATGGTATTCTCTTTCAGATGCTGTTATCAGGCACATCTGCTTTGGGGCTGGAGCTGCCACTGTGTTTGGCCTCTTCAAAAACATAATAATTTGTGACAGATCTGCAAAAATAAATATATTGACCCTAGAAGGATATCTGGTATATGACCAATGACAGGTAAAATTCATATTCTTGTTATCAGTTATAACCACTTACCTTTAGTCTTAGAAATAATATTTATTTTCACCTTTCTCTTTGTCTCATATAAATTGATAGTGTTTAGACATCTTTAAAAATAATTGTAATAAATAAAAAGAGTAAAATCATAGCATCCACTGTTTAGAGTAAATAGAATTTATCGAAGTAAATTCATCTTGCATATGAAAATATAGGTAAAATTAACAGGTAGCTGCTCAAACGTTTAACAGAAACGTATTAAGTGCTACAGACCACTCCCAATTATAAGTGATCAGTAGTATGTAATAACTTTTTGTTAATTATGAGCTCTCAGTTCTCCTTTTCTTTTTAAATTTGAGTAAAAAAATATCTTGGATATGGCCCACCCCACCCCTTCAAGGACGTTTCCATGGTAAGCAAGTCACTAATAACCTCATCCTTGCCTGATCGTTGATGTTGAGACCAGTATAAAAATGACAAGGAGTGCTAACAATAGCACATAAACTAGGGGTTTTATTTTTTATTTTTAAAATTAAAAAAAATTTTTTGGCCATGCCATGTGGCATGTGGGACCTTATTTCCTGGACTAGGGATCGAACCCTTGCCCCCTGCAGTGGAACCTCAGAGTCTTAACCACTGGACCACCAGGGAACTCCCTAAACTAGGTTGTTTAGACCTCAGTTGTTTTTTTTTTCCCACAATTATTATTTTTAACATCTTTATTGGAGTATAATTGCTTTACATTGTTGTATTAGTTTCTGCTGTATAACGAAGTGAATCAGCTGTACATATACATATATCCCCATATCCCCTCCCTCTTGCGTCTCCCTCCCACCCTCCCTATTCCACCCCTCTAGGTGGTCACAAAGTACAAAGCTGATCTCCCTGTGCCATGCGGCTGCTTCCCACTAGCTATTTTACATTTGGTAGTGTATATGTATCAATGCCACTCTCTCACTTCTTCCCAGCTTACCCTTCCCCCTTCCCATGTCCTCAGGTCCATTCTCTACGTTTGTGTCTTTATTCCTGTCCTGCCCCTAGGTTCTACAGAACTGTTTTTTTATTTAGATTCCGTATATATGTGTTAGCATACGATATATGTTTTCCTCTTTCTGACTTACTTCACTCTGTATGTCAGACTCTAGGTCCATCCACCTCACTACAAATAACTCAATTTCATTTCTTTTTATGACTGAGTAATATCCCATTGTATATATGTACCACATCTTCTTTATCCATTCATCTGTCGATGGACACTTAGGTTGCTTCCATGTCCTGGTTACAGTAAATAGTGCTACAGTGAACATTGTGGTACATGACTGTTTTTGAATTATGGTTGTCTCAGGGGATATGCCCAGTAGTGGGATTACTGGGTCGTATGTTAGTTCTATTTTTAGTTTTTTAAGGAACCTCCATACTGTTCTCCATAGTGGCTGTACCAATTCACATTCCCACCAGCAGTGCAAGAGGGTTCCCTTTTCTGCACACCCTCTCCAGCATTTAATGTCTGTAGATTTTTTGATGATGGCCATTCTGACTGGTGTGAGATGATACCTCATTGTAGTTTTGATTTGCATTTCTCTAATGATTAGTGATGTTGAGCATCTTTTCATGTGTTTGTTAGCTATCTGTATATCTTCTTTGGAGAAATGTCTGTTTAGGTCTTCTGCCCATTTTTGGATTGGGTTGTTTGTTTTTTTGACATTGAACTGCATGAGCTGCTTGTATATTTGTGAGATTAATCCTTTGTCAGTTGCTTCGTTTGCGAATATTTTCTCCCATTCTGCAGGTTGTCTTTTTGTCTTGTTTATGGTTTCCTTTGCTGTGCAAAAGCTTTTAAGTTTCATTAGGTCCCATTTGTTTTTTGTTTTTTTTATTTCCATTACTCTAGGAGGTGGGTCAAAAAGGATCTTGCTGTGATTTATGTCATAGAGTGTTCTGCCTATGTTTTCCTCTAAGAATTTGATAGTGTCTGGCCTTACATTTTGGTCTTTAATCCATTTTGAGTTTATTTTTGTGTACAGTGTTAGGGAGTGTTCTAATTTCATTCTTTTACATGTAGCTGTTCACCACTTATTGAAGAGGTCGTTTTTTCTCCATTGTATACTCTTGCCTCCTTTATCAAAGATAAGGTGACCTTATGTGCGTGGGTTTATCTCTGGGCTTTCTATCCTGTTCCATTGATCTATATTTCTGTTTTTGTTCCAGTACCATACTGTCTTGATTACTGTAGCTTTGTAGTGTAGTCTGAAGTCCAGGAGCTTGATTCCTCCAGCTCCGTTTTTCTTTCTCAAGATTGCTTTGGCTATTTGGGGTCTTTTGTGTTTCCATACAAATTGCGAAATATTTTGTTCTAGTTCTGGGAAAAATGCCATTGGTAGTTTGATAGGGATTGCATGGAATCTGTAGATTGCTTTGGGTAGTATAGTCATTTTCACAATATTGATTCTTCCAATCCAAGAACATGGTATATCTCTCCATCTGTTTGTTTCATCTTTAATTTCTTTCATCAGTGTCTTATAGTTTTTTGCATACAGGTCTTTTGTCTCCTTAGGTAGGTTTATTCCTAGGTATTTTATTCTTTTTGTTGCAATGGTAAATGGGAGTGTTTCCTTAATTTCTCTTTCAGATGATTCACCATTAGTGTATAGGAATGCAAGAGATTTCTGTGCATTTATTTTGTATCCTGCTACTTTACCAAATTCATTGTTAGCTCTAACAGTTTTCTGGTAGCATCTGTAGGATTCTCTATGTATAGTATCATGTCATCTGCAAACAGTGACAGTTTTACTTCTACTTTTCTGATTTGGATTCCTTTTATTTCTTTTTCTTCTCTGATTGCTGTGGCTAAAACTTCCAAAACTGTGTTGAATAATAGTGGTGAGAGTGGACATCCTTATCTTGGTCCTGATCTTAGTGGAAATGGTTTCAGTTTTTCACGATTGAGAACAATGTTGGCTGTGGGTTTGTCATATATGGCCTTTATTATGTTGAGGTAAGTTCCCTCTATGCCTACTTTCTGCAGGGTTTTTATCATAAATGGGTGTTGAATTTTGTCAAAAGCTTTTTCTGCACCTATTGAGATGATATATGGTTTTTATCCTTCAATTTATTAATATGGTTATCACATTGATTGATATGCATATATTGGAGAATCCTTGCATTCCTGGGATAAACCCCACTTGATCATGGTGTATGATCCTTTTAATGTGCTGCTGGATTCTGTTTGCTAGTATTTTGTTGAGGATTTTCACATCTGTGTTCATCAGTGATATTGGCCTGTAGTTTTCTTTTTTTGTGACATCTTTGTCTAGTTTTGGTATCAGGGTGATGGTG
The DNA here is from genome assembly GCF_059928025.1 of Delphinapterus leucas. NCBI lineage: Eukaryota > Metazoa > Chordata > Mammalia > Artiodactyla > Monodontidae > Delphinapterus > Delphinapterus leucas. The sequence continues at coordinate 63,627,519 of NC_143141.1, read as the reverse complement.
ACATCGTAGAATGAGTTTGGGAGTGTTCCTCCCTCTGCTGTATTTTGGAAGAGTTTGAGAAGGATAGGTGTTAGCTCTTCTCTAAATGTTTGATAGAATTTGCCTGTGAATCCATCTGGTCCTGAGCTTTTGTTTGTTGGAAGATTTTTAATCACAGTTTCAATTTCAGTGCTTGTGATTGGTCTGTTTATATTTTCTGTTTCTTCCTGGTTCAGTCTTGGAAGGTTGTGCTTTTCTAAGAAATTGTCCATATCTTCCAGGTTGTCCATTTTATTGGCATAGAGTTGCTTGTAGTAATCTCTCATGATCCTTTGTATTTCTGCAGTGTCATTTGTTGCTTCTTCTTTTTCATTTCTAAATCTGTTGATTTGAGTCTTCTCCCTTTTTTTCTTGATGAGTCTGGCTAATGGTTTATCAATTTTGTTTATCTTCTCAAAGAACTAGCTTTTAGTTTTGTTGATCTTTACTATTGTTTTCATTGTTCCTATTTCATTTATTTATGCTCTAATCTTTATGATTTCTTTTCTTCTACTAAGTTTGGGTTTTGTTTGTTCTTCTTTCTGTAGTTCCTTTAGGTGTTAATGTTAGATTTTTTTATTTGAGATTTTTCTTGTTTCTTGAGGTAGGATTGTATTGCTATAAACTTCCCTCTTAAAACTGCTTTTGCTGCATCCATATGTTTTGGGCCATTGTATTTTCATTGTCATTTGTTTATAGGTATTTTTTGATTCCTCTTTGATTTATTCAGTGATCTCTTGGTTATTTGGTAGCGTATTGTTTAGCCTCCATGTGTTTGTATTTTTTACAGTTTGTTTCCTGTAACTGATATCTAGTCTCATAGCGTTGTGGTCAGAAAAGATACTTGATACAATTTCAATTTTCTTAAATTTACCAAGGCTTGATTTGTGACCCTAGATATGATTTATCCTGGAGAATGTTCCATGAGCACTTGAGAAGGAAGTATATTCTGTTGTTTTTGGATGGAATTAGACCTCAGTTTTTTGACCTTTGTTGTCTTTAGCTTTCTTGGCCTGGCAATGTCTTTCATTCTAGACATGTTAGGGGATATTTTAATCAAAGAGAACAGATTTTAAACAGAATTGTATAACTTTCTCTTGTTGCTATATACTTTTCCAAACCATTGCAGCACTTTCCCCACCCCCACCCCTAAGACCAGAAAATTAATAGGCCACGTTTATTTTATGACAGAAGAAAAGGGTCTTGCCCATGCATCTTATATTTATTTATTTTTTTGGTAACCACAAGTTAGCTATTGGGTTTGGCCTAGACCTGTGCTCTCCATCACGGTGACCACTAGTCACACATGGCTATTTAAATTAATTTAAATTAAATTAAATGTAAAATTTAGATTCTGAGTCACACTAGCCACACTTGTGATCTATGGCCACATATACAATTGGCTGCTGCTTTGGACAGTGCTGGACTGAACTGTAACATAGGGGATGACTGTATCTCATTCATCTTGGTGTCTTCAAAACCTAAAACACTGCCTGGTACATAGGAGGCCCTAACTAGACACTTCTCGATCTAGGTCAAGCTTCTCTTTTGCATAGCTCAGGAAAAAGAAGCGCATAAAATAAAGCATGTGAACATGGCAAATTATGACTATGTAGGTGTCTCAAAGACTGAACTGTAATTTGATTTGCTCCTTACCCATATTTGAAATGAGATCATTTGTAAGATATAATTCTGTTTTTCACACAACTAAACAAATATAGCTCATTTTGTGCACTGAATGTACCAAAATGTGTATTATTTAAATTTGTAAATCAACAATTGTATTAAATGTGAGAGAGAGGCACATTTAATGAAAGATTTCCTACTGTGAATATTTTTCAAAAGTGAAAATTCCTTTCCCAAAGTGAGTAGTCACTCTCTGATTTATCTTTAAGAACACCTTTATATGAAAATCAGAATTTGCACTGCATTGAGAATTAGGCAAACAAAAATAGTTGTCTTTAAAGGTGCTATCATAAGCATCCAATGTTGAAAACTTTGTAGGATAAAGTTACTATTATTACTAATTATAAATAACCAGCACTGTGTAGCCCTTTACAATGTACAAAGCAGTTTCACATACTTTGCCTCATTTGATTCTCACAGAAACCTTATGAGGTAGGGTAGGTCCTTTCTGCCTTCATTTGTTAGATGAAGTTTGGAAAGACTAATCTTTTGTCTCTAAATTCTCATCATCTTTTCTTTCTTTCTTTTTTTTTAATATTTATTTATTTATTTGGTTGTGTACGGCCTTAGTTGCGGCAGTCGGGCTCCTTAGTTGTGGCTCCTGGGCTCCTTAGTTGTGGCATGCAAACTCTTAGTTGCAGCATGCATGCGGGATCTCTAGTTCCCTGACCGGGGATCGAACCTGGGCCCCTGCATTGGGAGCGCAGAGTCTTATTCACTGTGCCACCAGGGAAGTCCCCCCATCATCTTTTCATTATACCAATGAGGACATATGAACTATCCATGGTGATTAGATTGGAAACGGAACTTTTGATTTTTTTGCTCTATTTGGATGGAACTACTTTGCTGGAAATACAATTTTTAAAGCAACATGTAATTTGTGTGAACTAAAACTATTGTTTTACACATCTGAAAAAATATATATATTTAATATGTATCTCAACACTTGTTCAGAGAAGGCCTTCAATAAATATTTGCTAAATAAATCAATGAAAAATGAGTGGTCCTGAAAACATATTGAGCAGACTATATCAGTCAAAGTTTGGTTGCAGAGAACAGAATATACTCCAGTTAGTTTTAGCTGGAAGTATTAATACACTTGAAGAGAATAATTGAGAATATTAATGGAACAATTCTCAAAACCACACCTCAGAACTAAGATACCAAAAGAGCTGTGCTCTTCCTCATTGAGAACCTGACATCTTCAGAACTACGGCACCACAGCCACTGTCTGGAAGCTACCAGAATCAAGAAGCTGCCACTTCCACAGCCAGCTCCAGAATCACACCTTACCAACTGTAATCTGAACCAGCAAAATGGATGCACCACCCATGCTTCTTGATGTTCACAAAGCTAATGACTGAACAATGAGAACTCTGTTATCTCTGATACAGAAGAAAAAATTTTCTCCACAGCTATGCCTATCAGAGAAACAGACTTCCAGATCTTACACGAAAGTGTTTGTTTGTTGAAACCTACATACTTCCATAAAACTAGCTGCAACAGAGTCTGGAGAATGTGATTTTTGGCTTACCAGTCCTCTGCCCTACAGGAAGCATACTTGAAGCTTGAAGGAGGATGAAGTGGCTGTTAGGTGCAAGCCTGTTTATGTTCCATACTCACCTAACAAAATGAATGTTTGGTTTAAGTAGACCACGCATTTTGTGCTGCACATTTATAGAATACTGAAATTATACATATATGTAATATATGTATATATAATTTATATATATATAAAGCTCCATGATGACAGAAAAGTTATATGATCAAATCTCAGATCCCAGGCAGGCCATTTTAGCACAACTTCTTGCAAGGGAAAAAACATTTTAATGATTGGCTATTTTGCCTCCCATCTATCTAGTATTATTACCCACTATTTTCTAGATCGGTACTCTCAAACTTTAATGTGCACATAAATCACCTGGGAATCTTATGATAATGCAGATTCTGATTCAGTAAATTGGAATAGAGCCTGTGATTCTGCATTTCTAACAAGCTCCCAGGTGATGCTGATGCTGCTGATGTGAAGACCACATTTTGAATAGCATTTTATAAGCCCTCTCCAACCAGGTTGTCCAATGAATGGAGTATGCTGAGATAATGATTCCCTTCAACACTTGGGGCAGTTAGGTTAGGCCAGGTGCAGGCAGAGCCTCCAGACCAGATGGCTCCATCTTACATCAGTGTGCAATATTAATATTTTCTACCTGTGCTGTGATGTGGGAAGCATTTGAATAAATGTTTGAATAAATATGTCCATTATTGAGTCTTGGTCAAGTATTGGCCAGTATATATGCTCTTTTTGGAATCTTTTATTAGTCACAGATTTTTTTTTAATATTAAGTATTCTTTCAACAAATTAAGAGAACTAAAAATAGGAATAATCAACTTACATATCACCAAATTAACTGTTGTGATAAAAATTCTTTTATTGAAATATAGTTGATTTACATCTTGTAATAAAGATGTACAGTGAGAAAAGAAAGTACTAATACAGTATGTTATCTCATTCTGAAAGCAAATCTTAAGATGGCTTCAGCTGTTCTGCCAATGACACCAGAATGACCATAGGAAGGGAGAAGAAAGTCAATCTGCTTGATTGTTTCCATAGTGCAATGCTTTTGAAAAGCAAAGTGAAAAGAAGTGAAAATTTACAAAAATGGTATTTGGAAATGTTTCTGCATAAATACCAATGTGTTCCTCTACAATTCAGACATCTTAATAGATAGATAAATAGATAGATGTGTGTTTGTGTATAAATATATGTTTGGGAGGGTTGTGGGGTTTTTTTGGTTTTGGTTTTTTGGTTTTATTTTGTTTTTTATTTGGTTTTGTCCTAGAAACAGTAAGACAAACTCAAGTCATTTTAAACTAGGTAAGGCAACAGTTCTACCTAATCAAATTGAGTTCTTTTCACAAGTGGTGACATTTCGACCACTCCTTAAACCCCTTTTATACCCCCCATTTCTCAATACTATCAACCAGCTGGAGGTGGAATACTAAGGGGGTAATTGTCAGGTGAGCAAAGAAGAGAATTTTGTAACCACAGCCTTACATGGAGAGCAGTCTTGTATGTACTATGGTGTGGGGCTCTGAATGGTCATGGCACCTTGGGTATTGTATGTCAAGGGAAGGAGGGCAAGGAAAGCTAAGATCACCAGAGATAAATTTCACCTACTTCACAACTTTAAAAGATTAACTCTGCCAGGTGTTGTAGTGGAGAAGGAAGATTGGATTGCCAGTGACCTCTAGACTATCATGCCCCAGTCTTAGAGGTTCAAATATAAGAAAGAGAAGAATGGGTTAAAGAAGACAATCTAGAAATGAACTGTATTGAATCATCAAGTCTCTGTTGATAGCTGTTTACTTTATCTCCCGGTATTTTTGAGAGATATAGTTGTGACATGCCAGACTTCACAGTTCACTACTGGGACAGATTCAATGATTCATAATCCAGTTGACACCGTTGCCACATTATGAAAGGATTCTTATTTATAGACCCCCATATCTACAAATTAAGCTCTCTTCTGCATTTTCAGCTAGGCATACAGCCACCCAGCTAAAAACTTCATTCCCCAGCCTCCCTTGCAGTTGGCATGGCCATATAAAAAAGTTCTTGCCAATGGAATATAAGTAGAAATGACAGAAATGGTGCAACTTCTGCACCATTTGCTTAAAAAGAAATTGTTTGATTTCCATGACCTTTCTTTCCCTTCCTGATCCTGGAGTACAGATGTGGCGCTGAGTTAGCTTCCACCATGTGCAACACTAAAAGGGAGAGCAGAATAGCAAGATTGAAGGCACCAGATCCTGGGATGATGTTTATGGAGCAGCGCCATCCCCATGTACTTCCAGACTGTTACATGAGAGAGATGAACTTCTATTTTGCCTGTGTGCCTTATTTGGGGACCTGTTGTTTATGGCAGTTTCTAGCCTATACCTAGCATATCCATGTTAGTCCCTCCAGAGAGGGAAACTAGATTGCTGGAAATCCCAGTTTGAAAAAAACTTGATACATTCTTTTATACTTTTCAGCTTTTGTGCCATGTATATGTGTTCCCTAGTTATTAAAAATTCATCAGTCGGGCTTCCCTGGTGGTGCAGTGGTTGAGAGTCCGCCTGCCGATGCAGGAGACACGGGTTCGTGCCCCGGTAAGGGAGGATCCCATATACCGTGGAGTGGCTAGGCCCGTGAGCCATGGCTGCTGAGCCTGCGCGTCCGGAGCCTGTTCTCCGCAACGGGAGAGGCCACAACAGTGAGAGGCCCGCGTACCGCAAAAAAAAAAAAAAATTCATCAATCAGTTCATTAATTTTTAATGCCTTGTGTCCCTGTTAAATTAAACAAAAACCAATATTATCTTGCTAGAGAGTGCTTTTTCATGCTGGCTGAGAGAAAGAGCCATGTGTTTGTTCCCAGACCTTTAATATCTTGGCTTCTACCACCACCCTTAGGAGATATTTCTAGCAGAGTATGATAGCAAGAGCAACAATTCTTAAATCATTAAGTATAATGATAACTATAAGAACCAATCACAACATGAATGCTAATGGTTTTATGGGAACACAAAGCACGAGGATCTTAGTTCCCCAACCAGGGATCGAACCCACGCCCCCTGCAGTGGAAGCACGGAGTCTTAACCACTTGACCGCCAGGGAATTCCCTGTATTTATGTTTTAAAGGAGGCTAAGGCATATGGTTACCTTCCCCTCCACACACACACACAGACTTAAGTGAGATTTCAAAAAATAGTGGGGAACATAAAAATGGATAAAGAGATATCCTCTGCTCCTGAAATCACATTGCCTATTCAAAAAGCTAAAACTGTCAGACATAATCCTCCCCCAGCACCATTACTTCCCACTTACAAAGTTATAGCATTAGAAACAGTAATTAAAGGCAAACTTTATTTCTCTTTAATAAGCAATTAATAATGAATGTGTTTTGCCCAAGTTAATGTTTATTAGGTCCCTATACCAAGTTTGAGCAATAAAAGGATAATACCATTTATCAAAGTAATTTTGCTCATGAGAATTTAAGTTTAATCCAAACTAATTTAGAAGCTGTATGTATGAAGATGTTCATAACATTATCTACATCTGAGAGAGGGGAAATTATTAGATAAATTATGATTGTCAAATAGATAAAGTAAGGGATAATTACAAGAATCTTGTTATAAAAAAGGATGTATTAACAAAGTTTTAAAAAGCGTAAAAAAAAAGCGTAATACAAAAAAAAAAGCATAATACAAATGTGTGTGTATGAGGGTTTCTTAATCTTGGCACTGTTGACATTTTGGATTGGATAATTCTTTTTTTGAGAGGGGGCTATACATTGTAGTATGTTTAGCAGCATTCTTGGCTTCTACCCACAAGATGCCAGTAGTGCACTCCTGCCCCTAGTAGGGACAATCAAAAATGTCTCCAGACGTTTCCAACTGTCTGGGGGCGGGGGGGCGGGGGGAATCACCCCTGTTTGAGAATCCTCATTAGATGAACTACATGTATAGTGTATATTCTGTGATCACAGTTATATAAAATATATGCACGTATAGACAAAGCTGGAAGGAAATTTGGAAAAAAATTTAAAGGCTTTTTTTTTTTCTCTTTTTTTGGCCACGCTGTGTGACATGTGGGACCTTAGTTCCCCAACCAGGGATCGAACGCGTGCCTCCTGCAGTGGAAGCATGGAGCCCTAACCACAAGGGTTAAAATAAAATTAAGTACTGTTATGATTCACAAACTCTTCTAAGGAGTTTTAATCTTTAAAGATTATTATACATTTCATTATTAGAGATAATTTTAATCTCCCCACTATAAGCATATCATCAAAAGAAACTTTATTTAGATGGTTAAAAAATCATTTTTTAAAAACCCATAAAGCCAAATTGATATGTGATTCAGATAAGGAAGAAGGACAGGATGACTCATTAGTACTGGATGTGATTCTTATTCTGCAGAATGCTTCTTGGACTTAGCCCACATTCAGAATTGCCACTGATTTCAAAGGAAAGGAACTTCATACAAGAAAAAAATGAATTCAGAATTATTTCATGACCAATCCCCATCACTGGATTTGAGTAAGAACTTATTGTATGTTTGGCTTCAATGGGAAAGTTACTGAAAACATTTTGACAATGCCCAATTTTGTTAAAAATGTATTAGGGATTACAGCATCTAACATTTGCAGAATACTTTACAGCATTCATTCTCTCATTTAATGGAAGTGAGCACAAGAAATAGAACTTCAGTTATGAACATGTGCTGAGTAACACAGCTAGTACAGAATATAGGACAAAGAAGAGTGTAGGCTACTCTACCACTGTAGGATTAGGAAAGAATAAAACCATTGTCAACATTCATATAGCCATTCTGTCCCCTGATCCATTAGTACAGATGATTAAAAGCTATTTTTTAAAGTTTTGATGACATTATTCTGAAAAGCAATCTGTCTGAGAAGCAGGTGATCCAGTGGACCTACGCTTCGTCAGAGAGGGCAATGGTTGACATACACCGTCTCCTGTTCTGGGGCCTATATGTGAATCTGTAAACAAACACAGGGGTGTTGACTCAGAGAGTTATGCCTGGAGGCTTGGGGGATTTGAAAGCTGAGGAAGAAAGGAAAAGAGAGTTGACTGTGAACAAGGATCTAGAAAGAGTAGAGTGGAAGGCATGGCCTCTCACCCCTCCACCTCTACTCCACCCTGAGCCACTAGGTCCCTCAAAGAAGAGTCTGAATCCGAAACTGAAGAAACTTTCTCATGATATTTTGTCAGACTTGGCATGTACAGTATTATTTTGAGACCCAAGTAGTAAAGAACAGAGCGGGCTGGGGGTATCGTCTTCATTTCTGAATGGGTGGAGCAAAGCAAGTACAGCAAGTGCTATGTAGGATTCTGCAGCAGAAAAGCAGAATTTACCTGGCGGGTCCCAGCAACAGGGTTGGTGCCTCCTTCAAACAGATTTTGAACAAAGGACTTCTACCAGGACATTGGACCACCACAGGAACATGAGCAGGTTTGTTCCTAAGCACATGCAAGAAACCCACTCACAGCTCCCGAACTAACTGGTGAAGATTTTGTGAGCAGAAGTTACTGAAGTCTTTTAGGTGGGCATGTATTGTTGATGTGACTTTTTCGGTTCCCACGGGCTAACTAGGTGTGAGAACATTCAGACTACATCTGATTTACAAAAAATACCTTGCCATTTCCCAGTTTTATATTTCCTAGGCAGTCCTCACTTTATAAAATAAATATTTCAGAAAAGTTGACTATTTTCTGATAGGTAAAACTATTTTCTCATAGGTGGCCATTTTTAGGTATCATTTACATACACGGAACCATTATATTCTTTTCTAGTCAGGAAAAAATTGGATTAAAAACTTGATAAAGAAGAGCATTGAGGGACTCCCTGGTGGCACAATGGATAAGACTCCACGCTCCCAATGCAGGGGGCCCAGGTTTGATCCCTGGTCAGGGAACTAGATCCCACATGCATGCTGCAACTAAGAATTCACGTGCCACAACTAAGGAGTCCTGGAGCCGCAGCTAAGGAGCCCGCCTGCCACAACTAAGACCAAATAAATAAATATTTTTTAAAAAAAAACAAAGAAGAGCTTTTTTTTTTTTTATATCCTCAAGGTTTTCATTAATTAATTAATTAATTTTTGGCTGTGTTGGGTCTTCGTTGCTGCGTGCAGACTTTCTCTAGTTGAGAAGGTGAGCGGGGGCTACTCTTCATTGCAGTGTGCGGGCTTCTCATCACAGTGGCTTCTCTTTGTTGCGGAGTACGGGCTCTAGGAGCATGGGCTTCAGTAGTTTTGGCTCGCAGGCTCTAGAGCGCAGGCTCAGTTGTGGCTCACGGGCTTAGTTGCTCCGCGGCATGTGGGATCTTCCCGGACCAGGGCTCAAACCCGTGTCCCCTGCATTGGCAGGAGGATTCTTTTTTATAAATTTATTTATTTTATTTTACTTTTTTTTTTTATTTTTTTGGCTGTGTTGGGTCTTCGTTGTTTGTGTGGGCTTTCTCTAGCTGCGGTGAGTGGGGGCTACTCTTCGTTGCAGTTTGCGGGCTTCTCATTGCGGTGGCTTCTCTTGTTGCAGAGCACGGGCTCTAGGTGCACAGGCTTCAGTAGTTGTGGCTTACGGGCTCTAGAGGGCAGGCTCAGTAGTTGTGATGCATGGGATTAGTTGCTCCGCGGCATGTGGGATCTTCCCGGACCAGGGCTTGAATCCGTGTCCCCTGCATTGGCAGGCGGATTCCTAACCACTGTGCCACCAGGGAAGCCCTGGTAGGAGGATTCTTAACCACTGCGCCACCAGGGAAGTCCCCAAAGAAGAGCATTAAGATGAAGGCTAGGTTGGAGAAGTCTGGGCATTGTCAAGCCAACAGGGACACATCCCCTACTCTGAAATTATTCCTCCACTGTTAGCCACTGCCATGGTCTCCATGTTCACAGCTACCAATTTTTTAAGCTCATACTTATGAAGCCTAAAGAATGAGGCTATCGCATCATTTCTGCAGGTACTATGATTGTCACACTAAATTAAAATTTACTTAATATTACTTAGAACAAGTTAATTCCCTATTTATTCTAAAAGCTTGGAACGTTTTATATCAAATGATGTAATCTCTGTTAGGGACCACACTGGCTAGCACACAGGATAAGATTCTACTCCATCAGTGACAAATGAACCTCTAAGGGACATATCTTGTTTTTAACAGTCTGGTTCCTCCCCCTTATAATAGAGCTCTTCTTTCCTGTAAGGAACCTAATCCTGTTATCTTAGTTGGGGCTGAACTTTCCCTCAAGGCCACATGATCATCATCACAAGAGCACACTAGTGGCCAGACCAGGCCAACCAGAGTTCCCCATTTCCTTAGTGTCATTGCTTGTTTCATAGATGTGTAGGTGACCTAGCAGAACATACCAGAATCACCTTCAGGAGTTTATTGTCAGAGCTACTGGGAAAGGCTGCTCTTTTTGCTGGATTTGCTAAGCTGGGAGCATAAGCATCTGGGACTTGAGAAACCCAGAATGAAACTGCAAGAGAGAAGGAGAGCTAGGAGATAGGGAAACAGCCCTGATGATATCATTTGAGCCCCTGGATCCAGTTATACCTAACTCCTTTTAACTCCATGTTAACTCATTTTTTTCTCCTACCATCTGCTTTGGAGCAGTAGGCTCAATTCCTCCAGTCCCAGACTAATTTACTCAGCTCACCAGGAGTAGAAACTCCCACTATTTCCCAGTCCTGGATTCCTAGGGTTTCCTTCAGGCATTGGTGCCAATGAAACAACTGGTGAGACAATAAGAATATGCAAGCACATGATTTGTTGTCTTCGTTAACTTTGACCAAAGTCAGGGAGAAAAATAACAGGTTGGAAGTACCTAGAAGCTCTCTCAAGCCCACAGGGTCTAGATAATCCTTTTTACAAACAAATTATTTTCCTCTAGATAATCCTTTTTACAAACAAATTATTTTCATGATATTACTCTTTTATCTGTGGTCAAATCACTTCCAAAAACTCCTCTCTAAAAGTCCCCCAAGGGGGCTTCCCTGGTGGCGCAGTGGTTGAGAGTCTGCCTGCCGATGCAGGGGACACGGGTTCATGCCCTGGTCCGGGAAGGTACCACATGCCGCGGAGCGGCTGGGCCCGTGAGCCATGGCCGCTGAGCCTGCGCGTCCAGAGCTTGTGCTCCGCAACGGGAGAGGCCACAACATTGATAGGGCCGCGTACCGAAAAAAAAAATAATAATAATAATAAATAATAATAATAAAAAAATAAATAAATAGTCCCCCAAGGTTCAGTTAGCTGGACTACCTATGACTTGCCCCTACTAGTTATTTACTTCATTTGCATGTGGTCTTTGTCATTATTATAAAGAGAATGTCCTATTGCCAGAACAACTGTGGGGAAAGAGCACGCATATCACAATTGAGTGAACCACACCAGATTCAATTTCCACTGTGTTCTTCACTGCCCTTGCTTTTGTGTTCACAAAAATATAGGCCTTCTGCATTTCCTACCCATTTCTCTTCTCGTTTTGTCTCCTTCCAAAACTTCTAGCTGACATGTTCACTTTGTCCTGAATTTATTAATTTAACTTATTTTACTTATACTAATTAACATAGATAGCTTGTGTTCCTCCTACATAATAGATTATTTCTCTGAATTTCTCTTTTAGACCAAAGTTGTTCATTCAATCCTCTGAACCTCCCAACTTGCATGAGCCAATTAGTTCTCCTTTTGCTTGAGCCTGTTTGCACAGGGTTTCTTTCACTAAAAGATGACTCAAAACCTTTCTCTGGGGAGTTCCCTGGTGGTGCAGCGGATAGGACTCTGCACTCCCAATGCAGGGGGCGCAGGTTTGATCCCTGGTCAGGGAACTGGATCCCACATGCATGCCGCAGCTAAGAGTTCACATGCCACAACTAGGGAGCCTGTGTGCCACAACTAAGGAGCCCACCTGCCGCAACTAAGGAGCCCACGTGCTGCAAGTAAGACCCGGAGCAACCAAATAAATAAATAAATAAAACCTTTCTCTGGGGTTTTTATTCCTACAGCCAATTATTGGGAACGCTCACTACCATAATTCCTGGGATTTAAAATCAAGTTAACTAGATAAAGGAAGAAAGACTTGGCAGAGTGATCACATGTCTGTTCTTCCTCTCAAGCACCAATAAAATAAAAGTAAAGGAATATACAATAAAAAGGCACTACCCCCAACAACACTGGAAAGGAAACAGAAACAAAGAATATTCAACAAACTATGGAAGATGGAAAGTAAATGAAGTTATAACTAACTTAATAGAACAGAGGAAGGTGAAATCTAAGCATCTCAGAGGGGAATTCCAGTGAATGAGCCAGAAACTGAAAGTCTCAGTGTTTGGAGGCAGCAAGTACCACAAAAGGTAGAAATGAAGATGTGACTCTAAAATTAGTGGGATTGGTGACTATATGTGTGGAAAATGGTTGGACCTCTAGTCCTAGGTCCCCATCTAACGCTAAGCAGCCAGATAAATATTCCCCCCTCTACTCACCACTGCACAGGAGAATGGAAGTTCAAACTCTGGAGAAATCAACCCAAAAGGCTTGGAGCCTAAGCCACATGCAGGGCAAGGATAAGTCATAGAGTTGAAAACTGGTATATTATGTAAGAAGATATATACTGAACTATGGAAGCTCCAGGCATGCCCCTTTCCTGCTCCCAGAATGTCAGTAACCAAGCATATACCTAGCCCCAACCCTTGCCCAATCAGAGATTCTGCTGTAGGGGAAGTAGACAGTCCCAAAGAAGAGACCTCCAGACACTGACAGTAGAGGATCCCCCAATAATAAGGCTAGTTCACTACCCAGTCATTCTACAGCAAAGTCTTTCAGGCAACAAATCTTGTCAATGTACCCAGACCTTGTATATTTCAATGATTAATCCTTTGTCAGTTGCTTCGTTTGCAAATATTTTCTACCATTCTGAGGGTTGTCTTTTCGTCTTGTTTATCGTTTCCTTTGCTGTGCAGAAGCTTTTAAGTTTCATTAGGTCCCATTTGTTTATTTTTGTTTTTATTTCCGTTTCTCTAGGAGGTGGATCAAAAAGGATCTTGCTGTGATTTATGTCATAGAGTGTTCTGCCTATGTTTCCATCTAACAGTTTTATAGTGTCTGACCTTATATTTCGGTGTTTAATCCATTTTGAGTTTATTTTTTGTGTAGGGTGTCAGGAAGTGTTCTAACTTCATTCTTTTACATGTAGCTATACAGTTTTCCCAGCACCACTTATTGAAGAGGCTGTCTTTTCTCCATTGTATTCTCTTGCCTCTTTTGTCATAGATTAGTTGACCATAGGTGTGCGGGTTTATCTCTGGGCTTTCTATCCTGTTCCATTGATCTATATTTCTGTTTTTGTGCCAGTACCGTATTGTCTTGATTACTGTAGCTTTGTAGTATAGTCTGAAGTCAGGGAGTCTGATTCCTCCAGCTCTGTTTTTTTCCCTCAAGATTGCTTTGGGTAAAATAGATAGCTAGTGGGAAGCAGCCGCATAGCACAGGGAGACCAGCTCGGTGCTTTGCGACCACCTAGAGGGGTGGGATAGGGAGGGTGGGAGGGAGACGCAAGAGGGAGGAGATATGGGGATCTATGTATATGTATAGCTGATTCACTTTGTTATAAAGCAGAAACTAACACACCATTGTAAAACAATTATACTCCAATAAAGATATTAAAAAAAAAAAAGATTGCTTTGGCTATTTGGGGTCTTTTGTGTCTCCATACAAATTTTAAGATTTTTTGTTCTAGTTCTGAAAAAAGTGCCACTGGTAATTTGATAGGGATTGCATTGAATCTGTAGACTCTTTTGGGTAGTATAGTCATTTCCACAATATTGATTCTTCCAATCCAAGAACATGGTATATCTCTCCATCTGTTTGTCTCATCTTTGATTTCTTTCATCAGTGTCTTATAGTTTTTTGAGTACAGGTCTTTTACCTCCTTAGGTAGGTTTATTCCTAGGTATTTTATTCTTTTTGTTGAAATGGTGAATGTGATTGTTTCCTTAATTTCTCTTTCTGATCTTTCATTGTTAGTGTATAGGAATGCAAGAGATTTCTGTGCATTAATTTTTTTTTTTTTTTTTTTTTTTTGTGGTACGCGGGCCTCTCACTGTTGTGGCCTCTTCCTTTGCGGAGCACAGGCTCCGGACGTGCAGGCTCAGCGGCCATGGCACATGGGCCCAGCCGCTCCGCAGCATGTGGGATCTTCCCGGACCGGGGTACGAACCCATGTCCCCTGCATCGACAGGCAGACTCTCAACCACTGCGCCACCAGGGAAGCCCTGTGCATTAATTTTGTATTCTGCAACTTTATTAAATCCATTGATTAGCGTAGTAGTTTTCAGGTGGCATCTTTAAGATTATGTATGTATAGTATCATGTCATCTGCAAACAGTGACAGTTTTACTTCTTCTTTTCCAATTTGTATTCCTTTTATTTCTTTTTCTTCTCTGATTGCCATGGCTAGGACTTCCAAAACTATGTTGAATAATAGTGGCAAGAGTGGACATCCTTGTCTTGTTCCTGATCTTAGAGGAAATGCTTTCAGTTTTTCACCATTGAGAATGATGTTTGCTGTGGGTTTGTCGTAGATGGCCTTTATTATGTTGAGGTAGGTTCCCTCTATGCCCACTTTCTGGAGAGTTTTTATTATAAATAGGTGCTGAATTTTGTCAAAAGCTTTTTCTGAATCTATTGAGATGATCGTATGGTTTTTATTCTTCAATTTGTTAATATGGTGTATCACCTTGATTGATTTGCATTTATTGAAGAATCCTTGCATTCCTGGGATAAATCCCACTTGATCATGGCGTATGATCCTTTTAGTGTGTTGTTGGATTCTGTTTGCTAGTATTTTGTTGAGGATTTTTACATCTATATTCATCAGTGATATTTGTCTGTAATTTTCTTTTTTTGTAGTATCTTTTTCTGGTTTTGGTATCAGGGTGATGGTGGCCTCGTAGAATGAGTTTGGAAGTGTTCCTTCGTCTGCAATTTTTTGGAAGAGTTTGAGAAGGATGGGTGTTAGCTCTTCTGTAAATGTTTGATAGAATTTACCTGTGAAGCCATCTGGTCCTGGACTTTTGTTTGTTGAAAGATTTTTAATCACAGTTTCAATTTCAGTGCTTGTGATTGGTCTGTTCGTATTTTCCACTTCTTCCTGCTTCAGTCTTGGAAGGTATACCTTTCTAAGAACTTGTCCCTTTCTTCTAGATTGTCCATTTTATTGTCATAGAGTTGCTTGTAGTAGTCTCTTAGGATGCTTTGTATTTCTGCGGTGTCTGTTGTAACTTATCCTTTTTCATTTCTAATTTTGTTGATTTGAGTCCTCTCCCTCTTTTTCTTGATGAGTCTGGCTAAAGGTTTATCAATTTTGTTTATCTTCTCAATGAACCAGCTTTTAGTTTTGTTGATCTTTGCTATTGTTTTGTTTCTATTTCATTTATTTCTGCTGTGATCTTTATGATTTCTTTCCTTCTACTAACTTTGGGTTTGGTTTCCTTCTACTAACTTCTTCTTTCTCTAGTTCCTTTAGGCGGAAGGTTAGATTGTTTATTTGAGATTTTTCTTGTTTCTTGAGGAATGATTGTATTGCTATAAACTTCCCTCTTAGAACTGCTTTTGCTGCATGCCAAAGGTTTTGGGTCATCGTGTTTTCATTGTCATTTGTCTCTAGGTATTTTTTGATTTCCTCTTTGATTTCTTCAGTGATCTCTTGGTTATTTAATAAAGTATTGTTTAGCCTCCATGTGTTCGTGTTTTTTATGTTTTTTTCCCTGTAATTGATTTGTAATCTTATAGTGTTGTGGTCGGAAAACATGCTTGATATGATTTCAATTTTCTTAAATTTACCAAGGCTTGATTTGTGACCCAAGATGTGATCTACCCTGGAGAATGTTCCATGTGCACTTGAGAAGAAAGTGTAATCTGCTGTTTTTGGATGGAATGTCCTATAAATATCAATTAAATCTATCTGGTCTATTGTGTTATTTAAAGCTTGTGTTTCCTTACTAATTTTCTGTCTGGATGATCTCTCCATTGGTGTAAGTGAGGTGTTAAAGTCCCCCACTATTATTGTGTTACTGTCAATTTCCTCTTTTATAGTTGTTAGCATTTGCCTTATGTATTGAGGGGCTCCTATGTTGGGTGCATATATATTTATAATTGTTATATCTTCTTCTTGGATAGATCCCTTGATCATTATGTAGTGTCCTTCCTTGTCTCTTGTAACAGTCTTTATTTTATTTTTTTTAATTTTTTTTTTTTTTATTTTTTTTTTGCGGTACGCAGGCCTTTCACTTTCGTGGCCTCTCCCGTTGCGGAGCACAGGCTCCGGACATGCAGGCTCAGCGGCCATGGCTCACGGGCCCAGCCACTCCTTTAAGAACTCAACAGTAGAGTTCTTAAAGATTATTTTATTTAATGTTTTGTACCAGTATACAAATAATTGCACAATTATTAAAATTATGATATAACCTTTATTATTCTGACTTGTATTATTATTTTCATAAGGATTTACATTTATTGACTCAATATAAATCTATTGTTCTTCCTACAACAATCTAGCAAATGCACTCTTAATAGTTGTAATAAATGTCCATCTATTTCCCTATTTATTTAACTATTGAAAAGTTCTTAATAATTTTCATATAAAATTAACATATTTCATAATCATCATTAATTATTCTGGCATATTCCTCTTGCAATAATAAATACATATTTTTACTTCAGAGACTGATAGAATTTCAACATACAAAAGCGTACAAAGAGATTTTTCACTGCAACTTATATCTAGAAAGCTAAATTATATTTGAAAAGGAATTTCCAGATATTAACAATAAATCCAAATTACACGTCTTGTTCAAGTAATTTGTTATAGCTGCACTGATTAGCTATAAAGTTAACTACAAGATCATGTGATCATTGGTCATGCCTTGATCCCTGAACTGGGTGCCAGAGATGATCTTGAAGCAGGATTCAGCTATCTGGCCTTCCCAAAGCCAAAGCTGCTGCCAGAATTGTAGTGCTTCCTTCACTCCAAAAAGTTTAAAATATGCAGAAAACCTGATTTTGTTTAAGGATGTTAGAAAACAAAATTCAACTGAATAAATTTTAAAGATATTATTGGCTGTATTCAATGATTCATGAATCAGGCAGCATCCAATCTAGCAGATAGAAAGGAGCTCCAAGGAGTGGTACAAAATGAATGACTTTTATAGGTAGAAGGGAGCAGGTACAAGGAAGTTGTACTTGGCAAAAAGGCAGATTGGTTATTGCAAGGTTATTTTCCTTTAGGAGATGACAGGGGTTCTGTCAGGCAGATTACCTAACTAGTGCTGATTCCTAATTGACTGGTTTAAGATTTCATTTCTGGGAGAGCCAAACTGTATTTAAGTCTCAGTTGAGAAACTGAGGGCTTAGCTTAAGTGACTCCATTTCGGGCCTATTGTCTTGTTTTTAACAAGGATTACATGGATATGTATCACAATTATAAAGGCGCGTCTGAGAGTAAAAACCAAATTCAGGTATGAATTTTCTTCTTTTGTGGGAAAAGTGAGGAATGCACTACGTGAAGAATACACAGAAGGGCCGATTGTATTTGCAAAGTTTTATTTCTTAAGCAAGATTTGAAACTTGACTGTTTATTATATTTTTCTCTATTTTTTTTGCATGCTTCAAAAATTTAAGCAGAGAATTAAAAACTGTGCTTATGAAGAAATCGTACTGTTCTAGAAACCAGAAATATTACTTTCCCACGCAGCATGCGGGATCTTAGTTCCCCAACCAGGGATCAAACCCATGCCCCCTGCAGTGGAAGTGCGGAGTCTTAACAACTGGACCACCAGGGAAGTTCTATGAACTTTATAAATTGGAAAAAGATTTTAAAATAGGGATTTATCTTTTCTTCAGAGGTGAAATTATTGGTTATTAAAGCATCCACGCAGCTGTTGATTTATTTAAATCTCAAAAAAATAAGATAAAAATAAACAGAAAGCTAACTTAACTGTACACCATTTTTAATGGCAAACTGGTACAAAATGTCTTCCTGCTATAGTGATAGTAATTAAAGGCAAAGGAAAAATGTAGCTTAGAGGAAAAGAAACTTGATAGTTTGATCGTATCTGAAACCAAATGAACAACATTCAAATCTGCAGTCTTCAGGGGTAAGATCTCTACCTTAAGTGGAATGTAACCCAATATCAAAATCTGTCTCATTGAAATGTTCCTTAACTTCTGTTTGGGCACGGTTTTTTTTTTCTCAATATTATCTGGCACAAATTTTCTGTTTCCAAAGTTCCTCAGACCTCTGGTCAGAAAGCCCTGGTTCTAGATCTCTCTGGTGATAGTTGTTTGCTCAGTACCTGCCTCATTTCCTGTTTTCTCTCTCATCTAGATACATACAACAGGTATGAAGTAGAGCAGGATATGACAGTTAGAGGGAATGCTGCAAACAATAATGAAAGTAATTACTCTGAGTCTTAGGCCCATTTGCTCGTTTTCATTTCAGTAGATAAAAGATATTCTCTCTTGCAAATAACACAAAGAGGTACAGGGGCTGTACCCGTACCAGGGGAGAAGAAAGGCACCTGGCTCAGTTATCACTTTCAATCAGCAAATGTTTGGCGCCTTCAGGCCTTAGGGTTTTTTGGGGTTTTTTTCTTCTTTTTTTTAATTAAAGTCTTCCCACTAATGAGGTTTTGCATTTGAATTTTGAGTTTTGTAACTTTATATCTAATTTATGTCTTTAGAAATCTCACTTACTTTTAAGAAAGGCTGAAATATAAGAGACAAGATTTAGAAAACAGCATGATTCTATAGGACAAAATGAGGAAAGAGATGAGGTGCTTAAAAGTTCTGCTTTCATTGGGTGCAGTACTGCATCATCAGTTCCTTCACACACACACACATACACACACACACACACAAAACTCTACTACAGCAGATGAATTGCCTTCCATGATATATTTACATCCAATTACCTACCCCCAAAGCTCATTTTTGTAGTGCTTCCTACTGACTTTCCAGCAGAAAATCACTCTTTTAAAAATGTGTGCTCAAAGTAAATTGGTGGTTGCCTAGGCTTGTGGGGCTAGGGGTGGGGATAAGAGTGACTGCTACTGGGTAGCGGGTTATTTTCTAGGATAATAAAAAGGTCCTGAACTTAGATTTGGATGGTGGTTGCACAACTCTGTGACTATACTAACACCATTGAATTGTACACTTTAAATGGATGAATTTTATGGTTTGCAGATTATTTCAATAGAGATTTTTTTAAAATCTGTTCTGCAGGAGGAATCTGAGAGAGAAGAGTGCCATAAAGAGAAGTCTCTTGGATTTGAGTAACCTCTTTGCCAAAGCTTTAAGGCCAGGAAACAAAGGTCAGACCTGAGGTTTTTGATTCAATATATCCTAATAGTCCACCATTTTCTCTCCCTACCTTCCATCAAGATCCTTCTTTATAATTTATCACATGAATAATATAACCCAGTGGAGCCCTGTGATAGACTTCAGGGATTGGCAACCCCAAAGCCATTCACAATGTCCTCTTCTCCCACCCTTTTCCACTATAGGGGCTAGAGAGCAAAGTACAGTTGGCCCTCTGTATTTATCCATGGATTTAGCATTCATGGATTCAACCAACCTCAGATTGAAAATATTCAAAGCAAAAAAAGAGTCTAGAAAGTTCCAAAGAGCAAAACTTGAATTTGCCACATGCTGGCAACTACTTACATAGCGTTTACATTGTATGTACAGCTATTAGCATAGCATTTGCATTTATTAGGTATTATAAGTAATCTAGAGAGGATTTAAAGTATAAGGGAGCATATGAGTAGGTTATGTGCAAATACTACACCATTTTGTATAAGGGATTTGAGCATCCACAGTTTGGTATCCGAAGGGGTCCTGGAACCAATCCCCCAACGACTATATTTCTTTTTCCATTTTTGCTGCTGGAAGCAGCTGTATGACTTCATTCTGGTCAATAGAATGTAAGCAGAACTCTCTCAGATGAGATTTCCAGGGAAGTTTTATTTACAGATTAAAAGGGGTAATCACAACTGGCAGAGCCCTTTTGTTCCTTTGTCTCTTCCTCCTTTTTCCTGCCTAGAAAGCAGGCATGAGGCCTGGAGATGCAACAGCCAGCTGGTGACATGAGAGGACAAGCATGAGAATAAAAGCCCGTAAGCTAAGGAAGGTGGAGCAGAAAGACTTGGTCCTTGTCAGCATTTCTCAGCAGCTGTGCTGGACTGCTCAGCTCTGGATTTCTCATTATGTGAGAAAAAGAAAACTCTTTTTTGTTAACCTACTATGACTTGCTGTTGCAAACAAGTATCCTATTACTTGCAACCACAAGCACTTTTAACAAGCCAATTATGAGACTTTTATATTTAAAAATTATCTAAATATGTCAATGTCAAAGTGGGTTTACTTTAATGTCTAGGGGCTGCTTGTTGTACACAGAAAAGACCATTTATAGTTAATCTGGGTTCAAATTGTTATATAATTTATTGAAGACACAAATTTTCCTTAAGCCTTTAAGTTTAATTTAAAATATTTTATCTTCCTTAAAGATCTAATAAGTGCCATAATAGAGATCTACTCAAAGATGAAGAAAAAGAAAACGTTGTTTCACAGAAACACATTTGAGCTAGGCCTTAAAGAATGTAGAGAAAGGAAAATTCGAGACAGAAGAATACATAAACTCAGAAGCATGAAAGGGCATGATGTGTTAAGTGGGCGTGGGAGGCCGGAGAAGGGGAGATGAGGCTGGAAAGCAAATTGAAGTCAAATTGTTCAGTCTTATATACCAGACTAAGCACACTAAAGTTTAAACTTTATCCTACAGCAAACTGGAAGCTCTTAGAAGTTTTGAAGGAAGGGAGTGACGTGATTGTGTGGGTGTTTCAGAAAGAAAAAGAGATTGGAGGAGGCCATAGAGGCTATTTGGAGAATATTGCAGTAGAACCAATGAGAGAGGATAAAGGTCATTAAGAAAACCCCACTGCAGACGCTGCAGGGGACCCCCAGGGCAGCAGGCCAATGGAGGATGAAGCAGAGGCTCACAGTCAGAGGAAGCTGAGTGGAGGCCAAGTCTGCAAGGGAGAAGGGGGGTCAGCATTCCTAGGAAGCATTGCCAAGGCTGTTAAGAGCCACGTGTTAATTGCAGCAGGCTGCAGCTTTGGAAACCCATGAGGCCCATAGCAAACAAATGAACGTGGGGGCAGAGGAGGCAAGGGACCCCCAGCCGAGGACCCTGGCTCTTCCTGCTGTGACATGTACTCATAAGCGATACCCCTCCCTCTTCTCAACACCTGCTCAACAAGTTAGAAAAAGAAGCAGGGAGAGGGGCGGTTATCTGAGAGTTTGGATTTTTTTGTTGTTGCTTTTTTGGGGGGAGGGGGATTTGTTTTCTGTTTTTTTAATGCAAGAGAAACTGAACATACCTGTTAAATTAATTCAACAAGGAGGCCATTAAACTGAGGTGGCTTTAATGCCGTGGGGGCCTATGTAAGCAAACCAAAATCTAAGCCTGTCAATGCCTCAAGTTTAGGAAATTGAAACCTAAGGACAATGAGTCACAAATAGCCAACTGGGCTTTAAGATACAGCCAATCAGGAACTCCCTGGCGGTCCAGTGGTTAGGGCTCCTCACTGTCACTGTCAAGGGCCTGGGTTCGATCCCTGGTTGGGGAACTAAGATCCCACAATCTGCACAGCATAGCCAAAAATATATATATATATATCCAATCAATAATTTCCTTACTTTGCTTCCACTTTCTTTCTATAAAAGTGTCTCTCCAGGCTCCTGTTAGTGGAGAGCTCCTGACCACTTCCAGTTTGGTGGTGCCCTATGCCAATCCATTTTTGCTCAAACAAACTCTTAAAAAGTTTTAAATGCCTCACTGTATCTTTTAACATACTTAAAGGGCTCATTTCAATTATCAGCATTACCATGCTTTAAACCAGTTGGGACGGTTGGCTAATCATCACCACCACAAACAACTAACCAGTAGGTAGGAGCTCAAGAGAAGACCACATCAGTTATGGACAAAATAATAGGAAAATCCATTTTCTCTGCACAACAAAGTTGAATTATACACTCTGAATCAGAAGCACACAAAAAAAGCCAAATCGAAAATACAAACATTGGCTGGTTATATGCCACACCCACCATGGGAGGCACTGAATCCGTGGGGCATCAGCAATCCAGTCATCAGAGACAACTCCCACTTACGAGCAAGTACATTTTGGGGGGCCTAGCCCTGGCCCAAACTCTCCAGCTTTCTGCTCCAATCCATGCTTATCAAATGGTCCTTGATTATTAATTCATCATCACTAGTTCTTCAATACTAGAGGCTGGCAGTGGAAAAGGATAACCTCCCTTTAAGGAAATAGAATGGGCTTTTATTTTATACATCAGTCTCATAAGAGTGTAGCTGGTATTAGTCGCCCTAAGCAGGACTCATCCTGGGGCTCTAACAAGACGGCGTTTCCTTAACACAACATCATAATTCAACTGTACTTCAATAGGGAGTTCCCTGGTGGCCTACTGGTTAGGATTCCAGGCTTTCACTACCGCGGCCTGGGTTCAATCCCTGGCTAGGGAACAGAGATCCCGCAAGCCGTGTGGCACAGCCAAAAAACTCCAAAAAGTACTTGAAAAAGTAAATTAAAAAAAAAAAATGGACTGAGTTTATTGCCTGAAAGGCCGAGGACTAGACTCTGGGCTCATGGGTGAATCCAAACCCTGGTAATCGCTTGGCCAGTTTCTCCTGGTGACACCAGTATTTCCCTGTCCTGCCCCTTCTATCAATGTCATGTCACACTGTGGACTCCAATTGAGAAGGAGAAGAACCTACATGGAAGCAGAACAGAATCTGGCCAGATCCACATATTTCTTCTAAGGTCCTATGCCTGCCCCATGACACACTCCAGGTGTGGTGGCCAAGCTGTCCACTCAGTGACTCATCCCTGAACCACTTCCCATCACCTGGTCTACTTCCTTCTGACCAACTAAAAAATTCTGGCTGCTGACTTTTATATTCCTTCTCCTACTTATTTCCCCACTGCTCCCATTGGATTTGACCTTGGCTAACTCAAAAAGCCTTGGGTGACACCTTTCCTGTTTCAGCCTGTCTCCTTCTACCCCAGCCATGAACTGAAGGGCTACTCTCCCACTAGGCCTGCCCTGGCCTTGCTGACAGAACTTAGATGCACAGAACTCTCCAGGGCACACTCCTCCTGTCAGAAGAGGAACAACTTAGACTCGACCACGCTGGACTCAACCAGATTCAGCCCAAGATGTGATGATCCCAGCAATTTCCAGAACCGTTGGCTGGACTCTCCTACCACAGGGATTTGAGTTCAGCAAAAAGACAGGAAAACATTCAGCAGGACTGGTGATTTCCCAGGGAGGCCCTGAGAAAGTAGCTTTTCAGTAAGTAGCATTTGTAGGCCGAAGCTTTTCCTACTTGGCAGCCCAGTGCTGCCATGTCAGCGCTGCCATTTCCATAGCAGTGATTATGGAGTGACTGACATTCGGTACTGTGGCTGCAGCGACTCCAGCCCACAGTTAAGTCACACCAGCTCAGCATGTTCCCTTTTAATTACTTACCATTCTGAGGTAGGTATTGGAGCCAGGCAGGCCTGAGTTTGAATACCGGCCGTACATAGTTGGCCACATCTTCTCTGAGTCTCGGTTTTCCCAGCCGTGAAATAATAACAGCTATACCTTCCTCACAGATAAACCACATGAAAACGCCTAGCATGCACATCCCTGACACAGCAGACACTGACCAGTGTTAATTCTGATTCCTTATGCTGAGATTCTGATTCCAACCTGAGGCAGAATCTCCAGGATCCTAAAGATCTGCTTCACCTGGGAGTCCTTTGTACTCAATTGTAATTCTTCCTCGTCTTTAAGTCAGGGGAAGGTGGTAACCTACAATCAGACTTGGAGCTCTGACTGGACAAGCTTATAGAAAGTAATAGTTTTGGGGTTGGGTGTAAGACTAAAGGAAATGCTCACTCCCTGGCTTTCAACCTTCAGCGACCATGGGAATCATTTAGAGAGTTTACTAAAAATACAGGGACTTCCCCGGGTGTCCAGGGGCTAAGACTGTGTGCTTCCACTGCAGGGGGCACAGGTTCTTTCCCTGATCGGGGAACTAAGATTGTGCATGCCAAGCGGCCAAAAATAATAACAATTAATAAATAAAAATTTAAAAATAAATAAAAATACAGATACTCAGGTTCCTCTCTCAGTGACTGTCACTGAGTCACTGACAGTCAGACCCAAGAATCTACATTTTAAGTAAGTTTCCGAGGGCTTCCCTGGTGGCGCAGTGGTTGAGAGTCCGCCTGCCGATGCAGGGGACATGGGTTCGTGCCCCGGTCCGGGAAGATCCCACATGCCGCAAAGCGGCTGGGCCCGTGAGCCAGGGCCGCTGAGCCTGCGCGTCCGGAGCCTGTGCTCCACAACGGGAGAGTCCACAACAGTGAGAGGCCTGCGTACCACAAAAAAAATAAAAATAAAAATAAGTTTCCAAGATTATTCTAATGTGCACCAAAGTATGAGAATCACTGCCCTGTCTGGAAGTTTCTCTCTTCTCCTCCTTGACCTGGTTATTCTGGTAGACAGAGTGGGTGGTGGGGCCCAGTTGAGGGCTGTGGTAATAATAAAAAATTATTTGGTCTTTGTCTCCAGTTCCTGGCACAAAGTTCCCAAATCCTTGGAATCTCTTGAGTGATGAGTGTCTTATGCTAATGTGGTAACCCTTAGGGGGGTTAAGTGGGGGGGACCCACACTAGATAGCTTCAGGATGGGGACTGGTCGGTCACAAGAAAAACCAACCAAGTGATGAAAGGGCTAGACTTTCAGCCCCAGCCCCTGACCTCCGCAGGGAGGGAGAGAGGTGGAGACTAAGTTCAATCACCAATGGCCAGTAATTTAATTAATCATGCCTAGCTAATAAACCCTTGATTAAAATCCTAAAAAATAAGTTCCATGGGCTTGCAAGTTGGTGAACACATTCATGTGCTGGGAAGATGGCACGACAGGAGAGAGCATGGAAGCTCTGTGCCAATCCCCACTCCCCACCCCCATCCCCTATAACTGGCCCTATGCATCTGTAGGGGAGCAAAATTTGCCACCCCAAAATATCTCTTGACATGCAGATTATTCTGAACTGAAAACTATCAAGGCCCAAAAGACTTAGGAAGAACTTTTGACCTTCCCCCTAACTGCCTAAAGAATGTAGAGGCCCTGTTCTGGGGAGGGAGCTATCACCATAGATAACTATAGTATGAACTAAGTATGACTGGCAGAGAGGAACCTAGCAAAGTCTGTTTGTTAAAATTCCTCTCTGTGTCCCACTGTCTCTGCATGGCCCAGCAAACATTTGTTTACCAACAAACATTTGCTTTTCCACCTCATGTTAATTGCCTTCCTCCCCTTTAGAGCCCCAAACCACTATCCCCAACATCCTCTTTTGTCTCTAACTGAAGATGGTGTTTAAGGTGAGGGTTCTGGCCATTTTGGTGAGTTACTCAGTTTTCCTTGGCCTCTCCCATGTATACATGTTATTAAATTTTTGTTTGATTTTCTCCTGTTAATCTTTCTCATGTCAGTTTAATTCTTAGACCAACCAGAAGAACCTAGAAGGGTAAGGGAAATTTTTTTTCTTCTCTGACACATCTCTTCCATTTGGTTGTTCCTGAGTTATATCGTTTATAAGGAACTGGTATATGTAAGTAAAGTGTTTTTCCTGAGTTTTATGAGTCATTCTAGAATATTATCAAACCTGAGGGGATGGACACCAAGGGGGAAAAGTGGCGGGGGGGTGGTGGTGGGATGAATTGGGAGATTGGGATTGACATGTATACACTAATATGTATAAGATAGATAACTAATAAGAACCTGCTGTATAAAAAAATAAATAAATAAAATTCAAAAAAAAAAAAAACCTGAGGGGAGCTCGTGGGAACTCCCAAATCTGTAGTTAGCCAGGCAGAAGAGTGGGTAGCCTGCGTACCCCATTTGCAGCTGGTCTGAAGTAGGGGCAGTCATGTGGGAGTGAGCCCCTTAACTCATGGGACCTTACCCTAATTCTAGGTAGATAGTGTCAGAATTGAATTGAATTGTTGGGCACTCAATTAGTGTCATAGAATTGGTTGGTATGTGGAAAAACAGCACACATTTCGTATCAGAAGTGGTGTCAGAAAAAAAACACTACACAGGGGCCTGTCACATTCTGTCCCCTCTTGACTTCACCTGGCCCTTGTATAACCACACTTCTTTATAGAATGTGGTTGAGCCCAGAAGAAACAGCCAATTCCGCTGCAATTCTCTGACCTAAATTCAGTGTTGACCTTTTGAAGAGGAATAGAAGTAGGGCTAAAATTTTCCCTGTTCAAGCCTACCCAAAAGGAGGGCAGAATTTGCCTATAGGCTTCTGACTTGCTGACTGTAATCCATAGCACGCCCAGAAGACAGTCTCCAACAAACCAAGGAGCAAAAGGCCTGCTTTACAGTAGGGTACGAGCTCATTTACTGGAATCATCTATGGACTAGCTGACTGCCTTGACTCTGGCTGGACCCTGCCTGAGCTGCCCCGTAACCTTTTGAGCCTGGTCATTAGTGTTTGCCAGGCCCCTTCCCTCTAGCTAGATTCTCTGCCTCTGTTCCTCTTGGCTATTTATCAGTGCCCCACAGTTGCTGCAATAAACTCACATAGCAATTTCCACTTTAATGTGCCCCAGGAGTCCAGGTAAAGTCTTTTCTGATAAGCCTTCCTATCCTGGCCTCACATCTGATAGGCCTCCTGTGCCCCCAGCGTTTGCTGTTAAAATGCTATCCCCTCACTTCCTTGCCTTCTCTGCTCTCTCTCTCTTCCTAGAGAAGCCACATAGTTTCATCAATCAATGCCGCGCATCTTGGTATATCTGCTGATGTACCTGAGACCATTCTAAGGGCCTCATTCTTAGTCTTTTTTTTTTTTTTTTAAATATGTGATCATTTTTGACAAGGATTTCTTCTGCCAGAACCCTGTTCAGGACAAAGTTAACCTGGTCAATAATTGTCTTACCCACCTGCAGGGAGAGAGACACAGTCAATTTGGTAAGAGATGGTACAAAATCAAGGGAGATGACTGAGGCAATGTGCTGAAGTCCAAGTAGAATGAACTGGCCAAATGCTTCTACTTTGAGCAGAGGCTCAAGTCTTCCATGAAGGAGAAGCTTCCCCGAGACTAGAAGGCCAGAGCCACCACTAACTAGTAGAGAACACCTGCCAGCTACAAGGTCATCCCACGGACCTCAGCTGGGTACTACTTAGGGTAGTGCCCCAAGCAACTCCCAGTCAGTTGGCCTTGGGAAATTCCTTACTGTAACTATACTGGGTCAACACTGACTCTTGGAAATCCCTCCCTCCAACTGTGGTTTTGTCTCCTCTTCCATGACAGAAATAGCCCTTGTCCTGGGCTGACTGACTTGGAGTTCTCCACGTCTTTTACAGGATCCACTTATGTGAGGGTTGGGGGGAAATCCTGTGTGGCTTGGGCTCTTGAAAATGGTTCCCAAGCTGCACCACCCACCTTCTGGGCATAATAAACTTCTCCAAGTAGAGCTCTTCCAGACCTTGCAACTTTGATCCTTGGAGTCTCTAGCACCATACTCACAAACACACCATCATCTGGAGTAAAATCTCTGTCATTTTCCAGATC
Source organism: Delphinapterus leucas (assembly GCF_059928025.1). Classification (NCBI taxonomy): domain Eukaryota; kingdom Metazoa; phylum Chordata; class Mammalia; order Artiodactyla; family Monodontidae; genus Delphinapterus; species Delphinapterus leucas. The sequence goes on along the minus strand of NC_143141.1, from coordinate 63,599,542 downwards.
CTTGGAAGTCATATGATTCCTGTGTGTTCTCACTTTGGGGAGTGCCTGTAGAGTATCTGATACCTGTAGTCCCATCCCGAGTGTGTACTCATAGATATCTGGCTGCGACCGGTACCCACCCAAGCCACAGGATCAGATTCTCATTATGTACAAAGAATGGGAGGAACAAAGTGGTGATTAGCAACCCTCTAAGGTCCCTGGAAAGTATTTATTTAAATACCACCAACTTTTAGTAAAGAATGTGGCAGAGTGCCACTTATTCTCCAATGTCTTCTCCTTTATACTACATTAATAGAATATCTAGAATAAAGATTATACATTTCCCAACATATCCTGAACTTTGATATGGTTATGTGAATACACTGTGGCCAATGGGAGATGAAGGGAAGTGAAGTATAGAACTTTCAGGATATGTTCTTAAAGGGAGGGGGGCTGCCCTTTCTCCAACAGTTCCTCTCCCTGTCTCCTCTCCTCCACCCTGTTCCTCTAATTGTGGACATGGTAGCATATCTCCTTGGCCAAGTGGACTTTAGGCCACACCCTACAGATGATGAAGCAACAAGTTAGAGGGAACCTAGGTCCCAGATGACCATATTGAGCAGAGCTGCCATCCCAACCTCGGACCACCTGTTGAAACAAGCAGTGGTGAGCCTGAGCATCCCTGAACATCCCTTTTGGGTATGCCAGCAATGCAAGACCTTGATTGCTTTTAGCCAATCATTTCTCAGAGTTGAGTTTGCAATCAACAGGCTCAAGAGATAATGTAACGTCTTCTCCCAGACAAAGAGCAGGCTTGCTTACCAGCCACTGTAAAAGTGGTAGATTTCAGTTGAAATGCAAACCCACTATATGTAGAGTGTCCATCTTTGTCCCTCCATGCTGCCTCCATGGTTTTTTTTTTGGCTGCACCACGCAGCATGCGGGATCTTAGTTCCCCGACCAGGGATTGAACCCGTGCCCCCTGCACTGGGAGCATGGAGTCTTAACCACTGGACCGCCAGGGAAGTACCCCTCCGTGGGTTTTGAAAGGCATGAGGAACCAGCACCAACATGATGCCCATGATGCTTGGATGCAGTGAGTAATAAAATTTTTTGTCTCGGACCTAGGAATCTTGTATCTTCAGCCAGCATCCGTGAAACAGCAATTTATTAGCTTGCAAGTAAAGTAAACCCCCAGAACTTCACATACCTACCACTGGACTGTTTTTAGGAAAGAAATCAACTTGTATCTCTTTTAAGCCACTATTATTTTGGATGTCTGTTACAGACAGCCAAATATAATTCTAACGAATCAAAGAGTAATTTTTTGAAGTTTGATTTGGCAAAAAAAACTGCTTATTACATCTTGTCAGAAGTTTATCATTCAAGCTGAGCCAAATGTGATCCATTCAAAAGCAGGAAATTATAAAAGTGTTGGGACCTCTTGAACAAGTGACATAGCATATAGGAATTAAGGAATTAAGATCACACTATGACTGGTTCCCATGGTTAGCAGATATGGAACGGACTGAATCAAAGCTTACTGAATCAGGCAGGCAAGATCATGAGAGCGAATGCTCCACATTTATTTGCGTAAGATATCTTAAAAAAAATTTTTTTTTTTGGTCCACGCAGCGCGGCATCTTAATTCCCCCCTATCAGAGATTGGGCCTGTGCCTCCTGCAGTGGAAGCGTGGAGTCTTAACCACTGGACCACCAGGGAAGTCCCTTAAAATGTTTTTTGAATGCTATTTTATGCCAAGAATTATATTCACCCATGATTTTTGATGTGTTTCCATATTATGAGGGATGGAGTTCAGATAAACTTGGAGAGCAATTCCTTGATCCACCTTGTCTTCAGACAAGGCAAAGATTAATGTGCTTCAGACTAGACTGGATCTAAGCTAACATTCTTTCTAGAATGTTGGTGGCTCTTGTCCTTTGAAAAACTGAAGGGTAATTGAAAAATGTTGAGAAAGGTTTGAGCAAGTTTGTGTCAGTACCACATTAGTCAAGAGACCAAGGCAAAAGTAAAACAAGAATAGAAATGAGGATGTGGCAACACCTGCTACTGAAAGCACTGACAAAATGTTGAAAGCTCTTCATGAGACACAGGTATTCTGATGTGTCAAAATATTCTAAATGCTTGAACTCTCTACAAGAATTCCCTGTGTAGTTTTTTTTGGTTTTTTTTTTTTTTTTTTTTTTTTTTTTTTTTTGCGGTATGTGGGCCTCTCACTGTTGTGGCCTCTCCCGTTGCGGAGCACAGGCTCCGGACGTGCAGGCCCAATGGTCATGGCTCACGGGCCCAGCCGCTCCGCGGCATGTGGGATCTTCCCGGACCGGGGCACAAACCCATGTCCCCTGCATCGGCAGGCGGACTCTCAACCACTGCGCCACCAGGGAAGCCCTGTAGTTATCTTTTTAAATTAATTTTTATTGGAGTATGGTTGCTTTACAATGTTGTGTTAGCTTCCACTGCACAACAAAATGAATCAGCCATACACATAACAGATATCCCCTCCCTTTTGGACTTCCCTCCCGTTTAGGTTACTGTAGTGCACTAGGTGAGTTCCCTGTGCTATACAGCATGTTCCCATCAGTTGTCCATTTTATACATAGTATCAATAATGTATATGTGTCAGTCCCAGTCTCCCAATTCCTCCCACCCCACCCCTTTCCCCCTTGGTATCCATACATTTGTTCTCTACGTCTGCGTCTCTATTTCTGCTTTGCAACTAAGATCATCTATACCATTTTTCTAGATTCCACATATGTGCATTATTATACAATATTTGCTTTTCTCTTTCTGACTTACTTCACTCTGTATGACACTCTCCAAGTCCATCCACATCTCTGCAAATGACCCAATTACATTCCTTTTTATGGCTGAGTAATATTCCATTGTATATATGTACCACATCTTCTTTATCCATTCCTCTGTCAATGGGCATTTAGGTTGCTTCCATGTCCTAGCTATTGTAAATAATGCTGCTATGAACACTGGAGTGCATATCCCTTTTTTTGAATTATGGTTTTCTCTGGGTATATGCCCAGTAGTGGGATTGCTGGGTCATATGCTAGTTCTACTTTTAGTTTTTTAAGGAACCTCCATACTGTTTTCCATAAGGGCTGTATCAATTTACATTCTTCCCTGTGTAGTTATTTTTTATTTCCAACTTCTAACACTCTAATGACATTACTCTTTTTGGTGGACACACATTGTTTTTGCCTGATCAGCATCCATTTTCTCTTTGGGAATAGCATTCAGATTTTTCCTTGGGGAATTACCTTCCCCCTCCCACCCCCGGACTTTCCTAGTCCATATTGTTGGGTCAGCCTGACTTCACCCTACCAAGCAGCAGGTAATTGGTTCAGAAGAGCACATGACCAAGTGAGATTCAGTACTGGGACTTTTATTGATATTATTGGGAATGTGAAGTTTGATGTATTTTAAGTTTGCTATCATAGGATAATATAAGACTGGGGATGCTAGAAATCATATATAGAAAAAGCAGTCCTGGAAATAGGGCCAATGCAGTGGAAACAGAACCAAGAGGAAGAGAAATACCAAGTCCTACTGACATAGTTTTAACCCAGATCCAGCCATGCCTGAACATGCCTGAACATCTCTAGACTTTTCGCTATCTTTAGCCAATAAATTCCCTTTGTTGCCTAAGCCAGGCTTGAGGTGGTTTATACCTTGAGAAATAAAAGAGTTTTGACTCTTGAAGGTATTGCTGTCACAAAAGCTACCTAGAAGTGGCTATCTAGTCTGTATAAAAGCAAAGAATGTGCTCAGGCTAGCTGTGGCTCCAGAATTTATATAAATAGGTGCTACAATCAAGCCAGAGGTAATGGATGAGGGACTTGTTCTAAAGCTGCTTTACATAATTTTGCTTAAACATCTATTATTCATATCAAAGAATGAGGAGAAGAAAATACCTCACCCTCCAGGCCAGTCGCTTGGCACCACAACTGACTCAAGCTAAGAAAAGATCAATCAATAAGGTTGCCAGAGCTCTGTGAAGGTCTAATCCATATCTGCCTTTCAGCGTTTACCAGAAGCATCTTGATATAATGGAAAGTGCTCTGGGTTCAGATCCTAGCTGTACAACTTACCAAGCTAAATGACCCTGGACTAATGGCTCAAATTCTGGGAGATCTAGTTTGTTTTACAAATTTTTGTATTTGATATAAATGATATATCTGCATCCTTCTGCCAGTGATTTATTTCTCCCTTAACATCATAAATATGAAATTCATGCTTGAGGTCCTGTGGAGCCCTAGTGCATTCGTTTTCCTGTTATGTTATATTCCATTACATAGATCTACCGCAATATATTTTTTTAAATATTTATTTATTTATTTATTTTGGCTGCGTCAGGTCTTAGTTGCAGCTCGGGTCTTTTGTTGCAGCTCTCAGTTGTGGTGCGCGGGCTTCTCTCTAGTTGTGGCTTGCAGGCTCCAGAGCACGTGGGCTCAGTAGTTGCGGCGAGTGAGGGCTTAGCTGCCCTGGGGCATGTGGGATCATAGTTCCCTGACCAGGGATCGAACCAGCGTCCCCTGCATTGCAAGACCTATTCTTAACCACTGGACCACCAGGGAAGTCCCCTACCACAATATTTTTTACTCACTTTTCAATTGATGGACCTTAGGTTGTTCCCAAATTTTTATTCTTTTTTTTTTTAACCAAATTTTCATTCTTATGCATACTACTGCCATAAATATTGTTGTTGTTGTTTTTGCGGTACGCCGGCCTCTCACTGTTGTGGCCCCTCCTGTTGTGGAGCACAGGCTCTGGACACGCAGGCTCAGCAGCCATGGCTCACGGGCCTAGCTGCTCCGCGGCATGTGGGATCTTCCCAGACTGGGGCACGAACCCGTGTCCCCTGCATCAGCAGGCAGACTCTCAACCACTGCGCCACCAGGGAAGCCCTGCCATAAATATTCTTATGCCTATATGCAAAAGATCATCTACGGTATATTCCAAGGAATATAATTGCTTGGTTATGGACCATTGCTGAGTTATATGTACTTTGACTTTACTAGATATTGACAAGCTGTCCTCCAGAGTTTTATCACTTGAGACTTTCACCAGCTTTGTAAAAGAGATGCTTCACATCCTTTCTAGCACTCAAACATTCACTAAACAAATAGTTTTTTAGTCATCTACTAATCTGTTCTAGGTACTGGGATGCAGCAGTAGAATTTCCAGCTCTCTTGGAGCTTCATTTTCTTGGCAGGAGACATAATAACAAATAAAAAATGAATATATAATAGGTCCAGAGGTGACGAGTGCCTAGTTTCCAGAGTCTTTGGGTGCCAAGGACTAGTTCTTCTCCTTGGGTCCTTTTTACCTACAGTAAGTGAATACAATGCCCTCTTGAACCCAATGTGACCTAATTCCAGAAACTGATTTTTTAAAACTTGCAATTACCATAAAATTAGAAGATGAATATTTTACATTAGTGTGATGTTTTAGTATTCAGTTAGTGCTTTGGAATCCATGTTCTCAGTTGACCACAATTCTAGGCAGCATATAAGGAAGAGGTTAAATGCTCCTATCTCTGCAGTCAAGCAGCCCGGGGTCAAATCTTGGTTTCCTGACTTACTAACCATGTGATTTTGAACAAGTTACTTAATCTCTCTAAGTCTCAATTTCTGTATAAGGTAATAGTGTCTGACTCATAGGGGTGCTTATCACGGTGCTCAGTAAATTTTTAGTACTTAATATTTACTAGTGATCAATTAACAATTGGATGGGTCAAACATGTGATATTATTCCCATTTCATAGATGAGGAAACTGAGGTCCAAAGTGGTTGAACAAATTGCCCAGACAGTAAGTTCTGTTGCCTCATGAACCTGGGTTTTCTGGCACCAGAACCAATTCTCCACTAGAAAATTGTATATATAAATGTATGATGTATTTGTTGAATAATTATTTATTGAGCATCTAAAATTGCCTGTCACTGTTCTTGGTGCTAGGGAATTCTAAAATATTCCCAATATGGCTGATCATCTTTGGGCAAGCCTGAAATTATAGCTATCTTGAGGCCAGTCCCAGTACTTTGTTTCATCTAGCGTTGACTATGAATTGAATTTTGAAGATTTTACTGAAGTTTTTATGGAGGATAGAGATGAACATTATATCACTTTAGACTGTAAACATCTTGAAGGCAAAGATCATGTTTTACCTACCAGTGTACAACCAGCACTTAGCACAATGCCTGGCATATACTTATTGACTATTTGATAAATGAACATGTCATACAGCAAAACTTAATCTATCTTCCTCAGCAACTTCTCACCTGTCCCCATAATACCTTCCCCAGCAGCTCCTTCAAAACTGTTGATGAAATGGAGATGAATTGAACTGTGAAGAATCCTACCTCTCATGAACTTGATTGCATTCTCCCAAGTATGCCTGGCTTCCAGATACAAGTAGTTTTCATCTGAAACCAAATATAGTGTTGTTTGGGTTATAAAACATATATGTAAAAAAATTGAGTCAGGGAGCCAATAGTTGAATAAACAATAACAACAACAAAATGTATTCATGGAAAGATAAGGGATGATCTAAGACAGTGCATACTGAGCACTTGATAAAGAGAACTGACAGTAAACATCACTGGAGTTCTGAGCAAAGAGAAAGGAAACAGGAGGATGGTAATGTATCAACCTGACTGAAGAGAATCTATTCTAGGTCTCTTTATTGACAAACTGTGAGGTATTGTGAGTTGGTTTTTTTATTATAGCTCAGAGAGTTTACTATTATTATATCTCAGAGAGTTTGCTCTTTGTAGCAGGCTGTCAATAGCTTAAGATTTTGGAGACATCTTTATGGGCTTAGGGTCTAATGGGTCCTAGGAACAGCCCACCTGCAGTTTCTGTGTAAAAAGAGGAGGTGGAGCCCAGGGAGCAAGGGCCTTGATTCCTCATTCCTGACTCTCCTAGCATTCAGCTTTGGGGACTAACCTCCAGCTGAGAAGAAAAACAGACCTTATTCTTGACCTGTCCACCCTGATACCTCACTCTCTGGTTGAAAGAAAAGGTATCCACTTTAAGTAACTCCTCTTTGACTTAAATGTCACAGTTCCTACTCCCTTTGCCTCATAACCTTACCCTCAGCCCCTATCCCCCACATAAAAGTAAATACCCCCTAAAATTTGACAATGCTTCATTCTCATCATTCTCAAGATTACTACCTTGCTTTTAACCCAATCCAACATTTGGGATGGAGAATATTTCCTTAGATTTCAGCTTCTTCTCCTCCTCCTTCTTCCTCTCCTTTTTTTTTTTTTTTTTTGCGGTACGTGGGCCTCTCACCGTTGTGGCCTCTCCCATTGCAGAGCACAGGCTCCGGACGTGCAGGCTCAACGGCCATGGCTCATGCTCTGCAGCATGTGGGATCTTCCCGGACCAGGGCACAAACCCACGTCCCCAGCATCGGCAGATGGACTCTCAACCACTGCGCCACCAGGGAAGCCCCTTCTTCTCCTTTTCAAGTGCACAGATATTCCTTTAAATTAGCACTGTGAGATTAAGAAAATAAGATATTTTGGTAAGAAAAATCAAGATTTGTGCCTGACACCTGACTTAGCACAAAGTAGTCCTATTGGGGACAATACGTTAAACCCTTCAAAGCTAAAGGAAAATGAAATCAAGAAGTGTAGCTCTTAGAGAGACATCATGGTATGTTTCATTTTCCAACAAGCCAAGCTACAAGACACCCACTGGTGACACTTGGCTTTGGCCATCCAGATGCATTTATTTATTTCTGTGACAACATGAGCTTGGCAGAACATTGAGAGCTGGTGGCTGAGAAAGAAAATTCGGTCTTCCTGCTCACAGAAGAGATTCTAAGACATCCTTGCTAATACAGCTTTGCAGAAAGGGCTTGTGTATGAGTCAGCATACACATAAATGTTAAGTGGGCTGAGGAGGGTGGCAGAGTTTATGGGAATTTCTGATGAAGCAGCACCAAGAGTGCCTACCCGTTATTGTATGAGTGCAGTGCAGTCTATAATTTGACTTGTTTGGGTCTTTTTGTTATTATATGTTATGCTTCACTGAAGCTTGCTGCAAGCTCTCTTTTTCCTTTGCTATCAGAATTCCCCTGATTCATGAATGAGAATTGAGGCTTTGTGGCAAGAATGTTAAGTATTCCTTCAAACTACACAGACAGGGCTGAGAGACTGTTATGTTTTATTAGCATCTGATTCCAGGAATGGGATCCCAATTCTCCTAATTTCCTAGTCATAGACGCATTTTGGTGTTCACCACAGTCTAGCTGGATCCCCTCTGAAGTATCTAGGAACCAAATCAAAAGCAGTGTCAAGCAAAGTTGAGCTGAGTATACAGATGGTCAAGTAAAACATGTCGCCAGGCTTCCAGAATCCTCCCCCTTCCTAGGCCCAGTACTGTCTGGACAGATTTAGCAAAGAAATAACCCAGGCCCCTGTATTTTATCTGGCAATCCTATTAAGGCTTTTGGTAGCTCTATCTTAGTCCTCTGCCATCAGAGGGAAAAAAAATCTGAGATTAGCCATCAAAACCTGGAGCAATATTTCTCAAAGTCTGGTCACAGATAAACTGCATAAGAATAACCTGAGGAACCTGTGAAAAAAGCAGATTCCTGAGTTTCACCCTAGACTCACAGAATCCATAATTCCAGGTATGGGCCTGGGGATATGCATTTTAAAAAATCTCTGTGGATAATTCTGAGGCACATCAAAGCATAACTATTATTTATGACCTCTGTGTCTTTTCTCATCTAGCAGTGCATACTTAAAGCCTTTTGTTGTTGTTGTTGTTGGCCACGCCCCACAGCATGCAGGATCTTAGTTCCCTGACCAGGGATCAAACCCACATCCCCTGCATTGGAAGCGCAGAGTCTTAGCCACTGGACTGCCAGGGAAGTCCCACTTAAAGCCTTTTTCTGCTTATGGAAAGCAGATAATAAAAGTACAGTATATGACATTAATAAATATTTATCCTTAATCCCTTCTTAAAGGAACTTTGGATTTCAGGAACAAGAAGGGGTATATACCCAAGGTCCTTTCCCGGTTCCCTGAAGAAAAGAAAGTCAGAGATTGCCTCCATATAAACTAGGCCCTAATCACCTACACGTGACCCTGTCCAGGCTGTTGGCAGTGGCTCCAGCAGAAACATGTTCAGAGTTGTTTGTGTGGGACAAACAGAATGGATCTTCAGTCAGTGTGCAGAGAAACCTGCAATTATTTACCCCTTCTCTAAATTACCTCCATACTTCTTTCCGGTCTGGATCAAAGAGTTAACTTAAAAACCAAAATTTCCCCCAACTTTTCCTTCCCTCACTATTCCTAATTCTGATCTCTTCATTAATCAGCGTTTTATCTGAAAGTTAGCCACCATTAATGAACAGATCATTGCATATTGAGAACCTCGTGTCAGCGAAGGCAATAGAACCCTGCGGATTCAGGATTTGGGTTTAGAAAGACTACAGGCCCCAACATGCAATTTCACCTTCCAAGGACTACCATTCCCAACATGCAATGCAGTCAGCGTTAGTAAAGGAAAGGAACTAGCTGGAAATTGCCAGGCTGGCTGGAAACTTTGCCTGCGTGCCAGCCTCAGGCAAAGGAATGATTTAGAAAGCTCCCAGAGGATATTTTTTGCAGGAGCGGTCACTCCCTAAATCCAGGCAAGAAAAGGGAGGAGTCTGAGCCGTGTCCCGCCCCTTCTCCAGTAAACTTCTGCCGTTCCAGGTTTGGCGGCGGGAGTTCGAAGGACCTGGAGAAGCTGCACACCCCTGGCTTTCCCCATGGTTTCGGTGACCAGAGCCGTTTTTGGAGACCTGCCCTTGGGGGCAGGGACGGTGGAGAAGTTCCAGCTGCAGTCAGACCAGCTGAGAGTAGACATCATCTCCTGGGGCTGCACCATCACGGCCCTGGAGGTTAAAGACAGGCAGGGCAGAGCCTCAGACTTGGTGCTCGGCTTTGCTGAGTTGGAAGGTGGGTTGAATTCCGCCCCGGGCTGCGGACGGGCCCCAGTTCCACCTGGCACACTGCCCCACACGGCCTGCCCGGGATGCAGGGATGCAGGGGAAGTACGGAGCTTGTGACCATCAGGAGTACTTGGATCCGGCTAACTCACTGTGTTGCCATCCAGTGTTTGGAAAAAGACAAAATGAATAGAAACTGACGTAGGACTGGGCCTCTGGTTATACATTTAGGCTTTGTCTTATTTAAAAAGTCAGTTGAGGGTAAGATAAACTCCAGCAACACTGGAGCGATCTTTGAGCTGCCGGATCTTTGTAAGGGGGGGAGGGGAAAGTGCAGGCCAGAGGGGGTGTGCCCCCTGCTCTTCCTCCTGCCCTTTCTGAAGAAGGAAAATGATCAAAGTGCGTCTTCTACTTCCTTTCTCCTTGATCAGATTCTCTTTGAGGTCTGGTTGTTTCAGAAATGCTCCATAAGGTAAGCTTAGTGGGTGCAGAAGCTTATCCGCTTTGGTCTGTGATCACCCCCTGGCTGATCAATAACTATGTGCTGAAAGAATGAGGAAGACCAACTTACTGTCGAGAAACGAGTCTCCTTATAGCTAGGGTGGACTTTGTTCTGTGGGAATCCGTAGACAATTAAGAACATGTATTAATTCCTGCATTCAAACACTGTTGATCCAACTGTCTCATTCAATGAGACAGGTCCCCATCATCATGCAGCTTGCAGCGTAGGTGTGGAGATAGACCTTAGCCAAATATTTGCGTAAATAAATAACTCACAGTGCAGTTTGATTGGGGCAAAAGAAAATGTACATAGTGCTTGCTATCTCTTGGCACACCCGAGTAGCTAGACAGAAAATGAGGTTGAAATAAAGTTAGCAGAAGGCAACTGCTTGAGAATTAATTCTCTCTGCTCAGTGGTAGGGGCATGGACAAAATCTGTTAAGAGGGGCTTCCCTGGTGGCGCAGTGGTTGAGAGTCCAACTGCCGATGCAGGGGACACGGGTTCGTGCCCCGGTCCGGGAAGATCCCACATGCCGCGGAGCGGCTGGGCCCGTGAGCCATGGCCACTGAGCCTGCGCATCCGGAGCCTGTGCTCCACAACGGGAGAAATCTGTTAAGAGGAGGCTTGAGGTTTTCCTTTAGGTGTCTGTTTTTCTGTCTGTTTGGTTCTTTAGATATGTAACATAGCTCATTGTTGGAGGTCAAGAAACCTGAGAGTATTGGTTTTCCCTTAGGAGGATAAAACTGGCTCATTTCCTTAGCAAAATGTATTATAAAAGTATTTCTGAGGATCCTATTCCTTGCCCTCTGGTTGGTTGTCTTTAGCTCCTTTGGAGCCTCCACAGCTTGGCTCAGAGAAGGAGGTAGGTAACCTTCAGCAGAATTTCTTTGGTGATTTCAGCGAGTCTATTATAGGAGACTCACTGGTAGGAAGGTGCAGGGGCTGGGGGAAATCAGCTCCACTTACCCTTGCTCTCCACGCCCCCTTCTACTTCTGGGGGTGGTGTTCCTATCTTCTGTCTTCAGAGTCAGAAAGCAAGAGAGTTGACAAGTGACAAAAGAGGATTCTTTAGAATCACTTTTGCTGAGTCACCTCTCTCTGTTAGTAGCATAACCATTTGCTAGGCTGAACCAGAATCACAAAGAGATAACTTGACTGGTGCAAAATTGCCCGGTGGAGTCCAAGGAGAATTGGATAGATGACCTAGAATTTCGGAGCCAGTAAAGCACTGGAGTTGATAAGCGGTGAGCATCTGCTTTAATCACCCCATTTCCATCTCTTCTTTCTCACCATTCAGGAGGTAACTACCCCCCCTCCCCTCCTCCCACTCATACACACACTCACTTCTTACTAATTTTAGTTCTCATGTAAGAGTCACATGGACCTTAAAGCACAAGGCATCTTTATGGAATTCATATGAAACGTGTGCCATGATGATGTGGCACCTGGGAAGCACCAGTTTCTTAGCAGGCATAGAAGTGCCTATTTTGTGAGGGCAATAATACAGTCATCTCTGTGAGTCTATGAATCTTGTGGGAGTCTAGGTGGAAGAAAGTATTATCCCCAAATGTTCTTAAAAGGGAGAAAAAAAATAGACCCCCCCTCAGATTACAATGATCTAGCTTGTATTGACTATTGTTCCCCATGTTATTAACATCTCTTGAGAAAGTTAAATAGCATTCTCTTATCAGGATGTGTCACAGGCACCACAAAATGCCAGGTCGAATCAAAGCATCTAAAGTATTCTAGGTGCTGGGAATTCCCTGGTGGTCCAGTGGTTAGGACTCCAAGCTTCCACTGCACGGAGCACAGGTTCCATCCCTGGTCGTGGAACTAAGATCCGGCAAGCCGCGTAGTAGCGTGGCCAAAAAAAAAAAAAAAAAGTAAAATATTCTAGGTGCTAGATCAAGATAGACATTTTCAATCCTATGCTATAATTTAGATAATTTAATTACTTATTTAAAAAGGAGAGCAAGCTATTTTCAAAAGATAAAGAAGCATTTAGAATATCAAGTGAGGCTTTCTGATATGTTTAGCCACTTCGAGGTTGAACTTCATATATGTCATTACAGGAAGCATAACTGCCTCAATCAGAATAGTGTGAAATGGCGGTCTGCTACTATTTTGATCAATTCTAGTGTATTAAAACCCATGTTAAGAAATTGGCGACAGAGGATGTCTTTAAGAAGGGACTCTGGGTAGCTGGGGTACAGAGACAGGAAGGAGGCTAGATTTTCACTGTACAGTCTTTTAGAACATCTGAGTATGTAAGTATTATATAAACAAACTGAGGCAAATAATTTAAAGCAATAAGATGTGACAGAGTGAGTAAGGGGTTATCCTCACATTACCATGTTCCAAAAATGTTTTGAGCCAAGGTGAAGAGCTAAGCATGGATAATTCCATGAGACATGGTCCTTTTGTAATTGCCAGGTTAGATGTGAACTACCTCTAATTTCCCAGATAGATTTTATAAACTACTTGGCTGATGGCCATGACTGGAGGTCAGAATAGTTCAAATTCTCCCTCGGAAAATGAGATCTTTCTTCTGTAGAATTCTAAAGAGGTAAATCATATGATCTTTTAGTTATAGGCTAGAAAAATCAGTAATGCCTCCTGTGAAGTATTTTTTCTGCCATTTTTTGGATTAAAAATATTTTTTAATGTTTTTCATCTGCAACTCCCACCTGCAGTCATTATGACTTCTTTCAAAACCCGTGATGAGGATATTTCCTATAAGCCAGAGGTGTAAATAACCTACTCATGCAATCAATGCTATTCCTCCCCCTTCATCTTCCACCCAGTTGCCACCAACACCCAGCTATTACTGCCATGAGAGCCATTATGGAAAGCTTAGAAAAAAATAAACTTAGTGCTCTTAGAAAACCTGCGTTTATAAGAGGGGGTGGGAGGAAAAGAGACCAGTTTAGAGGTTGCAGTTTAATATTACAGATGCCCAAGAGTGTCCTTGTAGGAGCTTTGAGGATTCCTAGTTTAAAATCTCTGCTTTGTCCCTTAAAGCTGTGTGACCTTGGGCAAGTTATTTAACCTCTCTAGATCTGTTTCCTCACTTGAACCAAGTGGATTAAAATGCTATTGGCTGTGATCATGTCTGACTATAGTGAACAATTAATCATTTTAATCTCCTCTCCTTCCTTTGCCCCCAAATATCTTCCCTCTTACTCCTTGAACTTTTTTATTTCACTTTGTTAACTGTGCACAAAATGGCATGGAGATTCCTCTGGGACAACCAGCAGCCATCTAAAAATATATAAAATATTTGGGATGCTAAAAGTGCTTGTCAATTAAACTAGTGTTTATTTTCCTTAGAAAGCTGAAAGAAAGTCACTCAGGTGTGGAGTTTTTGACTGAGAATCCTGAGTGATTTTATTTGAGATTTGGGGCACTCCTGCTAAAGTTTGGGCTGTCTGAGGTGGGTGTCATAGCTGGGATCCTTGGGATATTTGAGGAGTGGACAGGGCCATACCCCATGGTTAAGCATTTATTAATATATTCTAGCCAGTCCCTTGCCCAGAAAAAGGAACAAACTTTTTGTCTACCCTTTATCCTACATCAGCAACTGACGACTGAATCAGCATTCATGTCTTGACCTAGAAACTTTGCCCTTTTTCATGGAAAACAGTATTTTCTGCATTTCAAAAACAAGTTTTTTAGTCCTAATCAGAATTTGGGGACTGTCACGTTTTGTAATTCTGACTTGATTTAAAAGCTTAGTAACATGTGAAAGTAGTATAAAATCCATGTGTTCTGAAGAGTTTCTCAGAGACAGTTGAGAGCAGTGGTTTCTGCTGTCCTTGTGGTTTAATCCTTAAAAACTCTTCATCTAAACCAAGGGCTTCTTACCTCCATTGGCTTAATAATTGTTGCCAGAAAATGGTCCCTTCCTAGGGAATTCTTGCAAGCCCATGAGGCAGCAACCTTGCTGTTGAATTCGTCCTTGTCTCTGATGCCAAGCATGGGGCTGGCAGAGAGTAGGGGCTTGGTGTACGCTTGTTGAATGGATCAATGTAGGAGTCAAAAAGAGATATAGCCAAACAACTTTTGAACAAAAATTCTGCTTTTCTTCACATTTTTGAGCTCCCGATTAGCAAATGAAATTATATGTCATCAGGGAAATGCAAATGAAAACAACATTGAGACCTATTATTATTATTAGTTAGTTAGTTATTTTTTTTTTTTTTGGCCGTGCTGCGCGGCTTGTGGGATCTTAGTTCCCTGACCAGGGATGGAACACGCCCTCAGCAGGAAAAGTGTGGAGTCCTAGCCACTGGACCACCAGGGAAGTCCTAGAGACTCCTGTTTGTTACTCAATGTAAGGGGTTTTAAAGCTACAGCTTCAGAGAAGAAGGTGGGGAGAGAGGTGGAAGCTGGTGGAGACTCAGCCTTGCCTGTGCTGAGAGATGGTGGTAAGGTCAATTAACCAGAAAGCCTTGTGCTCTCCAAATAATGTGATGCTTAAGAACATGTACTCAGGAGCCAGACTGCCTGGGTTCAAACCCTGATTCTGCCACTAACTAGCTGCGTGTTTTGGGCCAAGTTACTTAACCTTCTGTCGTCAATTTCCATGCCTGTAAAATGAGAGTAATAATACTGCCTACCTTATAGCAGTATTCTGAGGATGAAATGATTTAAATGTAGAGCACTTAGAAAGTGGCTGGGACTTAGGAAGCGGTCAATAACCGTCAGCTCTTGTGGGAGTCTATGGGCAGGACCCTGAGGACCTGCAGATTGGCAAGGAAGTGAACCAGGGAAGACCTGGAAGAGAGTGATTAATGTTTCACTTACGCCCAACCAGCTGAGTAATGGGAACGTGTGACCTATAACTGGCCCAGTAGGTTCAGGGCCCATATCCTGAGAGCCCCTCCAGCCATGGTAAAAAGAGTTCATGCACTTGAATCACATACTCTTCTGACCCACAGTAGGTGTGATGGATACAGAGTACCACATGAAGGGGGGATGGAGTTCCAAGGACAACTGAGTGAAAAATAGAGCAGAAAGTAATCTTAGCAATAATACAAAAAAATGAACTACCTCCAAACCTTAATCTCTGCCATGACGATCTAAACTAAAAGATTATAGCATAGAGAAGCTTAAAGACAAGGAAGTTACTGTAATATGCCCACGCATACTGTTGTAAGTACAAGGACACTGGCTACACTACTCTTTATGTCCCCGCGCCCTCCCTCCCCCAGAAAAGCCCAACAACAGTTTATGCTCATCAGCATGCCATACAGCCATCAAAAGGGATATGGAGTCACATGGAATGATCTTAAGACATTTGATAAATGAAAAGTTGCAAAACAATATGTGTAGTTTGTCTCTTTATGTAGAATGTGTGTGTTCGTGTATTTGTTTGTGTTTATATGTAGTTAATTTAAAAAACAAAAACAAGCAATTGGAAGTGTATATCCCAGACTGTTAGCAGTGATTATCAGTGGGAAGGAGAGGAGTTGAGAAATGAAGGATGGTTTTCATGTTTTACTCTTTATTAAGCTTGCCAGATTTAACAAATAGAAATGTAGGACACCCACCTAAATTTGAGTTTCAGATAAACAATAAATATGTTTTATGTGAATGTCCCATGTATTCTAATAATATGGACATACTTACACTAAAAAGTTATTCACTGTTTATCTGAAATTCAGATTTAACAGGTGTCCTGTGTTTCCTCCAGCAAGGCTACTGTATATACTTGGGTATTTAACGCTCATTAAAGGAAATTTTCATGTACTAATTGTATGATTTTTAAAAAAGAAAAAGAAGCATAAGATAGTTTCTTTTCAAGACTACACAAAAATATAATTTTTGGTAAAGAAAGTTGGCCTAGAAGCAAATTACAGAGGAGCATGTATATGAAGACCTCAGTTTTGTAAGAAGAAAAGCATATGCACACATATACTAAAAGATGGAAAGGTATACATACCTAGATATACATAAGAATACTAACAGTCCTCTCTAGTGTTGAGATCAGGATGATTTAAGTTTCTTCTTTGTGCTTTAGAAAGCTCTTTTGTTTGTTTGTTTGTTTTGTGGTACGCGGGCCTCTCACTGTTGTGGCCTCTCCCCTTGCGGAACACAGGCTTCGGACGCGCAGGCTCAGCAGCCATGGCTCACGGGCCCAGCCGCTCCGCGGCATGTGGGGTCTTCCCGGACCGGGGCACGAACCCGTGTCCCCTGAATCGGCAAGCGGACTCTCAACCACAGCGCCACGAGGGAAGCCTTACAAAGCTCTTTTAAAATGTTTGGAAAGAACATGAATTGCTTTTGGAAAGGGAAAAGGTCATGTGTAAAGAACACCATTTTTCCTTGCTTCCCTGTGGACGCAGATATGCCCAAGTTGCAGCTGCCCTCAGAAGGAAGTGGTGGGCAGCGGTGTGAGCCTTGTCTTTGGTTTAAAGTTATAAAAAACTCTGTCATCCCATACCCTTGCAGGATACCTCCAAAAGCAGCCCTACTTTGGAGCAGTGGTTGGCAGGGTGGCCAACCGAATTGCCAAAGGAACATTCACGTTGGACGGGAAGGAGTATCAACTGGCCATTAACAATGGGCCCAACAGCCTGCATGGAGGAGTCAGAGGGTTTGATAAGGTGAGTTGGGGGCATCGGACAGAGTCCTCACCTGGCACACTTCACTGAGTACCTTCAAGCATACCTTCTATTTGCCAGGCACAATCCTAGGCCCTAGAGCAAATGCATGATAAGGTGATACAGGAAAGAGGCTGCTCCCATGGTTTGGGGGAGCAGATGTGCCGGCTATGTTCCAGGAACCACCCTTCACTAGCTCATCTGACTCTAATAGGCAGGAGAGCCCTGAGTGAAAGGATGACAGCCCTTAGGAAAGACAGGGAGCACCTTTCTCACAGTTTTGGCATCAGAGTTGGTTGACCTTAGGCACAACAGAAAAGTGGATTAAAAATAATACCCACCACTTCTTGCACACGGCATTTGCATATATCATCTCCCACCCTCACTAGAACCCTGTACTGTCACCAAATGAGAAATCTGAGGCCCTGAAAGGCCACACAGCTCCTAAGTTGGGCTGCCTGACCCAAAGCCCTCATTCCTATACTACCACTGCTGGTGTCCGCCACGGCTGCTGTGGGTGCCCCCAACCCAACACACCCCATGTATCTGTCCGTGAGCCCCCTCCCTATGCATTGTGGTGCCACATCCAGGCTGCGCTTCCAATGAAGTGCCTCACGCCTCAAAATGACCTCGACTCTCCCCGGTTCCCCCTTTCCACGTTAAAACTCCCATCCCTTATGTGAATCCCTGGAAAACCAGGTTAGGAAAACAAATTGATCAAACAGCTTCTCCCTGAGGTAGGAATGCCTGCCCTCCTGTTTCCTAGCTGCGTGGGAGCCTGCAGGTGAACCCCAGTGACTCTGTTACTAGTCTAATTTCAGAGAGGTAATTTTGGTAGTTAGCTTTCCTTTAAATTATACCACCCAGGTTACTTCCTAGGAAAAAGCCAGAGAGGACAGGAACATGTATGGCAGTTAAGAATCACAGTTTTTTCTTTTCTACCTCTTACTGCCACCCATGCTGTTGAGGGAAGTTGGTCACTCTCTGTTTCCCCTGTCCTACAAGCTTCCTGTCTGTGGTTTAGAGCTGGACTGCCCCATCACTTCCCCTTTCCTCCATGATGGAACTCCTCACGCCAGGGAGACATGAAGGCAGAGGGTATCCTCTGTCCTGGCAATATTAAGGCAGAGGGTCTCTGGAATATGCCAAGTGCATGGGCAAACCCCAACCAGAGGAAGTTAGGCCCAGCTCTGTTTGGCCAGAGATCTTCAAAGGAGCCTCAGCACCTTGTTCTAGCTTGTTCCTGCTCACATGGTTCCTGTTCCACATGGAATTTTCTGTGGTGTTGTGTAATGGGGCATGCCCTGTATGAACAAACGCAGAAGGATAGTATTCATGTCCTTCTATGCAGTGTGTCAGCTGAGCCCCTTCTGTGAACCAGGGGGATGGGGATTCCTGAGACTCCAGTATAGTGAGGGATTCTTACATAACTGTTGCAGGCAACAAGCCCCATAACACAGATGCCAGTGGTGTGCTACAGGAACTGGGTATGGACAAATTAATGGCAAGTAGGAAGGTTGGATTTGAGCTGTTCTTGAAGAAAAGATAGTATGTCATTTAATAAGTGGATATTGGAGAGTGGCTGTGCAACAGCCCACAGAGGGGTGGGGAAAGACTTGGAATGTAATCTTGGAGCCACTGAAAGTTTTAGGCCACTAGGTTTTCATGTAGCAACATGAGCAGTATCACATGGACTTTGTTTTAAGTTGCATTTGGTTTCAACAATTACTGAATAATTGTTGGTTTGCAGGTATGTTTTTCTACTTATACCAACACATTTTTTAAAAGATGAAATTTGAATAACCTGACAGGATTAGAAATGGTGTAAGTAGGCCTAGAGATGCAAATGCGGAAATTTTCAGGAAATTTGGAAACCATAGGGTCAGGGAAATCCTCCCGTGAATAGGAATTATACTTTCCACTTTATCTGATAATATTGCTTTACACAAAAATCTTTCCATTGTTCCTTTCTCTAAAGGAAAAAAACTAGGTAGCAAGTTAAGACGATTTTATTTCAAATATTTTATTCCTAAAATTTTCCGTTTGGGGGATTCCTTTTTCTTTATTGAATCACACATATACCAGGCCACATTTCCGGGAGATAATTAGGGTGTAAAATTAATTTTTTACTAAGGTCAGCGAATTTGTTTCAAATACCAGCTGCTTTCACTGTAGGCGAAGGCAGAGACCTCTGTTCCCCACTGGGCTCCTCTTCCTGGTAAATGCAGTGTCAGTGAGAGAGATCCAGGCCATGCCAGAAGTGGGTGGGCAGAGCCTGGGCTCGTGGGCCATTCCTGTGACCCACAGAAGTTATTATCTTCCAACTCTATTTGCAATGACAGTGTTTGGCCTCAACTCTGCTGTTGGAAACCAAGATTGGAACAAAACATTGACTGAAAGTAAGATGTGGAATAGTGCAGACTGCCAAGCTAAGTTTGAATCCTAGCTCTGTCACTAATTACACGTATGACTTTAAACAAGATATTTCTCCCTTTAAACAATTGCATGAATTATGACAGGGTTCTACTCCATCCCCTGGAATGTGGGAGGTGGAAGTGGGCAAGTTAGCTCCCCTGAACTCAATTTGCTCATCTATAAAATGGGGGTAATAATGTTAGTTGGAGCCAGGTGAAATTGCCAGTGCTCAACTGTTTTGACCTATAAAGATGGTAATTTCGCTTGGTTCAACTAAATCCTTACCTTATAAAATGGTTTATGTAAAGCACCAGGTCAGTGACTGGCTGGTGAGCACCCAACAAATGGAGGTCTCATGTCTGCAAAGGGCCCCTTTCCTAGTGACCGCAGAGCTCCCCAAAGGGACTGGGGTGTCTCTGGCTACCTTGTCCTCTGATGGTGTAGAATAAGGAAGCAGGCTCAGGATTAGACAACTTGATTCAAATCCACTGTCTTATTGGCAGTGTGGCCTGGGACAAGCAGTTTATCCTTTCTGAGCCTCCATTCTCTCATCTTTAAATGAGGTTAATGGCACCTACTTTACGTCAGCCCTGAGACAGATAGTGTCTGCGAAGTTTCTAGCAAAGAGCCTAGGCTCATAATGGGCGCTCGATAAGGCATATAAGATTACATATACATTTCAGGTGTACAACATAGTGATTCACAATTTTTAAAGATTATATTCCATTTAAATTTATTATAAAATATTGGTTATATTCCCCACGCTGTACAATATATCCTTGTAGCTTATTTATTTTATACATAGTAGTTTGTACCTTTAATCCCCTACCCCTATGGTAACCCCATTGGTAACCACTACTTTGTTCTCTGTGTCTGTGAGTCTGTTTCTGTTTTGTTATATTCACTAGTTTGTTTTATTTTTCAGATTCCAAGTTGTCTTTAAATATTGAAATGTGGCATTTAGCTTGGGATTGGAGTGACTAAACAGCTTCAAAAACACTTTCTTCCAGGTCCTGTGGACCCCTCAGGTGCTGTCAAATGGAGTCGAGTTCTCACGGGTCAGTCCAGATGGTGAGGAAGGCTACCCTGGAGAGTTAAAAGTCTGGGTGACATACACACTGGATGGCGGGGAGCTCGTGATCAACTACCGAGCACAGGCCAGTCAGACCACTCCGGTCAATCTGACCAACCATTCTTACTTCAACCTGGCAGGCCAGGTAGGTGAACTTGCCTTTGATCACCTGCTGTAGTGTGAAGTGCCACTTCCCTCTTCTCTCCTGCGTTGTGCTTTGTGGAATGACCTGGGGGAGTGACTGGAGAGACTAACCCAGTATGGAATTACCCTGGCAATGGGGTCGCCCCTGGGATGAGGAAAAGTGCCCAGCAAAGCATCTGACTCATAATAGGTGGTCCACAAATGGAAGTTATAGGGAAATGAGTACATTGTCTTGCCCCACACGCTCAGACAGGTAACAAGCTATTTAAAGAACTCCCTGTCACCTAATTGTAACAAGTGCTTACATTTGCTTCCCCAGTTTCACTCCAGTTTCACCCCCCCCACACCAAAATTACTTCCAATTAAGGCATTTTCCATCACTGGATCCTTGAAGATGTGCTTAGCCCAGCCCCTTTAGATAAATGCTGCCAATGTTTGTGTGCTCCCGCTGTACGGCCCACCCTAGGAGTGGTGTGGAGACACTGACAGCCCCCCTTAGGTAATTCCCTCTAAACTACCTCATTCCCTCCTAATGATAATATTTTAGCTTGCTGAGGAGGCTATTACATGAGACAGAATAAAAAAAAGGCTTAGCTAAAATCTGTAGATTCTATCTATGACTTTCTCTTCATCTAAGAAGCTCATCATTGTATACTAGACTTGAATCGCTTTGGCATGATTTCCTACTACAAAGTGATGTTCACAGCCAGCTAGTAATATCTTGCATTTTTACACTTTTTAGGATTTTGTTGATGATATGCTGATTTCTTTTCTAGAATCTTTTCAAATAGCATGAGTTAATTGGTTCTTACATAATTTGAAGATAAGAAAGACGGTTCTTCACTTGCTTGTTCCTTATCTTCAGGAACTTCCACCATCCTTTTTTTTTTTTTTTTTTTAAGGGTCTTCGTTTCTGTGCTAGGGCTTTCTCCAGTTGCAGCGAGCGGGGGCCACTCTTCATCGCGGTGCGCGGGCCTCTCACTATCGCGGCCTCTTTTGTTGCGGAGCACAGGCTCCAGACGCGCAGGCTCAGTAGTTGTGGCCCACAGGCCCAGCCGCTCCGCGGCATGTGGGGTATTCCCAGACCAGGGCCCGAACCCGTGTCCCCTGCATCGGCAGACAGACTCTCAACCACTGCGCCACCAGGGAAGCCCCACCACCATCCTTCTTTAGATCTTAAAGACAAGCCAAAAAATAAGCACACACAAGCCACAAGAGACTCTGCAATCATGAGCATAAAGACCCCACTTTTTTTTTTTTTACATCTTTATTGGAGTATAATTGCTTTACAATGCTGTGTTAGTTTCTGCTTTATAACAAAGTGAATCAGTTATATGTATACATATGTTCCCATATCTCTTCCCTCTTGCATCTCCCTCCCTCCCACCCTCCCTATCCCACCCCTCTAGGTGGTCACAAAGCAACAAGCTGATCTCCCTGTGCTATGCGGCTGCTTCCCACTAGCTATCTACCTTACGTTTGGTAGTGTATATATGTCCATGCCTCTCTCTCGCTTTGTCCCAGCTTACCCTTCCCCCTCCCCATATCCTCAAGTCCATTCTCTAGTAGGTCTGTGTCTTTATTCCTGTCTTACCCCTAGGTTCTTCATGACATTTTTTTTTTCTTAGATTCCATATATATGTGTTAGCATACAGTATTTGTCTTTCTCTTTCTGACTTACTTCACTTTGTATGACCGACTCTAGGTCCATCCACCTCACTACAAATAACTCAATTTCGTTTCTTTTTATGGTTGAATAATATTCCATTGTATATATGTGCCACATCTTCTTTATCCATTCATCCGATGATGGACACTTAGGTTGTTTCCATCTCCTGGCTGTTGTAAATAGAGCTGCAATGGACATTTTGGTACATGACTCTTTTTGAATTATGGTTTTCTCAAGGTATATGCCCAGTAGTGGGATTGCTGGGTCCTATGGTAGTTCTATTTGTAGTTTTTTAAGGAACCTCCATACTGTTCTCCATAGTGGCTGTACCAATTCACATTCCCACCAGCAGTGCAAGAGTGTTCCCTTTTCTCCACACCCTCTCCAACATTTATTGTTTCTAGATTTTTTGATGATGGCCATTCTGACAGGTGTGAGATGATATCTCATTGTAGTTTTGATTTGCATTTCTCTAGTGATTAATGATGTTGAGCATTCTTTCATGTGTTTGTTGGCAGTCTATATCTTCTTTGGAGAAATGCCTATTTAGGTCTTCTGCCCATTTTTGGGTTGGGTTGTTTGTTTTTTTGTTATTGAGCTGCATGAGCTGCTTGTAAATTTTGGAGATTAATCCTTTGTCAGTTGCCTTTGTCATTTGCAAATATTTTCTCCCATTCTGAGGGTTGTCTTTTGGTCTTGTTTATGATTTCCTTTGCTGTGCAAAAGCTTTTAAGTTTCATTAGGTCCCACTTGTTTATTTTTGTTTTTATTTCCATTTCTCTAGGAGGTGGAAGACCTCACTTTTTAAAATAAGTTCAGAAAGAAACTTGACAGAAATAGAACAAAATATTAATGGTTTTATGTAGGTAATAGATCATGGTGATTTTTCACTATTTTCCACATTTTTGTAACTAAGGGGGTGATCTAAAGGAATAGATTCAGAAATAGAAAAAGAAATTAGGCGTGAAGTATTACTCTGCCAATGTGTTCCAATGTAGGACGCAAAATGGGAACGTAAGGTTCACTAAGGCTCTTTCTGCTTATGTGAGAGGAGGACCCTCCTGACCAGAATTTTCTACCCTTCCAATCCTACAAGGACTTGGAGTGACTCCTAAAAATTTCTAAATTTTTTTCCAGAGGCTGAATAGTTTCCCAGATCACAGACCCCACACAGAAGGGCGGTCAGGGTCAACTCCCTTCTGTGTGCTGTCTTAGTAAGTACAGCTCACATCTACAGCCTCTAGCTTCAGGGATGGGGTGGGTGAGGGCCACCAGCCTTTTGGAGCATCAGGTAAGGGTTGGTAGGCAGTTACTCGGCCTGGGGTCAAGGGGTCTCTCTGCATTTTCAGAACATCTCTTGCCCTACCTGGAAAAACATTATTGTGTGTCTTAAACCCTCCCCAGGTAAATAGCTCGAAACTTGATATTTACAATAGTCAGCTCATCTTATATATTTTCTTTTTGTTTGTTTTTTAAATTTAATAAGCAGTATTTTTGTCCTACTTGGGGGTCAAACTTTGACTCATCACTTCTGAGTTTGAGTGTTGGAGGCCTAGGGGGAGGAGAGCACTGTGTTTTTCAAAGAATGGAAAAGGTATGTAGGTTGCAGGTTGGTTGATTTTTTTTGGCTGTTCCTTTCTTATCTAACACAAAACTGGAAGAACTTTTTTTTTTTTTAACTGAAACTTTATCTGAAGATCTATGAAAGCAGGCCTGGGGCAATTTGAGATGAAAAGCAATAGTTCTGGTTTTGGTATGACTGTGTAGGTATGTCATCAAGGACCCAAATTCTTCCATCGTTCCATTCTGCTTCTTCAGTGCTATGGTTTTTGTCTTCCAGCTTATCCCCTCATGGTCACAAGATGGTTGCCACAGCTCCATGAATCACCTCTTCATATAGTCACATCCAGAGATAAAAGAAGGAACTATTCTTTTTTTCATATCTCTAATGTTCCATTTTTAAGAACAAGCAAAACTTTTTCTAGAAGCTCCTCAGCAGACTTTCCTCATGTTTTGTTGGCCAGAAGTGTGTCTTACGCTCTGCTTAACCCAATCACCAGCAAGGGAATTAGACTACAATGGTTGGCTTAGACAAATCAAAGTTTGCCCTCTGGGGCCTGGGTGGGGTTCCTTTCCCTGAATATATCCTCACATAGGATAAATCAACAAGTCAGTGTTCTGCCACGGGGAAGGGAGGGTGCTGATAATGGAGTTGAGATAGCTTTTGGGTAGTAACCAATAGTGTCTGTTACATCCTGCTAGTGGTGATAAGAGCTGAAGTAAGGAAGTGGTAGTGGCAGCGCACAAAAAGGTCTTTAAAGCCCCATCCAAGCCGCAGTGAGCTTTATAAATGGTTAATGTTACAAATAGTAGCAGCCAAAGTTAACCAAAGCAAACACTGAACTCAGAGATGGGCCTCAGTTCTGTTTGTGAATCAGCATTCCTTGCCAAGTTTTCATCAGCCTGAAAAGGAAAAGAATCCAACAGTAACATTCCACCAGAGTAGACATTGCATTATTCCAGGTCAGAAGAGTCATAAAATGAAAAGCGTGCTTCCTTTACTGAAGGAACGTTCCTGCTGTTTAATGACCCAACAATTCAGAGAGTGGGTGCCTAGTCAGTGTTCCTTCCCTTCTCCTCCCAGGCTTCTTCCCAACATCTTGGACTCAATTTAGTGGTGTGTGATTTTCATACTGAATCATTTTCTTCCTGCCCTAGTGCTAAAAAACAAACAGAACAAGGAAATTTCTAAGAAGCTCTATTCATAATAATAAAAAAAACTCAAAACAACCCCGAAGTCTATCAGTAGGAGAACAGATAAGTTGTGATATATTTATACAATGGAATACTACTCAACCTTGAACTGAGCGTTGAACAATTAGAGCCAAAGAAAGAGTCCCAAATTCTCATTCCCTCACAGCTGCTACCCTCAGTCCCAGGGGCCTCTTCGGTACTGGCAGTAGCCTGAGGCCTGAGGTGACAGTAGGGAGAGCCACACAGGAGAGAGACCCCTCTAGGCTGGAACAGCTCTAGGCGGGGGTGCAGGCCACTCCCATTTTGGACCTGCCTTCCCAGGTCAGATCAGGGACCAAACAAGTGGCTAAGATAGTGTGGGCAGAAGCCTCTGCCCCAGCCTTGTCTCCCACCCACTCCTACCCTTGACCGCTGGGACAGTACAGGAGAATCATAGTTCATTAGAAACAGAGCCTCCTGGTAGTGTAAATAAACCAATTTCTGTCATGTTTAGACATCGATTCTCACAGCCTCTGAAATCTTGGCCTTTGTCCTCTGGATGACTCCATTTGATTGTGTGGCTGAGGCCTTCTGACACTAGAATATGTTTTCAGTTAACCCAGAGCACTCTGCCTCTCTCTGCTCACTTCTCAGGAACCCCTCGGAGCCTTCAATTTAGCTGAGCTCAGGGTTTCTCAACCTCGGCACTGTTGACATTTGGGGCCAGATGACTCCTTGTTGCCGGGGTGCGGAGGCTGACCTGAGCATAGTAGGCTCTTTGGCAGAATCCCTGGCCTCTTCACACGACTGCATCCCCAGTAGCATTACCACCCCCAGCCGTGACAATCAAAAATGTCTCGAGACACCTGTGGGGCAAAATCATCCCTAGCTGAAAACTACTGGTTTCGTTTATTTTATTTTATTTTATTTTTAAATTTATTTATTTATTAGTTTTGGCTGTGTTGGGTCTTCGTTTCTGTGCGAGGACTTTCTCTAGTTGTGGCGAGCGGGGGCCACTCTTCATCGCGGTGTGCGGGCCTCTCACTGTTGTGGCCTCTCCCGTTGCGGAGCACAAGCTCCAGACGCGCAGGCTCAGCGGCCATGGCTCACGGGCCTAGCCGCTCCGCGGCATGTGGGATCTTCCCGGACCGGGGCACGAACCCGTGTCCCCTGCATCGGCAGGTGGACTCTCAACCACTGCGCCACCAGGGAAGCCCTGGTTTCGTTTATTTTTGAGCATTCACTCAGCAAAAGCCCTCACTTGGTTTCCTTTCCACATCTTTTGCTGTGAAGCTTTAAAATACTGCTATTAAAATGTAATCCTTTTTATTAGAAACATATATGTGTATTTTCCAGTTTGTAAGCAACACAACACATCCTTACTGAACTGTTCCCCAAGAACCCTGGACAGAATGGGGACATCAGCCCGATTTTATACTGAAGGAAATAAGTCCAGAACTAGACCCCGGGCCTTTCTGACCACTGACCAGTGCTTCAGGGACCAGCCTTTGACTCTACCAGGAGGTCAGGCTGCATCTTTACAGGGGAGATGGGTCCCCAGTTCTGACTTCCAGGCTTCTGCCATGGAGGAGGGAGTGGGTCCTCTGAGTGGGAACTAGGCCAGAGAAGGGGTGACATGGCCCACCCCTAGTGAGCCTAGAGGTGATGCTTTGGCTGTCCACCTGTGTGTTACAGGTCACTGACCCTTGCTCTTTTGTTTGCCTGGCATGTGAGGACAGTAGAAGAAAACCCTCTGCTAATAAGTCAAAATCCAAAAGGCTTTCAAACCACTGTTGTTTCTCTGACTTTTCACTTTCATAATTCCATTCAGAAAAGAACATGCATGCTGGGGTCACACTCGAAAGTTTCTTCCAAATGCATCGGCTGCTATGTTTGAGCCCCTATCTACCTAACTTAAATGAACGAATTCATCGTCATCATAGGCCAAATGGGGTTTCTAAAGTTTTCATCAATACTTGAAAACATTTCTGCAAGAGAAGTTGTAAAGCAAATATATAAAATAAGACTGAGCACTGAACCTTCTTTTCCTTCTCTACTTTTTCTCTCCCAGGGTTCCCCGAATATATACGACCATGAAGTCACTATAGAAGCTGATGCTTTTTTGCCTGTGGATGAAACCCTGATTCCTACAGGTTGGTGAATTTAAACCTCTTATGGGAATGCAGAGCTGCGGTGCGGTGTGAGAAACATTAAAACTTCATTTCCCTAAATATATTTCCCTTGTTGGCCTGACACAATGCCCATAATTACCATGATTAGTCATTTGTTTTGGTTATGGTTGGGTGACCATTTACTTAAACACCCAAACCAGGACACTCTTGAGAGGGTAAGGGGATGCTATTAATAATTTTGCCAGGGCAACAGGCATAAACTGAGATAATCCCAAAAAGCTGGGTCAGATGGTCATCCTAGCTGAGCCATAGACGCCAGAAGTTCTGCATTAAAATGTAAATCTGTTACTCCTTAGCATCTTAGCAGAGATAAATTTACCTAAGCATTACCTCACAAATGCAGGACGCTGATAGAACATGTCATGGTTTTTGACAGAAAAGGAAAGGGTTGGATGGGTTGTACCCTGAGGAGGACAAATACAGATACATCACCTCCGAGACACAGTTAGGGGGATGGGATGGAAGGAGGATTTCTGCGTACCAAAAGGGAAGGCGAGGTGTTGGCAGAGTCAAATTCATGTGTGTGTGTGTGTGTGTGTGTGTGTGTGTGTGTCTCCTAGGTTTACTGGATTGAGATCATTTTGGTTATTATTATTTGGGATCAAAAGTACCTTGGTTCAATAGGCAAATCCATAGAGATAGAGAGTAGATTAGTGAGTTGCCAGGTGCTGGGGACAGAGGAGAATGGAGAGTGACAATGGGTACTAGATTTCTTTTTGGGGTGAAAGATTCTGGAATTAGACAGTGGTGATGGTTGCACAACCTTGTAAATATACTAAACATTGATGAATTTTGCACTTTAAAAGGGTATGTGAATTATATCTCAATTTAAAAAAGGAAAGAAAGAACCTTGGTTCATGTGTTATCTCCAGGATTGAGGGGTATAGTTTTGTACTAGATTGTACATGTACCCCCATCTGGCTCCAGGGGACAGATAGATGACAAGATGAACGGCAGGGGTGCTGTTATTTGTGGCAGTTTATA
Organism: Delphinapterus leucas; assembly: GCF_059928025.1. Lineage (NCBI taxonomy): Eukaryota > Metazoa > Chordata > Mammalia > Artiodactyla > Monodontidae > Delphinapterus > Delphinapterus leucas. The sequence continues at coordinate 63,571,261 of NC_143141.1, read as the reverse complement.
GAAATTAACTTGTAATAATTATCCCCAAAGCAGTAGATACATATTCTTATTGGGATTTTGTTAAAATCAGAGATCAGCTGAATGTAGAAGGCATCGTCAAAGAAAACTAAAGTAAACAAAAGTAGAGGATGAAGGGAAGGAAGAACAGAAATCTAGAAAGACACAAACACTTTCTGTATCAGTTCCCCTTCTGGAGGAAGGGCCATCTTCGTGCTGCCCTTGCCTGATCTAGGTCTCTTACCTGTGTCTGACAGTGACTTGACTTCTCGGATGTGTTATCTCATAGCTCCTTTATCAGATGGCTTATGTCCTGTGGTCTGTTCTCTCAGGCTTCTGTTTAGAGCGCCAGCCCTCCAGAAGCCCATTGCTATGGTAGCTACGTGTGAAAGGTCAGGAAGACCTGTCCCTTCTGTTCCCACCCTGTGTAAGGGTACTAGTACCTTAGTTGTCACCTCTGCTCCAATAAAGAGCTTAGGTGATAGAATATGAGCAATTAGAAGCCAAGGGCACCATCTTTGTTAGTTACTTGGTTTACATCACAAGTAAGAAGACTATTGACATTACATCCCCCTCATATGATGCACTGAAAAAAGCACATCACTTGTGTGGTTTTCTGTCAAAAATGCAGAACCTCAGTCCATTCAGGAGAAGCCATGACATGAACCCAATTGAGGGATCATGTACAAAATAATTGACCAGTACTCTTCAAAGATATCAAGATCGTGAAGGACAAAGAAAGACTGAGGAGCAGTCACAGAGGAGACTAAGGAGATACAATAATTAAATGCAACATGGGATCCTAGACTGGATCATGAGGCAGAAAAAGGGCAGAGAAAGGTGGGTGAAGGGTACACATAGATGTATTATTTTTGCAACATTTTTGTAAGTCTAAAATTATTTCAAATTTTCAAAGCTGGAAAAAAAGAAAGACCCAGGGATCCAAGTAAGATACTAAAGTTTACTGGGCACCTGCCTTACTTTAGATAAGGGCTTTTGTTTGAGCATCTTTATTTCGGCATCTTTAAAACAATAGGGCTGTGTTTATGGCTGGTAGTTCAAAATTCTTAAGGGGAAAAAGAATGTGAGCCTGCATACTGAACAGCAACTTCAGTTAACAGCAGGAATTAGAAACTCCCATAAACAAGGCGACTACAAAACTAATTAGAATAATAATGAGGAATCAAGATACATGGATTAAAAATTTTTTGGCGTCACAGTGTTGAATATTTTTCTGGCTCCAGGGCTTTTATGTTTGTCTTGGTAATGTGTTATCTTCTGATATTGACATGGCTCAATAGATGGACGTGAATAAGCTGGCCCATCTTGTCCTAGATGCAGAATTATTGCATTAGAACTATGTGATGTGAACTGCAAGGGAAAAATGGTGGCAGCTCCTGTTTTGTGACTGATAAGGAAGAAAATGAACTAAGTAGCTTATAAATGGAGGTGATGAAATAAGGGCATATTTACTTCTGTATATTTATAAAATTTTATGCTATCCTGCTGAGTTTTGATCAGATGAAAATCACAAAAATGCATAATTCATACCAGGTAAAGATTATTTGTCATGATTGTAAGAGATAATTGTCGCAAAGCAAAGTACAGCTTAACATGCAATCTAATTGACTGCATAAAACTCATGTTCATCTCAGTTCTGCACTGTAAGTGGCTTTAGGATCAAATTCTACACTCTGTACTAATATTGAACACCTGTGAAGTTGAGTCGGCTGTGAGATCTCTGGACTTTCAGGGAGGCAAGAGCCCAGGTTCTAGTCTTGGCTTTGCTATTGACTAGCTAGGGGGCCTTGGGTGCATGTATAATGCTTTAACATTTAACCTCTATAGACGCTTATTTCCTTTTCTGCAAATAGGAGATTGAACTCAATCAGGGTTCATAAATTTTCATAAATCAGACCCATAAATTTTATTTAAAAAACCGTTTGGGAAACTTATCTGGGGTTGCCCAACTTTTCATTTTGCCAAGCTAGAAAGCTATTACAAATACAGAGCTATTAAAATTAATTGGGAATATATGCATATTATATTTCAATTTTAAAAAATTTAACCAATTGGGATAATAATAAGGAACAGAGATAAATAGGCTACATTAAAAAAAAAGCTGAAACTACCATTCATAATCACCATGTTTCATAAAAGAAAGAATATATTAACACCATAAAAGTGGGGAAAATTTAATCTCAGAATAGAAAATGACCCTTTAAATTGAATTTTTCTTACTTTTTTTTTTTTTTAATTTACTTTTATTTTTGGCTGCGTTGGGTCTTTCTTGCTGCGCACGGGCTTTCTCTAGTTGCTGCAAGAGGGGGCTTCTCATTGCGGTGGCTTGTCTTGTTGCAGAGCACTGGGCTCCAGGCGTGTAGGCTTCAGTAGTTATGGCACATGGGCTCAGTAGTTATGACTCACGGGCTCTAGAGCGGAGTCTCAGTAGTTGTGGTGCATGGGCTTAGTTGCTCCGCGGCATGTGGGATCTTCCCGGACCAGGGCTCGAACCTGTGTCTCCCACATTGGCAGGGGGATTCTTAACCACTGCGCCACCAGGGAAGCCCAGTTTTTCTTACTTTTTAAAGAAATGTGACAGCTGATTATCCAAATCTATCTCAGTTTTCTGTGGACCAGTGAACATTTTATTATGCACTCATGATTAAGAACCAATAATTGGTTTGCAAGGTCACTTGTAACTCTTACATTCTGTGATTCTACAAGGCTCTTAGTGTAACATTTTATGGCTATCTCCAGCACCCTTCAAGTTCATTAGAACTCTATTACAGAAGTAAATAAGTTGCAACAACTTCAGAGCTCATGACAAATTTGTAATTATCTTTTACATATCCATACATTAGCTGGTCCCTCATAGATTATATCTGTTTGCCCAATGACACAAACTGAAATTATAGAGTTTTTTTCCTTCCTCCTTTCTCAGAAATGCTTAAGAAACAAATAATTATATTATTCCTTTGTAACTTCCTCAAAAAGGGCAGTAACTTCTACTGTACCCTTCAGTGATGTAAGAATTCATATGTCTGGCCCACTTTCAGCAGAGAGGAAATCTCTAAGAGCTCAGATTTCATGTGACTCTTAACATTGACCAAAAGCCCACGAGCAAGTGGCTTAACTAAGACGAGTCCAAAGTCATTTGGTCATTCAGAAATGCCTCCCCAGTGTATCTGGGCCTGCCAGGAGTTGACAGTCCAGTGGAGGAATCAACCAGAATATTATCCACTGACCTGGAAAATCATGTCAAAGTAGATGTAACTAAGAGACTTGGTACAGAAGGAAAGCACTGCCTGGGGGCTCCCAGGTAGAGGAGATTAGAATGAAATAAAACTTGGAAGGGCGAGTAGCGTTTTGCCAGGCAGTGAGGAGGAGAAATGTGTTTTCGACGGAGAAGAACAAGAATGGGCAGTGCAGGAAACAGCAGGATGGTCCCCAGGGAAGTGCTGGGCTTCTGAAGCATTCAGGGCATGCTTTTGGTGGCAGAAAATGGATGGGCCAATAAGCAGTTGGCTGGGGCCAGGTCACATCTGCACCAGACTCTGATATGGCTGCAATCCCTGGGGTGGCCCTGGATGACCCTAGGATGACCTGGAGTTCAAGGCCAATCCACACAGGGCAGACTCACAGGTGTACCAGATATTCAGCCAGAACTGGACTGGACTGAACTCCAAACCCACTTCCGTGAGACGTGCTGCAAGAAACCTGTTAGACCAGCCACACTTGTTAAGGGTTCTGGGAATTGATATGCAGTATCTAGAGACTGAGGTTGTGTTGAATTGAGAAAAAGGAAGATACTGTTTATCTGTGTGATGAGGTGAGGGTTTATGATAATAATAGCTGGTATTTCAGAGATACTTTATAAATAATCCACACCACAACCCTATAAGGTAGGTTCTGATCATTTTTCTTACTTATCGGATGTGGAAACTGTAGCACAAGGAGTTCAAGTAACTTACTGAGGACCATTCAGTTAAAGAGCAGTGGAAAGCTGGAATTCAAACCTAGGTAGTCTGGTGTTAAAACTCAAGCTCTTGGGCTTCCCTGGTGGCGCAGTGGTTGAGAGTCCGCCTGCCGATGCAGGGGACATGGGTTCATGCCCCAGTCCGGGAAGATCCCACATGCCGCGGAGCGGCTGGGCCCGTGAGCTATGGCCGCTGAGACTGCGCGTCCGGAGCCTGTGCTCCGCAACGAGAGAGGCCACAACAGTGAGAGGCCCGCGTACCGCAAAAAAAAACCAAAAAAAAACACCTCAAGCTCTTAACTAGACCTGGTTATATGGGGGAGAGGGAAAGGAAGAAAAGAGAGAAAAAAAGAAAATTAAATGAATTTCTTTTTTTTTTTTAACTTTATTTATTTTTGGTTGTGTTGGGTCTTCCTTGCTGCACGGGGGCTTTCTCTAGTTGCGGCGAGTGGGAGCTACTCTTTGTTGTGGTGCGCAGGCTGCTCATTGTGGTGGCTTCTCTTGCTGCAGAGCACGGGCTCTAGGCGCACGGGCTTCAGTAGTTGCAGCATGTGGGCTCAGTAGTTGTGGTGCACGGGCTTATTTGCTCCACCGCATGTGGGATCTTCCCAGACCAGGGCTCGAACCCGTCTCCCCTGCATTGGCAGGCGGATTCTTAACCACTGCACCACCAGGGAAGCCCAAATGAATTTCTTGACTATAAAGATAGCCAAGATCACCATATAGCCAAGAAACAGGGAGCCAGAAACTAAATAAATAAATAGAGCTTTGGACAGTTGTCAGTTCTCATTCTTTTGCCACCTTTTATTCATGTGGCCTCCCAGCTTCTCTCACTGTTTTCCTTCCCATTTCTCCTTCTTCTCAATTTATTTCTGCTTTTTATTTTCTGCAAAGAAAACAGCAAACAAGTTTGTTCAAATTATATTTAAAAAGAGAAAAACAGGGCTTCCCTGGTGGTACAGTGGTTGAGAGTCTGCCTGCCGATGCAGGGGATGCGGGTTCGTGCCCCAGTCCGGGAGGATCCCACATGCCGCGGAGCGGCTAGGCCCGTGAGCCATGGCTGCTGAGCCTGCGCGTCCGTAGCCTGTGCTCCGCAACGGGAGAGGCCACAACAGTGAGAGGCCCGCATACCGCAAAAAAAAAAAAAAAAAGAGAAAAACAAAAAAGAAAGACAAAGATAGAGGCCATGTCTCCATCTTTTGTGGCTGTTAATTTATACTTATATTTGTTTTTCACCTCCTTTTTGTTTGCTCTTCATGAAAGCTGTGACCTGAGTTCTTAAGGGAAATGCTAATGCAGATCTAAACTTTGGGGGTGTTTTTACCTTGGTTACAGACCCTCAGCAAATAATTTTTCAGGTGATGGGAAAACCCATTGTATGAGAAAGTAGCACCTCTTATCTTACAGTAGTTGTAATACTGTGGCCGAGGTACTCGGTGAAAAGGGACCTTTTCCCCATGTATGTTTGGGGGGAGAGGTGAAGTCCTGTCCTCCATTTTGTTTATCACAGGCTTACTGACTGGGCATTATTACATAGAGAGGAAATGGATACCTTGACATAGAGTTTCAGGGAACCAAAGCAAGCACAATATGATGAGATCCCTTTGTCTTAAACTTATAGCTGCATTTAGACCTCTACCTAAGGCAGGGCCACAGACCTCCAGCAGCCTTGGGCACCTGTTTCACTCCTGCCTTTGTTCCTCCTGACACTTTTGGGGAGAGCATATAAAATGTCGTCAGCCCTGTCTGCCAAAAAAGCCTGGAAGACAACAGCCTGTACTCTGTGGCTTCTTCATTCTTCCCCTTTCTCGGCTCTGGTAAAAGGCTGTCCTTTTCCCAAAGCCCATTTGAAACGCCTCAGCGTAGCTGTGAGCTATGGTCCTTGCTCACAGGCACCTGTCTCCTGCACCAATAGAAGGTCTCTGCAAGGCTGAGAGCTCATTTCACCTGTAGACCAGGAGCAGAGTTGCAGCTAAGCTGTCAAAACTGGGTTTGCATGTCAGCAGTTAGTGTAGCTTTGTTTTTTCCGAGCAGTTGTTTTCCTCAACTTAAAAAAAGTGCAGCCCTTATAGCATTTGCTACTACTTAGGATGGGCGCATACTCTGTTATTGGGGCACCTTCAGGTCACCTTGAGTATGTTTTCTATGTTGTTGTCAGGGCTCTCCCTGTAGTTTCCCAGAGGTGGAACTCCTGGAAGCCATTTACCAGGAAGGACAGGTAGACGTCCACAAAGAGAGAACACTCCAGTGCCCAGTCTCTGTGCTGACATGTCAGATATTTAGCTTCGAGGCCTGAGTCTGGTGTCCTGTCCTGTGGCAACAGGAGGAAACCAGTCCCTGGTACCCTGCTCAGGTACTAAGCCAGCTGAACGTGAGCAGGTGAGAAACAGAAAATCCCTGTCTCTCCAGGGATTAATTCATTCCCAGGGTTGTAAATATTACATTTCATCCTTTCGCCTTACAGAACTGTGAGACTTGGAGGCGATCTGGGCCACCAGCCCAGCAAGACCTTATGATGTATGCAGCACAGTGCAAAACTAAGCGTGTGTCTTTATGGGCATTTACAGCACATAGGTGTTTTTTTTTTTTTTCATTTTAATTGTGCTATTCTTTACTCGTAGTAGATAAGTAATTATGACAGCAAAAATGAATGATTTGATTGGGTCTTTTGTCTCTTAAAGTAACATTAGTAAAATCCCGTCTTATTCTCTTCCTTGAGATGAGATACCTTTTATTTTTATAAAAATTTACCCAATCCACTTTGTCCCCCAGCCCATCTGTGTTCACTTGTGGAGAGCAGTTCTTGCTGCTTTTCATTTTTGAAAGGTCCTACTAAAATTACATGAAAGCAACCCCATTTTGACAAAATTAGAATTCTGGTAGGAAAGGCTTACCACGAGGCTGCGGAGAGAAGCTCAGCAAGACTTTTGTATTTTATTTCAACCTGTCTGGGTTCAACCTACAATTCAGTTGCTTTTATAATTACTTCCCTAGGACAGGTCTAAGTCTCTGACCTGGAGAAATAACAAATTCCAAAGTAGTCTCCCAGTTCAAAGATGGTACAGATGAAGACTGTTTTGATCTACGTGTTTTAATCTTTGCAGAGCTTCTTACAGAAAACTCCTTTAGACTTTATATAATTCTAAAATAGTGGATATAATGTTAGTTTCAACCCTCCATCAATATGCTTCCTCTTTCCTTTTCATCCCACCTCCCCACCCTACTCAATATCATCGTCAGGTCCTGCTGATTTTTTGTAATAAGACTTAATTTTTTTTAGAGAAGTTTTAGGTTCACAGAAAAACTGAGCAGAAGGTACAGAGATTTTTCCATAACCCCCATTCCCACACATGACGGCCTCCCCCTTATCAACACCCACCACCAGGGTGGTGCATTTGTTATAATTGATAAACCTACACTGAGGGGCTTCCCTGGTGGCGCAGTGGTTAAGAATCCGCCTGCCAATGCAGGGGACATAGGTTTGATCCCTGGTCTGGGAAGATCCCACATGCTGCAGGGCAACTAGGCCCGCGAGCCACAACTACTGAGTCCATGTGTCACAACTACTGAAGCCCGTGCGCCTAGAGCCTGTGCTCCGCAATAAGAGAAGCCACCGCAATGAGAAGCCCACACACTGCAACGAACAGTAGCCCCCGCTCACCGCAGCTAGAGAAAGCCCACGCACAGCAACGAAGATGCAACGCAGCCAAAAATAAATAGATAAAATAAATAAATTTATTAAAAACAAGAAACCCAACATTGACATGTTTTATCACCCAAAGTTCATAATTTTCATTAGGCTTCACTCTTTTTTTGGGGGGGGGGCCGTGCTACACAGCTTGAAGGATCTTAGGTCCCCGACCAGGGACTGAACCCACACCCCGTGCAGTGGAAGCACAGAGTCCTAACCACTGGACTGCCAGGGAAGTCCCTAGAGTTCACTCTTGGTGTGGTATACTCTATGAGTTTGGACAAATGTATAATGACATGTATCCATCATTATGGTATCATACAGAGTATGCCCTAAAAATCCTCTGAATCTGTTTCAACCATCCGTCAATATGCTTCCTCTTTCCCTTTCAGTCCTTCCCCACACCCATCCCCATATTGTTAGTCATTAGCTCCTGACGATTTTTAACAACTAATATTTCTTGAATCTGCCTCTTCACTATGTATCATTGATTATATGGTTCCATCTCTATCGTCACTGTCCCAGTGTAGGTTGTCTTTTCTTCTCTAGATCAGCTCCAGGTTTATATTACAAGCTTCATAATTTGGGAATCAGTGAATGAACAAATGAATCTGGACAACAGCTCTCTAACTAGGGGAAAAAAAATCTCTTTAGATCTATCCTCCATCTGGTTACTAAAGATATCTAACTAAAATGCAAATCTTACTTTGATACTCTCCAGTTTAAAAAAACTTTTAGATGGCTCCCAGGCCAGACACCAGCTGCCTCCCAGACCAATCCCCCAGCGTGCCTCACTCACACCTCACCCTGTTTCAGCATCCCCCTCCCACCCATAGGGACCACTTGATACCCCTTCCTTGCTGCATATACCCCTACTCTCCTCAAGGCTCATACTTTCTCCTTAGAAATGTTTCCCCCACTTCCTGGAAACAGTGGATTCTTTGTTGCTCTGGGGTTTTCCGTAATGACATAATCCGTTTTAGAGTGTGCCCAGGCTCCCTTATCTTTCTCTCCATTAAGTCTACCTCATATATTCTATCAGGACTTACTAGTTACAGATCCAAAGTGGGAAGCTAGAAGGGAGCTTCAGGCCAGGTCTCTTTGGCTTGAAGCTAGAAAACTAATCTATGATAAACAGAAAAGTGAAACCAAGTAGCAGCCAGTCTGCACATGCTATGAACAACTACTCCTTCCTTTCCCCCTCCATCCCTTGTCAGTCTTTTTCCACTCTTCTCTCTTCTTTACACTTGTTTTAAACATAGTGTATTAAAGCAATACCATGTGATAACTGGAATTTAGCAAACCTGGATGCAGGTCTCAGTTCTGCTACCCACCATCTTTGCTCTCAAGTCAGCCATGAAAACCCTTTGGTCCTCATAACCTAATCTGTAAAATCTCATTAGATGACGGTTACATTAGTTGAACTCTGAGGTCCTGTTAGTTTCTAACAATGATTCGAAGACCACATGGAACTTCTAACCCAGATATTCTTAACCAGGGTCCATACCAGGGTCTAGGAAGATGATGAAAGAACTTCAAGGGATTCATGAGCCCCTAAAATTCTTTTTTTTTTTGTAAGACTCTTTTGATGTGGACCATTTTTTTAAAGTCCTTATTGAATTTGTTACAATATTGCTTCTGTTTTATGTTTTGGTTTTTTGGCCAGGAGGCATGTGGGATCTTAGCTCCCGACCAGGGATTGAACCCACACCCCCTGCACTGGCACGCAAAGTCTTAACCACTGGACTGCCAGGGGAGTCCCCAGCCCCTGAAATTCTGTATCAAACTCTGTGTGAGTTGGTCTCGTCATCTTGGTCCACAGAGGGATTTTCTGGTCTTGTTTTCCCTTTTGAGGTAATGATAACTTATGGTTGCCCCATTATGTATTATTATACATAAAGATAGTCATATTTTTTTGGTTTTGTTTTGTTTTTTAATTGTTATATTGGAGTATAGTTGATTAACTGTTATATTAGTTTCAGGTGTACAGCAGAGTGATTCAGTTATACATATACATGTATCTGTTCTTTTTCAAATTCTTTTCCCATTTAGGTTATTATAGAGTATTGAGCAGAGTACCCTGTGCTATACTAGGTCCTTGTTGGTTACCTATTTTAAATAGATCAGTGTGTACATGTCAATCCCAAACTCCCAACCTATCCCTCCCCCTCCCTCTTCCCCCTGGTAACCACAAGTTCTTTCTCTAAATCTGTGAGTCTGTTTCTGTTTTGTAGATAAGTTCGTTTGTACCATTTTTTTTAGATTCCACATATAAGCGGTATCATATAATATTTGTCTTTCTCTGTCTGACTTCACTTAGTATGATAATCTCCAGGTCCATCCATGTTGCTGCAAATGGCATTATTTCATTCTTTTTAATGGCTGAGTAATATTCCATTGTATATATGTACCACCTCTTCTTTATCCATTCATCTGTTGATGGACATTTAGGTTGCTTCCATGTCTTGGCTATTGTAAACAGCGCTGCAATGAACATTGGGGTGCATGTATCCTTTCGAACCATGTTTTTCTCTGGATATATGCCCAGGAGTGCGATTGCTAAATCATATGGTAACTCTATTTTTAATTTCTTAAGGAACCTCCATACTGTTCTCCACAGTGGCTGTATCAGTTTACATTCCGACCAACAGTGCAAGAGTGTTCCCTTTTCTCCACACCCTCTCCAGCATTTACTGTTTGTAGATTTTTTGATGATGGCCATTCTGACCAGTGTGAGGTGATACCTCCTTGTAGTTTTGATTTGCATTTCTCTAATAAATTAGCAATGTTGAGCATCTGTTCATGTGCCTCTTAGCCCTGTTTTCTTTGGAGAAATGTCTATTTAGGTCTTCTGCCCATGTTTTGATTGGGTTGTTTGTAATTTTTATATTGAGCCACATGAGCTGTTTGTAAATTTTGGAGATTAATCCGTCGTCGGTTGCATCGTTTGCAAGGTAGTCATCTTTTTTGAGACTAGCAATAGTGTATTTCCCTCTTTGTAATCTTCAGGGTGGTTTAAAAGTAAATTTTATTTTTTTAAATTCATCACCATTAAATTCCCTAAAGGGAGCTAGAAGGCTAGCTAGAGGAAGAAGGTGGCACACCAGAAAGAAGAGTAACTTCCCCAAGGTCCTACCCAGAGGAACTACAGCAGCCAACACTCTGGGTTGGATGGCCAGAGTTTGTTTCTGCTTGATCAGATGAATGAAATTGTCTTCCATTACTCACCAGCCCTTGTGCAGTCAGGATTCCAGGCCTGGTCATCAGTCTGTGGAGTGTGGGAACAGGCAGACATGCTGGGGCCTCCCTGTAAGTGGAAAGCCAGAGCATGGTGTTGTGTTTGTTACCCTCAGCTCTGCAGTTCTGGAGACTAGCCCCTCCAGGTCCAAGTCTATCCCCCAAGCTTCTTCTCCCATGCTCCATCACCTGCTGAGATCAAGTACCTACTATGCGCCAGGTACTGTGCAGCCCTGGGGAAGCAATGTTGAGCAAACTAGGTACACCCAGGCAGCATGGAGAACATAAGCCACATACATAGCACAGGTCCTGTCCTCAAAGAAATAAGGCTACAGTTAAGAAAATACTTGAATGACACTAAAGGAGTAAAACTGGTGATATTGGATCTTATAGACTGTTATTTACCCTAGAGCTGTTTCTTATATGACAGGTCCCCCCTAGACAGTGTCTAAGAAAGTTCAATACAGCAACTCCAAGGAACTCTCCTGGTAGCAACGATACCCTCCAAGGGGATGCATTACCGAATCCCACCTTATAAGACGGCCCCAAGAACAGCTTTATGGGACTCCAGAATACTCGCAAAGCTCCTCGTGTTCCCTCCTAGAAAATATCACTGCTACGAGATTGGCAAACATGAGCCAGCGCGGTGAAAATTTGGCAGGAAGAAAGCTCAGAAATTAGCACTTGGCCAGACATTGCATAATTCCTATGAACATTTCAGAGTAACAGCAAGTAAATTTGCCAGAAGGGGAGCTATTTGCTAGAACTCTGACTACCACCCTTTAAGAGCTTATGGCTTACCAACTCCCCTCCCCAACCCTAGGTCTGGACAGGGGCCTGGCTCTAGTTCATACCTGGTGCATAACAATCCTTAGAGGTCACCCCTTTCTGAAAGGGATGAGAGGTAACTGTGGGCTTTGTGCCATGGGCCTGAGGCTAACTCAAGCAAGTTCTCAGAGCAGACTTGCGTTCAGTTCAGCTAACATTTGTGGAACACCTAGTGATTGCTACATGCTCCCTGGGGCACTGGCCATAGAAACACTACCCGTGCCCTTGAGAGGCGCACAGGGAGTGAAGAATCTAATGTAGTCAGGGCAGTGGTAGAGGTGATGCCCGTGGGACTAAGGGAGCGTGGAGGCAAGGGTAGGAAGAGGCCTTCTCGATATCACTCTGAGCTTCAAGAAGCTTCCTAGTGTCTGTGAGGGTCTAGCAACAAGGAGAGTAAGAGTACTAATAAGCACGGAATGTGGGTGTGAGGGTAGGCTGTTAAATCAAATGCTACAGAGACAGTTTGGCAGGGTGGAGGCTAGGGTGAGGCAAGAGAGTTGCAGCACCTAGCGTGCAAAATTTAAGGCAGCACTCACTTTCAGGGTCATGCAGGCGCAGGGTCAGCACCTGAGAGCGAGTGTCTCATTAAATTTTGCACCCTGGGTCCTAGATTGCCTCATCCTGGTCCCAGCTTTGTAGTTGAGTGTAGTCTTCATGGGCATTCTGGGCCATAGTAAGGAGCTAGGATTTTATCTTTAAATCATGTAAGACTTTGAAGGATTTTAAGTCAGGGGATTGACCTAGCAAGACTGGCATTTTACAGATACCACCCCAGCAAGTGTTTCTCTCAGCAGCTGGAGTCAGAAGCAGAGAAGGTGGATTGTGGGATGATCCCTAGTTGGGTTTTATCTGGAAGGAGGGGCAGGAGGAGAGGACAGGGTGTAAAGCAGGTCAGTAAGGGTGTTACTAACCAAGTGGCTCAGGTCACAGACAGTGGGCCCGGGGAAGGTAACAGAGGATGTGAGGGCCCTCGTGCACACCTGGAAGTCCAGGGGAGCGTGGCGGCACTCAGGAGGAGACCAGGTCTAGCGGGAAGGCTAGGAGGCTGCAGACAGTTGGGTGAATTTTACACTGGCGGCAAATCCCCAGATACCATCTTGATGAGAGTCTAGGATGGAAAAATTCCCCGCATGAAAATGCCTCACGTGGGCCCAACTGTGAAACGTAAAATTGTCTTCTCACCTGAAAACATCATGCAACAGTGTTTAGCATTTTATGCTTCCGATGGCATGTAATATGCAGAAGTAACGCCCTCCCCCACTGCAAGTCAAAACCAAAAAGTGCTCAGTGGGAAAAATTAAATAAATACATAGAAACCAGCAGTAGAATAAAGCCGCAAAATTGAAGCATCGGCAGAGGAAAAGGAAAAAACTGCGGCAGAGACAAGCTTTGAGGTCGTGTGATCTACGAAAATTTATAGAAATGTTACCTTAAAAAAAAAGTCCCAAGGTACTTAACTTGCCAACCACTGGAATGAAGTCAAAATTCCCACCCAGGGTGTTACTTTTAATTATCATTCTCTTTATGTTGTTTCCTAAAATAATAACAGGCATTCTAGAGATGATTTACCAAGATGGCTTAATTAGGTGTCAGGTGAGTACCTGTGCCCACGAGCCCCATTACCGCTGGTTTCCTTATGCAAATTTGACTGACTGTTCTGAACCTGACTAAAGAAACAGACATAATTGGAGCAGCTGGGCTGGAAGCATAGCTGGGCCGTCCCCATAGAGACCAGACTCTTCCTTGTGCCCCAGCATTCCTCGCCTCCCCCCACCCCTTTTTTTTTTGAGATGAAAGTACAGCACACTTGAGCCTAGGTCTCCCTTAGATGGTCTCCACATCACTGCCTTTCACCTTTAAAGTGCACACAAGTCACCTGGGGGACTTGTTGATACGCAGATTCTGACTTGGTGTGGGGTGGAGCCTGTTTCTAACAGGCACCGGGTGATGCCTGGGCTGATGGTCCCGGTTCGTGCTTTGAGCAGCTATTGAAAAGGCTCTAAAGAGCTCTGTGTAACCTCTAGTAACTTTTGTTGCTTTCCCCCCACTTTTGACACCTATTTCTGCCCATTTGCTCCTCTCCCCAACAACCCTGGGTCCTCCTGCTGCCCCTTAGCTACCTTTATTCCCCTTTCCGCTCCAACACTTCACGCTCTGACTCAGCCTCTCTTATCAAAAGCCATTCTTTACAGCTCATTCTGCAAAGAGCTGCTCTCAGCCAATGGCTTCCTTAGGTAAGACAAGCTGAAATTTTTATTTAAAAAAGAGAGAGAATTAACCAAATATCACAGTGTGCTCCCGAAGGGAACAACTTGCTTCACCGTGTTTGTCCCATGGGCCATTGGACCTATAGTCCTGGAATGTCACAGTTGGAAAGGACCTTATCTTTTCCAGCCACCACCCACCAGTCGAGTATTTGAATCTCAGAACCATGGGCTTTGCCAACACTCAGGTGCCTTCTGGCCAGGATGCTCACTGCCCATCCTGGGCCAGCACATAGGAAAGGCCTTCCTGATATCGAGCTGAAATCCGTCTACCTAGAGCTGACCCCCACTTGGCTTAGTTCTGGGCCTCGGGTCCCTAAAGAGCAGGCTTATGACCTTAGAAGGCAGCTGTCATGTCGCCCCCGAGGCAGAGCATCCTCGGGTCGTCCTGTGATGCCTGTGCTGCAGACAGTAACCAGGAGCTGTCACCACCTTGTTATAGCCTTTCTGTGACTTCCATCGCACTTGCTGCCAACCACATCCTTAAAGTCATTTTCATACAAGCTGTGGCTCAGCTACATCTCTCCCTAGTCGGTAATAATTGTAGTAACTAGACTTAACATTTATGAGAGTAAATGTAACGTGACGGTTAAGAACAAAGGCTCTGGAACCAGACCGCCTGTGTGTGAAGCACTGTACCTTCGTGCATCACATCACTGTGCTGGGTACTTTCCCTGTATCAACTGTCCTTAATCTTCATGACAACTTAATGAGGGAGGGGCTATAGTGTCCCAATTTCACAAGTAAGGAAATAGAACCTCAGAAGATTGTTTTGTACCTGGGGTTAGGGTTACAATCGCAACCTAGCTGGTGTCCTTTGGTTTGGGGATTTTTTTTTTTTTTTCAGACACAGGTGCAGGACCCTATCTGTTCCTGTTATCCATAAATTTCATCTTGTAACCAGTGCTTTACCCCTGCTTTATACTTTCTTTTGAATTCCTGATTCTGTTATCCCAAGCGTATCTGCCTCCCAGCTTCATGCTGTCATAGTCTGAGGAGAATACCTTCTGTATCTTCATCTAGATTAGCCACAGATCAGAGGCCATTTGATAACTCCCTACAGAGCCTGCTCACTGAAGCCCCGATGCTTCATCTCCCCAAGCTCCGTGAGCCACCAGCCTTGTGACCCAGTCTGAGAAGCCTAGGGGGTGGCCAGGAATGGTTTGTATTTGAATGCGTCTGTGTTTGGTTCCTGGGGAGCAGGCTTCCTCCTTCCTTTTCCGTCTCCATTCTGGAATTCTTCCCAGGACAGAGAACTGCTCCTAAATTCGTAGCGTGTGAAGTTGTTCTTGTGGGCAGCGCCAGATGCAAGGAGCAAATAGAACTCCGGGTCTGCAGCGCACACATTCCCAGAGAGGATACACGACCACATCCTGCACGTTAGTTAGTGAGATCAGGGAGGCCGGCCCCGCCTTTCCAGGCTGCCTGCCCTCCAGCTCCACTAGTACAAACACACAACTTCCGCGTCCAGACTAAACCAGAGGAGGCTGAGCAGCTGTGATGGGACCACCGTTTCTGTGTAGGAGGGCTTGGGGTGGCAGTCACAGTATAAGGGTGTCCGGGGTATGCCTCGAAACTTAGATGGTGGTATGTTGGTTTGGGGTGATTTGTGAGAAGTGGCAGCACTGATGGAGATCAGAGGGGCTAAATTTCCCACATAAAGCCATTTCTTGACACTGCCACTGTGTCAACTGACCAGAAAGGCTGGACTGATTTCTCCCCTCTCTCCCTTACTGGTTCTGTTCTCTGACCCTAGGCCATTAACATAATTTGGCTATCTATGTTCAACTACTATCTTTTTCATGGTGTCAGGATATCAGCTGACCTGTCCCTGCTGCTCTTCTTGGCTTCCTGTGAACCGTCACTGTGGGAGCCTTGTGACTCTCAGGGAAGAGTGGAGGCCAGGGGTCTCCAATGAGCCTCCATTGTCGCTGGAGTCTGCTCGAGCTGCTCTGAAGCAGCATATGGGAAAATTCTTCTGCCCCAACGTGTTCCCCTTTTGAAATCATCAAGTAAACCCCGAACGCTGGCAGAAGGGCTGCCCCTCTCACACAAGAGCAGTTAACAGCCATTGGCAGACCGAGTCCTGTGGATCCAGGGGGATTTGGGAAGGAGGTCTTGGTTCTCATAGATCAACATCCGGCCCCAGCAATGCACTGCTCTTGGGCAGTGGGTCCCCCCGGGGTGCCATGAAAACTGATGGGGGCAGGCAAGCGAGTCCTGGCCAGAGAAGTGGAAAGCACCTCTGACCTTAGTGAAGTGAGTCCTTGGTATGACCTTGAATGGCTTTTTAAAAGGGCTGATTTTGACACATCATCATCAGGGAAACACAGTAGTTAAGGGCACGGACTCAAACCCTGACTGCTTAGGTTTAAATCCTCACCAGCTCTGTGATTTTGGACAACTTATTCTACCTCTGTGGGCCTCGTGGAGAGTGGAGAGTGGAGCCGGTAACTGGACCTACCTCATTAGTTGTGACGATTAAATGAGGTAATACGTGTAAAGTGCTTACAACACTTCCCGGCATTTAGTTAGGAGCTTTGTAAGTATTAACTATTATTATGACCATCACCATTATCATCATTGCCACCATTTTTACTGAGTGTTTAATATGTACCAGACACTGAGCTAAGCATATACGTGCATTAGCTCATTGAACTACCCTTTGAAGTAGGTGTTATGCTTCACTTAAGCCTCATTTGAAGAAACGGGCATTTGGAGAGTTCAGGTAACCTGCACAAAGTTAAACGGGTAAGTCACTAGCAGTCTCCCCAACTCCAATGTCTATGCTGTTATTGTCCTCAGCTATTGTCCATAATACAGCTGTATTACTAGGTATTTCCTATGTGCTGGGTAGGAGCACTTTGCATGCCTTATCTCACTTAATTTCCATAATCCTATGAGTAGACACTCTTGTTATCCCCGTTTTATAGATGAGGAGGTCAAGATTCAGAGAAGCTCAATGACCTCCACAATTTTTTACAGCAAAGAAAGTCAGGATTTAAATCCAGGCCTGCCTGGCCCTAAAATCCACTCTAATGTCTATTGAGTTTAACTGCCCACCAGGTGAGCAGGATGCTCCTGAAGCTGATAACAGTAGTTGGGGATGATGACTGCTGATATGTCCTGCAACCAGGGAACACAGTTTGCCTATCAGCCGCATTTTCTGAGCTGTCATTGGGGCAATTTCCACTTTCTCTGATACTTCATTTTCCTGCGGTTTCTTTGAGCTGTTGAATTGCTCAGACTAAGACAAGCTTCTGTACCCTTTCCGGTGTTAGTTTATTGTCCATGCTGCAAGAATATGGAGAAATCATAAACCGTCCAGAAGAAGGCCCTGAGGTATTATGCAAAGCCTTTGCCACACTGCTATAGGAGGAAACTCCCAGTCTGCATTTCTTGCCCAGACACCTCAGGTTATGTGACTGCAACATTCCAAATGTGCATTTCAGTATCAGGTCATGAGAGGGCAACTTGTTTTGTGACAAGTAGTGGTATAGGCAGAAAATACTTACCAGCCTATAGATCAGAGATTCTTATCCAGGCACGCATCACTGGACTTCAGAGGTTCTGGGAACATTGTGTGTGTGTGTGTGTGTGTGTGTGTGTGTGTGTGTGTGTGTGTGCATTTTCTTGGAGAGAGAGCCCATAACTTTTATAACATTCTCAAAGGAGTCCATGACTCAGAAAACACTTTAAAAACCATTGTTCTAGATTTAAAAATCACTAAGAGAGAAAGTTTCAAAAAATAAAAACAAAATTTTAAAAATCCTTTGTAAGGAAAATGTCAATGCCCCCTGGAGGCAGGAATTCACTTTCCTTTAGTATTAATGACTTAAACTATAATGAATAATTGTTTTCTCTGTTCTCTGTATTTCTGGAGTGTTTGTGTGTGTGTGTGTGTGTAACAGAGTGAGCACTAACTATGTGCCAGGTGCTGGTCTAGAGATATGACCTCCTTCATAGCATTCTCTCAATTAAACATCACAGTATCTGTATTAGGTAGATACCAATATTAGCTCCATTTTATAAGTGGGGAAGTTGAATCTTACAGAGGCATAGAAACTTACCAAGGTCAGTTAGCAAGTCTGTTGAAATCCTAAGACATCTTACATAGATTTGTAATCAACATATAGGACAAACCATAGAAAATAGTTTTCAAATAACATACTTAATATTTTAAAAAACATTTCTTTTTAAAAATAATTAATTATTTTTTTATGGTTGCATTGGGTCTTCATTGCTGTGCCTGGGCTTTCTCTAGTTGTGGCGAGCGGGGGCTACTCTTCTCTTCATTGCGGTGCACAGGCTTCTCATTGCGGGGGCCTCTCTTGTTGCGGAGCACAGGCTCTAGGCGCGTGGGCTTCAGTGGTTAGTTGTGGCACTTGGGTTTTGTTGCTCCTGTGGCATGTGGGATCTTCCCAGACCAGGGCTTGAACCCGTGTCCCCTGCATTGGCAGGCGGATTCTTAACCACTGTGCCACCAGGGAAGTCCCAGAAACATTTCTTTTTTAAGGGAGAAAAAATTATTGGAGAAAATTTCTTCCCTCCACCAAACTTTTCTACAAAGTCTGTGCCAGATTTTCTTTTGCTTTCTTTTCTCTTTTCTCAAAATGATTTTTAATTGTAATTATAAACAGGAGTTACCCGTGCTGAGGACTGTCTGGAGGGACTCTGGTTTTCTTCCAATAACACTGTACTTGTGTTATTGGGTTGTGTGAAGATGAGCTAGAAAGGGGACCTGCCAGGAAAGAGGGGCTAAAAAATGAATAAACATGAAGATTCAGTGACTCTTGCAGTGACCATCTGTTCATCTTCTCAGAGAGTCAGGCACTAGGGCCACCAGGTAGGGAAAAGAGCTATTTCAGGTGATGCGAAATTAAAAGCATTGAATTAAAATTCACCCCGGGTGAATTTTCTCAGTCATATACTGAGAAGAGTGTTCATGTCCAGATGTTACACAGAAAACCATGTCAGTAGTCAGTGTTTGATCAGGAGTGCATAAGGACTAATTTACCTTCTACTCTGTGTCTTAAGTCTTTTGCCCAAAAAATCAAGTCAGAGCTAGGAGCCCAGAGGACAAGTGTAATATAACTGTCTTGCCTTCACCCCAAATATGGACAACAAGAGTCCATTCCTGTGACAGATTTAATGCCTTGTGACAGAGATCTGGAATGTTAGAGAATCTTGTTTCCAATAATCAGGTCTACATCATCTTCTTGCAAGAATGAGGCAGCTGTAGTTGCCAGAGTGATTCACATGACCACTCTTGTCATTCACGGAGGACAGTAGTCCTACGCCTTGTCCAGTTAGCCAATCCTGACTTACCTTTCAAGGTTAGCCTCCTGCCACCACCTCTGGAAAACCTTTCCTGACCCTCCTGGCTGCATTAGGTAGGTGCTGCTGCTCCCTGCTCCATCGGAGCCCTTTGAATGCCATTCTCGTTGCATTTGTCATACTCTCCTGTAAGTTTTTATGTTTTTGTCTGTCTCTTTCATCAGATTCTACGTTCCCTGGGGTCAGTTTAATGCCTGGTGCATAAAAGATACTCAAAAATGGGTGAACTAGCAAATTTATATTTGTTTTTCCCCCCATCCAAAAGTAATTGCAAGGATTAGTGTTCTTAAGGTAGAATCATCTAAAGGGACTTCTGTCAAAATTTGTCACCTCCTGTCTTGTCAAATCAAGTGCCAAGAGGTGAAAATATCCCAAGGCAGTATACTGGTTATCTATTGCTATGTGATAAGTTACTCCCACTTTATTATCTCTTACTGCTTCTGTGGTCAGGAATTTAGACAGGGCATATCTTGTCTCTATGTATGATGTCTAGGGCCTCTGTTGGAAGGTTAGAGCAGGTGCTGGAATCATCAGAAGGCTCATTCACCTGCATGTCTGGCAGCTGATGTTGGCTATTGGCTGGGTGCTGTCAGCCAGAAAACCTCACGCATGGCCTTTCGATGTGACTTGAGCGTCCTTACAACATGGCGGCCGGAACCAAGAGCAAATGTCCTGAGGCAGAGAGGGCCAGGCCAAAGCCACTTTGTATTTATAACCTGGCCTCAGAAATCACATAGCATCACTTGTACCACATTCTATTGGTTGAGGCAGTTACAAAGGTCCATCCAGCCTTAAGGGAGGGAAAAAAGACTTCACCTTTCACTGAAGGAGTGTCACCATCACATTGTAAGTAGAGCCTGTGGGATGAATATATCCGGGTGTGGCCATCTTTAAAAAATGCGGTATGCCACAAGCAGTCATGGGGAAAAGGTCGAGCGCCTGTAAGACTCCTTCATGTGAGATAAGAGGTGTGAATCAAAGCAGATGGATTTCATGAAGGCAGTGGGTTTTTCCTGTACTTCCAGAGGGCAGGTAGTTATAACTCTGTCAGGAATGAGGAGCTAGAGGAAGATTTAAGGCCTTGTGACAGGCATCTAGAATGTCAGAGTCCTGTTTCCACTGCTCAGGTCTACATCATCTTCTTGCATGAATGAGTCAGCTGTAGTTGCCAGGGTGACACTCACGTGAGCTCTCTTTGTTGAGGTCCTCTGTAGACTTGACCTTATTCCTGGCTCACTGTCACTCCAACATTACTCTTATCATAATTCTACATTATTTCATTATCCATA
Source organism: Delphinapterus leucas (assembly GCF_059928025.1). Classification (NCBI taxonomy): domain Eukaryota; kingdom Metazoa; phylum Chordata; class Mammalia; order Artiodactyla; family Monodontidae; genus Delphinapterus; species Delphinapterus leucas. Next base: position 63,550,639 of record NC_143141.1, on the reverse strand, counting down.
TGGATGATACCCTGACCTTTTAGCTTCTTGACGTCCTCTCCCAATGATCTCGTCCTCCAAGGTTTCCAGCTACTCACTCCTATAATCTTTGAGTCATACCCTTGACTTTGTCACTACCTCTTATTGCAGCCTTTTATGCTCACTATTTAAGATGTCTGTTTCAGCTTCAATAATTCTTCAATGCCACAAGAACCTATAGTCACTTGATCCTACCACCCTTTCACTGTTCACCTCCTCCCCTACTAAGATCAAAAGTCCATCATTAGAATCACCCCTTTTCATATGCTCTCCACTCCCTTGCCCTCTCCTTTTTCTTTGTATTCTCCTAATAAGGCCCAACCCTGACTAATCCTACCCCCGCAGACCCTCTACAGCTGCTGCCGTACACCTACTGGTCTCACCCAAAATTCATGACAGTAACCTCAGGTGGGTCCTTAGTGGGGCCTGCGGTGAGACTTTCCCTGAAATGGGGAAGCAGAAGTACTGACTCAGGCCACTCCCCCAGAGCTGTAACCCGCACACCTTTGGGTCAGAGCCCACCGTCTGCCAGGCATTGCTGCTCAGACCTAAATGCACACCCAGCCAACCTTCTTCAGGACAATAAGAAATCCTCATCTGAAAACGGCTTCTCTCTGCTGACACCACAGCTTTCTGGTGGCTTCAAAACCAAAGTCTGGTGATGTGACATCCTCTCTGAAGGCACCCTTTCCATTTCGGCTTCATTTTCTGTACACTCAGCGCTGCTGAGACAGCTATTTTGACATCTCCTATTCTTAGCACCAAAGCACAAACTCACATATAAACCGAAATTGAAAGAACTGCACATTCATTCTCCAAAGTCTTAGAAAAATCAAGAGTACTTGAGGGCTGGGGGTGGGAGGGGCTGTACCCAAGTCACTCCAGGGTGAGGTGGAGAGTGCCTGAGTAGGGGCCTGGAGGCTGTGACACTATGCAGATGTGTCACCTTGGGCAAGTCCCTTTAGCCGCCGTCTGGGTTCCAACCTCATCTGCAAAGCGAGGGTACTAGATGAGGTAATTCCTAAGGTCCTTTCTAGATCTTTCATTGTGACTTTGTCACAGGATGCTACAACATTCACAGTTGCCCTCTTTTTTTTCCCTCTACCTCATTCATTCATCAGGTTTTCAGTCAAGTAAAGGCTCTGTTTAATGCTCAGAGGGTCAAAAATCAGTAGGACACAATCCCTGCCCTCTAGGGGCTCATATTCCTTACAGATATAAAGCTTGATATACTCTCTTATAGCTATGCCTTAATGGGATGAATGTCTTGGGGAAAGTATGTTCAAAGTGGGATGAACAAAGTAGAAAAGGGGATTAGTTCTAGCTGTGGAGGATACAGTCCCTCACAGAGGAAGTAGCATTAGAGGATAAGCATTATTTATTTATTTATTTATTTTTGGCTGTGTTGGGTCTTCGTTGATACGCGCAGGCTTTCTCTAGTTGCAGCGAGCGGGGACTTCTCTTTGTTGCGGTGCTCGGGCTTCTCATTGCAGTGGCTTCTCTTGTGGAACATGGGCTCTAGGCGTGCGGGCCTCAGCAGTTGTGGCACGTGGGCTCTAGAGCGCAGGCTCAGTAGTTGTGGCTCTCAGGCTCTAGAGCACAGGCTCAGTAGTTGTGGCACACAGGCTTAGTTGCTCTGCAGCATGTGGGATCTTCCTGGACCAGGGATCGAACCCGTGTCCCCTGCATTGGCAGGCAGATTCCCATCCACTGCGCCACCAGGGAATCCCGAGAATAAGCATTCTTAAATGACCTGGTGGACTTTCCCGGAGTGGGGTAGAGGAGCCCAGAAACGTCATTCCAGTTACAAGAAAGGGTCTAAAGACATAGTGAATCTGGGAGACAAATTCTAAGTTTCCCATTTGCCTGACCAGTAAGTGCATGAGGGAGTGTGTCAGGGCATGAGACTGGAAAAGACAGATTGGAACCTTCTCTTTTTCTTCTCATTCAGCAAAAATCTCTTTTTACAATTTTCCCAAGTGTCTAAATTTTAAGTCAGGGCTTCTCTGCCGTTCTTGAAGTCTTACCCTGTCTAAGCTCTGCTTTGTGTTATATATATATTTCCTGAAATTTAGCCCTTTTATTTATGCCATCCTCCTGAAAATGTTCAAACATATCATTTATCAAATATTTCCATGTAATGTATGGGGCGGCAAATAATAGCAGCTTTGTTTTACAGAGAGAAAAGCTAAAGTAAACATTGATTGCTTGATATCATAGATTGCTCAGTATCAGGTTAATAGACATGAAATATGCCCTGGGTCCTTCCTTCATGAAAATTCCATGACTTTCTTTAAAGTCAAGAAAAGTAAGTAATTGATTGACTGATCCGGGCAATCACATTGGGACTATTTTAAGGGTTCGATTTTGAGTCAAATATGGCTTTAAGAAAGAACTAAATATTGTGAGCACCATTTAAAGTTAGGGAAGAAAGCATAACATAAATTACCACTGGGAATATGGGTTGGTAAGATTAAAATCTTCCTGAGCCCGTGTTAACAGCTGCTTCTTTTTCCCAGTCTAATTGTTTCCTAAGGAAACACTGTTGTCTTTTTTTAAAGTCAATGTGGGAGATAGTTGGTCACCCAGACTTCACAGGACAGTAGCGCCCCGGTGGGTCACTACCATCCAGGATTTGGCCTTCGAGATCCAAAAAGTTCAGCCATCCTCCAGAACTGCTCGGGGTTTAGAGGACCGACTGGACTCAGACAAGGTGTATGTTTATAAAGCAAGCTCTTTACATTGTGTCTCTAGCACCATCTACCGGGAAACAAAAGTGCCTTTATTAGAATTACATTAGAATGTGTCAGAGGCCCAGAGAAAAGGGGAGGAAGAAGTTCAGAAGATTCTAAGAAACAGAGAATTAAGTATATTATATTGAAGTGACTTGTATGTAGATGTAACCACTAAAACAAAAACACAAACTTTCTAAATTATCAGGAACATACACACAGACCATATTGTAAAAGATTTTTTTAAAAAGTGACTAGAATTCATAAACACAGAAAGCATGCCATAAAATATAATGACAAACTAAGAACAATTAGAATATACGTGTCATCTTAATGCCATAAAACGCCCCTATTAAACAGTCTCTCAGATTAAATCACAAAGCAAAACCCAACAGGATGCTGTGTACAAACCAAGTGACTCAGAAAGGTTGAAAATACAAGAATTCAAAAGCAAACCAAGCAAGTGAAAGCCAAAGTAGCAGGGGATCTCAATCTGAACATCAGAAAAGGCTGATTTCATGACAGAAAACATTCTGTTTTCTAAAGGATGCAATTCACAATGGATGCAATTCACAACAGAAGTTCACCAAAAAATGACTATATCTAAGACCATGAAGAAAATCTCAGGCAGTTTCACAAAATACAACACAGCCAATATTGACCTAGAAATGTTTTAACTGTCTCTTAATAATTCTTGGATCAAAAAGGAAGTCAAACCCCAAAACTAAGGATATTTAGAAAATAAATAATGTAATTATTTATGTGGAAATATATACATAATATATAGGAATATATAGTAAGCAAATATCATATTACAGTTATCTATAATGGAAACTCCTACATGTGATATAGTTAAAGTAATACTCAGAAAATTTTAGCACTACTTATATTAATCAAAAATTGTGAAGTTAAATGAATTAGGCATCTAATGCAGATATTTGAAAAAGAATAATAAAATAAACCCAAGAGAACAAAAGAAAAATTAACAAAAATAAAAGAAATTATAATTTTGAAAAGAATCAGAAAAGGTAGTACTCATAAATCCAAGAGCTGCTTCATTGGAGGGAAAAAAAAAACCCAATAAAATAGATACAGCATTAGCTAATCTATTCAGTCCACAGAATTAGATATGAGCATAGGCAAATAACCACAGACAGATGAAACTGAAAGGATCATAAATTATTTCTTTCCTCAACTCTTTGCAAATAAACATGAGAGTAATATAGATGAAATGGATAATTTTCTAGGAAAATATATAAATTTGCAATTGTGACCTCAAAAAGAAATTTTAAATAGATTATCATAGAAAAAATAGAGAAAAGTATGAGTGCATATGGAGTTGTCTAATGAAATACCTAGGAATAAATTTAGCAACAGCCTCCAAGATAAACTGAGTGAAAAGATCAAGGTGGAAACAGGCTGTGAGTTTGTGGATGTGCATGGACATGCACTTAAATGCTTGGATATCCTTGTAGTATCTCTGGAAGGTGCATGAGAAACAAGTGACAGTGGTTGCTTCTGTTGAAGGAAACTGCATCTGTAGGGAACGAAGACGAGAGAAATTCTTTTCACTGTAGAGTACAGCTTTGTAACTTTTACATTTGATATCTTTTAAATTGATTACATGTGTAAATATTACCTACTCAAGAATTCTTTTTTGGAAAAGTAGAACCAAGACAAAGGAAATAGATGTTTTTAAAGGATGTTTCAAAAAGAATACCACTTAACCTTTCCTAAAGCTGACTCTGGTAAGAGGAGGATCCTCTTGGTTGAACAGTGGACACCAGACACTAGGATGGTCTTAGCCAGGCCTCCGTGTCTCCCTCAGGAGCTCTGGAACCCAGACACCCTCGCGGCTCTGTGTGAACTCAAAGACCCCAGTCCTCACGTGCCAAAAAGACTACATTTCTGAGCAGAAGTTCTGAGTTAAGAAAAGGATACCCTCTTTTCACCCAAAGACAGGACATTCATGTTTCTTAGTATTTAGGAACTCAAAGAAGCAGAACCAAATGCTTTAAATGGCTAAAAGTCAGTTCTCTTTTTCCTATTTAATTTTTTAATGGTAAGGTACAAGTTCCTCATTTTTCTTAGCCTCCTAAGATTTCAGCCCCACTTTGCATGCTATATCTCTCCTCTAAAAATAGCAGGAACCAAGTTCCTAAAACATTATCCATCTGACCGTGTGAAAGGAAAAATAACTCTCACCCTGAAAGAGTATGTTAAACGCCTAATGTCTGTACTTACCTTCAAAATATATGATTCAGTTCTGGGACAATACAAAAACTTTTAAATGTACTAAACTGTATCATTGTGTAAGGCTCTGAAACAGAGTCCCTTTCCTCTTTCCCCCTCAAGAAAGACTGGCCAGATTGCCTGGCCTGCTGCAGAAGAACCTGGGATTCTTTGTATTTGGGGAAGATCCTAGGACCAGGGGCTTCTCACTCCTAAGTGGGTCATACTTTTAGGGGGTGGGATGGGGTGCACCTCTGCTGTCATCTGTTCCTAGGGTTTTCTAGGTGAGCTGCTCAGAGCTTTTACTGGCTTCACTCTGGCTTTTATATATATGTTTTTTATGTTGTATACAGTTGACCCTTGAACAGTGTGGAGGTTGGGGCACTAACCCTCCATGCAGTTGAAAATCCACCTATAACTTTACAGTTGGCCCTCCAGATCTGCAGATTCAACCAATCAAGGACAGTGTAGGGACTTCCCTGGTGGCGCAGTGGTTAAGAATCCGCCTGCCAATGCAGGGGACACGGGTTCGATCCCTGGTCCAGGAAGATCCCACGTGCCGCAGAGCAACTAAGCCCATGCACCACAACTACCGAGCCTGCACGTCTAGAGCCCGTGAGCCACAACAAGAGAAGCCACCGCAATGAGAAGCCCGCGCACTGCAACGAAGAGTAGCTCCCGCTCTCCACACTAGACAAAAGCCCATGTGCAGCAATGCAGCCAAAAAAAATAAAATTAAGAATTAAAAAAAAAAAAGGACAGTATAGTACTGTAGTATGTATTACTGAAAAAAATCCATGTATAAGTGGACCTGTGCATTTCAAAACCATGTTGTTCAAGGGTCAACGGTATATGTATATTTATTTTATGTTTGTGTGTGTGCACACTTGTATTTATTGAGCGTCCCTCTGAAATAACAAATTCTGCAGGAATGGGGTAGGGGGTGAAAGTCAGTGATTTAGTCCAGCTTATTTGTTGTACTGATGAAAAACCCCAGGCTCAGAGAAGTGATTTCATCTAACTTTACTTAATCTCTTTCCTCATCTGAGGCATTCTACCCTACAACTGCTACTACTACTGCTGCTGCTGCTACTATTACAGTACACACACACACACTACCACCTTGTACTTAAGCTGTTTCCTCCACATCGATTATTCTTCAACCTTCTTCACCCATTCAACCTACCATGACCTCACCTCAAGTCTCAGCTCAACTAACAAACTTTTATCCATGAAATCTCCCCAGTCCGCCACATCTAAGCCAACCCAGTCATACTGCCTGTCTTCTTTCTTACAGCTGTGCCTCTGGGAGCACTCTTCACACTCTGTGGTTATGAGCGGCTTATGTGTCCTCTCCTTCCTTCAGACTGCAAGCGGCTTAAAAAGGCAGGTCATGTCTCATCTATGTATCAGCTCTGCTCAGCACAGTGCCTGGCATACAGTAGGTGTTTAATGTGTTGATCGATCAGAAGAGTGACTGTGAGTAGGCTCCTAGTCCATTGCTCTGGCTCTGTCATATTCCAGGAACATGCCTATGAGGAGGAATTCTTCCGCACATTCCCTGGGCTTTCTTAACTGAGCTAAATTCAAAATATTTGTGTACGTTGTTTCAGGTGGCTCAGCCTAGCATCTAGGGAAGAACAGATCTGAAAGTTGGGAAGAGAATGAAAGGTGATAAAGCAAAATGGCACAATATTCAGAAGAATGTAAAACCCATGTTATAGCCTTTTGGCAAACATGTCTAGGGGACTGTCTGTTGAGAAGTTTGCTCTCTCCCTTGGACCTCCAGAGAAATTACTCACAAGATAACGCTGATTCCTCTTTTTCACCCTCAAAGCCCTGATTTTTTTTTTTTTTTTTTTGGCTGCACCACGTGGCTTGCAGGATTTTAGTTCCCCAACCAGAGGTCAAAACCCGGGCCCTTGGCAATGAGAGTGCGGAGCCCTAACCACTGGACCGCCAGGGAACTTCCTCAAAGCCCTGATTTCTTGTTCAGTGGTTTTAGTAGAGCAGAAGATGTGGCAAATTATTTTCACATATTTTATCAACTCTAAGATGCCATCAGCTGTAAAGTTCACCATTATTTTACATTCCATGAAGGAAAAAAACACCTCTGCCAGTTAAAGCATGACATGACATGATTTCAGAGATTTTAAAATATGAAAATGAGGGAATTCCCTGGCAGTCCAGTGGATTCTGCGCTTTCACTTTCGGGGCCCAGGTTCGATCCTGTGGGGGGAACTAAGATTCTGCAAGCCGAGTGGAATTACAATATATATATATATATATATATATATATATTTTTTTATAGCCTATATATATATGAGAAAATGAGTGTCTTAAATTGAGGAAATATGGTATATCAATATCACAGGTTGTTGTTTGATGATACCAAGTTGTGTGGGTCTCAGTCTTATCTGTTACATGAGCAGTTTGGACCAGATGAGCTCTGAGAACCCAACACCCTTGAGTTCTGTAACACCACGAAGGGATAGTCTTGACTGGGCATCATTTGTTGTGTAATAACCACCAAGATGGGGCTCCCATCCAGATTCCTTCTGTGCTTTGCCCTTTAAGAGTTGAGGGTCTTCACACTGCAGTGTCCTCCCTCAGGACTGGTCACCCACCCACATCATTGAGAAGAGGCTTCAGAATGTCCCACCTTGATAAGAACAAATATACTTATTAGAGGTTGAGGAATCTGGCTTACACATAGGAAGGGGGTGGTGCTTGCCAACTATAACTCCTCCAAGAAGCACTCCTAGAGACACAAAGCTTTCAGTCAAAGGATTGACTCTGGGCTTCCCTGGTGGCGCAGTGGTTAAGAACCCACTTGCCAATGCAGGTGACACAGGTTTGAGCCCTGGTCCGGGAAGATCCCACATGCTGTGGAGCAACAAAGCCCGTGTGCCACAACTACTGAGCCTATGCTCTAGAGCCCGCGAGCCACAACTACTGAGCCTGTGTGCCACAACTACTGAAACCTGCGAGCCTAGAGCCTGTGCTCCACAACAAGAGAAGCCACTGCAATGAGAAGACTGCACATTGCAACGAAGAGTAGCCCCTGCTCGCCACAACTAGAGAAAGCCCGCATACAGCAAGGAAGACCCAATGCAGCCTAAATAAATAAATAAATAAATAAACAAACAAAGGATTGACTCTAAAATTGGCTAATAGTAGAGTGGCCATACATTCTAGTTTCCCCCCAACTGTCCCGGTTAACTCATTTGTCCCAGTGTTGTTATTAACAGTTCCCTCTATGTTTCAGGTCTACAGACTGATCAGGGAAGTGATTGGGGAAGAGTGGCTACCAGTGTCACTTTGGCTAATAGTGGCCCCAAATGGTTCGAAAATCACTAATCTCAGGGACACTGTTAGCATCAGGTTAGCCAGTACCAGGTATTAATGCTCAGTTATGAGCCCTGGGATATTTCAGCATTAAAGCAAGAAATGTCAACAAGGTGATTGACTCAATGGTTAGGACAACCATCACCCTTTATCCAACTTATTCCTTAACGGAAATTATGCGTTTCCTTGATTTTTGTACTTTTTTTACACTTGAATGATTCTGAGTGTTATAGCTACTGCATCTTGCAGTCAGTGACATTTTACAATTAAGGAGATCCAATAATTTATTATTCTTAGGATCTGGACTCCTACCTCCTTTACAACTTGAAATGAAGGCTGGGAGTGTAGAACCAGTGGGTCTTTAGGATATAAAGATTTTATTTAGGCATTTGTCACTCTTTTTTCTGCCTCTTCCCACCAGGAGAAGTTGCTCCAGTGCAGGGAACTGCATTTGACCTGAGGAAGCCAGTGGAGCTTGGAAAACACCTGCAGGAGTTCCACATGAATGGCTTTGACCACAATTTCTGTCTGAAGGGATCTAAAGAAAAGCGTTTTTGTGCACGGTAGGCACTTTTCATTTGCTGCCTGTACTTTTCATTTGCCTTTCATTTGTTGGGAAGAAAAGATACCAACTCCTATTTGAGGAGCTTTTCCTCTGCCATATTAATGCCATTTACTCTGCTACAGGGGACCAACTACCACATCCTATGTGCCTTTTCAAAGCTCCTATTCCATAGGTGAATACATCTCCCCCCTCCCCCTTCATACCGTTTTCCCTGTGCCCCTACCTGGCATCCTGTCTCTTTGCTTCCCTTCTCCCCATCTCTGCCTGTTCTCTAAGGCCCTTTTTTTGTTAGAAACCCCAACTCCTCCTGACTGAAGTCACCTCTGCTTTCCAGGAACTTCCAGAGCCCTTCGTCCTTTCTTGACTTTTGATGTATGATTTGCCTACTTCCGTGACAAGCTGGAGGTTGCATTTCCCTTATAGCACTCACCACCTCCAGCCTTGTCTGACAGGCATCTGTGTCCACACTCTCCTTTTCACTAAATTCCAAGTACCTCGTGCCATCTTATCTTTGTGAATCTCTACCTTTACCCTAACACCCTAATACCATGCTCGGCACTAGCAAATAATCAATAGATGTTTGCAGAATGAACGGGTCTTAAATAAAGCAGAGAAAAGACTGCTTTTCTCCTCTGTCCCTGCTATTCACATTTCTCTTTCCATGGCCCCCACATGAGGAGACCCTCCGACCTCCCCGCCACTATTCAAATCCTGGCCTTTCTCTTTCCAAACATGTTTCCCCGAACCTCTTGGTTGACTACACATTGTGGGGATGTCTTACCTCGGTAAGTCTGTAAGACCCAGCCTTTCTTTATCTATATATCCCTTTGACCCCAAGTATAGGACCAGGTAGGTACTCTCCCATCTGTAGAGGCCTGGTTTTTTTAAAAAAGGAAACAATTTGGCAGAAACCCAGAACAGATCTATTCTCGGGGGAAAGAGCCCTGCCTGCTCTAGCCCCAAGGGTGGCGGGCAGTTTAATTTGGAGAAGCATCTATTCTCTTTCAGAAGACGTAGCTGGTTGTCTTGCCAAACCAAGCAGAGAGCTCCACCTCTTTACGAGAAAGTATCCCAGCCTAACTACCTGTCTCCAACCTGGCCGCCCCCGACACACACAAACATATCTGACTGGGGTGAGTCCCTTTTGCCCTTCCCCAGAGAAGCCAGGCTCAGAGTGAGAAGTTGCTATTGGGGATCCTCAAAACCACCTACTCATGCCTCACCTGAGAGGCTGCCAGAAGTTCCCTCCATGCTCTTCTTACCTTTGTCTCCTCCATATATGTTGTCCCTGCTCTGTGACTGGGTCTAATTCCTGTCTCAGAGCTGCTTCCCAGCTTTTCCCTGTCTGCTTTTCCACCCTGGACCTGTATATATGTGGTCTGGCTTTATCCCTAGGGTCCATCATGCTGGGAGCGGGCGGGTACTGGAAGTGTACACCACCCAGCCGGGGGTCCAGTTTTATACGGGCAACTTCCTGGATGGCACACTGAAGGGCAAGCGTGGAGCAGTCTATCCCAAACACTCCGGTTTCTGCCTTGAGACCCAGAACTGGCCTGATGCAGTCAATCAGGTAAGTCTACAAGCCAGCTTGTTAGAGCGGTGGTGTGTCCAAGGTCACACTGGATGACAGAGGTCATAACACTCAAGTCAGACCTGGTCTGTATGATTCAAAAGCCTGTGTGTGTTCTCTTCTCCAAGTCATGAACAACACAGGAAACTCTTAACCACATTACTAAAATGGCATTTACATGTTTAAAAAAAATCTATTATTTTCTGCAACCACAGTGCTAAGATGATCCTCCAAATCTTTTCATCCTGTTTACTTCCCCATAACCTTCTTTTCTAGCTATTGCGTAGAGTAATGCTCCTCAAAGCTCCAGCCCATAAGATGCTTGCAGCTTGCACCAGAATGTAAATCAACCCTGCTTCCTTAAGAAAGTCTTGCTGTGATAAAGTGTGTTTAATGATGTGATTTTCATTCTGGTTCAAGTTCTTTATCTCATTGCAAAGCAATAATAAACAGTTCTTACACTGGCAACTGGTTCACAGAACTGGTCTAGAGACCAGTCCAGAAGCCATCCTGAATGGTTAAGGGTGCAACCTGGGCTGGCAAGGTGTAACCTGTATTGTTTTCCCCTTCACAGCCCCACTTCCCTCCTGTGTTGCTGAAGCCTGGTGAGGAGTATGACCACACCACTTGGTTCAAGTTTTCTGTGGCTTAAGGAAGTGTAAAGATATGACCTGCTCCAGGGCTAGGTTTGGGAGCCCCTTCAGCAGCCTGTCACCTATGCAGAGATGAAGATTTAGAGGCTTTAAAAGTGATCCTCTGAATTAAAATCATACAAATGGTAGCTGTCATGATAGTCAGTCTGAATAGATTTCCTTCCCAAAGACTGGCTCCAGGCCATGTCTAATGATCAGCTTTATTCTCCATGCAGTGAAGAGGACCCAGCCATCAATGTCATCTAAGCCTTGACCGTAGCCCAGAAGTGGTAACTGAGCTCCTTGTGTTGGCTCCATCTCTCCATTCTGCCTCTTTCTTTTCTACTTTTCACCCTTTTCTTTGATCCTACTCTCATTCCTTTTCTTTTTCCTCCTTCTCTACCTCACACCACCTTGCACTGTGCAGCACTTTGGAGTTTTCAGAGCTCACTTAGCTCATTCAACCTGCTGGCAGAGGGACCTCTCTGCCCCGATACAGCAACAGATGATGAAGTGAGCCAGCTGAGGCTCAGAGGGGGTAAATGACCCATCTAAAGGCACAGAGCTAGGAAGAATTTTAGCCAGGGCTCGAGGTCAGGTCATGTGAATTCAGGTCCCCTTCTTCGCCTCCACTCGTCTTCCAGAGCATTCCGAGTATCACTGATGGGCAAAGGGGGATCTGACCCTTACTCTGTTAGAGCCATCCTTTCTTCCCAGATTCACTTTTATAAGAAGCTTTAGTCTGCCTCTGAGCCTTACAGATGGTGTGACTTAAAGTGCAAGATCAAAATGTCCAGAAAGAATCTGTTAATTTGATTCTCTGCCTTTGCGGTTAACTGAGAAAGCCCAGCCCAGCCAAGGCATGGGAAGGAAGCCATTGGAGACAGGAGCTGTGTTAGTGTGAGGAGGGCCTTGACTGAGGATTGCACATTGCACTGAGAACAGATGTTGTGTTATGTAGATGAGCCTGGGCTTCCCTCCTTTCCTGAATAACTGAATCATCAGTGATGGGTTTGGGTTGGTGGGTTTTAAAGAAATGTATCTTATACTATTATACACTAATAATCGGTTGAAATAAAATCAAAATCTGCATCTTCAGATAACTCCCAGTTTCTTCACTTTAGATCTGTCAGGCATGGACCTTTGGGAAATGGACCAAATATAAATGGTGTTCTGCATTCTACCATACTCTCCAATACAGCCCCAGCATCTTCCTAGAGGAACACTACTTAAATGGCAGCCTATGGAAATTCCTATACTTCCCCTCTCTCTTAGCAACAAAAATAAACCAGTTTATTTTTTAATTCATTTCAGCATGGATTTTCTGAGTACCTACTGTGTACACGGTTCTCTCCTGGGTTTAAGGGGCTCAACAGGTAATGTCCAAGATGTAGTTATGTTCCTTAGAGATATCACAGTCTCTCTGGGGAAAACAAGACTAATAGTAACAACCAGATGATATAGAATTGCACCACGACAGAGCTGGGAGCCCTGAGCACTAACTTTGCTCCTGGCTTTTACTACATGGGCAAACAATCTAATTTCATTTGGCCTGTTTTCTCACCTGTAAAGCAAAGGGATCTGACTATAATTATCTGGAAGGTGAGTATATGTCTGCAGGCTGGAACTAAATTAGCCACTAGTGCAATTCATGTGAGGTGGTGAAAACAAACATGGTACTCAATAGGGAAAACACCATATATAACTACAGAATTATTAAAGCCTTGTTGAAATGTAAATATCCACTCAAATGCAACCCCCTCCCCCAAGAGTAAGTCTCCAGGTCCTCAGGAGTCCATGCCTTCTTTGTAGAGTCCATACAACCCTCTACCCACAACCAGACTAGTGCTGTATTATTCTGAGTACTGATCTTTCACAGGTGAGCATATTATTGACTCCAGTTCAACGATCTATGGATTCCTGTTTGTTTCAAATTCATATGACACAAGTTCTTATTATTAACTGTGAGATTTTCATTTTTCCAGTTCCCACTCATTTTGCCTAACAAGGTAAGATGCGGTCAGTGGGTGCAGGTTCAGTCCCTGGTCGGGGAACTGAGATCCCACATGTGGGAAGGGAAAAAAAAAAAGTAGAACTTGGAAAAAATACAGAACTACCAGCAGAAGAAAGGAGGGAAGCACAGCATATACCCTCTTCCCTAGCTAGTTCCCATTAGCAGTTATAACCATTTTAAACAACTGGATCACAAGTTTGCAATGGGCTTTTTGGATATTTTCGACAGGACTGCAGTCCTTTTCCAACTGAGGAATTTATCTTCCTTTAAGTTCCAACTTCTCCAATTACTCAAATCATAATTAAACTCTCAGATGGTCTGGGTAGCACTGCCAGCTATAGCTGGCAGTGTAAGAAAGTCAGCAAATCCTCTCTTCAAATGTAGAAGGAAATTGACAAAACAGTTCCCAGTGCTCTGGGAACTGACCCAAAACATACAACCACCCAAGACACATTTATGTTTGAAAAACTGCTGAACTTTGAGTAGGAACAGTGGAAGACTGTGGCATCCTTGCCTGGGGCTGCTCCCATTCCCTTTATTCCCCCAGCTCAGTCACTGTGGAGCTTCTGCCAGAGCAAAACAGAACACGAAGACCAGGAGATTGCTATGGTCGGAAGGCGGGGGAGGTTCTCATTTTGGAGTGGTAGGTGATATCCATGCCCAGCTGCTTTGTCAATAAAAATAATCTTGGTGCTACGACAGCAGGGAGGGTTGATGGCTCTACTAGCCTGAGTTTGCAATTATGGTTGGAGCAAGCAGATTTCTGGGTGATCAGAGGCTACACACATACATAGCAGAGACCAGAGAGGGCCAAGCTATTCATACACTCCTAGCCAACCCTGAGGCCGCATGCATGTGCAGAGGAAATTAAAAGGGACTTAGCAAAAAGCTAAAACAGACTTGAGAACAGCCTAAACACTGAATCAACTCCCTACCTTCACACAGATCCATCAGCAGACGGCAGAAATCTGGTTGAGGTGTCTGAGCACGACTATCCAGTTGCTGACCACTAAGCAAGCTATGCAGACACAGGGCAACCCCTACAAAGCTGAGCTTAAAAATAAACACAGGGAGTGCCCTGGTGGTCCAGTGGTTAAGACTCTGCACTTCCACTGCAGGGGGGAAGGGTTCAATCCCTGGTCAGGAAACCAAGATCCTGCATGCTGCTTGGCACGGCTAAAAGAAAAACTCTGAGGAGTCCTATCGGACAGGGGTCCCCAACCCCTGGGCTGCACAGCAGGTGGGCGAGCCAGCAAAGCTTCATCTGCCGCTCCCCATTGCTTGCATTCCGGCCTGAACCATCACCCCCCAACCCCCACCCCAGGTCCATGGAAAAGTTGTCTTCCACAAAACTGGTCCCTGGTGCCAAAAATATTGGGGACCACTGCTGTAGGAAATAAAACTTGTTTTTAAAGAAAAAGAAACTATTAAAAATAAACACAAGAATGTTTTCAGAAATAACAAAAAACACTGAAGAGATTACAAAACCAAGCGAAATTCTGAGGTTGAAATGTACAGTAACAAATGACAATTCCAACTAGAGAGGCTCAGAAGCAGATTAAAGATGGCAGAAAAAAAAGTGAACTTGAAGACAGATCAATAGCAATTATTCAATCTGAAAAACAGAGGAAAAAAAGACTGAAGAAAATGGAAGAGAACCTCAGAGATCTGTGGCACAACAATAAGCACATCAACATATATGTAATGGAGGTCCCAAAAGTAAAGGGACAGAAAAATATTTCAAACATTAATGGCAAAAAACTCCCCAAATTTGATGAAAACCATTAATATATACATCCAAGAAGTTCAGTATCTCCAAGAAGGATAAATACAGAGATCCCCACCTAGATACATCATATTTACTTATTTGGGTGGGGGGGGGCGCATTGGGTCTTCGTTGCTGCACGCGGGCTTTCTCTAGTTGTGGTGAGCAGGGGCTACTCTTCGTTGTGGTGCACGGGCTTCTCACTGCAGTGGATTCTCTTGTTGCAGAGCATGGGCTCTAGGCGCAAGGGCTTCAGTAATTGTGGCACGCAGGCTCAGTAGTTGTGGTGCACAGGCTTAGTTGCTCCGCAGCATGTGGGATCTTCCTGGACCAGGAATCGATCCCATGTCCCCTGCATTGGCAGCTGGATTCTTAACCACTGAGCCACCAGGGAAGTCCCAGATATGTCACATTTAAACTGTTGAATAACAAAAAGCAAAAAGAAAATTTGCAAGCAAGAGAAAGAAGTCCTGTCACTACAGAAGACCACCAGTACAATTAACATCTGACTTCTCATCTGAAACAATGGAGTCCAGGAGGCAGTAGAATGACATAGTCAATGTGCTTAAAAACCAAGGATTCTGTATCACCCAAAACTACCCTTCAAATGCAGAAGTGAAATAAAAACATTCCCAGATAGGGACTTCCCTGGTGGTCCAGTGGTTGAGACTTTGCCTTCCAATGCAGGTGGTGCGGGTTTGATCCCTGGTTGGGGAGGCTAAGATCCCACGTGCCTCAGGGCCAAAACACCAAAACATAAAACAGAAGCAATATTGTAACAAAGTCAATAAAGACTTAAAAAAAAATGGTCCATATCAAAAAAAATATTAAAAAAAAAGAAAAAAATTCCAAGATAAACAATTAGAAAACTCATTGCTAACAGAGCTGTCTTACAAGAAATACTAGAGGAAGTCTTCCATGCTGAAATGAAATTAAGACAATAACTTGAATCCATGGAAAGAAATGAAGAATATCAGAAACAGCAAATCTTCTCATCTTTTCTTTAAAAGATATAAGGTTGTATAAGGCAATTAAACACTGTATCATTGAGTTTATAATATACAATATAGCACAGGGAAGGAAGTTCAAGAAAAGAAAATATACTGGAGCAAAATTTCTATATTTTACCAGAATATTAATCTGAAGTAGGGACTTCCCTGGTGGCGCAGTCGTTAAGAGTCCACATGCCAATGCAGGGGACATGGGTTAGATCCCTGCTCCAGGAAGATCCCAGATGCCGCAGAGCAACTAAGCCTGTGTGCCACAACTACTGAGCCTGTGCTCTAGAGCCCGAAAGCCACAACTACTGAGCCTGCGTGCTGCAACTACTGAAGCCCACAAGCCCATGCTCCGCAACGAGAAGCCACCTCAATGAGAAGCCCGCACACCGCAACGAAGAGTAGCCCCTGCTCGCCACAACCAGAGAAAGCCAGCGAGCAGCAACGAAGACCCAACGCAGCCAAAAAACAAATAAATGATCTGAAGTAAATTATGATAAATTAAGAGCCAACCACTACGGAAATAACTCAAAAATACAGTAAAAAAAAAAAAAAAGAATTTAAATAGTTCATTAAAAAAATGTTTAATACAAAAGAAAGCCATAAAAGGAGGAAGAGAAAAAGACAAGAGACATATAGAAAACAACAAAATGGCAATTATAAATCCAACCATATCAATATTCTATATGTAGATGGTCTAAACAAACCAAAAGGTGGTTTGTCAGACTGAATTAAAAAGCAAGATCAAGCAACTAACTATAGTTGATCCTTGAAGTACCCCACCACCATGACCACCAAGTCAAAAACCTACATATAACTACAGTCAGCCATCTGCATCTGTGGTTCTGCATCTGCGGACCACGTAGGTATGTAGAGTCTATTGAAAAAATATCCACGTGTAAGTGGACCATGTTGGTCAAACCCACGCTGTTCAAGGGTCAACCGTATAGGCACCAATAAGCTGAAAGTAAATGGAAGGAAAAAACATACCACACAAACATTAATCATAAAACAGGTAGAGTGGCTATATTAATATCAGAAAAAATAGACTTAAAAACAAGAAATAGGGGCTTCCCTGGTGGCGCAGTGGTTGAGGGTCCGCCTGCCGATGCAGGGGACATGGGTTCGTGCCCTGGTCTGGGAAGATCCCACATGCCGCGGAGCGGCTGGGCCCGTGAGCCATGGCCACTGAGCCTGCGCTCCGCAACGGCAGAGGCCACAACAGTGAGAGGCCCCTGTACCGCAAAAAATAAAAATAAAAAAAAAAAACAAGAAATAGTACGAGAGATATTTTATAAGGATAAAAACATCAATATATCAGGAAGATATAACAACTATAAATGTATATAAATGTACGCATGCAATAGAGCCTTAGATGCTTTGAAGCAATTGTGACGAGAGGCCATGTCTGGAGTTGACTTAGTGTTGGATATAACCCAATAGTTCTGATAAATACTCCTTCAAATCTCTTGAACAGAATGCTAACTTTTTAAAAAATGAGTATTTCTTTGAGCACAGTGACCTCTATTGGTACTAATATAAACCCCTTTTTCATAGAAAGGTTCCATTCCCGCATAGGGTCATTTGGTTAGAGAAAGGATCAGAGAATCCTAGAGGATGTATTGTAGAATCACACCTGAGTGCTGCTTTCTAATAGCAATAAGCTAGGCCAGTCTGTCTAATAACTAGTGAAGCTGGAGCTGGTTAGCACTAGTCTTTAAGCAGCAGTTTTCAATTTTGGTTGTATATTAGAATCACCAAGGGAGATATTTAGAATATTAATGCCCAAGCTTCACCCTTAGCAACTGATTTCATTAGAATGTTTTTAAAGCTCCCTGGGTGATCCTAATTTGTAACCAGGCCTGAGAACCACTGCCCTAGTGTAAAAGCTTTCCTCAGTATTGCCTCATAGCATTCACCAGTATTTTAAGCGCATTAGTGTGTTTAGCTAGAATTTGCTCTCTAGCTTCAGGAAGTACTTCCTCAACAATGAGTCACAGAGAAACAATCTTCCCAGATCAAAAGTATGTCTTGGTAAGGCCCTGGCAACCCTACCAATAATCCTGGTACTCAAGATCTTCAGAGATAATTATTTTGAAGATTGTGAACAGTTAGAGAAACATGGGAATTCCCTGGTGGTCCAGTGGTTAGGACTCCAGGCTTTGACTGATGAGGGTGTGGGTTCAACCCCTGGTCAGGGAACTAAGATCCTGAGAGCCGTGCAGCGTGGCCAAAAAAAAAAAAGAGAGAAAAGAGAAATGTCTAAACCAGGTGTTGGCAAACATTTTCTTTAAAGGTCAAGAGAGTAAATATTTTAAGCTTTGTGGCACTTACAGTCTGCAGTTACTCGACTCAGCCACTGTAACACAAAAAGTCACAGGGTACCCGTTCTTAGGCAAAGGAATTCTTGTTATAGGGGCCCAGGAACTCTGGTGATAGTCCAACAATGTCAATGACCAAGATAAACAGACCCATCTACCTTTACCTCTGCCACAGAGATTATTTCTTTACAGCCAGATTTTTTATCCTTGGCAGCAAAAGGATTCATTTCCTAGAATCCAGATTTCTTAGAGATATATTATAAACCGAGATAAAAACAGGGTCTTTGTATAGAATCACATCCAGCCATCTTCAAGCTTCAGTCACTAAGAACCCAGGGAATCTAAAGAGGTGGATAGGACATAACCTTAGGCATCTGACAGTCATAAGAAATGGATGACTTGACCTTCCTTATATAGGTTAGGCTGACTCACCTAGGCTCACCAGTTCTTGGGGTGTTAGTAAGTTTGTACCCTTTCTGCAGAGAACTTTCTGCACAGGAATTCCCCACACCCCTTCTGAGCAGAACTCTCAGCGTTAACCCAGATGAGGGGATAAAAACCTTGCACTAGAGTTGCAGAGTAGAGCTGGGCATTGTAAATAGCAGCCTAAGGATCTAAATCCCCTCCAGGCAGATCAGACAAGAGTCAGTCTTACAGGTAGCTAAACTGAAAATATGGACTTTTAATTGAAATGTTGATTAATTATAAGGGTCTCACAGAAGAGAGGAGGTTCCAATTTTCTGTTTGGTTTAACAGATTAGAATTCATTCACTCATCCATGAATTCACTTTTCATTCATCAGATATTTAAGTGTTAATAAGCACTAGGCAATGAAGAAACAGAACAAGGCCCGGTACCTGCTGTCACAACTTGTCTTGTGGTAGAATAGCGACGGAGAAGTAAACAGGCAATTACAGTCTCCTACTATAGACAGTGTGTTGAGAGCAAGGAAACCTAAACCAGACTTGAACACACGGCAGTTTAGAGTGGGGGGAAAACATGTATTTTACCGCAATTAAAACAAGCTATGCTGAGACATCATTTTTCAACACAAGATTGGTAAAAATCAACAAGGTTGACAGCCCACCATGTGGTTACACCATGTGTACCAATTGGGCAATGTCAGAGAGAAATAGGCACTCCTATCCATTTCCACCAGGGCAAATAGTACCTAGCAAAAATATAAATGCACCGGAGCCTTTGACCCAGCAATTCAACTTCTAGGAATTATCCTAGATACAGGGTCACATGTGCAATGTATTGTACAAGGTTATCTACTGCAGCATTATAATAGTAATTAGAAACTACTCTCATATCTATTTGTAGGGAACTGATTTAATTCCTGTCACTCTTTGCTCAAAAACTCTCCAAGGAAAACAGAGAGTCCCTCCCAAAGGACACAAAGTCCTCCAAGATCTAAATCTTACATCCCCTCCCTTCCTATGCCATCTCTTCCCACTCTCCCCTCTGTTCACTTCCTACGGGCTTCAGACTACTTTAGGGCCTTTGCATGAACTGTGCCCTCAGAAGCTGGTGTAACTTTCTCTCTGGCCCCAATGTTGTTGCTATCAGAGGCCTCCTTAGACCACCCTTTACACAACAGCAACCAATCCCCCCATCCTTTCTGTTTCATCATTCTCCCTATCAGTTATTACCCACCTGATATTTGTTCATTTTGTCTCTCCAGAGCTCCAGCTCCATGAAGATAGACTTTGTTCACTTCTATATTCCAAAGCTAGTAGTACCTGGCACATTGAAGGGGCACAAAAGTTTAATGCATAAATTATGCACCATCCAAGCAACTAAATAGTATGCAACTTAAAAAAAAAAAAAAGTGCATTTTTACTTATATGAAAGATCTCCAAGATATTAAATGAGAAAAACAAGGTATATGTATTTTGTGTTAAAAGAAAAAAGGAAAGTGGGAATTCCCTGGCGGTCCAGTGGTTAGGACTCGGAGCTTTCACTGCTGGGGTCCAGGTTCAATCCCTGGTCAGGGAACTGATATCCCACAAACCACGTGGTGTGGCTAAAAAAAAATTTTTTTTAATATTAAAAAAGAGAGAAAATATCTATGTGTACTCAGGCTATATAACTGACAACAATGGTTGCCTTTGGGGAGGTAACTGGGCAGCTGAGAGTCAGGGGTTGGGAGCCTTCTCACTGTATACACATCGAGTATATTACCAAATCAAAAAATGGAAAATAGGCTGGGCCAGCAGCCTGTGGGAAAAGTAAAAAGCATTAGGTTTGAGAAGCGGCCTTGAGGGCTGTGCTCTAGAATTACCCTTCTATCTAGCATCTTTTCCCCATTAAGTCTGGAAAGAAAAGTTTATTAACTAAGACCAAGAGTTATTTTGTTCTTTTACTTCCTGACTTTTCCATAATGTGGTCTTATTTTAAGGGAGCAGTAAGGTGCTTTATTAAAAGTTAGGGCTTTGAAACCATTAAGTAGGAATCAAACTTTTCCTACCTTTTAGCTGGTTAATAGTACAGTATTGTTACCAATCTCCCTGAGCCCATTTCCTCTTGTATGAGATGGGGTTTTTAACAGTATTAATTTGTTGTGAGGATTAAGTGACAATATCCTTTGACATTTTTTACTAGAATGGTATCCGTAAACCTATTAAGTTGTGAAAAAAATTAACAGGCTTTGAAACCGCCTAAAGGTGCTTTTCTTCCCCACCTTTTAGATCTGGATACAACAGCTTTAATACTACCATACCTTAAACCTAGGCACCTTTGTCTCATTTATTCGGCTTGTCACCAGTTCTCACCACCCTCCGAACACTCCAATACCAGCCAGGCCCCGAGTATTTCTCGCTACTTTGACCTTCTTTGCCTTCATGTCTTCCCAGCTATAAAATTATGCATACATCTTTTAGGCTATACTATACAGCACTCCCCTGCAAAGGTCTCCAAGCAATTGTTGCTCACTCAGAGCCAGATCTAATGAATTCTTTGCTCCTGTCCTTCACTGATAACTCATTGCCAACATGTCAGTTTCAGAGCTTTCAATTCCTACTTAAGCTTAATATATCCTGGAAATCACTGTGTTCCTTTAGACTTTGAGATAGGCTACACAAAGACAAAAACCACAATCCCACACTACCATTCATTTAACCCAAAGTCACAAATTGATGGTATTTCAAGACCCCCTCAAATTTTATTTTGTCCTCAGGAGAGGGGACATGGTAAAATGGTAGGACCACACTTTAACTTGATACTTAGCTTAATTCAAAGCCCAAAGGAGAACTACCAAAGTGAAGTCATGAGTTATGCTTTACCTACCTCTATACCTAGGAGAGAGAACCAAGATAAGGTTCATTGCCCAAAGCACTCAATGTCTGACGTGTTCAATTAGCTACCAGTCAATGCCAGGTTAATAATTTAGAAGCAATGAGTTTAGACCAGCACTTATCAAGTCAGTCACAATCAATTTAGCAGCCCCAACCTCTAAACAAAAAAAAGGTGCACTGAACAAATGTATCATTTTAAGATGTATACTAAACACAGGGGTACGGACTTGCAGTCAAGGGTACAAAAGGTGTTGGTCTATACACCCAGTATTCTCTTTCCCATAAGGGTAAATAGAATTTTCTGTGCTTGTTTCTTAAAATCATTTTTTCCCCTAACCCCTCCTCCATATCATTTTTACCCTTTCACACTAATCTCTAGGATGCTGCTAGTAATCCATCCCAAAGCTACAGGATGTTTCCTACTCTTGGCTCAGAACTCCCACTTCCAAAAATTGAATATCAGGACTGTTTATTCTCTGCAGATTTATTGTTGAGTAATCTTATCTTTATATAATACAGAACAATTAAAGCTGACCAAGTGCAACAAATAAGCCTGCTGATTACACACATAGCTTTACACCAACCACATAACGCAGCCAGTTGTCAAAATTCCAAAAACAGAACGTCCAAACTTCCAACATACTAATGATCTTTCAGACCAGTAAATAAATTTGAGGCAGATCAGTATTCCCAAATTGTAAAGTTATCCAATAACTTTGTTTAAAAGCATAAGAAGCAAGGGCAGACAGCTGTGCCACCAGCATGAAATTTTTTTTGCACCAAAAGCTTGACCAGAAAACTCAAAATTGTTACTGTCCTATGATACTTAAGATATTTAAAGTCCAAATAAAGAATCTACTGGCTCTAACATTCTGAAGTTTACCAGATGCTACCAAAAAATAACTACATGAGGTGTTGCTAAATATAGGTTGGATTTACAAAACTACTTTAGTCTTTTTTTAACATTTCTGATTGACATCTTTAATTACTTTGCACCAGCCTGGCAAAATAAGATAAAGTATGTTGGTGTTCGTGAACTGAAAAACCTAACTTGGGAATTAATAGATCTCTGCTCAGAATAAGGCAATCCATTTGAAGAGACAGAGGAGAATATCTGGGCTGGAAAATTTTGCAAAGCTGGTTTACATGAAGATGTTTTGTCCCAAATTCAGACAATTCTTCAAACATGCAAAAATTTTGGCATAAAATTGATTGTTTGAAAACAAAGAAACAAAAGAACATTGAGTATAACTTCCTAGAATGGAGAACTCGAATTCAACACCATCCTATCTAATAGGCTGAAAACCTCAATTAGTTACTATACTTAAATAGGCTTCAGAAAAACCAGTTTCTCCAGCATTAAGTCCAGCTACTCTTGCTCAGTTCCTGTTGTGCTCACTTTATAGCAAGTCAGTGGTCCCTACAGCCTGACAAAAGAGATCATTAGCCTGATAACATCTAATGACGCCAACTCCAATAGATTAATTTAGGGACTTGTCATGATGCATTCATGCTAAGGGGGACTCACTCGAGTTCTTACCATCTTACCCAAAACTCTAAGTGTAGAAAGGAATCTTCCAAGTGTATATATACTATTCAGTGATGTTCAAGACTTAAATAACACCATTAAACTTTGAATGTAGGTCTGTATGAATATGGTTAATATCAAGGTTGACTCCTGAAGGCTACCAAATTGAGGAGCATTAATACTGAACACAAATCAAAAATCTAATTAGAAACATTTTATTTTAAATGTGCCAAATAAAAACCCACATTTTCAGACCATAGGATGTTAATACATTCAACAAAAATTTATATTACCTTACTGCTGTGAATTTACAGAGTAATAGTCCAGATCCGTTTTGATTAGATGGTTGAATTACCCTTCCCTAAGTTACACTTTACAGACATCACAAATCCCTTATAATAATGTAAACAAAATAACTTTTCCCTAAAAGGTGAACTTGAGAACTTCAGTCCACTCTTTCAGGACTTGCACTTCTTCGCGGACTTCCTGATGGGGAACGACTAAAAAGAAAAACATTAGGTTTGGAACCAATTAGTGTCTACTGAAACTCTTCTTGCATATATGTCAGGGCAAAACTCAAGTTTCAATAAATTCAAAGGTGGCCAAAAGTAGTAAATTCCTACAGCAGAAGTCTAAAAAATTACGTAAGGCTTAATAGCTTCTTCACGAATATTACAAAATTTAGTTAAAGAGAACAACTACTTGAATTTTGGGGATTTTTTTTTTTTGGATCACCTAAGAAACTCTGCATCTAGTATTTTAATATATAGCACCAATTCTCCAAAGAGCTCAAAGCCCGGAAAGCAGGCAGTAAGCAAACAAATTCTGCAGAGGCCACACCTGACAGTTAAGATCTGGCAACAAATTATTTAGCTTACCTTCTTTTTGGAGATGGAGATCTGGACTTCGATCGGCTGTCAAAACAGGAGAAATTCTATTAATAAATTCTATTAAAGAGAAATTCTATTAAGAAAAAATACTATCCAACCCCTTAAGTCACAATACCACGAAATGAACCCCCAAACTATCTTGACCTTAAATTGTCCTGCAGTTAAACTGAAAACGAACCTACCAATTTCTCACTAACAAAAGCTAATCTTATAACACCTGTTCTTCATAAAATAAGCGAACTGCTTTATTTTATCACAAATAATCTTTTACACTCTACTTTAAGCACCATGAACTCAGAATGCTTCTCCATGCATCTATCAATTCTAACATAGGACTTACTATAGCCCCAAATTCACCAACTTCTTTTTCACTGTAGCTTGACACACCCTTGTCCAGGAAGTCAGCCAGAAGAGGCCATGTATAAATGAAATACTAAAGTTTGGTTTATTAATAAGGTATTGTGTTCCTACTCAACACCTAAGCTTACTGCTAACACTTGAAATTTCAGCAATTCAAAAACACTTTGGATATTGGTGCCATGTAACTAGAGGAGCATCAGTGAGATTTTTACCCTACCTGCTTCTTGGTCGTGAAAGAGACCTGGATCTTGATCTCGACCTGGACCGGGATCTTAATGAAAAACAGAAATACAAGTATACCAATTAGTCCATAGGAGTAATTTCCTTCACCAACTACTGAGTACCTTATTAGGTAGGCTAGGAATAGTGGCTAAAACAGAGCAAGATGCCATGTATCAGTCCAAGACTGGACAAGGAATTGCTTTCGGTAAGTTCTGTTATCAAATAAAGAACCACCTTTTCAATTATCTATCATGAGTTGGGTTGTCACATTTCCTGTACAGAGGTATATTCTTAAACAGTGTAGAGTATCCAAAAGAAATATATGGTGTTCGTTTGAAAAACTGGTATTTTATCTTAAAAGAATCAAAGCAACCCCCTGAACTGAAAACCATTTCTTCAGGTGGTAAGCTCAGTGAAAAACCATGACTGGGTAAGGCTTTGTTCTTGGATCACCAACAAACTGTCATGGTTCAAGGGCCATCCATTTGTCACACAAACCAAATCAGGCCGACATACACATCTTGAGGTCCTGCAACCAAGTTAAATGCATTTATCTATAGAGTCCAGAGATTTTTCAATTGGACCACAGGTTTTTGAATCCCTGAATTTATAAAGACTGTGCTATTACTGAATAGTAATAATTCCCAGTAGCATTCCCTACCACTGACACGAGTAGCACTATCAACTCATTATCTAGAATTTTATCCATTTCCATCACCTTTTAAGGTCTTCTACAAAGGAAGTAAAAAATGCAGAGGTGCCTAATTTGATTTTTAAGTTTTTAAATTTCAGTGTCTAACCCAAGTATCTGGTTACACAGGCCATGTTCATCCAGATGTATGTTACCCTAAACAAATTTTCCATGGTCTCAAACTCACCCCCACCATTCCAAAGAGAAACTTTGTTTTAACTTGCTTCTAACTCTAAATAAATCTCCTCCTGGTTCTAAAGGGTTTCTTACCAGGTATCTGGCAACTATCATCTTCTAGTGCTATTTCATTTACCTATACAACAGATACAAGCTGACTCCAGAAAAGTTTCCAACATGTTTACCCAGTGTTCACTGGAATGATTTGAGGATTTGTGCTTTGGACCCTCCTCTATCACCTCTGTAACAGCCCTTAAAGTCTTTAGTTGGGCTTTTCTTCACCTGGACGTGTACACATTCAACGTTTTCCTGAAGCATTCCATGTCAATTAGGTCCTTAAGATACTCCACTGCTGTCATTAAGACGTGACCATCCAAATACAAATAAGGGGAAAAAAAGGTGCTACATACTGGAAATACCTCGATCCTTTTATAGAACCAGACCTAGATCGTCTGAGTGAAGCTGATCTTGATCTACGAAGAGACACAGATCTTGATCGCCGAGGAGATGCTGATCTTGACCTAAAAATTAAATCAAAGTTGTTTAAGTCCACTTCCAATTAAAGTTTTTTTATCTCTTGTTAAAACTTGAATTAAGCAACATCTCTCACCTCCTTCCCCTGCTCCTGCTGCGAGAGCGAGAGTATCGCCTACCTCTGGATCTTGAATGTGATCTAGACCGTGACCTATTTTTCAAGTCAGAAAAAAGCAAAATGTTAGATGGCAACTCCTTTTTAGAGTTCGTGTGCCTCTGCTGAAATCAAATCTCAAAACTATTTAAACTTAGTGTCTCATTTGGAAATAAACTCTGGGCCTATTAGTTGTCTTTTTTTTTTAAACTACCTAAAAAAAGATTTGTTAAAAGCTCAATTACATCTTAGAATTACATAATATAAAACACTGTAAGGTGTATTTAAAATAAACCTTGCAAGTTTGCAGGTCGACCCTCTTTGGCCCATGGTCTAGTAGATCTAGACGATCTAGAAGTATCTATAGCCGATCGCTGCATCTAGATGTTTTCTTCAATCTAACGACGATCAAACTGACAGCCAAATGAGCCAGGTGAGGCTTGATTGACGCAAGAAGATTTTTCTAGTTGGGAATGTGGTCAATCTGGTGTTCCTCTTTCTAAACCGGAGGGGGCCCCAATTGTAAGCCAAATTTACTGTTACGGCGATCACCGTCTCAAATTTTCTGCCCTTTAAAGAATAAGGTGAAGCTAGGTGTAGATGACTCGAGGGGATCTGGCCTCTTATGCTGATCACCTCAAGGTCTAGGAGGATCTTAATTGTCGGATTTGCAAGGCGCCTCAGCATGATATCATAAGGCTCGTGACATTCTGAATCAAGGCGACTGACTCAAACGAAGAAACCTGAAAGGTTTTGACCAGGTTGATTATTAATACATTAACATTTAATTAAACAAAAACTGTAAAATACACCTGTACAATTAACATTCAAGTTTATAGAAAAATACTAGTTTCTGCCTTGCTAATAAGAAAATTAACTTGATTAACCAGTACACCAACCACTCCTTTATTAAAATAAATACCTGCTTCTTCTTCGGCGGCTATAGCGATGACAATCATAAGCATAATGTCCCTTTTCGCCACACTCATAGCATCTATCATTGGGATCAAAGGGACGTCGGGCAGGTGGTCTATCAAAACGAGATCTCCGAGGCATGCCTGTTGATAGTTCAACTCTCACTCGGGAACCACAAATCACTCTATAAAAGAAAAACAACGAAATTCTAATGCTTAAAAAAAACAAAACAAAACACATGACTCCTATATTTAGAACTTTCCAACCACTCTTTGCCCTCACAAGCTTCAGCTATACCTTTAGAAGCCTTTCAAACTCCACCTTTGTTCCCCAGTTCCTGTCTTCATAAAATGACTATTTAAAATCTCCTCCAGACAACAGAATCCAAGCTTAGCACTGGAATATTCTCACAAACAGTTAAGTTTCATAACCGACATGTTACTTACTTCCCATCCAGGCCTCGCACTGCATCTTCTGCATCTCTAGGATCTTCAAATTCCACAAAGGCAAATCCCGGAGGATTTCTGGCAATCCACACAGTTCTTAAGGGACCATAATAACTGAAAGCCCTTTCTAATTCTCCTTTGCCAGCACCAGTTCCCAGGTTACCAACATACACCTTGGTTTCTGTTTAAAAACGCAAATAGAAAAACGTATGTTATGAAAAAACGGGGTTAAGTTTGAATTCTTTGCTTTAGAAGAGTCCATCCTTAAGACTGCAAACCATGTTTAACGCTCTCTCAAGGATTGACTTTAGCCTTAAAACCAACAAGTCCGTACATTTCTGAAAAGCTAAGCGTACGACAAAGTTCTTAACGTTCAAATGGGGGCGGTGGAGGGGAACCTCCAAAACACACAAGCACAGCCGCGTGGTAGGACACTCCGAGGCATGGGGCGGGATCCGCCCCGGCCCCGCCCCCGCGGCCCGGCAGGCCCAGGCGCGCCAGGAGCGCGCGCGGGCCGGCGGCGGCAGCGGCGTCGGCGGCGAGCTGGCCCCGGCGGAAGCCAGACCGAGAGAGCGGGGCTGCGCGGGCTCTCATCGTCCGCGGCAACCGCCCCAGGCGCAGGCTCGCCCACGACTCCAGGTCCCCCGCCCCAGAGTATAAATCGCGCTCGACAGAGCTCCAAGAGAAAAAGACACCAGCCGCCAGACCTAAAGATCATGTTATGTCTCCATTCCCACTCAGCAGTCCGACCGACTGACGAGAACGCGCAGCTCGAAACTGCCACAGTTTTGTTCAGTCTTAAATTCACTCCTTTTACGGCTGCGACCACATCTGTCCGCCAAAGTGGCGGGAAAGCGCCAAGAAAATGCGCCACCATGGTCGTCAATGTGCGCAAAATGGCAGCCGAGGGCGGGGGGGCGTGAGGGACGGGCGGGCGGCTCGAAGAAGGGCAACAACAAAACAGGGATCGAGGGCTGGGCGGGGAGACGAAAATGCCCAAGAACAGATATCAACCCCGGCACAGACCTACCCCAGCCACCTCCTGTCCTCCTTCGATACCCCGCCCCTGCCGTCTCCGGCTTCGTATGGTGTACGCCGAAGCCGCCATTACGCACGCGGAATAACAGTCTCCCAGCCGCCGCGCCAACCTCACGGCTCTAAAGACTCACTACACCCACAGCAACGTCCCTCACTGGCCCCTACCCTCTTACCTCCTCCGTACCGCCCGTAACGCGACATGATGACTGGCCTGCGAGCTCGGCTCTTTCAGCTTGCAGCGCCCAGAGATCGATTACTACAAAGCCTACAACGCACCAACTGTCGCCAACGGTCCCGGCGGCACTACGAGTAAAAGCCTGGGTTCGCGCTTATATATGCGGCGGTTGGGTTTCTTTGCGCATGCGTCATCTCGACGTTCTGCGCGGCACAAAGGAGGAAGGAAACAGCAGAGAAGCGGCGCGGAGGGACCTGAAAAGGCTAAGACGCGAATCACTGGCGGAGGGATACGTTCCCATGGCAACGCCAAGGGCTCGCCTGTAAACCCGCCCCCTTCCCTTTCCCTGTGCCCTCCTTATTTTCCTCCCTTCTCCGTCCACGCTTTCGTTTTCCCCAATCTAGGAACCCTCAGCCCTGGTAATCTTACAGCAGGTGCACGAGACCGGGTTTATGAAAGGCTGTAAAATTTAACCGCTGATGTTGCAGCCGTCGCCGCCTTTCTGCTTGGGGACCTGGCCTAGACTGCTACTCATTGATCTTCGGGGCTCGTCAGAGGTAATCGGGAGTTTGGCCAGGGTGAGAACTCCATGAACCCCACCGTTGTGAGTAGTGGTCTCTGCACCACAGGCCTCTAAAGGGGTGACGCCCTCAAGGGACCGCCCGCCCTGCACCGACCATCCAGCCACTTCAGAACCAGCCACCAGTGTTCAGCAACACGGCCCGAGTTCTTGGAGTCAGGAAGACAAAGGAATAGAGGGTGTTTTTTCCCCCTGTTATATTGCCCGGAATCCTTAAATCTTTTTGGTAGTGGCAATTCTGAAATTATTTGCATTTGAAGCACAGAGTATTTGTGCTTCCTTTCTAGTGCTTTCTGCTTTGTATTGTAGTACCACATCTCATCCACTAATATTCAGATCCTGAGGACGAGGACTTTGTCTTCTCTGAGTAGCAGCCTTGCTGCTCAGCCACTATATATTCAATAAATGAAAATCTTTTCTTTGTTAGAATCGCTTAAAAATCCAGTTTCAACTTTATACAATGTATTTATTTATTTGCCAGATACCAACTCTATAAATACAGATTTAACTTCTTTTTTTACCATCCATTAAAAAAAAAAGACATTACACTATAAATACTTGGAATACACGAGTTGGAAATATTCCACAAAACAAGGGGAAATTCTTAGGTATTTTTATTTTTTTCATCTGCTGTAACTTCACTTGGTAGATATAGGTGTGGGATGCAGAGTATAGGAGAAAGGAGGCTTAGTTAAATAAGCGTGTATTCAGGTAAAGTATGAACTCTCTCATAGTAATGCTGCGAATTTATATTTTTTTCCATAATTTTTCAAATTATGGAAGAAATCGGTCTATTTCAAAAAAATCTCTAGTAAGAAAATAGACGTTTATAGTCTGTTATATTTGTTCTCCCTTATTTATTTTTTGTTATCTGCTTAACAGGGTTTTTCTTAAAAGGATTAAAGAATAAACTTTTATATACTCCTTTATATATTCTTTATATAGAAAGTGCATAGGTACAAAGTGTAGGTAACTTATTAAAAGGTAGTGCTTATTATACCGCATACCTCCTCATAGGCCTCAATAAATATTTTTTGGCTCTGAATACAAAGTCTATTGTACAAAAGAGAATTTTTAAGCAAATAATAGTGTAAACAATAAGAAGAGCAATTGTCCAACTTACAACAAACTGATTTCAACACATTAAGCGGAAAAGGGTAAACCTCGACTGGTTTGCCTGCCTCTGTACCTAAGTATTATTTCTCTCTCATTAAAGGAGGGCCAGTTCTAGGCTGGACTTTACTAACCTTGTTGCCATGAAAAAATAATAGTACTATATACTACTTCCGTACAGTGTTATACTGAAAACCCTTTCTCTAAGAACATGTAACCAGTTCTTTTCACTAAATATCAATCCAATCAGGGAGATTTTTTTTGTACAGAGTTCCTGTATTCCTGCTAATTCTTTTGAAATCAGTTTCACATACATAATTTTCTGCCTCTAGAATTTTGGGTTAAATTAATGTCACATTTCCAGATTCAGTTTGAATGTGAAAGTTACTTAATTCAATTCAACAAATATCCTAATATTTCCTAATATCCATTGAATAATTCTTAAGTTTCTGTTGTTAAATATTGATAATATTATTAGTTTATGAAGGGAGGGGTAATTCTTTTGAAAGCTGCAGCTTTCAAATTTTATCTGCATTTCCTAGATTCACTATTTCCAGAGAAGCATTAAAGAAATACTCACGTTTTATCTTACTTTATTTTTAGTTTCACTTTTAAGTCATTGTCTCCATTTTAGCTTGAATGTGAAAACTTTAAAACAAGAAAAACAAGTTTAGACCTTTTGCACATGTATTACTTTTTAGTATAAAAAACAGTCTTTATTAGAATAGTCTTTATTAGAATAGTATTACCAACAGTAGTTTTTTTTTTTGGTTCGTTTTTTTGCCTCAAGGCTTCCGGGATCTTAGTTCCCCAACCAGGGATTGAACCTAGGCCCTCAGCAGTGAAAGTGTGGCGTTCCAACCACTGGACTACCCGGGAATTCCCCCAACACTAGTCTTTTAATATGTATTTATGTATGTTCTGTGTATGTTTGTACTGTAGGTCAACCCAAACAGCTATGTTCAACCACAACTTCCTTTTCTTGTTTCAACATTTCATACTCTTCTATTCCCTCTAGAATACTTTTAAATTCTGGGAAGGAAAAATTATTAGAGGCATGTTTATAAGTCTTTCATATTGTGTAAAGAAATTAACTTCTCATTAGCCAAGTACTGGGCTGCAATCAGTACTGAAGTATATAGGAGGAAGAGGGGAGCAACAGTTAAAGAGCACCAGTGCTTTGACCAACTGCAAGGAATAAACTAGGAAAAACTGTGATGCAAGAGTGATCCACTGATACAAATATTACCTAAATGGATGGTTTAGGCATGTAAAGCAATCCAGGAAGAGGGAGGCTTTCTGAGGAATGCCTGATTTTATTAAAAAGTGAGAAACTGTAACGTTATCAAGCCCTAAAACAATCACTTGTGTTGTTCCTTCTCTAAAGGAAGAGTATTAATGAAAGGGACTTGGTCAGCTTGGTGTCTTAATTAGAGAGAGCTAGACTACCTTAGACTTTGAGTTTAGCACTATCTTGGAAGGAGCGAATCTATGTTATTGACCACCTCTCAGCTGTACTTAGAGACTTTGTTTGATGTTTTGCCTAGTTGCTCCGCAGCATGTGGGATCTTCCCAGACCAGGGTTCAAACCCATGTCCCCTGCATTGGCAGGCAAGTTCTCAACCACTGTGCCACCAGGGAAGCCCTCTTCTTTTTAAAATTTTCTTACTCTCTGATTTTTTCTCAATTTTTGGGGGGGTTAAGTCATGCTTTGTTCTTTACTAGAGATTCTAGATTCTTGAATTTGGGGAGCTAGATAGATCTGAAAAAATTGGGGGGATGGAGGGGACAAACTTTTTCTATCAAGAAAACACATGAGATTTAAAAAAAAATTATCCTCAGCATCCTTTCATTTAAAAAAAATTGGGGGGAGGAGCATTTTACCAGAAAAAAAAAAAAAAGACATAGTCACAGATAAAGGATGGTTTTTCCCAAGAAAGAGTGATTGGCAATAGTTTATATTTTTCTGAGATGGGAAAAATTTTCATTGAAGTTCAGACAGACTGACAGTCTTTGTAGCAGGATTTGGGAACATTGCACTCATCATGCTGCAATTCTAGGTCTTAGTCTCATTTGAAAAATGAGGTTGTTAGACTAGTGATCTAACAAAAGTCCTCCTATCTCTGAATTTCAAGCCATTTCTTTCATATGCAGTTTTAACTTAATTATCTATTTGAGAGTTACAGTGTATGTATCCATTTGTCATAAGATTTGAAGTAGATTTTATTTGCTTAAAAAAATTTTTTTTAATTTGTTTTATTTTTTTGGGCGTGCTGCTTTCGGGATCTTAGCTCCCCGACCAGGGATCGAACCCAGGCCCCCAGCAATGGAAGGACTGAGTCCTAACCACTGGACCGCCAGAGAAGTCCCTATTTGTTTTTCTGTGTTTTTTTTTTTAAGTATACCTAATCTCATAGATATTAGCCTCCAAGACTAAATTTTGTAATAAAAGTGACAATTTCCACATTGCTCCTGAACACATATCTCCCTATTCCACAGGAAAATACCGTTGCACAGAACCCTTAAGAACGTTTCAGCATGTGATTTTGGGATTCCTGGGGATTTACTTTTCATGAAGAAACTTTCTTTTTCTGAGTTTTTGTGTTATATGTGTCAGATTATTTTTCTCTGTGTGGACTGGGTCAAAGAAGAAAAGTGACAATTTCCCTTACTGAAGTCATTGAGTAAAGAGACAAAAACATCTTAGGAGTGGCCACTTAAGGCTGGTCACCACCACGTTCCGGAGTTTCTTCCCCAGCTTTGATGAAACTTCAATTTCGTCCATGCGCTGGATCATATCAAATTTTTAGCAAATGACAAAGATTAGTCAACCTACTGCTACTCCTCCTACTACTAACATTTATTGAACACTCAGTGTGCTAGACACCATGCAATGTTATATACTTGGTTTACTTCATCCTATCCTAACAATGACTCTCTAAAATAGGTACTATTATTAAACCCCATTTTGCAGATAAGGAAGCTGAAGTATCAGGAGATAAAAAACGTGGTTAAGGGGCTTCCCTGGTAGCGCAGTGGTTGAGAGTCCACCTGCCAATGCAGGGGACACGGGTTCGTGCCTCGGTTCGGGAAGATCCCACATGCCGCGGAGCGGCTGGGCCCGTGAGCCATGGCCGCTGAGCCTGCGCGTCTGGAGCCTGTGCTCCGCAATGGGAGAGGCCACAACAGTGAGAGGCCCGCGCACCGCGATGAGGAGTGGCCCCCGCTCGCCACAACTAGAGAAAGTCCTCGCACAGAAACGAAGACCCAACACAGCCAAAACTAATAAATAAATAAATTTAAAAAAATTTTTTTTAAAAAAGAAAAAATGTCTAACCTTACCAAAAATGCAAATTAACACAACATGCTATTTTTGTCAGGAGTGCAGTGAAATTGGTACTTACACAGACTAATGGGAATGTGAAATAATACATTTGAGGGGGTCAATTTGGCAATGTTTTAAAATTATTAAATTGTACGTATATTTTGGCCTAGCAATCTTATTTCCTAGAATTCATTCTAGAATTAATCATAGATATGCATAAAGATTTATATGCAAAAATGTTGGTAGGATCTTATTTATAATGTCAAAAATTGGAAATAGCTTGAAAATCAAACATAAAGGGATTGGTTAAATGTTATGGCACATAAATTTGTTACATATATTATGGCCATTAAAAACCACATTGTAGGGGCTTCCCTGGTGGCCCAGTGGTTGGGAGTCCGCCTGCCAATGTAGGGGACAGGGGATCGGGCCCTGGTCCGGGAGGATCCCACATGCCGCGGGGTAGCTAGGCCCGTGCGCCACAGCTGCTGGGCCTGCGCTCTGAGCCCGCGAGCCACAACTACTGGGGCCCGCGCGCTTAGAGCCTGTGCTCTGCAGCAGGAGAGGCCACCACAATGAGAAGCCTGCACCCAGCAGCGAGGAGTGGCCCCCGCTCACTGCAACTAGAGAAAGCCCGCGTGCAGCAGCGAAGACCCGATGCAGCCAAAAATTAAATAAATGAATAAATAAATAAATTTTTTAAAAATTTACTTAAAAAAACCCACATTGTGTAAGACTTTAATGTCAGAAAAATGTTAATGGTATATAGTTAAGTAGGAAAGCCGATTTCAAAACAATGTGCATGCACAGAATAATTCTGGTTTTGTAAAAAATCATTAATAAAAGTAATTTAAGTTTTCTTATTTTATTTTTCTGTATTTTACAGTTTTCTATAATTTTTCTTTTTAAAGTGAGAGGCTTGGAGACAGACGAATTCCAAGTTTGAACTGAGAATCACTGTTTAGTAGTGTTAATTGGAACATGTGACTATACTTGTCATTCTAGGCTCAGGATTTCACAGAAGAAAATGGAGGTTTTAATGATGCTATCTGTGGGTGGGTGGTATTATGAATGTAGTTTACATGAGTTTTAGTTATTTAAAATTTTTTTTCTGTTATGACCTGTATTACTTATAATAAAAAATTAAATGTAATCTTAAATATAAATAAATAAATATAAATATCTTAAGTGGAAGTAGTAACGGGGGAATTAAACGGGATAGTTAATATGGGAAGAATCTAGCATTAATATGTATACTCCCAAACTGTTAACTGTGGTTGCCTCTGGGAAGTGGAATTTGGTTGAAGACAGAAAGAGCCTTCATCGTTTAACTGTACAGCGTAGTCTTCTGTATTGTTTGAAGATTTTGTGTTTTTTTAAGCAAATATAGTACTTTTGTAATAGTGCTTCAACATTATAATATGCGCTTCTCCCATACTCTCTATACAGTTTACTCACCTTTATTTTCCTTCATAGCTCTTCTCACCTCTGACCTCTTCATTTATTCTGTGAGAGTCTCTCACAGTGTGAGATTCACAAGGGCAGGGACTTTGTTTTACTCACTGATACATTCCTACTGTCTGGCGCTGTGCGTGGCCTATGGAGTACTAGTTTCTCAGTAATATTTGTAGCATTAATGAATTCTACTAAGAAACTATTTCACATGGTTGTTGATCGATTAATATTTACAAATTATTTTCCCAAGGTTATACAGCTATTTAGGTCCAAATCTGAACCTCTGATTCTCTCAGTCCATAGAGCTTTCTTTTGAGCCATACTGCCTCCCTAAAAGTAATTTGTTTTGGCTTTTTATCAACTCTGAGAGTTGCAGTGAAACATTTGTTTTATGTTATAAAAATGTGCCTGTGAAACCTGCAGATGTACTACCATTTTTCTGTAGGACACCGTTGGTATTTAAAGCAACAACAAAAACTCTACTTTATCCTAGAATTTTTAAAATTATTTTTTAATTGAAGTATAGTTGATGTACAATATTATATAAGGTACAGATTACAATATAGTGATTCACAATTTTTAAAGGTTAAAATTCACTTATAGTTAATGTAAAACTATATTGTATATTCCCCATGTTGTACAGTATATCCTTGTAGTTTATTTTATACCTCCCCCCTTTTCTCTCCCCACTGGTAACCACTAGTTTGTTCTCTGTGTCTGTGAATCTGCTTCTTTTTTGTTGTGTTCACTAGTTTGTTGTTATTTTTTAGATTCCACATAAAAGTGAGAGCATACAGTACTTGTCTTTCTCTGTCTGACTTATTTCACTTAGCATAATGCCCTCCAACTCCATCCATGTTGCTGCAAATGACAACATTTCATTCTTTTTTGGCTGAGTAGTATTCCATTGTGTGTGTGCGTGTGTGTGTGTGTGTGTGTGTGTGTATCACATCACATCTTCTTTATCCATTCATGTGTTGATGGACACTTAGGTTGCTTCCATATCTTGGCAATTGTAAATCCTGCTGCTGTGAATATTGGGGTGCATGTGTCTTTTGAATTAGTGTTTTTGTTTTTTTCAAATATATAGCCAGGAGTGGAATTGCTGGGTCATACGGTAGTTCTGTTTTTAGTTTTTTGAGAAACTGCCATACTGTTTTCCATAGTGGCTGCACCAATTTACATTCGCATGGCCATCTGCATTTCCTCTTTGGAAAAATGTCTATTCAGGTCTTCTGCCTATTTTTTAAATTGGGTTGTTTGGTTTTTTTGATGTTGAGTTGTATGAGCTGTTAATATATGTTGGATATTAACCCCTTATCAGTCATATCACTTGCAGATATTTTCTCCCATTCAGTAGGTTGTCTTTTAGTTTTATCAGTGGTTTCCTTTGCTGTGCAAAATCTTTAAGTTTAATTAGGTCCCATTTGTTTATTTTTGCTTTTATTTCGTTTACTCCAGGAGGTAGCTCCAAAAAAATACTGCTGTGATCTATGTCAAAGGGTGTTCTGCCTATTTCTTTTCTTTTTTTTCCTTGTGTGTGTGTGTAATCACTTCTTTTTTTTTAATTTTTTTAAATTTGGGTATAGTTGTTTTACAATATTGTGTTAGTTTCCACTGTACAGTGAAGTGAATCAGCCATATGTATACATATATCCCCTCTTTTTTGGATTTCCTTCCCATTTAGGTCACCACAGAGCACTAAGTAGCGTTCCCTGTGCTATACAGCAGGTTCTCATTAGTTATCTATTTTATACATATTACTGTATATATGTCAATCCCAATCTCCCAATTCATCCCAGCCCCCTTCCTCCCCTTGGTGTCCATACGTGTTCTCTATGTCTGTGTCTCTATTTCTGCCTTGCAAACAGGTCCATCTGTACGATTTTTCTAGATTTGCCTATGTTTTCCTCTAGCAGTTTTATGGTATCTGGTCTTACATTTAGGTCTTTAATCCATTTTGAGTTTATTTTTTGTATATAATGTTAGAGAATGTTCTAATTTCATACTTTTACATGTAGCTGTCCTGTTTTCCCAGCACCACTTATTGAAAAGACTACTTTTTCTCCATTGTATAGTCTTCCTCCTTTGTCATAGATTAATTGACAATAAATGCATGGGATTATTTCTGGGTTCTCTATTCTGTTCCACTGATCTATATGTTTGTTTTTGTGCCAGTACCATACTGGGTTTCTTTGAGGTTTTTTTTTTTTTTTTTTTTGCTGCATTGGGTCTCTTGCTGCGTGTGGGCTTTCTCTAGTTGCAGCAAGCGGGGGCTACTCTTCGTTGCGGTGCATGGGCTTCTCATTGCGGTGGCTTCTCTTGTTGCAGAACACGGGCTCTAGGCGCATGGTCTTCAGTAGTTGTGGCACGTGGGCTCAGTAGTTGTGGCTCGTGGGCTCTAGAGTGCAGGCTTAGTAGTTGTGGCACATGGGCTTAGTTGCTCCGCAGCATGTGGGATCTTCCCAGACCAGGGCTTGAACTCGTGTCCTGTGCATTGGCAGACAGATTCTCAACCACTGCACCACGAGGGAAGTCCCTGGGTTTTTTTTTTTTTTAATTAATTAATTAATTAAGTTATTTGGCTGTGTTGGGTCTTCATTGCTGCTTGTGGGCTTTCTCTAGTTGTGGTGAGCAGGGGCTACACTTTGTTGTGGTGCATGAGCTTCTCATTTTGGTGGCTTCTCTTGTTGCAGAGCATGGGCTCTAGGTACGTGGGCTTCAATAGTTGTGGCTCGTGGGCTCCAGAGCGCAGGCTCAGTAGTTGTGGCGCACGGGCTTAGTTGCTCCGTGGCATTTGGGATCTTCCCGGACCAGGGCTCGAACCCATGTCCCCTGCATTGGCAGGCGGATTCTTAACCACTGAGCCACCAGGGAAGTCCCAGTACCATACTGTTTTGATGACTGTATCTTTGTAGTATAATCTGAAGTCAGGGAGTGTGATTCTTCCAGCTCTGTTCTTTTTTCTCAAGATTGTTTTGGCTGTTTGGGTCTTTTATGTTTCCATACAAATTTTAAAATTATTTGTTCCAGTTCTGTGAAAAATGCCACTGGTATTTTGATAAGGATAGAATTGAATCTGTAGATTGCCTTGGGTAGTATGATCATTTTTAACAATATTAATTCTTCCAATCCAAGAACATGGTATATCTTACCATCAGTTTGTGTCATCTCCAATTTATTTCATCAGTGTCTTCTAGTTTTCTGAGTACAGGTCTTTTACCTCATTAGGTAGGTTTATTCCTAGATATTTTATTCTTCTTCATGCAATGGTAAATGGGATTCTTTTCTTAATTTCTCTTTCTGATAGTTCATTGTTACTGTTTAGAAATGCAGCAGATTTCTGTATATTAATTTTGCATCCTGCAACTTTACTGAATTCATTGATGAGATTTAGTAGTTTTCTGGTGGCATCTTTAGGACTTTCTATGTATAGTATTATGTCATCTGCAAACAGTGACAGTTTGACTTCTTCCTTTCCAATTTGGATTCCTTTTATTTCTTTTTCTTCTCTGATTGCTGTGGCTAGGACTTCCAAAACTATGTTGAATAAAAGTGGCAAGAGTGGGCATCCTTGTCTTGTTCCTGATCTTAGAGGAAATGCTTTCAGCTTTTCACCATTGAGTATGATGCTTGCTGTGGGTTTGTCATATGTGGCCTCTATATGTTTACTATGCTGCCAGATATTTGGTATTGGTTTTGTTTCTCTGGAGAACCCTGACTAATATGGTATATTATACCATAAACAATTTTCCAAGTCATTAAATATTCTACAACCTTATAATATTTGCATGGTATTCCATTGTATGGGTATCCTTTGTTGTAAGAAGTTTAGATTGTTTTCATTTTTTATATTATAAATAATGCTGAAGTGTATACAACTTGTATAAATGCATATCCCTGATTATTTCTTTAGAATAATTCTATAAGTGAAATTACTGGATCAAACAGTATAAAAAAATACAAAAGCTTTAAAACATGTTGCCAAGTAGCTCTCCAAAAGGGTTATAGCCATTTATACACCCACCAAGTAACACACAAGGATATTTGGTTCTTTGCACCTTCATTAATATTGGATGTTATAAATTTTTTATCTGCCAAGTTTGATTTTTTAATGGATATTTTTTTCATTTGTATATTGTTGATTTACAGTGAGACTGAACATTATGCTCACTGGCATTTTGTTTATATCACTTGCTGATTTTTCTGTTGGAGTGTTTCTTCTATCTTACTGATTCATAGGAACTCTTACCTTATTAAGGACTTCAATTGTTTGTGTTCACTGTTAAATTTTCCAGACTCTTATAGTTTTTTTCAGAAGCTTACATTTTTAATTGGTATGTAATTGACATATAACATTGTATAAGTTTAAGATTTATAAGTTGATTTGATATATTTACATATTGCAGTGTGATTACCACTGTAGTGTTAGCTAACATGTCTGTCATGTCACATAATTATCATTCCTATTTTGTGGTGAGAACAATTAAGATCTAGTCTCTCAGACAGCTTGAAGTTTATAATACAATATTGTTGACTCTAATCATTATGCTGTGAATTAGATCTCCAGGATTTATTTATCTACCAGTTGAAAGTTTATACTCTTAAACAACATTTCTCCAATTCCCCTACCTCCCATCCTCTGGTAACCACCATTCTACCCTCTGTTGCTACAAGCTTAGCTTTTTCTTTCTTTTTTCAAATTTTTTAAAATTGAAGTATAGTTGATTTACAATATTGTGTTAATTTCTGCTGTACAGCAGAGTGATTCAGTTATACATATATATAAATATATACATTCTTTTTTACATTATTTTCCATTATGGTTTATCTCAGGATATTCAATGTAGTTCCCTGTGCTAAACAGTAGGACCTTGTTGTTTATCCATTCTATATGTAGTTGTATCTGCTAATCCCAAACTCCCAATCCATTCCTCCCCCACCCCACCTCCCCCTGGGCATCCACAAGTCTCTTCTCTATATCTGTGCAGAATCTTACAGTTTTAACAGTTGATTGATTACTTCATCCTGAATTTATCTTAGTATATGTGAATTGAAAACTGTTATAGCCATGTGATAAATATTCATTTAGGTTAATGACTAAGTGCCAGTCATTGTACTCTGTGATGAAGACAGATATAAAAGATGCAGTCAGAAGACAGACACTTGAAAAAATATATATATCAAGTGCTGTGATAGAGGTAAGCACAGGGCATCATAGGAACACACAGGATGTTCACTTATCTTAGACTGAAAGAAGAAATCAGGAGACCCTCACATCTTCTACATCTCTGCTCAAATTTCACCTTATCAGGGAGACCTTTCCTGGCTCCCCACCATATACTAGCAAGTACCTCACACCTCATCCATCTCTAAACTCTTTATTCTGTCTTAACCTGTTTTATTCTGCTTCTAACTTATGTCAACAGCTGACATGCTATTTTTTTTTAACATCTTTATTGGGGTATAATTGCTTTACAATGCTGTGTTAGTTTCTGCTTTATAACAAAGTGAATCAGTTATACATATACATATGTTCCCATATCTCTTCCCTCTTGCGACTCCCTCCCTCCCACCCTCCCTATCCCACCCCTCCAGGCGGTCACAAAGCACCAAGCTGATATCCCTGTGCTATGCAGCTGCTTCCCACTCGCTATCTACCTTACGTTTGGTAGTGTATATATGTCCATGCCTCTCTCTAGCTTTGTCACAGCTCACCATTCCCCCTCGCTATATCCTCAAGTCCGTTCTCCAGTAGGTCTGTGTCTTTATTCCTGTCTTACCCTAGGTTCTTCATGACATTTTTTTTTCTTAAATTCCATATATATGTGTTAGCATACGGTATTTGTCTTTCTGTTTCTGACTTACTTCACTCTGTATGACAGACTCTAGGTCCATCCACCTCATTACAAATAGCTCAATTTCATTTC
Source organism: Delphinapterus leucas (assembly GCF_059928025.1). Lineage (NCBI taxonomy): Eukaryota > Metazoa > Chordata > Mammalia > Artiodactyla > Monodontidae > Delphinapterus > Delphinapterus leucas. Next base: position 63,509,672 of record NC_143141.1, on the reverse strand, counting down.
TTTTTATGGCTGAGTAATATTCCATTGTATATATGTGCCACATCTTCTTTATCCATTCATCCGATGATGGGCACTAAGGTTGTTTCCATCTCCGGGCTATTGTAAATAGAGCTGCAATGAACATTCTGGTACATGACTCTTTTTGAATTATGGTTTTCTTAGGGTATATGCCCAGTAGTGGGATTGCTGGGTCCTATGGTAGTTCTATTTGTAGTTTTTTAAAGAACCTCCATACTGTTCTCCATAGTGGCTGTACCAATTCACATTCCCACCAGCAGTGCAAGAGTGTTCCCTTTTCTCCACACCCTCTCCAGCATTTATTGTTTCTAGATTTTTTGATGATGGCCATTCTGACTGCTGTGAGATGATATCTCATTGTAGTTTTGATGTGCATTTCTCTAATTATTAATGATGTTGAGCATTCTTCCATGTGTTTGTTGGCAATCTGTATATCTTCTTTGGAGAAATGTCTATTTAGGTCTTCTGCTCATTTTTGGATTGGGTTGTTTGTTTTTTCGTTATTGAGCTGCATGAGCTGCTTGTAAATTTTGGAAATTAATCATTTGTCATGTTGCTTCATTTGCAAATATTTTCTCCCATTCTGAGGGTTGTCTTTTGGTCTTGTTTATGGTTTCCTTTGCTGTGCAAAAGCTTTGAAGTTTCATTAGGTCCCATTTGTTTATTTTTGTTTTTATTTCCATTTCTCTAGGAGGTGGGTCAAAAAGGATCTTGCTCTGATTTATGTCATAGAGTGTTCTGCCTGTGTTTTCCTCTAAGAGTTTGATAGTTTCTGGCCTTACATTTAGGTCTTTAATCCATTTTGAGCTTATTTTTGTGTATGGTGTTAGGGAGTGATCTAATCTCATACTTTTACCTGTCCAGTTTTCCCAGCACCACTTATTGAAGAGGCTGTCCTTTCTCCACTGTACATTCCTGCCTCCTTTATCAAAGATAAGGTGACCATATGTGCGTAGGTTTATCTCTGGGCTTTCTATCCTGTTCCATTGATCTATCTTTCCGTTTTTGTGCCAGTACCATACTGTCTTGATTACTGTAGTTTTGTAGTATAGTCTGAAGTCAGGGAGCCTGATTCCTCCAGCTCCGTTTTTCGTTCTCAAGATTGCTTTGGCTATTCCGGGTCTTTTGTGTTTCCATACAAATTGTGAAATTTTTCATTCTAGTTCTGTGAAAAATGCCAGTGGTAGTTTGATAGGGATTGCATTGAATCTGTAGATTGCTTTGGGTAGTAGAGTCATTTTCACAATGTTGATTCTTCCAATCCAAGAACATGATATATCTCTCCATCTGTTTGTATCATCTTTAATTTCTTTCATCAGTGTCTTATAATTTTCTGCATACAGGTCTTTTGTCTCCTTAGGTAGGTTTATTCCTAGGTATTTTATTCTTTTTGTTGCAATGGTAAATGGGAGTGTTTTCTTGATTTCACTTTCAGATTTTTCATCATTAGTGTATAGGAATGCCAGAGATTTCTGTGCATTAATTTTCTATCCTGCAACTTTACCAAATTCATTGATTAGCTCTGGTAGTTTTCTGGTAGCATCTTCAGGGTTCTCTATGTATAGTATCATGTCATCTGCAAACAGTGACAGCTTTACTTCTTCTTTTCCAATTTGGATTCCTTTTATTTCCTTTTCTTCTCTGATTGCTGTGGCTAAATCTTCCAAAACTATATTGAATAAGAGTGGTGAGAGTGAGCAACCTTGTCTTCTTCCTGATCTTCGTGGAAATGCTTTCAGTTTTTCACCATTGAGGATGATGTTGGCTCTGGGTTTGTCATATATGACCTTTATTATGTTGAGGAAAGTTCCCTCTATGCCTACTTTCTGCAGGGTTTTTATCATCAATGGGTGTTGAATTTTGTCAAAAGCTTTCTCTGCATCTATTGAGATGATCATATGGTTTTTCTCCTTCAATTTGTTAATATGGTTTATCACACTGATTGATTCGCGTATATTGAAGAATCCTTGCATTCCTGGAATGAACCCCACCTTGATCATGGTGTATGATCCGTTTAATGTGCTGTTGGATTCTGTTTGCTAGTATTTTGTTGAGGATTTTTGCATCTATGTTCATCAGTGATATTGGCCAGTAGTTTTCTTTCTTTGTGACATCCTTGTCTGGTTTTGGTATCAAGGTGATGGTGGCCTCGTAGAATGAATTTGGGAGTGTTCCTGCCTCTGCTATATTTTGGAAGAGTTTGAGAAGGATAGGTGTTAGCTCTTCTCTAAATGTTTGATAGAATTCGCCTGTGAAGCCATCTGGTCCTGGGCTTTCGTTTGTTGGAAGATTTTTAATCACAGTTTCAATTTCAGTGCTTGTGATTGGTCTGTTCATATTTTCTATTTCTTCCTGATTCAGTCTTGGCAGGTTGTGCATTTCTAAGAATTTGTCCATTTCTTCCAGGTTGTCCATTTTATTGGCATAGAGTTGCTTGTAGTAATCTCTCATGATCTTTTGTATTTCTGCAGTGTCAGTTGTTACTTCTCCTTTTTCATTTCTAATTCTATTGATTTGAGTCTTCTCCCTTTTTTTCTTGATGTGTCTGGCTAATGGTTTATCTATTTTGTTTATCTTCTCAAAGAACCCAGCTGACATGCTATTTATTCATTTATTTATTGCTTTTCTCCCCCATCACGATGTCCCTCCCTCATGTCTCTTCCTTAAGAAAATTAATTCCATGACAGCAGGGTGTTTGTTTTTGTTTTTTTTAAAATAAATTTATTTATTTTTGGCTGCGTCGCATCTTCGTTGCTGTGCGCGGGCTTTCTCTAGTTGCGTGAGCGGGGGCTACTCTTCGTTGCGGTGCATAGGCTTCTCATTGCTCTTGTCGCGGAGCATGGGTTCTAGGCGCGCGGGCTTCAGTAAGTGTGGCACGTGGGCTCAGTAGTTGTGGCTCGCGGGGTCTAGAGTGCAGGCTCAGTAGTTGTGGTGCACAGGCTTAGCTTCTCCGTGGCATGTGGGATCTTCCTGGACCAGGGCTTGAACCTGCATTGGCAGGCAGATTCTTAACCACATCGCCACCAGGGAAGCCCAACAGCAGGGTCTTTGTTTTGTCCACTGCTGTACCCATAGCACCAAGAATAGTGCTTAGCATGTGGAAAGAGCTCAGTTAAGTATGTACTGAATGAACGACTGGAAGGAAGACTCTTCTGTGTCAATGGAAGAGATTTTTCTCATCTTATCCTCCCTTCAGCTGTGCTCTGTGCACCCCCAAGTACCTCCTTTTTACTGAATTGTTCCTTTCTGTATCTTCAGCCTTTCCTTCTCTACCTTACTCGAGCTCCCTAGCTGTCTGATCTTCCTGGCTCAGCATTAGCCTTTCCTAATCACTAGAGTGATCCTTCCAAACACAGACAAGCAGATAGAAGTAAAGAAGACACTTCAGATAGCACATTTTAAGCAAAAGAATGATAGGAGTATGACTCTGCCTCTATCACCAAAAGCTTTGGGACTCCCAAACATAGCAGTCTGCATCCTAAATCCCATTTAAAAAATTCAGTAAGCACCTACTATATTCCAGGCTATGGGGGGATGGGTATAGAATAATATATTGAGTATTTACTATATATGCCAGATATTATCCTGACTGCTTTTCAAGTATTAATTCACCTAATTCTCCCAACCACTTTTTGGTAGAAGTACTATTATTCCGTATTTGCAGATGAGAAAACAGAGGCCAAGCAAGTGGGAGAATCAGGATTTACACCTTAGCAGCCTAACTTCACAGTCTTTGCATTTTACCATCTTCTAACCTTAGGGATAAGCCTTGTTAAAGAAGTATGCCCAGGGTGATTTGGAGGACAAGAGAGAGGCACCTCATTCAGCAAAGTAAAATTGCCAGAGTTTGGTCACCGATGGATATGGGAGGAGAAAAAAAAGAGTCTACGGTGAATGATGGCGTCAACCATCCAGATAGGAAATACAAGAGAAGGAGGAGAAGGAGGTGGTTTTGGGAGCCAGCAAATAACATCCCTTTTCCTTCCCTGGGTTCAGAACCAATGAGATACAGATGCAAGAGTGAGGCAGAAGGAAATCAAAACATGACCTTTTTGACTAAGTTGATAGTTACTGTGACTTCAGATGTGCTGCCACGCAGGCTAACTTATGTGGCCACCCCTTAATTAAACAAATTTACCCACCTGGTCCCACATGTAGCTGGAGAGCAGAAAACAAACTTCCTGTTTTTTGGTTTCAGACTTTGCACAGGCTGTTTCCAAAAGAAGGAATTCAGAAGGCATAGAGGGACACTTCCCTAGTTCCTTCTATCAACTCCCAGCCAGAAGTAGGCCCACCAGCCAGGAGTATTTCTCTAACAGAAAAGTCTCCTTATGGGAACATTAAGAATAGGGAATAAGGGGGGTGAGGGAAATAGGGAGAAGTTGGTAAAAGAGTACAAACTTTCAGTTATAAGATGAATAAGGTCCGAGGCTCTAATGCGTAACATGGTGACTCTGGGAGTAGCAAACCTAGCAATTAAGTAGCAGAAAGATAAGTTCACAGCTCGCTTTCAAGAAATTCCTAGAAAGATGTGTGGGCACCCGAATCCATTTAGCAACCATTTATTAATGCCTACTTTGTTCAAGGGATTGTACTAGAACTAGGATATAATGCTGAATAAAATACAAATCATGCCTTGAAGCTCCCAGGCCAGTGGTGAAAGCAGGTGTATAAATAATTACAGTGCAGTGAGATAAATACTAATAAATATATATACAGCATACCATCAGAGAGATTATGCTGACAGACTTAGGTAAGGTTTCAGAGAAAGTAAAATTTGAGCCGTCTTCTCTGGGGAATAGGGATTCTAGGGAATATAATTTGAAAGCGTTAGGCCAGAGGAAAGGAAACTTTGTCCTTGAGTTAAATATGGCCCCCATCTAGGTTTCTCCAGCCAACCTTAATCTAGCCACTACTGCAGTCCCAAGAATAATTTTCCTCTTAATGGGCTTCAGAGCTTTTCCAGTCAGAGCTGAGCCTTTTAGTTAGCTGTGCAATTAACTTAGCTTTTCAACGAACAGTGATTACAGTTGCTAATACTGAAACATGACTAAACCTCAAGGTGTAAAAACAAGCAATTGTATTAAAATAATATCTTCGAGGCTGTCCTCCCCCATTAATTTTTTCTCATATATAACTTATTTTCCCTCTGTTTTCTCTCTTCCCTCTGTGTAAAAACCTGCATCTCTTCTGCTTTTCTCCCTCTTTTCCTTTGAATGTTCTCCTCTGTTTTACTTTCCCCTCCTGTCTTTTAACATATAAAAATACAGAATTAAAGTACATTTTAAACTGTATTTGTAATTATTGTTAAACATTGTGAAATTTACTATTGAAGTATTTTGTCTGTGGTTTCTATTTTTTTTTTTTGCGGTTTCTATTTTTACAAATAGATTAATTGAACCTATTGTATTATTATGAATATATTAAGTAGCTTGCTAGTTGGAATTGGTTTTCCATTGTGCCCACCCTCACCCCACCTTCCTACCAAGACACTATAGTAACGCTGTGATCAAAACTATTACATTTGAGTTCTTTTCCTAATTGCAGCAATGCGAGGAAATCTTTCTAGTTTACACAGCACTGTCCATGTCCAGAGTCCTATACAACTAACCGTAATATTTTATCAAGACCTAGTTTTCTATGAAAATATATACAAGCACAGCAGTGGTACTAAGAATAGCATGGGGTGGATTTTTAATTCCCATCATCTTTAGTCTTTGATCTGGACAACTTACCCCTTCCTCTAGTCTTAACTAGAGACCTATGCAAATACATTCTTCTTTCCCACCAGGTTCTTGCCCCCAAGGTCTTCCTGTAGAGAATTCACTCTCTTTGTACAGCTGTCATAGTACGGTTCTACAACACAAATACACAAAAGAATGATCTATTGAAAATGGTAGTCTGGAGGGATGGTTAACAAAAGAGGTCTTCTGTTTACAAAGGATTTGCTTCCCAGTATTCTAAAAGAGCATGTTTTCTTTAGTACATTCCAGATGATTTGAACTTTTCAGAAATTCATCTTCTAATTAAATAAAATTGTCCTTTTTCCCCCTTTGTCCGACAGAGATGAGAATATCCTAATGCTGCACCTCACAACTATTAGTTTGTTTGCCTCTGTTATAACAGCAACACTTCAGGCTGTGGAGGAAGTGACCCCAGTCAGGAGAGCAGGAGCTACCCTCATTGCAGCCACATCACTCCACTTCAGATATTTCTCATTTCTAAAGGGGGGAAACAAATATGTCACCTCCTCTGAATAAAAGAGAAAATAATGAGGATGGCCTTACATCATTTAGTAAGGGATAAAATGATAAGGAGGACAAGTTCAAAGATGCCTATGAAAGTATCCCCGCAGCAACAACGATGGATCTAATATCTTCCCTGGAGGAATGCACAACTAGATTGTATTTATTTCTAAATAACAGATTCTCAGATGCCATACACCTCATTTATCCATGGTCGAAAAACAGCGTGTACCCTGCCCGAATTTATGGTATCCTTACGGTCATCAAGGCCTTCTTGACTTTTGATCCACAGGAGATAGAAATTGGGATGACTGCCACAAAGGAAGCTTTGAGAACCTGTAATAGTTTCCGAAGAAAATCTAGGATGATGAGTTTTTCTCGTCTAGTGAATAAGCAGGGAATAAATGCTATCAAAGAAGAGGAATTGCATGCAGAAATCTGCTATGCTGAGTGTTTGATCTTGAAATCCACTGTAACGTTTATACAGGATGACAGTGTGCTTCGTTTTCTTAAAAGCGAGATCAACGTTGGGTTAAGTTGCCAAATATACAAAGACTGTCAGCGAGTATTAACACAGATACCTAATTACCAAAGTAAAACTTACAGACACCTGGTTGGAGGCATAAAATTTGGACTTGGAGTATTCAATTTGATATTATCACTTGTGCCACCAAAGACACTTAAACTACTCAATGTTGTTGGATATTCTGGCAATAGAGAGGTAGGCTTGACTTTGCTTCATGACAGTGCATCTGAATCCCATACAAATAATATCTTAAGTGTTTTGACTCTATTCTTTTATTATAATTATATCTCCGTAGCTTTTGGTGTTGAAAAGAGCCACAGTTCTGCTGCAGAGAATCTCTCCCTAATCTACCTCCAGAAATTTCCAAACTGTGTCATACTTCAATTTTTTCATGCACGTTTTAGTATGTTGAAAGGATATTTTAAACATGCCCAATTAACATTAGAGGAGTGCATTTTTATTCAGAACGAATGGAAGCAGGTTCATCACCTCTGTTACTGGAAACTCATGTGGTGCCACAGTTTTCTGCTGGGTTGGAAGCAGGCTTACCGCTCTGCTGAGCTACGGTTTCAACACAGCAGGTGGTCCAAGGCAATGTATTCATTCGCTAAAGCTTCCCTACTGGCCGTGCTTCCTTCTGATTTTGTGAAATCGGTAAGTGAGGACATGAGCTCTCTCTTCTTAAACGTGGATAACCTGAGAATCAGAATTTTAGGAACTTCTATGCCAATAGAAAAGTTTGTTGCTGAGAAGGGTCAGCGCTATGCGACCACTGCAGGCTGGTTTACAGCACAGCCCATTTTGGAACTCATGTATGCCTGGAGTGGTTTCCGAGTCATGAGCAAAAACCTAGAGCTTATTTCAACCTGGCTATCAATAATTGACAAAGGAGGAGAACTTTTACAAGAAAATCCAAGTAAAGAGTATGGCACAGATGACATAAATTTCTTAAATTTACTGAAAGGTCTGTGCCTGAAATACTTAGGCAAATATTCGATGGCCGAGCACTACTTTAATCATGTCATTCAAAAGGAGAAATTATTAAAACATGACCACTATTTGGTGCCGTATTCATACCATGAACTGGGAATTCTATACTATCTAAAAGGAGATTATGCCAGTGCAATAAAAAACCTAGAAAACATAAAAAACTACAAAGACTATTCCGTGGAAGCCTGATTACAGTTTAGGGCTCACATAGCCCTTGAACAAATAGCTAAAGAAAAGTGATTTAGACACAAAGTGTGGTTTTGTTTTTTAATGGGTGAAGTATCTACAGTCAGCAAGGTAATTAACAGGTAGAAAAATAATTTCTTTGTGGAAGAAATCCAAGAAGAGGCAGCTGCTAAGAATCTGACCAGTAACCAGGAAGAAATGAATTGGCCATTACTTTTCCCTCTTTCCTTCTGCATACCTATAAAATGGAATGTCTTAGACTGGCAAATGGAGTGATGCGCATTTCTGAAAAAGAGAAGGCAAATGATGTACATTATAAAATGTACTGGCTCTCTTATATGTTATGAATTTATCGATAAAGTTGGACAACATTTTTAAAAACAAAAAATATTTTTTGACGTCTCACTAGATAATGTATACAGCTCACAAATAAAATAGGGAAAGTAGCTATACTAGGAATCCCAGTGCCCTATGAATGTTTTTATTTAATCGTTAAAGAAAGAAGAAAGACTTTAAGGTCTTACATTTCAAAACGATGCACTGCATAGCATAGACTCTGAATGGTTTTCCCTTGTACACAATGCTTTTCATTGGCTTTTTATACCAGAGAAGATATCTTCCCCTGTGTGATCAGTGGTATATTTTACCCTTTTTCATTAGGAAGCTCAAATATGGGCCTATAATTTGCCACAGAATAGAGAAGAAGGAGGCCTCCCTTCCACACACACATAAACCTTTTGAAGATAATTGGAGGAGGACAAGAGAACAGATTCACTGGGTAGATAAAAAGAAAAGATTAGGTTGTAGGCAGGAGAGTTTAGTTACCGCATAGCGCTCTCTTTAGTTGCCCTCCGTAAGGTGTAATTCCTCTTAAGATCAGCTCTTCCACATCATTGAACTGCTTGCATCTACCCTGTTGCCATTGTTCATGGGCTAAACTGAGAGTTAACAGCAGCTGTAGGAATGGGGCTTTGTATGGCTTTACCTGCTTTAGGGATAAAATCAGTCCCTAATTTCCAGACCATTAATTCTGGCTGTGTGTATCCTCCTTGCAGTCACGCTTGGAGGTAGAAGTTGCTGGGAGAGTTTGCTTTGCCAGAACACATGGGTGAAACACATTAACTTAATGCTTTGGGTGTCCAGACAACCAACTGGAGCACAATGAAGAGCTGGTATTTCGGAGTTAGAAACTCTTACTTTGGAAAAACGTGTTCCTCACTAACTAAAAATAGACTTTTAGGCTTTGGCCTGATTGCCTGGGTTTGTATCCTAGCTCTGTCACTAACTAGCTATGTGGCGTTGGACTTCTGTGCCTCAGTTTCCTTAGCTGTAAACTAAGGGTAATAATAGTTCTGATCTCATGGCTTTTCTATGTTCATTAAGGTTGAGTTAATATGCATTTATTATTACTACTACTACTAGTAAGGATAGTAATACATTGTAATCTTCAGTGCAGAGGATTTAAATTACTTTCTTGAAAAAAGCAAAAGTCCGTTTGTTACCTGCTTTGCCAATCTAAAATTTGACCTGTCAATTTGCTTATCCTGTTCTTAGTTTATCTTGGTCACTTATGAAATAAGTAACTCTCTGCTTAAATTATGGTTTTCTGTTTGTCCCAGCTTGTCCCCAAAAATAGCAAATTTATTAATTGGCTAAACAAATCTATGTTGACTGCCTACTATATGCGGTTATTGAACAGGGTACTGAGGATATAAAGATAAAGCATGGTCTCTCTCCTGAGGACTTTATTAGGGAGATAAATTAGAAAAGCAACTTGAAACAGTTGCTTAAACAGAGAGGAGTTTATTTGTCCCAAACAAAATAAATACAAAGGTAGGCAGTTCAGGTCTGCTGTGTCTTTCTCTTTCTTTTATTTTTCCGTGTGGCATATAGGCCTTCTCATGCATCTCTCCTTGTGGTGGAAAGAGGCTACCTCACCTCCAGGCAGGCTGGAGGAGAAATGGTTAAAGGACCAAAAAGGCTTTCTCCTTCTTAGGAGACTTTGCCTTTTTATTTCAGAAGGGACAGCCTTCTTAGGGACATCCATGTATATCTCACTGGCCAGAAGCATTCATATGGTCACTTCTACCAGCAAGGGAAGCTGGAGATTAAGTTTTAGCTGTCAAGCCTCATTAGAAGGTTGTGGGAAAGGACTGTTAAATGAACCAATCTACAGTAACTGCCACAGCACACATGTGAATAACAATAAGCTACAAAATGGTATCAGAGGGGCACAGTTGAAAAGGGGGCAAGGCGACAATGAGATCAAGAAATCAGCTGGAGAAGTCTGTATGGAGATCTAACAGGAAATCCTGCAACTGGCACTTCCTTGAAGTTGCTACCCACAGCCCAGGTTCTGGCCTTTAACTGGCCCAAGAATTGACTAGACACATTGAGGCTGATTCTCACCAAACTCACCAGAGATTAAGTTATAATTTACTCTGCTAATTTATTCATTTGTAGTAGGGACTATTCCAGAGTTGAAAACTCAATTTCCTGTAGGAATCAGGCAAGTAATGTAAATATATGAATCAGCCAAGTGTAAAACAATAAAAGTGGTGGAAACGAGTTGTGAAGAAGAGAGAGAAAAAACTATTTAAAGGCTTTCAAACTGAAAGACAATTAAACACTGTGCAGATATTAAACCTATCTGCACTTCCTGATAAGACTTTTTGGCCCTAGTTTGTGAATTCTGGTCTATTCCTTTCTATTGACTAGAAAGTGTTCATGTTTCTTTTTTTTTTTTTAACATCTTTATTGGAGTATAATTGCTTTACAATGGTGTGTTAGTTTCTGCTTTACAACAAAATGAATCAGTTATACATATACATATGTTCCCATATCTCTTCCCTCTTGCGTCTCCCTCCCTCCCACCCTCCCTATAGTGTTCATGTTTCTGTCTCGAGAACCATCTCTCCTGATAAACTGTGTACCTAGAAAACCAGTAGAGGAGTCACAAGGCAGTCTGGTGGGCACGGAATCTGAGTATAAGGAGGCAGATAGTTTTAGAAACATCTATTCCAGGCCAGGGTGAGACTTGATGAATCATCCATTCCCCACAATATGCATACGTCTCTGGAAAGCCCCTGCCTTCCAGATTCAGGGTCTCTAAGAAATACCTCCCAGCGTTTTGCTTGCCGACGTTCCTTCTTCTATGCCTCCTGCCAACCCTGGGTTACTCAGTCCAAGCAGGATACAATATAATTGTTTCCATTTACTAAAATATAGTCCTGCTTCCAGAGGATACAACAAACTCACTTAGTTTGGAATTTGGACATTTCCACATTCTTGGTTACCCAGATAATAGATGGTCTCCTTGTGCAAATGTATCAGATCTAATCACACCCATTTTATTTAATCTTGAGGGTTAGTTTATAAGAGCTTGGAGGAGGTACCTCACTGTTGCCTTCCTGTGTCATAAACACAGATATAGGCCTATTGAAGCATTTTTAATTTAATGATAAAATTTTCTTATCTAATTTAGTAGATAACTATTTGGAGGCCTGAGATACTTGAAAAATAAAAAGGAAGAGGAAGTTATGAATGAATAAAAGAACACAGAGAATTTCTGTTAAAGGCCTAGTGTCAAAGTTCTCAACATGTCCTTGCCCCCAAACAGTCACTAAATCCTTTGATTTCTCCTTTGAAATATTTGTTGAAGCTATTCTTTTTTTTTTCTCTTTTTCATTTCCACTGCTATCAACTTACGCTAGGACTTTATTATTTCCTGTCTGGACTACTGCAGTAGTTCTTAGGAACTCAGAACCGAACATCCTTTTTTGTTCCAAGGCAATTCAAGGGAAAAATTAAAATGGTTAACTCCACTTCTTTTTTCAAATAAAAATAAAATCTCGGGACTTCCCTGGTGGTCCAGTGGTTAAGACTCTGCACTTCCACTGCAGGGGGCGCGGGCTGGACCCCTGGTCGGGGAATGAAGATCCCACATGCTGTGCAGTGCAGCCAAAAAATAATAAAAATTAAAAAAAAATCTGTGTAAAACATGTACATCTTATCATTTAGATTGATTACTTGGTTAAATAAGAGGAACTCAATGGAAAAAAAAAAGGCACTGATTTTTAGCCATAAAGTTATTATCTGGGCATATTTGAGATACAGCAGTACAGAAGCAGTTTTCTAAACTTTTATGCCTTACATTTGTTTAGTTCTTTAGAGTCCCCAGAGTCTGTTCAAGTCGTTTTTATCCTAGGAAAAAATTCTATCTTCACCCTACTGCTAGGAAAACAGATCTGCCCTCTTTGTGGTAGACAGGTCTGGGTAGGGCTAGGCTGGGCTGGGCTAGTCAGATAATGAATCAATTTGGAGACGCTGCCTCCCAAAAACTGACTTTCCATTTGGACACTGGTTCCGGAATTTTTTCCACCTAATACCACTGCTTTGTTTTAGTAGAAAGGCTACATTTTACATAAAGTTGTATGCTGTATATGCTCTATACCTCCCTATTTTCCCCACATCCAATTTCTCTGCATCCTTTTTAATACACCAATTTAACCATATCATTCCATTACTCACATATCTTCCATTGACTTTGGTCTGTTTATTCACTCATAAAAATGAGTTAATATTTGAAAGTTCTTAGAATAGTGCATGGCACATATTAGGTGCTATATAACAATAAAATATAATTTTTATTAAGAAAAATTCAATTCAAATTGAGCATCTTACTATATACCAAGCAATCTGCTAGAGGTGGTGTATATGGCAGTGAATAAAACAGACATCGCCCCTGCCCTGAGAGTTTACAGGGCTTTCCTAAGTGACTGTGTATGTCTCAGTCATGAAAATTTAGTGCTGAGAGGATCTTGGATCATCTAATTCCATGTTTCCATTTATGGATGAGGAAACTGAAATTTAAGAAGGCAAATGACTTTCAAAATCATACAGCTGGTAAGAGCACAGTCAGTGGTGTGCAGGAGCCAGGACACTACAGGATTTAACCAAATTGAAACCAGTGTTGCTAAAACCCCCTGTCCACTGTTCTTCAATCCAACCCACAACTCCCTTGTTCAGGTTCTGTGTCCCATAGACACAGAATTTTTTGTGGGTGTTTCTCATTGCCTATAAATCAAGTCCAAGGGGTACGTGTTTGTTGGGTTTTTTTGTTTTGTTTTGGTTTGGTTTTTTGCAGTACGCGGGCCCCTCACTGTTGTGGCCTCTCCCGTTGCAGAGCACAGGCTCCGGACGCGCAGGCTCAGCGGCCATGGCTCACGGGCCCAGCCGCTCCGCGGCATGTGGGATCTTCCCTGACTGGGGCACAAACCCACGTCCCCTGCATCGGCAGGCGGACTCTCAACCACTGTGCCACCAGGGAAGCGCTAGACTGAATTTTTATGAGTTCAAATGTTTTACTTCACAGTACCATAACAATGATAACTGCTATTTATATTAGCTCTTTGTAGATCTATAGAGGACTTTAACTGATAAATTAGATTTTGTAGATTAGATGTCAAAATCTAATCTATGAAAGCCACATTAATATCATAAGCCAATCATTCAATGAGTGAAGGTTTGGGGACGGATTATTTGAAACGATGACATTAAGAAACAAAAACTTCAAGGATTATATGCAACTCAAATCCCAAGTAGCAAGGGGAAAGTGGATTAACTGTTGGTGTTTTCTGTACCATGGTTTGACAGTCCTCTAACTCAGTTTTTGTAAATCTCCCTTGGTGTTCACATTTGCAGGAATTCAATCAACATTTACCACCTTGTACCATTTTTCAGGATTATAGTCCGGAAAAAATTCTGGACCATGCCAGAAGCCAACAAAGTACTCCAGTGACCAGAAATCTGTGGTGGAAGCGAGTCTCTTGCACTTTTCCACTCCTGCGTTTTTTCAACCCAATCCTACGCTTTTCTTTCCAGCTCCGACACACCCTCAGGACTGTACCAAAGGCACATCCCAAAAGAGTAGGCATCTTAATTGCCTTACACAGGCCAAAGAAGAAATACATTGGTTCTGTGGCTCTTCTCCAAGGCACTGTCACCTCACACTTCTAGAGCTTTAGGATTTACCTGGAGGGTTCATGGCAAAAGTGGAATTCCACTTCCACTCTCAAGGAAGAGGTGGCACGAGCCTTCCCTCTTAAAATTTTTATCTTGAAATGTCCAATGTGGCAGTGAAAGGCGGACCCTGGCGAAAAAGAAATCTTATTATTATTATTATTACAAAAAAATCTTAGCCCCGCTCCACACCCTGAACCCCAATTTCATCACCCCAGGCCTCGGGACTCTCCGACCTCGAGGTGTGACCAACGCCACGGACTACAGAACAGAGAATTCTGGGGGAAGGAAGTGACGACACGGCGCAAAGCACGCTGGACTCCGGCAGGCTCGGCTCAAGAGACTCCTTCCTTCCAACGCGGCTGCTGAGGACCTGGCGGTGCTAGGAGATTTAACTGGTATTTTTCTCATTTGTCAGGATTACACGTTAAGTATTACCTGGCTTGAGTACAGCTCAAAGTATCATGCGGCTTCGGGTTACGCCAGGGCATCAGCTCTAGAGCCTTAGCTGCTGCCCCTTCGTTTACGCATCCTCCAAACAAATTTTAAGATGAAAAGTGTCACAGATCCGGGGGCCTCTCCCTGGCGGGATCCAGCGGAGACGCAGAGCCAGAGAGGGAGTGGGTGGATATCAGAGGAGTTTTCTTTTTCATTTTTGGCTAAGAGTCGTGTGGCGTGAGCTCCTTTGATGGAAGGAGAGCAGAGTTCAAGGATTTGAGCATCTGCAGACTGGAGATCAAAGCCAGCGTGAAGGCGATCTGGAATGGGATTGGGAGGTGAAATAGGGGTGTGCCAGATAAGTTACCCCAGACCGGGACCCGCGGCAACTCGATGTCCCCGTGGCTTTCAGACTGAATAGTAAAATTTAACTGTCTTTCTGATATGGAACTTGAGGCAAATTGCAGGTGTTCTCTACCTCTAGAATGGAGATTGGAGTAAGACATTTGCCTGGGTGGAACATATATATTAATCCGAACTGGTGGTTGTTTTAGATCTAGCCAGCCGGCAACCATGAATGAATGGATGAAGAAAGGCCCCTTAGAATGGCAAGATTACACTTACAAAGAAGTCAGAGTGACAGCCAGTGAGAAGGAGTATAAAGGATGGGTTTTAACCATAGACCCAGTCTCTACCAAGTGAGTATGGGTCCTGCTTCCCAGATATCACCCCTTTGCACTGTTACATCCATACTAAGAAAGCGGATAAATGAAAGGCTAATTATTCCCACATAAGAATTTAATTTCCTTTGAAGCTAAGTATTGTTCTAATTATAGATTTGTGTCAGACCAACCAAGTTCGTAGAAATGGGACACTCCTTTTATATTACATTTTATTGGAAAATTTCAAATATACACAAATGTGAAGAGTAGTATAATGAACACTAATCTTATTCCCCCTTCCAAATATTTTAAAGCCAATTACAGACATAATTTTGTTCATAAATCCTTCAGTATATCTCTTAGCAGATTCGGACTCTCTAATAAATGTAACCACAATACCATTATAACACCTAGCAAAAGTACTAATAACTTTAATATTAGCTAATTCCTAGTTTGAGTTCAGATTTTCCTGTTTGTCTCCAATGTATCTTTTTAAGCATATCAATTTGTTGATATGTCTCTGAAGAATCTTAATCTATAACTGTACTTTCTCTCTCTTTGGTTTTCCATGTCATTTATTTGTTGAAGAAATGGAATCATTTGTCTATAGAATTCAACACACTCTGGATTTAGCTCATTGCATTTATCATGGCATAGTTTAACATGTTCTTTTATCCTTTGTATTTCCTATAAACTGGTATTCATAACTAGAGGTTTGATTAGGATCAGATTTATTTTTTGCAAGGCAACTTTAAAGGTGGTGATCCACACACTTTATTTTGGAATGATTTTAGATTTACAGAAAAATTGCAAAGAAAGTACAGAGAGTACCTATATACCCAGCTTCCCCTAATGTTAACAGTTTACACAACTGTCAAACATTTGTCGGAATTAAAAATTTACACTCACTAAACTACAATCATTTGGATTTTATCAGTTTTTCCACTAATGGCCTTTTTCTGTTCTGGAATCCAGTCCAAGGTCCTACATTACATTTAGGCATCCTGTCTCCTTAGTCTTTTCTGATATGTGACAGTTTTTCAGTCTTTACTTGTTTTTCATGACCCTGACACTTTTGAAGTGTCCTGGTGAGGTATTTTATAGAATGTCTCTTAGTTTGGGTTTGTGTGATGACTTCTTTTTTTTTTTTTTTTTTGGCTGCGTCGTATGGCTTGCGGGATCTTAGTTCCCTAACGAGGGAATGCATGCGGGCCCTCGGCAGTGAAAGTGCAGAGTCCTAACCACTGGCCTGCCAGGAAATTCCCTGTGATGTTTTCTCATAGACTGGGGTTATAGGTTTTTGGAAAAAGTACCACAGAAATGAAATTCACATCACGTCACATTGCATCACATCATGTCATACAGCATATCATATCATATTTTAGTTAGGATTTTTCCATTTGTATTCATGAGTGAGATTAGCTTATAGTTTTATTTTTTAATCCTGTTCTTCTCTGCTTTTGGTCTCAAGGTTATATTAGCCTCATTAAATGAGTTAAGGCATAGTCTCCCTTTTATAGTCCATAGGAGAATTTGGTTGGATTAGAAATGTTTGGTCCTTGAAAATTTTATAGAACTTCCTGGTAAAATTGTCTGGGCCTTTTTTTCCCCCTCCATGGGAAGATTTTAAACTGGTTATTTCAGGTTTTTTTAAAAAGATTATAGGACTATTTACATTCTCTCTCTCTCTTTTTTTTTTTGAGTCAGTAGTAGAAATTTATATTTTCTAGGAAGTTTTCTGTTTTCAGTTTCAAAATTATTTTCCTAAATTTGTTCTTAATACTTTATACTATTAATTTTCGCTACCTTATTCCTAATATTATTTATATGTGCCTTCTTTCTCTTTTTATTAATCTTGCCTGAGTTTTGTGAAATTTATATATCCTTTTCAAAGAACCAGCTTTTGGCTTTGATGATCCTCTTATTGACTTTTTAAAATTGAAGTATAGTTGATTTACAATATTGTGTCAATCTCTGCTGTACAACAAGGTGACTCAGTTATACACACATATACATTCTTTTTTATATTCTTTTTCATTATGGTTTATCACAGGATATTGAATATAGTTCCCTGTGCTATACCTTAGGACCTTGTTGTTTATCCATTCTAAATGTAATAGTTTGCATCTACCAACCCCAAACTCCCAGTCCATCCCTGTCCCTCTCCCCCTCTGCCTTGGCAACCACATCTGTTCTTTATGGCTATGAGTCTGTTTCTGTGTTTTTTTGTTTTCCTGTTTGTTTGGGTTTTTTTTGGCCACGCCAGGTGGCTTACGGATCTTAGTTCCCCAGCCAGGGATTGAACCCATGTGCTTGGCAGTGAAAGCACCGAGTCCTAACCACTGGACCACCAGGGAATTCCCTGTTTCTGTGTTGTAGATAGGTTCATTTGTGCCATATTTTAGATTCCACATAAAAGTGATATCATATGGTATTTGTCTTTCTCTTTCTGAACTTCCTTCACTTAGTATGACAGTCTCTAGTTGCATACTCTTTTGTTTTCTCTCTCATTAATTTTGTGCTGTGTTATTTTCTTTGGTCTGCTCTGAAGGAGAGTTATTCGGTTGCTTTTTAACTCCAAAAGTTAAATCTGTACCCTGTCTTCTTTCCTAAAACACATTTAAAGCATTCATAACTCTTTAAGTAATGCTTTAATGACATCCCACAATGATTAGCTTTAGGCTGGACAAAAGCCTTAGATGTTTAGGACCATCAGAGAATTCGTGTTGAACAAGTTAAAACATTTGGTGGTGAGAGGAGTAATTTAAAACGGGGAAGAGCGTTCCCTGTTGTTCTAGTGACCTGTTGGGGGTTGATGCTGACTCTCATTTCACTGCTTCTTCCATAGTTTTATAGGCCTTTTGGTTTTTCTTTTGCAACTGTGCTCTGAACTTACTTTTCCTCCAAAGTATTGTCCTTGTGAACTTCCTTGAAGATGGCAGCATGTCTGTGACCGGAATTATGGGACATGCTGTGCAGTCTGTTGAAATTTTGAATGAAGGGGACCATAGCGTGAGAGAGAAGCTGATGGATTTGTTCATGTCTGGAGACTGTAAGGCGTACAGCCCTGAGGATCTGGAAAAGAGAAAGAACAGCCTGAAGAAATGGCTGGAGAAGAACCACATCCCCATCACTGAAGAGGGAGATTCACGAAGGACTCTCTGTGTGGCTGGGGTCTTGACTATAGATCCACCGTATGGTCCAGAAAATTGCAACAGTTCTAATGAAATTATTTTGTCCCGTGTTCAGGATCTTATTCAAGGACACCTTGCAGCTTCTCAGTGAGAGGCCAAGAACTATGGATGCACTGATTGAAATAAGACTTCATTTTTTGAAAATTCTTTGTTGTTTTTGGTAAAATCAAAGATGGGGATTATCAGTGCTAATAAGTGAACTGGGCAAGGATGACATCACAAACAAATAAAATTAACATAGGGACATCAGAATTATAAGAGCCTTTCCTTTTGATGGGGATACACCTCCATTTCTTTTTTTTTTTTTGCGGTACGCGGGCCTCTCACTGTTGTGGCCTCTCCTGTTGCAGAGCACAGGCTCCGGACGCGCAGGCTCAGTGGTCATGGCTCACGGGCCCAGCCACTCCGCGGCATGTGGGATCTTCCCAGACAGGGGCATGAACCCGTGTCCCCTGCATCGGCAGGCAGACTCTCAACCGCTGCGCCACCAGGGAAGCCCACACCTCCATTTCTGTTAGGCAAGAAATGTATGTGAAAAAGATGCAACATGTTAGATTCAATATAAATGCTAAGGTAAAATCACAGTCTTGTTACATCCCTTGTACTAACTAGATGTGTCTGTTTTAAAACGTTTATTTAAAAAAATTTTTTGGTGTAATGATGTAATAGCATTTGAATCAGAATATATGCTTTTTTTGGTTGAAACTTGAACGTTTTGGTAAAATCTTAACACATAAACCTTATAAACTGTCAAAGCCTTAAAAAGTGAGCACTGGCTGATATCTCTGAGGAAAGAGGTAAGTGTGACAGGTATTCTGCTGCTGAGCTCAACCCAGTTCTTTTGCCTGATGGGTTCAGCCCAGGCTTCTGGGTCACAGTGCTTTCTTCCTACAGTCTCTACTCCCCTTGTCAGGCTTCACTGAGGGGAGACAGTGCAGGAAGTACACTTAACTACATCTGATTCTACCCCTTGGAAGCCAGTCAGGGAGGTTTCTGGCCTACAAAAGCACCTCAGATTGTTAGTTTAGGGGTTGTATGGTCAGGCCACTCAAGATGGCTGTTCTCTTGCTCTTGGCGTGACCAGTCCCTCCTGCGCCTACACCCCACTCACGTGAATGTGCTTGCCCCCTGCCCCAGCCAGTGATTGTTATAGTCCTTAGGCCAGAACAGCTCCACCTGCTAGTTTATTAAAGGGAAACACCTGCCCCCATGATGATAGTTAACCTGAGGGGCTGTAAGGGTTGGGTCTCATCTGCTGGTTTCCCCGGTAACTGATGAGCCACCCTGACGTCAGTTCCCCCTGTAAAAGGTAGCTTCCTGCTCCTCCCAGTAGTGAAGGCTGCTGCGTCTCGCTTGCGGTGTGCCCCGCACGGTGGAGGTGTTTCTCCAGGACCTTGCTTCGGACGTGTAAGGTGCCCTGTCCAATAAGCTGGCGCTGTCACTGGGCTCTTTCTTCGGCCTCAAGGCTGGTCATCCACAAGGCTTGCAGACCTGTGAGGTGCAGCCCAACAATTCACAAGCCAGCCAGGAGGCCTAGGGAACTCCCGTGAGTGCCAAGATGTAGCGAAGGAAGGACGGGGACGGAAAGTTGCGGGAGGCAGTGGGGAGTCGCGGGGAGAGCCCAAGGTGGCCGCCCACTAACATGTGGAGCCCTGTGGCAGCTGACTACCATGAAAGGTGTTTTTTCTCTTCCATTGTACTGATGATATCCCGTTAAACTAAGTCTGTTTTTTGTTTTTTTGTGTTTTTTTTTGCGGTACGCGGGCCTCTCACTGTTGTGGCCTCTCCCGTTGCGGAGCACAGGCTCCGGACGCGCAGGCTCAGCGGCCATGGCTCACGGGCCCCGCCGCTCCGCGGCATGGGATCTTCCCGGACCGGGGCACGAGCCCGCGTCCCCTGCATCGGCAGGCGGACTCTCAACCACTGCGCCACCAGTCTCTGCCCACTCAGTCTCTTGAGTTTAAAAGTAGCAGCGCTATGCTCGTGGCTCATCTGACTGCACGGGGATGGCTGGTGAATACAGACAAAACGTCAGGACCTGAATTATCCACAAAGGGCAAGTACACCCCCAACCTACCACCCTTCAACAACTACAGACAGGCTTTAGGGGTATTAACTTAGGGACAGGTTTGTGAATTGGACATGGCCAGTTACCTGGAAGGGTTTGGTTCAGGCCTATGGCAACGGCAAAATAATAAGAGTACCCTTGGGCTTCTGTTCCCAGCTATGGAAGGGGGCAAAGCAGTGATGCAGTGTGATGGAACAGTAGCTATACGCAGTCTACAAAGAGTTATAACAGGTGGAAGACATTATAAAAGGCCTACTCGAGTCCTGGAGCAATGTAAAAACGACTATTCAGGGTCTAGAACAGCTGTGTGTGACATATAGGACCCCTGTGGACATGGATAGCAACCAAGGAATCCACTTTACTGGCCACGAAATTCAGAAATGCGCCAATGAAAATGACACACTGTCATTTCTACCTACCCTGCGCCCCCACTGCTAGCAGGCTAGTTGAAAGGATGAGTGGACTACAGCTGAGACGGGAAACCCGCTCTCTGTGTGGACCAGGAGGCTAACTCAGGCCCTACGAACTATAACTGAAGATCCCAGGAGCAGTCTTCTCAGTGCTTACTCCATGTTAACCCAGAATCAACTAGTCAGCACCATCGGAGTTCACCTGTTAACCACTGCAGGGACCATTGCCAACTACTGGTCAGGGTGATAATTCACGTTTGCCCCCGCCACAGGATCTACCTCCAGGGGAACACATTATAAAATAAATGACTCTGGGGCTTCCCTGGTGGCGCAGTGGTTGAGAGTCCGCCTGCCGATGCAGGGGACACGGGTTCGTGCCCTGGTCCAGGAGGATCCCAGATGCCGCGGAGCAGCTGGGCCCGTGAGCCATGGCCGCTGAGCCTGCGCGTCCGGAGCCTGTGCTCCGCAACAGGAGAGGCCACAGCAGTGAGAGGCCCGCGTACTGCAAAAAAATTTAAAAATAAATAAAATAAATGGCTCTGGGACTGGCAGGTAAGTCCCCCATGGTTTGGGTTTGCTGCCCTGTGGGGAATAGGATTAGAAAGGGACTTACAGATTTCACCTGTCTTCTACCTGCCCCACCTACCACTACTAAAGTAATTAATCCAGGCCCCTACTGGAGGAAGGCCCCATTATATTAACCTCGAGGTCTGTTGTTCTACCACCTTGCCTGTATTTGGCACTGGCTATGGATACTGAGGGTGGACAGGTGGAATGGTACTGCAGGCCAGGACAAAAATCACAGGCAGGGGTGGTGTTACCTGAGAATGCTGTTACTGCTTGTATTTTGGTTAATGGTCATGATCTCTTGTGCCTGTTAAACATTTATTACATTTTGTCCCTGGTCCGAGCAGAGGTGATCTGTTCGCAGACTGGGTGATAACAGTGGCCTCACTGTGAAATGAGTTTGATTGCTGGATCTACAGCAAAATGTCCTCCTCGGGATTTCCATGAAAAATTGACCGGATAAAGTGCCTGGCCTCAAAGTTTGCCCACGTCTTGCACTCTTGATACTCTTCGGCTGCTATTGTGTGTACTGCATGTGTGGTATTTGGGTTGCAGTGCCCCTCTAGATACCTGCCCCCAGGCATATCGCATAAGAGGGGCTGACCCAGATGGTAAGGGTCGTGCAGGGTGTGTAGGGGTGGAGTGTGTGGTCAGATGGCTCAAGGTGGCTGTTCTCTTGCCCTCTGTACATGCCCTGCGTGACCAGTCCCTGCTGCGCCTACACCCTGCTCACCTGGACGTGCTCGCCCCCTGCCCCCGCCAGTGATTGTTCTAAGCCTTAGGCCAGAATGGCTCCACCTGCTAGTTTATTAAAGGGAAACATCTGCCCTCCTGTTGGTCATTAACCTGAGGGGCTGCAAGGGATGGGTCTCAGCTGCTGGTTTCCCTGGTAACTGATGAGCCACCCTGACGTCAATTCCCCCTATAAATGGTAGCCTCCTCCCCTGTGTAGCAAAGACTGCTTACCATGTCCTGCTCCCCGTCTGCCATGCACAGTGAGGGTGTCGCTCCAGGACTTTGCTTTAGATGTGTAAGATCCCCATCTATTAAACCATTGATGTCTCTGTCGCTGTTTCTGGGTTCTCTCTTTGGACTCAAAGCTGGGCAACTACAAGGCTTGCATGCCTGTGGGGTCTTCTCAGGGGAATGTCTACATTGACCCCAGGGTTCATCAGATTAGAACCCCAAGCAGCTTACTCCCTAGGACAGGGGTAGCAAACTTCAGGCCATGGGGACAAATCCAGGCTACTGCCTCCATTTATTAAAATGTTATTGGAACACAGTCATACCCACTGGTTTGTGTATTGTCTGTGGCTGCTTTTGAGCCATAGTGGCAGAGTTGAATATTGACAGAAACGATATGGCTTGTATTTACAGAAAGATATGGCTCTTTACAGAAAGGTTTTCCCTAGGAGATCCTTGAACTAACCTGGTCTGCCAGGGGTCAAGGTGGACTTATGTCCCCTGTCATCCATACAAAAAGAATCTTGTGGTATTTTTGGAAGAAATACTTTAAAATATTCAGGTTTTAGGGGGTCTTTGAAAGCAGTTTGATAACATAGCTGTTACTTTCCTGCATAGTTGTCTAATAACAGGATGTAACCCAGTGATTCTTGCACTTTTGCAAGCATCAGAATCAGCTGGAGGGCTTGTTTAACACATATTGGGAGTAGGGCTCAGCAATTGATTCTGATTCAGTAAGGGGCCAGGAGCTTGCGTTTATAACAAACTCCCAGATAATGGTAGTGCTACCAGTTCCAGATCACACTTGCAAAAGCAGTTTAGAAGCTTTGGGGAACAGAAAGGCCTTCCCTCACAACTTTGTAAAGCTCCATAATCTTAAAAGTGAAATTTAGCTCATAGCCTTTCCCCTCAAACCCTGGAATGTCCTTGGACAGCAGATAGGGGACGGGGAATAAAAACAAATTTCTTTCTTTCTTTATTTTTATTTTTTTGCGGTACGCGGGCCTCTCACTGTTGTGGCCTCTCCCGTTGCGGAGCACAGGCTCTGGACGCGCAGGCTCAGCGGCCATGGCTCACGGGCCTAGCTGCTCCGCGGCATGTGGGATCTTCCCGGACCGGGGCATGAACCCGTGTCCCCTGCATCGGCAGGCGGACTCTCAACCACTGCGCCACCAGGGAAGCCCCTAAAAACAAATTCAAATGGCAAGGATTCCGGCAAAATGAGGGAGGCCTTGAGAGAAGACCTGTAGGAAATTATCCAGTGATTGGTCAGGAGTGAACCTTGACCTAGGGACAGGTGTACTGGTGTTGGTGGATTTGCTGTCAGACTAGTGAGCTGGGGACAGAGACTTTCTTGGCAACTGAGTCATCTGATTTGTTTAAAAATTTGCCTTGCGAACAAAACCTGAGTGCTAAAGAGGGTACATGATCTGGCTCTGCTATGGAAACCTGCCTATTTAGGGAGCTGGGC
This sequence comes from Delphinapterus leucas, assembly GCF_059928025.1. NCBI lineage: Eukaryota > Metazoa > Chordata > Mammalia > Artiodactyla > Monodontidae > Delphinapterus > Delphinapterus leucas. The sequence goes on along the minus strand of NC_143141.1, from coordinate 63,485,913 downwards.
CAGCCAGTCCCTCGGCTCAGATTCTCCCTAGGAGTTAACTCACCTGTTTCTGATCCCTCCTCTGGTTCCAGATTCCCGGAGGGAGATCCTTCCCCAAAGCTGGCTCTGCCAGCTGGAGGCGGTAGCCAGGGCAGTCCTTGAACACAGCTGGTGTGAATGATACTTCTCAGAACAAAAGGTGGTTAGGACTTTCACTGAGTATCTTTTGATCTTGGAGCAAACTTTCCAGCCTCTGTGGTGTATCTTGCTATCCCATTGTTCATCTGATTTCCTAAAACTCTCCACCTTCTTCCAAATGTTATGGCTGAAATTGATTTTTTCCATGAATTGTTTTCAATAAAATGAATGAAATTTAAAGCATTCGCAGTTTTACTTGAGAACTGGTGGAGTTTTCATGATGCTTCTTGAAGTAGACTCTAGAATACTAGGGTCAAGGCTACGGATTACTAGACATTTTGGGAGAAATCGGAACAGTGAAGGACTATAATTAAACATACTTAATTGCTTCCACTACCAAATACAATTTTTTTTTAAACCACTGAGGTAAGAATAACATACAAAAGCTACCTATTTAGTGTATATAACTTGATGAGTTGGAGATAAGCATACACCCATGAAACCATTCCCACAATCTATGCCCTAAACATATCCATTACCTCCAACAGCTTTTCCTGCCTTTATTATTATACAACTGGTTTTGATTTTTCAGACATTAAAGGATTTCTATTGAAAAAATTATACCATTACCCAAACATGCTTTTTACTTTTGCGTGTTACTGTAGAATCCTTTAAAAGTCTACATAACTGTAATCAATGTATACAGTTTAGTTTTCTGTTTCTGTAGTTTTCATAATTTTAATATTTAAGACAATATTGTGTTGATGGACTACAACTTACTAAAACATTTCCTTAAATTTTTGACATTTGTTCTTTTTAAAAAAAAAAATTGGTTGTACCAAGTCTTAGTTGCGGCAGGCAGGCTCCTTAGTTGTGGCATGCAAACTCTTAGTTGCAGCATGCATGTGGGATCTAGTTCCCTGACCAGGGATTGAACCTGGGCTCCCTGTATTGGGAGCACGGAGTTTTAACCACTGTGCCACCAGGGATGTCCCAACATTTGTTCATTTTGCTATCATAGATTATGGTGCTAAAGAATATCTTCATGAATATGTCTTTATTGCTATTATCGAAAGCTAGTGCTTAGAAATGAAAGTACTGTGTGAAAGAGTATGAACACACGTAGGTTTTCTTTAAATATTTTGTGCTGCTTTACATCAACAAGAGCAATAATGTGTATACAAATTTCATTACACCCTTAGAGTATTAATATTTTGTTTAATTTTTACAACTGAACATGGTGTTTTAAAGTTGCTTTAATTTGTATTTATTAGCATTTTTCCATGTGTTTCCAGTATGGGAACTGTTTGATTCACATCTTTATTTTTTTTTAATCTTCGTTTTCAAAAAGTTATTTCCCCCATACTTATCTTGTCATCAGTTTGTGTTTCTAATTTTTACTACATGGCTATATGTGTTAATGAGCAACTGTAATTATACATGCATTGCTTCTAACTTATTTTGAGCTAATTTCAGATTTATCGAAAATTTGCGAGAACAGGACAGAGAATTGTCATATATCCCTAGCCAGCAAATGCTAACATCTTACCACATTTGCATTTTTTGTGCACGTGTATGAGTGTGTTCATTTTTCTCCCTGAACTGTTTGAGAATAAATTGTGGACACGATGGAAATATGAGGACATTTTCTTAAATAACCCGGTACAGTTATCAGAATCAGGAAACTAACATTGATACGGTAGGATGATGTAATACAGACATCCAGATTTTGCCTATTGTTCAGTGTCCACTGTATCAAAAAAAGACTTACTTGGATCATGTATTACATTCAGTTATTATGTCCCTTTAGTTTCCTTTACTCTGGAGTAGCTCCTCAATCTTACTTTGACTTTCATGACATTGACGTTTTTGAATAGAGGCTGGTTGTTTTGTGGAATATCCCATGATTCGGGTTTGTCTGTTTCCGAATGATCCAATACGGTATGCGTTTTTGGGGGTAGGAATACCCTGGAAATGATAGTGTGTTCTTCTCAGTGCATCATTATCAGGAGGCATAAGATGTTGATTTGTCCCATATTTGGTGATGTTAACTGTGATTACTTGGTTTAGGTGGTGTTCGTCAGATTTCTCCACTGTAAAGTTATTATTTTTTTCTTCCTAATCAAAGGCATCTTCATACATATTTCTAAAAGCTTTATTGAGGTATTAACATATAAAATTCATCCACCTTAAGTGTATAATTCAGTGGCTTTTTTTTTTTTAGTAAATTTACAGAGCTGTGCAGCCATCATCACAATCTAATTTTTTAAACATTTCCACCATCTCCACAAGATCCCCTGTCCCATTTGCAGTCAATTCCCATTCCCACCCTCAGCCCCAGGCAATCACTAATCTACTTTCTGTACCTGTGGATTTGATTTTTTTGTACATTTCTATAAATGGACTCATACAACATATAGTCTGTGTCTGGCTCCTTCTACTTAAATTTATTCACTTATAGAATATTTAGGACAATATCCTATTGTGTTGATGAACCACAACTTACTAAAATATTCCCCTAAATCTTGAATTTGATGTCCATGTTGTAGCATGTATCAGTGGCTTCTTTTTATTACTGAATACTATTTCATTATGAATATACTACATTTTGTTTATTCATTCTCCAGTTGATGGATTATTAGGATTTTAACAGTTTTGGGCTATTATGAATAATGCTGCTGTGAACATTCATGACAAGTCTTTGTGTGGGCATATATTTTCATATTTCTTGGGTGAAAAACCTAGGAGTGGAGTTGCTGGGTTATATGGTAACTTTATGTTTAACGGTTTAGGGAAGTGTCGCAGTATTTTCCAGCGTGGCCGCGCCATTTTACGCTCCATCAGCAATACACGAGGGCTCCAATTTCTCCGCATCCTTACCAGCACTTGTTAGTGTGGTTATAGTGGTTATGAAGTGGTATCTCATTGTGGTTTTAATTTGCATTTCTCTAATGACTCATGATGTTCAGTGGTGTTCATGTGCTTATTAAGCCATTTGTGTGTATCTTCTCTGAAAAGTTTACTCAAATTTTTGCCCATTTAAAAAAGTGAGTTTGAGTTGTAAGAATTCTTATATATATTCTAGATAATGTTTGCAAATTCAATATCTGATAAAGCACTTTTTTCTCCCAGTCTGTGGCTTGTCTTGAATTCTTTTTATTATTTAAAAATTTTTATTTTATATTGGCGTATAGTTGATTTACAATGTTGTGTTAGTTTCAAGTGCACAGCAAAGAGATTGTTATACATATATCCATTCTTTTTCAGATTTTTTTCCCATATAGGTTATTAAAGAAAATTGAATAGAGTTCCCTGTGCTATACAGTAGGTTGAGCTTTCTTAATTCAAAAAATTTTTGCACTTCAGAAATAGCATTAAGTGCAGCTTATCAATTTTTTTCATTTATGGATCATGTTTTTGGTCTCAAAGCTAAGAATTTTATGTCTAACCCAATGTCACAAAGATTTTCTATCTCTTCTTTTAAATGTTTTAATTCACTCTTATACTTAGGTTTATGTTCCATTTCTTTTTTTTTTTAACTTATTTTTGGCTGCATTGGGTCTTCGTTGCTGCATGTGGGCTTTCTCTAGCTGCGGCAAGCGGGGGCTACTCTTTGTTGCAGTGCACGGGCTTCTCATTGCGGTGGCTTCTCTTGTTGCGGAGCTCGGACCCTAGGCACGCGGGCTTCAGTAGTTGTGGCGTGCGGGCTTCAGTAGTTGTTGCGCGCGGGCTTCAGTAGTTGTGGCACACGGGCTCAGTAGTTGTGACTCACGGGCTCTAAAGCGCAGGCTCAGTAGTTGTGGCACACAGGCTTAGTTGCTCCGCAGCATGCGGGATCTTCCCAGACCAGGGCTTGAACCTGTGTCCCTTGCATTGGCAGGTGGATTCTTAACCACTGCACCACCAGGGAAGTCCTATGCTCCATTTCGAGTTAATTTTTGTGTATGGTCTGATGTAAAGGTCTAAATTTTTTTTTTTACATGAGATTCAATTATTCCAGTACGATTTGTTGAAAAGATTGCTTTCTCTATTGAAATGCCTTGGTACTTTTGTTGAAAATCAGTTGATGATAAACTATAAAAGTTTATTTCTGGGCTTACAATTGTGTTCATTGATCCATTTGTGTGTCCTTATGTTAGTAATGCATTGTATTAATTACTATAGCTTTACAGTAAGAGATTTGATATAAGTCCTCCAACTTTGTTCTTTTTAAAGGTTGTTTGACTATTCTGACTCCTTTGCATTGCCATATAAACTTTGGATGAAGCTGTCTATTTCTGGAAAAAATGCCTATGGGTTTTTTTTTTTAAATAAATTTATTTATTTTATTTATTTGGCTGCTTCGTTGCTGCTCACGGGGTTTCTCTAGTTGTGGCAAGCAGGGGCTACTCTTCATTGCGGTGCACGGGGTTCTCATTGCAGTGGCCTCTTTTGTTGAGGAGCACGGGCTGTAGGTGCACGGGCTCAGCAGTTGTGGCACGTGGGTTCAGTAGCTGTGGTCGCAGGCTCTAGAGCGCAGACTCAATAGTTGTGGTGCACGGGCTTAGTTGCTCTGCAGCATGCGGGATCTTCCCAGACCAGGGCTCAAACCTGTGTCCCCTGCATTGGCAGGCGGATTCTTATCCACTGTACCACCAGGGAAGTCCCGCCTATGGGGTTTTGATAGGGATTGTGTTGAATCTATAGATCAGCTTAAGGAGAATTGTCATCTTATATAATAATACGGAGTTTTCCACTCCATGAACTTGGAATGTCTCTATTATTTAGATCTTTAATTTTCTTACAACAGTGTTTTATAGTTTTCAGTGAACAAGTCTAATGCTACTTTTGCTAAATTTATTCCTGGTATTGCTTTAATGCCATTGTGGATGGAATTTTTTTTTCTTAATTTCATTTTTGAATTATTGATTGCTTGTATATAGAAATAATTTTTGTATATTGATCTTGTATCCCATGGCCTTGCTCATTTATCACACACACACTTTTGCATTCCTCTTTATTTACTTAACATTATCCAAATACATTTTGAAGAGTGAGTAGGCCATAAATTTATTCCCTACAGATTCCTTGATATGCAGAAGTCATTCACAAAGTTTAAAGAAGCACACCTAATTGCTGAACGGATGAGAGTCTCGAAAAACAGAATTAAGGGGCTTGGTTGAAGCATTCAGTACCATTTCTTTTAATTTCAACATTCAGGCATCCCATCTCCTTGCAACCTTCAGAGGTTCTTGCAGGGGGGTAAATTAGTTCCTGATTGAATCTATTCAAGTAAACTTTATTTCTCCCTTGTCCTGTTTCTCCTGTGTGCCTGTTTAACTTTGTATCCAGAGTTCCTAAGGTGACTGGCACATAGTACCTGATTAAAATAAGTTGGTTATATTGAAATTATGAGTGTAAATAAATGTGGGAGGAATTTCTGCAACCCCAGTATGGGTCTCAAACTAGCTATGTAGCACACATTAGTTATAAAGTGGACAATCGGCCTTCTTGTTAACTAATCAGATTGCATGCTTCAATTAATCCAGGCTTAGCCATGCTTACTGTGGAAAAGGATGGTATAAAGATTTATGGGCTAGAAATAATGGGGACAGCTTGAGTTGAAATGGGAAAGTGCGCAGGTGAATTTCAGAGACAGAAGGGTGGCATTAACAGAAATGTCTTTAATTACAGATTGTTTTGTGCTGGGTCTATAAGTAGTGGATTAGTTTCCTCACATGGGATAGTCCCTTGGTGCCCGTTGTATAGCGTGGCCTCTGATTTGTAAAGACATCTGTCTTCTAAAACACATAACACATTTTCGACGTTCAGTCTGGTAATCTTACTAATAAGTCATAACAGAAGGTGATTTTTTTTCCAGCTCAATTTATGGGAGACGGGTTACTGAGCATAGAAATTATAGCTCCTAATTAGTCTTCATGTTAGATTTAAACACTTTACAGTCATACACCTGTAGTGCTGTGTACTCCATCCCCCCCTTTATTAACACTATTTGTGTTTTAGCTTATTGGCCAAAGTCTACTAGGTTGGACTCTGTTCAAATAACACAAAGATAAGGTAAGGGTGTGTGTGTGATTTAAACATCTTAATGTGGGCCTAAGTATGAGAATTTTTGCAGAGGAAAGTGCTAGCAGTATTAGCGTCACATACAAGTCACGTTTTCGAAAAAGCATGTTTTGACTTATTTTCACATTTTCAAAAAAAGTGACTTAAAAAAACAAAATTTCGGGACTCCCTGGCGGTCCAGTGGTTAAGACTCCACGCTCCCAATACAGGGGGCATGGGTTCAATCTCTGGTCAGGGAACTAAGATCCCTCATGCCGCAAGGTGCGGCCAAAAAAGACACAAAAACAAAAACAAAATTTGATGGTGGAACATGTTTTTAAAGGAAATATATCCCTACCCATCTGTGCATGACTTTTGCCATTCATACATACATTTACCTCAAATTCTCAAGTACTCTATTTTCTTATAAAATCATGTCCTTCCAGCTCCTCTTCACATAGTACATGTTTATTAGAATTGATTTGGCGGAGGTTTTGCTTTTGTTAGTCCAAGTATATCTACATCTTCAAAGACAACTATGGGCATAATCTATATCTGACTAATAACAGTTAAACTTTATAAGCAGTCACCTGTCTCATTTTTATTTATTTATTTATTTATATTTATTTTTGGCTGCACTGGGTCTTTGTTGCTGCGCGTGGGCTTTATCTAGTCGCGGCGAACAGGGGCCACTCTTCGTTGCGGCGCGCGGGCCTCTCACCGTGGTGTCCTCTCTTGTTGTGGACCACAGGCTCTAGGCACGTGGGCTTCAGCAGTTGCAGCACGCAGGCTCAGTAGTTGTTGCTCACGGGCTCTAGAGTGCAGGCTCAGTAGCTGTGACGCACAGGCTTAGTTGCTCCATGACATGTGAGATCTTCCCAGACTGGGGCTCGAACCCATGTTCGCTGCATTGGCAGGCGGATTCTTAAGCACTGCGCCACCAGGGAAGCCCTGTCTCATTTTATTTAGACTGGTGTTTTCTACCTTGGCACTACTGACATTTTGGACTGGATGATTTTTTTGTTGGGGTGTCTTGTGCATTGTAAGATGTTTAGCAGCATCCCTGGCTTCTAACCACTAGTTGCCAAAAATACCCTCTCCCCCCTCAGTTGTGACAGATCTCCAAAAATTGCCCCCAGTTGAGAACCACTGATTTTAAAACAGAAACTACACTTTCTCCTGTGAGGAAACTTCTTTAGTTTTTGTACATAAGGTCCGTATTTGTTACAGTTAATCAACCTCTCTGGACAAGTAAAGTCTTACAACAAAAGTGTCTGTTAACCTTTCAAATAACACATTTGAAACCCAAGGCTGGAATGAGACAAAACTTATTAAAAGGAGACTCTCATGAAGTACATGGGTCTTCTTGGCTAAGTTATCCTGTCTTTAGTTGTTGTAGAAAAAAACAGCTATGGATAGTCTCTTGATTAAAGTAAAATCATTCAACATAAAAGGAAAATTAACTCCTTCAGGCCATTTTTAGTAAAAGCCAGGTTAGAAGAGGTAGCAGTAACTGCATTTTCTACATAAGGCATAGTTTTTTAAAACTTCGCTTTGAAGTGCTGCTGTTGAAATGTTAAATCACTTTACTATATACTTTATTATACCATTTTTAGCAATAGTGTATTTGTAACATGTCAGGGTCATCATCCTAAACACTGATTCTCACTGTTGGTAGTTATGGGATTGGGCTGAATTTCCAAGGCCACCCCTGGGTAGTTGCTTTTCCAAACAAACCCCTCTAGTGCTGGCTTTTGTTGGCATTTGTTTCTTTCTGAAAAGGTTAAAATAGAGGTGAAAAAACCTAGTTTATTGATTCTAAGCCATCCTCCTCCTAGCTATCTTGCTGGGGCACTGTGTTCTGGCTTGTTTACCCAAGCAGCTGGGTTAGAACTGACTCCGGAGCAGACCTGGAGCCGGCCCAGTTCGGGCACAGATGGAGCAGAGGCCAAACTGTCTGTGGGAAAAAGTTCATGTTTGGGCTGCTGTCCTGTATATTTATGAAACATTGATTCTGTGCTTTCCTGATGGTTCACATACAGGGCTCGAGTTATTCTTCAAAAGAACTCCTTTTCTGCTGTTTGATAAAACAAATTATGAAAAAGATTTTAAACCACCTTAAGGATTAGTGATTGACTGCAAATCCTATTTAAGACCAGTCTCTTTGATATACCGTTTGGGGGTGATAACTTGGAAATGGCAAGAAAAGTCTCTACGTGTTAATGACTCATTGTGGTTTACTGGTCACACAGTCACTGCAGTTTTAGACATGGAAGAAGCCCGTCACTCTAAGAATGGTCTGAAACTATTGCTGTGATAATAAATTGTACTCATTGTTTCTACCTGCGGCACTCTGTACTGTGGCACTCAAATACTGACTGACACAGATTCACGATCAAGCTCTAATTTCTGAAAACAACAGCTCACCTTGTGTGTATTATTTTAAGCAAACTTTCTCCCTGCATTTTGGGGAAAATAAACCCTAGGGATTATGCTTAATTCTAGCATGATTTAGGAAGAAAGAGCCAGCCTCTGCCTAGGCTTGTTCAAGCAAAATAATGGCACTGTGAGCATACTCTGCTGTCCCCAGGAATCCATTATTCATGTGGCAACTGGGTGACACCCACAAGACACCCTCAGAAAGTGAAGCCCAAGCTCACCAGCTCCCAGCCCAGCAATTGAGAACACAGCAGAGTGGCACCCCAACAGAGACAGCCTGGGCTGCATCTGAAAACCACACCCTCAGTCCTAATTTGCTTACATTAGCTATATTTTAATTTTAGGAAGTACTTTTGTTAGAGACCAGGGTTCTTGGCTTCTTTAATCAATAGAAATTGACAAGAAGCCAGACAAATTCAGGCAAGGCTTTATTGGGGCTCCTAATGCCGCAGGCAGAAGGAAAACAAGTAACAGGTTCCCTTACTCCCTCCCAGCGGCAGGCGAGCTGGTTCCTTTCATGGAGGGAGGGTAGGGGCGGGTCCAGGGGTCGGGCCAGAGGGGGTGTTTAGGTGGTCTGCCCACACCCTTGGTGCTGCTGTGTGGGGTTTTGGTCTTTTTGTATCTTGTTGTTCATAATTTGCCCCAACTGCCCATGCACAGCTATTTTAAGTCCCTTATATGTTTTGGTTTTTTGGCCACGAGGCATGTGGGATCTTAGCTCCCCGACCAGGAATCGAACCCACACCCCTTGCATTGGAAAGCAAAGTCCCAACCACTGGACCACCAGGGAAGTCCCGGTGCCTGTCTTTTGAATAGGTATCTAAGATTTCCCACTGGCTTATAGGTATATTGTTCTTCTGTTGTGACCTGTGGGGTTTCTGGAGGTAAAAGCTTTAGTCTGGACAAATGTACCAGCTAGATATCCCTTGCAGTTTGATAGCAGTGAGGGTGTCTAAAATTACCTTATAGGGGCCCTTCCATTTTGGCAATATTTGGTCTTTTGGGGACCTGTCTTTCCAGGTTTTAAGAAGAACTTGATCCTGGGGGTTCATTGGTGAAGGAAATACTCCTGCATCTGTATTTTTATTGGGAGTTGGCAGTGCCTTGTGGGCCTAGTCCTGGATTACCTTCTGAACTTGTCCTAAATTAGTAATATATCGGAGCACCTGGTTCACATGCTCACCCAGTAGAATGTTAGTAGTAAGGAAAGGCCTCGCATAGGTCATTTCAAGTGGGCTGAGTCTCAGACCACTCCTGGGGGCTACACGGACCTGAGGAGTGCAATAGGAAGCAAGTTGGTCCAGGAGGCATGAGTTTCTTGGCAGAGCTTTGCTATGGTTTTCTTTAAAGTATGGTTCATTTTCTCTACCTTCCGTGAAAACTGGGCGTGCCAAGAAGTGTGGTCTATCCCTAGAGCCGTTGTGAGCCCTTGTGTAATTTCAGCTATAAAAGAGGGCCCGTTATTGCTCTGGAGGAACTTTGGAAGTCCAAACCAAAGAATTATTTCTTTAAATAAAGAAAAAGGGGCTTACAGACTTCCATAACCTTTTAAAAGGGGCTTACAGACTTCCATAGCCTTTTCAGATCAGGTGGGGAAAGCTTCAACCCATTCTGTGAAAGTATCAGCAAACACAAGAAGATATTTATGTCCTGATCGTGGGAGGCATTTGGGTGAAATCTAGCTGCCAGTCTTTCCCTGGACATGTCCCTCTGGCCTGAGTAATGAAGGGCGTGTTGGATAGGCCTGTGTTATTATGCGCACATAAATCACAGGCAAGCATTACTTGTTTTACTGTTCTTTTAAGCCCCTTCCCTGAAAAAGCCTTTTGTATCGAGCCTTATCCCTCCCATAGTGGGTGGCATCATGTAAATTCTTAGTAAGTTTCCGGCCTCAGGGATTAGATCCTTATCCTCCTTTTTATACCAGCCTGTGCTTCCTTTCTCATAGCCCCATTTCTCAGCATTTTCTTGTTCCCCTCAGGAGTACTGGGGGAGCTAGGGACTTCAGGGGGGCCCATCACTAGGGCCATAACTTGCTCAGGCTCCTGCAGTCGAGCTTCCTGTTCTGCAGTTTGATCAGCTTTGCTGTTCCCTTGGCTCACAAAGGCTCCATCCATCTGATGGCCCCTACAGTGGATTACTGCTACCTGAGTCGGGAGCTGCACTGATTCTTTTCTTTTCTTTTTTAACTTTTAAATTTTATCTATCTATCTATCTATTTATTTATTTATTTATTTTTGGCTGCGTTGGGTGTTCATTGCTGTGCACGGGCTTTCTCTAGTTGCGGCGAGCGAGGTCTACTCTTCGTTGCGGTGCGCGGGCTTCTCATTGCGGTGGCTTCTCGTTGCGGAGCACGGGCTCTAGGCGCGTGGGCTTCAGTAGTTGTGGCACGTGGGCTCAGTAGTTGTGGCCCACGGGCTTGGTTGCTCCACGACATGTGGAATCTTCCCGGAGCAGGGCTCGAACCCGTGTCCCCTGCATTGACAGGCGGATTCTTAACCACTGCGCCATCAGGGAAGCCCCTGCACTGCTTCTAAAAGAGCCAGAAACGAATCTTTATTTTATGGGGAATTTCAGGCAGTTAACATTCCTCTGTTTTTTTGTTTTTTTTTTTTTTGGTGGGAAGTCAAACACATTTTTAGTTCCACATATTATTCATTCAAACAAATTATGTAAGTTACAGTTTAATCAACTCTAGATTTCATTGTTTTATCAGTGATTTAGCTTTATTCCTAAATATGCCTGATCATCGAAGCCTTGATTCAGAAGAGAAAGTTCTGGTGTTTGGGTTTTTTTTTTCAAAGCTACCCAGGCAGTTCTGTTAACCAGTAGTTTGTAATCAATCTTTAGATTGTAAAACTGAGAATTTATTCAAATGAGATAAAGCTGGACGAAAAGTTTTACCTTTTAGGAATGGAAAATGACTAATGTAGATAAGTTTAATATTTAGGAGAGAGCATATTGTAATATTAAAATTTAGTATCAGGAGTATAATACACAAAAACCAGGAAGATGTCAGTTAAACCCGAGTGATCTCTTAATAGAATAGGACATGATTTTTAGCTTACATATTTTAAAAGATGTATACAAATATTTCCTCTCTGAACATTCCTCTTTCTTTCTAAATGACAGCATGAGCATGTAGCACGTGGAACCCATATTTAGAGTCAGTAAAAATATTTAATTGCTTATCCTTCCCTAATTGCAAAGCTCTCATTAATGCAATAAGTTCAGCCTTCTGGGCCAGTGTCTGGGGTGGCAGGGTCTTGGCTTCTATGACTTCATCTAAACTAACTATGGCACACCCCACCTTTTGGGTTCCTCTCTCTATAAAACTGCTCCCACCAGTAAACTGTTCAACCTCAGGGCTGTTAGGAGGTTCATCTAGAAGATCATACCTGCTGGAGTAAGTTTGTTCTCTGGTCTCTATACACTGATGCAGTAGGGCTTCACTGTCGACCGATGGAAGCAGAGTTGCCGGGTTCAGCGTTTGGCACACCTTTAAGGTAATGTCGGGGGTGTCCATTATGAGGGCCCGATATCTTGTTAATCATCCTCCAGTCAACCAATGTTGTCCTTTGACTTCCAGCACAGATGGTACCTGATGAGGGGTTAATACATCTGAGTGTTGTCCCAGAGTGAGCGGGAAGCCTCATTAACCAACAGGGTTGTGGCTGCTACCGCCTGCAGACAGCTTGGCCATCCCAGGGCTACTGAGTCCATTGTTTTGAACAGCAAGCCACTGGTCTCTGATTCGGTCCCAGCTTTTGGGTCAGGACTCCTAGTGCTGTCCCTGAGCTCTCATGGACTTGTAGGGTAAAGGGCTTGTCCAAATTTGGAAGCCCCAGTGGTGGTGCTCCACTCAACTCAGTCTTTAGAGTTTCAGAGTCCCGCTGATGGTCCTTATTCAACTGAAAGGGTTCCCTTTCTTTTCCCTTTAGAGCCTCACATAGGGGTTTGGCTATAAGGCCATAATGTGGAATCCAGATATTACGACAGAACCCAGCCATCCCAAGAAAGCCTCAGAATTGCCTCTTTGTGGTTGGAGATGGTAATGGACTAATTGCTGTTTTTCCATCTATGGCCAGGGTTCATGCCCGTGGGGTCAAAACAAAACTTAAATATTGAACCTGTTGCTATGAGATCTGAGCCTTGGTTGGGGAGAATTTATATCCCCATTTTGCCAGAAAATTTAGGACCCTAACAGTATTTTGATCTGAATCTTGTTTGGTCTCACTACGTATCAATAAATCATCAACATATTAAAGCAGAGTTCCCTTCTCAAGGCCCAGTTCCCTCAGTTCCCTTACTAACACGTTCCCAAAAAGATGGGGGCTGTCTGGAAATCCCTGTGGAAGCACTGTCCAGGTATATCGGGTAGCCTCCAGGGTGTCAGGGTTCCTCCATTCAAAGGCAAAAAGGTATTGAGAGTCTGGATGTAGGGGAATACAGAAAAATGCACCTGTGAAGTCAAAAACAGAAATCCTGAGCGCTTCCCGGGACTTGGACAAGAAGGGTGTATGGGTTTGGCACCAGTGGATGTATAGGGATAACGGCCCTATTCACTGCTCGTAAGTCTTGCACAAACTGATATTCCTTGTGAGGCTTCTGAATGGGAAGGATTGGGGTGTTGTAAGGGGATTGGCAGGGCCTAATGAGTCCATGTTTTAGGAATCTGGTGAGCAGCGGTTGGATTCCCCTCAGGGCCTCAGGCTTTAAACGATGTTATCTCTTCCAGGGGTATTTTTCCCCAGGCCGTAACCTTATTTCTATTGGGGGAACACGTTTTGCCCTTCCTGGCCCTGAGGTATCCCAAACTGCAGGATCTACTTGTTTTCTAATTTCTTGAGGGATGTCTTGGAATATTTTGATGGCCAGCAGGTGGGTCATCTGGGGCTACTAATAGATGCATTCTCTGTTTGAACTCTCCTTGGACTTATATTTTGGAATACCTCCTTGGACTTCGCCATGGCCTAAGAATATTGTACCTCCTAACTTATTTAGCAATTTTTTCCTGTGGAGAGGGGCAGGGCATTCTGGCATATACACAAAGGAGTGAGAATAATAATGGACTGGATTCCACAGGTGTGGAGAGATGTAAATCGTCCTACCTTTGTCTGTCCATCAACTCCTGTCACAGCACAGTCCCGGTTGGAGAGGGGGCCAGCCGGCCAAGTCAGAGCAGGTGGCTCCGGTGTCTACAAGAAATTCAGTTCTCCTACCTGCCAAATTGAGGGTGACCTGAGGCCCCGCTGGAGTGATGAGGATGGATCGAGTGGGATCTGGAGCTGGGCAGGCACTCAGGTCCCGTCAGTCGGTGTGTGGGAATCTCTCATTTGAGAGATTCACAAGGAGCTGGGGCCAGTTGGGGTTGCCTAATCCCACAGGAGGGTGCTCAGGACATTCCCCCTTCCACTGCCCCCCTCCTTCTCACAAAAGGCACACTGGTTTGGGTCCAGGCGGCTTCTTGGTGGTCTGTCCAGTCTTCTCGGCCCTCCAGAGTCCCCTCCAGGTGGTGGATAAATCAGAGCAGCCAAAAGGTGTGTTTTCTTTATTAGCCTCTTATCCTTATTGGCCTTCTCCATTAAGTCTCGGTTGTTATAGACCTTGAAGGCCTCCTCTACCACGGTTGACAGCGGCGTTTGGGACCCAGCCTCAAGCTTTTGCAATTTTCTCCTGATATCAGGAGTAACCTGGATGATAAAATGCATGGCCAGTAGTGTCCTCCCTTCTGTGGACTGAGGTTATGTATTTGTGTACTTCCTGAATGCCTCTGTCACCTGGCTCAGGAAGACTGCCGGTTTTTTGTTTTGTTTTTTTTCTTGTGTAACCTCTTGGACCTTATCATAATTTACAGGCTTCACCATACACCTTTTCATTCCCTCTGATAGACAAGTACTAGCCTGGCCTGCACAATCTTCAGGGTCCCAGTGTGGGTCATGTTCTGGGACTGCATTCCCATCCACCTGATAAATTTGGTGGTGTGGATTGGTGGCCAGTAGGCCATCTGTGTGTTCCCTGGCCTTTCTCAATATACACTGCTTTTCATCCGAGGTGCAACAGTGGGCCAGAATAACCATGATGTCCTGCCAGGTAAGAGAGAATGTCAACCCCAGCCTGATAAAGTCATCCCTAAACTTGTCACAGGAACTCACACCTTCTGTTATCAAAAGCAGCATTCCAGGAAAAACTTTGTTCTCTTACGAGAGAGAGAAATGAAATCCAGTCTTGCATCAGCCTACTCTTAATAAAATCCATTTACCTAATTAAATTTAATCCAAACTTAGAAAGTCCTGACCACATAAAAGTTATTTTCCCAATGCTCCTTTTCCACAAACCTTCTGCAACTTTCTCTAGCCATATTTTCTCCCTTATTCTTTTCCTATTCAGAAATAACGAGCTCTATGGCAAAATCACCCTTTTTCTTTTAACAAAATATTCCTCATACCTTCTTTTCTTGAGAACATACATCCTACTTTCCTTAAGCAACCATGAACTGTCTTTTACACTAGCATTCCCTGACTGGAATATCCCATAACCTCTAGAAACATGCAACATACATCATCCCAAAGCACAATTTCCTCAATATAGTATGTGGTCCAAGACACATGTCTAATAAACGCAAACATCTTTATTTATTGATTGGCCATACGGCATTCAGGATCTTAGTTCCCTGACCAGGGATTGAACCCGCAGCCCCTGCCATGGAAGCATGGAGTCTTAACCACTGGACCACCAGGGAAGTCCCACAATCTTTAGTTTCCCTCTCACAAGAAGACAAAAGTAGGTAAATTTAGACCTGTTCAACAATTAATGTTCCAATATTTCATCTTATTTGAAATGGCCTGGATATTTATTCAGTGAATTTCTATCATTTAACTTAATTTAGTTTCAAGTTACCAAAATCTGGAGAGACTATTTTAGATGGACATTTCCAAAATATAATTACTCCTATAGAATTTACCAAAAAATTCTTATCCCAGTTATACTTACTTAAAAGTTTAACCATATCAGGTTATTCTCCTTGTTGACAGATTTTATAACATAAACAATATGCACTTATTGACTTCCAGTAACCCTAGGTACATTAAAAGTATACTTAATGTTGATGACTCTAAAGACAGGTCTGTAGTAGTTAAACCCATAAGCTCAAGCTAGCTTTAATACCAGATATTAATTTAATATTGAATATTTCCCAGATCACATGAACCTGAAATGTTTTCTGGTGAGTTTCTTTTATATTTCTGAGAATGTATATAAGCACTCAGTCTCCTTTAAGCCAATTAAATACAGCTCATTTACAAGTTAGTTTTTACGTAAAGACAGAACCAGAGATCTCCTAGTTTTCCTGCTTGAATTTAAAAAGCCTCTTTTTTTTCCCCCCCTCAGTCTGGGAGGCTACAGATGGATCAGGTAGTTCCTGAGAGCCCAGGCAGAATAGTTACACTGCAAATGCAGAGGAGAGAGATGCAAGCTCCTCTTATTTATTTACTTATTTAGTTTTTCCTCTTTAAAATCCCACCAAGCAACCCAAGGCTAGAGTTTGGGCAATGTGGGCTGTGTTTGTATTTCAAGGATTAAATGATCCACCCTGCCCACAATTTCGGCAGAGACTTGCAGGAGCATTTGGACAGACAAAACTGCATAAAACAAAGACGCCAGGGACAGAAACTTAGAGACAAGAAGCCTTTAGGATAAAGGAGGTGGGATTTTAGGGGTGAGGACCAAGGGAGAGGTAAAGGGAAGAGGGACAGAAAAGACTCAAAAAGAGAAAGATTGCCCTTTCAGCCCGCGCCCTGTGGATGTCTATTCAGGTACCAAACCAACCAGTTGTACGTAGTCTGTGGGACTCTGACCCACAGATGGGACTCACCCACGCATACACCAGTATATAGAAATCTGCCTTTTCAGCCCATTCCCAATGGGACTTCTCTTGGTGGCAGGAAAATAAAGATGAGAATATTGGGACAATTGGACTTCCAGCCACTGCACAATATGAGGTTTGAAAACCTATTACTCTCAGAAGTCTCCCATCGGAGAGACTGCTGGACCGAGATCTGCAAAGTGCGAGGCGAGCCTGTCACAGCTCTGCTTGTCACCTGCCAGCATGAGCTGTTACCTGCCAGAGGGAGCAAGTCTCACAAGCTGAGAGGAGTGATGCTGTAGCTGCCTGATGTCCACTCTCGGAAGGATAGAAGTAAGAGAGGACAGAGAGGAGAAGTAGATTTCAAGAGAGAGAAAAGGAGACAAAGGGGAGGGGGAAAGTGGTGAGGGAAAAAGGACAAAGGGGAGGGAGAAAGCGTTGCCTGAATGAGGGCACTGAGGCCCTCAGGGGCCAGGAAGGCAGACCTACCAAATGTGGTGACACTGAAACAAGAGGTTCAGGCAGCCACTTGTCACCCACGGGGAAGCTGCATTTGGTCGTCCTGGAGGTGCCCAGATCCTCTCCTGGGAAGGGGACAATTGTCCCTGCAAGCTGTCATCACAAAGTATGTTACTGACCAGGGTTCTTGGCCTCCTTAATCAATGGAAATTGACAAGAGGCCAGAAAAGAAATTCAGGCAAGGCTGTACTGGGGCTCCTGCTGCAGCAGGAGAGAGGGAAAACAAGTAACATGTTCTGTTGCTCGCTCCCTGAGGGGTGCGAGCTGGTCCCTTCTATGGGGTGAGGACAGGAGTAGGTCCAGGGGTCGGGCTGGAGGGCTGGCTTAGGTGGTCTGCCCACCCCTTTGGTGGTGGGTGTGCAGGGGGCAGGCACAGTACTCTGCTTTTGCTCCAGGCTCTTCAGAAATGGCATTTGGGCTCTTTTGGTCTTTTTGTATCTTGTTCGTAATTTGCCCCAATTGCACATACACTCAGTTATTTTTAGTCCCTTATAATTTCTTTGTATTTTGTTGCTTGAGGAGACGTTTGTCCAGGTGCAAGCACTGCAGCAAAGGGACCCAGGTCCCAGCCTGTCTCAGCTGCACCAATTTATTGGGTTGGCCAAAAAGTTCATTCCGGTTTTTCTGTAAGATGTTATGGAAAAACTCAAATGAACTTTTTGGCCAGCCCAATACATTCCTACCAACAGTGCAAGAGGGTTCCCTTTTCTCCACACCCTCTCCAGCATTTGTTATTTGTAGACTTTTTAATGATGGCCATTCTGACCGGTGTGAGGTGGTACCTCACTGTGGTTTTGATTTGCATTTCTCTAATAACTAGCGATGTTGAGCATCTTTTCATGTGCCTCTTGGCCATCTGTATGTCTTTTTTGGAGAAATGTCTATTTAGGTCTTCTGCCCATTTTTTTATTGGGTTGTTTTTTTGTTATTGAGTTGTGAGAGCTGTTTGTGTATTTTAGAAATTAATGCCTTGTCGGTTGCATCATTTGCAAATATTTTCTCCCAGTCTGTAGGTTGTCTTTTTGTTTATGGTTCATTTGCTATGCAAAAGCTAAGTTTGATTGTCCCATTTGTTTATTTTTGTTTTTATTTCTATTGCCTTGGGAGACTGACCTAAAAAAACATTGCTACGATTTATGCCAAAGAATCCTTTGACTATGTTCTCTTCTAGGAGTTTTATGGTGTCTTGTCTTATATTTAGGTTTTTAAGCCATTTTGAGTTTATTTTTGTGTATGGTGTGAGGGTGTGTTCTAACTTCATTGATTTATGTGCAGCTGTCCATCTTTCCCAACACCACTTCCTGAAGAGACTGTCTTTTCCCCATCGTATATTCCTGCCTCCTTTGTTGAAGATTAATTGTCCATGGTGTGTGGGTTTATTTCTGGACTCTCTATTCTGTTCCATTGACCTGTATGTTTGTTTTTGTGCCAATACCATGCTGTTTTGATTACTGTAGCCTTGTAATATTATCTGAAGTCTGGGAGGGTTATGCCTCCTGCTCTGTTCTTTTTCCTCAGGATTGCTTTGGCAATTCTGGGTCTTTTATAGTTCCATATAAATTTTAGTATTATTTGTTCTATTTCTGTGAAAAATGTCATGGGTAATTTAATAGGGATCACATTAAATCTGTAGATTGCTTTGGGTAGTATGGCCATTTTAACAATATTAATTCTTCCAATCCAAGAGCATGGGATATCTTTCTATTTCTTTGAATCATCTTTAATTTCCTTTATTAATGTTTTGTAGTTCTCAGCATGTAAGTCTTTCACCCCCTTGGTGAGGTTTATTCCTAAGTATTTTTTTTTCTTTTTGGTTGTGATTTTAAAAGGCATTGTTTGTTTACATTCTCTTTCTGATATTTCATTGTTAACGTAAAGTGCACTAAATGCAGCCAATTTCTGTATGTTAATCTTGCATCCTGCTACCTTGCTAAATTCGTTTATCAGTTCTAATAGTTTTTGTGTGGAGTCTTCAGGGTTTTCTATATATTATCATGTCATCTGCGTATAATGACAATTTTACCTCTTCCTTAACAATCCCCCAGTGAAGCCATCTGGCCCTGGACTTTAGTTTATAAGGAGTTTATTTCATTACAGATTCTATTTCATTTCTAGTGATTGATCTGTTCAAGTTATCTATTTCTTCTTGATTCAATTTTGGTTGGCTGTATGTTTCTAGAAAGTTGTCCATTTCTTCGAGTTTGTCAAATTTGTTGGCATATAATTGTTCAGCGTACTCTTTACGGTTTTTATATTTTTGTGGTATCTGTTGTGATTTCTCCTCTTTCATTTCTTATTTTGTTTATCTGGGTCTTCTCTCTTATCTTCTTGGTGAGCCTGGCCAGAGGTTTGTCAATTTTGTTTACCCTTTCAAAGAACCAGATCTTGGTTTTATTGATTTTTTCTTTTCTATTTTTTCTTTTAAATCTCTATTTCCTCTCTGATCTTTATTATCTCCTTCCTTCTGCTGACTTCAGGTTTTGTTTGTTCTTTTTCTAATTCTTTTAGGTGGTGGGTTATGTTGGTTGAGATTTGTTTCTTAAAGAAGGCCTGTATCTCTATGAACTTCCCTGTAAGAACTGCTTTTGCTGCATCCCGTAGATGTTGCATGGTTGTATTTCCTTGTCATTTGCCTCAAGTTATTTTTTAATATCTTCTTTGATTTCATCGTTGACCCATTGGTTTTTCGTAGCATGTTGTTTACTCTCCATGAAATTTTTTTTCTCCTTTTTCTGTTGTTGATTTCTAGTTTTATGCTGTTGTGATCAGAAAACATGCTTGAAATAACTTCTATACTCTTGAATTTGTTGAGGTTTGTTTTGTGTCCTAGTATGTGGTCAGTCCTAGCGAATGTTCCATGTGGACTTGAAGAGAATGTATGTTCTGCTTTTTCTTGGCTGTAATGTCCTGAAGATACCAATTAAGTCTAACTGTTCTATTGTATCATGTAGGATCTATGGTGCCTTATTGATTTTCTGTCTCAAAGATCTGTCGATTGACGTGAGTGGGATGTTAAAGTCTACTATTACTGTATTCCTGTCAGTTTCTCCCTTTATGCATTTTAGTATTTGTTTTATGTATTTGGGTGCTCCTATATTGGGTGCATATATGTTGGCAAGTGTAATATCCTCTCCTTGTATTGATTCTTTATCAGTATATAGTGTCCTTTTTAATCTTTGTTTATAGCCTTTGTTTTAAAGTCTATTTTGTCTAATATGAGTATTATGACCACTGCTTTCTTTTCATTTTTCTTTGCATGAAATATCTTTTTCCATCCCCTCACTTTTATAATACTTTTTTCTTTTTTTTTTGCGGTACATGGGTCTCTCACTGCCGTAGACTCTCCCATTGTGGAGCACAGGCTCCAGACGCACAGGCTCAGCGGCCATGGCTCACGGGTGCAGCCGCTCCGTGGCATGTGGGATCTTCCCAGACAGGGACACGAACCCATGTCCCCTGCATCGGCAGGTGGACTCTAAACCACTGCGCCACCTGAGAAGCCCCATCCCCTCACTTTTAATCTATGTGTGTCCTTGGCCCTAAAGTGGGTCTTTTGTAGGCAGCATATTGGAGGGTCTTGCCTTTTTATCCAGTCTGTCACTCTGTGTCTTTTGATTGCAGCATTTAGTCCACTGACAGATAATAATTATTATTTATTATTTTTTTTTAAATTTAAAGGTTCATAGTATTCTGATATATATATATATTTATACATCTTTATTAGAGTATAATTGCTTTACAATGGTGTGCTAGTTTCTGCTTTATAACAAAGTGAATCAGTTATACATATACATATGTTCCCATATCTCTTCTCTCTTGTGTGTCCGTCCCTGCCACCCTCCCTATCCAGCCCCTCCAGGCGGTCAAGAAGCACCGAGCTGATCTCCCTGTGCTATGCGGCTGCTTCCCATTAGCTATCTACCTTACGTTTGGTAGTGTATATATGTCCGTGCCTCTCTCTTGCTTTGTCACAGCTCACCCTTCCCCCTCCCCATATCCTCAAGTCCATTCTCTAGTAGGTCTGTGTCTTTATTCCTGTCTTACCCCTAGGCTCTTCATGACATTTTTTTTTCTTAAAATCCATATATATGTGTTAGCATATGGTATTTATCTTTCTATTTCTGACTTACTTCACTCTGTATGACAGACTCTAGGTCTATCCACCTCATTACAAATAGCTCAATTTCGTTTCTTTTTATGGCTGAGTAATATTCCATTGTATATATGTGCCACATCTTCTTTATCCATTCATCCGATGATGTAACAACTTAGGTTGTTACAATCTCCGGGCTATTTTAAATAGAGCTGCAATGAACATTTTGGTACATGACTCTTTTTGAATTCTGGTTTTCTCAGGGTATATGCCCAGTAGTGGGGTTGCTGGGTCCTATGGTAGTTCTATTTGTAGTTTTTTAAGGAACCTCCATACTGTTCTCCATAGTGGCTGTACCAATTCACATTCCCACCAGCAGTGCAAGAGTGTTCCCTTTTCTCCACACCCTCTCCAGCATTTATTGTTTCTAGATTTTTTGATGATGGCCATTCTGACTGCTGTGAGATGATATCTCATTGTAGTTTTGATGTGCATTTCTCTAATGATTAATGATGTTGAGCATTCTTTCATGTGTTTGTTGGCAGTCTGTATATCTTCTTTGGAGAAATGTCTATTTAGGTCTTCTGCCCATTTTGGATTGGGTTGTTTGCTTTTTTGTTATTGAGCTGCATGAGCTGCTTGTAAATTTTGGAGATTAATCCTTTGTCAGTTGCCTCATTTGCAAATATTTTCTCCCATTCTGAGGGTTGTCTTTTGGTCTTCTTTATGGTTTCCTTTGCTGTGCAAAAGCTTTGAAGTTTCATTAGGTCCCGTTTGTTTATTTTTGTTTTTATTTCCATTTCTCTAGGAGGTAGGTCAGAAAGGATCTTGCTGTGATTTATGTCATAGAGTGTTCTGCCTATGTTTTTCTCTTAAAAGTTTGATACTTTCTGGCCTTACATTTAGGTCTTTAATTCATTTTGAGCTTATTTTTGTGTATGGTGTTAGGGAGTGATCTAATCTCATACTTTTACATGTACCTGTTCAGTTTTCCCAACACCACTTATTGAAGAGGCTGTCCTTTCTCCACTGTACATTCCTCCCTCCTTTATCAAACATGAGGTGAGCCTATGTGCATGGGTTTATCTCTGGGCTTTCTATCATGTTCCATTGATCTGTCTTTCTGATTTTGTGCCACTACCATACTGTCTTGATTACCGTAGCTTTGTAGTATAGTCTGAAGTCAGGGAGCCTGATTCCTCCAGCTCCGTTTTTCATTCTCAAGATTGCTTTGGCTATTCGGGGTCTTTTGTGTTTCCATACAAATTGTGAAATTTTTCATTCTAGTTCTGTGAAAAATGCCAGTGGTGGTTTGATAGTGATTGCATTGAATCTGTAGATTGCTTTGGGTAGTAGAGTCATTTTCACAATGTTGATTCTTCCAACCCAAGAACATGGTATAACTCTCCATCTATTTGTATCATCTTTAATTTCTTTCATCAGTGTCTTATAATTTTCTGTATACAGGTCCTTTGTCTCCTTAGGTAGGTTTATTCCTAGATATTTTATTCTTTTTGTTGCAGTGGTAAATGGGAGTGTTTTCTTGATTTCACTTTCAGATTTTTCATCTTTAGTGTATAGGAATGCCAGAGATTTCTGTGCATTAATTTTGTATCCTGCACCTTTACCGAATTCATTGATTAGCTCTAGTAGTTTTCTGGTAGCGTCTTTAGGATTCTCTATGTATAGTATCATGTCATCTGCAAACAGTGACAGCTTTACTTCTTCTTTTCCGATTTGGATTCCTTTTATTTCCTTTTCTTCTCTGATTACTGTGGCTAAAGCTTGCAAAACTATGTTGAATAAGTGTGGTGGGAGTGGGCAACCTTGTCTATTTTCTGATCTTAGTGGAAATGCTTTCAGTTTTTCACCATTGAGGATGATGTTGGCTCTGGGTTTGTCATATATGGCCTTTATTATGTTGAGGAAGGTTCCCTCTATGCCTACTTTCTGTAGGGTTTTTATCATCAATGGGTGTTGAGTTTTGTCAAAAGCTTTCTCTGCATCTATTGAGATGATCATATGGTTTTTCTCCTTCAGTTTGTTAATATGGTTTATCACATTGATTGATTTGCGTATATTGAAGAATCCTTGCATTCCTGGAATAAACCCCACTTGGTCATGGTGTATGATCCTTTTAATATGCTGTTGGATTCTGTTTGCTAGTATTTTGTTGAGGATTTTTGCATCTATGTTCATCAGTGATATTGGCCAGTAGTTTTCTTTCTTTGTGACATCCTTGTCTGGTTTTGGTATCAAGGTGATGGTGGCCTCGTAGAATGGATTTGGGAGTGTTCCTGCCTCTGCTATATTTTGGAAGAGTTTGAGAAGGATAGGTGTTAGCTCTTCTCTAAATGTTTGATAGAATTCGCCTGTGAAGCCATCTGGTCCTGGGCTTTCGTTTGTTGGAAGATTTTTAATCACAGTTTCAATTTCAGTGCTTGTGATTGGTCTGTTCATATTTTCTATTTCTTCCGGATTCAGTCTTGGCAGGTTGTGCATTTCTAAGAATTTGTCCATTTCTACCAGGTTGTCCATTTTATTGGCGTAGAGTTGCTTGTAGTAATCTCTCATGATCTTTTGTATTTCTGCAGTGTCAGTTGTTACTTCTCCTTTTTCATTTCTAATTCTATTGATTTGAGTCTTCTCCCTTTTTTTCTTGATGTGTCTGGTTAATGGTTTATCAATTTTGTTTATCTTCTCAAAGAACCAGCTTTTAATTTTATTGATCTTTGCTATCATTTCCTTCATTTCTTTTTCATTTATTTCTGATCTGATTTTTATGATTTCTTTCCTTCTGCTAGCTTTGGGGTTTTTTTTTTTATCCTTCTTTCTCTAATTGCTTTAGGTGCAAGGTTAGGTTGTTTATTCGAGATGTTTCCTGTTTCTTGAGGTAGGATTGTATTGCTATAAACTTCCCTCTTAGAACTGCTTTTGCTGCATCCCATAGGTTTTGGGTCATCGTGTCTCCATTGTCATTTGTTTCTAGGTATTTTTTTATTTCCTCTTTGATTTCTTCAGTGATCACTTTGTTATTAAGTAGTGTATTGTTTAGCCTCCATGTGTTTATTTTTTACAGATCTTTTCCTGTAATTGATATCTAGTCTCATAGCGTTGCGGTTGGAAAAGATCTTTGATACAATTTCAATTTTCTTAAATTTACCAAGGCTTGATTTGTGACCCAGGATATGATCTATCCTGGAGAATGTTCCATGAGCACTTGAGAAAAATAAGTATTCTGTTGTTTTTGGATGGAATGTCCTATAAACGTCAATTAAGTGCATCTTGTTTAATGTATCATTTAAAGCTTGTGTCCTTATTTATTTTCATTTTGGACGATCTGTCCATTGGTGAAAGTGGGGTGTTAAAGTCCCCTACTATGACTGTGTTACTGTCGATTTCCCCTTTTATGGCTGTTACTATTTGCCTTATGTATTGAGGTGCTCCTATGTTGGGTGCATAAATATTTACCATTGTTATATCTTCTTCTTGGATCAATCCCTTGATCATTATGTAGTGTCCTTCTTTGTCTCTTCTAATAGTCTTTATTTTAAAGTCTATTTTGTCTGATATGAGAATTGCTGCTCCAGCTTTCTTTTGGTTTCCATTTGCATGGAATATCTTTTTCCATCCCCTTTCAGTCTGTATGTGTCTCTAGGTGTGAAGTGGGTCTCTTGTAGACAGCATATATATGGGTCTTGTTTTTCTATCCATTCAGCCAATCTGTATCTTTTGGTGGGAGCATTTCGTCCATTTACGTTTAAGGTAATTATCGATATGTATGTTCCTATTTCCGTTTTCTTAATTATTTTGGGTTCGTTATTGGAGGTCTTTTCCTTCTCTTGTGTTTCTTGCCTAGAGAAGTTCGTTTAGCATTTGTTGTAAAGCTGGTTTGTTGGTGCCGAACTCTCTCAGCTTTTGCTTGTCTGTAAAGATTTTAATTTCTCCATGAAATCTGAATGAGATCGTGGCTGGGTAGAGTAATCTTGGTTGCAGGTTTTTTTCCTTCATCACTTTAAATACGTCCTGCCAGTCCCTTCTGGCTTGCAGAGTTTCTGCTGAAAGATCAGCTGTTAACCTTATGGGGATTCCCTTGTGTGTTATTTGTTGTTTTTCCCTTGCTGCTTTTAATATGTTTTCTTTGTATTTAATTTTTGACAGTTTGATTAATATGCGTCTTGGCATGTTTCTCCTTGGATTTATCCTGTATGGGACTCTCTGTGCTTCCCGGACAGGATTATTTCCTTTCCTATATTAGGGAAGTTTTCACCTATAATCTCTTCAAATATTTTCTCAGTCCCTTTCTTTTTCTCCTCCTCTTCTGGAACCCCTATAATTCGAACGTTAGTGTTTTTTGTTTTTTTTTTTAACATCTTTAT
Source organism: Delphinapterus leucas (assembly GCF_059928025.1). Lineage (NCBI taxonomy): Eukaryota > Metazoa > Chordata > Mammalia > Artiodactyla > Monodontidae > Delphinapterus > Delphinapterus leucas. The sequence continues at coordinate 63,460,457 of NC_143141.1, read as the reverse complement.
TGGGGTATAGTTGCTTTACAATGGTGTGTTAGTTTCTGCTTTATAACAAAGTGAATCAGTTATACATATACATATGTTCCCATATCTCTTCCCTCCTGAGTCTCTCTCCCTCCCACCCTCCCTATCCCACCCCTCCAGGCGGTCACAGAGCACCGAGCTGATCTCCCTGTGCTATGCGGCTGCTTCCCATTAGCTATCTACCTTACGTTTGGTAGTGTATATATGTCCATGTCTCTCTCTCGGTTTGTGACGGCTTACCCTGCCCCCTCCCCATATCCTCAAGTCCATTCTCTAGTAGGTCTGTGTCTTTATTCCTGTCTTACCCCTAGGTTCTTCATGACATTTTTTTTCTTAAATTCCATATATATGTGTTAGCATACGGTATTTGTCTTTCTCTTTCTGACTTACTTCACTCTGTATGACAGACTCTAGGTCTATCCACCTCATTACAAATAGCTCAATTTCGTTTCTTTTTATGGCTGAGTAATATTCCATTGTATATATGTGCCATATCTTCTTTATCCATTCATCCGATGATGGGCACTTAGGTTGTTTCCATCTCTGGGCTATTGTAAATAGAGCTGCAATGAACATTTTGGTACGTGAATCTTCTTGAATTCTGGTTTTCTCAGGGTATATTCCCAGTAGTGGGATTGCTGGATTCTCTGGTAGTTCTATTTGTAGTTTTTTAAGGAACCTCCATACTGTTCTCCATAGTGGCTGTACCAATTCACACTCCCACCAGCAGTGCAAGAGGGTTCCCTTTTCTCCACACCCTCTCCAGCATTTATTGTTTCTAGATTTTTTGATGATGGCCATTCTGACTGGTGTGAGATGATATGTCATTGTAGTTTTGATTTGCATTTCTCTAATGATTAATGATGTTCAGCATTCTTTCTTGTGTTTGTTGGCAGTCTGTATATCTTCTTTGGAGAAATGTGTATTTAGGTCTTCTGCCCATTTTTGGATTGGGTTGTTTGTTTTTATGTTATTGAGCTACATGAGCTGCTTGTAAATTTTGGAGATTAATCCTTTGTCAGTTGCCTCATTTGCAAATATTTTCTCCCATTCTGAGGGTTGTCTTTTGGTCTTCTTTATGGTTTCCTTTGCTGTGCAAAAGCTTTGAAGTTTCATTAGGTCCCATTTGTTTATTTTTGTTTTTATTTCCATTACTCTAGGAGGTGTGTCAGAAAGGATCTTGCTGTGATTTATGTCATAGAGTGTTCTGCCTATGTTTTCCTCTAAGAGTTTGATAGTTTCTGGCCTTACATTTAGGTCTTTAATCCATTTTGAGCTTATTTTTGTATATGGTGTTAGGGAGTGATCTAATCTCATACTTTCACATGTACCTGTCCAGTTTTCCAGCACCACTTATTGAAGAGGCTGTCCTTTCTCCACTGTACATTCCTGCCACCTTTATCAAAGATAAGGTGTCCATATGTGCATGGGTTTATCTCTGGGCTTTCTATCCTGTTCCATTGATCTATCTTTCTGTTTTTGTGCCAGTACCATACTGTCTTGATTACTGTAGCTTTGTAGTATAGTCTGAAGTCAGGGAGCCTGATTCCTCCAGCTCCGTTTTTCATTCTCAAGATTGCTTTGGCTATTCGGGGTCTTTTGTGCTTCTATACAAATTGCGAAATTTTTCGTTCTAGTTCTGTGAAAAATGCCAATGGTAGTTTGACAGGGATTGCATGGAATCTGTAGATTGCTTTGGGTGGTAGAGTGATTTTCACAATGTTGATTCTTCCAATCCAAGTACATGGTATATCTCTCCATCTATTTGTATCATCTTTAATTTCTTTCATCAGTGTCTTATAATTTTCTGCATATAGGTCTTTTGTCTCCTTAGGTAGGTTTATTCCTAGATATTTTATTCTTTTTGTTGCAATGGTAAATGGGAGTGTTTTCTTGATTTCACTTTCAGATTTTTCATCTTTAGTGTATAGGAATGCCAGAGATTTCTGTGCATTAATTTTGTATCCTGCACCTTTACCGAATTCATTGATTAGCTCTAGTAGTTTTCTGGTAGCGTCTTTAGGATTCTCTATGTATAGTATCATGTCATCTGCAAACAGTGACAGCTTTACTTCTTCTTTTCCAATTTGGATTCCTTTTATTTCCTTCTCTGATTACTGTGGCTAAAGCTTGCAAAACTATTTTGAATAAGTGTGGTGGGAGTGGGCAACCTTGTCTATTTTCTGATCTTAGCGGAAATGCTTTCAGTTTTTCACCATTGAGGATGATGTTGGCTCTGGGTTTGTCATATATGGCCTTTATTATGTTGAGGAAGGTTCCCTCTATGCCTACTTTCTGCAGGGTTTTTATCATCAATGGGTGTTGAGTTTTGTCAAAAGCTTTCTCTGCATCTACTGAGATGATCATATGGTTTTTCTCCTTCAATTTGTTAATATGGTTTATCACATTGATTGATTTGCGTATATTGAAGAATCCTTGCATTCCTGGAATAAACCCCACCTTGATCATGGTGTATGATCCTTTTAATATGCTGTTGGATTCTGTTTGCTAGTATTTTGTTGAAGATTTTTGCATCTATGTTCATCAGTGATATTGGCCAGTAGTTTTCTTTCTTTGTGACATCCTTGTCTGGTTTTGGTATCAAGGTGATGGTGGCCTCGTAGAATGGATTTGGGAGTGTTCCTGCCTCTGCTATATTTTGGAAGAGTTTGAGAAGGATGGGTGTTAGCTCTTCTCTAAATGTTTGATAGAATTCGCCTGTGAAGCCATCTGGTCCTGGGCTTTCGTTTGTTGGAAGATTTTTAATCACAGTTTCAATTTCAGTGCTTGTGATTGGTCTGTTCATATTTTCTATTTCTTCCGGATTCAGTCTTGGCACGTTGTGCTTTTCTAAGAATTTGTCCATTTCTACCAGGTTGTCCATTTTATTGGCATAGAGTTGCTTGTAGTAATCTCTCATGATCTTTTGTATTTCTGCAGTGTCAGTTGTTACTTCTCCTTTTTCATTTCTAATTCTATTGATTTGAGTCTTCTCCCTTTTTTTCTTGATGAGTCTGGCTAATGGTTTATCAATTTTATTTATCTTCTCAAGGAACCAGCTTTTAGTTTTATTGATCTTTGCTATCATTTCCTTCATTTCTTTTTTATTTATTTCTGATCTGATTTTTATGATTTCTTTCCTTCTGCTAACTTTGGGTTTTTTTTTTTTTAACGTTTCTTCTGTAATTGCTTACGTGCAAGGTTAGATTGTTTATTCGAGATGTTTCCTGTTTCTTGAGGTAGGATTGTATTGCTATAAAGTTTGCTCTTAGATCTGCTTTTGCTGGATCCCATAGGTTTTGGGTCATCGTGTCTCCATTGTCATTTGTTTCTAGGTATTTTTTTATTTCCTCTTTGATTTCTTCAGTGATCACTTCGTTATTAAGTAGTTTATTGTTTAGCCTCCATGTGTTTGTATTTTTTACAGATCTTTTCCTGTAATTGGTATCTAGTCTCATAGCATTGTGGTCAGAAAAGATACTTGATACAATTTCAATTTTCTTAAATTTACCAAGGCTTGATTTGTGACCCAGGATATGATCTATCCTGGAGAATGTTCCATGAGCACTTGAGAAAAATAAGTATTCTGTTGTTTTTGGATTGAATGTCCTATAAATATCAATTAAGTGCATCTTGTTTAATGAATCATTTAAAGCTTGTGTTTCCTTATTTATTTTCATTTTGGATAATCTGTCCATTGGTGAAAGTGGGGTGTTAAAGTCCCCTACTATGAATGTGTTACTGTTGATTTCCCCTTTTATGGCTGTTACTATTTGCCTTATGTATTGAGGTGCTCCTTTGTTGGGTGCATAAATATTTACAATTGTTATATCTTCTTCTTGGATCAATCCCTTGATCATTATGTAGTGTCCTTCTTTGTCTCTTCTAATAGTCTTTATTTTAAAGTCTATTTTGTCTGATATGAGAATTGCTGCTCCAGCTTTCTTTTGGTTTCCATTTGCATGGAATATCTTTTTCTATCCCCTTACTTTCAGTCTGTATGTGTCTCTAGGTGTGAAGTGGGTCTCTTGTAGACAGCATATATATGGGTCTTGTTTTTCTATCCATTCAGCCAATCTGTATCTTTTGGTGGGAGCATTTCGTCCATTTACATTTAAGGTAATTATTGATATGTATGTTCCTTTTCCCATTTTCTTAATTATTTTGCGTTCGTTATTGTAGATCTTTTTCTTCTCTTGTGTTTCTTGCCCAGGGAAGTTCGTTTAGCATTTGTTGTAAAGCTGGTTTGGTGGTGCTGAACTCTCTCAGCTTTTGCTTGTCTGTAAAGGTTTTCATTTCTCCATGAAATCTGAATGAGATCCTTGCTGGGTAGAGTAATCTTGGTTGCAGGTTTTTCTCCTTCATCACTTTAAATATGTCCTGCCAGTCCCTTCTGGCTTGCAGAGTTTCTGCTGAAAGATCAGCTGTTATCCTTATGGGGATTCCCTTGTGTGTTATTTGTTGTTTTTCCCTTGCTGCTTTTAATATGTTTTCTTTGTATTTAATTTTTGACAGTTTGATTAATATGTGTCTTGGCATGTTTCTCCTTGGATTTATCCTGTATGGGATTCTCTGTGCTTCCTGGACTTGATTAACTATTTCCCTTCCCATATTAGGGAAGTTTTCAACTATAATCTCTTCAAATATTTTCTCAGTCCCTTTCTTTTTCTCTTCTTCTTCTGGAACCCCTATAATTTGAATGTTGGTGTGTTTAATGTTGTCCCAGAGGTCTCTCAGACTCTCCTCAGTTCTTTTCCATCTTTTTTCTTTATTCTGCTCTGCAGTAGTTATTTTCACTATTTTATCTTCCAGGTCACTTATCCGTTCTTCTGCCTCAGTTATTCTGCTATTGATCCCATCTAGAGTATTTTTCATTTAATTTTTTGTACTGTTCATCATTGTTTGTTTCATCTTTAGTTCTTCTAGGTCCTTGTTAAATGTTTCTTGCATTTTCTCTATTCTGTTTCCAAGATTTTGGATCATCTTTACTATCATTATTCTGAATTCTTTTTCAGGTAGACTGTCTATTTCCTCTTCATTTGTTATGTCTGGTGGGTGTTTATGTTGCTCCTTCATCTGCTGTGTGTTTTTCTGTCTTCTCATTTTGTTTATCTTACAGTGTTTGGGGTCTCCTTTTTGCAGGCTACAGGTTCGTAGTTCCCGTTGTTTTTGGTGTCTGTCCCCAGTGGCTAAGGTTTGTTCAGTGGGTTGTGTAGGCTTCCAGGTGGAGGGGACTAGTGCCCGTGTTCTGGTGGATGAGGCTGGATCTTGTCTTTCTGGTGGGCAGGTCCACCTCTGGTGGTGTGTTTTGGGGTGTCTGTGGACTTATTATGATTTTAGGCAGCCTGTGTGCTAATGGGTGGGGTTGTGTTCCTGTCTTGCTAGTTGTTTGGCATAGGGTGTCCAGCACTGTAGCTTGCTGGTCGTTGAGTGAATCTGGGTGCTGGTGTTGAGATGGAGATCTCTGGGAGATTTTCGCCATTTGATATTATGTGGAGCTGGGAAGTATCTTGTGGACCAGTGTCCTGAAGTTGGCTCTCCCACCTCAGAGGCACAGCACTGACTCCTGGCTGCAGCACCAAAAGCCTTTCATCCACACGGCTCAGAATAGAAGGAAGAAAAAGTAGAAAGAAAGAATTAGAAGTAGAAAGAAAGAAAGGAGGGAGGGAGGAAGGAAGGAGGGAAGGAAGAAAAAAAGAAAGAAAGAAGATAAAATAAAGTAAGATAAAATATAATAAAGTTATTAAAATAAAAAATAAGAAAAAAAATTAAGAAAACAACAACAAAGAAAAAAACGGACGGATAGAACCCTAAGACAAATGGTGGAAGCAAAGCTATACAGAAAATCTCACACAGAAGCATACACATACACACTCACAAAAAGAGGAAAAAGGGAAAAAATCATAAACCTTGCTCTCAAAGTCCACCTCCTTAATTTGGGATGATTCGTTGTCTATTCATGTATTCCACAGATGCAGGGTACATCAAGTTGATTATGGAGCTTTAATCCGCTGCTTCTGAGGCTGCTGGGAGAGATTTCCCTTTCTCTTCTTTGTTCTCACAGCTCCCGGGGTTCAGCTTTGGATTTGGCCCCGCCTCTGCGTGTAGGTCTCCGGAGGGCGTCTGTTCTTCGCTCAGACAGGACCGGGTTAAAGGAGCCGCTGATTCGGGGGCTCTGGCTCACTCAGGCCGGGGGGAGGGAGGGGTATGGATGCGGGGCGATCCTGTGGCAGAGGCCAGCGTGACGTTGCACCAGCCTGAGGCGTGTGTTCTCCCGGGGAAGTTGTCCCTGGATCCTGGGACCCTGGCAGTGGCGGGCTGCACAGGCTCCCCGGAAGGGGGGTGTGGATAGTGAACTGTGCTCGCACACAGGCTTCTCGGTGGCGGCAGCAGCAGCCGTAGCGTCTCCTGCCCGTCTCTGGGGTCTGTGCTTTTAGCCGCGGCTCGCGCCCGCCTCTGGAGCTCCTTTAAGCAGCGCTCTTAATCCCCTCTCCTCGCCCACCAGGAAACAAAGAAGGAAGAAAAAGTCTCTTGCCTCTTCGGCAGGTCCAGACTTTTCCCCGGACTTCCTCCCGGCTAGCCGTGGCGCACTAACCCCCCGCAGGCTGTGTTCACGCCGCCAACCCCAGTCCTCTCCCTGCGCTCCGACCGAAGCCCGAGCCTCAACTCCCAGCCCCGCCCGCCCTGGTGGGGGAGCAGACAAGCCTCTTGGGCTGGTGAGTGCTGGTCGGCACCGATCCTCTGTGCGGGAATCTCCCCGCTTTTCCCTCCGCACCCCTGTTGCTGTGCTCTCCTCCGTGGCTTCGAAGCTTCCCCCCTCCGCCACCCGCAGTCTCCACCCGCGAAGGGGCTCCTAGTGTGTGGAAACCTTTCCTCCTTCACAGCTCCTTCCCACTGGTGCAGGTCCCGTCCCTATCCTTTTGTCTCTGTTTATTCCTTTTTCTTTTACCCTACCCAGGTACGTGGGGAGTTTCTTGCCTTTTGGGAGGTCAGAGGTCTTCTGCCAGCATTCAGTAGGTGTTCTGTAGGAGTTGTTCCACATGTAGATGTATTTCTGGTGTATCTGTGGGGAGGAAGGTGATCTCCGCGTCTTACTCTTCCACCATCTTCCCCTCGTCCTCTCTAGATAATTATTGATTGATATGTATTTATTGCCATTTTAAACCTTGTTTTCCCATTGATTTTATATTTCTTCTTTGTCCTTTTTTTCTTTTTGTTTTTCCTTTTGTGGTTTGATGATTTTATTTTGTATTATGCTTATGTTCTGTTCTTTTTGGTTTTTGTGAATCTATTGTGTTTTTGATTTGTGGTTGCCCTGTTTTTCAAGTATGTTAACCCTTTCCTGTATCTACTTGCTTTACACTGGTAGTCATTTAGACTTAAACACAATCTAGAAAAAAAAATCTACATTTTCTTACTCTCCTCCCCCACATTTTATGATTTTGATGTCCTCTTTTGCATCTTCATGTTCATCCTTTTGCTGTTCATTGTGATTATCATTGCTTTCACAGAAATTTTGTGATGTTTTAAAAAATCTGTGTACTGGCTTATTTAAGTGATTTACTTTCTAATTGTGATTTTCTCTTTCCTATAGACTCTTACTTTTCTATTTAGAGAAGACCTTTCAATATTTCCTTTAGGATAGGTTTAGTATTGCTGTATTCTTTTAGTTTTTGCTTGTCTGAGAAATTCTTTATCTCTTCTATTCTAAATGATAACCTTGCTGGGTAGAGTATCTCAGGTTGCAGATTTTTCCCTTTCAGGACTTTGAATATGTCTTGCCACTACTTTCCAGCCTGCAACATTTCTGTAGAGAAATCAGCTGATAGCCTTATGGGGGTTCCCTTGTAATTAATTCTTTGTTTTTCTCTTGCTGTGTTTAGAATCCTCTATTCATCTTTAACTTTTGCCATTTTTATTATAATATATCTTGGTGTAGGTCTGTTTGGGTTTATCTTGTTCAGAACCCTCTGTGCTTCCTGTATCTGGATATCTATTTCCTTCTTTAGGTTTGGGAAGTTTTCAGCCATAATTTCTTCAAATACATTTTAAACCCCTTTTTCTCTTTCTTGTCTTTCTGGGATCCCTATTATGTGTAGAGTGACATGCTTTATATTATCCCATAGGTCTCTTAGCTTGCTTTCATTTTTAAAAAATTTTGGTTTCTGTCTGCTGTTCTAATTGGATGATTTCCATTATTCATCTTCTAGATCACATATTCATTCTTCTGCATTATTCATTCTGCTATTTATAGCCTTTAGTTCAGCTTTCTTCTCTTTAAATGAATTCTCTAATTTTTCTTGGCTTCTCCTTATAGTTTTTAGTTCCCTTTTACAGTAATCTGCATTTCTGTTGATAGCCTTTCTTAATTCTGTCAGTATTTTCATTATCTCCTTTTTGGGCTCGGCATCTGTTAGACTGAAGAGGTCTGTTTTATTCTTTCAGGGGAAATCTCTCAGTCTTTTAATTGGGAGTGGTTCCTGTTCCTTCTTCATTTTACTTATATTTCTCTTGCTCTATGCGTTTAGGGGAAACAATTATCTACCGTGGTCTTGGAGGGCTATTTCTATGTGCGAATGTTCCTGTGTAGCCTGTGTGGGTTTAGTATTTAGTGGTGCGAGGGCTGTTTTTAGTATGGGTGGCTGTCGTTTCTTTCTTCATTGTATACTGGCCGTTATCCCCTTGATAGGAGGTGTGAGTGATGTCGTGGTGACCAGAGCCTGCACTGGATATTGAGCAGGCCTTCCTCCTTGCTCTGTGGTTGTCACTGCCCTGTCAGGAGCAGGGTCTGCTCCCTAGTTGATGGAGTAGAAGCTGCCAGGTCCATTCTGAGCTGAGTTTCTAATCTGTGGTGCAAGGTAGGTGGGATTGGAGCACTCCCATTGGGAGAGGAGCCACCGAGTATTCCTCTGCTGGAGCTGTTCACCTGTGGCTGTGCTCTGTTGTGTCACCTTTCACAACCCGTTGTGTGGGCTCACAAAGTACACTGTTGTTCGCATTGCCCTTGGCCCTACGGCCACTGTATGCTGGCGGTTGGCCCTGGTGCCTCTCAGGCTTTGTTTTCACAAGGCTACCAGCACAAATCCACTGAAGCCGGTCCTAGGACTGCAGTAGTCACGCACCTGGGCCCGCTATGGGAGCTGTGGAGGCAGCTCAGACCCTGACCCAGCCCAGCCCCTGCATGTACATGCCCACAAAGCCCATAGCTGCTAAGGCCAGACCTGTCCCAGCTGTGAGAGCACCCATTGTCCATGTGGATGTTCCGCAGGTGCTGAATTCACAAAGCTGCCTGAACCTCTTGTTTCAGCGTCACCACGTTTGGTAGGTCTGCCTTCCTGGCCCCTGAGGGCCTCAGTGCCCTCATTCAGGAAACGCTTTCCCCTCCCCTTAGTCCTTTTTCCCTCACCACTTTTCCCTCCCCTTTGTCCCTTTCCCTCTCCTGAAATCTATCTACTTCTCCTCTCTCTGTCCTCTCTTCTTTTCTGAGAGACTGGACATCAGGCAGCTACAGCATCACTCCTCTCAGCTTGTGAGACCTGCTCCCTCTGGCAGGTAACAGCTCACATTGGCAGATGACAAGCAGAGCAGGGAGAGGCTCCTTTCACACTTTGCAGATCTCGGCCCAGCAGTCTCTCCCTGATGGGAGATTTCTGAGAGTAATAGATTTCAAACCTCATATCAGGTAGGGTCTGGAAGTACGATTGTCCCAATATTTTCTCCTTTATTTTCCTGCCACCAAGCGAAGTCCCATTGGGAACAGGCTGAAAAGGCAGGTTTCTATACACTGGTGTATGCGTGGGTGAGTCCCACCTGTGGGTCAGAGTCCCACAGACAACATACAGGTTTCCAGGCTTGATCACCCTGGTGGGCAGTGGACAGGGTGCTGCCACCTTCACTGGCCCTTTCTGGAAGTTTACAGGTTGGTGCCTGGATACCCACAGGGAGTGGGTTGAAACGGCAATCTCTCTCTTTCTCTTTTTTCAGTCTTTTCTGTCCCTATGTTACCGACCAGGGTTCTTGGCCTCCTTAATCAGTAGAAATTGACAAGAGACCAGACAAGAAATTCAAGCAAGGCTTTATTGGGGCTCCCCTTGCTCACTCCCTGAGGGGTGCAAGCTGGTCCCTTACGTGTGGCTGAGGGTAGGGGCGCGGGTCCAGGGTTTGGGCCAGAGGGGTGGCTTAGGTGGTCTGCTCACCCCCTTGGTGGTGCCGTGTGCAGGGGGCATGTGCACTACCCTGCTTTTGCTCCTGACACCCTGCTTTTGTTGGGATTTTTGTCTTATTGTATCTTGTTGATCATAATTTGCCCCAACTGCTCATGCACACAGTTATTTTTAGTCCCTTATAGTTGTTGTTGTTTTATTTTGTTGCTTGAGGAGATGTTTGTCCAGGTGCAAGCACTGCAGCAAAGGGTCCCAGGTCCCAGCCTATCTCACTTTCACAAGATCTTATTTTATGATAACCTCTAAGGGACATATTCAGACCATTGCCTAGAAAGAAAAAACCATGATCATGCCTATAGATCCACAGGCTGCATGCTTTGATATACTTTTATCCTCCCCATTCTATTATCCGAGCAGTTTAAAGGCCAAAGTTCATTACTTGTCAGCGAGTTTGAATGGTAACATTCAGATATGGAACTTGAGGAAGAAGACAAAGCTAATGTTTTATCAATCTCACCCCCTCTGTAAGTGTTGAGATAGTCTCATTTCCTGAGAGCTTCCCAATTACATGTACTACAAAACAGCAGTGCAGACTAATTTTGTAGCGAGTATTTCATTAATATTGTTCCCTAACTAGATTCCAGTAAAACAGATATTTAAGAAAACATTTACAGAGTTCTCCATAAAATTAGCATTAAATTCTGACCATCTTGTTGGGGCTCAGAAATCCAGTTCCACCTTGAAATACTACTGTATTCTGACTTTAATCAAAAAGAAATAATCCTATTTCATTTCTTATTTCATAATTTTAATGATGAGCTTAAAGAAATTTAGTTTGGGGGTGAGGATTTCCTTATGAATGCCTTCAGTCAAGGCTTTCCAACCTTTTTCACATTCTGGCACATCTACAGGATGATAGGGTTTGTGCATTTTTTGTTTTTTTGGTTGAATTACAGTTAGTTTACAATGTTGTGTTAGTTTCAAGTGTACAGCAAAGTGATTCAGTTATACATATATATACTTTTTTAGATTCTTTTCCATTATAGGTTATTACAAGATATTGAATATAGTTCCCTGTGCTGTACAGTAGGTCGTTGTTAACCTATTTTATATATAGTAGTGTGTACATGTTAATCCCAAACTCCTAATTTATCCCTCCTCCCCACGCCCACCCCACCCGACCTGGCTATCCTCTTGATAACTATGTTTGTTTTCCATGTCTGTTAGTCTGTTTGTTTTGTAAATAAGTTCATTTGAATCACTCTTTTAGATTACACACATAAGTAATAGCCTATGATATTTATCTTTCTCTGTCTGGCTTACTTCACTTGGTATGATAATGTCTAGGTCCATCCATGTTGTTCCAAATGGCACTATTTCATTCTTTTTTATGGCTGAGCAATATTCCATTGTGTCTATATACATCACATCTCCTTTATCCATTCAATCTGTTGATGGATATTTAGGTTGTTTCTGTGCCTTGGCTATTGTAAATAGTGCTGCTATGGATTTGTGCATTTGTGTGTGGCTGAAAGTAACCAGCCCAGCACGGCTTCCCTGAGAGAGCAGTTTCTCAGCACTCTGAATGGAAAGTTTTGTTATTAACTACCTTGCAGCTGCGTGCTCTGCTGCAAACTTGCATTCAAACCTGCAGGTCCGGGCTTCCCTGGTGGCGCAGTGGTTGAGAGTCCGCCTGCCGATGCAGAGGACGCGGGTTCGTGCCCCGGTCCGGGAAGATCCCGCGTGCCGCGGAGCGGCTGGGCCCGTGAGCCATGGCCGCTGAGCCTGCGCGTCCAGAGCCTGTGCTCCGCGACGGGAGAGGCCACAACAGTGAGAGGCCCGCGTACAGTAAAAAAAAAAACAAAAAAACCTGCAGGTCCACGTGGGCAGATGGCTCTAGTTAGGGCAGCATGAGCTCTGCTATAGCACCAACAGTCAAAACTGGTTTGAAAAAAACTTGTTTAGAGGGTTAGTGCAGTTTTCTCTTTCATTTCTCCTAAATGTCCCAGCCTAATCGGTTTTGTAATGTGAGCCTTGTTTCAAGAGCAAGTCAGAACTTGTATACTGTGGGTGCTATGCATATGTATGTTATTTAAAGTGATGATATGAATTAATGCCTTTTTTTTTTTTTTTTTTTTTTTGTGGTACGCGGGCCTCACTGCCGTGGCCTCTCCCGTTGCGGAGCACAGGGCCCGGACGCGCGGTCCCAGCGGCCATGGCTCACGGACCCAGCGGCTCTGCGGCATGTGGGATCCTCCCGGACCGGGGCACAAACCCGCGTCCCCTGCATCGGCAGGCAGACTCCCAACCACTGCGCCACCAGGGAAGCCCGAATAAATGCCTTTTAAAAGCACTGCTTAGAGCCTAAGCTCTTTAAGTGCACCGAAGCTTAAACACACTTCAAAATGACTGTTTTGGACAGTTTCAGTGGTTTCCTGAGAACTTAAATACCTTGAAAAGTGAACATCCTTCACTGAGGTGGTTTTGTTGAGTTAGTGTGAATTCCATGTATAGTGGGAAACCTGTAGTGACTCTCTACCTGAGGACTACCGAAATACAGGAATACTTTTTCCACCCAGCTTTTTGGGATTCTTCTTAGTCACACTGAAAAATGTCCAGGGAAAGTGTAAATATATATATACTTTTTTTTTCAGAATGCTAGTGCCCCATTACCCTAAGTGGTGGTTGAAAATAACAGTCCCATGGAAGGTATTTTTATGGCTGTAAACCTGACACTAGTATGGCAACCTTTTCTACCTTAACCATGCCAACTCTGTTCTGAGAATACCACTAAAATTCTCCTTCGGGTAATGTGAAATGTGGCCATTAGATCCAGGTGAGTTCATAAGACAGAGTTCATAAGATTCCTAAATAGAAAACCTACAAGAGAATGAAAACACCCAGACTGTTCTGCTTTTAAGAATAAGTGTGGGGGGCTTCCCTGGTGGCGCAGTGGTTGAGAGTCTGCCTGCAGATGCAGGGGACGCGGGTTCGTGCCCCGGTCTGGGAGGATCCCACATGCCGCGGAGCGGCTGGGCCCGTGAGCCATGGCCACCGAGCCTGTGCGTCCGGAGCCTGTGCTCCGCAACAGGAGAGGCCACAACAGTGAAAGGGCTGCGTACGGCAAAACAAAAACAAAAACAAAAAGTATAAGTGTGGGGTTTCCCTGCTGGTGCAGTGGATAAGAATCCGCCTGCCAATGTAGGGGACACGGGTTCGAGCCCTGTTCCGGGAGGATCCCACATGCTGTGGAGCAACTAAGCCCGTGTGCCACAACGACTGATCCTGCGCTCTAGAGCCCGCGAGCCACAACGACTGAGCCCACATGCCACAACTACTGAAGCCCACGTGCCTAGAGCCCGTGCTCTGCAATAAGAGAAGTCACTGCAATGAGAAGCCCGTGAACCACAACGAAGAGTAGCCACTGCTCGCCGCAACTAGAGAAAGCCTGTGCACAGCAACAAAGACCCAACTCAGCCAAAAATTAATAAATAAATTTATTAAAAAAAAAAAAAGAAGTGTGTTACGGATAAAACCAGCTCACATTCTGATAACAAATAAGTGCTCATTAAATTTGGTTTTTTTAAGCTGAACTTTAATGAGTAAAAATCCCTCACGAATGAAGTTTATGTAATGGCCTATAGCCGAAATGAAATTTTAATTTTTCTTGCTCACATGATTTTTTTTCCTTCTCTGTTCTGACTTCTTTCAGTTGAGCCTTTATGACAGAAAAAAAAACAACTGATATTTCTCCTCATGCCCTTTATCTCACCCCAGTAAAAAGCTAGGAGAAATATAATACATAGATTAAAACAGAATTGTATTAAATATTCACTTTCCTGTTAATCAGATGAATTTCATTCATTCCAGGGCAGTCAGAGAGAAAAATACAGGCAAGTTGGTTTTCGAACTCACATCGACACTCCAAATTGTGCTGGGAATGCCCACTGCTTGGTTAGAAATACTTAGTGTGGAAAATTTCCCTAAAGGTGTGCGTCGCCTCAGCTGACTTGGCAGTGCCTGCCCTGGGCTCCTTCACCAGGGCAGCCCCATCGCGGAGCTGCAGGCTCGAGGTAGAGGTGCTGCCGTCATTTCCCAGCTGAGCAAGCAGGTGAGTAGCAAGCACTCTCCCGAGCCTGGTCTTTATTGTGTGGTGACAAGTTTCACAATCATGCTGATGATCCGTGACCCTCGAGGACAGGTACACAGATCTATGCTTGGGTTTTTTATCTTATCCTGGAGAAGCTGGTCAAGTTCGCAGCGAAGTTCCTTTACTAATTCAGCCACCTAAAATGAAAGTTGCAATGTAAGCAGTGCTTGGACCAACAGGGGAGGAAAGGTTATTAAAGGAAATTCTCCAGTTATGATTATCATTATTCTAGATTTCTGCTATTTTAATTCCATGGTGGGGGAACTAAACGTTTTTTTCTAAAACTGCTTCTAAACTTTCTTGATGCAATTATAGGAACATACACTCAATGTCAGCTCTGTAATATACTAAGTGGGGTCCATTTTAAAAAGCCTCCTCTCTCACATCTCATTTAAAGAAAAGATTAAATCGGGAAATATGGCTTTTATATAGTGTGCTCCATAGTAAAGCTTGGTCGGCTTTTACAATTTGCTCTGAGAGGAGAAGCAGGAAAATGGAGAATTAAAAATGGCAGATGTTAAACCAAAAAAATCTCTTTAACTTTGGAATTTGTCCGCTTTTGTTGGTGGGGACAGGGTTGGGAGACAGCCTCCATGTTTTACGGCGGTTTGCCTGTGCTGACGCAGTGCCACTGTGCGTGTCTTGCCAGCATCTGTTCGGCTGCTGCTCCTCTGTCTGGCAACCCTGCAGCGTGGACTCTGTCTGCATCACGCAGGCTCACGCCATGTGCCCTGCCAGAGTGAATGGTTCAGGGGGTCCAGGCCTTAGAGTCCATGACATTCTTCAGCCACAGGAGTTGGTTTAGGAGAGGAGGTTTGCTGGAACTTTTAGGAAAGAAGCGTTCTGTCTTCCCTTTTGGACAGTATATGCTGCACGGACGTGACCCAGGAGCCGCTACAGCCGTCCTGCTACCACAGGGCCAGACAGGCTTTTGTTGTTAAGCAGCTGAATCAAACCAACACTGCCTGGCCCTCTTGACCTGTACTGTCCCATGTGGCTAATCTCCTGACCACATGAAATGTGCCTGATCCGAATCGAGATGCGCTGTGAGTATAAAATACACACCAGATTCTGAAGACTTAGTATGAAAAAAGAGTATAAAAATCTCAATTGTTTATATTGATTACATGTTGAAATTAAAACTTTTTAGATGTCTTCTGTTATATAAAATACTAAAACTAATTTCACCTATTTACTTTTTTTTAATGTCGCTACTGGAAAAATTATTAGGTATGTGGCACATATATTTCTCCTGGGCTGTGCTGCTTCAGACTTTAAAGGGAATTAACTGTAATGTCTGAGTTGGTGTTTCTGCCTCCTGCAATAGAAGATTTCTAAGAGATGCAAATATTAAACATTTTTATATCTTAAATATACTCCCCCTTAAACGTTTTCTAGAGACTCCATATAGTAAATAATTGAGACATTTTTTTAATGGTGGTTGTGGAATCAGGGTGATTTTTACTTAGCTCTGCTCATCTATATTTTGATTTTCTTTGAACTTGTATTGGTATAACAATTAGGAAGTGCCAACACCTCCCTCATAGCTTCTGTCCGAAGCCTTTCACACCGACTGTCCTGGGCTTCCCCTCCTAGTGTGCTTCCTCAACTCTTACTAAGGCTCCCCCACTGGCCTCACTTCAGCCTCAGTCTTGCTTAGTGTCCCCTGCAGACCCATCATTCACTCTTACTCAGCTCTGTGGTCCTTGTTCCCTGAAGAAATGCTCTATACTTCCTATTATCAGAGCCCCTCATGGCCTGAGTCTCATGCGACAGACTCGTTATCCCTTACCTGATGTGAAGCTGCTGCAAAACGGATCCAACCATCATCCAAGGAGACAATGAACTCTCCCCTTTGGAGCTGCACATTCACTTGTCCTCCTCCGAACAAGACCAGCGGGTACACAGACACCATGCTGCAGTCTCGGATGAACACACGACTAGTTTTGATCTTCTCATGGTACAGCAGGTAGGGGCTGTCAAAGTGTCTGACCTGAAACATATGACAGTTATGTCACTGGCAACATAAGGGGAACTCCACCAGTCCCAGGGATTTAATCATCACCTGTCCAATGACTCCCAAAATTACCTTCAGCCTGTAGGTTCCCCTGAGCTCCAGCCTTGTATGTGCAACTGCCTACTTGATGTCTGTACTCGGACATCTAACAAGCATCTCAGACTTGTTGTGTTCAAAAGGAATTCTCAATTTTCCCCTCCTTGTGGTGTTCACTATCTCATTAAATGATACTCCCATTCACCCAGTTTGCGCCCAGTTGCTCAAGCTCCCAATTTAGGAGCCATCCTTGATGGCTCTCTCTCCCTCACTCCATCTATATCATCACTAAGTCCTGTCAGCTCTGTTTTCAAAATACATGAGTAACTGACATATTCTCACCACTTCTACAGCTACCACCTCATGCAAACTGTCATCTCATACAGACCACTACAATGGCTTCCTATGTACCTGCCCTTTTGCACCTTCACAGTTTCTTTTCCATACAGAGGCCACAGTGATCTTTTAAAAACCAGTTAGGGCTCAGAACCCTCCAGAGATTTCCCAAGGATAAAATCTCAGATCCTTCTGTGGATCCTACACGACCTGATCCCTGACCACTTGTCCCAACTCATCTACCACTTCCACCCCTAACCATCCCCTCCATTTGCACTGGCTGCCTTCTTGCATTTCCTGGGACACACCAAATATGCTCCCATCTCATGGTCTTTGCACTTATTTCCTCAGCTTGGAATGTCCTCTCTTTAGATACCTGCATGACTTGCCCTTTACTTCATTTAGGATCTGCTCAATTGTTTTCTCCTGAGAGTTCTTCCCTGGTCACTCTATGTAAAGTAGCCCCTCTTGGGAGGTAGAGGGATAAATTAGGAGTACGGGATTAATACTGATATTCACCACGGTATATAAAAGATAAATAACAAGGATTACTGTATAGCACAGGGAACTATATGCAATATCTCGTAATAACCTATAGTGGAAACGAATCTGATGCTATATACCTGAAACTAACACAATACTGTATATCAACTATAGTTTAAAAAAAAAAAAGCCCCTCTTCTGTCACTCTCGATCTCTTACAGTTTTATTTTCCTTCATAACATTTGTCATTAACCTGAGATTATCTGTTTACTTATTCCTTGCCTGTCTTCCCCATTAGAATGTAAGTTCCCTGAGGGCAGAGACCTTGCCTCCCTAGCTCATCCGCTGTCCTCCATGGCCTGCAACAATGCCTGGCACAGAGGAGGTGCTAGCAGATACTGAGTGGATGCATGAATGACTTGGATTCACTGAAGAAATGCCATGGTAAACTCAGGAGAGGACGAGTGGAGGTAACTTGGGCCCCCGGTTCCCAAGTACACATGCAGCCAAGAGGGCAGATGACTTCCTGGTCCTCAGACTCTCCTGAGCTTAACACTTCTTTTCATGCTTTGCTGACACTTTACTCAGTAGTTTCACAGGTTGACCAGCCCTAACACTTCAAACTCCCTTCCTGCAGTCTCCTTTCCTCTCTTCCTCCTTCATCTCTTTATCGAGATGAAGCTTTATTGAGCATCTGCTTTCAGCTATGCTGGCTAGGCACTGTGCTCGACATCAAGAAGGCAGAGATGAATAAAATTCAACTCCTGTCTTCAGGAATTTTACAAGTCCAAGAATGAGACATACCATAAGCTATAAAATAATGTGATAAGTACAACAGTGGAAAAATGCACACTACACAGTGACGGAACAGAAGTAAGGAGCAACTTGGAGAGGGACACTGGGAAAGGGATATATGATGGGAGCCTGGAGGATAAGTAGGAGCCTGCTGGGGAATTAGAATGCCATTCCAGGCATAGAGGACAGTGTGTCCTGTGTCATGGCACCGGGGGACACTGTTGGTAGTCTGGTATTGCTGGAGCATAAAGAATGACAGGAGTGGGCAGGGGACATGGGCTAAGAAGGGGCTAGATGTGAAGGGTCGTAGGAGAGTTTACAGTAAACTCCATCTATGAAGAGTTTCAAGCAAGGGTATGACATGATCAAATGTGTGTTTTGTAAAGATGATTCTGGGAGCAGTAGTATAAAAGGTTGGAGAGAGAAAGCACCAGAAGTAAGATTAGTACTTCAGGCAAGAGACAGATATTTGGGGTTTGAACTGAGGAAATGGCAGCAGGGACAAGAGAAGTAGGCAAATCTGAGACATGTCAAAAGGTGGAAGTGTTAGGACCTGGTGACCAATTAGACTGGCATCAGGAGAAAAGAAGCAGGGTCCATGTGACTCCAGGGTTCTGATTTGGATGGTCCCATTTCACCAAGACAGGGAGCACAGAGGAGTGAATTCAGAGATAATGAGTTTGATTTTTCAGCTTTTGAGTTTGAGGTGACTAGAAGGCATCCAGGTGGTGATTTCCAGCAAGACAGCTCAGAAAAAAAAGCCCAGGACGAGAGAGAGAGATTTGGGGTCTGTGTCAGCATGTAGGTGGCAGTTAGAACCACGATGTTGTGCCCTGGTGGTTCAGGAAGATTCTGTGCACTGTAATAAGAGAACAAGGATAGAACCACGATTTCAGAGTAAGGGAAGAGAATCTGGTAAAGGGGCTAGAGGGGGATGATCAGTGAGAGAGAAGAAAGTGGTATTTCAGAAGCAAAAAACATCAAAGATAGTGTCAAGAGGTAGGGAAGTCAGCAATGTCAAAAACTTCATGAGTCAAGAATGATGAGAGCTAGGGAATTTGTTCCCTATATTTGACAACTAGGAGGTTATTCATGACTTCTGATGAATTTAGTGGAGGGGTGGGAGCAGAAGCCTCCCAGCAATTGGCTGAAGGAAGAAGGAGAGCTGAGGAAGTTGGATCGACAAGCACAGGTCATGGCCTCTTAAGGCACAGATGGCGTGAGAGAATTACATCATGACCTCTTAAATCACCACCACAAAGAAACAATTTTATATCTGAAAGCAGGCTTAATAGTTCAATTTCCAGTACATTTGTGCTTATTCATCTTTCCCCAAGTCAGTGATGCTGCTAAAGACAGTGAGTGATAGAACAAGGTTTGGCTGAAGTGAAGGGACTGTTTCTCACCCCAACAACAAGGCTTTGAACTGCATGGGTCCACTTACACTCAGTACTACACAATTCGCATTGGTTGAATCTGTGGATGTGGAACCTGACTGTAAGTATACCCAGCCATCCTGACCTGGTAGTTCACTGATGAAGGGTGAATGTGTACATATCCATCGTTCTTGGTGACAAACTTCAATTCCTCTGATTTCGGTTGCATTCTGACAGCTCCGGTACTGGTCTTCTGAAATTTCCCTTCTGGGCTTTTCACCTAAACAACAGGTATTTGTTAAAAAAAAAAAAAAAAAAAAAAAAATATATATATATATATATATATATAAAATACGTATTTCCATTGTAGGATCTATCCCTTGACAAAAAAAGTCTTGTTTGAATGCCCTTGTTGCTGCTTCCCTCTCTCTGTTTCCTTTTGGAAGCAGTATAAGCATGCTTTCTTTTTCTTTTTTTAACCATGAGGAGGTGTGGATGTAAATGTAGTTCTGGGTGACTATACCACACACCAGCCACATGGGGGAGAAACCACGTTGATGTTTCAGGTCTGCCCTGATTATCAGGGAAAGAGATTCAGCTGGCAACACTGGACCAGGAATCTGCTGACAATTCCAATACCAAGCCAACATTTCCAAATGAATTTTTCAAAATAGTGAAAAACAGACTGTTTCACACAAAAAAATGAAAAGTTTATGTGCACACACACACACCTCCATATTTACTGTAGAAAATAACATTACTACTATATAACACAGGGAACAATATTCAATATCTTGTAATAACCTATAATAACTCCTGTAATCCCATGATTAAGAAATAACTAACATTAATGTTTGACATACATCATTTTAGTTTTCTGTTAGATTTATATTTATATATAGAAATAAATATAAATGTATTAAAACTAATATAGGATCATTTTCTATAAATATTTTCCTAAAACATACTTCTCAGTGGCTATATAGCACCTCACTGTCACATCATCATCACCCAAAGGCCATAGTTTACATTAGGGTTTACTTTTGTTGTTGTACATTCCGTGGGTTTGGGCAAGTATGACATGTTATCTATCATTATGGTACCATGCAGAGTATTTTTACTGCCCTAAACATCTTCTGTGCTCTGCTTATTCATCCCCCTCACCCCTGATTTTTTAAGTGTTTCCACAGCTTTTCTCCAAATGATTTTTTTTTAAAGCAAATTTCAAATGATTTGAAAAGCATGCAAGCACTAAGCAAAAATAAGCCATAAATGAATCAGGAGACATCAACTGAACATTTATCAAAAAGTTAAGTGAGAAATGCTTCAGTACTCTGACAAATTCACATTCTAAGTCTGACAAGGACTGGATAATCAAATCTCAGGTAAAAGTCCAACAGTACATTCAGGTAGGGTTTCCAGAAGAGGGGGATCATAGGCGGTCCCATGACAAGGCACTGACTTGTTCTTATCTAATTTTAGTCCAGAGTAGAGGGCATAAGGGAAATTGTAGTAGAATCAAATTTCTACCTAACATAGGTTAGTTATGCACAGACTGGCTGACAGTGACATTTATGTCCATTTTAATTCCTGGAATGTCATAATGTCAGAAGGATTAAAAAGGCACCTTATTTTATACAATAAATGTGTTCTTGAATGATGTATCAACACATTTGGGGAACTGAAGAATTGGAAATATATACTATGCTTAGAAGGCTGTGTGTGTGTGTCTTTAAAATGATTAATGTGCATGTCTTACATCCCTTGGCTAAAATCAAACAGGAAGTGGGAGGACCCAGGAAAAATGTTTCCTTACCTGCACTACATTTGGATACAGAGCAGCACACAGCATTGCTGATATCAACTTGGGGTTCTCAGCATTTGAGTTAGCCTGTGAGAAATACAGCATTAAAGTAATGTGGCTATTTCTGTCTATCCCTGGAAATTATTATATTTCTCTTGATTTCTAAAAAGCATCTCATTTCTATCACTTTGCTAGAAAGATTATTTCTAAGTAAAAAAAAAAAAATCTACTGGACCACATTCACACAGTACCCATTCCAAGAAGTCCACAATTACTTTCTAGATCTCTGCAGAGCAGTTACAAAGCCAGTGTTCCTAAGGATCAGTCGAGAGAAAGATTCTGGTTCATGAGATGTTCACAATTTCCAGAAAGTACTAACTGTACTTAGAACAGAGTGGCATCAGGTTTCATCTTGAATTGTTCTTCTGATACTTATTACATACAAAACTATCCTGGGTTTGAAAAAGGCTGGTCTGATTAAGAAGACATTATTGGAAAGTCCGTTCTACCTCTGATGGACCTACCAAGAACCAATGTGAAATTAAAAAAAAAACAAGCAACAATCAACAGAAAAACTCTTGTTTTTCTGAGTGTTAGGTGACATTTGTGGAAAGAAAATCAAGAATGCCACTAACCCACTGCTCATAGGGCTTAAGTGATCAAGGCCTACAAGTGTTCCTGAGGTAACAGACTATGAGTGTGATCATCAAAGAGAAGTAAGAACTAACTACACATTCTTTACCTCTTCTCCTGTGGCATCCAAGATACCATCTCCTCCTCCTTGGGCCCTTTTCTCAATTTCCCTTGCTCTGAGTCCCTCTTTTACAAAGCCTATATCCGATAACAGTTCTGTGAACTGTCGTTTGAGGCTGGCCATTTCCTGAAAGAAATGGAAAAAATCTTTAAGCAGGGGCATCAACTTATCAAAGGTAAGAATGACTACAAAAACGAATTAGTTCAGTGTATAGTAATGAGACTCATATGGGTTTACCAAACAGGTATGAAGATTATCTTGTCTCTTCATTCACAAAAGGGCAGTTTTCACTCATACAAACCAGCAGTGTAAAACCATTACACAGAAATTCACAAATTTCAGAAAACCCAAAGATCATTTAATTCTAGATTACGTTAAAAAAAAACAAACCATTAATTGGATTTTGGGTAGGTCTGATTTTCCTCGCAATTCTTAGGACAGCCAAAAACGTATTTTACTTTGTGGAACTCTAGCTCCAGGTGCTGTGACACTGTCTGGTGTCCCTACTTCCTTTCTGCCCAGGTCCTCTCAGTGCCTTACCCGAGCCTACACTGGTTAGTGTTCTCTCTTCAAAGATGCAGAACACCCACCTCAGAACCTTCCCTCTTTCTCTTACTTTGTGAACTTGGCTGGCTCACATTTTCCCTACGAATAGGAATACTATTAAGTGGTTTAGATTTAGAAACCCCTTTCTGCATCTGAGCACAAGTGTGAGAATGAAAAGCACAAACCTCTGGCATCTGTTCGAATATGAGCTGTATATCAGACAATAGAAAAGCAGATAATGACAATCAAAGGAATGGAAAGCTAAGCAATGCTACCCTGTATCTGATGACAATTTAAGTATTTTCTTGGACTGTCAATCACAGATGTATAACATGGTAAAATATAACTAGGAGTTAAATATACCAGAGTTCTATTTCACGACAAGGTTTTAATATCTTAATAAAACTAATTCTAGGACTTCCCTGGTGGTGCAGTGGTTAAGAATACGCCTGCCAATGCAGGGGACACAGGTTCGAGCCCTGGTCTGGGAAGATACACATGCTGTGGAGCAATTAAGCCCGTGCGCCAGCCACAACTACTGAGTCTGCGCTCTAGAGCCCACGAGCCACGACTATTGAGCCCAGGCGCCTAGAGCCCCTGCTCCGCAACAAGAGAAGCCACCACAATGAGAAGCCTGTGCACTGCAATGAAGAGTAGCCCCCGCTCACCGCAACTAGAGAAAAGCCTGCATGCAGCAATGAAGACCCAATGCAGCCAAAATAAATAAATTATTAAAAAAAAGTCGATTAAAAAAAGAAACACAAAACATTCTACAATACAATCTAAGCTGGACTTTAGTGAAGTCCAGAGGTAGCTGTTTGATGGCCCTCATAGATCACAGCAAAATCTACACACATCCTAAAGAAAAAGAATAAATTTACTAAAAAATGTAATTTAAAAGAAATATTATTTTATACTTAAAACTCTTAATGACTCAAGAAAATATTACTGCACCTTACATATAAAATACCCTTTAGACCAGTGCTTCTCAACCCTGGCAGCATATCAGAATCACTTGGTGAACTCAACAACAAGGAAAATAAACATGCTCAGGCTCCACCCCTGGAGATCCAGATGTAATTGGCCTGGAGTGGAATTTGGGTATTTTTACTTTTTTTTTTTTTAAGCTCCCTCGGGTGAATCTAATGTGTAGCCAGGATTGAAAATCATTGCGTTTGTTGTACTTAGAATAAAGCTAGAGCCTTTGTCTTCTCAAAACGCCTCACTGCAGTACACCTAAAGGCAGAGAAGAATAAAGGCAAATACTGGGATGGTTTTGAGGTCTCTTACTTCATTTTAAATAACCATTCATTCATGCATTCAATGAATTTTACTGAGCATCAACTATGTGCTAAGTACTGTTCTAGGCACTGGGGATACAGTATTGAACAAAACATAAAATCTCAGCTCTGGGGCTTCCCTGGTGGTGCAGTGGTTGAGAGTCCGCCTACCGATGCAGGGGACACGGGTTCGTGCCCCGGTCTAGGAAGGTCCCACATGCCGCGGAGCGGCTGGGCCCGTGAGCCATGGCCACTGAGCCTGCGCGTCCGGAGCCTGTGCTCCGCAACGGGAGAGGCCACAACAGTGAGAGGCCCACATACCGCAAAAAAAAAAGAGAAAAATAAAGAAAAAAAATCTCGTCTCTGATGGAGCTTATGGGGTAGAGAGAGAACTAGCTGTCAGGTAGTGGTAAGTACTACGAACATTAATTTTGTGTTCTATTCCAAGACATCTTCTAATATAGAAATAAAGTCCTTCCCCCTCCCGAGCCTCAAAATCTTTGAGTGAAATAGATGCTTTGTAAAGATAATGCACCATTATTATTCTGGCTTTTTTTTTTTTTTGCGGTATGCGGGCCTCTCACTGTTGTGGCCTCTACTGCTGTGGAGCACAGGCTCTGGACGCGCAGGCTCAGCAGCCATGGCTCACGGGCCCAGACGCTCTGCGGCATGTGGGATCTTCCCGGACCGGGGCACGAACCCGTGGTCCCCTGCATCGGCAGGCGGACTCTCAACCACTGCGCCACCAGGGAAGCCCTATTCTGGCTTTTCATGCCACTTTGGAAGGCGGCCTAAAATACTGTTACAACAGAAGACAGAGCCCTGCCTGTTATTACACAGAAGATAATAAACCTTTCTTTCTCTTTCTTGTGTACTTGTTATTGACATAGTAGCCTCTGATGGACAGAAGAATTAACAAAGAAAATGTGGTTCAGTATTCAGTCTTTGGTTTTAGGGAGAGGGTAAGGGGTTTGGCGATGGTCATAGACCGCTTTGAGGATCTGATGAAGCTATGATCCCTTTCTCCAGAATAATGCACGTTATGTATAAGGGTATGACTTTGCATACAATTTCAGGGGCTTATGGATCCGGGTTATGAATGTTTGGTATAACTATGGAAAAAACTGACTTCCAGTAAGCAGTAATCTTCAGAGTGCCTATATTCCCCTAGCCTCCACAGAAGTTAAACACAGATTCACTGAAAAGAGGAAGAACAGATCAGTTGAAAGGTTCAGCACAAAAGGCCTGATGTCATAGTTCAGGAGTCTGTTTTACCCAGGTGGTAAAGCCAAGCATATTCCAAAAATAACATTTTCAATGTCAAGGCAGGACAAGCAAGATAAAGTTGCAACACCCTCTGGTGCGCTACTACAATAGAAAATGAATGAAAACAAATTTCCACAGAAACAACTCACCTGAAGAACTCTTCCTGACAAGAAGTTTTGTCTGCAGTAATTATAACTTGCACGCATGCCTTCTTTCGTACTTAGCTGCCATCCCTAAATTTTGGAGAAAATCAAAATGTTACTGTCTTTAGTGCCAACTCTGGTAATAAACCTCAGCTATTAGGTTGTATGCTTACCTTATATGCTCGTAGAAGGGCCAGGTAATCACTGTTTGCAAATGCAAATTCTAGCTTTTTCTGGTTAGCTTCCTCTTTTTTATCCCAGGGAGATACCTAATGAGGAAAACCAGGTTTGAAGGACACATTTTACCCAAGGTTTCAAACGGCACTTTCCTACTGCTGAAGCCAGGTGCCTCGGGAAGTATTTTGTGTGGAACAGAGTACACAGTGGGTGGCTAGTTAAAAGTAATTATGGTGGTTAAGTGCCAAGCTAACAGTCCTACTTGTCCTTGTGAGTCCATCTGCCCACCCGAAATAACCTCTACTGGGTCTTTTACTTCCTAGTGGCAAGATGTCATCAAAGAGCCACTCACTCTAAAAGCTACATCTAAAATCTAAGATTCTGTTAACTCTGTGGTATCTTTATTTTACAGATTCTTATTCATCTTCTATACTTAAGTCTCCCCTATTTCTATACCCATAATTCATGTTTTTTTCCTTTTAAAAATAATGTTTACAGGTCCTCCTTTTCCCTACAAATTAGTAAAATCAGCTGAGAACTTAATTTTCACTGCCTTCTCTTGCTGCAACATACACATGTACTAAAGACACCAGCAAGAGCAAGTTACACTGAGGCCCAAGCTGTATCACACTGAAAATCATTCTAAACCAACTACGGTGCTTCTAATTTTCATATATTTGGACACCTTTATAGCTAACACAACAATAATAAAATTTTATTTTCTATTTGAAAATAAATTTTCTTCCTTTTTAGGAAGACTAGTGGGAAAAGGATTACATTTGGGAATTAACTATGTTTACAGAACCCAGCAAAGGACAGGTGTTCAGTTTTGGCTAAGGATGACATCAATATTTCTAATGAACAATTTCTGCATTCCAATAAAAGAAAACAGACAGTGAGAGGTTATTTAGATGATTTGAGAAATAGGCAATGGAGGTCTTGTTCACAATAATACTGACTGTATGTCTCTGAGCAAGCTACATCACCTAGCCTGGCCCTTGGTTTTGTCATCTGTTGTTAAATGAGGGGGCTGAACTAAGATCTTTTTGCAGATCTGTGAGTTTACAATTCCATGAAGTATAACATTAAAACTGAAGAAAATTATTACATCTATTCCCCTACCTATCTGAGATAAGCCATGGTGAAAATAAAGGAAGAGTGACACTCTACCCAAAGACAGCTGAATATTCATTTTCAAGTTTACATGGAATACTTTCCAGGACTGAGCATATACTTAGCCATAAAACAAAGCTTAGTATGTTTTAAAGGACTAAAATAATACAAAGTATGTTCTTTGACCACAACAGAATGAAATTAGAAGTCAATAAAAGGAAAAAACTGGGAAACTCATAGATATGTGGACATTAAACAACACATGCCTAAATAACCAATGAGTCATAGAAGAACTAGAGAGGGAAATCAGAAAATACTTGAAATGCGCCAAAACTACTGAAGACTGCATGCCTAGAGCCCGTGCTCCACAGCAAGAGAGGCCACTGCAGTGAGAAGCCCACGCACCGCAGTGAAGAGTAGCCCCCGCTCGCCGCAGCTAGAAAAAGCCTGCATGTAGCAATGAAAACCCAATGCACCAAAAAAAAAAAAAAAGAAAATACTTGAAATGAATGCAAATGAAGACAAAACATACCAAAACTTATGGGATGCAGCTAAAGCAGTCTGCAGAAGAAAATTTATAGCTGTATATGTCTATACTAAAAAAGAAGAAAGATCTCAAATCAATAAACTTCCACCTTAAGACACTGGAAAATGAAGAACAAACTAAAACTGAAACAAACAGAAGGAAAGAAACAAAGAGCAGAAATAAATAAAATAGAGAACAGAAAAACAGTAGGGAAAACCAACGAAACCAAAAGCTGGTTCTCTGAAAAGATCAACAAAACTGACAAACCTTTAGCTAAATTGATCAAGAAAAAGAGAGAGAAGGCTCAAATTATTAGAATCAGAAATGAAAGGGGATATTATTAACAAGCTCTCAGAAATAAAAAGGACTATAAAATACTATGTTTATATATTAATAAATTAGGTAATTTAGATGAAATGGACAAATTCCTAGAAAAAGCAAATGATCAAAACTGACTCTATAAGAAGTGGAGAGGTTGAATTAATTATAAAAAAAAACTACCCACAAAGAAAAGACCAAGTGGCTTCACTGCTGATTTCTACCAAGCATTTAAAGAAGATTTGACATTAATTCTCACAAAATCTTCAAAAAATAAAGGAGGAGGGAACACTTCCCAAATCATTATGTGGCCAGTATTACTCTGATACCAAAGCCAGATAAAGACATCACAAGAAAAGAATACTACAGACCAATAACTCTTATGAATGTAAAAATCCTCAAGACACTAATAAAAAGAACAAAGTTGGAGGACTCACACTTCCCGATTTCAAAACTTACTACAAAACTAGAGTTTTGTATTTTGAATCAAGACAGCATGGAACTGGACTAAGGATAGACATATAACTCAATAGAACAGAATTGAGAATCCAGGAATAAACCCATGTATTTATGGTCAGTTGATTACTGACAAGAATGCTAACACCATTCAGTGGGGAAAGAACAGTCTTTTCAACAAATGGTGATGGGACAACAGGAGAGTCACACGCAAAAGAATGAAGCTGGATTCTTACTTCACATTATATTCAAAAACTAACTCAAAATGGACCAAAGACCATAATGTAAGAGCTAAAACTATAAAACTTACAGGAAAAAACATAAGGATAAATTTTCAAGACTTTGGATTTGGCAATGGATTCTTAACCATGACAACAACAAAAGCTCGAGCAACAAAAAACTAGATAAATTGGAATTCATAAAAATAAAAACTTTTGTATTTCAAAGAACAGATCAAGAAAGTGAAAAAGGCAACCCATAGTATAGGAGAAAATATCTGCAAATCATGTATCTGTTAAGGAACTTATATCCAGAATATATAAAGAACTCTTATAACTCAATAATAAAAGGACAAATAACCCAATTAAAAAATGAGCAAACTATCTGAATAGACATTTCTTGACAGATATACAAATGGACAATAAGAAACTGAAAAGATGTTTAATATCATTAGCCATTAGAGAAATACATATCAAAACCCACAAATTCACACCACCTAGAACAGTTATAATAAAGTCAGATAATAACAAGTGTTAGTAAGGATGTGGAAAAATTATAATCCTGATAAAATGCTGGTAGAATGTAAAATGCCACTACTCTGGAAGAGTCTGGAAGTTCCGCAAAAAGTTAAATAGTATTTGACCCAATAATTTCACTCCTAGGTATACACCCAAGACAAATGAAAACATATGTTCACATAAAAACTTGTACATGAATGTTTATAGCCAAAGGTGGAAACAATCCCAAATGTCCTTCAAGTGCTGAATGGATAAACGAAATGTGGTATACCCATACAAAGGAATATTATTTGGCCATAAAAGGAATGAAGCACTGATACATACTATAACATAGATGACTCTTAAAAGCATTATGCTAAGTGAAGAAGCCGATCACAAAACACTATATATTATATTGTTTCATTAATATGAAATGTCCAGAAGAGGCAAATCTATGAACATAGCAAGGAGATTGGTGGTTATCTATGAATGGAGTGGATGGGGGGTTGGAGGGAAACAGGAGAGTGACAGCTAAGAGGTGGTTTTTTGTTTTTTTCACATCTTTACTGGAGTATAATTGCTTTACAATGGTGTGTTAGTTTCTGCTGTATAACCAAGTGAATCAGCTATACATACACATATATTCCCATATCTCCTCCCTCCTGCGTCTCCCTCCCACCCTCCCTATCCCATCCTCTAGGTGGACACAAAGCACCGAGCTGATCTCCCTGTGCTATGCAGCTGCTTCCCACTAGCTATCTATTTTACATTTGGTAGTGTGTATATGTCCATGCCACTCTCTCACTTCATCCCAGTTTACCCCTCCCCCTCCCCATGTCCTCAAGTCCATTCTCTACGTCTGCATCTTTATT
The DNA here is from genome assembly GCF_059928025.1 of Delphinapterus leucas. NCBI lineage: Eukaryota > Metazoa > Chordata > Mammalia > Artiodactyla > Monodontidae > Delphinapterus > Delphinapterus leucas. Next base: position 63,431,112 of record NC_143141.1, on the reverse strand, counting down.
CCTGTCCTGCCCCTAAGAGGTTTTTTTTTATGAAGTGATTAAAAACGTTCTAAAACTGACTAGGGTGATGACTGCACAATACTAAAAACTACTGTATACTTTACATGGGTGAATTATATTTCAATAAAGCTGTTGAAAAAAGTACTCCAATATATTTATTGTTTTTTAAAATCAGGAAGGGGCACTTTTTGCTTGCTTGCTTTTCTGGTTTTCCTATAATGAGCAAGTAAAGCAGATACATAAAAAGCACATTTAGATGACTTAAATAAGCTGGCTCTCTAGTTCTTAATCTTTATTTGGGGCATGGATTTCTTTGAGGATCCAATAAAAGTTAAGACACATTGTGCCTGAAAGATTCACATATAATATACTCACAGGAAAAGTATTAGGGGCTCACATAACCCTGAAGCCCCCATGGTCCCCTTAGAGACTTACGGACTCCAGTTCAGATGGATGCTGTTTACTTACAAAAGGAGACTTAAAAGCTAAACTCGCAGCAATGGTGAGAGCAGGATCCAAACAGCGGAAGATAGACCCAAACAGCATTAGTTTTCCGATTCTCACATCTACAGGCAGAGAAGCCAAGTGATACCCTAGAGGGGTCAGTTTTTCATCTGGAGTTAATGCTCCCAAGTCTCGTAACCGTATTTTTGAGGCACGGAGAGAATCAGTGTGCGGGGGTTCAATGAGCCGAGAGAACACAGACTGGAGATTATGAGTGCTAAACATTTCTAAAATTTTAATTCTGAAAAAAGAAAACAAAACAATTTGTCATTTTTATTTCTGGTGGGATGACACGAAGAGGTAAGCTTCTTCTGTGAATGAAAATAATTTATAATTTCCCAAATATATGCTTTCATAAACCAAACCATGCCAGTTTAAATAAATTTTTAAAAAATCTCTTATGTCTTTTACTTCTCCTAGCAATAAGTTACAGAAACACTTTCAGATTCTGAAATTTACTGAGATTCAGAATAAATTTCTCTCTATAAACTTCCAAAATGCTTTTTTCTATAACAGTGGGTTCAAATCATGAAATAAAATTCAAATGATCCACCTACTCTCTTTCCCACATCTGAAATTGCATAATAATTGTTTATAAAATTAACCTGCATTGTGTCCTGCCTTGTAACAGCTCTTGAGAAGCTGTTTTAAATTATGAATTTAGGCAATTTTCGAAAGAGAAAAATCTAACATATATAAAGTTTATTTATTTCACTTATAATTCCTTTACATTTTTACTAATGTGATGGAAGCCTCTCAAAATACACCTATTGGATAAAAGAAGAGCTGTAACATCTTTGTACAAGTAACTTTTTTCCCTTTGGGTAAACATTTTATGGGCATACTCCCTCAAAATAATGACTCAGTCAAAGAGCATGGATAGTTTTATTTTATTTATTTATTTATTTATTTTTTGTGGTACGCGGGCCTCTCACTGTTGTGGCCTCTCCTGTTGCGGACGGAGCACAGGCTCCGGACGCGCAGGCTCAGCGGCCATGGCTCACGGGCCCAGCTGCTCCGCGGCATGTGGGATCTTCCCAGACCGGGGCACGAACCCGTGTCCTCTGCATCGGCAGGCGGACTCTCAACCACTGCGCCACCAGGGAAGCCCCTAGTTTTAGAGTTCTTATATACGCTACGCAAAGTTTCAGAAAGGTTGAACCAAAGGTTCTCCAGCTTCAGTAACACTGAGTTCAATCATTCATTCGTTAAATCCTATTTTATGATATTTGTTCTTGTTTGTTCATCAGGTAAATAATGGTGTTTTCAAATTGTTTTTGTTCACTTTGTTCTAACTGATAATGAGGGTGTAGATTTCCCCCTGCGATGATTTAATATTGGTGTTGCCCTAGCAGAAATTTCTTGATAAGTTAGATTACTTTCCTGACTTATAAATGTATTCTTAAGCTATTTTAGGGCCATCCTCTGCAATGCAAGAGATCTTTATGTGTAGAAAGTTAAAAGGAATGGTAAAGGCAACACTGAAGAGCTCTTTCTTTGCAAATGAATGAGTTCATCCAAGTCCACGCCTAGCAAAACATCTTCTACTAAGAAAAAGAAAACGTGGAACTTAGGGTGAGAAACGTTGGGACCTTTCGGAAGCAGAACACAAGGATCAAGATGTACCTCAGACAGAGCTGTTCCAATGGCACTCTTTGTATTTCTGGTAGCTGCTGCTTTAGAAGCTGGTGACTGAAGTGATGGCTGGTGAATAAATGGAAGCAGACCCCAGAAGCAACACGACCTGCTCGACCTTTTCTTTGCAGGGCATTGGCTTGAGAGACAAAAGTATCCTCTAAACTTTCCATCCCTTTGCTGGCATCATATCTATAAAGTAAAAGAAAAGGTAAAAAGCAGTTACTTTATAAAAATGTGGCCAAAATTTTACTTAGCATGGACAGAACAGATGAACCATCCTACTTCTGTAGAAGGACAGTGTCCCGCATGTTCTGGGGTAGCTGAGTCCGTGGTGGGAGCACTTTGTGCTAATTTAAATGGTTTCTGTACTATATACTACATACAGTTTCTTTATTCAATTAAAAAAATTTTTTTTCATTTTATTTTCGACAAATAAAAATTACAGATATTTAAGGTGTACAATGTGATGTTTTGATATATGTATACATTGTGAAATGATTACCAACCTTTTGGTAATTAACATTTCCATCACCTCCCATACCAATTCTTTTTCATTCAAGCACATGTAAAGCATATAAGAAAAAGAGGAAAAATAATTATTTCTAAGGTAAAAACTTAAAATTTCTACCTCTGTTTGAATATAAGATTCATGATCCTAGCTACAGAATCACTCATATCTACAGAGTTTTCATAAAGTATTTTTTCAAACGTAATCCATGTAGCTTAATAGCATTAGCCTTTAACAGCTGTGTTGCTCCAAATGAGGCATCGTTAGCCCCTCTCTTACATCACCAAAAGAGGATACCTCTTTTCTTTCATTTTCCCAGAATCGATGACATAGACAACATCATCGATGGTTATGGATGTCTCAGCAATGTTGGTGGAAATTATAATCTTAGTTACACCGATAGGAGGTTTTACAAACACAGCCTGCTGCTCTTCACTGGATAAAGATGAATGAAGCGGGTGAACAACACATCTAAAAAAGAAAAAAAAAAAAAAGGATTTAGTGTTCTAGTACAAAACACTGAAATTGGGTTATAATGGGTGAATTTCTATTAAAACTAACAATGTGACTCCAAAAATCAGCAGCTTCTCCACAACCTGTCCTCAAGGCCCAGGTCTTCTAAATGGGAAAGTTCTTTCTGACCCTTAAAAAATATTTACTCAGTTCTATGAACTAAAAACCTTGCATCAACTTGGGAAAAACTGGAGTGTAATTCACTAGTAAATAATCAAGAGGACTAAGTAGTTGACATTCTACAAGTAACAAGCCTGGAGCACACTAACCAACAAAGAATCATTTTTTTCCCTACCTTTAAATTCAGAGAAAGAGAGACAGAGACAGTCATGTATGCTAAGAAACTTGAGTCTTATATTTCTAGGGGGTGTTCATCTGTCAAGTAGTGTCCCCTTCGATATGAAGACACACCCAGTCTGTCTTACTACTGGAATAGGAACCACTGAAAATTATTTTTTCTCAAAATGGTAGCATTTCTTTGTTGTTATTAACACTGGCTTCTCCAATCCCCAGTATCTGGCAACTGAAATTACAGTTGACCCTCAAAAAATACACGGATTAGGGAAGGCCATTCCTCTGTGCAGTCAAAAATCCATGTATAATTTATAGCTGGCCCTTTGTATATGTGGTTCCTCTGTATCTGTGGTTCTGCATCCATGGATTTAACTAACCATGTATCATGTAGTACTACAGTATTTACCATTGAAAAAAATCCAAGTATAAGTGGACCCATGCAGTTCAAACCCGTGTTGTTCTAGGGTTAACTGCACATGCAACTTTGCTGAGTCACTACGCTAAGTGAAGAGAAACATTTTTATATAATGGAATGGAAATGACTGACTCCCTGGAACAAACTGTTTTGTCTATTCCCAGCTGGCATAAACAAACATATTTTTGAGCAGTGACACCAGGGTTGAAAGAGGGTGATGACAGTCAAAGAGATCTTTCTGGTTATTCATTTTCACACATAACTGGAATAGATGATTAAGAATATAGAAAGCAATTAACTTACCGATTACTACGTCTGTTGTTGAATAGAGAATTAGACTGTAGCTGTTCATAAAGCATTTTGATTTCTGCTAGTCCCGGTAAAAATACAAGTATAGCACCTGGGTATATAAAAAGAATCAATCTGATAGATGTGAAAAAGAAAAAACTAATACAGATTTAATTTTAAACGAAAAATGTAATAATCTGAGATTTTTCACAATTTTCTTTTCTTTGTAAAGTCCCCAGGGGACTAAATGGAAAACAAACTTGTAGAATATATTTTCTGACTTAATAACTACAGAATGAATGAGGTACTATATCTTTCGAAAACAGAAAAAGAAATGATGTGTAGAAAAATATAATGCCTTACGTTATACAAGAATCATTAGCAAAGCTCTTTAAACATACTTCTTCAGTGCACTGGCCACTGACATTCTGTTTCTATAGAAAGAGTTATCCTTCTAATCTTATATGACAGGAAGACTCTTCTCCCCATTAGTAAATAAAATCCATAAACATTTTATTGGAAATGAGAAAAAGAAACTATAATTGGCCAGCCAATCTGGTAATCTAAATTTAGATACGTGTTGAAGAGGCAGTATATTAACTTACCATGCCATAATAATGGTTTATGGGCTTTAAAATTTTACATTAAAGAAAATAAGCAGTGATAACTGATTATAGTGTATTTCTGTGCCAAGAGCAGTCACTCAGCAATAGTCACCTCCTTTTGTGCTTTATTCACAGAGGAAATTGACACTGTCTTCACTAACCCTGCCTTTAATCCCACAAATATTTATTGGGTGTCTTTGTCAGCTCTGTGCTAGGTACAATGGAAAATAAAACAAAGATCTGCCCACAAGGAACTCATGACCAATAATTTATCAGAGTTATTCTCCCCACTAAGTAAATAAGGAAACTAAATTATTACAAAAATTGAACTCTGAAGAAGGACAAAAGATTATCTTTCAAGGTTGGTTTTAATACTATACGTCATAGTTTACAAAGAATGTTCACATATATTAGCTCATTTGATCCTCATAACCACCTGTTAAGAAGATTAATAGTACCCTTAAGGTGACTCAGTAACATGGTCAGGTCACAGAACTTAATAAAAGGGGAGTATGAAAACAAATATAGGGTTTCTGGTACCAGATCCATGCTTTTTCCATTACATACCCCATGCTTCTCTCTACTAAAGTAGCACAAAATTTAAGAGTGGTAAAATAATCTATATGGATGGAAAAAAAAATTTGTCTGTATTTTTATGTGCCTTCTGATCTGCTCTGCCCTCATGGCTTGGCCATCTGTATCAAGGATATCTTTAATATTCACAAATACATCACCAACTGCCTAATCACTACATCAACTTTGCTTTGAATTCAGATAATTTTCTAACATTTCTTTTTGGCTGCTATACTTGATTTTTTTCAGTAATAGTCTTTTCCTTTGGGATGAAATAAGATATTCAATCCAGTTGACTAATGCATTAGCCAACAATGGCTATTTGCCAAGGAATGAGAAACAAGGCACTTCAATAATTTTATGTGGCTCACATGTTTCCTTAGAAAAAACCACATAATGATTAAGATCTAATCAGAAGAGGGCAGTCATTAAGCACTGTGTAGTGAGCATATAATGTAGTTTTCTGATCTATGATTCCACTTAATTTTCACTCAACAATGGCTGCATCTGTTCATGCAACAAATATTTACTCCACACCTAAAGATTCCAGGTTCTGTTCTAGGGTCTGAGGAATACAATGGTGCACAAGAAATTCTTATTCTTAAAGAGCTTACATTCTACTGAAGGAGACCATCAGTAAGCAGAACTATAATTTTGGATAGTGTTGAGTGCTACATTGAAAATGAAAACCATTTTTGGATATTGTGATAGAGTGAGGGGACAGACAACAGATAGGGTGGTCAGAGAAGACTCCTCTGAAGAGAAGACATTTGTTGGAAACCTGAATGATGTGAAGGATTCAGTTATGAGAAGATCTGGGACATTCATTCTGGAGATAACGGACTACAAATGAGGTAAAGAGGTCACTGGGAAGACACTGAGCAAGGGGAAGGGAGGGATTGCTCTGTGTTATAACAGTGGGAGTAGTAGTAGTAACAGTGATAATAATAACAATGATAAATATACTAGCATAACTATAATTTTGTTAGGGGTAGTAGCTACTGGGCATTAAATATATGTCAGGCACTGTGCTAAGCGCTTTGTATATGGTTTCTTTTAATCCTCAACATAGAGGATTTATTATTGCCTTCATTTTACAAACAAGGAGCCTGAGGCATAGAAAAGATAAGGACTTTATTATCCAAGGTAACAGAGCTCGGAGTAGCAGGGAATTTTATCAGACTTTCCAAAGCCTGTTCTCTTAACCCCATTGCCCTGTGGCCTCCAGGTATAGTCTTCACATGATTCAAACACTCATTATTAGGCTCCCATTTAGCCAGGGACTGAGTGTTGACACGTGGACACCCAGGCCTTCTTTTCAGCCTTCTTCATTTTGGACTTTGTCTTGTTAACATCTTTTTGCTCAGTGGGTAAAAGGTAAAACTTCCTCAAAAGGTAAACGGTAAAATTTCCTCCTGAAAAACCTAATAAGCAACTGTACACACAACTGGGGGTGAAAAGGTGAGGAACCAGGGCGAGGGCTCCAGGAAGAGAGGCTGTCCCCACAATCCCCACCATCTCAGGAAGTAGACTCCCTGCCCTTTGCCGTCTCACACTTAAGACAGGAAGCAGTTACCTGGAGGGTAGGAGTGCTTTCCATCCACAATCCACTCTAACAAGGCCTCGATTAATTCAAGATTAACCTTTTCAAAATCCATAATGGACATTGTTTTGATGACTGATTTGCTAACCCCTGAAAGAAAGGTAAAAATCAGGATAGTTATACCTTATTGAAGAAAATATGCCTGGGAACTAAGTGGGTGTCTTGATTTGATTTAATAACACAGATGTCCACATTTAATGTACTGAAATGAATTTTTTTTCCTTCAGTCTCTCAGAAAATACAGGCTCACTAGAAGCACTTTTTGCTTGAACAATGACCCAAAGAGCAGGCTCCTGCCCCTGCTGGAAAGGCCGAGAGAAGCAACTTTTAACTTTTCTCTTTCCTTCCCCTTTTATCTATCATATAAAATATATTTTATATATATTTCAGATATATATTAAATATATTTATATATTATATCAGTATATTCTCTCTATATATATCAAATACATGTGATATATAAATATATCAAATATATTTCAGAAAACCTTTCCAGATTCAGTCAACTTGTGAGTCAGATCAGCCAAAAGTCCAGGCAACAGTTAACTGTGAAAATCAGTGCACAGAGGCCACAGCTTTACTTTACAACAGTGACTTTACAGCAGCAACTTTATAACAGTGACTTTTAAGTTCCTTGGGAAAATCATAAAAGTTATGAATCTTCCCTGAAAAATACATGTGATTTTAATGGCTTCACCAATACCCCTGAAGTCTACCCATCGACCCTCAGGTTCAGGGTCTACAATCTCCTTCTAATTCATCGGAAGCCTAGTAAAAGATATACTTCCTTGTGTTGTACTAGAAGCCTCAGCTTTTTTAAAAACAAACAGCATATGCCTGGGGAGACAAATTCTCTGAAGATGGCTGCCTTTTCTTTTTAGTTCTTTCTAATGACCCATCACCTGAAATAGAGCCTAACTGGAGCAAAATAACTGTAGCTGGTATGAAAGAAGAGAAGCTTTTTACGCTTTGCTGAAAAGCTTGAAGAGAGGCAAAAGCAGTTGCTAAACAATGTTGTTCTGAAGAATGAACCCTATGTTGGTAAAAAATGAAAGAAAGGAAGAAATAAGCTACACAAGCAAAAGTGTGGTTGGGTGTGGATGGCAGAGCAGGAATCATTTTTATTTGCCAAGATTCCAAATAGCCAGACTTTTCAAAAAGGAGAAAGAATCAGCTAACTGAAAAAAAGGGAAATGAAAATCATTAAAAAAAATTTTTTTTATACTTTGGCAGGTTTTACTAATCATTTATATATTTTAAAAGACTGATTTTTATTATTATTTTTTAACTAGAAAAAGTTTTAAAAATCGAGCTAGGGAACATTGTTTAATTTTCTGAAAGAGAGCACTGAGATCAACTAGATAAAGTCTTTGTTTCATAGGAAAGAGGAGGCTCGGAGAAGCTAAGTGATCAATCAGCCCAGCATCATACAGAAGCTAGTGGTAGAGCCAGGTTTCCCAACCTCAAATCCTTAGAAAAGAGTTCTCAGAGGTGCTTTCTGAACTTTGATATCTCTGTGCTTGACATCAGAAAGACCGTGGCTTAGATTCAGTCATAATTCTTAAAGAAAACTCTGGAATTTCAAAAGAGAAACCAAAGAGATTTTCCTGTTAACTAATTTAATAGAATAAGGAAATGGGAATTGTCAGCTGGTATGATGTACAGAAAGAACACATTTGAGTCAGACATTTTCATGAGAATCACAAATCTGCACTTACTAGCTCTGGGCACTATGCTGTGGATTTGTATTCTTATTTAATCTCCTAAATAACGGCATTTTATAGATAAGGAAACTGAGGAAAAGAGAGGATGAGGAACTTGCATATAACTGGTTTTATGAGAGCCTGGGGAGTCGAATCCAGGTCTGTAAGATACACGTCTATGCTCTTAACCTTACTTCTCAGGATGTTGGGAAGATTAAGTGAAATGTTTGGGAGCCACATATATCTTCCTAAACAGCAGAACAAATGGCTAATGCCCTAATTCCTTTATGATTACCATTTCCCATGCAGGACTGCATCTTTGGTGGAAGGAGAAAAAGGAAAACTCACTTGCCTTTTCTGCTATAGAAGCACAGTAACAGGGGTTGGAGGCTCTTACTCCTTGAAAGGTAAACACCTTTTTTTTTTTTTTTGGAAGGACCAAGAGGAGTTGGGGTGGCAGTCCACGGAAAAGAGAGCAGGAAAGGCAGCTGAGACCTGTCTAGGCTTTAGGAAGAAAGCAAAAGTAGTAACCTTAGGGTTTCTATGGGTTCAGCCCAGCTGAACGTATGGAAGACTATCTAGGAACAAAGCTGCGTGAAGTCCGGCATGGGAGGAGGGAGCACCTAACATATATAAAAATGCTCAGCACAGGGTGGGCCCTGAAAAGAGATGTCATTTTCGAGGCCTACTGAAAAATGCTAAAACTAGTGGGTGAAATTTTGAGGATGTTATAGGATAAATAGTTTCAAATCTCTCTCCACAACTAACTTAATTAACTACAAAGGGAATAAACAGTAACTACACAGAGGAGAAACATAGGCATCACCTTAACCAGATGATCAAAGTTAATACTGCTGGGGGGCTTCCCTGGTGGCGCTGTGGTTGGGAGTCTGCCTGCCGATGCAGGGGACACGGGTTCGAGCCCTGGTCTGGGAAGATCCCACATGCTGCAGAGCAACTGAGCCCGTGCGCCACGGCTACTGAGCCTGCGTGTCTGGAGCCTGTGCTCCGCAACAAGAGAGGCCACGATAGTGAGAGGCCCGTGCACCGCGATGAAGAGTGGCCCCCACTTGCCGCAACTAGAGAAAGCCCTCGCACAGAAACGAAGACCCAACACAGCTGTAAATAAATAAATTAATTAATTAAATAAAAAAAAAAGTCAATACTGCTAATAATGGGACGAACCAACATCATGTGCCTCCTGATATGATGCACTGAGAAGGACTCAACATTGTTTCTGTGGTTTTCTAAAAATGCATTACCTAAAATTAATCATGGGGCAACGTTAGATAAACCCAAACAGAGGGACATTCTACAAAATAATTGGCCCAAACTCCTTAAAAATGTAAATCATAGAAGAAAAATAAAGGCTGACAAATTTCTCCAGATAGAAAGAAACTAAAGACACATGATGACTGAATGCAATATGTAATCTTCGGTTGGGTCCTGTACCACTTAAAAAATAGCAATAAAGTACATTATTGAAATAATTGACAAAATTAGAATATGGACTGTGGGTTAAACAGTAGTACTGTATTAGTGTTAAATGTTTTCATTTTGATCATGTCCTATTGTTTGTTTTTGTTTGGGGCCATGCTGTGCAGCTTGTGGGGTCTTAGTTCCCCGACCAGAAATTGAACCCGGGCCCTGGCAGTGAAAGCGGCAGAGTCCTAACCCCTGGACCGCCAGGGAATTCCCATATCCTACTGTTATGTAAGAGGATGTCCTTGTTCTGAGGAAATACATACTGAAATATTATGGGTTAAGGAGCATCATATCTGCAATTTACGCTCAAAACATTCAGGAAAAAAATACATATATACACCCAGAGCAAATAATAAAGCAAATGAAGCAAAACGTTAATAATTGGTGAATCAGGGTAAAGGATATATGAGAGTTCACTGTAGTCTTGCAAATTTTTAATTCTGAATTCGAAATCATATCAAAATGCAAAGTTACAAAACACTCAAGAATATAATTTATATTTTACTACCTCCCAATTTTTCTATAATGAACACATTTACAATCAGGAAAAAACCCACTGGTAAATATAATAACAATTTTAATCTAATATGTATTAGAACTGTTATTTTTCTAAGTTTAAGGTTGTTCTGATGAACTAAAGACAAGGTAACTATGAAACAAGAGCCACGTTTTTCTTCTTCTGGATCATGGCGTGAGAAAAACTAGTTATCTTTGGCATAATTGTAATATTCCCCCCAGGAAGCACATTACCTTTATAGCGGGCCAGGAGCTGCTTAAAATCTAACTGTTGATCTGGCACAGCATCTTTGGTGGAATCCGGATCGTGGAGGTGCAGGGAGAGGCGCAGGTCCTCCTCCACCTCCTCAAACGCGGTTCTGCTGCGCCTCGCCTTGAGCTTCTCCTTTGACATCTGTTTCATGGAGCGCGCATATGGGCTCCCATCCTGCAACACATACCTGAGGAAAGAAGACAAAGAAATGTGTGGGTGTGGATGCGGGTCTGTTGGTGAGGAATGACACTATTCACCTGTTTTCCATGCTCATTCAGCAGAACGTTGCTCTGCTTCTGTCCAATTCAAGTGCTATTCTTCCACCAGTCCAGGATTCTGTCTGCCGTGCCCTATTGCTGGGGGGGAACACACTGGAATGCTTTTGGCTCTGTTTTAAGATAATTCTGGAGGCAGTGAATTTGGAAAAGTGAGAGAAAAAAGACAGGGAAACTAGCTGAAAGATGATTTCCCCAGAGATTCACATTCAGTGGAAGTGGGATCGGGCCCACAAAACAACAATTTTAATAAGCTCTCCAAGTATGCTTACTGCACACTGAAGTTTGAGAGCCACTGTTTCAGGGTTTTTAGCTTGAGAATACTGTATCATTAAATAACGTAGAATTAGGAGGGGGCTTATTAGGAATGGAAGGAGCAAAGAGAAAGAAAAAATTCTGGGTTGAGTTTAAGGTGTCAGACATCAAAGTTGTTTCCATTCTGGAGCTCAGAGGTCAGGAATGAAGATACCAATCTGGGAGTTCTCAGCACAGGGGTGACAGCTGAAATCACATGAGTCTTAGAGAGCCAAGCAAGAATTTAACAGTGAGAAGAAACAGTGCAAGGATAAAACCCTGGGGAATCTTCAAGGTCAAAGAGTAGGAAGAGGAAGCAGAGCTTTCAGAGGGGAGAAATCTGTTGATATCCAACAGACATTACCACCTTCTATCCGGTACAGAACTTATACACTCATATGTACTGCAAACTCCTTGAAGGCAGAATAATAATGATAATAATAGCTAACATATATAAAGCATTTGATATATGCCAGGCACAGTTCTAATCCCTTTGCAAGTATTAACTCCAAATATTAATTAATCCTCATAACTCTTGAAGAGGCTACTTTTAATATGCACACTTTACATATGATGAAACTAAGTCACAGAGAGATTAAGCTACTCACCAATGTTACAGTTGGTAAGTAGAGGGATTTAAATACTAGTAGTCTGTCTGCAGAATTAGTACTTTTTTTCCCATGTTAAATTCTCCATAGATTTGGTCCATCATTTTTTATTTTTTATTTATTTTTATTTTATTTTATTTTTTTGGCCATGCCACAAAAATTGTGGGATCTTAGTTTCCCCGACCAGGGATTGAACCCAGGATACCACAGTAAAATCGCCGAGTCCTAACCACTGGACCGCCAGGGAATTCCCCATCATTTTTTAAACAGACTTTACTTTTTAAAGCAGTTTTAGGTTCACAGCAATACTGAGCAGAAGGTACAGAGATTCCCCATACACCCCCTGCTCCCCGCCCTACGCAAAGCCTCCCCCATTAGCAATATCCCCAACCCGAGTGGTACATTTGTTAAAACTGATGAACTGACATCCATACATCATTATCACCCAAGGTCCTTAGTCTACATGAGGGATTCCTGAGTCAGTACTCTTAATATATAATATTGCCTTTGAATTCAAATAATTTGTATAATAAATATTCGCTGAAAGGGGAAAACAAAATGCTCAAATAGAAAAATTAGAAGAAAAGTTAACCCGTTTATTAGTATCCAGGCGCACGGAGGTAAAATAGTAATTCTGTTTTCAAGGACTTTCCCCAAACTTTAATTAATATCTTCCTTACCTTGTCACAGCAATTGCATCTTCCAGAAAAAATTGATCAACAGGAAATGTACGACCTAGGAAAACAAGAAAATAAAACAGAAAAGTCTCAGAATACCCGTTCAACTATCTTGAAACTGTTTGTATATGTAAAATTGTCTAAAAACGAAGCTTGGCACAGTAAGGTACTATTTACTCTGTGGTCTTACAAGTATTCAGAAAAAGCTTTTCATGATAAAAATGGAAGGAGTAGATTCTAGTTAGTAAATAAAACAGAAGTGCATAGTTGAAGAGATGATCATTTGCTAATAAGACTTTTTTTAACCTCTTTTTAAAAAAAATCTGTTAAACCTTTTTATCCCCCTCTGCTTCCCTGCAGGGGACCTTTAAACAGTCAACAATTGTATTCTAGATCAAGCATATAATTTCATCTTTAAATCTACTGTCGATATCCTCTATAACTAGAACGAATTATTCACCACTGAGTGTTTCCAAATTGTTCTTTACCAATCAACTGCAGAATGATAAACCAAAGCCCAAGGTGATAAATTAATCCCACAATGAGACTGTGAAAGCACCAAAAGAAGACACAGACTATCCAATTTCACTTGCTCCCAGAGTGGACCAATATCCAGAAGTTTAGCAGAATCCAGCAATGAATAAATATGCTATACACAGATACAACTTTTCCCTTTATGATAGATTACCATTATAAACTCACATTTTGATGTTAAACACAACAGAATGCTAGAAATCCTAATAACCTAGACATTTTTTTAAAAAGCACATATAAATTGAAATCTCCCAGCAAATGAATATAACATTACCTCTTCAATAATTTCATTATATGGTTATGATTTTATTTGTTATAAACTAATCAATTCTTCTCTAGAAACAGATATAAATACTCATTCATTTATATCTCAAATGAACTTTAAAATAATTATATTTGCTTATTAGGACAATACGTATTTAATGATGGATTTTAATCACCTGGTATAGTGATAACTGGGCAGGAATTAAAATATTCTGAAAAGAGCTCAGCGTTTAAAGTTGCACTCATCAGAATAACTTGAAGAGTTGGTCTCTGCAACACAATGTCTTTCAAAACTAGCAGTAAGAAGTCACTAGAGGAAATAAAAGAAACATCTGAGGATCAAACAAATTTAATACATGAAAATTAATAACCTTTGACATATTTCAAGTAAGTGTAAGACTTATGTGAAAAAAATTTATAACTCATAGAAAGATGTGTCATGTTCCTAGATGGGAAGACTTAATATTGTAAAGATATCAATTTCCCACCAAATAAACTAAATTCAGTGTAGTACCAATCAAAATACCAACAGCATTCATCATTGCATTTGATAATTCTACTTCTTGATATCTACATGTACATAAAGAGGTATATACAACGATTTTCATTATAGCATTGTTTGTAAATCAGTGGAAACTACCAAAATGTCTATCAACCAAGAAATGGTTAATTATGACAATATCATCTATTCTAAGGAATAACATGAGGCAGAATAAAGGAATAAAGTAGAGCTCTAGATACAGACATGAAAACATCTCTAAGAGATATTGTTAGTGAAAAAAACCCAAGTTGTAGAACAATATGTACCACAGAACAGCAATGTCCTAACTGGCCTCCCTGTTTCAGCCCTTGCCCCCCTAAAATCTATTCTCAGTATGGTAGACCAATAATTCTGTGCCAATGTAAATGATTGTGCCACTCTTCTGCTCAAAATCCTTCAACGACTTCTTATCAAAGTCCTCACTAACGAGGTCCTATGTGACATGATCTGTACCCTCACTACTCATTTCCTGTCGCTCTCCCTCTTCATCACTTGGCTGCAGCCACACTGTCCTCCTTGCTGTCTTTAAGACATGGACCCCAGGTCCCTTGCACATGTTATTAATGTGCCTAGAAAGGGCTTCTCCCAGACATTCAAGAGGTAGCTCACTCACTCACTTTGAGTCTTTACTCAAAATGTACCTTTTCAGCTAGGCCTTCCCTGGCCACCATGTTTAAAATTTCAAATGTTCCCCTCCCTTGCATTTCATATTACCCTTTCTCTTCTTAGCACTTAACATACTTTATATTTTACTTCTTTATCTTGCTTATTGTTGGGCTCTCTCACTAGAATATAAGCTCTATGAGGATGGGGATTTTGGTTATTTTGTTCTACAAGATACTACTCAGTACCTGGAGCACTGCCTGGGATATAGTAGGTGCTCAATAAATGTTTGTTGATTTACTAAATGAATATATAATTTGTATAAGAAAAAAAGTTCTGGAAATAAAAGTACCTATTTCTGACAAAGCAAGCATATATGTCAATGTACAGTAGGACATATCACCAATCTGATCACCGTAGTTATCTCTGGGGCAGGGACTGGGAATGGTTTGGAAGTGTTACAGGGGACTTTCACTTTATCTGTGTTGTTTGAATTTTTTTTTTTTTTTTGGCGGTACACGGGCCTCTCACTGTTGTGGCATCTCCTGTTGCGGAGCACAGCCTCCAGATGCACAGGCTCAGCAGCCATGGCTCACTGGCCCAGCTGCTCCGCGGCCTGTGGGATCTTCCCGGACCGGGGCACGAACCCGTGTCCCCTGCATCGGCAGGCGGACTCTCAACCACTGCGCCACCAGGGAAGCCTTGTTTGAATTTTTAATGAGTATATTCTTGAACTACTTAGTTTTCTTTAATGAGCTAATTTAATTACATTTATGACTATTCTTTTTCTTTTTTAGGGAAAAGGAAAATAATATAACAATAGGTAAATGGTTAAGTAACTTATGGTACATCCACACGTTAGAATTTCCTCATGCAATTACTAGCAATAATTTCAAAGATAGTTCATGCTCTCATATTAAATATTAGATCACGTGCAGCACACAACAGTATATAATCCCAATAGTGTCTGTGGAGGCACATCTCTGCTAACTCCCAATATACGCCCAGAAGAAAACAGGACAAATTGTTAACATGTAATTAGCAATTCTATAAGGGACAGAAATTCTTCTTCTTGACATTTAATATTGCCTAAATGTGTTAGAATAATGTCATTATCTCTATGATCAGAAAATGTATTAAAAATTTTAAACAAATATAACTATAAATTTTCTATATTCAACCTTTTATCTTATTTTTTAACTGATCTTGGTTCCTAGATTTTACTTTTTTTTTTTAATTTTTAAATTTTATTTATCTTTTATCTAGTAGGTTCTTATTAGTTATCCATCTTATACATATTAGTGTATATATGTCAATCCCAATCTCCCAATTCATCACACCACCACCCCCTATTTTCTGCCTTTTTCAGTCAGAGCTAGCAAATATTCCCCTACTTTTTCTTATAATTTGTGTACTCCATTCCCAAAGACTGGTATTTGTAAATGCTCAAATCTCCCTTCTCCAGTGTGTAATTTATCTTTATTCGGATGTGAAAATACTTTGTTTTTAACTGTTGATATTCTATAGGTCATTAGGTTTTATAAAAATCTCTTTTTGAGAACATCATTGCAGCCAGGAACCAGATCTAGTGCTATCTTCCAGTTTCACTGACTTTGTGGAAGTATAAATGTTATGAAACCCAAAGCTACTCTTTATGTTCAAAATTACATTGGATATAATTTCACCTAAAATTAAAATTTTATTTTTATAATACAATCATTTAAATATTATTAGTTTGGCTGAATGTTTTATTTCATTCCCTCTTCTAGGTTGTTCAGTGATTCTGTTAAAATAAATTATTTCAAATGATCATTTCAACATTTAGGTGTAAAGTGACATTATTTACCATTTATTTTTTTCCCCAATGTTTTCTGGAGTCTCTACATAAAGATTATTTGCCCCTCAAAGATTTTCAGTGTTTTCTATATAGCTATTTAAAATTTATTATTGTCTTGTTCTAGGAAATATTTCCTTTTATTTTGATCTATTCTTTTTATTCTTTTTAAAATTTTTTGCCACATCACGCCGCTTGCTTGCAGGATCTAAGTTCCCTGACCGGGGATCAAGTCCGGGGCCCCGGCAGTGAAAGCGCTGAGTATTAACCACTGGACCACCATGGAATTCCCTGATATATTCTTTTTATATAAAAATCTTTTTCTTTAGTTTCAAATTTCTTTATATTTCTTAATTACTACTATATTAGTGTATTTATTTCTTCTAACAAATAGTTTTCTGTTTACATGTCTTCCCCGTTCATTTTTTAAAAACTCTTTATCAGCAATAGCTGGGACCTCTTTTCATGTTTGTTTCTTTTTTTTTAGTTTTGCTATGATTTATTTTCTGCTTCTCTGTCAGCCCATCAACTTTACTTAGACTTTCTTCTTCTCAAGATATTAATAATAATATAGTCCTTTTTGGGAAAGCCTCATGATTTGCACAGGATCATCTCTCTTTTTCCCACTACTTTTTTACTACTTTAGAGCATGATCTACATGACAAACTATGATCAATGCCATCTATTTACCTGGCCCTTCATTTTAAAATATTGAGAATTTTGATTTTATACCTTGACCCTTTAATGACTTCTAATTCCATTGAAGTAAAATCCAAATGCTTTATTATTAATGGTGCATAGTCTCCTGCTTTTTTTAGCTGTCACTTTTCCCCTCATTCACTACATATCAGCTGCACACTGGCCTTCCTCCAGTTTTTGGACTCATGAAGCCCTTTACCACTGCAGAGTCCTTGCAAATGCTGACCTTGCCCTCATATATCTCATGAGACTCCTTTTCATACTTCTGTTTTTAATTTAAATGTAATCTCTTCAGAGATATAATCTCTGATTATCTCATGGCTCTCTCCCCCCAAACACAGCATCCTGTTTATTCCTTTATGGTACTTATTCCAATTTGTAGTTATTTACTTACTTGTTTATTTACCTGTTCATTATTTGTTTTTCCTACCAGACCATAAGACATAAAGGGGGAACATATATGTTTGTTCACTACAGTATCCCCAGCAATTAATAGGCCACTTGGCACTTAATGCAGGCTCAATAAATACATGAATGAATGTCAGGGCTGAATGACTGACCAAATGCACAAAGAAGGAAGCACGTATTGACCAATCCATCAGCTATAGCATGCATTACATCTGATATTCCTGCTAAGTACAGCACCCAGCTCAGCATGGTGCCTCTTATTAGACAATGTCCATCTAATAGGATCTCTTCCAGTGATGAACATGTGCTCTCCTAGCATTTTTCGTGTCACAGACCCTGGAGACCAGGAAGGCAGTTCCTCTTCTCTAACTTAAGCCTTCCCTATGGCAATTACCATCACTAGCTCTAAGGAACTTAACTGGAAGCAGAATAAAATTCTTTCAGCCATGTCTTCATTTGACATGTGTGGGTATTCATTTGGAAAATCTTTGCCTTACCTTTCTTCTGTCCTCTCATGGACTTCATCAACAATGATATGGGTGATTCCTTGTAGGGCTGTGTCCCCCTCTAGCCTTCTTAGCAGCACTCCTGTGGTGCAGTATAACAGTCTGGTGGCTGAGGACTTACACGTAAAAGGGCATAGAAAGCTTTAATGAACTTTCTGAAAAAAGGAAGCACTTTCCTGGCAAAGCCATTTTTAATGGATAGGGATAAAGAATACTGAAAACACCAGCAGTTCTATTTTAATATAAACCAAGAAACTAAATGCATAGTTTCTTGCTGGCAACAACAAAAGCTTTTCTACTTTACATCAAAATTTTAAGACTCATAGAAAGCATTCAAAAATTATTATAAAACATAAAAATAACAGTGAGTGATGAAGTCAATTCTGAATTTGTTCATTCCATATTTGGTTAAATGGATTAAGTCCCAGTTTAGGAACAAAGCAGCACCTACTAGATCACTTCTGCCAATAAAGAATAGAAGGTCTTTACAGAGGAAATTAAGTACACCCCAAAAAGAGTTTAAACCAAAATATTTCTAAAAGGACTTCAGCCCTATTGAAGTATATATTCCAACTTGCCCAGAATCTCCAGACCCCAAGGGCTCTTTATACTTGAAAATTGTAAATTTCTGTCATCAGGAAATAAGAAAAGCATACAAACCTTGACACTTTCTAACCGGATCTGGTATCCCACAGTCAGACCCACTCTCTCTGCTCTTTCTTTAGCAACGCGTTCGGCGACAGAGATCGCAGAGATTCGTCGGGGTTGGGTACAGATGATGTTAGCCACCTTCTCAGGTGGTCCGTTCAGAGAATCATCCAGAATAAACTGTGGAATCTGTGTGGTTTTCCCACATCTGTATGTCAAAACAAATAAGTCCTAAAATAAGAGTTTTCAAGTGCTCTAGTTAACTAAAGAAGCAATCATATCCAATGAGGAAAGTAAGAAGCTAATTAGAATAAAAGTTGTTCAGCTTCATCTATCTTCTAAACCTACCTACTGACTTATTACCTATAGCTGATAACTCCTAGGAATTTGCACTTAGGTTAACAGGGCAATCAAATAATAGTTCACTATTATTTGTAAAACTGGGACTATTGAATAAACATTAGGTTAAGGTCTATAAATGCCTTCAGGAATGTGAACTCTACATGTGAATCCTAAAGAAACAGGAACATTATCTTATGATTATTAAAATACTTTATATTTTTCCCATTGGTGTGGTATTGCTTTGGCTATACCGAAGTACTGACTGAGGTTAAAAAGATAAGAAACTGGAAGATACAAAGTTACTACTATATCTGTGAGTCTGGGCACAAATGTAATTATTAAATTGAAGACCCTTGAATACAGAACTAAATTAAGCCTGCAACTTGCCCCTGCCAAATAGGTTTGGATAACATATGGAGAGTGTGGAACAGGAAAAATAATATACCCTAAGTTGTTCTTAAACAAAAGCTTTAAGGAAATCAGAATAAATTTAGAAAATTCATTTCTGAAGTTTCAAGCTAAATGTTCTGGAACTGTCCTTTACATTTTAAAATGGGCCTTGTTAAAAGCCTTCAGCTAGGCCTTTTGCCTTAAAATTGTCTTAAGGCAGAGGTATACAATATCTATAAATTCCCAAATTTCTGGGCTTCCCTGGTGGCGCAGTGGTTAAGAATCCGGCTGCCAATGCAGGGGACATGGGTTCGTGCCCCGGTCCGGGAAGATCCCACATGCCGCAGAGCGGCTAGGCCCGTGAGCCACAACTACTCAGCCTGTGCGTCTGGAGCCTGTGCTCCGCAACGGGAGAGGCCACGACAGTGAGAGGCCCGTGCACCGCGATGAAGAGTGGCCCCCGCTCGCTGCAGCTGGAGAAAACCCTCGCACAGAAACGAAGACCCAAAACTGCCAAAAATAAATATTAAATAAATAAATAAAAAATTTTTTAAAAATCCTAAATTTCTGAGTTTTGTTTGTTTTTTTGTAATTTGGCTCTTTAGGCTACAGTTGCCACATTATTTGCCTCTGTGAAATATTATTCAATATTTAACAGGAAAAAGCACAAATAACACCAGCAACTGTTTTTTTTTTTTAAAGTAGAACTGGTGGTGGTAACCAGGGCACACACCGTATCTATAGATGAAAGCTGCATTAGAAATAAATCACATTCTTACCCAGTCATACCACTTATAACAAGCACTTGGTGCTTGCTCAACAGTTTAAGAATGTTTTCTCTTTCTTCCCAAGCAGGGAGTAATTGTCTTTCTTGCAGAATTGACTGGAACTGTCTGGAGGCCTGATAAAATAAAAGATAAGACATCAGTTTGGTTACTTTCAATCACCTTTCACAAAACTCTGAATGTGGAATCCCATAGTTAGACCTCCCCTTTCTGCTCTTTCTTCACCAATTTGTTTAGAGACAGAAAGTGCAGATTTGTTGGCGGTTGGATGCTGGTGACTTTAGTCAGAAGGCTGTTCCGAGAATCAGCCGGAATAAGCTGTGGGATCTGAGTGGCTTTCCTACATCTGAATGAACTGAAGGATCTTACAAGAGAAATAACCCCTCTTGCTTAGCACCTATCCAGCTCTTTCTGTAAGTCTCTATACTAGCACTGTTCAACAGAACTTTCCGTGCTGATGGAAATGTTCTGTTTGCGCGGTCCAACATAGCAACCTCTGGCCACATGTGATTGTTGAGCACTTGAACTGTGATCAGTGCTGTCGAGGACCTGAATTTTTTATTTTATTTAATTTTAATAAATTTAACTTTAAATAGTTACACGTGGCTAGGGGCTACCATACAAGACAGCATAGTTCTACACAGTATCAGATTTTTACCAAAATCACTAACAGTAACAGAACTCGCTAAATGGTTCTTTTTCTTTTTTAACATCTTAAATATATACAATTTTTATCTGTCAAGAATAAATAAATAAAAATAAACTGGTATGGATTTATAGATTTCTTTTTTTTAAATTCCTGGGTTATAATCCAATACTGTACATCCAATACCTACGATATAATCCAATTTATTTTGTTGCTCTCATTATTTCATTTTGGCCATTGGGAGCTTTTCCAGGTTGATTCCTGAGTCCTTCTGACATGTCCTCATCTTTTTTGTTTTGTTTTGTATTGTTTCTGAATACTCCCTCATTTAAAGGGTTCTTTTTGGCCAATCACCACATCTATGTAACTCAGTTTGACATCTAATGGCCAATGCTATAAACATTGTACTGTAGGTTAAAACTGTGAATGTATTTTTGACTAATGTAAGAAATTTATACTAACATTTATATTAACATACACATTTTCTGCATGTAATTTTATCACCTCTAAACACACTGTTCAAACTGAATGTGTAATTTTTTATTTCCACCATCTTATTATTTATGGTGTGATTTTCTAGTCAATTTGACATTCTATGGGTGTTGCGGTATATATGTACTAGTGTTATATATACTCTGTCAAAAATCAGAATCACAGAACTTTAGAATCGGAAGGGCCTTAGATAGCATCTAATCTAATCCCCAAACTGGTTAAGCAACTCGTCTTTATCCTCCATCCAACTCTGTCCTAATACTTCACTTACGAGTTCTTTTAAAATAATCTTATTTTTACCCCTGAATGGGGTAAAACAACATGGACTTTGAAAACAGAGAGAATTAGCTTGAAACCCTGTGTTGCCACTTACCAGCTATGTGACCTTGGGCAAATTATTTATCCTGTGAGCCTTTGAAATGGGGTAAGAGTCCCTCCTCTTTCTCCTTTTCTATACTGTTATTTCTAATGTAAATCACAGTACTACTTTTCCTTTCACTTATCAGATTTCTATCATAGTATCAAAGCCACATGATTCTCAGAATATCTGGTATATATGTGTTTCATTTTCATCAGCCATTGGATTTTCCAAAACTATCTAGAACATGCATCCAAGTTTGCTATGGCATGCAGAAACTTTGCCCAATCAGAGTAAAAGACAGCTGAAAGTATACCATGGAGAGTAGCCAAAGCTCCCTAATTCCCAATCCCTTCATCCATACATTAGGGAGGCAATGCTAGCCATTCTCCCAGAACACCCTACCTGTTTTATTCGGAACTGCTTGCAGATTTTGACATTCTCAGCATGTACTGATTTTGCCTGCCAGTCATATCTTTTGGAAATCTTTTTCTTAAGGTTGACATAGCTTTCATTCTCCACCATAACTGGTGCAGGACCTTCATCCTCATCTGTCTCCTCCTCAGGCTCTGATTCCTTTTCAACTTGAAGGGGATAAAAGGAAACATTTTTGATATGGAGCCCTTTCTTTAGCAGGGAAAAGTCACTATCTAACAAAGTAACAACAACAAAAAAATCATAAAATGGAGAAAGAGTTAAAGCTTGAATAAAACAAGTTCATTCATTTCCACACTACTACTTCTACTGCTGAAGAACTTAAAATGCATCTCCAAATAAACTTTAATCAAGTGTAAGTGGCTCTGGTTAAATCAAATTAAAAACAAAGAAAAGGGCTTCCCTGGTGGCGCAGTGGTTGAGAGTCCGCCTGCCAATGCAGGGGACACGGGTTCGTGCCCTGGTCCGGAAAGATCCCACATGCCGCAGAGCGGCTGGGCCCGTGAGCCATGGCCGCTGAGCCTGCGCGTCCAGAGCCTGTGCTCCGCAACGGGAGAGGCCACAACAGTGAGAGGCCCGCGTACCGCAAAAAACAAAACAAAACAAAACAAAACAAAAAAGAAAATCATGCCTTGCCTTGTTAATCCAGTAGACTCTGTACATTCAGAAATTAACTGAAAGTTTCAAATATTTGCAAGTGTACCTACAATTCCATGACACAAAATAGCCCAAATGTCTATCATATGATGAATCAATAAATGAAATGTGGTATGTCCATATAATGGAATAGTATTCAGTAATAAAAAGGAATGAAGTACTGATACATGCTACAACATGGATGAACCTTGAAAACATTATGCTAAGTGAAAGAAGCCAATCACAAAAAGCCACATATTTACTATATGATTCCATTTCCATGAAATGTCCAGAATAGGCAAATCCATAGAGACAGAATATAGACTCATGGTTGTTAGGGGTTGGGGGAAGGGAGAAATGAGGAGTGACTTGCTAACAGGTACAGAGTTTCTTTCTGGGGTGATGAAAACGTTCCAGAGTTAGACAGTGGTCATGGTTGCACAACTCTGTTAATATACTAAAAACCACTGGATTGTACACTTCAAAAGAGTAAATTTTATGGTGTGTAAATTATAGCTTAATAAAGCTGCTATCTTAAAAAAAAAAGTTCACGACACACAGTTTGTCATTTCTTGAGGAATACATCTGAGTGCTAGAACTCGCTGCAGGTTGGGAGCGAGTCAAGGGGCCAGTGAGGGAACCTAGCCAGCTGTCCGGCATCCGCATCTCAGTGCAGTTTCACTGTTCTCTACCTGTTGACATTTACCTAGGAACTCCTGGGAAATAATAAAACTTGCTGCTCTGAAAGAAAGGTGGCAAAAAATAAGAGAGATCCTACGGTGAACTTTGAAAGGGGGGTTACTTGTGATGTAAGACTCTGTATGGCACACTCGGATCTGGAGGAAGCCAGAGGCTCGTACAAACATTTCTCTATTTGAGGATTTAGGGACCCATAAAGAGAGACATCCCCTAATGACTTTCGGGGGTCTAGCATACTAAAAGCAGGAGGGTATGGATGGTGGTATAGAAAGAGAAGTATCTCTAAAAACTCATTTTAAAGTAATCCTATATACAATAACAGAAGTAATCACAGGAAACCAAATGGATTACACGAAACAGACTTTTCTGGAAGGATGCTTTAAGGTTCTTCCAGCCCTCGACTGCTAGAATAAACTTATACATCACTACAAACTTTCAATTCAGGGAGCCAGAACACAGTGACAGAATTAGGCCTTACAAGTAAAGTCAGGTCATAGCTGAGGGGAGATCCTATACCAGCCCTCAGAGCCTCTGATTGCTGTAATCCATCATTCCAAATCCCGCCTCCACAACACCTCATCAATGACTTACATACCTTCTGGAATTTGATTTGAAAGAAACGAATTACTTGGAATCACTGGTTTACGACAGACAGGATTATTTATTCTGGTCCCAGAGGATACTGGCAGAAAGTTCACAGGAGGGACACTGTACTTGTGATGGGTATATGTTAGTAACTTGGTTATTTCTGATTCTTCCTCTAAAAGGGTTATCAAAGAATATACAACAGGTTCTGAAGTTTCTGCAAATGTCAAGGCCTTGCCATAAAGGAACTCAGAAATATGTAAACGACAAGCCAGAGGTAGATTCTCATTGGTGGAATAAAATGCCACAAGGGGAGCTTGGTAGGGGTATTTGTGGTCTTTAGAAAATCGAATTTCAAGTTCGTATAAAAAAGATGCATCTTCGTCAGCATTTAGATGGGAATCATCTACACTTCTTTCTGCTCTTCCAACAATTTGATTTGGGGACACTTCATGTTTGAATTTGCACTTTGATCCAAATTTGCAACTTCCTTTGAGGTAAAATTTACAGATTTCAAGTGACGTCTCCTGTATATTTTTGGTACTTTCCTTTTGCTTGGATTTGCAGAATTTACTTGTCAAATACCCCAGTTCTAATCCAATGGTCCAGACTCTGTTCTGAATTCTTTCTATAAATTTTTCTCCACAGATTGACTTGAGAGCAAAGGCCTCTTCCTGTCGCTGCTCCACACACTCATCCAAGCTTATACGTGCAACGGCCTCAGAGATCTTCATCCTCTCTCCAAATGTCTCTGAAAAACACTGGGTGAGCAGATGTTCCAGTGATGCCCCCAAGTCTCCATTGCAAATTCTCAGGGCTACCTGACAGTGCTCGGTGTTGAAACCATACCTGCCAAGTGAGAAGCATGACGAAAACGACTGAGTAATATCAAACCTCAAAAGAGAAATTCATTTAAATACATATATGGGAAGGCATAACTATACATAGGCAGGGTTTGTACCTTGAAAAAGTGTACCTGATAATACTAACTCCTCCTTCATCTCCCTATCCTAAAAGAGAGGATACTGGGCGTATCAGGTACCACTGGAACGCACACAACACGAAAGTATTTGAGGAGTGGTAGGTGCGTTTATAATACACTTTCAGTTTCCTTCAATTTTCCCATAAATGATGAAAGCAAACCTGGAAAGTTTCTGCGCTGCAAATGTTGAGACTGTAAATTCCGGATGATGAGGCTCCACCAGGCCTGAGCCAGCACACTCCAAAGGATCTGAGTCGGGAACAAGGGAAGCTTCTCGTCCCGCTGGCCAGCACCGCTCATCATCATCATCAGGCTCGTCATCTTCCTCCTCCCCAGAAACACCTCTTCTGGCAAAGGTAACGTTTTCATATGTTAACTTCTACTTACCTCAAAGAAAAACTTAGCAAGAGTCTAAGAAGTTAATTCAAGGAACCAAAGGACAGAGAATCCTGACCACTATTCAGTCACTGATTTAATTTTTTATTGACCTATTAATTTATACCTCGGCAAGTAACAGAATTTATTACCTGCCAGGTACTATGTTAAATGTTTTATATGTACTATCTCTTTGAAAATCTTCCCAATAACCCAGCCAGATTGGAATCTCTATTTCTTTTTTCAGATGATCAACTAAAATTTAAGAGAAGATTAGTAACTGCCAAAGGTTGTAAAGTAAAGAGCAACTAGAGATTTTAACCAAGGGAGTCTGACCCAGAGTCTGTGTTCTTAACTACAGAAGCCTTGGCTATCCTCTCTCTCTTCTCATTTATAAAAACCATCGCTATTGTTTTTCGCTTTGCTGCATAACCACCTCTCCTAAATTTAAGACAGATATGCACTTTGTAGATAGGATGGAAATTGAGCTGTTCATGACTGACCGTTCATTAATTCTGGCAAATGGAAAGGATTAACCTCTCCAACTGAAATCACAAAGCAAAACAGCCAAAAGTGTAAAACAATCTTTCTCTTAGGCAGATGGTCATGAGAAGTGTAATCGTAAGACTTCGTCTGATCAACTCAATATTTGCTCCTAGAACAATGCTTCTACTTGTTCACTACAAGGTTTTACTTGAAAGGTTATCAATAAAGCAACTACTGAATCCGTATTAGCACTGTCCTAGAAAAAGTAAAGACGAAAAGGCGATCTGTACCATTGCTCACAGATATTGCAAAACAAACTCACTCTAAAACTGTTGCTGAATAATTATTCTTGTATTTCTCTTGGCTCACTTTCAACTAGTTATACAGCCACTACAGGATCAGTACTGATACAGTATTCCAAAGACACATAGGACCCTCACACTGCCAATGCATCTTCCTCAATATAGTAATTTACTGAAATAAAATAATTTACTCAGATCCAGCATCTGCATCTTGTTCTTGCAGGTCTCGGAGAAGAGCTTTCACTTTCTCTTGATTCTCAGAAGTCATATGTAGAGTCTGAAGGGGCGCTTTGGCTTCAGGCTTCCATTTGGGGTGTGCGTCCCCTTTTCTCACGCTACTGTTACTAGGTCTGCAAAGGACACAAGAACAAAATTACACATTTATCCGTGAGCAGAACTTTTACACTCTCCTCAGGGTCCCCAAATATATATAACATGACTGGACTGTCAAATACCCTACAAAAGATGACAATGAATGTGAAGAGATTCTCTATTTTCTATAGTATTTACCAGATTTCATTATATTGAAACTGCTGGAGAAAAACCTGATTCGATGCTTCATCATTAAATCTGGCTTCACTAACTCAAGAGTCCTCTGGAGAAAGTAATGCTATGGTGACTCCTTCTGCACTAGTGGATGTTCAAAAGAAATGTGCTACATACAAAGAGTACATATTTCATTCTATTTGAGGTACTTGATCTGAAAACAACTGAGAGTCCTATCTTGTGAATATTAGGCACTATTTTTTTTTTTTTTTTTTTTTTTTTGCGGTGCGCGGGCCTCTCACTGCTGTGATCTCTCCCGTCGTGGAGCACAGGCTCCGGATGCGCAGGCTCAGTGGCCATGGCTCACGGGCCCAGCCGCTCCGTGGCATGTGGGATCCTCCTGGACCGGGGCATGAACCCATGTCCCCTGCATCGGCAGGCGGACTCTCAACCACTACGCCACCAGGGAAGCCCTAGCCCTATTTTTGAAATATTTACCTAAATTATTATTTCCTGATTACAAAAATCATAATAATACATGTTCACTGTAGAAAAGTAGAGAACCAAGAAGAAAACAGAAGTCATCTTAAATCACATCATTCTTTTTCACATACATTTTTTATAAAATTGTACAGCACATATAATCTTTTATAATTTGCTTTATTTCCTTATCAAAATAAAACTGTCATTTCCCCCAAATTAAATATTTTCCTACAACTTAACTTTTAAATGGTTACACATACATATAGAGGTACTAGAATTTATTTCACCAATCTTTCATTTTTGGAATTTAGATTTTTTTAGGGATACTTTTTAATATTTAAAACAATAATCAGCTCTAAAGTTTAACTTTACTCACTAAATTTCTTTTTTTCACTTGGCATGTTTCATTATAAATTTTCACAAATCTAGGGAAATGGCAGAAACTTTCTCTGCACTGAAAATCCAACATATTATTGAGACTTTGAAAAGAACCACACACTTACACTCGCAAAACTGGGTACCAAAGGAGAAAATAGAGTAGACTGGTTTTTAACCACTTAGTTGCAACCTCTGAAAAGAAACGTTAGCCCAAATTCATCATTACCCCTTTTGGTTTCAAAAAATTTTTAATCTACAGAAATTAACACCATTTACTAAGATTCACCAATTGTTAACAACTGCCATACTTAAATGCACACACACATTTATGCCCTTCTCTTATTTCTCTCTCTACACACACACACATATGCATATATATATATATGCTCCCTCATATATGTACATGCATGCTCTGCTGAACCATCTGAATGTAAGTTGCAGGCATCACATTCACTCTTAAATACTTCAGCATGTTATTTCCTAAGAACAGAGACATACTTTTATATAACCACAATATTCTTATCACTCACAAGATATCTTATATTGATATCATCTAATATATAATCCATATTCAAAGTTCCTAACTGCCTTAATCATGTCTTCTACAGATTTTCTTAATGAGTATCTAGTTTAAAATGACATTTAGTTAGCTGTTTTTCAAACTCCTTTAATTTAGAATAGTTCCCCCACCTATTTCCTGGCAGTGACTTTTTTGAAGCACTTAGGCTAGCTGTCTTGTAGAATTCTCACTATTTGGACTTGTCTGATTGTTTCCTCATGATTAGAAAAAAAAAAAAAAGGGGGGGGTGGGTGGGTGGGTAGGGGGAGAACTTCCATATGCTCCTATCTCATCTACCTCTTATTTGTAAACCCCTATACTTTGCCTTCCTTCCAGTTCCTAAGGATGAACCATCCTCGATCCTAAAGTCAGTCCCTCTGTATACTGTATACACAATCTCCTTAACCTCCTCAAGGAAATCATTCCAGCACTTACCCCCCCTCTGCATCATCAGATCATCAGTTCTTCATTCTCCTTTGGATCATTTCCATCAGCTTACAGACATGCTATATAACATCTACCATCTTAAAAAAAAAATCTTCCCTTTGACTGCATATCCCTCTCAAGCTATTATCCTATCTCTCCTCCCTCCCCTGCCCTTTAGAGAAAAACTCCCTCAAAGGGTTATCTAAATCATTGTCTTTGTCACCACTTTCTTTCCTCTTCTCTCTGAAACACACTCCAATAGGGTTTTCTCCACACTAAGTATACTAAACCAAACAGCTCTCGTCAAGGTTACCCATGCTATCCACATTGCCAAATCCAGGGGACAATTGTCAGAACACATTTTTCTTTTTTCTTTATATTGGCTGTGTCATGCAGCTTGTGGCATCTTAGTTCCCGACCAGGGACTGAACCTGGGGCCACAGCAGTGAAAGTCCTAACCACTGGACCACCAGGGAACTCCCGGAACACATTTTTCTTGACCTATTAGAAGCATTTTTTATACAACTTGCGTATTCCCTTTAAGTATCCTATCCAAGCTGATTGGATACTTCCCTTGAAAACACCTTCATTCCTTGACTTCCAGAAATAAGCTTAGTTTTCCTCCTACTTCACTGGCAACTCCTCAATCTACTTTGTCACATTTTCCTAATCTCTCTCAGTTCTAAAGCCTAGAGTGCCCCAGGGCTCAAAGTTCAGACCTCTTCTCTATATCCTATCTCATCCAGTCCCATAGCCTTAAAGCACATTTATTCCTAGAGGACTCATACATTTACTTCTCTAGCCTAGATCTTATTCTTGAACTCCAGACTTATATACTAAATTGCCTATGAAACTGCCACTTGGAGTGTACCTTCTAACTGGTCTTCCTGCTTCCAACCCATGTCCCCCTGTAGTCTATTCTCCACAGAGCACACTGAGGCAGGGCCACTGAATATGGGTGCACAGACTATACACTATGCAAAGGGTCCTAAAGTAGGGAAGGAGGGGACAGCAAAAGCTAAAATCCAGTCTATGCTCTGCTTGCCAAGACATCCATCCTGGAGCTGTAACTGCCCAAAGAAAGGGGCACCATTTTCTAATTCACATGAAGGGATATACTGAATAGCAGTAACTCTGGCTAGAGTGATTGATGTCACACACTTGCCTCAAACCCTTCAATGGCTTCCCATTTTACTCAAAGCAAAGCCAAAGTCCTTATAATGGCCTTTTTGGCCATGGCACGTGACTTGGCTCAGTCCAGTTCAAGATGCTGACAAACCTCACAGCTGGTGCTTGAAAGACAGAATTGTGGCGCTTGAAAGAAGCACTTCAGGTAGATAAGGTGTATTTGAACATGTGATGACTGATATATACAGAACAGATGTTTTTGCTTTCTTTGACCTTTCCTGGTGGTAGCAGGGGTGAACTTTTGAGGTGCCAAATACCTGTGAGAACGTATGTCTGCCCCATTGAGAATGTCTGTAGAATTCAATTCCATTATTTAAAATAGTTTTTCTACTGACCAGCCCCAGCCTGAAGCTTGACACAATAACTAGACTAGCTATTCTACATCTATCCTAAGACAACTTTCTCAACTGTGCTTTAATTTTCAAAGGTTATTTTAAAATCCCATTCTTTGAACTATTCTAAAGATTATATATTCCAAAGTATCCTTTTAAAAACTTGGTTTTATGTGCTTACGATTTTTTCTATAATAAATAATTTTAATGATTATATCTGACCCCTTTGACAGAAAACAGATCAATGGATTCCTAAGGATCAGGGAGGAGTGTGTTGCAAAGGGCATGTGGGAGTTTTGAAGAGCTGTTTATGGCGATGATTGCATTTGTCAAATTTTAGGTTGAGTTTTACTGAACGTAAATTACACTTCAATGAACATGACTTTTAAAACTTAAAGAAAAACAAAAACAAACAAAGTCCTTATAATGGCCTATAACATCCTATACAGTATAGTCTCTCGAATCTAACTGCCTATTTGGTTGATCTGGTTGGAAAATAGATAATTCATCAACTAGACAGATGGAGTATAGCCAGATCTCATTTGGAGACCTTCAAACTACAATGCCTAAGAAATACTTAAAATAATTTTCATCACCTTCACCATTTCCAATATTTACTTTCCTAGTAATACTGATTACAATAACAATATTATACTCAATTCACAGTGTCATGTGGAAGTTAAAGTTAACTTCAGATTTCAAAGCACCACCCCCATCCCCGGCCTAACAAAAGGTGTTATTTGCCATCATGCCTTTAGAAAAGGTTACAAAGAAGGGGCTTTAAAACAAGAGGAAGATAACTTGGCCAGAATTACTTGACATTTTCCCCCTTTGTCTTAGTCATCTGTTAGATCAGGAATTGATACTGTTTTCACATTTTAATATTCAAAGAGTATAATGACCTGGATGAATGCCTTGATTCACTGAAGATACAAAAGTCATCGCCATCATCCCAAATTCTACTTGAGGCCTTTCTATTGCCACCAATGCCACCGCCACCGCTGCCACCCCCATGAGATTTACTAGCATGACTTCTGCCTCCTCTTCCTCCTCTGGAAGACCCCTTTCCACCTCCTTTCCCTGGCTTGCCTTTTCTTCTTACTGAAGAACTCATTTTCACCTGCAAGAGAAAAAAGTAATGCAGACATTATAAAAATCAGACAAGTATAATAATCCTTTGTTTGTCAAGTTATGGAAATAGCCTATTTTAAAGAAAAAAAGGAAAATGCATACTTTAAAAGGGCCAGTTTAGGACAAGCATGGATAAACTCCTTCACAAAAGATTTACAAGCATATCCCCCTCAGGATTAATATTTAGTGAGCTTCTCTGACACAGATTTCTTAACCAGGATGTGCATCAGAAACACATGGAGAAGTTTCAAATCATACATAGGGTGTGTAGGGTCCAATGCTACATTCTGATCTGGCTAGGTCTTGCACAGGGTTTAAAAAACTCTAGTTGAGAAGAGATATTTTCATGTATTTAATACATAATTTGATAAGTAAAATTTATATTTACATATACACTTGCAGAAACACAGCCCTAGCTCAGAGACTTTGCCTGGGGGAAGTAAAACTGTAGAGTTTTGTATGCGATCAAAGTTAAGATGTTATCAGCTTAAAATAGAATGTTACAACTAAAAGATGTTTTATGTCAGTCTCATGGTAAAAAGCAAAAATACAAAACAAAACAAAACAAATTACACAGCAAAAATCTATAGTAGATACATAAAAGATAATGAGGAAGGAATCAAAGCATACCACTACAGAAAATCATCAAATCACAAAGGAAGACAGCAAGAGAGAAAGAAAGAAACAAAGGATCTATAAAACACCCAGGAAACAACAATCAAAATGGCAATAGTAAGCCCTTACCTATCAATAATTACTTCAAATGTAAATGGACTAAATTCTCCTATCAAAATACACAGAGTAGCCGAATGGATAAAAAAACAACACTCGGGACTTCCCTGGTGGCGCAGTGGTTAAGAATCCACCTGCCAATGCAGGGGACACAGGTTCGAGCCCTGGTCTGGGAAGATTCCATGTGCTGCGGAACAACTAAGCCCATGTGCCACAACTACTGAGTCTGTGCTCTAGAGCCCGCAAGCCACAACTACTGAGCCCGTATGCTAAAACTACTGAAGCCCTTGTGTCTAGAGCCTGTACTACCCGACAAGAGAAGCCACTGCTATGAGAAGCCAACACACCACAACGAAGAGTAGACCCCACTCACCGCAACTTGAGAAAGCCTGCATGCAGCAACAAAGACCCAATGCAGCCAAAAATAAATAAATAAAAATAAATTTTAAAAAGTTAAAAAAAAAAGACTCAACTTCATGCTGCCTACAACAGAATCACTTCAGCTTTAAAGACACACATAGACTGAAACTGAAGGTATGTAAAAGACAGTAAATGCACATGGAAACCAAAAGACAGCAGGGGGGCTTCCCTGGTGGTGCAGTGGTTGAGAGTCTGCCTGCCGATGCAGGGGACGCGGGTTCGTGCCCTGGTCTGGGAGGATCCCACGTGCCGTGGAGCAGCTGGGCCCGTGAGCCATGGCCACTGAGCCTGTGCGTCTGGAGCCTGTGCTCCGCAGCAGGAGGGACCACAGCAGTGAGAGGCCTGCGTACCGCAAAAAAAAAAAAAAAAAGACAGCAGGGGTAGCTATACTTAGACAAAATAGCCTTTAAGTCAAATACTGTAACAAGAGACAAAGAAGATCATCATATAAAGATAAAGGGGTCAATTCATCAAGGGAATCTAACAATTGTAAGTATTTATGCTCCCAACATCAGAGCACCTAAGTATATAAAGCAAATATTAACATAATTGAAGAGAGAAACAGATGGCAACACAAAAATAATAAGGGACTTTAATACCACACTTTCAACAATGGTCAGATCATCCAGAAAGAAAAATCAGTAAAGAAATATTGGACTTGAACTATAATTTAAGCCAAATGGACCTAACAGACATACACAGAACATTCCATTCAAAGCAGGAGACTACATTTTCTTCTCAAATGCACATGGAATATTCTCCAGGAAAGATCATATCTTAGGCTATAAAACAAGTCTTGACAAACTTAAGAAGACTGAAATCAGATCAAGCATCTTTTCTAACCACAATGGTATGAAACTAGAAATCAATAACAGAAGGAAAACTGGAAAACTCATAAATATGTGGACATTAAATAACATGATCCTGAACAACCAATGGGTCAAAGACAAAATCAAGAGGGAAATTTTAAAATATCTTTAAACAATTGAAAGTGGAAACACAACATACCAAAACTTATGGGATGCAGCAAAAGGAGTTCTAAGAGGACAGTTTAGAGCAATAAATGTCTACATTACGGAAAAGAAAAGATCTCAAATAAACAATCTAAATTTACACCTCAAGGAACCAGAAAAAAGAACAAACTAAGCCCAAACTAACTACACCCAAACTAAGTCCAAAGTTAGTATTATGCATAATAGGAGCACCAGAAGGATAGGGGGGAGAGAGAGAAAAGAGCAGAAAAAATATTAAAAGAAATAACAGCAGAAGACTTCTCAAATTTATTGAAAGACAATAACCTACACAGCCAGGAAGCTCTAAGGAGTCCAAGTAGGATACACCCATAGATCCCTAAACAGACACAGTATGTAAAAATGCTGAAAGTTAAAGACAAGGAGAAATCCTGAAAGCATTTAGAGAAAAACAACTTGACACTTCCAGATATAAACCCAGTAAGATTAACAGTTGACTTTCTGGCAGAAACGATGGAGGCCAGAAGGCAGTGACATAATACATTCAAAGGACTTAAAGAAAAGAACTGTCAACCAATAATCCTATATCCAGAAAAGCTATCTTTCAAGAATGAAGGTGAAATTAAAAGTTTCTCAGATAAAAGCAGAGAATTTGTCGACAGCAGACCTGATTTACAAAAATATACTAAAGGAAGCTCTTCAAGCTAAAGCAAGTGACCCTAGATGATAATTTGAATCCACACAAAAAACAAGGAGCACCAATAAAGGTAATTGTGTAATTACAAAAAAACCCCAAAAAACAGAAACCCCCTCCCCTCAAAACCAACAAAACAGTGTAAATGTATATTTTTCTCCTTTCTTCACATAACCAATTTAAAAAGCAATTGTATAAAATGATATGTACATAATGTAATATTGGGCCTGTGATGTACAGAAATGTAATATATTTGCCAATAACGAACAAAGCAGATCAGTGGGAGCATAGTTGTATTGGGTTAAAAAAATGATTACAGATGGTAAAGTAATAACTGTAACAATGTACAGCTGGGGAAGCAACCTAAGTGTCCACTGACAGATGATCGGATAAAGAAGATGTGGTAATATATACACAATGGAATATTACTCAGCCATAAAAAAGAATGAAATAATGCCATTAGCAACAACATGGATGGACCTAGAGATTATCATACTAAGTGAAGTAAGTCAGACAGAGAAAGACAAGTATCATATGATATTGCTTTATAAGGAATCTAAAAAAAAATGATACAAATGAACTTATTTACAAAACAGAAATGGACTCACAGACATAAAAAATAAACTTATGGTTACCAAAGGGGGAAAGGGGGAGGGGTAAATTAGGAGTGTTGGATTAAAATATACACACTACTATATATAAAATAGATAAGCAATAAGGACCTATTGTATAGCACAGGGAACTATACTCAGTATCTTATAATAACCTATAATGGAAAAGAATCTAAAAAAGAATATAAATACACACACACACACACACACACACGTATAACTAAATCACTTTGCTGTACACCTGAAACTAACACATTTTAAATCAACTACATTTCAATTAAAAAAATAGAAAAGAATGTACAGTTGCATTTGTAATATTAATAGATGTAATATGTATAACAATAATACTGCAAAAAGGAGGGGAAAGGAATACAGCTGTATGAGAGTAACATTTCAATACACACTAAAATTGAGCTAGTATAAATGTGAAGCTGATTCTGATATGTCAAGATGTACAAGATAATCCTTTGGGCCGTCACTAAAAAACAAAACAAAAACTCAAAAAAATATCGTGAAAAAAATCATTAAAGAAATTAAAATACTGAATTATAAAATGTTCATTTAATGATAATGCAAAAGAAAGCAGTAAAGTAGGAACAGAGAAACAAAATAGACAAGAGACATATAGACAACAAAAAGTAGAAGGGTAAATGTAAATTCCACTATACCAATAACATTAAATGTGAATGG
This sequence comes from Delphinapterus leucas, assembly GCF_059928025.1. Classification (NCBI taxonomy): domain Eukaryota; kingdom Metazoa; phylum Chordata; class Mammalia; order Artiodactyla; family Monodontidae; genus Delphinapterus; species Delphinapterus leucas. The sequence goes on along the minus strand of NC_143141.1, from coordinate 63,395,709 downwards.
ATTGAACAATTCAATCAAAAGACAAATTATCAGACTGTATAAAAACAAGAATCAACTATACGCTATCACTTTAAATTCAAAGATACAAATAAATGAAAAGTAAAAGGATGGAAAAAGACAAATCATGCAAACAGCAACCACAAGAAAGTTGGAGTGACTATACTAATATCAGACGAAATAGACTTTAAAGCAAAAAATGTTGTTAGAGGGCTTCCCTGGTGGCGCAGTGGTTGAGAGTCCGCCTGCCAATGCAGGGGACACGGGTTCGTGCCCCGGTCCGGGAAGATCCCACATGCCGCGGAGCGGCTGGGCCTGTGAGCCATGGCCGCTGAGCCTGCGCGTCCGGAGCCTGTGCTCCGCAACGGGAGAGGCCACAACAGTGAGAGGCCCGCGTACCGCAAAAAAAAAAAAAAAAAATGTTGTTACAGATAAAGAACATTTCATAATGATAAGAGAGTTAATCCATGAGGAAGATATTAACAATTACAAATATATTGCACCTAATAACACAGCACCAGAATACATAAAGCAACAAATGACAGAAATAAACAGAGAGGACTTCCATGGTGGCGCAGTGGGTAAGAATCCACCTGCCAATGCAGGGGACACAGGTTTGAGCCCTGGCCTAGGAAGATCCCACATGCGATGGAGCAACTAAGCCCGTGCACCACAACTACTGAGCCTCCATGCCACAACTATTGAAGCCCGTGTGCCCTAGAGCCCACGCGGCGCAACTACTGAGCCCATGCACAGCAACTACTGAAGCCCGCAAGCTCTAGGGCCTACATGCTGCAAGTACTGAAGCCCGTGCACCTAGAGCCTGTGCTCCGCAACAAGAGAAGCCACTGCAATGAGAAGCCCATGCACTGCAATGAAGAGTAACCCCTGCTCACTGCGACTACAGAAAGCCTGCATGCAGCAACGAAGACCCAGTGCAGCCAAAAAAAAAAAAAGATACTGTACTACTGTACTCTATACAGTACTGTACTGTAAAGTACACAAAAGCACAACTACTTGTAGAGGATGCACACGTGACGATGTTCACCAGACACATGAGCTAACTTATGTGATTGGACATGCAAACACATGTTCACATCTTTGAAACTTCACAACTTAAAGGTTCATATGTAGGGGACTTACTGTAGACAGAAGATCAATAAAGAAATAGAAGACTTGAAACAGTATAAACCAACTAGACCTAAGAGACATCTATAGAACACTCTACCCAATAAAAATATACATTTTCCTTATGTGTATAAGGAAACTTTTCCAGGACAGACTATATGTTAGGCTATAAAAAAAAAAAACTCAATAAATTTTAAAAGACAGAAATGATACAAAGTATGTTTTGCAACCACAGTGGAATGAAATCTGAAATCAAAAGCAGGGAAATACCTGGAAAATTCACAAACATGTAGAAATTAAACTAGGTCTCTTGATAGTCCTTTCTTCAAAATCCTTCATAATTATTCATATTTATTGTTTCTTTTATGTTTATCTTCCCACCTCCCCAAAAGCTCTCTGAAGGCAAGGATTATGTCTATTTTGATTACCAATGTACCTCTAAGACAATGTCTGGCATATAGAAGAAATTCAATATGTATTTGAAGAATGGCTGAAGGTTGAATAAATGACTGATGTGAGAATGGAGATTCATTCATTTATTTATTCATTCCACAAATATTTATTAAGCACTTATTATGTGCCAAGTCCTAGGGATATAACAGCAAAGACAACAAAAATTCCTGCCTCATGAAGCTTATCTTCTACAGAGTAAGACAGACAATAACTAAATACATAATATCAGTTAAGTGCTATGAAGAAAATAAAAAACTCTGAGGGTGCTATTTTAGATAGAGCGGTTGAGTTAGAGTGGTCATCTTTCTGAGGTCATATTGAGCAGACACCTGAACATTCAGAAAATGAGTCATGAAATATTTGTGAAAAGTACATTGTAAGCAGAAGCAATAGTAGGTGAAAAGGCGCCAAGTCCAGAACATCTTCAATGCACTGGGCTGGATGAAGAGTAAGGAGTCTGGTGGGTCTGCAATATAGTGAGCAAACGAGATGAGGTCAGAAAGTAGACGGCCATGTAGGTCCTGGGAAGAACTTTGAATTTTATTCTAAATATAATAGAAAGTCACTAGAGAGCAGAAGCAAAAGCTTGGTACGACTGACTTAGGTTTTAAAACAATTACTCTAAAAAGGGAACCCTCCTACACTGTTGGTGGGAATGTAAATTGGTAGAGCCACTATGGAGAACAGCATGGAGGTTCCTTAAAAAACTAAAAATAGAGCTACCATATGATCCCACAATCCCACTCCTGGGCATATATCCATAGAAAAACATGGTTAGAAAGGATACAGGCACCCCAATGTTCACTGCAGCACTGTTTACAATAGCCAAGACATGAAAGCAACTTAAATGTCTATCGACAGATGAATGGATAAAGAAGATGTGGTACACATATATAATGGAATATTACTCAGCCATTAAAAAGAATGAAATAATGTAGGGGACTCCCCTGGTGGTCCAGTGGTTAAGACTCCATGCTCCTAACACAGGGGGCCCGAGTTCGATCTCTGGTCAGGGAACTACATCCTGCATGCTGCAACTAAGAGCCCACATGCTGCAACTAAAAGAGCCCACATGTCACAGCTAAAAATCCCACATGCCGCAACTAAAGATCCCACATGCTGCAACGAAGACCCCATGTGCTACAACTAAGACCCGGCACAGCAAAATAAATAAATAAATAAATATTTAAAAAGAAAGAAAGAAAGAATGAAATAATGCCATTTGCAGCAACATGGATGGACCTGGAGATTATCATACTAAGTGAAGTAAGTCAGACAGAGAAAGACAAATATATGATATGGCTTATATGCGGAATCTTAAAAAAAAAAGATACAAATGAACTTATTTACAAAACAGAAACAGACTCACAGACTTAGAGAACATCGCAGACTTAGAGAACAAACTTACGGTTACCAGGAGGGAAGGGTCGGGGGGAGGGATAGACTGGGAGCTTGGGATTGACATATACACACTGCTATATTTAAAATAGATAACCAGGGACTTCCCGGCGGTCCAGTGGTTGAGACTTCACCTTCCAATGCAGGGGGTGTGGGTTCAATCCCTGGTTGGGGAGCTAAGATCTCACATGCCTCTCAGCCAAAAAACCAAAACATAAAACAGAAGCGATATTGTAACAAATTCAATAAAGACTTTAAAAATGGTCCGTATCAATAAAATCTTTAAAAAATAAAATAAGATAAAATAGGAAACCAACAAGGACTTACTGTATAGCACAGAGAACTCTGCTCAATATTCTGTAATAACCTAAATGGGAAAAGAATTTGAAAAAGAATAGATACATGCATATATATATATAACTGAATCACTTTGCTGTACACCTGAAACTAACACAACATCAAATATATTTGTCAATCAAATATACTCCAATAGAAAATAAAAATTTTTTTAAAATTCAGATTAAAATTATCTAGAAAAAAAAAAATCACTCTAGCTGTTTTGTGAAGAATAAAAAGTCTTTAGGGAGGTGAGGAGAACCAGGAGGCCAGTTAGAAACTACTGCAGTTGTTCAGTCTGGAGATAAAAAACAAAACAAAACAAACAAAAAAACCACAGTGAGATGGACTAGGGTGGGAGCAAGTGGAGCTGAAAAGTGGCCATAGATTCTCAATGTATTTTAACAGTAGATCAATTAGATGCAAGGTATGAGAAAGAAGTGTCTAGAATTACTGTAAGATTTTAGGGCCTAGATTAACTAGGTGAATAGGGGTCCTGTGCTCAGCCATGTGATCAAAATGGGAATAGTGGGGAGGAAAAGATATGGGGAGTGTCACAAGTTCAGAATGAATGTTACATTTGAGATGTCTTCTAGATATTCAAATGGAGATATGTAGAAGGTATTAATAGTTGGAAATACAAGTCTGCATTGAGGGGAAAGGTAAGATTTTTCATTTACTTCTCTAAAACTCCTATAAGTTAAATATTATTTTCTATATTTTATAGCAGAGGAAACTAGAGAACAGATATATTACATGACTTGCCTAATGTCACCAACTATAGAAGCAAAGTCTGGAGCCAGGGTTTGAAACAATCCATTCAACTCCAAAGATGAAATTCTTTCCCCCATATTTCCCTCTTACCCCCCAAACATGTACTTTGTATCTTCAATTCAAAACTTAGTGTTGGGACTTCCCTGGTGGTCCAGTGATTAAGAATCCACCTTCCAGTGCAGGGCACGCGGGTTCGATCCCTGATCAGGGAACTAAGATCCCACATGCCACGGGGCAACTAAGCCCACGTGCCACAACTACTGACCCCGCGCACTGCAATGAAATATCCCGCGTGCCACAACTAAGACCCGACGCAGCTAAATAAATAAATAAATAAAACAAGAAAACAAAACAAAAAAACAAAACTTACTGTTAAGCCAGCCCCCCCCCTTGATTTATGCCTGGGTCTTAATTTGTAAAGGTGACTGAGTGCTGACACAGAGAGATCAATACCACTGAAAGAAAAGTTTGTTACTTACAACTCCCCTAGAAAGGAGAGGCATGCCATGCCACGGTGGGCCACAGGGGGAAGCACCAGTGTCAGGCAGAAAGGAACAAGAGTGAGGCATAGGCTGTAGCCTTTCTTGGGTTTTCCACGGGAAAGGCGAGGCAGGGCAGGGTAATCAGTTTAGGATTGGCTCGTTTGAGTAATTCCCACAGACGCTGAGGCATAGGGTACCTGGCCCCAGACTGATTTAGGGCAGGGGAACTACTAGCTTGGCGGTTAGACAAAGGAGGTGGTTGGAAGTAAGGATGCAGGACTGGTTGTTTTGCATATGAAAGGCGCGTTCACAGGTTAATTGTTAATTAGCTAGCCCTGGGAATGGCAGTTTCTTCCCGGCCAGGTAGGCCCACAAGACGCCAAAATCTGGGAAGATTCCAACAGTCTTTGCTCACCGTGGACACAGGAATCTAAGTTTGGCTGGAAGAGTATCCTTTGTTTAACATCCAAGTTTGGCTCCCAGGAACAGAATCACCAAGCTGAGCGCTGAAAACTGACCACAAACCATTCCCCTCCCAGGCAAATCTCTGACTCACCCCATATATCCAGCTCCTTGCAGATACCCAGACCTGGTACCTTTCTTCCAGCATACATCGCAGCAAATCCTCTCCCCAAATAGCCACCCAGTGGAGATGGAGACAGAGACAGGAAACGAAACCTGAGCCCCTCCAATCCCACCCTTTATCCGGCTCCGAGCCTGAATTCAGCTCCCCCCGCCTCCAGCCTGAGCGTGGACAGCCTCAGCTGCCGACCCCCGCCAGGCCCGGTCTCAGGGCCTGGGATCCTAATGCCCCAGACTCACCGGCCCCTGCCAGACAGGCTGTATCCCACCGGGCCGGGAGGCGCCTCAGACCCTGACCACTCCGGGATAGGGAGTTGGTAGAAGGGTCCGCACACTGACTACTGGGGCGACGCGCAGACCACGCACACGGAAATACATCCCTCATACGCGGCAGGGGAGGCCGCCCCGGGCTCGCAGCGCTGCTTCCCGTGGCGTCTGTTAGGACGCGGCGCCCACCGGGATCTCACCTGGAGCAGCTCCGCAGCGGCCCAGCTGCAGCGGCCCAGCCCTGGCGCCTTCTGATTCGCTCAACCTCGGGCCTTTGCCTATTCGCTTCCGGGTGAGAGGTGCCTGGTCGCCCTAGCAACCAAGTCGCAGTCTGCGCTGAGCTACTGTTTCCTTCCCTCCAGGCCACAGAGCTGGCGGCCCAGGGGGAATCGCAGAGTTCAGAAAATCTCTCCAGCACCCCTGTGTCAAGTGAGTGTCCCATCCTCCCAACGCCCCTTTAAGTAGAGCTCGCACTGAGCCGGAGCTCGGCCCCTGGCAACTCCGGTACAGGTGTAACATGTTTCCTGAGCGTGGTGGGATGGGGGCGCGGAGAACCCGTGCTGTGGGAATCTGGAGACCTGGATTCTAGCTCTCATTCGGCCATCGATTCGCTGTTGTGACACCTTAGGGAAGTGCCAACGTCTCTGGTTTCAGTTTCCTCTCTGTTGCCAGTCTCGATCTCTTAGGTTCCCTCCCTCTAGCTCTAACAGTCCAAAGTTTCGGATGTGGAACCATTTAAGGGCAATTGAAATAGTTCGGTTTCTTGTATGATCACGTTTAGTGCTCTGCTTAGTAAGCCTTTAACGATTGCTTCCCAAGTGCCACTCATTCACTAAACTTTCAGTTCCTACCAGTAAGTACTAAGCACTGAGCTGGACACTAGGGTGGGAAAAGAGATTTAACTAATCCGTGATCCTGACCCAGAGAAGTGGAGTGTGAGAAGGGATTCTGGCACAAAAGCGTAATTTTAATAGGGCCCTAAGTACTACATTAGGGATAGACCTCCTGGGGGCTCCTGGAGGAGTCTGGGGGTGAGGGGAGATATGAAAGGCCTTGTCAGGTGATATCTGTTTTCCTTTATGCCTCTTTCTGGGAAAAATTTTCAACCTTGTGTTCCAGTTCACTAATTTACTTTTCAACGGTATTCATTCTGCTATTCAGCCCTTCTAAAGAGGTTTATTTCAACAATTACATTATTCATTTCCTAGATTGCTAATTATTTTTTCACAAGCATCTGCTCCTGTCTCAAGGCTGCTATACCCTCCCTTTCTCTCTGATGATGTTTAAGTCTTCTGCCTATTGTGTTATTAACTCTGTTTCCTCAGAGGGGATGAGCTTCCAGCCTTTCTCAACTGGCACTCATTAATTTTTCAATTAAAAAGATCAGTTCTCTTGTCCCATCCACAGAGATTCTGATTCAGCAGTGTGGAAGGGCGTAGGAACTTGTAAAGCATCCCAGATGATTCTAATGGATGGCCACACTTTGAGTAACATTCTAGTAGACTATTGTCCTAGAAGTTATAGTTTACTTATCTTCACATACGTTTTCTTCAGTATTGGCAAAAATTAGTTTCTAACGTTTTAGTCCACTAAATGTCCCAGGGCCCTGAGGCATCGATTCCACCCCTCCTCCACCCCCTAGGCCTGCGGTTGTCTTTGTCCCTTTTTCACCTGGTCTCCATTCCAATATCATTCTGTTTGGACCCCACTCCCTCCCCCACCCCTTCTCACTTACTATCTTTCTTTATTTTCTATTTCCTTCCACTGCCAAAGCAGAGATTGCTCACTCTACCTTACCTCTGTGGGACAATCAATAGATCATATACCCAAGAGAAATAAAAATATATGTCCACACAAAAAATTATACATGAATGTTCATAGCATTATTCATAACAGCCAAAACTCAAACAACCCAACTGGCCATCAACTGATGAACAGATAAACAAAATGTGTTATTTTTGTAGCATGGACTATTCAGCAATGAAAAGTGGTGAAATACTGATACATGCTACAACATGGATGAACCTTGAAGCTAAGTAAAAGAAGCTAATCACAAAGGACCACATATTGTATGATTCCATTTCTATGAACTGTCTAGAATACACCAGTACCTAGAGACAGAGAGTAGATTAGTGGTTGCCAGGGGTTGGGTGAGTTTTAGGGTAATGGAGAGTAACTGCTAATATGTACAGGATTTCTTTGGGGGGTGATTAAAATATTGAAAAATTAGATTGTGGTGACAGTTACACAACTCTGAGTATGCTAAAAAATGAATTTTGTATACTTTTAAAGGGTAACTTTGGTGGTATGTGAATTATATATTGATAAAGCTGTTATAATAAACAAGTAAAAACTGATCATCTAGACAAAATCATTTATTTCCCCAGGACCCTACACTAGACTATGGAAATGCCAAGTAATCATGATATACTTGTGATCATATGACGTGAGTCTATTTGGTTGGCTCTTAAAGCAAATATGTTATAGGTCTTATGATGTAAAGATATTTAAGCTCATGTGACTTTTCTGAAATCTTTTAAAACAGCTCCAGAAGTATTTAAGATAAACTTTATATTTCCAAATGGAGACAAGTATGGTAAGCATACATTTCAATTACTTTTTTCTATAGACTAAAATTAAGTAGATTAAGGGTACAAAACTGAGACTGTTACACTTTATAAAACTACTACTGAGATATTAACTCCATTAAATAAAATAACATAGAAATACTAATGGAGGAACAGATTTTAAATCTAAACTCCAATGTTAAGTATAGACAGTGTGCCTTGGAAAGCTATGGGGAGGGCCATAGCCATATGTCAATCTTCTGGGCCCTTGAGTGTCAATGATTACAAGACCTTGGTCCACAGAGCTCCTCATCTCTGGTCTCATCAGTTTCAGTGCTAGGAAGCCAAAGAGACCCATAGGGGATGCAGTTCTGATTAAGCCTGAACATAGATATTTTATTACTTAGTCAAACAGGGTTCCCTTTTATAATCTTCAGTATTTCTCTCTTGTTTAGATGGGGATTGTACAAGAACATCTTCTGGAATATTTGAGAGAAATGGCATAGGTATTCATACCACTCCTAATGGGATTGTCTACACAGGAAGCTGGAAAGATGACAAGGTATTATTGTTGTTTTGAGCATTGACAGTGGCTAAGTAACTCTATTGGTTAAATGATTCCAGGCATTTCACCATTAATCAAAAAACACATATGAGTAGACCATGCAATAAAAATAAAAAATGATTATATTTAACATATATGAACATAAGAATAGTATTAAACTCATGCAGAGAGCTAATTATCATCATTATCATCTTTCTTATTTCCTATTCATTGAGCAAAGTGAACTCATTACATAGTTTTCTCATTGAATCCTCATAGCAGCCTCATGAGTCAGATACCATTAATGTTCCTATTTTACAATTGAGGGAAATCAGGCTCAGATTTCTTGCCCAGCTAGTAAGTGATGAAACAAAAATGTGTTCTCAGGTCTGCCTGAATACAAATTTTTGTTCTTAACAACTTCTTTGTGCCATTTCTGGGCTAACTAAACTGATTGTCCTTTAAGCTTTTTGATATAGTCAAGGTATCTTGAGGACTCCTGTTATTATCATCATGGACCCCCAAGATGTTCAAGTGCCCCAGATCAGAAACATTGACTTGGTGAGCTTCACAGAAAGATACATACAAAGGACTGTGATAAAATGTTATCTTATTTTTGTGAAAATAAAGGATGATACAATGATAGATTAAATAATAACAAAGTAGATGATAGACATATGTGTACATTTTTGAAATGTTCTAGGGAACTGAAGATTAGTTACTGAGGTAATTTCCTTTGTTACAAACAGATGAATGGTTTTGGAAGACTTGAGCATTTTTCAGGAGCAGTATATGAAGGAAACTTTAAGGACAATATGTTTCATGGACTGGGTACTTATACATTCCCAACTGGGGCAAAGTACACTGGAAATTTCAATGAAAATAGGTAAGTTTAAAATAAAATGTCATTGTAGTTCTAAAAGAGTCTTTTCAGGCACATTTGCTTAAAAACTTAGTTAATGCTAAATTTCTTTTGTAATGTATTTAGTTAAAATATATTTATAATATATTTTGGAAAATTTGGGTTATATGTTGGGGAAAAAAATGTTATAAGAGAGGCTAAGGCCATCATGAGCCTCCAAAAGAAAATATCATTCTTGGTGATAATCTATTAGACTTTTCATTTATTTCCTCTTGACTTCTGTTCCTATAGAACTTTTTGCAGTCGGAAATGGAAAGCTTGTTGCAATTATTGAGAATATTTAGGCCAAAAATTATTTTCACTTGAAATATCTTGATAAACTTTTGTTTTTAGTTTTAAATTTTATTTTTTCTTCCAGTTTGAGATATAATTGGCATACACTGCTGTATAAATTCAAGGTATACAGCATAATGATTCGACTTACATACATCATGAAGTGATTACCACAATAAATTTAGTGAACATTCATCATCTCACAATGACACAAAATAAAAGAAAAAAATATTTTTCCTTGTGATGAGAACTAAGGATTTTCCCTCTTAACAGCTTTTACATATAACATACAGCAGTGTTAATTATATTTATCATGTTGTACATCACATCCCTAGTACTTTATTTATCTTGTAACTGGAAGTTTGTACCTTTTGACCACCTTCCTCCAAATCCCTACCCCTACCCTCCACCATGTATCTTCCCAAGCTTAATCCTCACACCAAATACCATGCCGTGTCATCCAGAAGTTCATGGTTCATTTATAACTACCCCTTTATTATTTCCAGAATTGAAAATGCAACCTAATTGCTATGAAGTGGTTGATACATACTGAGGAGGGTAGAAAGTGTTCACCTATTCTGATGCCAAGTCTGTGATGACAACATGTAAACTTTTCCCACTGATGTTAATAAAGGGAGAAAACTCTAACCCATGGGATAAAGGTCTGTTTGGTTATGTGAAGTGCATTTTCACCACTCTGAAGAGTCCAGAAAACACCAGCATAGAGCATAGCACCTCAAACATAGTTGAAGGTCAATAAACATTGGTTGAATAAATGAATGAACTAATTAAGCCAGATAACCAATATAACCTTTTCACTTTTTTGACTGTTTTGGTCTAAACTAAGCATATGTAATCCTAAAATCTTAGACACCAAAATTTGTATAATGACAATATTTGTTTGGAATAGTAATTTCTTTTTTTGTTTGTAGGATGTGAAAGCAGGATGTCAGGTTTTAGAACAAAACTTGATAATGGAAAGATATAATTCTTCAGACATAGTATATAATATACTGGACAATCATATCTGGACTGTAAATTTTTGGTCTTGGTTAATGAACACACTTATTTTTTACTATTACAGGGTGGAAGGTGAAGGACAATATACTGATATCCACGGACTAGAATGGTGTGGTAACTTTCATTTCACAGCTGCTCCAGGCCTGAGGCTAAAGCTCCACATGTAGATATTCTGCATTGAAGTTTTAATGTGGTAATTGCAGCTTTTAGTTGTAAGGAAAACAACTAAATGTCATCTGCAGTAACTTCATACACTACCTATATATTGTAATTTTGCCAATAAAACCATCACTCATTTATGCTTTTTTGAACTTTCTTTTGATCATCTTATAATTAGTTTAAAATAAATTATGTAGGGACTGCCCTGGCGGTCCAGTGGTTAAGACTCCGTGCTTCCACTGCAGGGGGCACAGGTTCAATACCTGGTCCGGGAACTAAGATCCTGCATGCCACACAGTGTGGCCAAAAAAGGGGGGGGAAAAAAAAAGAAAGAAAAGAAATTAATGTGATTCAATAGAGAGTTTGCTCATTTTAAGAAAAACTATGCAGATCTTGACAAAGTCAATTTCCAATCCTGTGCCTGAGTTTTGTCATCTTTAAAAAGTGTATCTGGGCTTCCCTAGTGGTGCAGTGGTTAAGAATCCACCTGCCAACGCAAGGAACAAGGGTTTGAGCCCTGGTCTGGGAAAATCCCACATGCCGCGGAGCAGCTAAGCTCGTGCACCCCAACTACTGAGCCTGTGCTCTAGAGCCCGTGAGCCACAACTACTGAAGCCCGCGCGCCTAGAGCCCGTGCTCCGCAGCAAGAGAAGCCACTGCGATGAGAAGCCCGTGCACCGCAACGAAGAGTAACCCCCGCTCCCTCAACTAGAGAAAGCCCACGCGCAGCAATGAAGACCCAACGCAGCCAAAAATAAAATAAATGTATATATATATATATATATATATATATATATATATATATATAAAGTAGAGCTTCCCTGGTGGCGCAGTGGTTGAGAGTCCAACTGCCGATGCAGGGGACACAGGTTCGTGCCCCGGTCCAGGAAGATCCCACATGCCGTGGAGCGGCTAGGCCCGTGAACCACGGCCGCTGAGCCTGCTCATCTGGAGCCTGTGCTCCACAATGGGAGAGGCCACAACAGTGAGAGGCCTGCGTACCGAGAAAAAAAAAAAAAAAAAAAAGTATATCTGTGTGTTAAAGGAAACTATCAAGAAAATGAAAGAACAATCCACAGAATAGGAGAAAACATTTGCAAATCATATCTGGTAAAGGTTTAGTTTTCAGTATACAGAACTCATATATAAATATATATAAATAAAAAGACAACCTAGTTTAAATATGGACAAAGGATTTGCATAGACATTTCTTCAGAGAAGATATACAAATGTCTGATAAGCAAACGAAAGATGTTCAACATTATTACTCTTTAGGGAAATGCAAATTAAACCCACAATAAGATACCACTTCCCAGGACTTCCCTGGTGGCGTAGTGGTTAAGACTCCGTGCTCCAAATGCAGGGGGCTTGGGTTCGATCCCTGGTCAGAGAACTAGATCCCATGTGCATGCTGCAACTAAGAGTTCACATGGCACAACAAAGGAGCCTGCCTACCACAACTAAGGAGCCCATGTGCCACAACTAAGGAGCCTGCCTGCCACAACTAAGACCTGGCACAACCAAATAAATAAATATTAAAAAAAATACCACTTCCCAATCTCTAGGATGGCTATATTTAAAAAGACATAATAACAGAGATTGGCAAGGATGTGGAGAAATTGGAAACCCCAAATATTTCTGGTGGGAATGAAAAATGGTACAGCCGCTGAGGAAAACAGTTTCTCAAAAAGTTGACATAGGACTTCCCTGGTGGCGCAGTGGTTAAGAATCCGCCTGCCAATGCAGCGGACACAGGTTCAAGCCCTGGTCCGGGAAGATCCCACATGCCGCGGAGCAACAAAGCCCGGGCACCACAACTACTGAGCCTGCGCTCTAGAGCCCGTGAGCCACAACTACTGAAGCCTGCGTGCCACAACTACTGAAGCCTGCGTGCCGAGAGCCCATGCTCTGCAACAAGAGAAGCCACCACGATGTGAAGCCCACACGCTGCAACGAAGAGTAGCCCCCGCTCACCGCAACCAGAGAAAGCCCGTGTGCAGCAACAAAGACCCAACGCAGCAATAATAAAATATAAAATGAATAAATAAATCTTCAAAGAAAAAAAAATTGACATATAATTACCATATGTCCCAGCAATTCCTAAGTATGCACCCAAGAAAATTGACTTGTATACAAATGTTTAGAACAGCACTATTCATACCAGCCCAATACTGAAAACCCAGATGTCCATCGACTGATGAATGGATAAATAAAATGTGATATATCTGTACAATGGAATGTTATTCAGCCATAAAAAGGAATGAAGTATTGACACATGCTCTAACATAAATCAACCTTGAAAACATTGTACTAAGTGAAAGGAGCCAGTCACAAAAGGCTACATATTATACGGCCTTTTATGTGAAATGTCCAGAACAGGCAAATCCATAGAGGCAGGAAGTAGATTAGTGGTTGCCAGGGAGGAGGAGTTCAGAGGCATGGGGCTTCTCTTTGGGGTGATGCAAACGTTCTAGAATTAGTGGTTGCACAACTTGTGAACATGAAAAACCACTGCACTGTTCATATTAAAAGGGCAAATTTTATGTATGTTATGTGTAGGGGAGCAAAATTTGCCACCCCAAAATGTGTCTCTCTGGCATGAGGATTAATTTAGGGAGATTATTTTTAAGAAACAGAAGACTCCTGAAGTCTTTCTTTTTACCTCTGCCCTGAGCTGCCTAAAGAGTTTTGATAAAGGACCTCTTCCCAGAATAGAGGTATCTGCAAACAATTTAGGCTAGGTGTGGCCGGGGAAGCTGAGCAGGGCCTAGAGATCAGAGTCCACTCTGTAGCATTGCCTCTGCAGGGCCCAACAAACAGTTGATTACCAAGAGTTTGCATTTGCGTTTCCATCTCCACTTGAACTACCCTCCTTTGAAGTCCCAAACCACTACCCTCAACATCCTCTTTTGTCTTTAGCTGATACGGTTTTTAAGAGAGGGCTTTGGCCATTTTAGTGAGCTGTTCAGTTTTCCTGATTCCCTCCCACATTATTAAACTTTTGTTTGACTTTCTCCTGTTAATCTGTCTCATGTCAAATTCATTGTAATTCTTAGACCAGCCAGAAGAATCTAGAAGGGTAGAGGAAAATTTCTCTCTGACATAGGTGAGTTATACCTCAATTTTTAAAAAGTAGATCAGTGTGTGCTCATATATTCTATGCCTAAAAAGCTTCTTTACCTTTTAGATAACATAATTTTGAAATTACCAAAGCAGTACATGACAGCTACATATTAAAATTACAATAAAGACCCTAGTGTTTTTACTGAAACTATTTCTCCAAAACTGACCCCCCACAAGATGGTGCATGTAATAGATAACTTCCATATTATGTAATATTTCTTCCCTCAAAATCTTGTGAAAATTTGTATTTCTCAATATATCATTGCTAAATCCTTTTTTATTTTTTGTTGTACTACTATAAATTTGGGTTGAGATGTCTTTTAAAATGTTGAAATTAAAATGGTATTTTTTATAGCTTCTCATGATAATAACTTTGTATTTAATTTCAAAAGATCCTATTTATAAGTGTTCAAAGATACATTTTAACAATTAGACATTTTGGATATGTTGCTTAGCATTAACTGGTATGGCTTTAGAATTAAATACTTTTATTGTACTGGAATTTATAAGGAGATAAATACTGGGCAAGTTAAGGTAAGGTGAGAGGATGTTTTCAGAGACCAGGACATATAATGCAAATTCAAAACTTCTGGAAAATATAGAAATATCTGCTTTACTGAAAACTAAATTTTCCCCAATATTTTTCTTCAAATTATTTAAGGTAGCAAGATATATACTTTGCTTTTAAACTATTTAACTTTTATTGATATATAAGTAACTTTTCAATGCTCAAGTCTCCAGTTTTCTAAGATACTAAAGTCATTCCTCTTAAACAGTTTTCTTTCTTTTACTCCTTGAAACTAAATGCAGTTCAGTTATTTGATTAGTTGATGCTAGAATTTGACCTGGAGCTTATATAATTAGAAGAGACACTAGTTTTCCTCATTTAAAAGCCTAGTTAGCATATGACAGTCTCGTTTCCGGGGAAGTCAAACCTCTACTGCTTCTTTTTATAACATTTAAGTTAATTCAGAATCCAGATAAGCCTTGATCTGAGGACGATATAACCACAGCAAGCAACATGGGGTAAGTATGTGCTCTTATGTACTTTGAGAGGCATTGAGAGGGCAAATATTTTCATAAGAGAAGAAATCCCATAAATCCTTACTAACTTAGATTCAAAATATGCTAACTTTTATTTAAGGAAATCATTTAAAGAAATTACTTTTTATTCAAAGTTAAAACAATTTGTAAAATATTCATTCATTTTCTTGCTTAATTTTTGTATGATGTCATAATCTGTCTTTAAATGTTGTTAACTAATGAAACATTTAGACTGAAGAGTTTTGCCTATTTACATATTTAGTTGAATCTGAATTAAAATTTGAGAGTAATCTTAAAGAAAGGATGACTGAATGCTTGTTTTACATGGCAGATAAACCCAATATGTGTATGCCTCTTCGGGATTAAGAATAAAGAATGGAAAAGATTAGGAATGGAGGGAGGTTAATTTATGACTTTTGTAACACAGAAAAGGGATAGAGGATTCTATCAGAGTTTACTCCTCTATGTACAGAAAACTATGTGCTAATTAGTTACATAGGAACATTAGTGAGAAATCTAAGTCCTTTGCAGGGGTTTTGGGAGCATGATGAGAAGAATTAGGTTTCACTTGAAAGCTTTCTATTCTTAAGTGAGAATAGGAATCCACTATAATTAGTATTTTATATGCTGAAACAATAGTATTCTGAAAAATATAGAAATTTGCCTTTGTATAACCCTTTTGTCCTTTTTATAGCTCCTTTTAATATAAAATTATATTTGTTGCAAATGGTATAGCCATTTAACTAAAGGCACTTCTGAAGGATTTAGCATAAACAATCAGAAGTTCATACTAAAGAAATAACTTTTTTGACACACGTTTCTTCTAGTTTCCATGAATTTAATTAATATCTATGTTTTTGCTAATATCATGGGCTCTGAAATACAATCTAAACCAGCTTGAAACCTCAGAGGCTTTTGAAAGGAAGATGATCATACTGTTGTTAATTTTTAATATAAATATAAAGGTTAATAGATAAGTGCCTTGTACAAATTTCACATACATTTGATTGATTTGATTGGCGACAGAGTTGATGAGACTCCTGGATTCTCTTTATTCCCCTCTTTCCTCTCTTTCTCTCTCTCCCTCTTCCTCCCTCTGCTTTTCTTTAATGACTGGAGCTCACCTTTTTGAGGGTCAAGGGTCACTCTAAGAATTTTTAGAAACCAGCCCACCCTCTCTGCAAAAAAATGTAAAATCACACCAAATTTTGCATATCATTTCAGGAGATTTACAGATGGCCTGACTGTGGACCCCAGGTTAAGGAATTTGATTTTGAATTTTAGGACTGGAGTATAAGTTGCTCAATATTTTTCTTAGCTTTTGAGTTTTTATTAAATGTAAAACTCTTTTAAATTAATAAGTCCTGCTAATCTTCTCTCAGAGACAATGTCGAAGATGCTGATTCTCCCACTGACCAGCTCCCAACACACACACACACACACACACACACACACACACACACACACACACACGCAACTTACATGAGTGAAACACAGTTTAACCGATATCCATAGTTTTGACAATCACATTTCTGCTGTTTGTCTCCAGTGACTTGATTAATCACTTCTGCTTTCAAGAGTGCCAGGAATCACCTTGGGAATCACGGAAGAAAAAAATCCTCATTATTTTATTTCATGTATTGCTCTCAGCGCCCCACATAACATGAACTAAACCATAACTTGCAAAATATTACACAGGACACTATTCTGATTCGTAGGTTCATGATTATTTTGTTGTCAGCTCCTGCCCTTACTGAGAAAAGAGAGATTATTAGGTATTAACACCTACTGAAATCTTCCTCAGTGATGATCAGAAAAATGAAAAGACACAGTGGCAGCTGATTAGATGCTCAAATTTGTCCATTGGGGGAAATCTCTAGAATGTATCCCCTGAGAATGAGGAAGTAGCTGTTTGGGATTTGGGGGAGGGGGTGTTATTTATCTGAAAGCTATTTGAGAACACAATGCCCTTACATGAGTCTGTGCCAGCCCTTTCCATTTTGCAGGGGGCTATGCTGGCGTGGTTTTAGTGAGCGATGAAGAGGCAAACATTAGAAACTTCTTATGCTCTTTAGAAAGCCACCTCCTTCTCTTAAATTTTCACTGGATTCCTTATGGAGTGTGTGTGAGGGGGAAGGGTGAGTAGAGATGGTGCATAAGGGTGGGTAAAGGGATAACTAAGGAGAAGAGAAAGAACGTTACCTTGTGAAATACCCTGCCACCTGCTATTTACCATAACACCTGAGCAAAGGATGAACAATGGGATAGAAGTGATGGTTGCCTTTCTTTCCTGAGATGCTTTTCAATATTCTTTCCCCATCTCCTAGCAGTCAGTCAGTGTACCCCCAATTGATGTCTCGGGAAAATAAATGTTAAGGCTCTGCTAAAATTGTAGAACAAATAAATCCATTATTACAGCATATTCAGCCTCCTTTTAGTTTTCCAGTTTATGTAACCGTAGAGTAATTTTAAAAATTCTTTTATGGATAGATTTTCTACTTCCGGATCAGGGAATTACAGTCTGACTCTTTTTCCTGGGCAAAGCATACATTTAGCTCATGTAGTAACCTTTGAAATATTGCTTCTATCTGTGCCCTCCTTTCCTTTCTAACGGTCGCTTCCCTAATTCAGGCCATCATTACATTTTACATGGATTATTAAAGGTGCCCACTCCCAGCCTCTCTGCAGCTGGTCTTTCCTCTACAGTCACAAGAGTCATCTTCTGACTGAAGACATGTGGTCTGGTTATTCCCTTGCTTAAAATCTTTCAGTGACTCCTTATTCTCTCCACTTCAGAGCAGGCTCCCAAGAAGATATTCACCACCCTTTATCTGTCTCTAATCCACCTGTCTAGCTTTACCTTCTACTCTATCCTTGATGCTGCCTGGGATCCCTAAATCCACTGATGCATTGTAACTGTCTACCTCTGATCCTTTGCTGAGCTTCCCACCCCACCTTTGTTTTTTGGTTTTGTGTTTATTTTTTTTTTTACCATTTCTACATACTGTTCAAAGCCCAGCTCAAATCCTATCTTCTTCATGACATTTTCTCTAATCCCCACAAGTGGAACTCATCTTTTCTCCTCTGAAAGTTTTAGGCACTTTATACTTTTCTTATTGCATTTTTTCTCAATCCATCATATGCTGTAGTTATTTGTGTGTCTCATCTTTCCTACTCTAGACTGTAAGCTCCTGGAAGCCAGAACAACGTCATCTTTATATTTCCTCCCAGGACCCGGCACAATGCCTTTTACATAGTATGTGCTTAATAAATGTCTGCTGAGTTCAAATGAACTCTGCTTTTCCTATAATCCACAAAAAAACTAAAAACTTAATTTTAGCCAAAATTCCCTCTTTCTTCCCCAATAGAGTGGCCCCATTTTCCAAGTTCCTATCTGAGGAGCTCAAATGAGTGTATAATATCTAAAATATGGGTGATGCAAGAGAGAAAAGGTAAAAACAAAGACTGGAGGGCTACACTAGAGGCTTTTGAAGAGTAGAAAATCTACTGTTGATATGTAGAAAGCACACATAGGATCAAAGGAAGTGTAAGAACACTTCTAAGAATTAAAAATGGTTCTTGGTTCGAGACAACTTCCTAGAGGACCAGCATATCATTAAGGTTGGGCTCATTTGTATATATTGGAAAAACCAAAATAATAGTGGCTTACATAAGCTAGAAGGTTATTTCTCTCTTACATTAAAAAAAAAAAAAAAGTCCGTAGGCAATCTAGAGTTATTCAAGCAGTTCCTTGGTGTGAGAGACCAAGGTTCCTTCTACCTTGCTCTTCTGCCATCCTTGGTGTCTCACCTCTTGGTCTAAGAAGGTTGCTAGGACTCCACCTATCTCACTGGTGTTCAGCCAGCAGGAAGGAGGAAAGGGAAGAAAAAGATGTGTTTCCTCTTTTAAGGCAACTTCCCAAAAGTCACTCACACTATTTCTACTTGTAACTCGTGGGTAGAATCTATCTCCATGGTTACACCTACCTGTGAAGGAGAAGGGGGAATATAGTTTTTTAACTGGGTTACTATAAGGAACAGGGAAAATGGATATTGGGTGGTAACTGGCAGTGACTGACAGAGCCAGTAAGGCCATCCATTGATTCTCATATTCCTTTAGGACAAAGAACAGCATTTGCACAAAAAAGAATGTTTTAAGACACATTTTCTGTAAAGTTAAGGGGAAAAAAAGAGCAAGCCAAGCTGGGAATAAACACAGATTCACTTAGGATAAAGGACAGGGACGTGACAAAATGACAAAGGTGACTGAGTAAGCTGTTGGTCCCCCCACTGTCCACTTCTGCATCCTGGCCCCTGACCCTCAGCTTGCATCTCCCTTAATCCTCACTTCTGCACTGTGAGGTGCCTATTATTACTACTGTGCCTATTATACAGATCAAGAAACTGAAAGCCCAGAGATTCAGAGACTTGGCCAAGCTGCCCAAGAGGCTTCAGATAATGAAAAAATAAATAAAACACACAGCTGGCTTGGAAACCGCTGTACTGCTCACAAAACCATATAATTCATAGAGTGTTCTCCAAAAGGATTTGCACTTACTTTTGATTGTGAATCATCTCAATTAGCCCCTACAGAAAAACCTCTTATAAACCTACTTCACTTGTCACTTGATGTAGGTGATTTCATTTAATGTGGGATACTTAGGAAAACCTCTAGATTTTTGGCTTTCATTATTTTTAGGTCAGATGAACTGCTTTGAATTCTTCTGATTCAGCAAAGCCCCCTAAGCCATGTTAGAGTATTCCAGCTATGCTTCTAAATACATAAGAATTTATTTTTATTAGTCACCCCAAAGATACAAATCATTGTGCCTACTCAGCACCAAGTGACTTAAAAACTAAAAGACTAAGAGAAACAAGAACTTTTACATTTTACATTATGTATTTTAACTATTAGAAATTTTAAACAATCAATTGCATATATAATAAAAACTTTTAGTTATGAAATTATAGGAAAAAAAGGATGGTATACATTACAAAATACCTGTCATTATCAATGGCATTTTATTTTTTTATAGAACCTCTAAAGAAATCAGGAAAGCTTCACAAAACATGGTGTGATGTCTACAGGTGGAAACAGGCCATGAGGTGAGTGAAAATTGCAAAGAGCTTATTACTAGTAAGAATACATAAACTGAGAGCCTACTTTAAAACAATGTACTTGTACTTTACTTAGTTTAAACCAGTACTTGTACTTGATTCTTTTTTTTTTTAACATCTTTATTGGAGTATAATTGCTTTACAATGGTGTGTTAGTTTCTGCTTTATAACTGTACTTCATTCTTGAAGTACAAATATTACAAATTGTTTTGAAGAATTTTGTAACCCTTCTTTGTTTAAAAACAAAAGCAAATGGACATACTGTGGGATTCCTTTATTAGTTAGTAGTCAGAGCTAATAGCCACCTAATAAACCAGCCATGTTACATCAAACTTTTACTGCATTTATGTTTACTCACAGTATTGAGACAATAATGACCATGTTTTGAGTTCTATTTTAGATGTCTTTGGGGATTGCAAAAAAACCTTAAGAATGAAAACATTTACTTTACATTCAACTAATATTTACTGAGTTCCTACTTATACTAGGCTTTGCGACATAATAACTATGTGCGATTGGTAAGTCTTAACCTCGTTTTACAGTTGAAGTAGGTTTATGAAGATTAAGTAAGGTTCCAGGCTCACAAAACTAAATAAGTCACAGAGCTGGAATTTGAAGCTAGATGTTTAATGCACTTAAGAGAAAAGTCCCATAGTTCAAAGCAATATTTTTAAATTTCAAATCTAAAAAGTGCACATTATAAAACAAACACTTGTTCAAGACAGAAGAGTGTAAGTAAAATGTTTAAGCCCATCCCTCCCCTACCCCATCCCTCTTTTCAAGCATAACCACTGTTAGTAGTTTGGTATAAACCCTTCCATATCTTTCCTTTTGTCCAATATGCTTTTCATTACATCACACTTCCTGCCTACTTAAAAACATCAATGAATAGAGGAGGTTGAATTTACCATATATCTGTACTAGTATAAATATCTATCTTTAAATAATAACTGAAAAGCTCATTCAGCTAACATTAGGCATCTAACTATCGAGACTCAAAGAACAGAATTCACTCTTTCTTTCCTAGGGACTCATAATCTAGTGCAGTGGTTCTTAATTTGGTTTTGAGAGAGTAAATATGGACTCTTTTGAGACTCTGATGTGAGCTCTGAACCTTCTCCCCAGAAGAAAATAAATCTGTATAAAATTCTGGCTATAATTCAGGGGATTCATGGATACTCTGAGAGTATACGGACCCCTGATCTTGTAGAAGTAAGATTTTTAAATTAGTAATTTAACATAAATACTATAATAGAAGTGTGGACAAGATGCTATGGCAGCACAGAAAAGCAAGGACTTTACTGACACATGTCAAGAAAGGGAAGAGTGATACTTGCACAGAAATCTTGAAAAACACAAGGAGTTTGACAGCTAGCCCAGGGTAGGGGAAGGATGTCCACTGAGGAAACAACATTTATAAATCCTAGAGGCTAGAAAGGACAGGGACCCACAAGACTGTCTTTGTGTTAGGAGCCCAGTATGTATATGAAAGTGACTAAAGAGTTTGCAGAGCTAGGTAGAGGCCAGATCATGAAGGGTTTTGTCCATTGTGTTAGGATGTTTGAACTTTAGGAGTCACTGAAGGATTTTGATCAAGATTTTCATTGGTAGGTAAGAAGTCTACAATTAATGCATGACTAAATAAATGATCATGGGAATACTAATGTGGATGATAGAATAAGATATAAAAAGGAGATAAGACCATTTGATTCAGATTTGTTGGGGGATCACTGATGAAATAATATGCTATTAAAAAGATACGTTGCTAAAATCAAATGGAATTGAGTGGAAGGTCACTGCTTTCACAAAGGAGATTGGGAGACTGAAGCTCTGAGACTGTATTTGTAAGATAAAACTCAAAATTTGGGCAGTACATCTGCCCCCTCACTGCAGTGAGTCCCAGGCACAGTCATGCTAGTGTCAGTCCCTCGGGGTGTCTGTATCACTCCTGGTCTGCCACACCATCTTGCCTTCCACTGTCCTACAGTAACTCCTGATGGACCATTTGGTTTCCTATTGACTTTGCAAAGAGTAGGAAAAGAGAAAGGGTAAAACGGGTAAGGTTATCAAGTTGTTTACACTGAGCCTGTATTGCTTTTATAGTTATTTTTCTAATTTTGTTTTAAAGTAATGTGGTATAAAGCCAGGCTTACAAATAATGTCATAGCTAGTTCATTGCTATTTGTCTGTACTTCACCTGATATACCTACCTAAAAATGCAATATTAGTCTCACCTCCTACTTCTTGGCAGTGACTTCATAAATGAGGTAAGACTATAAAGTCTCAAAGATATTTCCCTTGATAAATATTTATTGTTCAATAAAAATTTTACTTATCAGATGCTACAAAGGCTGTGAAGACTAAACTTGTACATATATTATATATGCTATTTTGTGTGTATGATGTATCATAAGAACTTTTTAAAATACAAGAAGCATTTGGTCTTTGCCGAAGGGTAGTGCTCTGAAAGATTTCTCAGTCTACATGTATAGATAGTGAACTTTTGTTAACAAAAAATTTACAGTTTAGGTGATACAGCGTTGATTTCTCCAGCTTGCCTTTCTAGCTCATTATTTTTTAAAAAATGCATTTCCTTGCTATTAATAAAAATAAATAAGATTCCATGTTGTTTTCTTTTTTCCCCAGATTTATTGAGGTATAATTGACAAATAAAGTTATAAGATATTTAAAGTGTGCAATGTGATGATTTGATATATGTATTCATTGTGAAAGGATTCGCCCCCCCCTTTTTTGGTGGGGACATTTAAGTTCTACTCTTTTAGCAAATGTCAATTATATTTACAATTCAATCTTAACAACTATAGTCACCATGTTATACATTAGATCCTCAGACTTTATTCTTCTTATAACTGAGAGTTTGTACCCTTTTACCAGCCTCTCCGTATTGTTTTCTTTAGGGAAAGAAATCATTAACTATAAACATCCTCTGGAATTTAAATAAATTCAACTCAAATTTGTGTTGAGTGCCCACCACAAAAAGTTCTCAAACTTTTCATATCAGAGGAATGTGAACAAATGATATAAATGTATTTACCTTTAAAACTCAAGCTAATTTTGCATGCCTCTCTATGAACTATCTGAACATTTAAAATATATAATACTGGGCTTCCCTGGTGGCACACTGGTTAGGAATCCACCTGCCAATGCAGGGGACACGGGTTCGAGCCCTAGTCCGGGAAGATCCCACATGCCGCGGAGCAACTAAGCCCATGCGCCACAACTACTGAGCCTGCGCTCTAGAGCCTGCGAGCCACAACTACTGAAGCCCGCGTGCCTAGAGCCCGTGCTCCGCAACAAGAGAAGCCACCGCGATGAGAAGCCTGTGGACCGCAACAAAGAGTAGCCCCCACTTGCCGTAACTAGAGAAAGCCCGTGTGCAGCAACGAAGACCCAACACAGCCAAAAATAAATAAAATAAATTAATTTAAAAAATAAAATAAGATAAAATATATAATACTTTTTAAAATTGCTTACCATTGAGTAAAATTGCTATTATAAAGAGATAATCTATGTTTATCCTGAGGCTTAAAGTCTAGCAGTCTAGTTTGATAAGAACCAGATGCTCACCAGGTGCAATGGATATGAATATGAATAGTCTCTGTCCTGGTGCAGCTTACAGTGTCGTGCGGGACACAGACAGGGCCTGTTGCCTATAAATCCCAACAGAGAGAGACACTAATAATATGGTATGAGAATGTAGTAGAAGAGGGATCAACTAATGATGACTTGGAGGACCAGGGCAGGCTTCATAGAGAAGGAGGGGCTTAAATTGAGCCTTGATGGATAAGAAATAGTCATTAGGTAGGGAAAGATATTTGAGGCATAGAGGATGGAAGGAACAAAGGTACACAGGCAAGGATTTGATGAAATGCATGAACTGTGATTATCTATCTACACATCTGTATCATATATACTAACTGCTATGAAGTTTTATTTGAAATACTATGAAACAGAGAAACAAATCAAGTAAGTTCAGCCAGTCCAGTCATTAGCTGTTACAAGTAGCAAAATCATATCAACTAATGTCTAAGTGGCTACAGGGATATATCGGGAGCCACACTCAGGCATAAAATTAAGGTCCCATAGTCAGAGCTTGATCAAGAGACACGAGGCAGGCTTAAAATCTGACACTCATTCAAACAGATTTTCTTTCATTATTCAACATTTGAATAGAAAAGAGGCTGATTCCTCCACGGAGGTAGAGCAGGAAAGGAGGACTCCCAAGGGCAGTACTCAGTCTCCTGTGCAGGATCAAGAGCGGCTCAACTCTGGCCTCACACTGGCTGCACCACTCGTCAAAAGAAAAATCCTACAAGGAAACCAGACTCACGCTTCTAAGAGGGCTTTCTGGCAACCATTTGTTGCTATTCAAGCCTGCATCTAGGGTGTCCCATCACCCACCCCAAACACACACACATACATACACACCCTCAAGATTCCACACCTCGGGGAATGCAGAGTGAATAAAACATCCAAGCCCTCATGAAGTGGAGATGATGGGCCAAGATGATCAATAAACAGATAAACAGACCATTGTCATTTGGTAGAAAATGCTGTAGGGAAAACTGAAGCAATGGAAAGGAGACAGGCAGTGAAAGCTGAGTCCTGCTCTTACGTGCGTGGTCAGGGAAGGCCCTTTTAATGAGGTGACATTTAAAGAGACCAGGAGCCTTAGAACTTTTTTTGTCCTTAATGTATGATTGTGGGATATTGTAAATTTGACAAAACTTTGAAGTTGTCAAGAGATAGGAGCAAAATGGGCCCTGGTGAAGGTGCGTAAGAGTTTGAGTTTCAACCTCGCTTTTTCCCCTCACATCCTGTGGGTCCCAGGATTTTCACAAATGAGCTTTTCTTGCTTCTGTGATTCTAAATATTCTGTATTAACATTTTAATGACTTTTCAAATGTACAGAATCTACTTATTTATATAATTTTTGCCAATGGGGATTATGGCTATTAAAAGTAAATTCAAAAGGCTATGAAAACTGAATTTACAGGATTTTAAGAAGCAGGATTTTGATTTGCATGTAAACTCTGCATCCAGATTTAGAGTATTTCTCTCCTCAGCTTCACAAGCTACAGGCTAGAGGAAGGACCTAAGTTTAGGAATGTGTGGGAAGGAGTTAAAGATTCAAGGAGCAGGCTGAAAATACTGCTTTCAAAGGTGTGGGTGTGGTTTCATTTTTGTTTTTGTTTTTCCTGGATTCCTAGATCTTGCGTCTACAGGCTCATTTACTGCCTCTCTCATATTTGTTTTGGAGACTAGGAGCATGGATCCCCAAGAAGATGAGTGGTAGATGTTACAGGCCAAAGGCAGGTCCCTGAGTGTTAAGAGAAAAGAAGTGGGCAAACCCCAGGCAGTGAGGTTTCTAAGGTGCGTTACAAAATAGGTGGAGAAGAAAAGGATTGACTTTGTCTCTAAATCCAAAACATTAGAATCTAATATATATAACAAAGGGTAAGCCATCGCAGATCATCTTATTTTAGACCTTGTCACTCTGAAAATGCCCTTTAGGACTGAGATAGAGCATTAAACCCCTATGTTCTACTTTCCTGGCCTGGATTGCCTACAGCCAAATTCCTTCTCCCTTTGTCTCTGCGTCCACAACTGTTGATTGCCAGATTGTTAGGTAAGAGAACACTTAACAAGTAATTATTAGTAAGGAATTAACACCTAATTAATTAGGGGAGGATTATGTGCTACATAGTTATTATTGACAATGTTTAGCAGGTTTATCATCTCAGTCAACACATTTTTATTGAGCTTCTATTCTATGTAAGAATATAAAACAGGCACCAAGAATACGAGGAGTTGGAAAAAATAGCCTCTTTTCTCAAGAAGTCTATTTAGAAAATCAGACTATAACATAAGATACATACAGCAGAAGATCATGGTTTTGGTTCCAATTGCGTTCTACAGATATTCCACGACAGGGATAGTTTCCTGTTGGACTAAAGGTAAAAGTCCCAGAGAGGGATGGAACCTGAGTTAGACTTTGGGGAGTGAGTAAGGATTTGACAATTGGAGTAGGATGAGGAGGGCAGACTAGGCTGCAGGGAAGGGGAGAGATAAGGTAGGAACGCAAGTGGTGAATAAGAGTTAGGGGGCTGGAATACCTCCTAAATATCACAAACAAGGTTGGAGAGGAAGGTCAGGGACATTGTGGAGGACCTTGAGGTTTGTTGTATATTTTAATAAGGAGAGAGCTATTCAAGAGCATGAACAAGGGCAAAAGATGATGAAAGTGATATTTAAAGGAAAATAATCTAGTTCTGTAGCAGCATAGAGTGTTGATAAACTAATTAGAATGTTCCTATAGATGTTTAGGAACAAAGCAGTCAGGTTGAACCAAAGAAGTGACAATGGAAAGGAAGGAGAGGGACTTCCCTGGTGGCGCAGTGGTTAAGAATCCGCCTGCCAATGTAGGGGACATGGGTTTGATCCCTGGTCCAGGAAGATCCCACGTGCTGCAGAGCAACTAAGCCCGTGCGCCACACCTACTGAGCCTGGGCTCTAGAGCCTGTGCTCCGCAACAAAAGAAGCCACCACAACGAGAAGCCTGCGCACCACAACGAAGAGTAGCCCCCGCTAGATGCAACTAGAGAAAGCCTGTGAGCAGCAATGAAGACCCAATGCAACCAAAAAAAAATTTTTTTAATAAATAAATTAAAAAAAAAAAAGGAAGGAGAAAATGTAAGAAACCATATAAAGGAAGACTCAGGATTTCACTAATGGTGGCTCATAGGATGAGAGGAAAATCATTCCAAGGTCTTAAGTCTGGGTCAATAGTGGTGTTAGTGACAGAGCCTGGG
Organism: Delphinapterus leucas; assembly: GCF_059928025.1. Lineage (NCBI taxonomy): Eukaryota > Metazoa > Chordata > Mammalia > Artiodactyla > Monodontidae > Delphinapterus > Delphinapterus leucas. Next base: position 63,368,690 of record NC_143141.1, on the reverse strand, counting down.
AAATGAAATCTGAAGGGGGTACCTGGATAGGGTGAAGGTGACCGATGTGATTTAAACAGGTTGAATTTGAGGTGACCATGGAACAGCCAAGTGAAAATCTTCATTGGAGTGAGAGAGTGGCATGGACATATATACGCTACCAAATGTAAAATCAATAGCTAGTGGGAAGCAGCCACATAGCACAGTGAGATCAGCTCGGTGCTCTGTGACCACCTAGAGGGGTGGGATAGGGAGGGTGGGAGGGAGGTGCAAGAGGGAGGAGATAAGGGGATATATGTATATGTATAGCTGATTCACTTTGTTATAAAGCAGAAACTAACATACCATTGTAAAGCAATTATACTAAAATAAAGATGTTAAAAAAAAAAGAAAATCTTCATTGGAAAGAAATATAAGTCCAACAAGGGATATTCATTTAGCAGAAGAAAAAGATCAGAAGAACAGACAGTTTTGTTTCCTTCTCTCAAAATAAAGACCTAAATACTAAAAAGATAGCTAAAATGACATAGCAGAAGAAATAGGGATTAGGAAATTGTGAACTGTTTAGCATCATTTTGGTTTGGGGTGCAGTGGGTCTTTTTTTTTTTTTTTAACATTTATTTATTTATTTTGGCTGTGCCAGGTCTTAGTTGTGACATGCGGGTCTTTAGTTGCGGCATGAGAACTCTTAGCTGCGGCACGTGGGATCTAGTTCCCTGACCAGGGATCGAACCCAGGCCCCCTGCATTGGGAGCTCAGAGTCTTAGCCACTGGACCACCAGGGAAGTTCCTGGTTTTTGTTTTTTAAATTGAACAAAGGGACAGTTATAGAAGGCTCTGGACTGAGGGCTGGGAAGGAAAGCCATTGGTTGCCATATCACCATATTGCTGAGTAATATTTGGAGATGCCCTGCTAGGGTTTTAGCCTCAGCATTTCAGAGCTGCAAGGACTTTGAGAGACTCCGCATACTAGATATGAGGAAATGGAAGCCTGGAGAGGGTGCCTGGCTTTCCCACAGCCCCACAGTGAGTGAGAAGTCAGGGTTGGATCTCAGTCCAGTATTCCTTCCTTTCCCCAATACTGCTAGTCATGAGGTGCACTACCTTCCTGACTCTTTAGGGAACATTTTTACATAGTTCTATGGTAGGAAGCCTGAGGAAAATGTTCACAGATTGCGTCATCAGAAAGCAAAATGGATGGCCTAACAAGAGCGCTAAGTACATAGCAACAAAGGCAAGAAATGATGTGGGGCAGCATGTGTGTGCCCTGTTAGACCAGCTTGCCTTCAGTTAAGGGAGCCATTTTCAAATGATATCTGAACAAGTTGAAATGGGCATGATCTACACAGGGAATGATTTGCTATAGTACATTTAAGTAGCCCTAGATAGATTTCAAGTGAGGTTGTTCAGTGTCTTTCCATACATATTTTTAAAGATTCTGAAGAACAGGATTGCTATCCAACTATCTGGGATGGGAGAAGTATGTAATTCAGTTTGGAGGCAGAAGGATGGAGTACTTCTTTCTATATTTTATTTCCTTATTCCTGTCCCAACTTTTTCCAAAAAGGAAATTGAAATAGTGCAATATGAGATTTAGGAATCAGAATATAGCTTCTTAGCAAAACCAGACCCAGTGTGCCCAATGTGTTCTGGTCTCTTTATGGAATGTTTTTAGGCCTTTTCTTTTCTTTTTTTCCCGTGCTGCTGAGCGGCTTGCAGAATCTTAATTCCCTGACCAGGGATTGAACCCGCACCCTCAGCAGTGAAAGCACAGAGTCCTAACCACTGGCCCACCAGGGAATTCCCTAGGCCTTTTATCCTTGTGCCAAACTTACCAGATGTGGTACGAAATTACCCATTGATTGGGTTCAGTATACCTTAGCTCTAAGGAGGACATGTATGAAATGGGATAAATTAAAAAAGAAATTATCAAACAATTGATGAATTTACATTTGTTATCAATCAGTAAAAATGTTGAATATTTCTTATATCTAGGTTACTACGCTGTTTGACTCTAATAATAATGGGTTATTAGATGATCCTTGCCCTAGTGAAGACAGATGACAGTTGAGGAGAATGGCCAAGTCAAGGCTTATGAAGGGTATGAGTCATGATCTGCCCTTTGAAGGGTGAGCAGGACTTGGGTTGGCAGAGGGCAGAGGGTTTTAGGCAGGGGAACTGTGGGGACTCCTCAGGGAGATCCTCAGGGAGGAATATGTAAGGCCTGTGGGGGGACTAGTTCTGCAGGGAGAATGCTGTAGTTTCAAGAGAATATTGCTGACCCCTGTAAACGATGCACGGGCTGTGGGCTATTCTAACTGAGGTCATAGATTTGCCGGATTTGTCTGTAAACAACGCACGGGCTGTGGGCTATTCTAACTGAGGTCATAGATTTGCAGGATTTGTCTATGATTTCCAAGTCCTGGAGTTCACTGGGAGGTGGTGAGAAATGAGCCATTAATGAAGATTGTATTTTACTCTAGTTTCCTTTTTAACAGTTCTAAAAGTGCTAAAGGCAGATCCAAACTGGATGTCATTTCATCTGAACTATGAAAATTATGCTCCCAGGAGTGTCAGCAGTAACCTTGTTTCCCCTCTCACCTAAAATAGGCTGTTAGTGGTAACTGATGCTCTATTTCACAAAGTACTACTAACTCAGCTATGTGATTCAGATCTTGTGAGTCCTGCCACTGCCTGTGCTTCAGCCGGAAGAATACTTCCTGAGGACTAGTTAAGGGTTTACCCTCTGAAAATTAGGGTCACCCCTAGGGCTGGAGGGAGCTTTCTCTGGGACTCAGGGCTCCTTCCCTGCAAAATTCTCCCAAGAGCCTCTCTTGCGCTTCACCGTCTTCCCTCTCTTCCAAGCAGGACTGACCTAGTGAAAATACAGCAACAGTCAATTTTCTTTTGAAGTAGGTATTTACCTTGTATTCAGGTAACACTGTGCCCTCTGCCTCTTGAACAGAGTGCTGGGAGGCTCTTAGCTTCTACTCAGATAATCCAGGGAGAGAACCTGTTAAAGATTGAAATTAAAGTGAGTCAAACCAGGATAAGGAAAGAGATAGTGCACATCTTCCTCACCAGACACATAGCCCCTGAAGTGTCCAGCTTGCAAAATCAGGTTCTAACACCTTTATGTATGCCACTTAATGAGTCAGAAGAGCTTCTGGAAGTAATACAGTCTGAAACTTTTGATAAGTTTTGATGTTTTAAATGAGGCATTCTTAAACTTAAAATAATTATCTCTGGCCATTGGATTTTTTTGTATGTGTAATAGCATGCTGGCATTCCTTTTTCTTTTTTTTTTTTCTGATTGAGTTGACACATAGCAACTCAAGCAAATATCTTGACTGATATTTGGTAGACAAAACAAAAAAATTAACGTGCCTGTGGAGTGGACGTGAGAGGACCTTTGCTATTCCATATTCAGATGTAAAGAACCTCTATGTGTTTTATGAGCTACAGATTTGCCCACTCTCTGTGCTTTGCCCCTCTTCTCATTGGCTCTGGGCACTTTGAGGTTGCTGGCAGCCATGGAGTATCAGTTACAGTTTTGGTGCTGGACCATTTGTTAGGAAATCCTATTTATTCTCTCTTGGTTTGTCAAGCCCAATGGCAGGCGCGGGGGATATATTTCTGCTAGTGAAACTTTGCTTGATAAAATAAAACAATTTTTTTTCTAACAAAAATCACCTCTAGGCTAAACTCTTTCTGTATTTACCACTGATTATTTTTTGCTTATGTGAAGCACGCATGGTAAAATCACGTTTCTCTGTAGGCTACTAGATGAGAATCCAACTCACTTCCATAAACATTTGTTGAGCACAAGCTCAGAATGGGGCAAGGAGCAGGGGATACAAAGATGAATAAAACACACCCTCTGCTTACAGTCTGGTAAGGGAACTAGCATTCAGGCAGTTAACCAAGGATGTGACAATGGCCTTGTGACCTGATTCAGTGGCAGGGGCCATCCTGTTTCTAGCAACACTTATATTTGAGAAAAGGTCAAGTAAGAGGCTGACTTGAGGACCAAGAAGTATTTTCAAAATAAGACTATTTATTGTTTGAGTCATCTGGTGAGATCTCTATATTAATTCTTTAATTTATTGCCTTTGCCATCATAAATTGCTATGTATTCAAGGATGATTTTATTATATATATTTGGGGGAAGTGGGTATAAAAAGTTACATTATCACTGAGGCATCCTCATTTTAAACACCTGCATATATACTTACGTATTGTGAAATTTGTCTTATTTCATCATTTTGCTTCTCAGGGTCACACTGTGCTCTTTGCTTTTGTTTTTGTTTTGTTTTTTGCATTATATTGATTAATGAATTATATTAATAGATTTCTAAGCATCAAGACCTTTTTATAACCTAGAACAAACCACTGATCATAGTGTTGTATTTTTGTTTAGAATATTTGTATATTTATTTAGGCTATCCTAGAGTAGATTTGGTATCAGAACCTCATAGAATGGATTTAGTGACATATATATCTTATTTTGGGGTATGGATTAAATAACACAGTCATTGTTATTTATAGAAATTTCCTGTTATATTATCCTGGGTTATTTCTTATTTGGTGGTAGATATTTGACCTCCCCCTTTCAATATCTTCTATAGATAGTTGTAATTGACTTTATAGTTTTTAAAACAAAGTTCAACAGCCTATGTTTTCCTAAACAATTGTCCATTTCATTTCACTTTAAAAGTTATTGGCAATAAAATGCACATAGAATTTTAATAACAATATTTCATAGCCTCTGAATCGGTGGTTACATCCTATTTTTTTGTTCTACTTCGTATTCTTTCTTTCTCTCAATCTCCTTATATGTCATTAGACTTGTCAAAACTTTCCTCATTTTACAATTTATTCAATCTGTTTTTTCAAATAGCTATCAGACCACACATAGGAACTGATATGTTTATAATGACAGTAAAAGTGGCTTTTGATACTAGTGCTTTGGAATCCTGTGACATGAAGAGGTTTATTTAAAGATAGAAGCTAATAGAATAATGGTTCTACTTGGAGCTACTTCCTTAATTGTTCAGAGCTACTGTTTCCCTTTGTATAAAATGGATGGTAAAGTGTGCTGCCCACTGCACAGCATTGCTACAATCACCAGGTGAGATAATGTATGGGAGGGTGCTTTGGAAACTATGATGTAGGTACAAGCAAGGTCATGAAATATATCATTTCATGAAACATATGTTGCTTTTAGGCTGTATGGAAAAAACAAACAACCCCTTTCTTAAATTTTTTCAAAGTACTTTTCTATATCACAAAGATCATGTAGGCTTTCCTCTTTGAAACAATTTGCAAGATTTGTCCTGATGAATTATTTTAGTTCAGGGGAAAATATTTCCTCATCACCCTCCCCCTAACACAAAAAGTTCTCATTCTACTAAATTAGAAATGTGCACTAAAGACCCATTCAATAAAGGACACTGGAATGGAAATTAACTCAAGTCTGTTTTCAATTAATTTCAATTCCCCAAAGTGCCAAACTTTCCTTTTCTGTCACAGCAGTAATTGGAAAGTAATAGACAATCCTAAGTTTTTGTGGTCTTATGCCTGCTTTTGTGTGTGGAGTATACATTCTAGGTCAGTCTGGGGGAGGTCCAGGAGATTTTTCAGTATTCTTAGGCTTCTATTAACTTTATTAATATTACTAATTTTATTACTTGAATTTCATAAAAATCTGGCTATACCTTTTTAGGTTAATGTTTCAACATTCTTATTTCTCTATTGTGATCATTTTAGAGCCTTTTTAAAACATCAGGAACCCATTTTAAAAGAAAATTCTTCCCCAAAGCTATAGTATGTGAATTAGATGAGAACAGAGAGACTCTGGTTGAAGGGGATGGGAAGGGGGGCCCAAGACTCCACCAGCTTGGTGGCTTTCTCTCTCCTCCCAAGGCAGGCTCAAAAAAAACCTGAAGGCTTCAAAGAACAGACTAAAAACCATTGCTCTATATAATGATCAGACATGGTTTAGAGACAAACAGCCTTTTTCTAAAAACTTACCAGTATTTTTTTCAAGAGTCTGCCAAGGCCCAAATGGATGTTATTAGAGGCTAGAATTGCTACTGTAGAGATGGAAAGAAAGGAGGAAGGCTGGGGAGGAGTAGAAGCATGATAACTTGGTGAGAAGAATGTGGCAGTATCTGATTTATTCAAAGGCAGGCAATGATTCAAGGACTATGAAGGGCAGAGTAAAGAATTACTGGCCCAGAGAGTGAGGGGTGCCCATAGGCAATGAAGCAGACTACAAGTAAGATCTCAAAGGGAATTGCATAATGTAGTATAGCTCTTTCCAGAAAAAGTCATAGTACTTGTCCATGTAATCCTGTTATTTTCCCTTTTAAGGTGTACTTTTCAAAATATATTACTCAATAATATGATCATCCTCTTCAAACTAGTAATTCTCTTCTGTAAACTTAGCCTAAAAAAGGTCTTAAATAAGGGGAAAAAAAGCTATATTCTTTTTTATATTCATTAATTATAATGAAAAATAGAGAATGAGCCTAATATTCAATAATGGGGAGAGGGAAAGAAAACAATGATATAATTTCTCAAACGAGTATTTTTCAGTAATTAAATATAATGATTGTGAAACTATTTGGAGAAATTTAGGAGTTGAATCCACCAGTTCTGAAATCACAGAGACCTGAGTTCCAATTTTGTCTCCCTCTGCCATTTCTTATCTGTGATCCTGGGTACGTCATTACCTCATTTTCCCAAGCCTCAATATGTTCATCTAAAAAATGAAGGTAGGGCTTCCCTGGTGGCACAGTGGTTGAGAGTCCGCCTGCCGATGCAGGGGACACGGGTTCGTGCCCCTGTCCGGGAAGATCCCACATGCCGCGGAGCAGCTGGGCCCGTGAGCCATGGCTGCTGAGCCTGCGCGTCCAGAGCCTGTGCTCTGCAATGGGAGAGGCCACAACAGTGAGAGGCCGGTGTACCACAAAAAAAAAAAAATGAAGATAATGATCCAAACTAAACAGGACCAATATGAGGATTCAGTTAGAGGTGACAATATAAATAAAACATGAAGCATAGTGCTTGGCACATAGCAGTTGTTCAATAAAAGTTAGACGCTTATTCTCTATCAACAGATTTGTTGACAAACTTAAGGAAATTATGTCCTAGGAAAATATAAATTATAAAATTAAGTTAAAAAGTCAAAAAGACCAATTACTTTTGAAGAAATTGAATAGGGTTTAAGGATCTACTTTTTTTGAATTTTATTTTACTTATTTTTTATACAGCAGGTTCTTATTAGTCATCCATTTTATACACATCAGTGTATACATGTCAATCCCAATCTCCCAATTCATCCCACCCCCACCCCCAACCCCCACCACTTTCCCCCCTTGCTGTCCGTATGTTTGTTCTCTACATCTGTGTCTCAATTTCTGCCCTGCAAACTGGTTCATCTGTACCATTTTTCTAGGTTCCACATATATGCGTTAATATACGATATTTGTTTTTCTCTTTCTGACTTACTTCACCCTGTATGACAGTCTCTAGAGGATATATTTTTTTAAAAAGGCACTAAGACCAAATGTTTTCATAGCTACGCTCTACTCTCTTTCAATGAACAGATAATTGCAATTTAATTTTAAAATTTCTAGATTATAGAAAAAGATTTAAAAACTCTTTGATTCACTTTAAGAAGTTAGGATAACATTAATTCCGCCCCCCCATAGAATAAAAAACAAAAAAGCAATAAATCCTCCACAGATCAAAATCACTCATGAATATAGATGCAAAAATGTCTAAATATTAACAAATAGAATCCAGCGGAGTATCAACAAAACTATATCCTATGACCAAGCAAATATCCCAGGAATGTAAGGATGATTCAACATCAGGGAATCGGTATAATTCATTATAATAATAAATTAAAGGAGAAAAAGGCAATTCTATCAATAGCTGCTAAAAGGACTGATAAATTCCTAATAAGGAATTTTAGTAAAATAAGACTAAAGAGAAATTACTTAAATATGATATAGATTATTTACCAAAGGTAGAAAATATATATGATTCTAAGTGACTTTAAAGCCATTTACATTAAAATAAGAAGATGGATAATGATATCCACTGTCACTATTATTAGTAAACATTATTCTAGAAGCTCTAGCAAATATAATAAAATACAACAATGAAATAACCAGTATAAAATTTGAAAATAAGGATAAAAGTCACCTAGAAATACTTATTTTAAAAATCTTCCACAATTAATAAAACAATTTAGTAATGTGGCTACGTATAAAGTAAATATTAAAAAAAAGAGAGAGAGAGAGAGAATACGAAAACCAGCAAGAGAGAATTGGAAATGGAAAAAATGCCATTCACAGTAGCAATAAAAATTATAAATTATTTAAGAATAAATTTAACAATAAAAGTATAAGAACTTTAAGAGAGAACTAAAAAATCTGATTGAAAAACCTAAAACAAGATTCAGACAAATGAGAACTATATTGCTCTTGGATGACAAGATTTAATGTAAGAAAAATGCCAATTCTCCCACATTAATATATAAATCTATGCAATTCCAATGAAAATTTCAACATTTTTTTGTAATGGGTAAAATCATCATGTAGTACATTTATTCATATGGAAAAATAAATGTCAGGGAAAGCAAATTATAAAAAGAATAATAGATGACTTGCCTCATCAAATATTTTTAAAATACTGAAGAGCCATATAATTTGTGATTTTGGAATAGGAATAGTTAGATAGATCAGGATGGAATAGAGAGTCCATAGAAAAATAATAGATCTCAGTGTATATGAGAAATGGTATTTCAATTCCATGGAGGAAAATGATGATTTATGTAATAACTGGTGTAGCTACAAGTGGCTAGCTATCTGGAAAATAAGGAAAGTGAACACTCTCTCACCCCATATATAAAAACAAATTCCAGATGAATTAAATACTTAACAATAATAAAAACCTTAGAAGAAAATTTAGGAAAAATGTATATATAAAACTCTGGGGCTGAGGAGAGCTTTTAAAACCAACTCAAGAAACCAAAAAGCAATTAAGGAAAAAATTTATTTGACTTCATAAATTTAAAAAATGTGTCAATAGCAAAAGTGTCCACAAAGTCAAAAGACAAAAAGATAGATGGGATATTCATAAATCATGTGACAAATAAATATTTAATCTATATTATATAAAAGCCCTCATTAATTGATAAGGAAAAGGCAGATGACCCTATAGAAAAATATGCAAAGCAGAGGAATAATCACAAAAGAGTAAATCTAAATGTCCAGTAAGTATATGTAGATATGCTTAATAGCACTAGAAATTAGTAAAAGTAAGATGAAGTATCACTTGTCATCCATCTGACTAGCAAGAACTAAAAAGCATTAACATCCACTATTGGCTGGGATGCAGGAGAAAAGGTACTCATGCAGTATTCTTGGAGGAAATGAGAAGATAGTCTTTTTGGAAAGCAACCTATTCATATCTATTAAACCCCTACATACATAAAAGCACCAATATGTATGGCTCTATGTACCAAGATGTTTGTCGCAGCATTGTTTCAGTGACAAAATAATGGAAATAAGGGGAATGCCCATCCATACAGGAATGATTAACACAGGTCATTCCTACCATGGATATTATGCAGCCATTAAAAGTGATTTTTAGATCTATACCAATTAACTTGGAAAGATTGCTACGATGTATTAAGTGAGAGAGATGATGCAGAGAGGTACAGTATGAACTACAATGACAGCTCCACCCCATATATGTATATTCTGTATATATGTTTGAATGTGGTTCTATGAGGATGGAGAAAGGGATGGAAGAATTCCAGCAGATTGTTAACACTGACTGGGACTAAGGAGGAACACTCGTGCCCTCTACCCAAATGACCACAATAAAAACAACATGAATAATAATGGTCCAATTTGTAAAAGAAAGTAACATGCTTATGTTATAATGTAGGTGGAAAAGTAGATAAAAAATTATAGGTAGGCTCCATTAACAATCAGGTAAAACATTCAAGAGCAAAATGATTGACTGGCAATACAATCAAATGACTGTGGTCATTAAGTAGAGGCATTATAGTTGGTTTTGTCCCTCTATATTTTTAAAATTTTTTACAATGTGGTTTGGTTGCTTTCGTAATTAAATAAATAAAAGAAAATTTCTAATTTATTTTCTAGTAACCACATACCTTTGATTACTTCTTGAAATCAGCAACTATTTGTACATTTGTGAGCTTGATGATGTCTTACCTCTGAAAATGCAAAAATTTACATTTTATCTCGGATAGATGGAGGTTTTGGGGTTTGTTTTTAATTAGTTGTAGATTAGATCAATAAGTCTGCTGGAATTAATTATCCATAAAATCCCATTAAAATATGGCTTCACATATTTCAAGATTTTTTCCCCCAAATAGTAACAGAAATCACTTCTAACAATTATTTTCAAAGCTGTGTGGCTTTGAACAGGTCACTTCTCTTCTCCTCTCCAGGCCTCAGTTGCTTCTCCTATAAATGAAGAAGATGGATCAAATAGTTTCCTCAGTGCCTTTTTGGCTCTAACATTCTGTGATTTAATTATATTCATCATGGAATTCATTAAATATCAAATCAATTGCTAAGGAGCAGAAACATTTCATCTTAGTAATGTTTATATAAGCTATGAAAGAGATTCAGATAGCTAGGGAAGATGCCTTACCTTGACATAACTTCCATGCTCACATGAAAAATGTACAAGATTCCAAATGGCATATGGCCTTCACTTTGGGCCTTCCTTTAGATCCCTCATTTATAACTGTGTAGCTATTGACCAGGTTTTCATCCATGTGAACCTTCCAGACTGTCAATTTATCATTTTGCTTCACAGACCTCAATATATGAATGAAACACCAATTCTACTTTGAGGTATAAATTATACAGGATAAAATGCACCCAGTCAAAATATACATTTTGACGAGTTTTGACAAATTTATGCATCTGTGTAACCACTACCACAATTAAGCAACAGAGTATTTTTATCACTCTAAAAAGTTCACTGTGCCTTTTCCCAGTTAAACTCCCACCTCTTGCTCTAGGCAACTGCTGATCTGCATTTTATCACTGTGGATTAGATTTGTCTTTTCTAGAGCAATGAGCAAAGTCTTAACTTGTGTCTTCTCAATCTTGGATAGTGTTAATATATTTTTATTGTTTCAATTAGGTTTCTTAGTCGCAAAGCAGTAAAAAATAGCTCTGGCTAATTTATGCAGCAAAGGAATTTGTTGAAAGGATATGGGCAGCTCATAGAATTGCTAGGAGACTGGAGAACCAAGTTTGGGATATGCGGCCAACAGCAGCGCCCCAAATCATGTAGTACAGCTGTTCTGGTGAGGAAAGGACCAAGAACAGCAGCAGCTTGAGTTACCTAAGCTGTCTGTACCAGATCATGGTCACCACCACCCTCCTTGCTGCTGCTGCTGCTGCTGCTGTCTTAAGAATTCTTTCTATTTCTAAGAAAGTAGAAAGTATATCAAGTATATCTGCCTCAGGAAATTCTTCTGCAACGGCCAGTTGGGGTGAGTGTATCAAAGTGGTACCATGTGCACATCATACCTTAGCTGCAAGGGAGGCTAGGAGAACCTGGCACTTTCAGCCTCTATATAATGGGAGGCCTCTGATCAAGCCTCATAAGGTTGGGGAATTCCCCAATCATTGGAAATTCTAGATGGATAAAAAGAGGGCCAATGTCCACAACACTATTTTTGCTTGTTAGATTTCATTCTGAACTGGCCGTTTCATGTCTAATGGTCACAGCAGCCAGGCTACATTTGACAAGCATCTCCTGGTGTAAAAAAGTCTACCAGATGCAGAAAGTGGGGATAAGGCCATCAAGGAACTTACTATTTAATTAAATAGAAACAGATATATTAGCCTTTATGCCTGCTCAAGTTAATTTCCTTAAACTATACCCTGCTAATAAAATCAATGGGTTTAAATTAATTTATTTGATCCCCAAAATAGTATCTTAAAAACTACCATAATTTTAAGTAATGAATTTCATACTTGTCGACAAGATATTTACCTTTGAGTTTTTTAAATATAAATTTATTTATTTATTTGCTTTGTTTGTTTATTTTTGGCTGCGTTGGGTCTTCGTTGCTACGCTCAGGCTTCTCATTGTGGGGGCTTCTCTTGTTGCGGAGCATAGGCTCTAGTAGTTGTGGCACGTGGGTGTTGTGGCTCGTGGGCTCTAGAGCACAGGCTTAGTAGTTGTGGCGCATGGGGTTAGTTGCTCTGCGGTGTGTGGGATCTTCCCAGACCAGGGCTCGAACCCATGTCCCCTGCATGGGCAGGTGGATTCTTAACCACTGCACCATCAGGGAAGCCCTACCTTTGGGTTTTAAGCTAAATATTTACTCAACAATATTTTCACTCTTCAGAAATTGCGCACAACGCCTGTTGCTTCTAATAGCTGTGTTCATTTCAGTTTTTTAAAGTTAACACATAAAGTAAATCCAGTCACTTCACCTGTTCCCTTACTCTTGATTTCAACTGACAGGTCCGGGGAAGAGGGGATGGCCTGATCCAGGGACAATGAAGATGCAATGTTGAAGAATAAGCTGGAGGAGAGAAGCAACAGGCACCATGGAAAAAACCAAAACAAAGCAAGGTTAGATTTCTCCTATGTCTTGCTTTAAGGTTCAGGATTTAAGAAATGTAGGTTGTGGGCTTGTCTTGCCCTTGTCTCAAAACATGATAATATGTTAACCTGACTGTTCTCATTTCCTTATCATAGTAGAATGACCACGAAGAGCATAGACTTGGTGCTGGGGAAACAGGAAATGCGACATGTATACATACAATTTGAGTAGTTATGTTACTTTTCTTAGCAATAACTTTAGGACTGCCTCAGAACGACCTGCTGAATAAGGCCAAGATACATATTCAACTAACAGACATCCAACACCTCCTAGGCTGGCCTAGAAACATAGGGCTTTCTCTTTTAATCTTTACCATATAGAATCAACCATATAAAAGTAGGTTCTATTATCATCTCCAATAGACAGGTGAAGAAACAGTCATAGAGAAGTCAGGCTACAAACCACAACCTATCAACGTTTGATTTGGGAGCCTGGTCTCTGTTCCCAAGTTCTGGTTCTTGACATTATACCAGGCTGTTGGGACATAGCATAAAATGGGCTAAGTAATCTTTACTCAAGCTTGTGTGGGGAATTTTGGTAATCTCAAACCATCTGGATTTTATAGGGACAGACCTCGGTGTGTATAAATTCTGGGCTGAGGTTACGTATTATTTATGAACTTAACATACCGAGGCTGGTTCCTCTAAGGAAGGGTTCCCTATATCCGCATGTCTTAGGAGAACAATATACACATTCATACAACCAAATATTTGCAACCAGGGGTTTCATCTATAAACTGCTTGATTCATACAATGTGATTCAATTCATACGATTCATACAAAGGAGATGTAGCTAAGTGGATGAGTAAAGGGCTTCATGTGGACTGCATGTTTTACATGGATTGCCTCATCTTCAGAGCCAACCAATGTGATTCCAAAAGGTACATTCTAGGCCAACCTTTTTTCCTCCCTAGGTATAAAAGGTATTTATAACCTACTACTTCCTTTGTGTTTGACCTGTGTTTCACAGTCTCTGGTGTTGACAGTATTGTTTTCTTTCTGCCTGCATCATTCCCAGATCCTTTGCATTGACAATTCCCTTCTATCAACCCTCTTGTCCAGGAGGATGGCAAGGTTCCCTTAGCTGATCTGGGCAGTGACAGAAGGGCAAAGTTCAGAAGTTTAGCAAGGATCAGAGGCAGGAGAAGTAAGGGATATTTTATAGAGGCCTCCTGAGAACAATAAAGTGACAACTGAATAGATGCCTTCCTGACTGTGGACTGAATAGATGCCTTCCTGACTTCCCCTCAAGTAAACCTCAGTCAGCCCCCAAAATAAGAGAAAGACCCTTCATGGGCATTCCCTTCTGACTATTTAATGATTACTCGTCATTCAGTTTGATTGAGAAACTTCCCCACCACGGTAGAGCATGGTTTTCTACTATAAGAGTTACATCAGGTAGATATGGTTTGGTCATTAGGATGTAATATAAAATCACCTACACCAATTTATCTTCTGTTCTGGTTGAATCATTGGCTTCCTGTCATGCAGGCACAGATTTAGGATCCTATAAGTCCCCTTATTCCCTGCATGTGTCTGAAGAGAATAGGGACAGAATGAATTGTGTTGATTAAACAAAGCTCTTTCTCCCTACAGGAGAGAATGAACATAAGCCGATGAATAATCCTTCCACACAGATTTACCAGGTAAAGACACAGATTGTTTTGAGCTCTCCTATGTGTCACAGTGATGACTGTCCTTTACGTATAAATTTTTTTAGCACTCATAAAAGCTTCTACATATATCATTGTATTTGTTCACTTAAGGTTGTGGGATAGGCAGGGACGAGAGTACCATTCACATTGTACTTTTGAGAAAACTGATGACTGAAGGACAACTTATCCAGTTTATAAATTACAGCACCACCACTCCCACATCAACGCTGCTTTTCTTCCTGTTGCCTCCATCAACCTGGCCATTACACTGTGCGATAACATTTCAGTCAGGAGTGAGAGATCTATTTTTCTTAGTTTCTTATTTTAGCAGGGAGAACTGAAAATAAAAGGGGGTTAATATTGCAAGTGTTCAAATACATTAATAGAAAAAAATTTAATCTCTTTTTAAACAATGGGAATAATTTGATTTACAAGGGAGATAAATGTTCTGCAAAATTTTATGTAATATGTTTGCAACGAGGGTCACATTGGGCTGTTGGCTCTCTACATAGCATTTCTTTGGCTTCTATCTTCCGCATGTGCTTTAAAGTAAATTTCTGTCCTTAAAAATCATAGAGATTATTCTGACATAATTTGTAATGTAAAAGTAGCTTGGGTTAGGGAAACCCATGCCCCTCTCTAGACTTAAGACATTGTTATCTGGAATACATGAGAAGGAAGAAAGAATTGACAGGGCTTGATGGGGGTTGGGAGAAAAGGTGATTTCAAAGTTGGCTCTAAGGTTTTAAGCCCTGGTAACTAGGAAAAAGAGTGGTCTCCCAAATAGAGATACAGGAATCCAGAGGAGCAGGTAGCTTGGGGGAAATGTAATTTAGATTTGTTGAGTTTAAGTAACAGTAAAGTGAAACTAACAACTAGTTCCCAAAAATATCATGCAAGAGATCATTGCTGTGGACCCAACTAGGGCAAGCCAGCACAAGATTATGAAAACATTTTAACATGTTGCTCCTAGAACCAGACCAGCAATGAGAAGGGGCAAAGGAAACAGCTTCATTTCAACTTAATGCATATTTATTGAGCAGTTACTATGTGCAAAGTCTTCTGCTTGGCCTAACGGGAGATGAAACAGATGAAACAGACATTCTCATTGATTTTTAAGTGTCCATACAATAAATAGCTCATACAAGGTAGGCTGTTGGAAGAATTATAACAGAGGTATTGATAAAATTCTATGGAATATGGACAAGGGATGAATTAATATTGACTGAAGGATTTGGAGCAGGCATTTAAGGACGAGTTGATCATTGGTAAGTGGATATGTGGGAGGGTATTTCAGGCAGAGGGACTAGCCTGAACAAAGGTCTGGAAACCAGAGTGAGTCTTCACTCAGTGCTGATTTGATGCTTTACTTGTCCAAGACCTCCAAAAGCCTTCCCCACCCACCTCCCCTCTGTTAACATCTGACCTTTGTATGGCATTTGAATGAGTGTGACTATCTCTTTAAACTCAGGTATGATTTAAAGTCTATTATAGATTTAATGTAGGTCACTCCCTGAATGTTGGCTAAATATAGCTGCAGTGGGGGTGGCCTCATTCTCTTATTGCATCACAAATCCAAGTACATCTGTTCACAGAGGAACAAGTGAAGCAGTAGAAGTGAAGTTGGCCTATATGACCTCTGTGATGCTGTGATTACAACCCCATCCTTGTTTTAAAAGAATGTCTCCTAAGCCCCAGTCTGTTTACTCCAAGCAACATTTAACCAAAAGAAGATGAAGGAGAAGTAAAGAAAGAAGAAGAGGAAGAGGAAGGAGGGATGCAGGGAGAAATTAACTATAATAGATACAATCTATACTAAAAAGGGAGTGCAAAATATGAAAGTTGAAGTGTCGGGAATTCCTGGTGGTCCAGTGGGTAAGACTGCGCTCCCAATGTGGGAGGCCTGGGTTCGGTCCCTGATCAGGGAACTAGATCCCACATGCATGCTGCAACGAAGAAGTCAGCATGCCGCAACTAAGACCCGGCGCAGCCAAAATAAATAAATATTAAAAAACAAAAAAAACCTGTGACATCGAAAGTTGAAGCAACATATGACATTTCAGCCATTTTCTATCTCCTTATTTTATTTTCTCAATAGACTCCCCCATCCCTACCTGACATTATAGTAAATATTAACTTGCTTATTTATTTTTTAACTGTCTGTCTCCTTCTCTAGAATGTAAGCTCCAAGGGCAGGGATTAGTACATTTTGCTCTCTGTGGAACTCTCAGAATAAAGTATAGTGCCTGGAACACAACACATATTCAATAAATATTAGTTGAATGAATGAGTGAATATCGTGAGATGTATATATCGCTTTGAGCCAAGAGGTCTGATGCAGTCATGTAGGCTGGTGCCAAATGGTATTTGGAAAATTGTCTGGTTCTTTGCAAAAGAAAGAAGTGATTCTCAATTCATACTCTAATCAAAATAAACTCAAAAGTGGATGAAAGGATTAAATATTTTTAAAAACCATAAAAGTTTAGAATTAGTGAATATTTATTTTGTCTCTGGATGTGAAATGTCTTTTTAAGTAAAAAAGCACTGGACGAAATCACAAGGGAAAGGTAGAGCGTTCATCACATCACAATTAAAAATTTTCCCAATGTAAAAATATTTTCAACAAATTCAGAGACAAATAACAAAATTGGAAAAATTCCTACCAAAATATTACAGAGGTTTAATGATGTATAAATAATTCATAGAATTAATAAAAAGGAAACTTCTGAAACCCCGGTAGAATACGGGCAAAGAACGTAATTTCCCAAAGTAAGATTACAGATGGCTAATACATGGAAGAAAAGGTTGAAGCTCAAAGAAACAATGATTAAAAAAAGGAGTATTAGTTTTTGACTACCTAATTAGCAAATTAAAAAATACAGTAATTAATAGTATTTATATCTGATGAGTGTGTGTGTAAATTGGTGGAACCTTTTATGAAAATTAATAGTTAAAATGCAGAAAAAGTGTTAAAATGTTTGTACCCCAAATTGGTTCCCTGTTCGTTCAATGGACGTGACCTCCTTGGTAACAGTAAGGTACCATGACCTAAATCGGGTCACAGAAGGGAACAGGAGAATGAGTACTACCATCTCCCAGTTCATTCCAGGTAGAATTACTGTGGACCAGGTGAATCAGTGGGGACACGCTGACTGCTCCTTAGCTTAGTATACTTCCTTTTATTTGAATGCAAGTCTGTCCCCTTTCCTTCCTGTCCTTGGTCCACTGCACATGACCCTCTCAAAGTCCACCCCAATATCTTCTCCAGAGTCACACTGTCTTGCTTCAGCCTTGATTACTTCATTTTGAATATGTATTCTAAAATTATGATTCCATTAACATAAGAAGTGGGCGTCGGGTGTCCCCAATTAAGGCAACAGATGTGGCAATTGCGCAATTTACTTCTAGCTCAACCCTCACACTAATGATTTGAACTCCAGCTGTGTTTTTGCCTCACTTGTAGCCTTAGCAGTGTAGACTCTTCAGCTTCCACCAATTATACTACCTGTTTCATACATCTTGTCTGAGACATGTTTCTCCGAATACGCTAATTTAGGACATTGCACATCATACAGCATGTTTCTAAGAATATACAACCATATTGTTATAACTTTTCAAACCCTCTGGTCAAATATATTTTGTATAATTATTAATTAATTAAATATGTTGTCTCCTTCTAATACGGTAGATTGCCCTTTGGGTCAATACAACCTAACATCATTTGACTCACAGTAATTTCATATTTAGGAATTTATCCTAAGGAAATAACCTGAAATACATACAAATCTTTAAATAAAAAGCATTCTAGGGGCTTCCCTGGTGGCTCAGTGGTTGAGAGTCCGCCTGCCGATGCAAGGGACACGGATTCGTGCCCTGGTCCGGGAAGATCCCACATGCTGCAGAGTGGCTGGGCCTGTGAGCCATGGCCGCTGAGCCTGCGCAACCGGAGCCTGTGCTCCACAATGGGAGAGGCCACAACAGTGAGAGGCCCACGTATCACAAAAAAAAAAAAAAATTACAAACAACAAAAATTTCCAACAAGGGTGAATGGGTAGGTAAACTCTGGCGCATCTGTAGGATGGAATATTATATAGCCATTAAAAATACCTACTTAGATAAAAATTTGAAGGCTAAGGGAAAGGGCTTATAAGAATGTTAGCCAAAAGAAAAAAAAGGGGAGGGCAGCATCAAAATATATCTTTAGTGTGATTTCAACAATATAAATATCCGCATTTATATTCACAGCACAAATTACAAGGAAATATGCCCAAATGTTAATGGTTATATTAATGCGATTTGGGGTGACTCTCTTTTTTCTTCTTTATTTTTCCCTGTAATGAAAATAATTTAAGAAAATGAGTTATATACCCAAAGAAACTCTAACTGAAAAACTATGGGAACCAGTCCTGCAGTAATAGGTTTCATCATCAAAACTGCCACTGAACATTTTCTAGGATTTGTAAGCCCTCTTTGAGCCTCAGTCTCTTTTTAGCATTGAGGAATGTCCTCCTAGCTCCAGAGAGGTTAACTCTGCTAGACCTGTGGTGCATCCAAGGATGGATAAGATAAATTTCCAGCCCAATGGGCTTCACAGAAGCCTCAATAGTGCCCTGTGAGAATGACTTTAAGGATCAACCTCTGCAGGGAGTGTAGACGAGTAGATTTGGGAAATTTACTCTTGACTGATCAAATGACTCACCTACTTTGTGTTTTAAATCACTGCAATGGATTAATTTGTTGCAAGTTAATTGCAATGGATTAGTTTGTTGCATTGGATTAACAGAGGCCTACAATTAGGAAGTGGCAGCTGGCAGAAAGAACCTCTTCCTTCTGTAGCAGCCGCAATTTAGGGGGAAGCCAAAGCAGTTACCTTGCCATCCTTGCCATCATGTGTTACTTCAAAATACCTGGGCTTTTGCTCCTGTAGAGCCTTTAGACAGGTGTTGCAGGATTTTGGCATATCTTGTGGAGATTTCTCAAATCTTGACATCTATGACTTTGCAGAGTTCTCAAGGCACAGGCCCAGTCCCTGAATTTGCTTCATAGCAGCCTTCTGACCTTAATAATGGGACAGAAAGGAAGGAGAGAGAAGTCTGTGTAAAAAACAAGTTGGAACAACTTACATAATTCATGAAAATTTAGTTTGAGGGATCTTTGGTGGAAAAAAAAGTGGGAAGACATTGACTAAAATTCATCTTGAGAAGAGTTAAGAAGCCAAGAAAGTAAAAGAAATTGAGAGACAGAAATTAAGAGCATGAAATAGGAAGAATTCGGACTCCCCTCCCCTATTTATTTGAGCCTAAGATGCCCTCTGTGGACCGTAGGCTTCGAAGTACAAGTCTTCCCTGCACCTGCCTCCAGTGGGAGCCCGCCTCCAGCGGCAGGATGGAGGGATCATAACCTCTCTAGAGCAGCTTCATGAAAAAATCAACGAGATGAGGAACGTGTTCAACTCGCTGGAGAACAAGGTAGACACCCATTTCTAATCCTGGGGGTGGGCTGCGGGCTGTCAAATAAGAAAGCTGCAGAGAGAGCAGAAAAAAGACAAGTCCATGTCTTCAGAGTATTTTTTTATTCACAAATGAATGGCTAGTTGGTACCAGAAAACCAGTCTGTAGCAGCTAAAGATTTTAAGAGCCCCAAGCACCTTAAAAATGACCTGTTGTCTCAGGTGTGTGATTGTATTCACTACGGCATCCGCTCCCTGGCTGATCAGTGGTTGTGAAGCTGTTTATAAAGCAGTAGTGTTACTTCAGTGGCAGGTATCTAGGGAGCTCAAAGTAATACATGGAAAGGAAATGGGCTCATAGCTCTAAATGGTTTCAGAATTCCCAAAGTCCCTATACAACCTGGCTGTTAGTGAAATGTATTGATAATTCTTAATTTTTTGAGAACTGGGGTTCTACAGGTGAGGAAAATCCTTTCCCCAGGGCCCTGCTGCTTCCTTTTGCCTCCTAGGGAAAACTCCACACATCCACCTAAGGGAGCAGTGAAAATGAAACCTATTTCTGTTGGAAAGTGGTTCCCTTTTTTTTTTTTTCAAGCAGGAAATGTGAATGAATGTCAGGCTTCCTTCCTTCAATTTTAAAACTTGCCTAGGTTTTGCTTTGATTTTATATGGCCATCGATTTCATTTTGCTCACAGAAGATGAATTTATATAATGAAAATTACCAGATCAAATGTAGTTGATCTGGTGATTTAATCCATCATGACAACTGAATTAGGACATATGCCGAAATCCATCACAGAGATTAATTAAAATTAAAAATGACTGGAATGAAAAACAGATTGCTCACGTTGTTTCCCAATCTTTCAGCTCCAAACACTTGACAGGGCGTGCTTTTTCCCTCAGAATGACGTCTTTGGTTCCTCATATTTCCCCCTCCTCCTAGCCCTCGAAAGAAAACTTTGTGAAGCACAGTGAACCACAAAACCCTATATTTTGAAAATACAGTGTAGGAGAGTAAGTCTTTTTATAATTGGAGATGCCACTGCAAGTTGGAACCATTTGGATAATCAGGTTGTAAAAGTGTTTAGATATACACATTTGAAGAAATTTTGTTAAGGTACCTGGACTTTAATTTCCATCCCTTTAAAATAAGCATACTTGGTGGATACTTTTAATTGTAGAATAAACCTTCTAAAAAGTTCTGTTGTAAAAAGCAATCTGGAGCTAAGCATTCCTCTGCTTAGCAGAGTGTAAGATCATAAATATCATGAAAGTAATGTTATTATTATCTTATTGTTATTATTATCTTAACTTTCTGTCTGTTGAAAATGTTTTTTTCATTTATTCAATAAATAAAACTGGGGCTTCCCTGGTGGCGCAGTGGTTGAGAGTCTGCCTGCCGATGCAGGGGACACGGGTTCATGCCCCGGTCTGGGAAGATCCCACATGCCGCGGAGCAGCTGGGCCCGTGAGCCATGGCCGCTGAGCCTGCGCATCTGGAGCCTGTGCTCTGCAACGGGAGAGGCCACAACAGTGAGAGGCCCGCGTACCACACACACAAAAAAATAATAAATAAAAATAAATAAATAAAACTGAACTTTAGAAGTGCTCCATTTTCTCTACATTTCTGTTTGTGCTTAACTTTCTGATTTGCTACTTAAAGGGGGAAAAGAATTAAAATTTCTTGAACACATTTTATGTATCAAGCATATGCTGTGGCAGGTACCTTACCTACATTTACTCATTTAATTCTCAAGACAGCCTAGTGAAATGTTATCACAGCTATTTTATGAATGAGGAAACTGCTACAAAGAGGTTGACCAACTTGGCTGAGGTTTTAGTACTTGTAGGAGAATGCTAGGATTTATACCCTATCTGACTCCAAAATTGACACCCTTTTCATGGTTGGAAGTTGACAATAAAAATCCAGTGTGCATTCCTACACAACTGGGCTTGATGGCTGAAGACGATTCACATCACTATCAATGTGCTGAACTTCTACTATTGTAGCTATTTCCTGCCACTGGAAATACCATTATCTCCTTTTCCATGATATCATCCAAGAATATTTAAAAAAAAAAAACTTATTCCCTTTCAAAGAAATATTCAGATATGCTTAATTATTACTCTTTTTATCATTTCACTTTTTAAGGAAAAAATATCTGAATTTCTTCAACATCCCTTCTTTCATGGAATTTGAAGAGTTACAGATCAACGCTGTCTTTCACACGCATATGTTGCTTTTCAAGTAAATCTCTTTTTAATCAAAAGTGTGAGAATAAATAGTAGCTTGCAGAAGCACTTGCCAACTTAATTAAAATTGCTTGCTTTCTTGTCACTATCAAACTTCAGCATGTGTGATATAAAGAAGATCCTCTTTTTCCTAGATGAATGGGGCCAAGGTTTCCTTAAGTTGTCCAAACTTTAGTCTTCTAGTAAATGAGTTCTGCACATGTTCAAGAGCCTGATTTCTCAAACAAGAGAAACGTCCGAGGTGTCAGTGATACCATTTATAATAACTTATAGCAAACTGAATTCACTCTTTGTGTATTATTTAGTTGCAGGCTCTAGCCTCTGAACTCAAAACTGGCTTCACAGAAGCAATGCAAGAACTGTCAAGAATTCAACATGGAGAATATGCTTTGGAAGAGAAGGTTAAGAGCTGCAGATGTTCCATGGAAGAAAAAGTTACTGAGATGAAGAATTCATTGAACTATTTTAAGGTGGGCCCCTCTTCTATTTCCCTGCTGAAGAGAGATTCCTGGTCTTAGTAACAGAAGTAGAAAACTTGCCTTTTTGCCTAGCAACCAAATACAAGAGTATTCCTCTGACCCATTCACTAATTTTCATGGAAAAATATCTATATCATGTTTTTACTTTCTTGGATCTCTGTGTTAAAATTAGAAGCTACAATAGAAGTAAAATTGTTATCTCTCATTCATTGATTCAACAAGTATGTATTAAAAGCTTACTGTGTACTAGATATACTTCATATACCAGGTTAAATACATATCAATTCTTATTTTTTAGGAAGAGCTGAGCAATGCCATGTCAATGATCCAGGCCATCACTTCCAAACAAGAAGAAATGCAACAGAAAATTGAACAGCTTCAACAGGAGAAGCGAAGAGAATCTCGAAAAGTTAAAGCCAAGTGAGTGTCTGACCAAAAAATTGACCAAAGGCAAACCCGTAAGCAGCGGCTTGTACAAAGGCACCAGGGACACCTTCCCCAGTCTTGGTGTACAGCTGGCCACTGGGCTCCATGGGCCAGCATGTGATGGAGGCTATGCAGCATAAAAGTTGGTTAATACTAAAAATGAATGGTAATAGAAAACGCACTTAATACAATAGGAAGTTAAATGAAAAGGATGTAAAGTGCCATGTAGAATTTAATGCCAACTGTAAAAACATGTAAAATAACAACTAGAAAGATATATTTAAATTACGACTGTGTTAAGATAGTGGGGTCACCAGTGATTTTCTTTCTTTATTAGTTTTCTGAAATTTCTCTAATACTATTATTTGACTTTGACCATTGAAAATAAATTTATGTTAAACAATATCTCAACCAGGTTGAATCAAGTAAAGCTTCACCAATAAACAGACATAATCTTCATTGTTATATGTTTTAATATTATCAGATTTAAAATAGAAATAATATTTGTGTGACCCTGGAGAATGGTTCATTGTTTTCAGTTGAGGACCTGCTCCTTCCTGCTACCTTTGTGTTGGTTTGTGAAGAGAATGTAAATCATCCCAAGCAAACTGACACCACTGTAAACTCTGTGAAGAGCTTGACCACAGGGAAGCCAGTAACAGAAAAATATGAATATGGATATGACAATTAGAATGTGATTTGTAGACGTTTGATTTTTTTTCTCCAGCTTTGGTAATGAGTCATGCGAACTGCTAGTATTTAACTGTTTTTAATTTATAAAAACAGCAATTTTATAGGGTTCAGAAGTTTTCTTGACCTATTCTGAACTTGCTCTCTTCTTCCCCCATCATGTATTAAGAGCCTTTGTTTTCCTTCCTTAGGAAAACTCAAAAAGAAGAACATGGCTCACAGGCCGGACCTGCTCAAGCACAAGGAAGTCCTTTCCGTTCCATCAACATCCCTGAACCTGTTCTTCCAAGTGAAGACTTTACAAACCTTTTGCCTTCTCAGGCCTATGAAAAAGGTACAGTTCACACATCATACTGAATTAGCCAAGTAGTTCTTCCTTGGTTCCTAGGGCTTAAGTAACGTTGAGAATAGGCTTACATCATCCATCCTTATTAGAGGAAAATGGTGTATTGCTCAGAATTTTTCCTTTTGTAACTGGAATGTAGAAGAATCCAGGGGATCTAAGAGATGGGGAGAGTCTGCCCAATTTTAAAAGATTTTCTTTTGGGGGAAAATACTAATCTGGGTATTCTAAGTTTCAAATGGATTGGAAATAACTTACTGCACAATAATACTATACCAGCCATAGGAGAAAAAATTTTAAAAATTATTCACTCTAATAAATTGTTTTCTTTTCTACATTATTTTCAATCCTTGTCTGTCTGCATAGACATAAAATTGTGTGTTCTCCTTTTTTTTTTCAGCCAAGTTTTCACGGATATGAGAAATTCATATCTGCTCTAACTGGCAGGCAGTGATGTCAGCAACAATCTAACTCTGTACTCCCCTTTGTCTGGAAAACTGATCTGGTGTTGTTTGTGGGCTGAAACAGCCACAGGCACATCCCTGATCTGGGATGATGGAACAGATGTTAGAAAATAATTGCATGTGGCAGTACTGAAGAGACTGGCTTTCCAAGCGATGTCGTTAACCATGTTCGATTACATGTTTGCTACATCTTTGTATCCTCAACAATGTCTAGCAAGCACCTTATACGAAGGAGCATGAATGTAGATATTAACATTGGATGAATTTTCCTCTTATTCTGGTCTCATGTCGAAAGTCTCCAAAAGAGGCTCAGTGACTTCTAGATCAATTGTAAGCTCCTCAAGGGCAGCACTGGTGGTTTCCTACCCTTATGGCTTAAGAAGCAATGTGGCTCATATATTCAAAGACAATAAATGTGCTTTGGATAACTGAATTTCAAACTCCTAATCAAGGGGCTTTTAATAGGTATTAACTTCAAAGTACAGATTTGCTTTTTTATTTTTAGTTTTTACCCATTTGAGTAGTTTATTTTAGAGACTCAATAGGTACAGCCTGGGAAAACTCATTTGATCCATCTGGGGAGTGGGTTCATCACAGGTCGTCCTACTTTCTTTGCTCCGTGTCATAGACAGCATGACATAAAAGGATGATCTTGTTAGGGCAGAATATAGAATGGACTTGGAAGGTAGAGGTCAGATCAATGTCAAGCCTGGGGCAGCCGACCATGTTCACAAGATAAAAGATTAAAAGTTATATTTGCAAAGTGCCCAGGTGGATTTAAACTCGCTGTTTGGTGGCAAATTCTCCTTTCTTACTTGTTATATGGGTATGGCTTATATAATATAGTTTATTCTACTGAGTTACTACAGAAATTTGGGGATAATGTGCTGTAGTAAGACATTCTGGATACGATTGGTGGTAGGTTATGTTTAAACTCAGGGTCAAAGGACCAAACTTTTAGAAAGGGTTGGCTTACCCACTGTTAATTACAAAATGGTGCCATTGTTATCTACTGACCCCAAATTCAGTAACTTAAAATAGCAAACATTCATTATGTCAGTTTTTCTGAGTTAGGAATCTGTGCACAGCTTAGCTGGGTGCCTCTGGCTCAAGGTCTCTCATGAGGTTGCAGTCAAGGTGTAGCCGTCCCACTACCCTTCCTTCTATCCATCCATCCACCCCAGGCGCTGATTTAGGTGGTGGGACTTCATAATGAACAAAACAACAAAAAGTCCTTCCCTCTTGGAGTTCTTGTTCTGAAGGAAGCAGACAATGAACAAGACAAATAAAATACGTAGTATGTTAGATGTGATGACAAATAAGGAAACAGAGGTGTAATTTTAGAGAGGGTGCCAGGTAAAGGCCTGAAGGAAGTGAGAAAGTTAGTTTATGGATATCGGGTAGAGGGAAGGGAACAGCCCCAAGGTCCTGGTAGGAACATAACTGATGTGCCCAAGCAATAGCAAGAAGACCAGTGGGGCTAAAGCAGAATGAACAGGGAGACAATAGGAGATGTGGGTTTGTTTTTTTTAAAAAGAAAGAAAAATATCAGGCAGGGGAGGGGGGCAGGTATTTCAGGGCCTTAAGATCAATCTAAGATCTTTGGCCTTCACACTGAAATGGGAAGCTGTTGGAGGGCTAAGCAGAGGCTTGACAGGGTCTGCCTTACATTTTAAAAGCATCGTTCTGGCTCTGCTCAGCATTACCATCCTCATCACCATAGTTACACAATAATTAACTCTTGCTGTGTACAGTTTAGAAATGTTATCTGATTTAATTCTTAGGGTTATCTATGAGTTAAGTATCACTTATTATATCTTTTTACAAATGGGAAAATAGTACTTGTCATACTATATTGTAATTCTCTTTTTTCTTTTTTAACTGCTCTGGCTCCCCCAGTCAAAGGTAAGCTCTGTGAATCTATCCCAGTCCCTAGCTCATAGCAGGTGCCAGTCTATGATAGTGAAATGAATACTGACTGAAAGCTTTCCTTCTTCTGCAGCTCAAGAGGCCAGATCCATGCATGTAGGAGATAGCAATGTGAAGGGTATGATGGGTCCTGGTGAGTGGCTCTTCTCTGAGTTCTCTTTTCTTCTAGCAATTCCCCCCTTTCCCTTCTTCTACCTTCCCTGTTTCTACTCCCTAAGTCCCAAACCAGGCATGAAAGAACCCAAGCGAGGTAAAGCACTATGGTTACTAAGATTCCAAGACGTGTGCTGGACTAGGTTGGTGACTCAGTGAAACCCAAAGAGAGAGAAGGGGCAGAGAAGTTTAAGACAAAACCAGTATTCTTGGTTCCTTCGGGCTCATTTTAGTTACCAATGAATTTACACTTGCTGAGAACTCACAGGTGTAGGTAGCATGACATAAGTGTTCTGTGGACCACATACCTTATAGTTTATGTAATTTAAAAGTTGTTTATTTAAGAGATAATTCACCAGAATTTTATAAATTATTTCATCTTCCCTCCCTCCCTTCCTCCTGCCTTTGGGAAACTTACCATCGTTAGGGCCAAGAGAGACAAATTCCAAAATAAGGCATTGTGTTCGGCACCCTTCTTCCTCCTCTTTCTGTATTTTCTTCCCTGGTGTGCTCACCTGAGAGGCAGCAGGTATGAGGAGTCAATACATACTATTATAAGTTAGTTACATTATTTTATAAATTTATTTTTTAAAAGTCCTCATTCAGTAGAGACTGTGTACAAAGAGTGAGAACATAGACCACAAACAGAGAAAGGTGATGCTTTGCAACTGTGGAGGCTTTTAATCCTTAATTGATATATTTAATCCTCAAGGGATACTTGTACCCAAGCAGAGGCATAATATTTAAGAGTTCGTAACAAATATAATCTTTAAACGATCAGAACTTGATGGCAGACGTTATTTTTCAGGAATGAACCCAACAACTCCAGAAGCAGAAGAAAACCTTAAGACTTGCCTCTCGGCTGATATCCAACACAAGGGCCATCTTCCACCTGGTGTGTGGAGGCAGCCAAAGGATAGTAAAGAATGGGGTGAAGAATATGTCACGAAAGACCACCCAGATAAACTCAAGGAAGCTGGCCAGGGCAGACACAGCTCCTTGGAAAACATTTTATGTGAAACCTCTTTAGCTGGTAAGTCCCAAGGGGCAATTTATTTTTTATTATATTTTTTTTTTTGCGGTACGCGGGTCTCTCACTGTTGTGGCCTCTCCCGTTGCGGAGCACAGGCTTGGGACGCGCAGGGCCAGCGGCCATGGCTCACGGGCCTAGCCGCTCCGCGGCATGTGGGATCTTCCCTGACTGGGGCACGAACCCATGTCCCCTGCATCGGCAGGCGGACTCTCAACCACTGCGCCACCAGGGAAGCCCCCAAGGGGCAATTTAGATGCGGTGGACCTATGAGACCAGCCAGCCTCTGGTTTACTTTTGAGATGAACAAACTAAAGTCTTTGGAGGTGAAGGGACTCACCTGAGGTCACTTGGCCAACTGGGACCACCACCTTGATTCTGGGTATTCATGACATTTAGTAATGTAGTGCTTTGTAAAAATGGCATAAGGTTAGTGGAGAAGAGGGCAGAATTTTGTGATCTATTTATTCAGTGATAGGGAATGTTCAATATACGAATCTTGTATCAGGAGTCTACCACCAAAACACCAAACACTGCAATAAGGTCTGTTCTCCCTTCCTCCTTTTTTCCCTCTTTCCTTTCCTTCAAATCATAAATCATCACTGAGCACTTACTATTGATATATGTCAGACAATGGCATATCCCTCTGTTTTGTGGGAGGTAATTAAAAATTTTTTTAATTATAAAATACATGAAAAATTAAATAATACTAAAAGGTTTATTATGAAGACCAATAACAACCACTTTAAATTCTTTTGACAGTTTTTTCTGATGCTTGCTTCCATGTTTTAAAAAGAGTTCACGCTTCTATTTTTCTATCAGTACTTTATTGATGGTTAATTTACATGGAGTAAAATTCACAAAGCTTAAGCTTAAGCTCACTGTCCCCCTTCTGATCACTACCCAGGTCATGATATACAGACCTGTATAATAAATATATTAATATTTCTAATAATAGAAATATTACCACCAGAATGTTCTCACATGCACCTTTCCAGGCAATATCCACCCACAGAACAACTACTCTGACTTCTGTCACCATAAATTAGTTGTGTCTGTTCTTGACTCCATATAAATGGAATATTACAATATATAGTCTTGTGTCTGGCCTCTTTCTCTCAACATAATGTGTTGTGTGTAATTCATTCAATAGTTTATTCCTCTTTATTAATCATATTGAATAAATTTACCATAATTTTTCCATTCTCCTGATACTGGACATATGGATTGTTTCCAGTTTAGGGCTATTATAAAGCAAGCTGCCATGAATATTCCTGTACAGGCTTTTTTTTTTTTTTTTTTTTAGTGTATGCCCTCATTTCTCTTGGGTGTATACACAGGAGTGGAATATCTAGATTATAGAATAGGATTATGTTTAAGTTTAAAAGGAATTGTCAAGCAGTTTACCAAAATGGTTGGAACATTTTATACTCTTAGCAGCAATGAATGAAAGTTCCAGTTGCTTCACATCCTTCTCAATATTCAGTATGACCAGCCTTTAAATTTGAACCATGCTTGTGGATGTGTCCTGGTATCATATTGTAGTTTTTTTTGACTGCACTGACTCTTAATTGCTGCACATGGGCTTTCTCTGGTTGCAGCGAGCGGGGGCTACTCTTCGTTGCGGTGCGCAGGCTTCTCATTGCGGTGGCTTCTCTTGTTGCCAAGCACGGGCTCTATGTGCGCAGGCTTCAGTAGTTGAAGCATGCGGGCTCAGTAGTTGTGGCTCGTGGGCTCTAGAGCGCAGGCTTAGTAGTTGTGGCACATGAGCTTAGTTGCTCCGTGGCATGTGGGATCTTCCCAGACCAGGGCTCGAACCCGTGTCCCCTGCATTAGCAGGTGGATTCTTAACCACTGCGCCACCAGGGAAGTCCCCATATTGTAATTTTAACTTGCACTTACCTGAGGACTAATGATGTTGAGCATCTTTTCATATGCTTATTGGCTATTTGTATAATTTCTTTTATGAAGTACTATTTAAGTCCTTTATCCAACTTTTAAACTGGGTTATCTTTTTATTCTCTATTAGTAGGATTTCTTAATATATTTTGAATATGAGTTCTCTGTCAGACAGACATGTTGAGACCATTCTCTGGCTTACCTTTTCCCTTTCTCAAGTCTTTCGATAACAGATGTTTTTAATTTTAATGACGTTCAATTTATCAATATTAAACTTTTAAAATAGCTTGTGACTTATGCGTCTTTCCAAGAAATTTTTTGCCTATTCTAAGGTTACAAAGATATTCTAGTATGTTTTCTTATAAACTCTTTACAGTTTTAGCTTTCACATGTAGGTCTGTGACTTATCTTGAATAAATTTTGACGTGTGGTGTGAGTGTAGGTTCATTTTTTTCCCATATGGCTATTCAGCTGCTTCTGCTCCATTTATTGAAAATACCTTCCTTTCCACATTGAACTGAATAGGGAAAGTCAAGTGATCATATACGGGTGGGTCTAATTCTAGACTCTATATTCTTTTTATTCCGATTAGTAGAGAATTGACCTCTTGACAGTACTGATGTTCCAGTTGAGGAATGTGGTATATATCTCCTTTTATATAGGTCTTCTTTAATTTTTCTTAGCAGTGTAACAGAAAATCTATCATTTACATTTTTTTACAAAAACGTTTGCCCTAGAGACCTCTGTCATCCTACTCCACGCTGGCTCATTGCACTGCTGCGCTCC
The DNA here is from genome assembly GCF_059928025.1 of Delphinapterus leucas. NCBI lineage: Eukaryota > Metazoa > Chordata > Mammalia > Artiodactyla > Monodontidae > Delphinapterus > Delphinapterus leucas. The sequence goes on along the minus strand of NC_143141.1, from coordinate 63,338,467 downwards.
TGTGACTTCTCAGTCTTCCTGGGAATTTCCTTCAAATTTCTCCTACGTTAGATTCCTATTTGGGGTTTTGTGGAGTTTTTTGCATCTCCTTCTTGGTTTCTTGGTTTACTCCTTGTTTTGATGGAACACAAAGTCTGGTAGCATCCATGTAATTCGTTGATAGTTTATTTAGCTGAATATAAAATCATCTTCCATTACCATTTTGAAGCAATTGTTCCATTGTCTTCTAACTTCTAATGTTGCTAATGAAAAGTTGAATACCATTCTAATCCCCAGTCCTTTGCATATTACCTGATTTTTCTCTCTGGTAACTTTTAGGATCTTCTCTTTATCTTTGGTGTGCTAAAGTTTCACAGTGATGTGGTACACCTTACAATAATATGAGTCTTTTTCATTAATTATACTGAGTGCAATGGGCCCTTTCTTCTGGAAATACATGTCCTGGTATTTTTTTTTCTTTCTATTCTTAATTTGATAATATCTTCTCATTCATTTTCTTTCTTTCCTCTGAAACTTCTACTAATTTGATGCTGGATCTCCTAGATTGATTTTCTCTGTTACCATCTTTTTCAGTATGTCTCTTTCTTGGGTGGGAGGAGAGCAGAGGTGGGTGGACAGATTTCCTTGAATTTATCTTCTACTCTTTTATCTGTTTTAAAAAATGCCAAAAAGTTTCTTCTTTTTTTGGATTGTTCTTTTCTAAAAAATAGGGTACTGTCATTATTAAATGGCTAGAACTTTTTTGGTAACTCTTTGAGGATATTAACCATAAGATTTTTTTTAAAAAGGTTTCTTTTGTTTCCTGCATTGTCTCTGTTTATTCACGGTTCCTCCTTTTTTTTTTTTTTAAAGCACACATTCATTTATTTATTTATTATTTATTCTTAGTTGCATTGGGTCTTTGTTGCTGCACATGGGCTTTCTCTGGTTGTGGTGAGCGGGGGCTACTCTTCTTTGCGGTGCACAGGCTTCTCATGGCGGTGGCTTCTCTTGTTGTGGAGCACCAGCTCTAGGTGCGAGGGCTGCAGTAGTTGTGGCACGTGGGCTCAGTAGTTGTGGCTCAAGGGCTCTAGAACGCAGGCTCAGTAGTTGCAGTGCACAGACTTAGTTGCTCCATGGCATGTGGGATCTTCCTGGACCAGGGATTTGACACGTGTCCCCTGCACTGGCAGGCAGATTCTTAACCACTGCACCACCAGGGAAGTCCCTTTAAAAATTTTTTTTGTTGTTATTTCGCTGTTCCAGCTCTTAGTTGCAGCACATGGGATCTTTGTTGTGGCTGGCGAGATTTTTTAGTTGTGGCATGCGTGATCTTTAGTTGCAGCACGTGGGCTCTTAGTTGTGGCATGCGGGAACTAGTTCCCTGACCAGGGATCAAACCCGGGCCCCAGGAATTGGGAGCACAGAGTCTTAACCATTGGACCACCAGGGAAGTCCCCCTCCTCCTTTTAAAAATATGTGTATATACTTTTTCCTTCTCTTTCTTTTATGATGTAAGATTGATTAAATGTCTGAGGATTCTTAGCTAATTATTTATATCCAAGAAAAAGGCCCTAAATTTAAAAAAACCTGAAAATTCTGTGTTGGTTAAGCTTATCAATAAGTGGGCTTCATTATCTGCTAAACAGGTGGCAAATTACCTTTTTGATAGGTGACCTCTTTATGTCAGTGTTTGTAGATCTTTTTCACTTGGGCAGTTCAGTTTCTCCAGTGGAAGGTTCTCCCCTCTCCTGCCTGGACAGTGTAAGTCTGGCTGCTGGCATTCTGGGACCTGCAGCGCAAGAGGCTGAGAGGAGTCTGACTGTTCCCTATGCAAGCCTTCCCTGAGTCCCTTTGTTTTCATTTAAGCATCTCAACTCTGCCCTCCACTATGTCTAATGTTAGCTCAGATACCAGAGACTCAGGCTTCTCTAGTTTAATTGTTCTCATTTCCCATCGGGTGGAAATGAGGAAGCCATCTGGCATGGGGATGTGGAGCTGGAGGATCAATTGCACTTTATGTGGACTATTTCTGTTTACAGCATTGCCCCTTATTTGTACGTTCTGTGGTGCCTTGGTGCCTCCAATCCTTGAGGCTTTCTGCTTCTCAGCCGATTTCCCATCCTCAGATGAAAACACCAAAGTAAAGGCTTTTGTGCCCTTTACTCTGCTGAATTAATAAACATGCATCCATTCTGTTTTACATCTTCCAAAAACTTGGTTTCTCTTTATATTGCTTTCAATATCTCTCGATTGCTTTCTAACATTTAATGATGTTTCAGGGAAGAGTGGTTAACTAAAATTCCCTCCTTGGTTTGTTTTTAAAGCTAAAAGACAGACTGTGGCTTTGGAACTGCTTGAATCAGAAAGAAAATATGTCATTAACATCTCTCTGATCCTGAAGATCAAGGCAACATTCCAGGGGTCAGATGGAAAGAGGAATTCCAAAGAGAGAAGGTATCCCTGTATTCATTGCCTTTGCTTTTCAGATTAAAATTTAAGGTAAGTTGTTTATTGTTTCCACTTTGGGAATTCTGGGACCTGTAAAGAGTTCCAGAAATAGTCTTTGAAAAGAGAATATCAGTGACAGCAGGTAACCCTTGGCAAGTCTCAAATTTAGATTCTGAGCAGATATGAAAATGAGTGTAGTCTCTGGGGCTTTCGGTGTCCCTGGCCTGTCTGTTAAGAACCTAAAAGAGGAATAAATGCTACAGTGAGGGAGGCATTCCTGTCTGTTGCCATCTGCATGTTCCACTGGGATCCTGGAAGACCCCCTGGAATCACTTATGAAAGTACAGGGAATGGATGCAATGGAGGTTTGAAGTGGCCATTAGATAAATGATACAGGGCTGATAAAGCTATGAACTTGGACCTTTTTCATTATTTGTTCACGTGATCCTGGATGATGTGTGAGTCGTGTGTGTGTGCACCTGTGTTGTGGCGCAGTGCTTCCAGAGGGCCTGTGATGGGTTACAACAGCTTGCTAGCCCCAAGGGTACAACACTCCTCCATCTATATCTGTTTCCAAACTTCAGATTTGCTCTGCTTGCCTCTCTGTTGAGAGAAAGCAGGAAAGAGAAACTATGATTTGGTGGGAAAAGACTAATGTAATAAAGATGTAATAATCCAGATCAGCTGAGGAAAAGGCCAATCCAAATAAATGAAAAGTCTGGGTGATAGACTACTGGAGACAAATACAGCATCGCGACTTTAAGCATTCTGTCGGGTAATATACACTGGTGGCTCATAAACTGTGGGATGCCCTAACTATGTTTTCCTGATTCTTATCACCTCCCTCCACCCCCAATCTTACTTGGCTTTGCAGCTGCCAGCAGTACACCCAGTCACCAAAACGCAATGCTCCCCCTATCTGGGTGATTGAGGTAAGAAAATATTCCCTGACAAATCCACCAGTGGCTTAACAATTTTCAAGAATTGTTTCACTGGGACCTCCCTGGCGGTCCAGTGGTTAAGACTCTGTGCTTCCAATGCAGGGGGCGCGGATTCGATCCCTAGTTGGGGAACTAAGGTCCCACATGCCGCACGGTGTGGCCAAAATATAAAAAATAAATAAAAAGGAACAAATTTCTTTAAAAAAAGGAATATTCATTGTTAAAAAAAAGAATTATGAAGTAAACAAAACAGAAAGCAGCAAGGAGCAGAAAGGGTAATGTGACACTTAAAGCTGTGAACAAGAGAGGCTCTGGATTGGGTTTTACTTTCTCTCAGCGGCCACCTAGATTCTTGCTGGTCCTTCCTTTCCCTTCTGGCCACTTGATTCCCCCTCCTTCACCCCAATCGAGCTTGTCCTACCCTCCCAGATTGCCCCTTCAGCCCTCCGAGAAGTCTCTCCGGCCTCTAGCTACCTTGCTGTTGCCAAAGACTTGCTCAGTTTACATTAAAACCAATCTAAAACCCAGTATACCTTTTGATGGGCTTTGCCTCCACATCTAAGATTCTAAGCCAGCAGCATCTCTTTCCAGTCTCTGAAAATGTGGGGATGGAGCAAGGAGAGAGAGAGGATTGTTTGCTCTGGAATACAGTAACCAGGCCCCATGCTTGGCACTTCATTTATATTAACTTCATGAAATCTTCACAAGAACCCTGTGAATCCTACCTTATAGATGAAGAAACTCAGGTCTAGAGGTTTAAAGCCACAAAACCAACAGGTGCCAGAACTGAAGCCCAGGCCTGTCTGACCCTGTGTCTCCTGCTCTTCCGACACCACACTGCTTCCCTCAGGACCATGTGATTGCAAAGATACCACCTTGACTAACAGCAATACGCCAAGTGCCTCAGCCAGAAGCCGACCTCGTCTCTTCCTATTTCACAACTTACGCTTCTCTCTTAACCGCCCATAAGTTCTTACTTCAGATCTCAGCTGACTTGTCAGGTAGGGATATATTCTTAGCTAACGGAAGCTCTTTTCTATTTGCCCTCACTTCTACTTCTCATGACCCATTACTGAGGAAGAAGTGGGCCTTTCCCCAAAATCCTGAGATTAAAAAAAATTAACATGCCATCCTCAATGAAAGTAAGAAAATGGCTATTTCTCGTATCCATGATAATGCTATTCATGTTAGTTATTGGCTAAGCAACCTCTTTTTTGTTTTCATAGCCCAAGAAGAGAAAAGCTTCAATTTAGTATTCTTAGTGCTAATCTCCGGTTCTGAGGTTTGCAATGTTGCCCTTCTCCTACCTGGGGTTAGATCTTCATCCTCCTCCTTTACTCACTATGTTTCTTTTTTTTTAAGCTTTCTGAAGCCTCCAGCTGTACTTTATTTAAACAGACCAGCTGAATGAAATACAAAACAGAAGGAGATTATTCCTCTTCCCTACTGGCATTGTTCCTCCCATGCAAAGATGAAAATTAAGTTATTAACATTTACTATTTTTCCCATCACAAACTGCAAGCCTTTTGCATCTTCTACCCTCACTGAAAAGTCACCTCGGGGTGAAAACAACACCCACTACAACTACATACCTGACACTCAAACCTGAGGTTGCCACGTCTTCTCAAGCCTATAAAATAAAACTTCAGGTTTTCCGCAGAAAAACGTGAAGCACTCAGGAGTCTCCTCAGGCTGTTTCAAGCCAGCCCTGCCCCTGGCTAAAAGGGCCTGACGCTACAGGGGCAAAGGCTGCCCGCTGAAGCCTGAGGGGGACGTGCAGGCTGCTTGTCCATTTGTAGGAGGATCACAGAAGTTGGAGCTCTTGGCTTTTTCCGGTATGATTCACGCACACAGAGCCACAACCTCAGGCTCAAACAGTTCTGTCTGACCCCTTATCAGGAGGGACAAAGTCAGCTCCACAGGATTGCCAGTTAGCCTTAGAAGCTAAACTCCAGGGCCACATCTACCAAGAGCTCAGCGAGCTGTGTGCTTCAGATCACCACCAGGTGGCACATATTTTAATTATCGATGCCTCACCTTGCAGCTGAAGCTCAAGAGCTGTTTTGACTTAAGAGCTAAGTTATTAATTTGAAACTATAACTGGATTTTCATTGATTGCTTTTAGTTTATTCTTCTCGTTGCTTGAGTACTGTATTGCGGGAGTCGAAATTACTTTGAAGGCTTTAGAAAGAATAAATTACTCATGTTGCCATAATCTCACCCCTGGTAAGGAATAGAAAATAAGTTGAGCACGTAATACTTTTGTCTTAATGAAAAACTTGCTTCTGGGAGTCAGGTCTGGCTCCAGGCAAAATAGTGAAATAGATTAAGTGTGTCTATGCTTCTTGCTTCTTTCTCCCTCTGCTCTCCACTTCCTGGCTTACCTCGTCCACACTCTTCCCTGATTTCAAATATTAACCTTATTAAATTAAAAAAAAATTTAAAGCCTGTTTTCAATATTTGGTACAGAACCCACTGTAAACCATTGCTCTTCATGTAACTTACATGCTTCCATGATGCTTGATGGGAGCCTTAGCCTTTTCTGACCCTCATCCTGAAACCTTACTCTGTTAGCCCAGTGGACAGTCCAGGAGACATCTGGACTCCAACCAAGTTACCAGCTGTCAACTCTGCAAGTACACTGGTCACAGTGTAGCAGAAGGCAGCTTTCTAGAAAGGAAAGAAAAAGAAAGGACAGGACAGGACAGGAAAGGAAGGAAGGAGAGAAAAAGAAAAGAGATAACCCAAGACATATTATATAACCTACAGTGACAACCCATCACAAAGTCATATCTCACCACGGTGCCCTAACATCTCTCAGTGTCACACCAGGAATATTACCCAAAGTCACTGTCAGCCTCTGGGTGGGGAGAAATCTTTCACATCTAGATCTTTTGCTGGTGCAGTGTTTCACTCTTTCAGTTTGATCAGTTGTGCTTTCCTCCATCAGATTTACAGTCTTCTCCCAGTCAAGACTGTCTCCCAGCCACTCCTCCAAATTCCCTTTGGTCTGGACAGGGATTACTTAGATCTTCTGAGCCCACTGCACCAGCCTAGCACAGGCCTCTCCTCCCACACTTATGGATCAGCTGGCTCTGCGTGTGTGGAGGCACAGGGGCTGGTCAGATGGGGGTGGGAGGAATCCTTGTATCTTTTCACAGGAGGCTGGGTATCCCATTCCAGCATTTGTGTGTCTTCTCTGAGCTACGATCACGGGGGAGTCTCCTTTGCCTGGAGATGGGTTGAAAACACCTCCTTTCAAACTGGCGTCCTTCCTTCTGTTCTCAGCAAAGGTCTGCTTGTTTGCTGTTGGCAAAGCACCCCAACTGTCCACTAATTTACTCTCAGTAGACTCTGGGGAAATATCCAAATAAGTTTGGTTCTCAGCAACAAGCAGGCCATCACTTTCTTCTTTGTTAAACTTGTGGTCTTGGCCGCTCTCCCCTTTTGAGACGGACTGCATTCTGCCTATGGAATGTGTATCTCTGCTTTCACTTTACTACGGCTAGCCCTTGAATTCTCTGCTGCGCGAAGCCAAGGACGCTTACTTGGCAGCCTGTCCCAGGGACCCGCCCGAGACCTGGGACATGACCATTCTCTTGCACCCCAATTTTCCTGCAACCTCTTTACAAAGGATATTAATAAATCTACTTCTTACATAAAAGAAAAAACAAACAAAAAACCAACCAAACAAACAAACCCTCCCCAAAACCCTGTGGTCTTAAAAGCACAGGGTAACCTATTTTCAATCTCCCTAAGTTACCAAGCTGGAGCTGAAATCCTTGCTGTAGCCCAGTAAGACTTCACTCTTTCTGTTTCTTCCTTCCTCGCTCCTAAAGGCCTCTGCTCCCTCCCTTCTCCATCCAATCCCCCTTCTTCTTCCTCCTATGATTCTCTTTGTCTTTCCTCTCCCCCCATCCTCCTCTAACTTCTCTCTTCTTTCCTTCATTTCCTCTGAAAAAAATGAGGCACCCTGAGATGGCTGGGGGGAGGTGAGAGAAGGAAGGGGGCTCAGCAAAACTCCTGGGAGTAGCAGGCCAGGCCTAGTTTGTAGCCTTCCCTGGCAAGACTCCATCCTTGCCCAGATTCTTCTTAGAAACTGAAGGAAAGGGGAAAAGGAACACTTTTATGCCCTCATCCCCTGAGCTTTCAGTTGCCAGCTTTAAACAAAATTCCTCCTTACCTAAGTACAGTCTCCTACCCAGTAGCTAAGAACGACCAAGTGCACCTTAGAGTCCTCATCGGCAACATTAATTAGAAGAGACAATTTGCACATCAAGTGGGAATAACTTTAAAACGTTGAAAAAGATTTCCCTTAAAATTTCCACTGTCACATAAATAAGAGTGTACCAGTTAAGCTTTAAAAAGGCCATTCGAGTGATGTGCCCTTTACTAGTTCAATACATTCGTATAGGAGCCATCAGTAAAAGGGTCTTTCTATAGTCTGAGGATATCTGCTGTGAGGTTGACGATGACAGACTTTTTTTTGAATACTAAAGGCAGACCTGTGACTCAACATATTTTGAATGGCTGGGAAAATGGGACCTGCTCCATGTATTCTTGTAGAGCCTTTTCTTCTCTACACCTGGTTTGTGTGTCTATTCTGTTCCAAGCCTCTTCCCTGGCTCTTTACGGTACCTTGTCCAGCAGCACCTGGATTTGCTTCATGCTCTGCAGGAAAGGGTCTTGAAGTGGCCACGCCAAGGGGTCCTTGGAGATTTATTCCTTAAGTTAACAAATGATGAGGTAAGTTTTTTTCTTAATCCTTTATAAACTTGAATTATATGTGTCTGTGTCTCCCTTGTCTGTTTCTCTTAATAGAGAATCTAGAACCAGTGAATTTCAGAGTTAGAGGAACTCCTGAGATCTAGTCTAACCACCTCATTCTACAGATAATGAAATAAAGTTCAGAGAAATTAAAAGCCTTGGCTGAAATCACCCAGCTATCTAGATATTTGTAGATCTGTGGCTAGAACCCAAGTCTTTTAACTTCCAGATCATCACTTTCCACTGTACTATAACTGCCCCCATTGAATATGCACGTGTATGTATGTGTGTGTATTTGTGTATAAGTATATATACACGCACATATATATCCATACATACATATAACATAAATATATGAGAGTCTGTATATATGTATATACTTTCACGCACAACTTCATTTCCTAGAGATTTTTAAAAATGTGATGGGCAGCTATTTGTCTGGAATGTTTTTTGTTTTCACTTCCCTGGAGAAAGGTTTGAAATCTCTATAATGTTGTTCAAAGAAAGTATGATTTAGGCCACAAGTTGCAAACTCAAATGCCTATAGGGCCAGACAATGACATTAGTGAGGAGAAGTGAGCTGAATGTAAAACAATGTGGACTGTGGGGAAGTGAGCATAAGTGGAGCACATATGCTTTCAACAAAGAATAGCTACTCAGCTTTATCCAGTTGTTATGCAGGAAAAAAGGACTAGAGTTACCAGAACTTCTGATATTTTAAGAGAAGCTGGAAATCCAGAATTTTGTACGAAATTTTCTTATTTTAAAAATATTGTGTGGGCTAATTAAAACTGGTCTGCAAGGCAGATTTTGCCTGCAGTTAACCTCTGCATATCGATGATTCTCAGCTGTGATTAATAATACAAAATTTACAAATTATTTACTTGTATAGAGTGGATGTAATACTATCCCTCTAATATCACTTTTACTCATTTGTATTCAGTATGCTTTCTTGAGCTGAAAATTGTTATATCTATGGGAGTATAACTTTGAAAGGTGAGAACTGTTTTCCTGAGGGGATATTCCATAGGTGAATATGCAATTAGTGGAAAAAGTTGAGAATCCCTGGTCTAGAAACTATGAGGTGAGTTTGACAAAGTTCCTCATTTAGATGTAGATGATTGAAGCATTTCATCATTAATGAAAGTAATTAAAAAACAAAATATGCATTTTTATCACTGAACAGCTTTTAAAAATATTTTTCAACTTACATGGCCCCTTCCCTCCGGTTTGGTTTATCATTTCACTTTCTCTCGTTAAAGCAGGGATACTGAGTTTTGTTTTCCAAATCCACAGGAATATTTTCCTTAAAACCAAAGATTTTTAAGGTGAATTAAAAAAAATTTACTACACACATTAAATGAATGATTAAAATCATCTCTGCAAAGTACTCCATTTAATATGCATGACTGTAAACATATTAGTTGTTATCATTCCTGTCTCCAGGTTCTTACCATGCCTTTTTCTGTTTGTTTTCAAGAATAATTTTTTGGATTATTATGTTGCTTACCTGAGGGACCTGCCAGAATGCATCTCTTTGGTTCACGTGGTTGTTCTGAAGGAGGTATGTGTGCACTGTCCTTTGGTTACATGTGTAACTATATGATGTTGCTCATCTGCCCAGAAACTACAGCACATGCACGCTGAGCTTGTTCTCCAGGCTGGGGAATGGCTTGAACAGAGCCACTGACATTCCTCCCTGGGGTTAAAGGAGCCCGCTCAAGGATCAGTGCCATTGCTTTGGTCTTTGCTGTTCCTTACTGACCCTCTGTTCCATTCCATTGGAAATACAGACAAAGTAAACAGCTATTCTAAGCAGAGATCTTCAGACTGCAGCTTTGCAGCCTTGAGGGGTTTGGGGTTTTACAGGCTCAGACAATATGAACTGAATATTAAATTCATGTTATCCTGTATCTGTCAGTTTATAAGATTATAAAATGGCTTTAGTCATGTTGCTTTAAGTATCGCTTCTGCAATGATATATTAGGTGCTCAATAAGCACATATAAATATAAGACAATTCTAGTTATTTTAGGTCAATAGAAAAGAACCATATCAGGAGCTCTAAAGCTAAGAGTTAATCAAGTTTCACAAGAGGTGAGAGGCTCCATTAACTTTCTACTTCAACCCCCTACTGCTCCCAACCCAGTACAATACCAACCACGTGTTAGCACTCAGCAAATATTTGAGTAAGGGAAAGGAGGGGAAGGGACATGGAAAAAGTCCAGCATGTTTCCTGCTGCCAGGCCAGCTGACCAGTTTCTAATCATACTCCCTTCCCCATTCTCATGAGGCTCCAATCCACCCTTAGTGCCTATTCGTAAACCACTGTAAAGATTACTGGCTGAAGAACCTTAATGAATTTAGTCAACTCATATATAATTTACTGAATGCCCACTGTGCTAAGATGGTGTTGGAGGGTGGGGAAGAGGAGGGAGTCGTTGGGAAACTTGGGTGGATTCTAAAGAAGTATATGACATGCTCCCTGTTAGAGACGAGTTGTCCCCTTGAGCATGTCCCCCAACAGATCAATGCTGCCTGACACTCTAGATGAAGAAAATTCTCTTCAGAGAAGAGAGTAAACCCTTCTTACTCTGGGGGAACTGACTCTGGGGTTTGACAGCCAGAGCTGGGGGGACGCTGAAGACTGACTCCAACTTTCTTTCATTCAGGGTGATGAAGAGATTAAGTCTGACATCTATACACTGTTTTTTCACATAGTTCAGCGCATCCCTGAGTATCTGATACATCTGCAGGTAGGTATGGCTGGCCAAGCCACTAAACTGATTTTCATGCTAAACAGGTGTTTTTGGCTTCCAATGAAAGACACTGTGAAGGGTCAAGGAATCATTAATATTTCTAAGAAGTGTTTAAATGATTTAGATTGTTATGCTCACCCCATCTCCACCTTGTGGTATGAGCTAAAATCTCATTCTCTAAAAATATTTGGCTCGTGACGCCAAAAATGAAGTTCTACCTTTATTGACCAGCAATTCACACCTATGCTGATCCAGGATCTTTCTATGGCAGCTCCTGCCAGACCCTGGATGCGTATTCAGTCCCTTCCACCTTGGTTCTACAGCCATCTAAATGCACCCCTGACTACTACTTCCTTTTGGCTTGCGTCCAAGAGTCTACAATACATTGTGCTTATGTCTTGTGTCACAGGAGAAGCATGGAGAAGCTGATGAGCTGACTTCTTCACACCATTTTCCCGCAGGGTTTGTAGCATCTTGGAGGCAGTAGAATTAAGAGACTCATCAACACCCCACCAGCCCCTCTTCTTCCCACCACCCACCTGTTCTGGTTTAATTGCTGACTGATCTTCTTAAGTAATTCAGTGAAAGCATCTCAGAAATGCTTGGGATTTGTCTCAGGTAGAAGTAGCCCAGTATTAATATTAAAAAGACTTTCAATTGTATGTGGCTTTAGATCTTAAAATCATTCTCTCACAGTAATTATCTAATTTAATCTTTTCAACAATCCCATGAAATAGGTAGCATTATTAACATTTTTTTAGATAAGGAAATGGCGACCCAAAGAAGTAACTTGCCCAAGTTAAGACACCTGGTCAGTGAAAAAATATAGGCCTGAAACCCAGGTCTTGCAAGCAGGTTGTAAGTAAATAAGAGCCCAGATTCTGCTGTCTGACTTGAGTTCAAATCCTGACTCTGCTACACATTAGATGTGTGACCCAGTGAAGATTACTTAACTTCACTGTGCCTTGATTTCCTTATTTGTTAATTGGAGTAACAATGGCATATATCTAACTGGGTTATGGTAAAAATTAAATGAGAAAATAATGTAAAGGACTTAGTGCTTGGCAATAGGAAGCGCTCAATAACTGTTAGCTTTCCCAAATCCAACCAGCATGCACATTCCACTATAGCACAGCAGGCAATGTAACAGGAGGGGCCACTAGCCCGGGCTTGATCATAAACATCCCCTCACTTCCAGCCTTGATGTCTGACCTTCTCACCATTGGTCTGACTCCTTTGGGTTATAAGGCATTGCCTATAGACAGTAATTGTTAGAATGGCTCCATTACTTCAGAGATCTAATTAGTAGATCCTTCTAATTTTTCAGATGGAATTATGTTCAAATTCAACTCGAACAGGAGCAATAGTGACTATTATTTTCCCTTGGTGTGATGGACAAAGAGAACAGCAAGTTTGACTTTTCAGTTTGTAATTAAATTGGCCATTTGCATCATTTTGATTAAATGGCTACAAACTCTCACAACAGATCAAGGCAAGGTACAGAAGAGACGAAACAACTCTTCATTCTAACTATGCAATGCTGCTTCCTTTTTTCCTCCATCCAGAACGTCCTGAAGTTCACAGAGCAGGAACACCCTGACTATTACCTACTTCTTGTGTGTGTTCAACGCCTGCGAGTATTTATCTCACACTACACCCTGCTGTTTCAGTGCAATGAGGATTTGCTTATTCAGAAACGGAAAAAACTCAAGAAGTAAGGTTCTGATGGTGCAGTCTAGAGGGTTGATCAAAGGGTTCTGAGAACGGGGATACAGACGGTCAATGTGCGTGTCTGTCACAAGTAACCACGCTGAATGTAAAGCGGCTGAAATGCAGTGATGGAGGCGGAAGAGAAGAGAGAGCAGGGGAGGGAAGAGAGGTGACCAGGTTGGCTACAGGAGGGAGGTCCTTACTACCTGGTGGAAATTAATTTAGAAAAATAAGCACTTTTACTCTAATGCTTATGCAGACCTTCTATTATCTCATGTTGCTAACCACCTCAAAAATAGCTGTTTCACTAAACTTGCCAGGTTTAAAGTTGCAGTTTAAAGGCCAGAATGTGATTTCTTTCATTAATTCAAGAAATATTTACTGAGCACGTATTGAATATCAGGCACTGTTCAGCAAACTGAATATACTGCAAAGAACAAAACAGACAAAAATCTTTGCCACGTGGAGCTTACTTTCTAGACCTGGGTAGCCAGTTAATAAATAAGTTAGATGGTTTAAGTGCTATGGATAAAAATAAAACAAATAAGGGAGGGGGTGGTGGTTGAAAGGATTTCACACTAAGAGGAAACAGGAAGGACTGATTAAGGAAAATCTGGGCTTATGAAGGAACAGAAGCAACTCATAACAAAGCTTCCTAATAACCTGGAATTCCTTCAACCTCATCCCAAACCAATGAGGAAAACAGAATCATTTCTGTGCGTGCTTTATACCAGTGAAACATGCTATGTCCCAAGCCAGGGCTCCTCTAATGGATGACTTCTCCTTATACTCCCCTTACCCCCAACTCAATTCAGCCAATTAATCAGCATCCCTACTCCTACCCAGCATCCAGCTTGCACTCTATTATGTAAGCAACCTGGTTTGTAGAGAGCCCTGGAGGGACCAAGAACTTCACAGCTGAGCTTCATCTGAGAAATAGTCTGCCTTTCTTGGTATAATGTGTGTATTCAGAGAGCTGATTTCCCATTGTAGACCCTGAGAATAATTACCTCCATTCCATTAGGTCATCCATGGCGAAGCTGTACAAAGGGCTGGCTTCCCAGTGTGCAAATGCCGGGCAAGATGCTTCTCCCACTGCAGGCCCCGAGGCTGTCCGTGACAGTGGGATCCACTCCGAAGAGATGCTGCAACCCTACTCTCCTGCTCCCAGTTCTGGCCCTGCTGTCACGTAAGCACCTGTTGCTGTGGAAAGGTTAATGACAATGCCCTCGCCTCCCAGGTGGTCTGTGTGGGGGTAGCAGGCCAGCCTGTATTAGGAGTATGACCTACAGGACTCCTTCCTCCCTCTTGCCCCATCAGGCCCATAGGTGGCAGGCAAGCAGCTGACCCAAAGTTTGGATCCCAGAGGACGGTACTTATGTTAAAGAGCAGGCCTAGAGGCTGGAGGTTACTCGCAACAATTTTATCACACATAGCCACCCTCCACCTACAGCATGAGTCTCTCTGGGTTTGGACAATGACAGAGTGGAAGGGAGTGCTGTAAGATGACAGGAAGGCATTTTACAGCCCCTCAGAAAGGTGGGAACCCACTTAATGTCTACAAAAGATGTAGTGGAGAAAAAGGTTTCCCAGTCAGGGGTCAGAGGAAGTCTGGGCTCTGAGGATGAGAAATAGGTCAGAGGTGATACAGAAAGAAGGTTGTTTAGCCCTTCCCAATTCTCCTTGAAGCTTCTTCTGAAAGGGACTTCATGATCTCTGTTCTTCACTTATGACAGCTTCTCTGAAAGCTGTTCTGGGCAGTGGATGGATTTGACAGTCTTTTAAAGTCGCTGCACACAACCCTCTCGCACACTAAGCTGGATGCTCATTCAGCCAACTTCTTGATGATCTTTAGGGTAAGGATTAGGCTATTTACATATCTGGAACTCATTTTACCTCTGAAGGATGTCAACTTGGCCACCTTTGAAACTGGGACTTCTGGAAGAATAAGGGACACCAAAACTCAAAATTCCAAACCCCCAATTTACCAAATATAGTCAATTCTCATGAAACTAGTTCCTTAGACTATAATTTCTGCTTTGGGTTTTATTATCTTAAGGAAAATTTAGAAATCATGCAAGAAGCTACTTTTCTAAAACTACAATGAAGTGAGAGGTAGGCAGTTGAGATTACTTCAATGTTTAATCCCTACAGTTTTTAGAATGCTAATTACAGTCACTGGAAGGAGCAACTGATCAATAACACAAAATAAATCCTGTTTGCTTTCTGCCCTTATCTCTTAAAATTGAGAACACTTGTCAGTGAGAGATGGAAGTGCAAATGTGGAGGCAGAAGGGAGAAATTTTATAATCATTCTGAAAACCTATGAGACATTCACTTTTCTATAAATAGAGCCCAGGATGATTTTCTTACTATAGAGAAAATCCTGTAAGTCCTATAAGGAGAGAACTCCTTACAGAAAAAAGTACCTTTCCTGAGTGGGGAGTGGGAGACAGGAAGTGGAATTTTAGTTTGTGGATCACTTCAGCTCTTAAAACAGTGACAGAACTCTCTACTTTGAAGTGAGACAAATACAGCCAAAAAAAGAAATCCCTAGAGATTATATCCAGACTGAAGAAGATGGCTGCCGTTGCACTCTGTGCTAGAAACGTAACCAGAAAAAAACCCAACAAGAGTCTTCCAAGTTAAAAGAGAATTCAAGTCAATATTTCATTTTACTATTTTTTTCACCTCTGTCAATGTGAGACCTAATTTTCATCTTAAGACCACCAGAGAAAGATACTCAGTGTTAGCATTTACAACTGCATTCTTTATGCATTTTTGTGGTAGAACTAAGTATGAATAAATAAACTAGCACAACCAGTTTGGGTCAGTGTGTAGTAGTCCACTCACATCTGTCTGGCAATTAATTCCAGCAGAACTGGCAAACCACATCCAATCTGATGGGTATTCTATCCAAGCACCCAATGTTATTCTTTATCCATGATTAAACAAAAAAACCCTCCATGAAATTGGGCATATTCAAAGTGACAGCCTTTTCATTTCAGTAACGTTTTTTTGGGTGGAAGTTTGAGACGACTTATATAGCATGCTTTATAGCCACAAGGAATTTTTAGTTTATTATGAAAATTTCAAACATACAGAAAAGTAAAATGGACACTAAACCCCACACACCAACATTCAGATTCAACGGTTATCAAGATTGTACTCCACTTACTTCATCTGGGAATTAATTCTTAAGCATTAAGATCCACGAGTTGAACACAAGTTGTTTCCATGATTTTACATGACTCTGCTAGGGCAAGAAAGGGAGAGAAGAGAGAAAAGAGGTGCCTTGGGGCCTTGACAAGTGGTGGGAAAGGTCGGAGATTCCACATGGGGAATGATGAGCATCCTTGGCCTACCAGCCATCTCTGCGCAGTGCCTCTGGGATCAGACGGGTACTTCCGGCATCCCCTTCACGGATGGTCATTTTCACTCTCCCACTTGGGGGACCAGGGCTCGTGGGGACTCCTTAATCTGAGAAGCCTGTGGCGCTTGGTAGGTAACACACGTAGGCGGCTGGGAGGGACGGAGAGGAGGGAGTCGGCAGTTTGCACCTAAGCGGTATCCGGCAGGCAGTGTGTTGGTCCCGGCCTTGCGCTGCTCGGTGAGAGGCGTGCACTAACAAACCGTAAGCACACTTGTTTTGTATTCTCTTTCCCCTTTAAAGACATTTGATGCCCCCAGTGAAGAAAAGCCAACAACAGCAAAGCTTGATGGAGAGCATGCAGCCCGGAAAGCCCAGTGACTGGGAGATAGAGGGCAGAAAGCACGAGAGGCCTGAGAGCCTCCTGGCGCCGGGGCAGTTCTGTGCCGCCGAGCAGGACGTGAAGGCGCTCGCTGGGCCCCTGCAGGCCATCCCGGAGATGGACTTCGAGCCCTCTCCGGCCGAGCAGCTGGGCAACGTGGAGCGCTCCCTGCGCGCCCCGGCCGAGCTCCTGCCCGACGCCCGCGGCTACGTGCCCGCGGCCTACGACGAGTTCGAGTACGGCGGCGAGATCTTCGCGCTGCCCGCGCCCTACGACGAGGAGCCCTTCCAGGCGCCGGCCCTCTTCGAGAACTGCTCGCCCGCCTCTTCCGAGTCCAGCCTGGACATCTGCTTCCTGCGGCCCGTCAGCTTCGCCGTGGAGGCCGAACGGCCCGAGCACCCGCTGCAGCCCCTGCCCAAGAGCGCGACGTCTCCGGCGGGCAGCAGCAGCGCCTACAAGCTGGAGGCGGCGGCGCATGCGCACGGCAAGGCCAAGCCGCTGAGCCGCTCGCTCAAGGAGTTCCCGCGCGCGCCGCCCCCCGAGGGCGTGGCCCCGCGCCTCTACAGCACGCGCAGCAGCAGCGGCGGCCGCGCGCCGCTCAAGGCCGAGCGCGCTGCGCAGCCGCACGGCTCGGCCTCCTCCGCCCGTGGCGCGCCCAGAACCTTCTTTCCCCAACAGAGGTCCCAAAGCGAAAAGCAGACCTATTTGGAAGTAAGGAGGGTAAAGTAAAACCGACCCCAAACCCACATCGCTGGCAGCCCCGGGCCTAGATCTCCAGGGTGCAGCCTGGGCTCACCTAGCGTGGAGGGGAAGCAGGCTGGCCAGGCGGGGGCGCAGAGGCCAGGCCGGGCCGGGCGAGGATGTTGAGGGAGAGCCCGGGTTAAAGGCTTGACTATCAGTGGCCCTCGGAGGAGAGCGTTAGTGCCCACTCTGCAGTGCTAGGACACAGGAGCATGCCTTACCTATATATGTAGGACGACCGAAAGACTAGGACTCCTAGTAGACCTGATTAAAACGCCTCCCCCCACCCCAAGTGAAAGAGTTAGAGGTGTTCCCTGCCTTGCTGCTTAAGCTGTGGCACCTCCCAGCTGCACTTCACTTGCAGGGCACTGCACGCAAGTCCCAGGCCTGTTTCTTCCTTTGCCTGTTAGGCGCACCCCTTGTTTACACGTTCAAAATATCGAGCCCTGTGTGCCAGCCCACTGTACTCCCCGACCTGCACCCTTGTTTGTAGCTAGGGAGGAGGCAAGCTGCCCTCTCTCACTGAGGACTCCCTGCAAAATTGACTGCAAAGTTCATTACCGCTTGCTTTCCTTTTGCCTGGAAAAGGGTGTCACCTTACTTGGCAGACTCCAGTGGGACGAGGACAACACAAAATAGTCAAGGAAGCATTGACTCACAAACACCTTCTTTGGCCTCTATATCGATGTTTGGTATTTTGATGTCTAACCTTGGAGTCTGCAAGCCTTGGGAGATTTAAAGAGGTGTTTAAATACACATCCATGAAAGGACTAATAGTTCCTGAGCAAATAATTTCTCTGCACGTGATTGGAACAAAGGCAATTTCTGATTAAACGGAGTAAACAGTGTAGCTTTGACCTGTGCCCCCATCCTTCCTGTTAAACATTTTAGAAGTGGTGGTTAGGGTTTACAGGGCAACTCTGTATTGATTGATACATCTTGAAAATGACAGTCCAGCACTGCCTTTACCTGCACGACGTATCCCTTACATCCAGCACTAGGGATCCTTTGCCTAGGTGAGAAAGGGTTTCTCCCAGGAATGAGGGCCCTGCATTCCACCTGTTTCTATTTCCAAGTGAATGGGAAGAGATCGAAGATCATTGACTCCTTTCATTCATTCGTTTTTCAGCAAACACTGAGCACCTGCCTCGCACCAGGCTCTGTGTGAAGTGCTGAGGGTTCAAAAATAAACGGCATCCAGTCTCTGCCCTCCAAGGCCACTGGCTTAGCCCAGGAAGGAGACGCATAAACACAGAATTATAATAAACAGTGGAAGCACATGGGAGGGTATTTAAACCCTCCTAAGGTGATGATGGTCAGAGACGTCTCCTAGATAGTTTGAACGTCTGAATTCAATTTTAAAAGCTGCTTAAAAGTTGGCTAAGTGAAGAGAGGGGTAGGGAAATATGAAAAAAGGCTCATGGGCCTTTTACAAAAACGGCAGGGTGAGTTTTCCTTGTAAATATTGTCCCAGGTGGGAGTGGTGGACATTAGGCCAGAGGAACATGAAGAGCCTTGGAGCTTGCCGCCCACCTGGACTCCAGAAATCAAAGTCTGTGTCTGCTTCCTGAGAGGGCAGAAATGCCTTAGTGTGCCCAGCTAAGGTTGCTGAGTTTCCCCAGGATTCTCAGATTTCCTTCTGCCTCTGATTTTCAACTCTAAACTTTATAAAATTCTGTTAGGTAAAATTTCTTAGACAAATCAAAGTTAGGTGTGTGTCAAAGTTTAAAAGTTCATTAACAAGGGAAGTAGAAAGGAAATAATAGTGCCAATTCAAAGAGACTTGGGATGGGCAGAGATATACATACAAAACCTTATAACTAGTATAGTCTAAGCTGCAAAGAATGCTTTTATTTCATATGTTCATAAAAATGTCTTTTTTTCCCTAGCTGATGTGTGAAAAATTGGAAGCTCAACAATTGCTAGACAAAAACCATTAATCAGAGCGAGATGGGGTTTTAGTTGCAAAAGATTAACCCTTCAAAAGCCCCATCTTTAAAGATATCAGCTCTTTCCTGCCGAGATGTGCAAAGTTCCTAGGGTTCCAACTCCTCAAATGTACTCTGTGTATCTTCCACCCCTGCCCTCAGAGCCAACCAAACCCTAGTCTTTAGTGTTCTGTCTCTAAGAGTCAAGAAAGAAGACACTATGTTTTAGTGGAAAGAGCACCTGACTGGGTGTCAGGAGATCCCAGATCTAGTCCTGACTCTGCTGCCAGATAGCTGTGTGCTTTTGGACAAGTCATTTGGCTGCTCTGTGCCTCCAGTTTTCTCATCTGTGAAATAAGACAATCTATACCTACCTCACAGGGTTGTGCGAGGATAAGGCCAAATAAGATAAAGTTTGTGAATATGCTTCGTAAAGTATGGAATGCTATACAAATGCAAGATATTATCAAGATGATTCCACAGAAAGATTTTCCTAAAACTATTGATAGATTTAGTCCTAAAAAGTCCCTAAAAGCCCACTTCTGAAAATATGGTCCTTGGGCTAGTAGTAAATGTATTACTTGGGAGCTTGTTATAAATGCAGGATTTGGGCTCCACCCGTGACCAACTGAATCAGAATCTGCATTTTATCAAGATTCCCAGGTGATTCATATAAACATTAGGTGCAGGTGGGCTGGCACATACCTTAAACTGCTGGTTTTCAAAATCTAAGTGTGCAAAAAGATTTTCTAGGCCTAACTTCAGAGATTCTGGTTCAGATAGTCTGGCTTGGGGCTCAGGAGTCTACATTTAAATAAAGGCCCCAGTTGATCCTGTAGCCCCAGGACCACACTTTCAGAAACGCTACACTAAGCCATTAAGGTGTTGATCTCCGTGGTTTAGTTATGAATCTTCATAGAATCTCAGAGACTCTCTAGATCTGCTACTACAACCCTGAGTTAAGGTCTCAAAGTCAAACCCATATGTTTCCTGAAAAAAATTTGTCCCCACTGTTTGCTCTCTATCAGCAAGCATTCACTGATCCAATTCATGAACGTTTCACGGTGGTTTTTGCTTTGACTTCTTGGCTTCTCTTTTTGGTTCAAAGTTAAGTAGCTATTTTAGGTTGCTTTTTAAAAAGAAACTAGAGAGTTCACAAAAGATAGAGCCTTGCTTTTTAATTTATTTTAACTTTACACTGTAAATAGCATGGATTAAGAATTGTAAAAGGCATGCGTGCAGGTTGGAAATACGAGTTGACGTTAATTTCTAAATAGATCTGACCTCTCAAAAACTCCTTCCATCATTAATGTCTAAAGTGGAGAATTAGGAACACGAATTTAAACTAGTATTAAAATCAAGAAACTTTTTTATTTTGTACAAAGAGAAACATAGCCAGGGATATGAGGGGACTACTGTTGGTTTTCCAGCAGGACAATATTGTTGCCAGAAGAAGTTAATCTTCCTTTATTTCCTGATCTTTAATTATTGTTATATCATAACCCTACTCTAGACTATTTGCCTTGATATGTAGAAAATACTTCTACACTCAGCAGAAAATTATCCTCTTTTCAACTACTGGTTTCTTAATTAGCCTAGGTTTGCTTTGGTTGGAATAGGGTGCCCGCCATTAGCCTTTTGGAGTGGGAGAGGAAAGTGACAAGTTAAAAAAATTGTCCCATAGTCAGGATCAATATTAACTTTTGAAAAGAGTAAAAATACACCCCTCTTTTATGTTTTCAGGAGATGCATTTAGAAGACGCCACGAGATTCTGTCCAAAGGAAGAAAGAGAAAGTGAACAAACGTCTTTCAGCGATCAAAACCCCAGGCAAGACCAGAAAGGGGGCTTTCGCAGCTCCTTCCGCAAGCTCTTTAAAAAGAAGTGAGTAGCCCTTAGACAAGACAGCATTGTAACTCATTTCCCTGTGGGCTAAGTCTTGAGGTTTTAACAGTAGTAAGTATCAAGTAGCCTGGTTTCACACAACTGCTTCAAGCTCAGTGCCTGCACCCAGTAGCCACGATTCCTGCCAGGTGAAGATGTTTCTCATTGTGATCTCATAGAGTAAAAGCAAACTCAGCTCTGTCCTCTGCTGCTTCTGTCTTTTAGCCCTACTTCCTTGTTCCCAAAGTCGTGTGTTCTGAGAGGAGTGAGCAGAGGAGGTTCCCTAGGAAATCCCCTTTGGCTGGGAGGAGTGGGATCCACCATTGGAGTTGGGTGTAATGGGTGCGCCAGCAGGATCTCCCCGCCTGTGCAAAGTTTTCTAAGGCATCACAGCACTTCTGCCTGTAGGGTCCTATAGTCATCCTGGTTGCTAGTGCATATTTTTGGGGACTTCTGCCAGTGTTTTCCCTAGCAGAAATGATTGAATGGATTTGGCTTGGGTCCTAGTTAAAAAAATCACTTTAATGGAGTTTCCATACTCCATAGGAGGCAAAAACAAGGCCTCTCCCTCCTGTGATCCTTCTAAGATTCTTGGTCCTTGCTGTGTGGAATCACCCACCTGTCATTTCGGTCAGCACTTATTAGCACTGTCTCGCAGACTGGGAGACCATGGCCAAACCCCAGCATGAAATGTAAGAAGAAAGAGCTGAGCGTTAGCATTTGATGGTGGGGGCGGTCTCCAGTCCAGCCATCGCGTGCCTGGAAGACGGCTGTCTCTCTCTCCACTGGTCCTCAGGCCTGTTCCCTCTCCCTTAGAGAGATTTCGCCTGCTACTTAGTTTCTCTTGGAAGAGGAGGTTCTTGAAGTGAGTTTTAAACAGTAAATCTTCCCATTTTAGTGGATGGAAAAGTTAAAGACACTATGGCTGACTTTACAGAGCTGCTGCTAAGTGACGAAGCACAGGGAAATCACTTTCTCCTGATTTAGGTAATGGTCTTGATGGAAGAATTGGGGGGCAGGCCTGGAGTGAGGACTTTTTTTTGATGGTTTGTCTAATTCCTCTCTGATAGGGAGGGCAGTACTGAGATTAGTAGGTCTCTGATTGTTGGGCCCACCTGTTGTGACTGGAAGAAGGAAAGGGGGAGAAACTACTGCAGTGAGACAGCCCCACTCCATGAGTCCCCTTACAGTTTTGCTAAAGTAGCCCCGTGCGTGCATGACTATTGCTAGATCCGCTTTATTCTGGGGGTAATGAGCTGAGAATTGTTCCCCTCTCTCTAGGATCATAGATTTAGATCTTTCCTGACCCAGTACCTATTGTCAAGTTGTTTTTTTAAAAAATATTTATTTATTTTGGCTGCTCCGGGTCTTTAGTTGCAGTGTGCACGTGGGTTCTGGTTCCCTGACCAGGGATCGAACCTGGGCCGCCTGCATTGGGAGGGAGAGCCCCCTACTGACAGGTTTGACAGGGTGGAGAGAACTGGAGGCAGACAGCTCTCCAGCCTGACCCTGGGATTTAGGCTTCTGAAATCTTCTGAGGGCTCCAAACTCCTAAGGACACTGCTTGAGCCTATCTTTTTATTTTATTTTATTTTATCTATCTATTTATTTATTTTTGGCTGCGTTGGGTCTTTATTGCTGCCCACAGACTCTCTCTCTAGTTGCGGTGAGCGGGGGCTCTTCTTGGTTGTGGTGCGCGGGCTTCTCATTGCGGTGGTTTCTCTTGCTGTGGAGCACGGGCTCTAGGTGCATGGGCTTCAGTAGTTATGGCGCACGGGCTCAGTAGTTGTGGCTCGCAGGCTCTAGAGCACAGCCTCAGTAGTTGTGGCACATGGGCTTAGTTGCTCCACGGCATGTGGGATCTTCCCGGACCAGGGCTCGAACCCGTGTCCCCTGCATTGGCAGGTGGATTCTTAACCACTGTGCCACCAGGGAAGCCCTGAGCCTATCTTTTTATTTTTACTTATTTTTAAGCCACAGTACTTCCCAGGAAAACAGCCACTTTTTGCCCAGTGCCATTTATAGTGACTGGGTGCTGTCTGTTAGAAAGCAATGAGTAATGGATCCTCCACGGCTCCTTTACAAATTCCCGTTTTTCAGAGATGCAAGAAAACACTCTGCCAGTTACCTGAGGCAGAGGGAGTGGGCTTGTCCTCTCTGTATCCAGTGGGCTTGTCCTCTCTGTATCTAGGAGCAATGGGTAAGAGGAAGAACTTTCTAAAAATGCAGCTGCCTGGAACTGGAGCTGGCTGCCTCATGAGGGAGTGGGTTCTCTTAAGGAGAAGCTAGATGACCCTGGTCAGGGATGCTGTGAAAGGGATTGCCACACTGGGTGGGAGATCATTGCCACTTGAGTGCTTTCTAGTCCTGAGATTTGCTTTATCTGTAGTTTGACTTTGTTGTAGATCAGTCTGGGTGATCACCTCTTTTTAACACCTGAAACAAGAAATTAATGTGGCCTGGGACCTCTAATTGTAAAGACTCACCATGTAGAAGACCAGATTTTGTCTTTCTATAGCCTCCCCCAGCCCTTGGTTCAGTGCTGAGCACTTGCTGTGGACTCTCCAAATTTTCATGTTGGTTAACTGCTTTCAGCCCTCTTGCAGCTTTTTGGGATCCTTTTTAGAGGGCCAGATGGATCCCCTTAGTCCTCTTATCCTTTTTCATAGATGAGTGCCTCCTGCATCAATCCAACTGCTGCCACCCATCCTGGTACTGCCTTTGTATTTCAAATTTGAAGTGTTACACGGATGGAAGTAAAGGTGGCGCCACACAGATGGCTGCTCCCTCTGGCAGGCTTTCCTGGCTTTTTACATCTTGTGTAGAACTGTGAGCACCATCATGTGATGCTTGCTTATCGCCTCGTGTCCAGGGTGCTGCGGTGGGCACTTTGGGGACCTGGTATGGGATAAAGGAGCAGCTCTAGTAGCTTTTCCTGAGTATTTTCATCCAAGAACCATGGAAAGTTTGTTCCATTATGCTGAAGTAGAGACGAAGGGCAGGGAGGCCCCAGTGTAGCACAGAAAGGTCAGTGGCTCTTAACTCAGATGAGAACCCTCGATTTTTCTCATTAATGGAACATCCTTTATTATATGCACGGGCTGTGCGAGATGCTTGTCTAGGAATTGTGAGTGGCTTGGTTGGTCCCAGCTGTTAGTAGGAACTTGCACCCTGAAGCCAGGCATGCCGACAGGTACAGGGAGGAACCAGAAAGAAGGAGAATCAGCCCATTCTCCTCCCATGTGTCGGGAGGTCAGGCTGGCGGCAAGCTCTGGGACTTCAAGACGTGGTTCATCCCGGGTACTGGAGTCACGTCAGAGGCTGGCTTCAGAGGCCCAAAAGGGGCCAGCGCCAGAAAAGCCATGTGTGTCACATCAGGGGCTCGCTGCCTGCCTCTCCCACGGCCCTCTGGAGGCTCACTCCCGTCTGCGCTGACACACGTTTTGTATCCATAGGGGCTTGTTTGGCTGGTGGGCCCACCCACCCAGAATGCTGCTTCGGGACGAAGCTAGGCATGGAGCCAGATGCAACAGAAAACCTGAGAAAGGGTTCTCTTCCCTCTGAGGCTGGGAGGGCCGAATGCTCCTACCCACAAGAATTCAAAAGGGAGAGTCAAGCTGACATCATAAAACAAAAAAAATCCTGAAAAATGCCCAAGATATTTGGGGAAAAGGATGACGCTCTGATTGTTTCTATCTCGGGCACATTTGTCCTGGGTAGATGCCAGGTCATGTGTCCCTGAGAGCTGCCCAGAATTGGTCAGAATAAAGACTGCATATCTTAAAGTTGGAAAATGTTAAATGATTTAAAAAATTTTCAATGACGATTCTTAGAAGACAGGAACAGACCTAATGTGATAGACTGATGCTGGACTGAATCCTTGTCCCCCTGCCTTTGAGCAGGACGGTAGGCAGACTATTCCATTCTGCAAGGATCTATCTGGAGGCTTTCAAGAACTTAAATCTAGACTGTCCTGAAGCCTGAGACAGATGCTACTTCATCTTTATATATAAATCTTGCACTTAAGCTAATAAGTAGTCTTGGTTGGGGGTGTGCATGGGGGAAAAAGGGTTACGTAAAACAGCTTAGGGGCAGGGAATGTAGATGCTTTCTCTTTTTATCCTCAACTCTGGGGGGAGTGGAAGACAAAGAATATGGCTTCCAAATGATTAATTCTGTTTCCTCACCCATTTCTTCCTCTTTAGCACTTTGTAACTCACATGCCTCAGAGTGTCTCCTTCCCAGTCAGCACCCTCCCTCTACCAGTCGCATCAGAATCTCTTATTTTCTTAACCACACACTGCAGAGAGAGCACTTCTGCAGGGCCCCATGTGATTGTCAGTGAATCCACTTCGTGTCCTGTCAGCTGTCTTTGCATCTACTCAGCCTTGGCTATGGAACAGACCATGCAATACAAAGGACTACTAAAGAATCAATTGATAACTTTACCCTCACCTTCTTCTCTACCTCCTTAGAGCCTATCTCAAGTTCTTTCTCCATTCTTACCCACTTTGGGGTTCTCTCTCATTTACCATTTCACTTCCTTATATAACTTGAAAACTGAAGGAGATGGCTGAAAGGATAACATTTACTTAAACCTGATTACAGATGTTACTCAGTAGGTCACTGGAAATCCGTCACTAAGTTAAGGATCTTCAGTGTTCTAGGTACTGTCATTAGGAGCTTACGATCCAAATGTAAGAGCAACCTAGCTACAAGGTTTAGTACCTAGAACATAGTAACCCCTCTACAGATATACATTAAATGAACATTCATTTGTCACCCTGTTGATTACCTGGGCCAACTGATTTGGCCGACAGGATGGGTGTTCCCCAGCTCCCTTACTTCTCCATCTGCATGTTCCTAAAGATTTCAAGGCGGAGTCTTTCCATCAGAAAACCAACCCTTCTTAAGTCAGAGGGTCCTGCAGCACTAATTCCAGCCCTCCTCCCTTCCCCCGCTCCAAACAAACATTAAGGCTTACCATAGCAAACTGCTACTTGTATGACCCACCCAACTTGTGATTTTTCTTCATCCCTGTCAGTTGAGTGGAAGGAAAGTTAGCGACAGGTCCGTTCTTTCCCGTCAATTATTTGGATGGCTGTGTCGGAATGTACTAGGTGCCATCCTACCCTTACCCAGCAAGCGTCTGCCTGCCTGGCCCTTTACGTGTTCCCAGTTCTGCCCTGCACTCAGCCAAAATGGCCCCAGGAACTCAAAAGCCATTTCTGTTTTATCGAGAAAGGGGATAAAAGCAAATATACTAGCTCTTTCTCCTAGATTCTGCAGCTTATGTCTCAGTAATTTAGGTATGCATTACTTGAGAGCCACACCTTTGGAGGAGTCCATGAGTTGAGGTGGCCATATTTCATTAGAAAGAAACCAGTTAAAAATATCTTTAAAAGGATAAAAATGAGCTTTTAGTCATAGCTACAGTAGAATGCTGGATTTTGAAAATGATTAACAAGTTAGCCATTAGTTAATTGTTAGTTAATATCAAGAACTGTGGAGCCATTCACACACCTGCAGACATAGAGAAGGTGGTTTGTGAGAAGAGCAGTTAAAGAAAAAACTAAGCTGAGTTTGTGGACCTTGAAAACTAGACAGGGCGATTTTGGCATTTGTTTCAGAAATGGGAACGCAACTGGTGAAGATTTCTGTGGTCCTTGGGGCTGGTGGTGACATCAAAGCTTTCCCATTTCCAGGTAAACATGAAACAGTTGCATGTTGGAACCATCAAAGTATGACATGTTGGGTTTTGGAGAGATCAGACATAGCTAAGAGGGGAAACGGAAGGTCAAGATTTTAAGTTTTGAGCAATGACTTTCTGATGAGAAACTGTCATGTGGGAAAACAATTAAGAAACACCAGCCAGATTCAAATCTTGCTTCCTACTTCCTGCCCCCCAAACTTTAGGCGTTCTTAGTCTTCTGGATAACAGAAGATATGGGGAAAGAAGGACGTGGTCAAAAATCTATCTTCCTAACATTTTGGGTGCAGTGTACTAACCAGGGAAAATCTGAACTGGAGGTAGCTGGGAGTTCTGAGAGAAGGCCTGGAGCTTCAGGGTGGGACCTGTGGAGGTGGTCTCAAGGGAGAGTTCCAGGGGGTCTTCTGCGCTGAAAAGGAAGAGGACTTTCACCCCACTCGGCTATCATCTTATTGAATGAATACCCAGATGTACTCGGGTTGGATAGAGAATATGCACTGGGATAAATGGAAAAGTGCTCCTTACTGACCAGATGTAGAGAGTGTGGTAGGCAGCTAGGGTTTCATCTGTGATACCAAATATCAGGGCAAAAAGTAAAAAAATCTAATCAGTCATCAGGCTTCCAGACATCAGGGTTTTAGCCTTTGTGTGGCTCCAACTTCTTTCCTTGAATAATGTAAAGGAGTTTGAACTCTGCCCCATTAATTCAGTAAATGATAGTCATAATTAACTTATCTAATAGCAACAATGAGGACACTCAAAGCGTATCAGTGATAGTGAAAGAACTTATCTTTCTTTTGTGGATAGTGGAAGCATGCCTGACTCTGCCTTGGCATATGGAGAACGTGCTCAGTTGTGCAGGAGCTTTGGACAAAGAACTTCATGTCAAATGTCACTGTCATACACCTTGCATGAGGTCTTTTGATATTGCTTCTTGAGTCACTGGGCTAGTTTTACTCATTTTAGCTCAGGGTTTAAGCTAGCCAAAGGGCCCCAGCCTAGTTTATCAGAGGTTATTTCCAGAAAGCCTCCTCCCTCTAGGGACTTCTGACATGAACAAACTGGAGAAGGTGCAGAGCTGGAATGGATTACCCAACTGGCTTAACCAAGAGAAAGGAAGAATACACCCTCGACTGGGGACTCAATTGGACTGTTTTGAGTTGTTGCCTCTTGATTGGGCTTGGTCTCCTATGTGGTGGTTGAGATAACAGAATCTCCCTAATCTGATTACTGTACTAATTTCTGCATTCTACCAAATGTAGCATATATGTGTGGTTGGCTTCAATAAATTTTTCATTTTAAAATGAAAACAAGCAAAAGCAAGAGTTTGTAATGTAATGCCCAAATTAAGTAAAGGCCCTTGATAACCTTGGTTGAGAACAATGAATTCCATCCCTTAAAATTTAAGGGCCTTGCTAATTTGTGGAGTAGTTACTTGATCGAATCAAAATAGGATTTATTGAATTTTCTAAGCCTTTATTCCCCTTTTACAATGTTATTACACAGTTTCTTACACTGACATACACAACTGTCACAACTGTCCCCATAAAGCATTAGAAAGGTAAATTCTTTATGTTCACTGCAAATCTTAGTTACACATGTCCCGAGTCATGAAATTCAGGGGAAGTTAAAAATTATTCCAGATCTAGGAGGCAACTGTTTTACAATTGCAAAACAATTTGGATAGATAAAATATTTGAAAACAATTAAAACCAAATCAACCTGTACTTTATCTGTGTGCTGAGATTTTAGGTCCAGTGGATCAGAATACAGGGAAAAAACTAATGAGAACCCCTCAATGGATCCTTCACCCACCAAACAAGATTTCTTCAGAAACCGACTTGCTCTTGCAAATGACCTTGACCAAGGAACAGCTGTGTAAAACATACTTAAAGTTTTATTGTCAAGTGGTAAGATGAGGATAAAAAGCTTGTATATATCTGTGTAGGAATATATATATATTGATGTATAAATCCCTGAGGAAAACTAATATAAATACTTACATATGAAACTATATCAACATACAAGACATTGAAAAGATGAAGATTAGTCTGTGGTTGAGAGCTTGCTTTTTGAACAACACCTGGGAAAAGGGAAATGAAGACTTTTCACAGCATTACAGAAAAACACAATAAATTTGGAGGAAAATAAACGTTTGTAAGAACAGAAACTTCCACCTTGAGGTCATTCCCCCAGTATAATATTGAGCATGTTCATATTTAACATGGATGTGAATTTTATGCTTCCTAGGCATTTAGTGTATTAATTCATCCCCGTGTTCTCAGACTAATATACACTATGTTAGGGGCCAGTTCTGTCTTGCCATATGTCTTTCAAAAACCCCAAGGCAAACACCTAACATCCCTTAAGGCAAAGGATCAGTTGATAGAATTGTATTTTACATGTTGCAAATATGAGTTGTGGAAAATCTGTGCTTAAACCATGACACAGAAGGTTCAAAGCTTAAAGACATATTGATCTCCAAATAGGAAAAGAACCTTAAGAGTAGTATTCCTCTTGTTCTATGGTTATGAAAATCAGTGCAGGGAACAGTGATTTTTCTAGAAACTGGGAGGCCAAAGAAACATTTTCCCTCACGTAGGTTGTGCTGCAGATGGGAACGAACCCAGAGTCGGTGTTTTATTGAGTACTGAGGATTCAAAGATCCACCAGTGATCCTGAGTGTCACACACACTCATGACCATATGGACTGGGAAAAAGCACTGATTTTGTCACCAACATCAGTACTTCAATGGCTTATACACAGTGGTTGCTACAAACACCAAGTCGGAATGAAAAGTTAGCGCTAGCGTTACCTTATTCTATTTTCCAGAAGTAAGTTGTAAAGAAAGGTCTTACAGTGCAGGCAGAGAAATCATTGCAATGAGCCTTGCCTGGCTATGGGGTCATAAAATGTACTCTCTTTCCAAGATGCCCAAGGTATGCCCAAGATGGCCCACATCCTTGACATGCCCCAAACATCAGAATCATAACAGAAAAAAATTAGGTTGAAACAATCTGTCTCTATTTCTCAGCAGGTCTAATTAGGGGCATAGGTTACTATTCATTCAGAATCTTGGTGCTCCAGCTGACTTCTCCAGAGGCTGTTCCTCTAGTGACTACTGTTTGATAAAATAGGGGAAGTTTCACTTGTGTTACAAGTTTTCTTCTCCTTGTCTGATGACTAATTAGGAACCCATCTATTAGCATTTGGAACAGTAGGAGTCTGGAACAGTTACAGGATCACTGCCAACTTTTTGGAGTTTCCAATAATATTTGAAGCCAAGCTTTTCAAATTAATGAACTCCTCTGAAATTAGATTTCTCTCTATTATCAGGCCAAAGATGTTTTGGGGGACAGTGCTTAAAAGCATAGTGTGAAATTGACTGGACATGAAAAGTGAAACAGGAGATATAACCTCTTAAATAAAATGTAAAAAACAAAATTTCTTTCCCCTTCATATTGTTTATCATAAAAATGATCAATTACTGGGATGGTTTCAAAAATATTCACATACATACATCCCAAAGTTTCATTTTGATAACACCCTTTGAAAAATCTTGATGCTACATCTGTAGCACAACTCAATTTAGTAATATTTTAGGAAAGTAGCCTATAAAACTAGTAATAATTAATGCTGCTACTCTCTGGGTCTCTATCATCTGATATCTGGATTTTTTTCTGGTAGCTTTCTAACTGCCCCCATCAATCCCACACATCTCTTAACATGTGAATATTCCCAAATATTGCTTTGTGTGAAACTCTTTGACTGTTCTTATTTGTCTGTAGTCAAATTCCAAACTCTTTGACTTGACATTCAAGGCTCTCTCTCTCCAGTGCAGCTCCAGGTTTTCTCTCTGGCTACCAGCTCCCTCTTTGCAGTGCTACTGAACTACTGTACCTCAGCTAAGCTGGGCTGTTAACTGTTTCCTGGCAAGCCACGCACCTTGCTCAGGCTCACTCTGGCTTCATGTCTTTACTCTGGCCTCCTTCCTCTCTGCTAATGTTCAAGACCCAGTTTAAGCCTCCTCGTGTTTCCGTGGCCTCTAGTGGTGTAACTTGTCTATCTTTTGATCTGTGTGTCTTGTCTTCCCAACAACAATGTAAGTCTCTGCAAGGGCAGGAGCTGTACCATATCTTTTGAAATTCTTTCCACCTCTAGAATTCTAGGTGCTTAGTAAGTGGTTGATGCCAACGTTAATGTTGGTGCTCTAAAATATAGAGGCCACAGAAATTAATTTCTACTCATAATTTGCCAAAGAGTTTCAGGGTTGTCACTTTACTTTCCTGCCTTTCATTTTTCTTTTTTTTAAAGAAAACTATCAATCGCAAAGGAAATAAAATACAGTTGTCTTCAGAAGCCGGTAAAGGCACCACTGCCACTGTCATAGCATCTAGCATTAGAAAACATCTCTCCATTAAAAATAAAAAAGTTTGCTACTCTTTTCTGTGCTGTACTGACCCATTTCATAATCTTTCTAGGTAGTACTGTAAATTGACAGAGGAGATAGGATATGTAATGATATTTAATGTAATGTTGCATTAGGGATGAAGTCAGGGTGGGAAAGAGCTTTTGGCAATTGATAAAATCTGTTGCCTCCAGTCCTTCCAGAGAAGGAGAGCACAGACAGCTCCTGGAAGTGTTTGAGTGAATAAGCAGAGAGAAGCATTCCATCAAAAGATGAAGGGGCTATTTCTGCACAGGCTGGCAGTGGCCACAGGTCCCTTCTGTGTTCCTGTGGGGTCTGTATGGAACCCCAAGCAAGGATTGTCCTGCTTTTCTGATGCCAGAACTGGGACCTTGGAGAGCTGGGGATTTACGGACGAACACTCTGGGGTTCCATGTGGTGGGGTATTTCATCATATGACATAGTTTGCTTGAAATTATAAAGCCTCTTTCTTGCTCAGGGAAAACCCTTTGAACAGTGTTTCTATAGCACCTCGTGTCTGTCATATTCTCTCACCTCCTTCAAGTCTGTACTAATATACTATCTTCCCTATGAGGGCACTTGTAAAAATGCAGATTCCTGGGTACTATTTCAGTCCCACTCTACTGGAATATTTCAGAGTGGGGCATTTTAAATGCGCTCAGGTGATTCTTTGGCCCACTGAAATTTTTTTTTTTTTTTTTGCGGTACGCGGGCCTCTCACTGTTGTGGCCTCTCCCGTTGCGGAGCACAGGCTCCGGACGCGCAGGCTCAGCGGCCATGGCTCACGGGTCTAGCTGCTCTGCGGCATGTGGAATCTTCCCGGACCGGGGCACGAACCCACGTCCCCTGCATCGGCAGGCGGACTCTCAACCACTGCCCCACCAGGGAAGCCCGGCCCACTGAAATTTTAAAGCCACTACTTCTTAGACCAGTAAATTGAATGATTTAGTATATAAACCACAGCACTCAGATTCTAAACATAGATTGAATTTTAGGACAGAATAAAGGATTATACTTACCTTGGGTTACAGAAAACTGATAGTTCATGAAAACCCAAATGATTCTTTTTGAATTATTTAATTTACCATCTGTGACCTTTACTATTATATATAGTAAGATTTTGATTAAAAATATACATATATACATGATCAGTGTTTTTTATAATAAAGTGGTAAAATTGACTGTATATTCTACATAATCAATTGCATGCACTTAGAAACATGATAAAATGAATGTCTTAACATTAAGTTGTATAATAAGATTAAGTCTAGTTTTCAGACTAGACTTTCTCTTGAGATATCACCATAAATAACTTTCTTCCTGAGCCTAAAACAGTAGTGCTCTGGGGACACTTGGGACTCTCATATCCTGAGAGCTGATTTAAGTTAAAGATGTGCATGCCCCACTCAGCCTGTGAGCATCCGAATATCTATGCAGAGAGGCCAGTGGATCTCACATGGTAGGGAGAGGCTGACAGAAAGACGGGTGAGAGAGAGTTTTTCAAAAAGGGAAACAGGTTTAAAAAAGGTTGAGAAAATTGATGGAGAGACACCTCTATATTTTAAGGGAAAAAATTAGAAATTGATGTGTGACACTAAGTTTTAAACACAAGAACATAAGGATGTGCTGTAAGCAGTGCAGAAAATATTGTTTTGGAAAATTGTCAGACATTCAAAATAGTCAATATTTTTGTACCTAAACCAAATAACTTATTTTCCAAAATTTATTGTTGCTTCCAAAGAGCTTAGTGTACAATCTTTAATGTTATCAAACTTATTAAATATCTATAGAGATGTTTTTATTCCTTCTTCTTGCCTCATTGCCTCCAGAGATAGCAGCATTCAGTGCTCTAATTCTTAGCAAGAAGAATGAATGTGTTGTGTTTCCTCCTCATGTACATAAACCTGTTCATCTGAAGATTGTGGGATCTAACGGAAAGGACTGCTGTGGATCCCATCTGTGTTTCTAAGTGTGTTGTTTCCACTTCACACTAGATTGCATCCCCTCTTCTCATCATCACATTTTCCTTTTCAACTGGTGCAAACCCTTCAGCATACAAACAGGCTCTTATTTCTTTCATTTTAAGCAAAAGAAACCTTCTCTTGAAGGTTCTAACTCTGTCTCAGTTCACGGCTTCCTTTTATGTAAAACCTGAAAGACCAAACTGCTCCGCGTCTCTCCTCCCATTCCTCATTAAACTCACTCCACCCACAGCACTCCCCTGACTACTCTTGTCAAGGGCATCGGTGATTTTCACCCTTGCTAAATGAATGGTCCATTCTTAGTTGTTTTACTCCCCCATCAAATAGCATTTGAGGCACTGATCACTTCCTTCTTCGGAAATAGCAGTAATTTCTTCACTAGGCCTCAAGGATGCAACAGGCTGCTCGTTTTCTCCTTCATTCCTTCCTGGTCTACTTGTTCGGGAGTGAGGCGGCTCTCTCCTCCTTTTAAGGTTACAAAGCCCCAGGGCTCTTTGCTTAGATCTCTTTTTTTCCCAGGCTGTACTCATTTCTTTGGTGATCTTATCTGGACTGCTGGCTTTAAAATATGATCTTTATGAAAGTGACTCCCAATTTTGTATCTTGAACCCCTAACTCTCTCCCAAACTCCAGACTCACATCTCCAGCTGCCTCCTTGGCACCTCTCAGGTGTCTTATATATTTATTGAACTTATCATGTCCAAGCTTGCTTCAACCAAATCTTCCCCACCTCCATTAATGGTAACTCTGTCCTTCCAGTTGCTCAGGCCGCTAATCTGGAAGTTATCCTTGACAATTCTGTTAAACCCAACATCCAGTCTATCAGTGACCTCTTCTCACCACCTCCTCTGCTGTCACCCTGGCCAATCTGCCTTCTATTGGACCAGCTTCCCTAGTCCCACTCTTAACCCCTAATTATTCTGAACACTGCAGCCAGAGTGATCAGGTTAAAATGTAAATCAGATCATGTCACTTCTCTGCTCAAACCCTCTAAGGGCTCTATTTCTCTCAAACAGAAGCTAAAGTCATTAGAAGTGATCTGGACCCATTAAACCTCTGACGGCACCGCCTGCTCACTCAGTCATTCCTCTCCAGACCAGTAGCTTCGCTATTCCTCAGATATATTAAGTATACGCTCCTGCCTCTGGGCTTTTGAATTGACTGTTCCCTGTGACTTCACATATTCTTTTCCTAGATACTTGCATGTCTCATTCCTGCACCTCCTTCAAGTCTTTACTCGTATGTCCCCTTCTCCATGAGGCTGACTCTCACCATCCTGGTTAGGTTTCACTTCCCCTGCCCCTACATTCCCAGTCACCTTGTCCTGCCTGCTTTTTTGTTCATAGCAGTTACAACATTCTAACATATATCTATTTGTTCTTATTGCTTATTGTCTACATTTCCTCACTAGATTATTAATCCCACGATACGGATTTTTGTCTGTTTTGTTCATTGCTATATTCCTAACATCAAAACTGTACTTGAAACAATAAATATTTCTTGAATAGTCAGATGGGCCCTTAACAAATGCTTATAACTAAGGTCACTCAAAACCAATTTAAGTGTAAACATCAAAGGAAGCTGTATGGTAAAGAATCAAATTATGGGAACTTCCGGATGAACCATCAACCTCTTAAAAGATATATAAAAGCAGGCAAACTCTGAAAATATATCCCTCATATCTTTTGTTACTATTAAGTACTCACTCTGTGAAAGGCATTGGGTTTTATACATACTACCCTTTACACCTCACAACAGTCCCAAAGAGTAGATCTATTGACCTCAAATATTGATGAAGAAACACAGACTCAGATTATTTAAATAACTTCTCCAAAGTCACACATCTAGTAAGTCACGGAACCAGAATGTGAACAGGGATTTGATTCCAAAGCACCTGCTTGTTGTACTCCACCACCACAATTTTTCCTTTTCTAGATTAGTCATGAAGGTACAGAAACCAGCTTCTAAAAATGGGCTGTAGTTTTCTTCTTGCCTCCAATAAGAATCAAGAGACCTAAAATAGTAGAATGGCTATAAACTGCTTTTTGGGAATTGTACTCTATCAAAGCCCTCCTTGCTACATGCATCTATCTGCAAAAAGGTAGGCTCTGCTGGTGGCTGAACCCTAGAGTCTTAAGTGCCCTGAATCTGTGATGAGCTAGTGACTAAAATAAGTAAAAAAACAAACCACCTGGTTAAAATTGAAAAGAAGTGATGTTTTAAGAGCAAATTTGGAATCAGGTCTGACTAATCAATATTGTTATTTTCCTATAGCTTTTAAATTGATTATCTAGAATATACTCAATAATACATACTTGGATTTCACAGTGGCCTACAAATGGAATTTGTACAAACTGATGATTTTGTGTCTTTAAACCAGGGGTGGAAAAAAAAAACCAAAACAATGAATTTTGACTATTCCTGAAAGCAGTCCTCCAAATACCAGGAATCAAAGTTGAGTCAGTGGTCTCAATCACTGACTGTCACATGATGTTGGCTAAGTCATGTCACTTACTTCAATTTTAAAATAAGGGTATTAGATCTCTTAAGGATTCATTAGTTTTCACGTTCTGTAGTTCACCATGAATGACCTCATATTTGCATATTTCTTTACAGTGTACAACTGTAAGCTGTATCTTTTTATGCCAAGCCTAGAAAGAACTGCTGAATGTCAGGCTGCCATGTTCCAGCAGGTCTCAGCAAAACCTGCCTTTTGAGGAACTGTGGTATCTTAAAACTTCTTTTATGGAATACAAATGCCTCAGCCCTCCCCTGCAGCTTCATCCAGGTGACACCCAAGGTCACTAAAGTACTAATTTTCATCCCAAGGGCCTCCCACTCACTACAATCATAGAGCTTGATACAGAAGGAAGTGTTCAACTTCTTTTATAATACTGTGATACAGGAAAAAGCGCCTCCAAAGCAAGACCATGATTAAGAGCAAACTATTTCTATGGAAAGTATGAGCTAAAATGAGAATCACTAATGACATTAAAATACTGCCTTCTAAAATAAATACATGCAAAAATAATACACTTGTGGGCTATGTAAGGCATTTTTTTTTTTATTATTTTTCGGTTTATCTTAGTAATGCCAGAAAAATAACAGCCGTTATTTTCACTTTAAATGCAAACCAAATACTGCTGCACACAGAGTACAAAGATTACCTACGAACATGGTTAGGTACAAAGGCCATATTAGATGTATAGACCAAACTTTGTTTTTACATCAGAGTAAGACTGACAGAGCAATTTTTTGGACAATTATTTTAGCAAATAACCGTGCTACTAAACAAAGGCAAATACACATATATATACATAAACACGTTTCAACTGAAGTTATTCGTGTCACTTTGACAAACAAAGGCTTCTTCTCTGGTGGGTTTCACCAGATATTTGCACCCCAAAGTCCCCTGCCCTGATCCCGCCCCCAAATGCTGACTTGATCTGAAGAAAAAAATCAGAGATGTTCTTAATTAAAGGCACATTTGGCAGCTACGGAAAGTGGCATGCATCTGGCACAGGTGCACTCTCCCTATAAAGCCACACCACATGTGACTTCCATCCACTATGCATCTTGTTTGAGTGGTAGTCCAATGTGATCCACCTTTAGCTAATTTGCTTTATAATTTTGCAGCAATTGGCTACTTAATGCACTATTTTCATTAAAGGCAAAAGGGAAGTTTGCTCACAGTTGACAGAAAATGCACTTTATGGTGTCAAAAATGGAAAATAAGGCATGAAATTTACAAAACAAGTTACAAGTGCTTTTGTTTAGATTTATCATAGACTTCATGCTTTTCTTAACTAGCGCTCAAAATATTTCATTGGCTCATGTATAAGGAATTTTGAAATGATTTTAAAAGTAATGAGATGTTTCAAAAGAAAAATACTGAATAAATAAACTTAAGTCATCACTTTCCCTTATAAATAATTTTACTGCATAATTCTTTCAGACAAACTGGTATTAACCCTGTGATGCTTATTTTACTGGTAAAGATTTATGTGCAACACAACAGGACCTACACTTGTACGACAGTCATACAATATAGGTTAAAAGAATAAGTGAACCTACCTAGAGCAGCAGAATACCGAGAAATAAATGGTTAAATTTTTCTTTCTGAATCTGGAGGGAAAAAAAAAGGTTTTCCTCAATATGTATAACACTAATAAATTGAGACACCTCCCCCCATTTCCATTATCTGTTTTGCTGAGCCACTTAAAACTCTGAATTTAAGCTGTCATGAAAAGACAAATGATGAGGTACATGACTAATGTGAGCTAAATTTGAGAATTAAGACAAGATTGTGATCATAGATACCAACTAATTTTTGGTTTGCCTAATTTCTGATGTACAGAAAAAACACATTAAGGAATTTAGAACCATAATATAGCCTCCAACTGAAATAGTACTAGTTCACTACACTGTTCTGTTAATTGGAGTATAATTAGCGTGGCATGCTCCTTGCTAAATTCAGATACATTAAAACATTCTTGAGTTGTTAGAGCACAGTAACCTGCTAAACACATAATTTGATACCCAACAACCTTTAATTAAGCAAACTTTTGACCTTTGTACATTTCCTCATAATTTGTAGTCTTAAAACACATTTGGAGATCTGGGAAGAGTAATTAACCTGTCTTTCAATAAATTTAGAAACATATACTTATCTTTTCCTGTTTTTAAAAGTACTTAGATGTGAAAAGCCTCCCTTTCTATTATATTGGTTATCAGCCCATTTAGGTAAATTCAACCGTGAAATATTTTCTTCATTTTGTGATCCAAAGAAAATGAAACATCTAAGAGCACTTACATTTCTAAAAGAAACGTTCCATATTTTGGAAGGTGATTTAGGAAAAGTCACGCTGCACTGACTGTCTTGTAATGTCCTGAATTCAAAAGCAGAATTTTGTGGTGATGCATTTGTCTTCTCAGCCACTTCCTGTCCCTGGAAATTTTAGTTACTACAAAGAATAAGTTTGCCAGCTAGTTAATGTTTCACATGTGAAGAAGGCAAGGATACAGTTTTCTCAACTCCATTGAAGGGCATCCAACTGGAATTTTTCTAATCAGTTACCACTGCAGAAAATATTTTTACCCAAATTTTACACTTCAGAATAAAAATATCCTCTGTCCACAATGCATGTAAAGCTGATGCACAGTGAAGCGGTCGCCTAGAACCACGAGGGTAGAAGAGTGCTTCCCTTTGGAAGAAGTATGATTAGAACTTCAAATCTGAGTTTTTTTTCTTTATACAATCAGGCAGGTTGAAAAGAGGTCATTACCTTGTTGAAGGCTAACACACTGGCCAGAGAGATACTGAATGGGCTCCAATGGGACTTTTCTCAGGTTCTCATTTGGAGTGGGGGTGGGGTAATTAAAAAGAGAAGTGTGCGTAAGACATATAAAGGGAAATCCTAGGGACGATGTGGCTGGTCTAATAAAAAGTCATGGAAATTCTGGAATGTGTATTATGATTAATTGTAGCAGCACTAGTAAGTAGGCTTAGATAAATACTTGTTGAATGAATGGTCTTATGGACACTCTGCATACAAGAGGAGATTTGAAATTAATTTGGGGGGAGACTTTTAAAAGGAGACATTTTACAAAGAGAAAAGTGGCTACCATAATAGGAATGGTACAAATATTAGAAAAAAATGATTCAACTCTAACAAATAAATAAAGTATATGACAGGATGGACTGCTAAATGATGATGCAACCAACACTCTGGTCTTAAAGGACTATATATTGTACTACTGTGATGTACATTTAATGCTCTAATAAATATCACAGAAAATTATTAAAGTACTAGGTTTCCACCATGATGCAGCACTTCTAAAAATGTCTCTAATGGCATCGTTAACAGAATTGCTGAAATGTTGCTTCATTATTCAGAGGACACATGCATATACTGATAAACTGATGACTCTCTAAGGATGGAATACTGCACACTTCACAGATACTATAGTGGAGATTAATAACACTTTTTCTCTTCAATAAGTTGCATGCATTTCAATCACAGTATTTGTTAGACTCAGAAGATCAGTACATAGGCTTAATGAATAATCCATATTATGATATTAATGATGTAGGTAGATGTTCTATTACGAATAGTTCCGAAAGAGCAAAGACCTCAAGCAAGGTAGAATGTTTAATATAAACTTTAACAGACTTTATACATGTTACCTAGGAAATTAAAAACCTTACAAAGCTCCGCTTAAAAGATACCCATCCTATTCTAACCAAATATTTTCCTACATGCCAAACTGCAACTTTAGATCATTCTTTAAGATGAATACATACATCCAGAACTAGAAACCAAGGCGTACCACAATACGTGCTTTTATGCTTAGTGTTT
The DNA here is from genome assembly GCF_059928025.1 of Delphinapterus leucas. Taxonomy (NCBI): domain Eukaryota; kingdom Metazoa; phylum Chordata; class Mammalia; order Artiodactyla; family Monodontidae; genus Delphinapterus; species Delphinapterus leucas. Next base: position 63,299,076 of record NC_143141.1, on the reverse strand, counting down.
GTGTGTTTCAACTGAAAGAAATAAGAATCAACCATTTTCTCATATAATAATTTAATATATGCCAGCCAAACAAAGTATTTGTATCTTTATTCAATTAAATTAAAACAGACCTGCCAGGTATATTATATAACATTCACTATATACACATGATTTAGGCAATGCAAGGTAATTCTAGATATGCTGATCACTCAACTATTAGTAAAACATGAACGGTGTCAGCGATGCCCAGCAAGTACTCCTTTCACACTGGGTGACTGCATTTCCATAGTATGGTTAGAGGGACAGCTACAAGCCATGACATGGATTACCAGCAAACTTTTGTGGGAAAAGGGGGGAAAATGACAATCTAGCATAGATTAACAGTCTCCTAAATGTAAATCATATACTTGACAGTTACATTGTTTTAAAAGTTCTTCTGTCATTGTTAATGACACAAAACTTCTCTTGTTTGAAGGCAACACCACCACATTTTGTTTGTGTAGGGAGGGTGGGTAGGGGAATGCTCTTAAAATCGGTATAATTATTCTTAAAAAAAAAAAAAAAAGTACCTCTTTGGTGAAGCCTTGGTACCCATTCAATTCACTGTAATAATCTGTAAACAGGACTGTAGTACAGTGCTGGGCCTTGATTCCAACAAGGTCAGGTACCACAGCCTTTCCTCACAGTCCTCTGAATGATTTTTAAGAAAATATTCTAAAGTAGGACAAACAAAAGCAAAGGAAAACAAAGGAGGATTTGAAGATCCCTGTTTAAGATTTCTTTTTAAAAAGTGCATAATATTTTGAATTACAAAAACTGTCATCATGTGGGCCTGCTGGACACTAGACTGTGTTTTTCATCCCTTTAATGATAAAGATCACTTCACAAAAAGAGGACTCCTGCCTACTGGCTGGAGAAAGTTCCCTTTACTTGATTTTCAGGTGCAATCAGTTGTCCACTTCCTCTAGATCGGTCTTTCCATATTCTAAACGAACACCATTTTCACTTTATAATTACATCTAGGTTAAAATTCATTGTCTTATACTGCATCTTGAAGTAGAGTCGTTAGTGTTTGGAGTTCTCATTTTAACTCCTCAGTGCTGGCACGTTCAGTGCATCCATCGCCAGCAATGGATTTGGGGCCAGGAAAATGTACATCCTGGTATAGAGGAACTCAGGAAGAATGAGCATTCTCCAACAGTGGTGGTCCATCTCTGTGCATGGATGGGTGTGTATGCTCCCTTTTGTAAGTTTTTGGAGGGAGTTTAGGGATATGTTGAGAAGTGCTTTGTCGTGGAGGAACAGGCGGCCCAGCAATGGAATGAAGGTCCACTTCTTGTGTCAATGGTGGTGATGGCAGATGCCTTCTTGTGCCGTGAGGAGAAGGTGTTTGAGGAGGAGGTGGTGTAAAGGGGGAAGGGCTGTTTGGGAAGAAGGCATTACTATGGTCACTTTTTTTGCCCAAAGGGGGAGGTTGGAGATGTAGTGGTGAGCTTGAGAAAACATCAGGTGTCCTCACGGGTTCTCGTGGAGGTAATAAGGGAGGGCTTTCAGGAGGATCTGATATAGAGGTCCGGTCTGATACTGAATATCGTGGTGAATAGGCTTTTGATGTGGGTTGCCTAGGAGGAATTGCTGGGGGGCTGTCCAAATGCTTAGACATGATCTAACATAAACGGGGGAAAAAAAAGACATTTATTAATAATTTAATTTATGTAGCACCATGAATATATTAAAAATTAAGCTGGGGTTTTCAAATATGCTATTGGAAGAACCCTAGATGTGGATCAGGTCGTTTTGCCATGTTTTAAAAATTGGAGGTTACGGCAGTTCATTCATTAAAATTATTTTTCCCTCAGTGTTAAGTTTTTATTTTTCTCAAAATTTTGTTATTTGCTACTGCTTACCTATTATTGAATCTAATATAAGATCATTTCCATTTAACATAAATTACCTGTCAACTTTACAATTTTAAACTTACTATATTAACATTTCATGATATTCTGCAAAGAGTGTCTTGACTTGCCCAGGTGCTCTGCTCTCTGGACACTGAGAACACTGAATCATGTTAACAACTGGCAAAGAAAGAAATTCCAAGAGGTAGAAAAAATAGCTATTATGAGCCTTTAAGGTCTCTTTTGACCCAGAATTTTCATGAAAATCCCACTTATTTAAGCATGCCACATTCACCTATTAAGGGTTCAGATAGGTAATATTTAGCACTAAGATACCATTTCATTTAAAATGTGCTTTCATATAAAGCTTCAGACCTCTTTCCTTCTCTCGTATCTTTTAAAGAACTGCTTGAGACTGCATTACTCTTACATTATAGGTTAAGGTTAAACTTTTTTCTTGACAGTACCCATAATTTAGATTTACAAGGGTTTTGAAAACCTACCAAAAAACTGCTTTCAGAAGAAAGGAAATAAACATTACTGCATCGTAAATCCATACTTAATCCTTGTTTAAACTCTATTAAGCCCAAATACTCTGAGTATTAACCTAATTCAGTTAGAACTAAACCAGACACAAGCAATTGATTATAATGTAACTGTAATGATTCCAGTTTCCAGATAACAAGGTTTTCTACTTTACCTTAGATGGCGAAGATTCCGCTGGGGCAGATTCTGGTCGTCTTCGTGGAGGAACAGGAGGGGGGACAGGCACTTCATCAGTGCTCTTGGTTAAACTTATAGATGATACTGAAGCAGATCCTGTAGGATGTTAAATTTTTTGAAAAGTTCACAGGAATTTTATTTCATCTATCAATCCTGAAAAGACTTGGAAACTGCTTATATTTATTAAAAGAAATGTACAGAAGTATCAAAAGCAGTTCAATAAATCAACAACCAATAGTATTTCCTTTATTAAAGCAAACTGCTGTAAAAGCATGCAGAAATTTCTTAGCAGAATTTTCAGAAAAAAAGCTGCCTAAGATATTCTGTTATTATGTTTCTTGAACAAAATAACATTCCCACTGTTAATCTATTACTGGAATTTTTTATTTGGATCTGAGTCTCAGATTTCTGGAAGAGACAGCACTATTAAAAACCTTTGGAATGGTAATTTCTGTTAAGCTTTTTTGATGGGCTCATTTTTTCCTCTGACTTTATTAGTACAGAATTTTCTTGCCTTCACTGGATAGTCCTTGGGGATAGTTTCTGATCTTAACCTCTCTCTCCAATGTCTCTCCCAGCAATCCCCTCAAAGGATGCCAGGGAGAGAATCTAGTGCCTCGGGGAGGGGTCTCTCCTCAGTGTGCTTAGATATTGTTCTCCTTGGCAGGGAAGCAAAGTCAGGTTCATCATACTCTAATCCAAAAATTTTCATTGTGATGGAGATATTTAAGATGACTGAGGCAGTGTGCTGATAATAAAAACAGAAATTACACTAGAATCTGGTGAACCTGATTTAGGAGTAGGTTGATAAACTGGCACCAAAAAGGTAAGTAAAGCCTCTAACTGTAACATATCTTACAGACATTTATAATGACAAGGACTTAATATAAGCATATAAATAATTACACTTTGAAAAACATTTATGTAATTTGTTAACTAGTTTATCAGCACAATGAAAAAGATTATGAAAAAACACTTAAATGGTCGTTCAAAATTATATTTGGCAGGTTCTTTTTCTCCTTTAAACATTGACAGTTTTTATTTTGCCAATTAAATGTTATAACAATATAGAACTTAAAAAGAGTAATTTGTGTATTGATATTATTTAAATGAACAACATTTTGATCACCTACCTTTTTTCTTAAGAGACTATGTAAGTTAATTTAGCTTTAAGAATATTTTCCATTGTACACATTCTGAAATCATTTGTATGAAGAACAACAAAAAACAATCTATTAGCTTAAAATTTATGAAACAGTTTGGTGAATTGTTAGTTTACTTTAAAATTAAAAGCAAATACCTACATTGGAACTTTATTTTGCTTATCAGTGATGAATATTTAGATTATATAATACAGATAGGTACAATGATAAGATAGCTGTTCTAAAGTCAAATAATAGTCATTTGCTTACAATCTGTGCTGTTCCCAGGCTAAGTGACTTAGACACTGCACGTAGCTGCCAACATTCTCATATGCGCATGCATGCTCTTGCTTTTTTTTTTAAAAGTTGAGCATTAAAATATGTTTAGAACTCCAGAGTTGGAAATGAGAAGTGGTTAAATGTGGAAGCCACCCATATAATAATGTTCTTTCAAAAGAGAAAAAAAGATTTTACAAAAAGCATGAAAAATATGTAAGTTTAAGCAAATCATTTATGGTCAAAAGATAGCACAAGTGAAGGCCTCACTTCTAAGATGCTGCAAAGCAAGGTACCAATACTGCCAGACCCAAGACGAGTTTTAGCAGGAAAGGTTACATTTGGTTTAATCTTTAAAGCCAAAGCGAAAATTATGAGTCTTAAACCAAATATACTAACTTGGGCCATGGGGCAGTGTAACTTGGATAAAGACGGTATCGCTGCCTGTGAAAGGAAACAAGAAAAAGTATATATTTTTTCTTTCACTGATATATTCAAACTCATCTGTAAAAATTTATTTATGATAGAAATGTTATTTTTGTCATTCTAGTTTTAAAGAATGGTAGAACAGTTTAGCAAAAGCTCATTACTACTTACTTTTGAGAAAGATAAAGAACTAAACTGCATTAATATTGGGAATTTTCCAGATTCCTTTTAGATTCACTACTTGATGCCATAATAATTAAATGAAAAGCATTCATGAGAAAACTATATACAATATCCTGTATATTAGAGGAAGACTTTCAAAAAATGTATAAACCCAATGTGAGCAAAGAATTCAGCTGGACCTACAGAAATATGTCATTTACTAAGGATTATTTTGAAAAACCAAACTTGTGAAAGTAAGTAGTAAATAATAAATTTATGTTACAAATATTAAAACATAAAAGGAAATTTCTTACTACTATAATTATTATAAAGTTTTGGAAATGTTCTTGGGGCATATGTTCATCACAAAATAACCACAGCTTTGGATATTACAAACAAGCTTCAAAGTGATATAGCTTTTTTTCCTTCTATATTTTTAAACACTTAAAAAAAATCATTAAACAGTTTTGGTGCTTAGACAGATTTTATATAGGAAACTCTGATAATTTTTGAATGTCTAATTTCAACAACACTAGCCCCAAGAGCATTAAAGTAGAAAAACTGAGACAAAGGCTAGAAGATCTATACTGCTTCTAAATCGATATAGGTGTTTAGGTTACACTGCCTCATATTACCAACATATTGAACAGATAATATCCAAGAGACTAAAGCAATACCTATAGCACTAGACTGAGCTGATTTTTAAAACTTCAGGTTTCTCTCATTTTTGCACAATAGGCAATAACTCAAATAATTAGGGCTGTTGTTTTTCTAGCTTCTTTGCTCAGAATGAGGATAATTTAACGTCCTAGGTTCAGTGGGCGGAATTATTAATTTGATTGCTTATACAGATACAGTGTTCTTATTTCCCAGACAGCTCCAATTTCAAATAATCTATCCTATTACCTCCTTTCCATATGTACTGATATTTATTTGGAGGCTCTGGTTACTAAGGGTAGCAATCCAGCTAATTCTAATAAGTTAGCTCTCAAAAGATTAAAATTCATTTTTACACTTTGATATTAAATAATTCTGCTACTGTGTCAAAGATTCTGTTTACTAAAAATCAGATTCTCTTCACTAACATAATAGGGGTTAAAGGGGGTAATCTGCTTTAGTGTTTACTACTTATGTATTTTCCAGTTTTCTTGGAAAGGAAATAAATATGCCTTCTGGAGATAAGCCTCAAGAACATGGTCGTATACTTAGTACAATACAGGAATAAAATCAAAAGACAAAGCTCATGACAGTTACCAACTGCCGGCTTTTAGAAAGAATGATTACACCTATGCATACACACTTGTGCACGCAGATGCAGACTTGGCTTTGATCATATTTATATATAGCACAGGCTTAGATTCATGTGTAAACTTGGGGCACTTTTCTGATTTGTCACTTCAAACTAATTGCTTGGTCTTACTGCCTGGAAAATGCTATTTAAAAACTCTCAGAATTAAACAGTATATATATCAAGAAATATATACTAGGAATTCTTGTCAGCTAGGTACTGAACAAATTTATTGATAATGACTTAGGAGTGAAAACCAATTAATCAAAAAGTAGTATCAATTTGTTAAATACAAACCCCAGACAAAAGATCAGTGGTTCTCCATCGTGGCTGCACATTAGACCCTGCTAGGGAGCTTTTAAAAAATACTGATGCCCACGTGCCAATGCCAGTGTAACTCAAGTGTGGGCTGGACATATAGGTATTTTTTAAAGCTCCCCAGGGGACTGTAATGTCCAACCAGGGTTGAAACCACTGTTAAAGATAATCTCCAATTTATAATTGAGTCATTCTTGGAATAGGAATAAGCATTTTCCTATAGAAAAAAATTATATAAATCATGAATAACTTCTTAAACTCACAATAGCCTGTTAAATGCAAGTGTATGAAATCAGAAACTAATCACTTATAATAATCTTCTATGAAGAAAAGCCTTGCATTCCAGCTTCAAATGCTTGGAATACATTTTTTCTTGTTAAAGCTTTCCCTACTAAGGGATGGGGCTAAAGCTCATCTGCAGCCCACAGACCAGGCCAGACCTATGGCTTCCTTTTATGACCAGGCAACCTTCAAACAGGAAGGTACCAAGAGCACTTCATCCTCCTCCCTCCATGCTATAGTCAGAGATGCAAAGCTGGGTGGTCTCTCCCCTTTTCCCGGCCACTGTCATCATCACCTCAGAGGTGGACCTGGTCAGGGTAAGGTGTGGAGCAGGGTTCTGAACGTGAGGATGTATGTAGCAGCAGTAGGTAGGTGGCCAGTTTCCTTCCCTCTCTGTCTTCACCACAAAGCTTTCCGTGACCATTCTTGCCTACTCTGTGGTCATCTTTGTGTAAACTTCTACAGCATTAATGTCTTTGCCACTCATTTAGCATTTTGCTAATAAATTAGCACTTATACATCTTCTCTGGTGAAGCCTATCTTACTGAGAGATGAAAAAAATCATGGTACAAACAGAATCAAGCACTTAACAATGGTTAAGCATGTAACTGTGATTCTTTGTACTATGATTATTTTTTTAAACATCTCAGTAAGATTGCAAGCCCTAACAGAGAAGGTGTGTCACTGCTTAGCAAGAAATGAGATATGCAACAGATACTGGCTGAAAAAATTAATCTTTGTTTTTAAAGTAAGTTATTTTTGGAAAAAAAACTATAAGAAGCAAAAAAAGAACTATTATAACTGATCAAAAATTCTAGTCAAACTCTGCCTTTTAAAAAACGTAAGCAATGGAACTTTTTGCCTCATTGTATGGAGTGGAATATGTTCAGATGACTTAAGAATGTAGGTACAGCAGCTCTTTCCTGCCAGGCCCTGAGGGAAGCAAGGAAGTAGGTATTCACTCTAGTGGCAACACAGTGAGTACCAGGCTGGACGTGCTGGTGATCTACCCCGCCCCCCCCCACCCCATAACACTAGCAGATCTGTTAAGCAGAGTGGGGTCAAAAGCAGATGAGGACCTTTAATATACATAGACCACTAAAGAACTTTAAGTAAGGGACTAACTGAGCATACAGATGGTTTTATATTATACTGGCTTACTTAATTTCAAAATCAGTTATTTTCAATTTTTACTAAGAACAGAGGGAGTAGTAATAGGGGCTTGCTTTTTCACAAAGGAAGAGAAACGGAAAAAATCTTCAAGGCTAAGATTACAAAGCCTAAGGTTTCTCCACTTGTCTAGCTATTTTTAGTTAATATTCTTCCACTGTCACATATGACAAAGCACTGATCCAGAGCGCTGCATTCCAAAATGATTCCCTTTTCCCTGTTTGACTAATAATTTAAAGATTTAGCACTAGTAGGGAATGTAGTAGACTTATCTCCTGTTTTTCTACATCTTCCATTTTTAGCTACTTAAACTAAGAGAAACAGAATTTGCAATTGATGGCCTTCATGTGATTTCAATAATTCACTCATGGGAATCTTTATAATATAGATCACAGCCAACTGCTCTTGGAAAAACACCCTTCAAACAGTTAAATGGGTCATAATAAACAAGGATTTTAAGTCAGGTATACTGTGAAAAGTGCTGCTTTTACTTTATTACTTAATTTAGGAGGTTGGCGAATTGGGGAAAATAAATGGGAATTTTTTTTAACCTGGTGTTTATTTGAACTTATAAAAAATATCTGATAGCCTACTGTGTGCATAACATGACTTCATAATCCTCAGTAGCCAAACAAGGCCAAGGTGTGGCAATTCTTAAAACAAATACACTTTAGGTGATAAAATGATAAGACAAACTGCTGGGTAACTACAAATATATATACAACGCGGGAATAAATAAACGGGATTCTGGACCAAATCTCAAAATAATATACCTCCAAAAAATAATTTTTTTTAAGTTAGATTCTCTGAGTTGGAAGAAATCTTAAAAATCTAGTTTAATCCCCAGAAGGCACAGAAAAAGTATTTTATCGAAAATCAGAAAGCTCACTAGCAGACTGGGATGACAAACTAGGATTCCTAACTCCTACGTCAGTGCTTCTCAACCTCCTCCCGAATAATAATGTCATGCTGCCTCTCACTATTGGATTCTATAACATCAAATATTAGGGCAGAACTTGAACTGTACACTGAGCTAGGACAGCCAATGGGAAGAGCATGTGGAAATGGTTGTGAGAGGGTTAAAGCCGACTGAATTCAAACTCTGATTTGATAATGAGCAAATGAAAAAAGGTTGTGGGTTCTTAGTAGAGATTTAAAGCTCCACATGAAATTGATTAAAAAATTAATGGAAGCATGGTGCTCTAGATATAAAAGGTAGCCTCTTCAAAGGGCTAGGGCTGGGCTGTACAGTTTGGCACCCATTAGCCACATGTGGTTATTAAGCATTTGAATGTGGCTAGTCCAAATTGAGATGTGCTATAAGTGTAAAACGTATACTGCATTTTGAAGATTTAGAACCAAAAAAGAGATTGTAAAGTCTCTCAGTAAATTTTTATACTGATTTCATATTGAAATGACAACATTCTGCATATGCTGGGTTAAATAAAATATATTACTAAAATTAATTTCACCTAATTCTTTTTGCTTTTTTAAAACGTGGCTAAAGATCATTTAAAGTTACACATGTGGTTCACATTATATTTCTATTGGACAGCACTGATTTAAAACTAGGAAAGGGATGAGCAACAGTATGCAGGCGGTGAGATTTGTATGGCTGGGCTTGAAAGCATAGGAGTGTATTAGCCGGTGCTATATACCACCTGCTGGATGGTGTAGACTGAAAAAGGGTTAAGTAGGAGTTTGATTTTGATACATTGCAAAATTAGAAACTACAGAGTTTGGTTGGAAAGGAACCAGGTACTGAGCAGTATTCAAATATAATTTTGGAGGCAGCAATCAGATTGACATTCCATGCAGATTTTAGGAGTTATCTTTGTTTCCTCCAGAAGTTAGAGATGCATTTTAAATTCACCAATTGAAAACAAATGCTCGAATGAGCTTTCAATTACCAATTTCATCATCAGGCCTATCTGTAAAGTATAATACATTTAAAGAGGGTTGTTCTAACAGATAAACTGCTGGAGTTTAGAATTTATTTTATATTTCTATAATAATAGCTTTTGAAATGGTATTTGATTTACCTACAAATTTACAAAAAATATATATATACAGATTCCTTTTTACCTCTAGCACATATAACACTAACAATTACTTAAAGCACTTAAAACTTGAGCACCTACTTGAGTGAAAAGGGCTTGAATGATCAGAATCAAATACGCTGCAAACATCTGTGGTACTAGAAGCACCAGAAGCAGGAGGAGGTGTTAACGGTGTTCTTGGAGAATTTGGTGCAGATGCTGTACTTTCTGTTTCACTTTCAGGGATCCTACTATAACTAATTTTCCTTGGCTCTTGCTGCAGAGGTGTGGGATGTCTCATAGTACCTGGTCTTGGGTTTGATGGACGAACACCAGGAGATTTTAGGGGATAGCTATATTTTTTTGGCTGTAGACATATCAAAAGAAACACAACACTTACAACACCATAATGGAAAAGAAGGTTCTTCTATAAATGCTTGGTAAAATTCGATTAGTATCTAGGAAAACCACAAAGCACTAATAAAGAAGTGACATAATGATTCAAATCAAAGTGTCCAAGTTGAAGAGTTAACACCCCATTTCCATAAAGCCTTGGCTATCTAAATTATTAGGGATGCCATCAGGATCATTTGAGCTATTTACAAATGCATTAAACTGCTTGAGTTTTCATCTGTTTATGTTAGTTTTATGGCATTTTTTTTCTTACAGAGTGATCATTTCGCAATGATATCAGTGTGTCTCATTGGAGCAGACTATATAGCTATTTCCAATTTGCTGTTTTTAATCCATCTTTTAAAAAACTGTTTTAGGCCTTGAGAAATTTTCTTGTGATGTAATTTCATAAGCTTTGGTTCACAGACATTATGAGATTTATCTTGGTTACTTAGAAGCCATTTATGTTTACTTCTTGATTCTTGACTTTCTTATGAATAAGAGAGATTATATTCAGAACAGTGAGATGATGATACTGTACATAAACTTGGCCAGGCAGTTACTAGTAATAAGAAAGAATGGAAACTTTATTTCACCCCCAAAAAAGTATCTTTAGCCAAGCCTGTTATTTTTATGGCTAATGATTCAAGGTTAAAAGTTCTCATAAAAAGTACTTATATAAGTACATATATTTATTAAAAGTGAATTAGTATAAATTATCAGATTTCCTGCCCTTAACATAAATACCGAATAACATTTTTTGTTAAGTTGGCCATATTTGCCCAACTTCTTCATCTATCATATTAGGATTTATTCACATTAATATTAGTGCCCATTTACCTGGAACTAAGTGGAATAATCCTGAGCATATTTATTAAGCATTTATTCACTATTTTTATCCATTACATGTGCACGTCATCTCTAAATGCCTTTATAGAAAACTATAAACCACCAGATATAGATGACAACTGTAAAAAATATATAAATGTAAAAGAAATATAAATGTATGAATGCTTACAAATCTTGGGAGAGGCTTAGGGTTTCGTGGTTCTATTTCTAGGGATTTGTTGAAAAGATAATCTGTAAATTCTTTTTCCATACTATTTCCCATTGGATTCAAGTTTTCAAAGAACCTCTAAAATAGATGCCAAGAAAAACAATTATTAATATTAAATAATTTAAATTCAGTTTAAAGTTCATGAAAATAATTTAAGAAAACATTTAACGTAAGAAAATTGGAATTATTTAAGTTTTATTTTCCTTTTTCTCCGCAATAAACCTGCCTCTTATCAGGTGGTTATAAACTTAATCAGAAATATGTGTCCTCAAATAATTCAACTTACTTTGATATCTGATTCTACTCGTAAACAATAAGGCTGATTTTGGTACTGCTGGATCTCGCCTGTTATTTCTGCTACTTTCCTCCTTTTGCTAAAGTTTATAAGCTCTTTTCCATGCCTTTTTAGGACCTCAGGGTTGCCTTCTTCTGTTTTCAAGATATTAGTTAGATAAATTCCTAGAAGAGATAATAAATTATTTCAAGGATAAAAATGGAAAAGGCTAGTTTTTTTCTTTCTCAGTAATTATAGGTATATTACACTGTACCATCTCAACCGTCATAACCAAAGAATTAAGGCACAAATTTCCATTCTATGAAAAACAACAAGCTAAGTAAATATCAAAGAAAGATTTTTATAAGTATCAAATTCTTCTGTGGCTTAAGTTCTATGAATACCCAGGAAAAAGGGAGACCAAGTTTAACAAAATTAATAGATTTTCAGGAGCAATAACCAATTTCCCACCCCCCACACCCATATGTTATTTAACATTAAGTCATGGTTTTGTTAAAGGAACTTTAAGAATAACCCATCACTATTAACACATATTTTTGGCAAAACAGGAAAACGTCAAATTTAGAGGATCATATTTTCTGCTTACTCAGCTCCTGAGGCCCCCAAGAGGTCGTTAGGCTTTGTAATTCAGAGGTAGTACTGTTTGGATAGGCTGACTCGTGAAAATGTGGGCGGATGTGCAAGCCTATCAAACACAGGACCGCATGTGATTTATGTATATTCTGGTCTTCAGTACTTCTAGAATTATGTCAGCCTGGTAAGGGAGCTCCTGTTTCCCCACCACTGCAGTTTGTGCACTGGATGAGGAGGAGAATGAACAAAATAGCAGGCATTTTAGTTCCTTTCTGTTCTAGCATAAAGGTTCTGGAGCCAGCTCTGAGGCCTTCTCCTCTTGTGATCTTGTGCAAGTTGCTTATCCTTGGTTTGCTCATCTCTAAAATGAGGACAGCAGGGTTGCTGTGAGAAATAAATGAGTAAATTTATGTACAGGCTTAGAATGGGGCCTGACAAAAGTAGATGCTTAATTAGCTGTGGTTGGGATTGTTGATACTGTTGTTGCTATTCTTGCCCTATCCTATTTCTGCCTTTTCCTCTTAAGTACTGACTATGATGCTTTGGGGAAAAAAAAAGTGTGAATATCTGAGTTCATTTGCTCAGTACACATTTGCTGAGTCTCTGCTGTACGCCAAGCACTGCATTAGGAACTGCAGATACAAAGATGAACAAGACACACAGTTCCTGACTTCAAGGAGTTCAGAGTGTTGAATGTGGGCTACTACAGTACCATTTGGTAAGTGCTATATTAATTAGTACTAATGCATAAGATGCTATGAGAGCACAAACACGATGTGCCTAACTCTGCCTTGAGCTGTTGGGAGTAGCAGAAGCATCACAGATTAAAATATGCTTAAAGTAAGTCTCAAAAAATGAATAGAAGTTTAATAAGCAGAATAAGATAGAGGGGCATTCTAAGCAAAGCAGCCACGTGTTTGAAGGCACTGGTTTTTGTGAAGCTTGGAGGCATACTCAGAAATGGCTAGCCTTTAGGGGTTTGGTCTGTGGGGTGGAGGAAGAGTGGCAGGAAATGAGGATAGGCAGAGGCAAGGAATCAGTAGTTCTAATCCCTTCTCCATCACTGCAGGTTAGTCACTGGATGAGGAGAGGGATGAACAAAGCAACAGGCACTTCAGTTCTAATCACAGATTAGTGGTTCTAAATGGTTTTGTGGTAGAGGCAAACGTTTGGTTTTTTTTGGCTGCACTGCACTGTTTGTGGGATTTCAGTTCCCCGACCAGGGATCAAACCCAGGCCCTCGGCGGTGAGAGTGCCAAGTCCCAACCACTGGACCGCCAGGGAATTCCCGACGCAAACTTTTAGAGACGAGAATATTTGGCTACGTTCTTGGCAAGATTAAATAACTCAAAATCAATAGTGAACAGTTAGCAATAATGAAACATGATAGACATCAATGCCTGTTTGGTTCTAGAAAGCATCCAGTTATTCAGTGTATTAATTACTTGGCTATTTCTCAGCACCTAGGCTACTCTTGATTATATATTCATAAGACAAATTGACCATGTGTTCTAGTAAGCACAGGCTCTTTTATTTTCCACATCTGCCTGTCACTGGCTTTTTTACTTGCAGTCGGTTATATTCTCCTCTACACTAAGTTGCATGACCCACTTAGTTCAATGTTCAGTCTGACAAACGTCCGTGACAGTACACATATTCAATGGGAGCCAAAATTAACCTTCCATATTGGCCACAAATTGATGGCCCAACTATGAAGAGTTTGTGGGTAGTAGCACCCGTACAGGGTCACAAAGAGCCTTTTTAAAAGAGCTTAGCTTGTATCCAGTAGGTAATTAGGAGACTATCAGCATCTTTACATTCTAGAATGATTATTCTGGTTGTACTGTGACGCTAGATGGGTTAGAAGGAGTTAAGACTAGAAGCAGGAAGCTCAGTTAACAGAGTAAAAGTCATCTTGGTGAGATGATGAGGGCTACCTTAGGGCCCACAGGCATAGAGTGGAGTGCATAAATATCTAAGAGGTAAATGCCACAAGAACTGATTAAGTGGTTTGGGCAGAGGGTAGGCACAGCGGGAAGGAAGACTCTCACCTTTGTGCCTGAGGGACTGACTGGGTGGTGGTGTAATGACTGACCTGGGGAACATGGGGATAATAAATTGTGGGATATTGTAGGTGTTAAAAGTATACTTGAAAGAAGTTGTGAAAATGCTTACAAGTAGCATTTTGGGAGAGCTCAGGATAGAATCTGGGATTATTTTATGACAAATTAACGGCTAGTTAAAAGGAGAACAAATAATTAAAGAGGTGCTGTTCAAACTTTGTTGATCATAAACTACATTAGTAAAAAAATGTTTAAGCATGCACTCTCTCTCTCTCTCTGTGTATATGTATAATAAAAAATGTAGTGCAAATATGTACATAGATGTGAATATTATAAACTGTTAAAGTTTAATTTTTTTAAAAAAGGTCATTTTACATACCCTGCTCTAGGGACAGCTGTTCTAGGGAGAGGAAAAGCAGAGCATTATGACAAATGATGAAGAGGGATGAGGTTTCACCTCTTTGCTGACACCCTTCCCAAGCTTTTCGGGAAAAGTGGCTGCTCAGGGTTCACAGAGCACTCTGTTCATACTTTGATTTACACGTTTCTACAATACAGTGTTATATTTACTACATAGCACTATATTTTTCTGCTCTTTCAAGGGAGCTTATTGAGGATAACACTATGTTTTACTTGTCTCTCTATTCTCAACACCTAGCCCTGGGCCTGACACATACAGGCATTCGACAGATATTTCTGAATGAATAAAAGCAGCACACTATTTCAGAATAGAAAAGAAAGCATTTGCAGACTAGACCGGGATACAAGAGACATACAGTCAATTCTAAAATGGCAGGAGAGCAAGAGTGGAGATGGAACAAACTGACAAGAAACAGAAGGAGAACACAAAATTAGAGCAGTGTGAAAGGAAAAGAGCAAAGCTGATGTTACAGGCTTGGAGTTTTGTGCAGAGAGGTGAGACTTGGTTGAGGTAGAAATCTACATCCTTTTACCTGAGAGGAAATGTTAGTTTGCCTATACATATTCATTCTACCTATGAGTAGAACCTTGTAGTGTATGGAGAAAAATTGGGAAATAGACCAGTAGCCCGGCATAGCCTTGGAAGGAGAAATTTTCTGACTTTTATTATTCTGTAAATAGTGCAGTGCCAGCAAAAAAATCTGAGTAAGAATTCTGCTAAGATGATAGAGAAAGTAGAAGTGTCAGATACTACCCCTGAGCCTCCTATAGATGGGAAAAAAATCCAGTATCCAGAATTAAGGATAAGAATCTAGAAGAAGTTTCTACAATTGACCATATAGATGAAATGGAACTAAGCAGCAGCAATAATACCTACCTACTGGGTCAGAACCATGAAAGGCTACCTGGCTAACCTTTAGCTTGGAAATAGCAAAAATCTCCTAGAGCAGCAGAACAGACCAGAGACTTAATAATCAGGAAGATATGCAGAAATGGGTAGGAAGGCTGGCAGGCAGGCTGTCTGCACCTATTAAACCACCTACATGTTTGCAATCACTCACTAAATCATATGGCTCACTTTAAAACACAATGGAATACTACTCTAAATACAGGTCTGAAATTTCCTTTTTTCTCTTAACAACATGTTAACAAAAATCAATTACGTTAGTTCATAGAGATCTGAAAGAGAATACAGTTTGTTTGTATGAATAAATGTCCACCAATCAGGTGATATAATGGAGTAGCAGGGGCCAAACATGAGTCCAGTGAACAGGCCCTGTGGTTTCATTTCACCTCTGTGTAACAGGGGCCATAGGATATCATGAGTAGCATGACTATAAGTTCAGTGAGTGTACTGAGTGACTAAGATATTTCGCTTTTTTCTAAGCACCTGACATAGCCCCTGATACTTAGTGGTACTCAAGAAATATTTGTTGACAGGTTGAATGAAATGAACATCAGACTGAGGTCCTTCCCAGGCTCCCTTGTATGAACTGGCACCATAGTTACTACACTTAAAAGTAAATGCATAGACTTCAATGTTTTATCAGAAAGAGAAATGAACTCAACAGTTTTATCAAGAATTTAGGGGGAAAAAATCCTCAGAAAACGGAATAAATTAACAATGATAAAAAGTAATACATGACATAAAAACTATAAAATCAGAGAGAATAACTGTTTCAACTTTTATTGTTTGGAAGAAAAACACAGTAAAACAAACAAGTAAAAATAGAAACAGAAAAACATATTGCAAATAAGAGCAATTTTAAAAGTAGCATTTTTATAGAGTGAATGCTAGTACTTTTAGAATACTGAAATGAGACAACTGTGTAGCAAACAAAACTGAAATAGAAAAAAAATTAAGGAAGAAATGAAAATGTTATTATAGAATTACATACTACAAAAGATTCTAGGCCCAGATGGTTTTTCTGTTGGAATATTTCAAAGTTTAAAGGCTAGATCATTTCATGATATTCTGGAATAGAATAAGATGGAAAGCTGCTTAACTCATGTTACAAGGTAAATATAACCATAATAACAAAAGCTGATAAATATAGGACAAGAAGAAAAACCACAAACCAATCTCACTTATAAAGATGGATGCAAAAATCCTGAATAAAATGATAATGAATAGAATTCATTTGTATATTTAAAAGACTAATCCACCATGAATATAAAAGACTTAATGTCGGTTAACAGAAAGGTTCAATATTAGCAAACCTATAATTTTAATTTGCTAAATAAGAAAAATCATTTTGCTCTAAGACAGCAAACTATAAAGGTAAATGTATACTGCCAACAAAAACACAGAAGATAACTATGCAAAGAAATTGTCTTAACATAATAAATAGCATGGAATCAAGCAAATAGCAAAATTATACCTATCCCTGCTGAAACAGAGATGAAAACAGAACTTCTTCTTTTTATTACTGTTTAACCTTTTTTTTTTTTTTTTTTTTTTTTTTTTTGCGGTACGCGGGCCTCTCACTGTTGTGGCCTCTCCCGTTGCGGAGCACACGCTCCGGACACACAGGTTCAGCGGCCATGGCTCACGGGCCCAGCCGCTCCGTGGCATGTGGGATCTTCCCAGACTGGGGCACGAACCCGTTGTCCCCTGCATCGGCAGGCGGACTCGCAACCACTGCGCCACCAGGGAAGCCCACTGTTTAACCTTTGTTTGGGAAGTTGTGACTAATGCTGTAAGGCCTAACACAGAAATAAAATCAAAAGAAGAGACACTATTGTTATCGGTAGACATGATTAAATATCTAGAAAATCCCAGGAAATTAATAATTCTTGGAATTAAGGGAAATTGACTATTAAAAAATGAATACCATTCACGATCAAAAATACCTAGGAAAAAGCTAATTATCATAAATGTTCTTTCCAAATTAATTGATAGATCATTCCAACTGTATTTTGGGGAATCACTCCCCCTCCCCAGTTCATTTGGAAAAATAAAGAGACAAAATTGGCAAAGAAAATACTGAAGAAACATCAACAAACCAATCTTATTATACATGAAAATATTATAAATATAAAGCAGGATTTCTCTCTCTCTCTCTCTCTTTCTTTCTTTCTTTTTTGTGGCTGAGCTATGTGGCTTGTGAGATCTTAGCTCCCCGACCAGGGATCGAACCCCGGCCCACGGCCGTGAAAGTGCCGAGTCCTAACCACTAGACCGCCAGGGAAGTCCCTAAAGCAGGATTTCTTACCCTTGGCACTACTGACCTCTTAAACTGGGTATTTCTTTGTTGTGCGGGCTGTCCTGTGCACTGCAGGCTGTTAGCAATATTCCTGTCCCCTACTGACTAGAGGCCTCTAGCACTCCCCAACTCGAACAACAAAAAATGCCTCTAGACATTGCTGAATGTTCCTTGGGGGACAAAAATTGCCCTGGTTGAGAATCACTGATTATAAAGTGCCAATCATTAAGACTGGGGCACTAGCATAAGAAGTTAATGGGATGAACCTAGAGATTATCATACTAAGTGAAGTTAGACAGAGAAAGACAAATATATGATATCACTCACATGTGGAATCTAATTTAAAAAAAGATACAAATGAACTTATTTACAAAACAGAAACAGATTTACAGAAATCGCAAACAAACTTATGGTTACCAAAGGGGAAATGTTGGGGGGAGGGATAAATCAGAAGCTTGAGATAAACACACACACACTACTATATATGACAGATAATCAATAAGGACCTACTGTATAGCATAGGGAACTCTACTCAATATTCTGTGATAACCTATATGAGAAAAGAATCTAAAAAAGAATTAATATATGTATAGGTATAACTGAATCACTTTGCTGTACACCTGTAACTAATATAACATTGTAAATCAACTGTACTCCAATAAAATTAAAATAAAATAAAATAAAATGAAGTTAATGGGAAACAATACTTTTAAAGAAGGAGGTACCATATATAAATGGGGATGAAGAAGACTTATTCAATAAACATGGGTCAACATATAAACAATCTGGTGGAGAAACAAATTTGAATATTTCATATGATATCTAAAAGACACTTCAATTTGATTGAAGAGTTAAATATAATTTTAAAAGTCAAATCATAAAGCTAGGAGAAAATATGACTGAATGTTAAGTTACTAGACTGGAAGAACTTTCTACAGTCAGAAACAACAGAAATCATAATGGGAAAAATGGACAGATTATAGAATTTTAAAAATACTGTATTTCAAAGAATAACAACTAAAAGGCAGACTGGTAAAATATCTAGCTCAAGAAATATCCAGCTAGATATAAATTATCTAGTTAGATTGGCTAGCTAGCTCAAGAAAATATTGTCAAATACATAAAAAAGGTATAAATATGAAGATATTCATTATAACATTATTTAGGAAAGCAAAAAAGCTGGAAACAACATATGCGTCAGGTCATAGGGTAACAGTTAAATAAACTGTCATACCAACTTTAAAGAATATCTTGTAGCCATTAGAAATGGTAATTATGAAGACTAATAAAACACAACAATATATCTAGGATATGGTAAGTGAAAAAAGTGAACAATGTGTACCTGTCACACAATTACAACTATATACAATATGTATATGTACAAAACTGGTTGGTTATAAAGCCTGAACCAAAATGTCAATTGAAAAAATATCAGGACATAACAATGTTACATGCAGTATAACTTAAAGCTATATAGAAAATATATAAATAGGGATGAGGAAAAGGCTAGAAGAAAATACACCACATACTAAAAAGACTAAACACCAGATGTGTAATTGAGGTCATAATTTTTTTAAGTATTTAGAGGAAGAATCATGAGAGCATATATACTAGCAGAGAAAACAAACCAGTGTGAAAGAGATACTGAAGATATAAAATAACAGGAAATAAGCTGGGACGAAGTGAGAGGGTGGCATGGACTTATATATACTACCAAATACTACCCAGATAGCTAGTGGGAAGCAGCCACATAGCACAGGGAGATCAGCTCGGTGCTCTGTGACCACTTAGAGGGGTGGGATAGGGAGGGTGGGAGGGAGGGAGACGCAAGAGGGAGGGAATATGGGGATATATGTGTATGTAGAGCTGATTCACTTTGTTATAAAGCAGAAACTAACACACCACTGTAAAGCAATTATACTCCAATAAAGACGTTAAATAAATAAAATACAGGAAATAAATGATGGAATAAGATAGAGGAACCTACAGAAAGGGAGAAGATTCAGATGGTAGGTTTCAGTCTTAAAAGAAAGAAAAGGCACTACCTTACTCTGGTGCAAAAAGGAAGGAAAAAAGAATAGGTAAAATTTTGATGTGTAGAAGGTGTGGGCCCAAAGGCACATGCACTATGGTTTTTAGCCATGTGAGGCTGTTTATAAGCAGCATGATTATCAAGTATGGGTAAATATGGCCATGCCTCTTGTGTGGAGTGTTTGGTTTACTAAAAGTCAATAAAAAGATTTCTATGAATATTAAAACAGAAGTAAGCACTATACAATATTGAATGGCTGCACAATATGGAAATAAAAAGTGGAATGTACATATTTGGCTTCATCTTAAAAAGGTCCTCATAGAGAAAAATTCTAAGGGGATTCAGGTGCTAAATATTTGTTAAGTACTTTCTGCTGGTATATTAGACATGTGTTTACTCAGTCATTTAATGAAATAACTGTTGTTTTATCCAGAAACATGATAAAGATTTAAGAAGAAATGCTCACCAAAGAAAGGCACACATGGTGGATTAATAGACCTGAGTTTTGCCAAATATTTCTTATAGTGATCTTCACTTAGTTCATGAGCTTCTTCTAAAATTTTCTTTTGGCGACTTGGTATTTGCTACAATAAAAAAAATAATGTTTAGGGAATATAAGTTTACAAAGGGAATCACAGGTTTTGCCAAAAAATGCCAGGCTTAGAGTAAAGCCCAAACACAACAGTATCAGTTTGATTCTAAGAATAATACTGCTTCAAAGAGACTATCTTCATAGACCCTAGTACAAACGTAAAGAAAAAGTGTGTGTGTGTGAGAAATCTATCTTATCTTGCCATTCCTCAAACAAGTATGTGAGCATTTAGTTGTACATTATATTACAAATAAGGTGTTGAAATCTTTTTATTCTTCTAACTTAGGCTAGGACCTGTGAATACATTTTAATGAGACTGCCTAATTTACAAAGAGCAACCAATTCAATACAAAATTTAGGTAATTCCATCATTTCAGCTGTTACTGAAAAGATAGATGAGGCATGTAAAAATTAAAGGTCATAATTGTTAACATCCTGATTCCTAGGAACAGGGAATGGAAAAAACACCTTTAGATAAGCAAACCTACCTCAAACGTGTGGTCTAGTCTGTATACAGGTGATGAGTTCATAGCACTGACAACCTCAAGGACACCATTGAAGTTGTTCAGCTCTTGAAAGACTTGCAGAATCTCAATTATTCGACTCACCACAGCTACTCTTTCTTCTAAGTTTTCAGTTTCTACAATACATCTGGGAATCAAAGACAAAAAGTGAATTAAAAAATTTGGAGTTTTCCCAACGAAGATATGATTTAAAGAATTTAGCAAACAAAATGGAATGGAGGGCAGCTATAGTGTAACAGTAGAGAATACGTATTCAGAATGGCAGGTAAATAGTAGGTGAATGGAAGAGAAGGCAATGCCTTCAGTCAGGCATGCTGCTTGTCACTGTTTTCCAGACTGATACAGTCAACCGGTCAGTCATTCTTCCTATTATATTTGGTGCATTCTCTCTCAGTATTGGAGTTCTCTGATCAGTCTATCATCTTGTTGAATGTATGCTGGTCTTTAGGATGTGGGTGTGTTCTAGGGAAATTATTCTCAAATTTAAGAATTCTCTGCCTCTTATTCTTCATCTAATTGTAAGATTTTAGTGATTAATGCTTAATTTCTTTCTTTGACATACAGAAATAATTACCTACATTTCTAAGAACAGCTCTTTAGATAAGCACTATAATGTTAAAAAGTGAATGAAAGTATTTTACCACCATTCAGAATAAAAAATTTTTAATTACTTAGAAAGAATAAAAAAGTCAATGAAAACAAAAGCTCTTTACATTTAAATACCAAGAATCCTTGGAAAGTACATATATATCCAAGTAAATAGCTAAAAGTAAGCTATGCTCAAAAAAGAATTCCTCAGTGAGCATTTACTCTCTATTTCTAGTATTTGAGAAAAATTTTTATTTACTAATCACTTATCAGTAAAGAAAATATTTTAAACTTGGTTTTCAATAATGTGATGGTAAACAACTCAATCTAAGAAAAAATAAAATACACATATGGAAAAAATAAATATAAATCAATATTAAACATTAACAAAAATGTAAAGTTGTGGATTACACTATTCTCTGGTGAGGCTAACACTGAAAAAAAAAAACACTGCAAAACTATCAAAATAAATCTGCCTTATCAAATTAAACATGTTTATGCATTAAAGTGTCAGATGTCTACAAATCATATACCAGCTAACTAATTATCTAGACATTTTAAAAGGTATGATACAAGTATAATATGTTTACATTTTTTTTTTAAACTCAGTTGATATTAACTAGGTGTACACAATGAGATCACCCGTGGAGCTTTTATAAAAACCAGGTAAGTCTGGGATGATTTATCCGGAAGTGACTTCAATTCTAATGCACATCTATGGCTAAAAAACCACTGTGGCAAATGAACAAGAACCTCTTCCACTGAAAAGGCAGAAACTGGAACCCTTGTACAATGTTAATGGTGAGAATGGAAAATGATGTAGCCACTATGGAAAACAGTATGGAGGCTCCTCAAAAAAAATTAAAAATGAACTATCATACGATCAGCAATCCTACTTCTAGGTATTTATCCAAAAGTACTGTAATCTCAAAGAGATATTAGCACTCCCATGTTCATTGCAGCACTATTCACAATAGCCAAATGTGGAAACAACCTAAATGTCCATCTACAAATGAAAGGATAAAGAAAATGAGAAATATATGTATCATGGAATATTATTCAGTCAAAAAAGAAGGAAATCTTGCAATATGTGACAACATGGATGAACACTGAGGACATTATGCTAAGTGAAATAAGCCAGTCATAGAAAGACAAATACTGCATGATTCTACATATATGAGGTATCTAAAATAGACTCATAGAAGCAAAGAACAAAATGATGGTTGCCAGGGGCTGGGGGAGGGGGAAATGCGGAGTTGCTAATCAACATGTATAAATGTTCGTGTTGATTAGCACTTATTTACACAAGATAAATAAATTCTAGAGATCTGCTGCACATGATGCCTATAGATAATAATACTGTATTTGTACACTGAAAAAAATCTTACCACAATTAAAAAAAGCAAAAAGAGAAAGGAAAAAGGTCAGGAAATGGCCGCCTTCTCAGTAATCTATTAAAAAATAGGACAGAAATGAAAATGGTCTGTATGTCTTATGAGTTATGTTTCCTCTTTATAGACATAACTTTTAATTATTATGATGGCAAAGCGCTTCTGCAACTGAAGTGTAGTTATTTGACTTGATAAAGAAGAAATCAGGAAGCAACAGTTAGCGGGCAAATTCCAAAGTTTTACTTTTTAGAGGCTAAGAAGTAATAACATAAATAGAAGGAAGTCCTAACTTTCAGATGACTTATTTCTCATTAGGAATTGCTTTCTGGTCTTTATCCACACTCTAGCTCATATTCCAGTCATTCCTTTATGTCACTGGTATTGTGTTCTGATAATGCCAATATGATCTGTGGCAACTTCATATCACCCTTATAAAATATGGGTCAAGATCATAAAAAATATGGCCAATACATAAAACTCTAATATGTGGCTCCAATTATTAAATTGTATTGAGATTCTGGACTTTTGACATGACAGTGTAAGAAGTTCTGTTTACTTACTCCTCAGGGAAACTGGTGAAAATTATATATATAATTATATATATAAAGTTCTAGCAGTCTCTGGAAATGGCCCTAAGAGCAAATGGCAAATAAAGAAACATCTACTCGGACTTCTCTGGTGGTGCAGCGGTTAAGAATCCGCCTGCCAATGCAGGGAACATGGGTTCGATCCCTGGTCCGGGAAGATCCCACATGCCGCAGAGCAACTAAGCCCGTGCACCACAGCTACTGAGCCTGTGCTCTAGAGCCCGTGAGCCACAACTACTGAGCCCACGTGCCACAACTAATGAAGCTTGCGTGCCTAGAGCCCATGTTCCACAACAAGAGAAGCCACCGCAATGAAGAGTAGCCCCCATTCGCTGCAGCTAGAGAAAGTCTGCGTGCAGCAATGAAGACCCAATGCAGCCAAAAATAAATAAATAAACGAACAAACAAATAATTAAAAAAAAGACAGAGAAACATCTATTCAGGAAAATGTACAACAATTCAGTAAGAGAGGCAAGAGTTTGTAGTATCTGAACCAAGACTTCCTCTACCCTCATTCCTCAGAGAACCTCGCGGGGTTGGTAGGGTGGGGGGCAGTTAGCCCAGACAGCCAAGAACACAGGGCTCCCTACCCCTCTGACCTCTAAAATGTCAGGCTTCACTGGGGGAAAACACAGGCAACAGTAAACTGCCTGCAAGACAGACGTGATATGTCAGATTTAACAAAAAAAGATTTCAAAGTAGCCATTCTGAATTTGTTCACAGAACTAAAGGAAAGTATATTTAAAAAGTAAAAGGGGGGTATGATTACAATGTGCACCAATAGGGAGTATCCTAAAAGACACAGGAATTATAAAAGAAGCCAAATGGAAACTCTGGATTTGAAAAGTACAATAGTTAAAATAAAAATTTTACTAGAGGGACTCAATAGTCCATTTGAACTGACAGAAGAAAAAAATAGTTAAACTTAAAGACAGAGGTATTGTTTAAAAAATGAAGGCAAAATAAAGACCTTCCCATATAAACAAAAACTAAGAGAATTTGTTGCTAGCAGACCCACCATACAAGAAATTGTACCGCAAGTTCTTCAAGCTGAAAGCAAGTGACCCCAGATGGTAATATGAATCCACACAAACAGCACTGGTAAAGGTAATTATATGATTATAAAAAAGACTATAAATGCCTATTTTTTTCCTTATTGCTTTTCTTAACTGATTTAAAAAGCAATTGTATAAAATAATGTGTATGTAATGTATTGTTGGGCCTATAACATAGAGAAATGTAATGTATGTGAAATACATTGCCAATAACTACACAAAGAGTGGGTGAGAGCAAAGCTGTAACAGGCTAAGAAAATAATGGCAAATGGTAGTAAAGCAATAATTATAACAATGTATTGTTAGATCTACATCGTTAATTATATGTAATATATATTACAATACCACAAAAGGGAGGGAGTGAATAGAGCCACAGAGGAGTAACATTTCTACATATCACTAGAATTCTGGTATAAATCTGAAGCTAATTCTGTTATGATGTATGTGGCAAACCTAAAAACAATCATTAATAAAGTAACTTAAAATGCTGCATTAGAAAATTATTCACTCAGTGCAAAAAAAAAGGAGGAACAGAGGAACAACAAAAAAGACATGAGACAAATAGAATTGCAGTGAAATTTATAACATAACTGCTATGAAATGTAAGAAGATCAGTAATACTTACTTCTCAAACCACAGAGTGAGATTAGTGGTATGCCGGATCATTTTCAGAAGATTAGGAGAATTAATTTCTTTGTCTTCCTTTGTCCACACACTTCCAACTAATTCTGATGGCTGTACAGCTCTAAAATCATCAAGACATAATTCTATGTGATACTTTTCCCTCTAGTATACAGTTTTATTAAGTAAATGAGATAAAAGGTTTATGAAAACAAGAACAAAAACATTATAATTTTGCATCGTTTTCTATAGATTTAAAAAAACTTTGTATGCATGTACCTGTGTACTTTTATTTTTACTGCTTTATAGTAGCATTTTGCTTTGGGCAAGGTTGGGATTTCTTCATAGTATCTTTCCCAGCACTTATAAATATTATCTAACAAATTAGGGTGAGAAAGTAGTTTGGGATAATACTTTTAAATAAATGATAATGTTATAATAATCAGTCCAATGAGGGTATAGTAATCACTGCATTCATAAATCTTTTTTTTTTTTTCCCCTCCTAAAGGAGGGGGAAAAAAACCCTCCTGGGAAGGGTACTGGGAAAGAAATAAAATACATTCTAACACTGATTTTGGGAACAGTGATGATTTTTGGTGGGAGATCTATAAATTTAGTTCCTTTTTTCATTTAGTTTTTACAAAATTAAATAGTTTGAAATCTAAATAGTCCAAATTTAAAACTAGAAACAGACATTTTTTTGAGATAGTAATTATATCAATGTAGGAAAACTATAAAAGGCTAAATGGCAATGACTTAAGTTCTCAATGACAATGGCAGTAGCTAACTCATTGAGCCCTTACTCTGTGCTGGGCAATGTGCTACATGCTGTAAATATATGGACTATTTTAAACCTTGCACAACAGCTCCAGGAGTAGGTACCATCATTAGCCCCATTTTACTCTTGAGGAAACTAAGCAGCAGAGGGAAAGAAGTTACACCAGAAGGTTAAAGTTGCCCAAGGATACCAAGCCAACAATTGGTAAAGCCAGGATCTGAACTTAACTTTACCAACTAGGGGTGACTGCAGAAAGAGGCTGTAAATCCAGATAGAGCAAAGAGGAGGAGGGAGTGAAAGAGGAGCCTTCCATACATCAGGCCTTATTACAAGACACTTCATGTACTATCTCATTTATGTCTTATAACAATCCTACATGGCAGGAATCAGCATTTCATTTTAAAAGTTAACTCATTTGAAAGGATTTTTCAGCTTGAACATCAAATTACATACCGATATAGATCTGATTCAAGTAAAGTGAGCTGTCGAGCAATTTCTATTGGGTGTAAGGTGAGCAGGTCAAAAGTCTCTATGTGCCCAGGTCTGCTTATATGCCACTCAACTGTAGGGGGTGAACTCTGAAATGTAATATTATGACCTGGTCCATTGTCTCTTGCAATTTTTTTCCTTTGGATTATTTTAGTGATGGATTCAACCCACTTTTTCATTGCTTTACCTGAAATAACATTACATTAAAAATAATGTTTAAACATTTTAGTCAATATTTTATTTTTAAAAAATAGTTTAAAATCGTTAAGTGATACCTGAATATATCTTTGCTATAAAAAGTTCAAATGATCAGAATTAAAAAATGAAGTTCCCTTTTACCGTTTCCCTATCCCAATCTCAGTTTTCTTCAAGTGGATAACCACTGTTAATAGTTTGGTATATATTCTTTCATATCCTTTTTAAATAAGAGAAAGTAATTTATTTGTAGAAACTTTTCACCTCTATTGTTCTAAACTTCAGTTCAAAATATTATTTTATAATCCTATCCAAAAAAGATATATCTTGCACAAATAAGATTTATAATGATAGAACATAAAACATTAGCTGTTAATCTAACAAACTTTGCATTTTATAAACCAAACAGTGCAGAGGGCTCCTTCATTTTGCGTGAGCTTTTGATGTGGCTTCGTTCTGTACTATGCATGAAAGTACTATTATTTAACCCTTTATTTTTTGATTCTCATTTAAAGTGTATGATGGAAATAGAAACAAGTTTGTCTAGGACATCCTTAGACCTATACAATCAAAGTATCTTTAAAACTAGAAGGGGAACTGGAGATCATCAAGCCTAGCTCCTCATGTTACTGAAAAGGAAACTGAACTCTAAAGAATCAAAATGATTTTGCCAGAGTCATTTATCTAATGAGTGGCAGTGTTTGGAAGAGAACTCTTGTTTCTCAGCTCTCAGGTTCAGTATGCTCTACTGCCTCTCTGATATGTTATGCACTATTCACCTAATTGTGTCCCAGTCAACCTCCATCGTGGTGTTATAATGGCACAACAGTTCCTAATTGTCCTTTGGGACACATATTTTCAGATGTGTTAAGACAGCATAAACTGAGACTTTTTCTATCCAATTCCAAAATATCAGTAAGTTGATTTACTAAATGAAAATTCATTGGATCAACAGTATGATTATTAAACAATTTGTAGGTCAAAACTGGCAAAAATTTTTAACTTTTCCAGTTGGTTATGCTGGCATTATTACAAATACCTCTTAACTACACTGAGCAGTAGTGATGTCAGTTGGTAGTCACCATATTGGTACTTTTATTACACATAAAACTAAGGCACTTAAAAAAAAATACCTCTTACTGTTCCAATAAATTCCTCCATTCGCTGCAAAAGATCTGCATCTCTTTCAAAATCGTA
Source organism: Delphinapterus leucas (assembly GCF_059928025.1). Classification (NCBI taxonomy): domain Eukaryota; kingdom Metazoa; phylum Chordata; class Mammalia; order Artiodactyla; family Monodontidae; genus Delphinapterus; species Delphinapterus leucas. The sequence goes on along the minus strand of NC_143141.1, from coordinate 63,271,320 downwards.
GAAGTGGTGCTCTACCCAGTGCCGACATACATTTAATACTCTATGGCATTAACACAGAAGAAGAATCGAATTACACGGGAACTCGGACATAAACATTTATCACAATGAGTGGTATAAATGAAAACAGAGTAACTCTTACCAAATTAAATACAGCTGACCCTTGAATAACAGGGTTTGAACTGCACGGCTCCACTTATACTTGGATTTTTTTTTTCCCACTAAATCTATACCACAGTACTACACCCTAGGCAGGTGGTTCAATCTGTGGATGCAGAACCACAGATTCAGAGGGCTGACTGTGGATTTTCTACTGTGCCAAGGGTCAGTGTCCTTAACCCCCACGTTGTTCAAGGGTCAACTTTAATCTTATAAGTGGCTTACCACTTTCAAAATTCTATGTTAATTAAGACTTATACAGTAATTTCTGATAATTCCTCTTTACTTCATTCATTTTACATGTTACTTCCTCCTTGCTTGGGAAACATCCTTATTTAACTCTGAAACAAAAATTCAACAAAAGCTTATTTACTTCAGTTATTTATTCAATGCTTACCGCAGTTGTACAGGCTGTATATATTCTTTTCTAAACCTTTTTAGTTCTGCACTCAAGGGCTGATCTCCATTCTCTATAGCTATGCGATCAGCTTCTGTTGGCTCAGGCTCTGGAATTTCAAACCTAACATAAAACAGAACAAACTAATGAAAAGATCAATGATATCAAATTATGCAAACAGAAAACTACAAATCTTTTCACTAGTCAGCACAATCAAGAGAGCACTGGAAAAAATACTAAGGATATACACATCAGTGAAAACAAGTGAGGATTCTATAATGTAAAGACTAATAATTTAATTTTTTTTTAATTTAATTTTTTAAGAAGAAATTAATACTTGCCAATATAAATAAAACCAACTAGAAACATAATAAAGAACACATGCAAAGTCTAAAAATAAGTGTGATTATAAAGTTAAGGGAATGATATTCATTTTTGGCTTGTGTAATTACTCTAAATCAGCCAACATAAACCTTTTTAAGGGTAAGTTCTGAAAAGCTGACTGCTCTTTGGGTACATGAAACACTTTTCTTGATTACAGTACTTGTTCACTCTATTTTCCTCAACATGTGGTGTATTTGAAAAATTCTGTTTAGAACATTTAAATCATTAAAATTTGAATTTCCAGAACCTAAATTCTACATTTTTATAGTCTTTAACTTGATTAATTCTGTAAATTTGAAATTTCACATACTGAGTTTCCATGTAAAAGTCTGCCTATTTTTGTATTTAAATAATCAAAGCTAACATATTATAAAATAAATAGTCATCCAAGAGATTTTCTTCTTAAAGTATTCATGAACGACAACTTAAAGCTCATTCAATATATTTCCATATCTTAGCTCAATCTCATTAAAAAAAAGAACAAAGAATTTAAACATTTTAAATTGACAGACCTTTCTATTATAAGACTCAGTAGTTCTTGAGGTTTACAAAAGGATCTATATGTTGTAAGAAATGTCCGAACAAAATTGGGATCTATGAAGAAAAAGGAAAAATATCTTATTAAAATCTTTTATTCAGAATGATTAAAACTATTATTTACATTTTCAAAAGAGATTAAATAGTCAATTTTAAAAGTCTCAAAATGTTTTGACCACACAGAATGCTTTGGACTTTGAAATCAACTGCTAACTTTAGTTTCTTCCTAAATTAGTGGCAAAATCATTGATACTAAAATTTTACATCAACTTATTTCTTGACCTCTGCACACTCTGACTAGCTGATATTAAACTCATTATTGGCCACAGGAATACAAAGGGAAGAAAGGCAGAGCATAAAAGCAAGCTTCCATGTGCTACATGGATCTCAGAACATCACCAGTTGGTTTATCTCCCTTGTAAACAGAAAGGCCACAGCAATAACCCATTACTTTTCCTGCTCTTCAGACTAGTTTATCTGGATTAGTTATCTGGATTTCTTTAAATCATGTTAATAGAGCATAAAACTGGAAATTGGATCTCATAATGTTGTAGATTAAGTTAAATAGTTTCTAAATTGTTTTATGTGCTAAAAGTCTTAATTAAAACTGCTAAAAGATGCTTATAAATACCTATAAGTTACTAAAACTATTAAATGTGTAAGAATATGTTGATTTGGCTCTATTCACAACTTTTAATTACTTTCATTGCAAGTAGACGCAATGAGAGTTCAATCACAAGAGCGGGGGAGTCAACTCCTTCCATGAAAGGATTTGCTTTTCATTCATACTTCATGAAGTAAAGCAGGAAGCTGACTGAGTGTGATCACCTCTCCAGGCCTGCCTACTTGAGTCTCTCCTTGACAATATTCTCCCAGAGTTGTGGAGAAAGGCTGCTGTCATCAGCACAAGAGACCTGGGCTATCATCTGCATAAAGGGAGTTGGGGGTGGCGGAGACATCTTCCCATAATGGGGAATAAAAAAAACACTCACCACTCACTGTAACTCAAATTTCATCAAGGTCCACATTTAGTTGTAAGAGTCTTTAAAAAGGAGGAGGGGAGAATTCATTAACTTGAGTGTTTTTATTGGGAGTATCCTTTTCCTGCTTCATATCACTAAGGAATGGTAAGCTATAATTTAATGATAAATTTATTGAGAGTAGCAACTACCTTTATTTTTGTTAGGCTACACACTATGGATTCTTTATAAGAAAAACAATGTCTGTTATTAGCATAGGATTTAGCCAGAATCAAATTCATTTGCATGGAAAATCTCTATTTAGTCTGATTCTGTCTGATTAAGAATCACCCTAAATTGAGCCTTAAAATAAAATAACTATGTTAACTTCCCCCCCGGCCAAAATCAAATTCATGGATTTATCATAAAATAGAAATCTATTTCCAATCTATTGGTATATGTGGTCATCAAGATAATGAATTGATTTAAATATCAGACAACCTTGAATTTAAGATTATAATAAATTTTTAAGTTAAAGAAAAATTTACATAATAAAAATATATTGGTTTTAAATGGCCCTCTTCTCCTTTAGCTTCATACCTTCTGAGGCTAGAGTGGGTTACTGATAAAAGTGATTTAAATAGATACAATCCTTTAGTAATTTCCTCTTTGTTGGTATTTTATTGTTTGTCTTCAGTTACAGAGTTCCTCAAACGTTAAAGACTAATGTCTCAACCAGAAGAAAAGATTTTAAAACAGAAGGCTGTACAAGATTTTAAAACAGAGATTTATATCGGTTTCATCACAATCCTCCCTTTCAAGAATCTTCTTCCTGTTCTGCAAATCTATATGTAAAGGTGAGGCTACTCAAAACATCATGTACTTAGGAAGCAAAAGCAGTGGCCACTGTAGAGATGCTGAGCTGTCACTGTTGGAGAGGCCAGACCCTTAGTACAGAGTGCTCCAAATATCCCTGAGCTGTGTTCCAAAATTAAGGGTAACCTCTCCCTTTTTTAAAAGAAAAGTTTATTTTAGTCTAAAAGTCTAAAATCAATATCCAGATCCATTTCTTCTCAAATGCCACCTAAGTCAGGCTAAAAAGTTGTGGGATATCAAAGATACTTTTAAGTTGAAAAACAATAAAAGCAAGTTCTAAGTGAATTAAAGTATGTTTTAAGAAAACTGGCTATTTTAAAACAGCCTTTTCATCTTATACCAAAACTTCTGGCCATTTCAGTGCTTTACTAACTGATGACAATGCTGGGAAAGTCATGATGTGCCTCAGTGCCACATCAGTCAAAAGGGATCACATCAATTCCTGATGTCTGTTACATAATGAATTCAAAGAGCATTCACATAATTCATTCCATATGATTTCTGTGAAGTGAGCAGGGCGGCTGCTGTTTTTCCCTTTCTACATATGACAGAAGTAACTAAGAGTTATCTAAAGTCACACAATAGAGTGAAAGAGATGGAACCAGAATCTAGATCGTGTGATTTCTGATTTACTGCTTTTTTTCTGCCATATCACCTGACCTCCCTGGATAAAAGGATCTGTTAAGGTTTCCAAAGCTGTGAGAGCTAAATATAAAGAATGAATCCATGAGTTACATAATCACTGTAGAAATTCACATAAATGATTCAGAATGAAGCTGTAAACTGCTAATCTTGGTTAAAGGCACTAAAGTCATTGAGAAATTAGCAGTCTAATTGTGATTCTGTAATTCTTGTTAAGCCTTCTTCCAGATTTTAGGAAGTAGCAGCTGTACCTTCCTGTACACTATTCAGAAGAGGAGTTTCTGAAGCTGGCGGTGCAATAAACACTCCCACAATCATCACTGTTGTATTAACTTCTAAAGTGACTCAAGTTTAAGTTGTTTTTAGCTTGATTAGAAATTAGAGCAGTCTTGCCAACAGAAAAAACCAGCAGAAGCTAAAAATAAACCAAGAAAAATTGGCAAGAGTTTAAGTACTTTCAAAAAACATCTAAAGGCTGCATATATTCCCAGGCTTGTATTAATTTAGGCTCTGTTTCTAGTTTCTAAAGCAGTGGGAAATTGCTAATGAATGAAAAACTTATATTAAGAGAGGACATAACATCTATATTTGAAATTTTGCACAAAATTCCATATTCCAGAAGCTATTTTTATTTCTATTGATTTCTCCATTTCAGTGACAGTGACACATATGTCACACTAATCACTGGAAACCTTTATCTTATTGATGATACAAAGGACTAAAATACTTAGATATCTTAAAAGTATCCATCAATAAGGACAGGTTATATAATTTTATAGGAAAACAAAGTACCTACTTACATTTATCAGACAATGATAATAGCTAAGTTTTACACTGCCTCTGTTATCCACCTGTATTATAAAGTGATGTTTCAGAGACAGATGGAAGGCAAATGCGTTAAAAATACAAAAGCCAGGCTGATTTGGTTTTAAAACATAAGCACAAATATTTGTGGAGAAATTGAAAATCAACTATTTCGATATTCTCCTCTTTCTGTTTATCGCTAGTGGATATAATTCCACAAACCTCTTTCTCAAACACAACCCCTAATGGATTTCAATACGAGAAATGGCAAAAACATCCTCTGTGGTTTTTCTTCTTCACCATTTTAGGTAACACTCTTTTCTACTCTCAAAGCCCTGGACTCAGATGTCCACCATGTTCACTAGCTGCTCCGCCTCCGTCTACCCAACCTCTCTGTGTGTACAAGTACCTGCCAACTCTACCATCAAGTCCCCGGTCTCGGCCCAGGCTATTTCAAATATAAGCCGTGTTTTCTATTTTCTGCTGGCCTTCTAGCTGCCTGTCTCCCTCATTCTAAAGCTATTTTCTTTGATAATATTTTATTGTACAATTCTTCCAAATCTTAGGAAATCAGAGTATATTTACATTAATGTTCAGAATACAGCATACTAGATTCGAGGTGATAAATTTAATCCTTTTTTAACACATTTTTATTGGCAAGGTCAATAAATTTATGAAATATTTGTTACATAGAGAGTTATTTATGTAAATACCCCTCCCCCAACCACCATAGTGAAACACCGTTAATCAGGATGTCTGTTCATGTGATAATTCTCCCTTTAATACAGCCATTTAAAACGCTACAAGAAACAATAAGCTCCTCAACAAGGATTTATAAACAATCACTCTTGAATTCCTTAAAAAAGGAAACAGACGCTATGCTGACGCACACACACTTAAAAAAAAAAAAATCAGAGAGTTTAAAAATAGAACAGCACTGCCCTATAGATCAAAAATTTGTTCAAAAGATTTTTTTAAAAGTTAGAACACCCGAACTGAGCTTATACAGGACACAAACTCCAAAGAAATCTAACGCAGTTTTTTGCAAATTTTCTATATGAGGGCATAAAATAGCAGTAAATACTTTAAAGAAAAATATCAACTGGCTTAAATTTTCTTTAAAAGAGAAATTCACCATGCATGGGAAACACCTTTTCCCCACAATTCAGTATGAAAAGCTTTTATTTCCATGTAATGTCAGTTCTGAAAGACCCCTACCACAAAGTCATCTCATTTCTCTGAGAGACTATCAAAACCAGACATACCATATTTCTTCACCCATGTTGTTTTAAAGTCTCAATAATTAATTTGTACTAAATTATTTCCTATAACTCTGTAACAGAAGTGAAATTCCTACTTTCATCTTCTGCTTTTTATGTATATTGCTTTGTGCTTTCCTACGGTAGGTAAAAGTCTCTTCACATCCTTACCAGATGCAGAATGATCCACTTGACTAGACAATTTCCCCCCATACCATTTCAGATGAATTCTGAAGTTCTGATGTAGTTAACTAATTATTGTATGTCTAGAAACACCGGACCTGAGGCACTATAAATTAGATCCCACATAAAACCCTGTTGCAATTCTTCTGAGCAACAGTTAAGCACCTTCTAATTCACCTACATTTACAGAGCAAACACCACCAATAGACTGACTGGATTTTGTTAAAAACTAAAATTATAATGACCATCTAAATATAAACTAAAATCTATGCATTAAAATAGAAGTTATCTATAGTCAGAATTTATTACCTATTTCAGTAAGAAAAATAACAGTACTCTGACTATATCTTCATAGTAGACCTGTGTTTGCCCAGAAGTGAACAAACTGTTTATATTACTGGCAATTCAAACTAAGCAAGTAATTCTCTTTATTTTTACTATTCAATATACATAATAAAAATTATATTCTAAAAATGAAAAAATTCATGAGTCAGTGTAACATGGTATCAAGTATACTCTATTTCAAGAGTCAAGAAACCTAATTTCTAGTCCTCTTTCTGCAATTAACTGGTATGATTTCTGGCAAATCACAAACTTCAGGGGCCTTGGGTTTTGGTCTATAAAGTGAAGGATTGATCATCTAAGATCTATAGCTCTGTTTCATACATTACTGTTAAAACACTTGAGTGATCAAGCTGGTTGAAGCCACAATGAAGTCTGAATTAAGTAAGGTTAAACAAGTTTTCTGTTTTTTATGATAATGTCTGAAAGTAGTGCTTATTAGTTATTGGATTTTTCTCATTTATTACAGCCAATGTCTTTTATTATAATTCTATACAATGTAATAAAAATATGCAAGTTAAATTTTAGTTTTTGTTTCAGTGTAAGCCACAACTTGCACTGTATATTCTCTGATAAAATACCTATCAACCAACTGAACCAAAATTAAATAGAGCAGACCAACAGTTCTTTAAACAAATAGCTGATCTATTATCATTGTAGTGAGGACCAAGAGTCCATCTGAGCTGGAAAAGACCTTAAAAACTAGCTGCTTTCATGTTTTACAAGTTCATACATGGTCTATTAAAAATACATTCTATATTGCCAGTAATACATTTAGTCACAGACCTTACAGAAGTCAAATAAGCTAATAATTAATACTTATTAATTATTAGCCGTACCGTGTGTACGGTAAATCACAATTCATGAAAGCTGCTTACAGGTTTTAGTTACACTAGTAATATATTTATGACATAAATTAAAATATTCAATTAAGCTTCAAAATAAGATAGGAAAGAAAAATGTCAAAAAACTTAGCTACAACACTTCTGAACCCAACAGTGGCTTTTTATTCCTCAAGAAATTAATGAAAGGAATTTTTAAAAAAACTTTAACATTTTAAAAAAGTAAAAAATCTTGTCAATTTAAATTTGAATACACCTAACTTTGCAAAGTTCTATAAATTAAGTGTTTTATATTAACTAGAAATAAAACCATTTAAGTTATTCTATTCAAAAGCTAAAAATTAATGTAAATGAGAGCAACTATCAAAAGTAACTAATAAAACACCATAGCAAAAGTACTGTGTCTACAGACTTAGCTAGCATTGTGTACGTTAAGGAGAAAAGACTGCCAAGACTAAAGAAAAACTATCAAGCTATGCTTGTTCTAGTTTTGCTTGTTTTGAAGTTTCCTCATTCAAAAAATAAAAGGCACAGTCCCCTGAAAAAAAATATTTAATTGTAGTTCTATAACTGCTTATTAATAATCATAAGTCAGTTCTGTGAAATAAAGCAAGCAGTAAAGAAAATTTTTATCATTAACAATAGGAGCTTTAAAGAAACAATTATATTAAAAATTTTGAAATTTGAAAATATTTTCCAAATCAAATACCACTGACTTGTGATAGTAAACACCAGTAAGTCTTCTTTAGCACCTGCCACTTGTATTGCTCTACAGAAAGAAAAAAAAAAACAACTTCTGCCTCACACAGATAAGAATCTAAGGATTAATTCTACTCTAAATAGTCTAAGAACCCAAAACAAAGGTACTTAAAACGATGAATAGTTTAGAATGTTTACGATAAAAAGTTCTATGAATCTTCCAAGACACAAAAATCAGAATAATGTGGCAAGAAGAATAACCTGAACCTTTATAACCTTAAAAATTCCTGCAGAAGTAGCAAAGAAATAACAATTTTGCAACTACAAATTTCAGGTAATGAGTAAAAACATTTTTTTAAGCTGTATTCTAGATCTTAAAGAAGCTGATGATCATCAGCTAAATAAATAGGTCATATTAATTACGGAAAATTGTACCTCTCAAAATAAGTTTCATATGTAAAAAAAGATGACAGAATAATCTATTTTTCATGTAGAATCCTCGGCAGCTTATTTAAATTTTCTGTGCTTTGATTTGTTTTTTATTTTGGGGTCAGTAAAATGAATATACTGACTACAGAAGTTTCTAGGTGAAAAATCAATAGTAAAATTGGAATCCCAAAGTCTTCTTTCATTATATTCAACATGTTTCAGTTACTGCCTGCTACTACCAAATGGTATACACTTAAAGGGCCCAAACTGCTTTTAAAATTAGCCTATGGAAAACACTATAATTTCACTATGGAAAAGACTAGTAAAAGAACTACCAGATTCAACTGGTGCCAGAATAGCTTCCAGAGAAAACTGAGAACCCATTTGAAGGACTTTCAAAACTGGAGAAATTTCCCCAGAAACACACATATCCTAGAGATAGAAATATATTTAAGCAAAAAGTTTGGGGATGGAAGTTAACTTACACATTCAACTATTTAAGAATAGCACTTATAAGAGTTGTGTTTGATTTTATGTCTTTGTAATAAAAGCATTCTTTGAAAATAAGTTTATATTTATAAAGAGCTTTCACAGATTTCATTTATTCTTTCCAACAATATTCTAAGACAGCTGTTGTGATGTTGATTTTTGAGATGAAAACTAAGGTTCTAAAACCTTAAGGAACTGTGATAGAGTGAAGGTGTGAATCTAACAGTGAGTGCTCTTTCCACAGTATTTTACAATCGTCAAACTTCCTACTATGTAGGGAAGTTGAAGAACACTGGATTATCATGTTACTTTATTAGAAGAAATAAAATTACTTTAAAAAAATCGATCATTATATTTGTTCGTTACTCTCAAACACAATATTTGATGCAGCCCATTTAAAGACAAACATGTCTCAACCCCCTAGGAATCCTCCAAACACCTATGTTTGTCTCTAAAAATTGCGCTGCTAAGGTGAAACTGTTCTCTAAATAACATCAGTTGTAAAAAGCAAAAAATACTGAAAACTTAAATGACTCCCAGGATTGCTAAATTTAATAAATTTTAGGAATGGAAATTAAGAAAAAGCAATGCTGTATATATAATGTACTACCAGCACAATTTTGGTAATGGATATCAATTAGAATTTTTACTGATTTTATAATCTCAGTAATGAAAAAGAAAGAAAAAAAAGAGGTAAAGGAGTAAAAAGATTTTTAGACCCTAATGATGATTGATTTATCACTACTTTTAGTCTTGTTTCTGCCACTGTCTAACTGGGTAAATTTAGCCCAGTAACTTTATTTATAACTCTGGTTGCAAAGTTAAAAGTAACATATGTAAATGTAGTAGAAAGATTATAAAATTTCAAAGAAATATAAAGTGACAGTATTTTTAGTCAAAGGAAAATCAACTCTGATAATGCGGAGGTCTTTTGCTGTCAGTTTGCTTTCTATTTTAGGCATAATGACCTGTGCAGCAAAGAAAAATCAGCTTGAAGCAGGAGAATAAAAGTGACAGGCAAGTTCATACTTCTTACCTGCGTACATATGGTATGTGAGCCTCTCTATAAGTTTAATAACAGTTCCTGCTTTGATAATTGGAATTCCAGCTTTGGGCTGCACGTTTTCTTCAAATATGATATTTTCTTCAGAGTCAGGCTCTGCAAATCTATAAACATCAGCACTAGGGAGCCTCATCTGCTCCTCCTTTTCTTCCTGTAGCATTGTCACATCAAGCATCCTTTCCAGTGTACTCCGGTACTGTAAAGATATCAATGCTGCCATCCAATTGTTTTTCTCTTCAGCTGACTTGGCAGAAAATATGACGCTATTTTCATCTTTTAAAATTATCTCAAAAGCATGCTTGTACTCATTGGTGTCATCTTTGTCATTAATTTGTACCTTTCTCATAAAAAACTTTTCTTTAAGACGATACTCTGCATTGCTAGCACCAGGAAGTCTTGGCTGCCCATGATTTGATTTACAGCAAATCATTAAGCCATCAAAGAGAAATATGTGTCTCTCATGTTTGGCTCCTACACGTGTAAGAGTTCCTTCCATTATAAACTCATTGCAACACTGTCCAATGTCTTTTCCCTCCCAACCATCAATATTCTTCTGAATCTCGTTCATTTTCTTGATTGCTAGTTGTTTCCCCTTCATTTGCTGACTATAAAACCGACATGCAGATTCACTAGGATAAAGGAAAAAACATGGTTAGTACAAAGATGACAGGAAATCTACAATTCATGTAAATAAATGACAGTGCAAAAGTATATTTTAAAAAGTTGCACTGAGAAGGTTTTCACTATTTCTCCAAATATATTAGTGTTACAAAATTGCACAGTTTTGGAAACTAAAGCAACACAGTGGAGACATTTTTTTAGTGCTCTAAAAAGAACAACTGACTATTGACAAAATTCTACCCTATAAATTTAGCTACAGAATGATTATTTCTACCATGGCTATGAAATATTTAGAATGACAAGTATTAAAAAGTAGCCCAATATAGTGAAAAAAAAAAGATTAAAAAATTTATCTAGAAGTGCTTAAGTAGATAATACCTAAAGTTAAAAACCACATATATATTATAATTAGGAAACTGGAAGCATATTATCTGAATTAATGCCTTGAGTTACATAATCCCTAAAATAAAAGACACTACTAATTTTACTTTGACAGAACAATGATGTTGACATAAATCTACCCAATACATTTTGCTCTATCTCTCCTTTAGCTTACCAGTTGACTCTCAGGAGGTCTTGTCTGGGAGTATGCAAGGAAAATGCACAAATATGAAAGGTTTTTCAAACAATAACAAATTCTCTTGGCTTTGATGTCACTTCCTCTGAAAGACCAAGCTTGTCACTAAAAGTATTTTCTTCATTGTTTACTTGAGGAGGGAACTGGGATCCCTGAATTTATACCACAATATTCAGGGTGAAAAGGAGGATTATAAAAAAAGTGAAAATATTCACCTCAGTCTTCGTTTTGCAAGACTTTTAGAGCATATTTTTTCCATACCACTCTGAACATTAAGCAAAGCTGTTATTGCTTGTTTCAAACATTCCTTGTCTTCTTGATCTTCACTCTTTTCTTCTAACTGCTGCAAAGTAAAAAGTGACAAATCTGAATTAGCAGAACAGTTCTGGCCCCAAAAAATAATAATCCCATTTTTATTTAAGGATAAAGATAACATTGATTAACCCTTTCTACCACAATAAATAAAAATTTTAAACCTGTCATAAAATATATTTTATTTATTTGGCTGTGCCAGGCGTGCATGCGGGATCTTAGTCCCCCGACCAGGGATCAAACCCGGGCCCCCTGCATTGGGAGTGTGGAGACTTAACCACTGGACCGCCAGGGAAGCCCCTATTATTCTTTTTAGAAGTCTTTTTCTTCCTTTGTATTACTATCCATATCAACATGCAACCAAGTTTTCTACATTAAAAAAAACAAAAAATGTAGAAACAGTGTTAACAGATATCACACCTTCTGACAGGCAGTAATGTGCAGCTTCTCAGATAAATATTACTGAAAGGAAATGAGGGACATAAATTATCTTTTTACTATCATAGGTCTTGGCACCACAGTAGACACACAGATGAGATTTTTTTTGAAGTGTGTAATTTGGTCTTAGATTTCTGATTCCCACATTACGGTTGTAAGCAATGGAATGCCGAGGAAGATAAATAGACAGAGAAGGATGCAATATAGTGGAGAGGAAGTTGAAGACACAAAACCTAAGATCAAAATTTGACTCTACTTTCTGTGTGACCTTGGGGCAAATTACTTGACTTATGAGCCCCCCTTTTCCTATCTGTCAAATGAGGCTTATAAAACGCCTGCTTTGCCTATTTTATGGGATTGTTATTAAAAATGAAAGCACTTTTTGCCTATTTTGTGGGGTTGTTATTAAAAATGAAAGCACTTTGTAAATGGTAACATACAATATAGGTGCAAGTTGCTTTCCTTTGTAGTTCTACTACAGAATTAACATTGGTATCATGAAGAACTTTGTCAGTATTCACATGTTAAGATTTTGAGTAAAACTAGGAATATACATGTTAGTGAAACTCAAGCACATTTTCAATTAGTGGCTAAAGATGCCACATGTGCCAGACAGAAAGTCTGTACTTAATAAGAATTGAGTCATCAATAACTACTAATCATCAATGCAACTAGGTGGCAGTAATTCAAGCAAGCAGTTAACTGAGGTATGAGTGACAGTAAGTAACAATAATTCAGTAACCTTATAAATCTCTTTGTGGCCACCAAAAAGGAAAAGTTAAGAAATGACGTTTATTAATAGAGCTTTCATGCAACGTTTAAGAACACTTACTCTCGGTCATAAAGGAAAAAGACTTGAGAAATAAAACCATAAAAAATAGTAATTTACAAAGGTTTACTTTTCAAAGAGCTTCATTATCCATTAGTACTTTAAGAACTTTGTTCTTGGAGAGGTATCTCTTAAAGATTAATGATAAATTCCTTTTTTGCTTCAACTGATACAGGTTATACACACACACACACGCACACATACACGCACACACATGTGTGTACTGATGACCTATGAAAAGTAAACATATTCTTACTCAATGCTCCAGACAATTTTTATAAAAATAATTTGCTTAAAATATCTTAATGTTCAAATACTCCCGAAGTAATAAATATATTGTAATATCTATTTAACAATCAGGTTTTATTATTCAGATTTCTTATATCCATTATTTAAAACTCACTGAGGCATAATCTGTACTCTTTAGAAAAATATTCAGTCTCATTTGTATTAAATAAAACAAAAATCTATTCACATAATTTCCAACAAAAAAGGGTTGGGGGAGGGAGACAGTTGCTGAAGGATAAGAGACTTAAAAATAGCTACCTTACAAAAAATATGCAAATACCTTTTACTCATAGTATTTCTCTTCACCATGGCCAGCCAGATTAAAGAAAGCCAATGGCCAAGTGTTCATAAAGAAAGATACTAGGTTTTTAGTTAACGGATGTTAATGGTAGGCTGAAGGCTGGACTCTGGGTAATCTCTAAAAGTATCTTCCATCTCTATGACTCTAAACTATTTACCTCTCATATGGCAGAATTTTTGGAGACAAATAAAATATTACCATAAACTTTATCAAGTTTAGGCTTCAAAGGCAGCAGACAATCTAACACTGAAAGCAATATTCAGTAAGAAAGGGCAAAATTCTAGATGGTTTAATAAAAGTACCACTAAAGAGTAAACTACTTCACTGAGTTGTTTCAGAATTTAATCACTCAATATTTAAGTCAATATGATACAAAGCAAAAAAAAAAAAGAGTTGACACTAACAACAGAATATTATTGAGTCCTTTACATTCTATCCTTTGATATTTTTAATATTATTAATTCAGGCAAATATACCTAAAGTCATACAAAACACAATTCTAACACATAAAAAGAACTCTGAAAGTAACAAATCCATTTAGACATGCATTTGATTTTCTATTCTAAAGATGTTTCAAGTTTCTGGGTCATTTATCTATCATTAACTATAGCATTTTACATACAGAATATACTGGTATCTCAAAAATATTTTTAATATATTTTAAAAGCACAAACCCCAAAGTCTGTTTTAAAAACCATAAAACTTTACTGATGAAATAATTTTTAAATGTAATATTTACCTTCACAGCATTAGTCAAGCATCTAAAACAAATTTCAATGTAATAAATGACCTTCCTTATAAGCATTCTTTGCTTCTTTTACTTAACATAGCTGATTTAAACAGGGCATTGGTGCAGAATAATTCAAGCTAACCACCATCAAAGGGGTGGCTTATTGTTGCTACAGAAACAAAGCAATGGCAATTAGTATGTAAATGAGACTCCACAAAGCAGCATCCTCTTGTTACCGAAGTGATATTCAATACCATGCTTTTCATGGGTGCCTATTTAATAACACTATGTAACAGCAACAATTTAATTTTACAAATGCTGTTTACTAAATAGTTTAAAAAATTATCAAGCCCTGATATTACATTGCCGTATACTTACCCAGAGCATCATATTCTAAAGCACAATGGTAAATCATACGACCTATAGAGATGATAAAATTCACATTTTCAAAAGAAAGGAGCCACTTTTACCAGTAATTTTTTGTTTTTTTTGGGGGGGGGTCCTTTCGAAATAAGTAGAAGGGGCAGTAGTCAATATGGTATATCGCATGCCCAAAGGAAACCCTGAGAGATAAATAGTATTAAATTTAAGAAGCTTTAAACTGGAAAAAGATAGGAGACAAATAAAACTCAAGATTGGTTTACTCATAAAAAAATAAAGTGTTGTACCTGATGCAATTTATATAAGTTCAACTAATTCACAAACATATAATGGCTCCTCTCTTTAAAAACAAACTTGAATCCATATGTTTTTATTTCTAGAAATTAGTTTTCTCCAACAAGAAATACTATAGAATAAAGGAACTGCTATACTTGACGATGGAGGCAGGCAGGACCAGAACCCAGGATTCCCAACTCTCAGTCCTTTTCAATATACTACCCAAAGAACTGAAATGACTTGAAATACTTGTTTAGAAAATATTCACCAAATAAAACCTATTCCATTCAAATAGGTAAACTGCAATGCACAAGGATGACAAAATATATAATCAAGAAACATAGTGTAACTAAATTGCTGTGCTGAACACCTGAAAGTTACACAATATTGTAAATCAACTGACTTCAATAAAAAAAAATTTTTTTAAGAAATATACACTATAATTGTCTAAGATTTGGAACATAAAAATAAAGATTTATCTTTATCTTAAATATTGTGTACATATATGAGTTCATCACAAAATGTGAGAACACAAGCAAAGATAGGAATCATGAAGTAAATTTCATAACTAGTTCCTTCCTTTCCCCCAAATGTTATTTTTTGAGTTAAAGTGATTTCATATATGCAGATAATTCTCCTAAAATGTATAAAATTTCAGCCAGTATGTGATGTTAATGATATTAACAGAATTCGATCTTCTTTTACTTAACCCTTATTTTCCCCCCAAGACAAGCAAGGAGATGACCATTACCAAGGTGGTATATAATACATGAAATAAATAGTATAACACTATAAATAATCCATAATTGTAACTTAAATGAAACAATATCTTTATTAAATTAGCCAATGGTTGAAAATATAAAAGTGAAATCTTAAAATATAAATTATAACCTGACTTACAGTTCACTATTAGGAAATAAAAGCAAAATTCTCTAAGTTTTTGAGGAAAGTCACAAGTTTTATTGAGATAATTAAATGGTCTTTTGTACACTTTTAGAAACTATTTAGAATATTAATAGTAGCTGAATGAAACTCAAAAGGGCAGATCTACAGGGGAAGCCAGTGAAGTTCCAATCAGAATTAATTTAACAAACATTTAATTAACCATCCATTATTTATAAGTAATGAAAATATGACAGTGAGCAAGCCAAATCTGGTCACTGCTGTTAGAGCTTAGAGTGTAAAAGAGAAGATGAATGACAAAGTGCTATAATGGGGAAAATACAGGGCACTCTGGAAATACACAGCAAGGGCCCCTGACTTAATAAAGGGAGAGATGATAGCAAGGAAGGCTTCCAGAAGGAAATGACTATAAGGTTCGAAGGATAAGAATGGTTTAGCTATGGGGAAACAGAGGTACAAAAAATGTATTAGGAAGAAGAAACAGCATGTGTAATCAAAGAGTTACTCAGGATCAAGGCTGAGAGAAACTGGCGGGAGAGTAGAACCTGGTGGCTGGGAAGGATGGGGGTGGGGAGAGGTGAGGAGTTAAGCTGTTGGAGAAGTCAACAGGGACTAAGTCAGGGCTGCAAGCCTTATTAGAAACTTGAACAGTAACCTGGGTCAATGCGGAGCCATTAAGGGTTTTAAGCTAATGACTAATGTGATCAAATTTGCATTTTAGAAAAATGGCTTTGGTTTCGTTACCCAGGAAACAGCAAATGTGGGGGGTGAGGATGGGAAAGGCAAGACTGAAGGGAGATTAGATGATCATGGCCCTCATAGAGTACCGAGCGGAAATGAACAGAAGATGAATCCAAAAGAAGATCCTTTTCACGAATGAAAAGGACTTACTTGGTGACGATGTGGATGTGATGTGGAGAATGACAGAGAAGAGTTGAGGACTTCCAGGTTTCTATTCTGAGTAACCAGATGGATAGTAGGACCACTTCACTGAGTGAATGAGTGCAGAAAGAATAGTTTTGCTGGGAAAGATAAGGAGTTTTCAAGAAAGTGAACTTGGTTTGTTTATACAAAAAAGAAGCAGAGTAGTTCAAAAGATAGTTGGACAATAAACAGTCTACATTTCCCCATTTCCTTTTTCATACCCCTCTCTTCATTGAATCTCTTTAATCTTATTGAGACCAGCAAAATTCCTGATTTTCTTCATGCTGCTAAAAGTAACCTTGGGTGTGACAGGTTTCTTACCTGATAGCAAAGGGGTCACTGCTTTTCTAGATAAACTTCATGAGTAAATGATAGGACGGGAGTGGGGGAGGAGAAGGGTCTGATAAGGTTCAGGACACACTACTCCCCAATTTGGCACCTTGGCATACTGAATATTTTAAGTTGAAGGAGTTTGAGAAAACAGCAGGAGGGAAGGAGAAGGTCAGTGACCTCCCTGGTTCTGTTTTGTCAAGTTCCTTCAGTTTAAAATACTCAATATGCCAAGGTTCCTGTGTCATGTAAAACTTACATTAAATAAATCTGTATGCTTTTCTCCTGTTAATCTTTGTCAGTCTCCTTTTCAGACCCAGCCAGAGACTCTAAGAGGGTTGAGGAAAAAACTTTCTCCCCTACAGGTACTTGGGAGCGGAAATAATTTGAAAACAAACAAACAAACAAAAAAAGTATATTTTAATAGAGAACACTGTGGCATGTAAATTATATCTCAATAAAGCTGTTTTTAAAAAAAAATAATTTAATGCTTTTAGCTAAATATCTGCTCTTCAACTTTCTGTATACTGTACCTATCTTCTCTCTTAAAATGGGCTTTTAATGGCTTTAGCAATCAGACTGATGGTAAGTTCAATTTCTAGTCTGAAATGTGCAATTACCAAAGAAATCGTATGACAAGATTTTATGGTTTTAAAAAGTAAATGGCATCATACTTTATCTATTGAGATTTCAAATATTAATTTTAAAAAGATTTGACCAAGAGAAGGGAAAACAAAAAATACTGTTGATTCAGTGAGTTTAAAGTTTGTAATTAAAAAAAATTTTTTTTAATACTAGCTGAAGTTTATAGTTATTTTATATAGTTTTATTTGGGGTTTCTTAAATTAATTAAAATGGGTATTTATAATTTTTATTATAAAAATTGACAAAATACTTAAAAGTAGAGAGAATAAAATGATGAATACTCATATACTTCATCCATATTTGGCAGTTTTTAAGATTTTGCTAAATTGGATTTAATCTCTTTTGTCTTTCTTTGCTATCCAGACAGGTGGAAAATTGCAATTAATATAAACATTTAAATATATGTAATAGGAATTAAAACTGTCTATGAAAAAGTTTTTCAGTATATATGATTAAAAGAATGATAGAGACAGGGGCTTCCCTGGTGGTGCAGTGGTTAAGAATCTGCCTGCCAATGCAGGGGACATGGGTTCGAGCCCTGGTCTGGGAAGACCCCACAAGCCACAACTACTGAGCCTGCGTGCCACAACTACTGAAGCCTGTGCGCCTACAGCCCGTGCTCCGCAACAAGAGAAGCCACCGCAGTGAGAAGCCTGCGCACCTCAATGAAGAGTAGCCCCCGCTCGCCGCAAATAGAGAAAGCCCACACACGGCAACGAAGACCCAATGCAGCCAAAAATAAAATAATAAATAAATACATTTATGAAAAAAAACAATGATAGAGACAGATAATGATAAAAGTATTATTTACTATTATCTATTACCAGTTAAATATTAGAGTATTAGAAATTCTGAAAACTTTTATTTTTTAAAGATTTTTTAAAATATGGACCATTTTTTAAAGTCTTTATTGAATTTGTTATAGTATTGCTTCTGTTTTGTTTTGTTCTTTTGGCTGCGAGGCGAGGCATGTGGGATCTTAGCTCCCTGACCGGGGATCGAAACTGCACCCCCTGCAGTGGAAGGCAAAGTCTTAACCACTGGACCACCAGGGAAGTCCCTGAAAACTTTTTAAAATAGAGAAGCACTTAATGAAAGAAAAGATCTTACACCTTAAAAAAAGAAGAAGGAAACTGCGCTATAACTGGAAGGCCAAAATGCTGGTGAATAACGTTACCAAGCTCCCTTCATTGTGACTTAGAATCACTTTTTTATAGTAAGGCCAAATTTATTTTTATTTTTAGCTTTTTAAAGAAAAGGAGAGAGTTTGGTGAATTTCCAGCTAAAAAAGGGGAAAAAAAATTGAATACCACAATGTTTATTTGATGAAGAAGTCATAACACAACAGCAAAAAAAGTAAAACAGGGAAATATGTTTCTAAGTATCACTATTATGTTTTCAGATTGTAACAATCCTAGATAATTGTAAAACGTTTTTAGAGTTCCTGCTAATTGGATTAAATTTGTGTACTGTTTCTGTATGGGAATATTTTAAGCTCAAGCATGTCATCTAGGTGAGGAAAAAGATAAAGGATGATCTAAGAACAAATAAAGCAATTAAAAAAAATCAATGCAACCAATTTTAAAACATGCCCAATATTCAAACTGTATTTTAAACAGGATCCAGCTACTCATATCTTTAAATCTATTAGAATACATTTTCTAACATTAGCAGCTCTCTTGCCTACTTGTGGAATATGAGTTGCAGCCCTTCACTGTACCCCCTTCCTATTGTTACAGACAGCAAAGCCATAACAAATACTGAAGAAGAGCTATAGGGCTTCCCTGGTGGCGCAGTGGTTGGGAGTCCGCCTGCCGATGCAGGGGACACGGGTTCGTGCCCCGGTCCGGGAGGATCCCACATGCCTTGGAGCGGCTGGGCCCGTGGGCCATGGCCGCTGGGCCTGCGTGTCCGGAGCCTGTGCTCCGCAACGGGAGGGGCCACGGCAGTGAGAGGCCCGAGTACCGCTAAAATAAAAAAAAAAAAATAAAAGAAGAGCTATAAAAATACAAGAACTTCCAGTAATGGTGGTGAAGTGAAGAAGTCTTGAAAACCCTCTGTAGATAACAATTATTCAATCTAAACAAGAGATTAAAAATATTTACAGGCACTGGAAAAAATCTGAAAGAAAGCATAAGCCAGAAATACTATTGCTCTTGAAAAGCTGCAACTAGAAACTGTACACTTGTGGGATTAGGGCTTTCTCCAACCTCCCATGATGACAGTGAGGAAGAAGGAGAGGAGAAGAGGAGCTTCACACACTAGAGATGAAAGAGAGCAGAATTTAAAAGGAAACTGAAGGGGGAAATCTGGAAGTGAATGAATTGCAGAAGGGTTGAGACACAAAATCTAAGAATAAACTCTACCTAAATGCCTGGTTGACTCCTAAACTCTGCATGCATGAAAAGACCCCAGGGAGTCTAGCAAAAAAGTAGGCAGAGACCAAAGAGGAATCTACTATTGAAAGACAGAGCTATAATGGATAGGTTCTGCTTTTCTTAAACTGAGTTTATTCCCCAACTGTACATAGCTCAGAGAGCAGAAAGCTGAAGACTTACTGGTTTAAGGTGCCAGGGAATAGAGTCTGAGGCTGGCAGAGTGGCTGGAAATTAAGGGGGAGTCTCCAGGTGTAAGGGAACCAGATACTGAGTCCCCAAATTTGAACACTATCTCTGCCCATTTAGTCTGTCAAATCATACATGTGTAAGGAAGACAGTAAAGAGTCAAGCTAAAAAAGCAGCGTATGGAAATCCTAAAAAGTGATACAGAGATATTAGCTGCTGCACAACACAGAAGAGACAAATTTGCAGTTGAGTCCAGAAAAGTTAACTGTCTACTACTAGAATAAAAACCCAACAATCCACAACAAAACGAAAACCAAAACCCACAAAGGGAACCACAGAAATCCTCAACACAACAGAATCCAGAGTTGTTAACTAGCAAAAAAACTGGGAAAATGTGACCCATATTCGAGGAAAAAAACCCAGTTAATAGAAACTGACTCCAAGCGGCCCAGATGCGGGTTTAGGAAAGACTTCAAAGTAGCTTTTGTGATCATATTCAAAAAATCAAAGGAAAACATGGTCTTATTGAGTGGACAGATAGGGAGTCTCTGGAAACTATAAAACAAAATCTAAATGGAAATTCTAGAGTAAGTATAGTAACTAACAATTCTATTGACAGATCAATAGAAATTACCACTCTGAAGAACAAAGATTTAAGAAAAATGAACAGTCTCAGAGATCTGTGGGACAACATAAAGTAGTTCTACATACATGTAATTGGAGTTCCAGAAAGAGGAAATGAGAGAAAAATGGCAGAAAATGCAGTAATGTAAAAGCAAGTTAAAATCTGAAAGGTGACAAGAGTTTGAAACTTTAAACAGGAAATCAACCCTAAAAAAATGTTAGGATAATCTCATTTATGGAATAAAATACCTTTCAAAACCATCTCTCTTTTCTTATCAGAGAAAAAAAATCACCAAAACTATGAATGTTCCTTAAAGCAGTTTAGTTGATTTAAAATTTTAACGCTGGAGTAATATATTAGGCAGCTATTTGTTTATAATGGCTCCTGAATTATACTATTCTATGTTTAACTTTAGGCATTCAACATCTGTGGTCAGATATGATACTACTTAGCTCACTGCTTTGAGCCTATGGTTTCTGGAAAAGAATTTCTAAATTTAGAAAGCTAGTTCAAAGGAATGGAAGCTAGACAGACCTCTTCTGGACTTATTTTTATGATACTCAGAGAGAAGCTATGTTTTCTAAATCTCCTCTTATTGCTGGTATTAAGCATCAGCTCATGGGCAGTATAAAAAAATGGTCTGAAGCATAGAGCAATTAAACCAGATGCAGAACATGAAAAAAGTAGATAAAACATTATCTAGAGTAGAAGATGTTTGATACTTGTCCAGCTCCCA
The DNA here is from genome assembly GCF_059928025.1 of Delphinapterus leucas. NCBI lineage: Eukaryota > Metazoa > Chordata > Mammalia > Artiodactyla > Monodontidae > Delphinapterus > Delphinapterus leucas. Next base: position 63,249,779 of record NC_143141.1, on the reverse strand, counting down.
AACTGAAAAAGCAACAAACCAAAGCCATTAACAAATGCATACAAGATACCTGTAGTAGGGGTCTGCAGAGCATATTTCTTTACAAGAGTTTCTGGTGCACTATGTGAAGGCCATTAGTGGGTGTTTAAAGTGAATGATGTAGCACAATTTATGTTTGCCTTTTCCAATTTGTTTTATATACTGAAAAAAAAAAACTACTCTGGGAGGAAAAATGTCTCCTACTTTTAACATTTCTCAGTTCTTGAGCCTAAGTTTCCCACTCACTGCACCATTCAGTTCTAAGTTCTTATCTGTAACCCTTTCCCACAGTTCTGTACATAAGCATTTGAGGCTACAATTTTGGCAATATTTATGATGCTAAGGGGAAATGTTAAGGACTATTCTTCGAGTCAGTCAGTACACAAAAATCTAGGAATACTAGAAATTTTAATGTTAAATTTTAACATATAGCAAGTGTCTAACCATGTGAACATTCAGATTAAAGTCTTTAGTGTCTCTTATTTTCTAAAGTAAAGCATGTGATCAAGACAAGCACTGCAATGTTATAACGAATTAACATCCACTAAAATATTTACTATTCCATTGGTTCTTAATTTAATAATCTTACCTAAAAACTGAGGGTTGTTGTGATGTGTTAAAATTAAACCTGGACATGTTTCTCTCAATTATTTTCCTAATCTTGTACTTTTTATTATCAATGAAACCTAAGACAGGTATGGAGGTTTTAAGTGTTAAATTTTCTATTATTTTTTCATTTAAGGGAAAGCATACATGATAACCCCAACCTCAGTTATGTACATTTAGTCTTATTCAGAAGATGGTTAGTAATTTTGAATTCCCATGAGTTATTAGCTGCTTATAATCCATCTATTTGAAAAATACTGCAGTTGTTGGCTTTTCACTAGATTTTTGCTGGACTGAAATTAAATGTTAAAATCTAAGATCAGGAGGAAATGATTAATTGGCCCATGCAAAAAATATATTTTTATGGGTTTAAGAAAGCCAATGTACACTGGAGAATCAGAAAAACAAAAATGAATTTAATTTTTATAGTATACCAAAAACTAACTGTAATGGGTTGAATTGTGTTCCCCCAAAAAGTTCTACACATGGTACCTGTGAACATAATCTTATTTGAAAATTGGGTCTTGGGTTTCCCTGGTGGCGCAGTGGTTAAGAGTCTGCCTGCCAATGCAGGGGACACGGGTTTGAGCCCTAGTCCGGGAGGATCCCACATGCCGTGGAGCAACTAAGCCCATGCACCACAACTACTGAGCCTGTGCTCTAGAGCCCATGAGCCACAACTACTGAGCCCGCGAGCCACAACTACTGAAGCCCATGTGCCTAGAGCCCATGCTCCGCAACAAGAGAAGCCACCGCAATGAGAAGTCCACGCACCACAACAAAGAGTAGCCCCCACTCGCCGCAACTGGAGAAAGCCCGTGCGCAGCAACAAAGATCCAACGCAGCCAAAAATAAATTAAATAAATTCAAAAAAAAAGAACATTGGGTCTTTGCAGATATAATCAAGTTGAGATGAGGTCACATTGGATTAGGGTGGGTCCTACATCCACTGACTTGGCATTTTACGAGAAAGGAAAGAGATTTGGATGCGGAGGTAACAGAGAAGAATATGAAGATATGAAGAAAGTGATATGAAGATGGAGGCAAAGATTGAAGTGAAGGCATTTATAAGCCAAGGGATGCCAAGGATTGCTGGGATACACCAGAGGCCAAGAAAAGGCAGTAAGAATTCTTCCCTAGAGGCTTTTTTATAAAGAGTATGGTCCTGCCAACACCCTAATTTTGGACTTTTTGTCTCCAGAACTGTGAAAGAATAAATTTCTGTTGTTTTTAAGCCACTCAGTCTGTGGTGCTTTGCTCTAGCAGCCCTCGGAAACTAACACACTAATGCACAAATAACAATATAGATTTGAACCTGATTTTTTAAATTGAGGGAGACTTACTTTCCCCTAGGTTATATGTACCCAGCATATTGGAAAGAGAACAGGTAATTTTCTAGGGAACTGATTGGCTCAAAATCAACCTGGATGATTTTTTTCTAACATTTGTCTGAGTATACCGTAAGAGGATAAAATAATATATCTAAGAACAAAGAAACAGTTAACATTTTTGATGAACTGAACAATGTACTGATTTGGTAACCTTCAAAATACTGGCCAACATATTTACTTAGCCCCAAGAAACAACTCTAAATTGGTTTAATAAAGCAAATTAAACTTCACATAGAAAAATCAAATTACTGGAACAATGAGGTTTTCAAAAGGACACAAAGGAAGTTTTTTTGTTTTTTTTTAACTTCATAAAAATTAACTTTAATGTGAAAAAAATTAATCAAAGGTTCCAAAGACTTGACTGCAAACTAACTTGCTGGTGGGGGGCAGGGGAAGGGGGAGAAGTATTTCTTTTTTCCAGTTTCAGTGGCATTAAAGTCATACTATTAATAACTAAACTTTTATTTTCTGAATTTGTAAAGTTGAAGGCATTCTAAGTTTCCAAAATAAATGTAATTATATACATATTATGTATATATATGCAATATATATGTAATTATATACATATATGTTATTATGTTTACAGTTAAACTATTCCTACAAATATAAAACATTTATAGGAATTGCAAGGAAAACTTACTTTACTTTTGCTATTCACTTTTTAACAAGCATTTATGGAATGTCTAAGTGCCAAACACTACGAGGCATGAGAATTCAAATATACATAGGGCTCAGTTCCATTCTTTATGGAGTATACAGTCTAATGACAAGGTAGACAGTAAAAATGGGACATGTTCTATAAAGAGGTACGAAGAGAATAAAGGAGCTTAGTCAAAGGATCAGCCTAGGAAACCAAGGGAAACTTGATGGAGAACCAACATTTGAACAAACTCTTTGACAAGCAGGAATTTTTCAGATGAAACGGGAAGGTAGAAATAGAAGCAAAATTCCAGGAAAATAGAAAAAAAGAAAGATATGGAATCCTGAACAGATTTGACATATCCAGAGCTGCTCGGAAATTTTTTATTGCTAAAGCATAAGGAAAGTAACATCAAGTATTGAAAGGTGAGGCTGGAGAGAGGCTAAAGAATTTAGACTTTGTGTCCCACTTCACAGGGTACCAACTGCACTTTTCAAACTGGGAGTTCCATGAGACACAAAGACCATATAGGAAACTGCTACAGTAACCCAGGAAAGACATACTGAGGGTCTGGACTAAGGCAGTGTCAGTGGAATAGGAGAATAGACTGGATTCCAGAATCATTTCTGGAATCAAATCATGATGTTCTGCTAATAAGGGACTGAGAAGAATCAAAGATGGTACTGAGGCTTCTGGTGAAGGGATCTGAGCTGATCAACAAAGAAATGGAATACAAATTTGGGCAGGCAGGAGAAGTGGGGAAGTGGTGAAAGATGAAGGTAGTAAAATGTTAGTTTAAGATATCTGCAAGACAAGAAGAACATTTTCTAGTAATGACAATACTCAGTATTTATATTTTTTACTGCATATGAAGTACTTTTACATACGTTCTCTTGGTTGACAGAAAAACCCAGTGAGATAAGAGCATTTCACAGATAAGAAAACCAGAGCTCAAAAGGTGAGGTGACTTGTTACAGGCTACTCAGCTAGTAGGCTACCAGGCTAGAGTCAGAAAAAAAAATCAGAGTCCTATCTAGTCTTTCAAAAGCCACTCCATACCATAGATAAATTATGGTTAGTTTCCAATTGTTATCGACGTCTTAGCATTTTGCTGCTTCCCACTGAGATGATTTTATTTAATCACTGTTGAGTCCAGAATCACCTAGTCCACACTGGCACTTGAAGTTATGACAATACCCAGAGGAAAAAAATTTAGTTAGTGAGAATCACGTTACTGGAAAAAATCTTAGACCATTAAGTGTTAGAAGGTCTTTCAGTTCTTCTGATGGAGGAATTCTATGATAGGTTCCCAAAGTAACCTCCAGAAATACATTACAGTTTCAAAGGGTTCCATGGTCTAATTAATTTGGGAATTAATTGCTTTAGATTGCTTTATTTCACACTTTCACAAAGACTTTAATATTCTAATGTACACTGAAAATTTCTAGGAGTATAATTAAGGATACAGTGTTCCCCAAACGTATCTGACCACTGAACATTTCTCCCAAACATATTTTTCTTTTTGGCTGCACTGCATGGCTTGTGGGATCTTAGTTCCCTGGCCAGGGACTGAAGCCAGGCCCTCGGCAGTGAGAGCATGGAGTCCTAACCACTGGACCGCCAGGGAATTCCTTCCCCCAAACTTTTAATTTAGAGTATCTTATGGGACTAGCATTGTATAGAATACACTTTGAAATACTGCTCAATAAAACTATTTAAGCAACATACCAACAAATACAAATTAAAGATAATAAATACAAACAGTACATTAGTCCTGAGGGAATGCAGAATAAAAAGGAGGGATGACAATTTGTAGAATTAATTGGGCAAAGTTTCCTGCTCAATATACTGTTTAATTTTGCAATGAAATTTAGGCAGTAATATGAACTAGGAATACATGTGCTTACCAGTAGAAATCTTTTAAATTGCTGATTGACGCAATTATAAAATAAAAATTTGGGCGACTCTGCTGGTGGTGCAGTAGTTAAGAATCCGCCTGCCAATGCAGGGGACATGGGTTCGAGCCCTGGTCCGGGAAGGTCCCACATGCCGTGGAGCAGCTAAGCTCAAGCGCCACAACTACTGAGCCTGCGCTCTAGAGCCTATGAGACACAACTACTGAGCCCACGTGCTGCAACTACTGAAGCCCACGCGCCTAGAGCTCTGAACAAGAGGAGCCACCGCAATGAGAAGCCTGCACACGGCAACGAAGAGTAGCCCCCACTCGCCACAACTAGAGAAAGCCTGCACACAGCAATGAAGACCTAACACACCCAAAAATAAATAAATTAATTTAATTTAAAAAAGTTTTATTACCATAACTTATAATATTTAAAACTTTAATTGCCTATACTTGGGGGAGTAAATAATTAATTTCTCTTACACTATTAAGATGGTTAGGTTTTATAGCCTTCTGAAACTTCATCAAAGCTTCTTGTTCTTACTTATTAATTAATGACTGCTTCAAGGTTTCATATGGCCTTTAATCCATCAGAATTTCATTGTAGTCTCAGGTAAAAATCTCATTATTACAGATTCCATTATGAGGAAGGGATCTATATAATAAACTTGTTTGCAAATGTCCCATTCTGAGGTTATGATTTGTCATAATGAATTTTTATAAAGAATGATTTTACACACCAAATGCTTCCTCTTGATTATCCTCTTAAAATAATCATCCTATATTACCGAAGACCATAAATGGTATTCTGTTTGCAGCCTAGAACAGAGAGCTAAGAGCTCCATAATTCTGCCTGGTGATCAAGTCCTTTAACTTCCTTAGTCCTTTCCTACTTCAAACATTCCTACTTAACAAATCTAACTGAACTCCAAATTACTACAATGTAGAGAGACCTGGGAAAATGGAAGGAAAATGTAAGAATCTGAGTTCCTCCAGTTTACTAAATTCAGGCTTTCTATTCATTCATTGATTCATTATAGAGAGCCTTCATGTACTCCTGCAAACTATAAATCTGATTTCTAATAATACATGCTTCATAACAAAATCATGATAATAGAATTTTTCTTTAATAAAACATTCTTTTAAAAACTAAAGAAATCATAATAGTATTAATGCATGTCTTATTTTGTATTTATGGGGTTAGTTCATTAAATAGAATATCTTTATTATCTCATTCATTATTTAAAATTTTTGAAAAAATTTTGATTTTTTTTAGGACATATTATCCATAATCCAAAGCAGACATCATTAGATACATAAGATATTTAAAAGTAAATCACCTGGAGCTACACTATTGAATTATAATTTATACAGACTAAGGTTCCCTTTTCCCTAGTTAATTTCAGTGCATAATAGGACAAGAGGGAGAAAAAGCACAACCTTTTCTTTTTGGTGCTTTTTAAATTGAGTATTTTAATCAAATGGGAATTTTTTACTAGGATTACTATAGTTCACTGCTTCTAAAGTAACAGTAAGCAGTTCTACAGACACAGTTGCAAACTTAAGCTACGAAAATTAGGTGATTAATCTTCTCCATTACTTTGGCATTATCCCCACACTGGTTCCTCATCTAAGTCCCTGAATCTGCTGAGGTCCCAAAACGGAGACTTGGATGCATAAATACAAGGTTGTTTCCAAACATTCGACCATGTAAACAAAAAGTAAGGGCACAAGATAAAAATATCTGATGATTGCTTTAAAATTCCCTATTGAAACCGGAGAAAATATGCCACTCTTCTGTAGATTCATTTACATTTGCTTCTTAACTAGAAAGAAAATAGATACAGACATGTTCATGAGCGCTCACATAATGATTCACACACAAATGAACTGGTAAAAAACTGTAACACACTTGAATATTTTAAAAGTAGAAGAAAGTTTTCTTACCTTCAGAAGTTCAAAGTAATGTAGACAGTGGTAAACAGGGGCTAGAAGTAGCCTGGGTAAAACATATTGAACAGCTTCTTTGAAACCTTCGCCTATTGACTAGAAAACAAAGTGATTTAATTTTTAAGTTTACTTTTCAGACATCATATATCTTGATCTAAAAACTACTATACCTGCAAATAGAGTGCCGCTCCAGGCTTTGATAACTGACTAAGGAAACGATCATGAAAACCAGGTCGTAAAATATCTCGAGCATATGATTCATATGGATCAAATGCCAGTTCCTTAGAAAATAAAGAAGGCAAAACATAAATAATCTTTCTCCAAGGTAAAGTATAAATGACCTACCACCATAAACACAAAAAGATTAAATTATGGGCACACCTATGCCTGCACAATTATATATGTCTTTTAAAGCCTCTAAACAAAATTACATTGCTATTAATTTTAACAGAATAAACCTAATATTCTCAATTAAGAAAGTAAATCCATTCTTTCTGATGAGTAATGGGATTCTTATATGTTATGACACCTCTCATGAAAGGGTTCTAGTAGAGTATTATCAACAAACATAGTCAAAAGAATGGGGGGATTTTTAGATCTGGAAAACGAAGTGTAGCCTGAATAATAAAGAACATAGATATCCACAACCAGGTAAAGTATAAACATTTAGAATATTGGTGCCAGACATTTATTTCCTCGTGGTTATTTCTTGTTCATAGACTTACTTACACATTCTGCAAGCCAGAGGTAATTGTTTATATCATCTAAAATTCATTGGCACATTTTTCACAAAACAATTAAATAAAAATTTAATCCAAATTGCCCAAAAATTTTACCATCACCAATGATTAATAAACTAAACAATTCTAAAGGTTAGAATCTACTGGTTTTGCTGATTCCTGAGGAAAAAAAGAGTAGGTACTGTGATTTTATCAGGAGGTAGGATTTCTACTCTCCGCCATCCTGTGCTCTATTCCAGGTAAAAATAAAAAGCCAAAAAGCCCAAACTATTATGAAGATGGTATTATAGATTCTAGCAAGAGCTCATTTCTATGAAGGGTAATTCTAGAAAGAGGAAGAGGACATCTAGTGGAGGACTGCAGAAGAATGAAGTTAGGAGTGAATGACAGAACAAATGTTTATTTTTAAATTACCCTTTATGTTGTTTCTCAGACTGTTTTCTTTAAGGAAAGATTCAATAATAACAACACAAGATCAGAAATCAGAAGACCCCAGTTCTGTTCTCTGTGAAATGCAATATGGGATATAAAGTTCCAAGTCATCCTAAATTCCTTGAGCCATTTCAATTCCTTCAACTGTCTTCTCAACTGAAAATTTCTGTAATAATATAACAATGGAAATTGCAGTCCATTGCAGATCTTACAGGAATGGATAGTAGGTTTTCAACAATAACAGCAGGAGGGAGTCAGGTTATGAATAGACTGGATGCGAGAGAGGAATAAAAATGTGATTGGATGCTTTTATCTTGGGTCTCTTGAATTCATGAACTTATATAGAGCAGATAATGTTTGTCCTCCTCCCCTTTCAATAAACTCTATTATAGAATTTTTATGACAATTACACATATAAAGTAAAGACTATACAGACAGTGTAGTGGCTTAAAAGCATGACTCTAGCATCAGAGACACTCAGGTTCCACTTCTGATTGTACTACTTACTAGCTGTGTGACCTCTGACAAACTATCAACATTTACTCTCTCTAAGCCAAGTTTCCTCACTGGAAAATGTAGATGATATATACTTCAAGGAGTTGTTTTAGGAATTAAATGAGATACACACAAAGTGCTTGCAATAGCGTATGCACATATTAAGCGGTGAATAAATGGTATCTAGTATTATTCTAAAATAGCTAATTTCAAGAGAGAAAAAAACTGACAACTAACTGGAAATCCAAGCTCTTATCACATAGTTTTATTATTGAGGATAAATTTATAGAATGGCAAGCACTTCTAAGCATCCTCGTATAAATTAATAGATGATATTATGATCAGTTTACTGGTTAAATGCAATACTTATAAGATTCATTTAAAAATTTAATTATTGATACACACAACTGTGTATTAACAGTTAAAAATACAGACTATTCTAAACATACAGAAAAGTACAGAAAACAGTTTAACAACCATATTCACCATCTAGCTCAAAAAGAGCTCAACATTTTATAACACTTCACCTTTCTTTTTTTTAAAGAAATAAAACAGTAGAGATGTAATTGATCCTCCTGAGCTCCCTTTCAGAAGGTAATTTCCTCTCCTGCTAATCCCCAGAGGAAATCACTATCCTGAATTTGATTATTTCCAAGTATATTTTTATATCATAATTACATATGTATCAAGAAACAAGGCAATGTTTTCAAATTTTATATAAATATTGTAATGTACATAGTAACAATAAATTCTTCTGCAATTTGGTTTTTATATTCAGTTGTTTTAATGATTTATCCAATATGATTCATACAGTTCCTTACAGTTCATTTATTTCAAACTCTGTATAATATTCCACTGTATAAATATATCTTTTTTTAGGTAAATTTTTTACTCTGAGATAATTTAGATTCACATGTAGTTGTAAGAAATAATACGGAAAGATTCTGTCTGTCTGCACACTACCCAGTTTTCCCCAGTGGCAACCTCTTAGAATAGTACAATATAGTGCAATATCACAACCTGGCCATTGACATTGATGTAGTAAAGTATAAAATATTTCCATCACCACAAGGATGGCTCTTGTTGCCACCCTTTTATAGCCACACCTTCCTCCTTCCCATCATAGCCTCTTTAGCCCCCAGCAACCACTGATCTATTCTGCATCTCAATAGTTTTTTCATTTCAAGAAAGTCCTATAAAAGGAATCACACAGTATGCAACCTTTTGGAATTGCTGGATCATACAGTAATTCTTCAATTTTTTGAAGAACTGTTTTCCATAGCAATTGTACCATTTTATTTACATTCTCACCAGCAAAGTTCGAAGGTTCTAATTTCTCCACATCCTCTCCAACACTTGGTATTTTCCTTTCATTTTAAAAATTTAATTCTAGCCATCTTAGTGAGTGTGAAGTGGTATTTCATAATGGTTTTGATTTGCATTTTACTTATGACTAATGATGCTAAACATCTTTTCATGTGCTTGTTGGACATTTTTATATATTCTTTGGAGAAATTCCTATTCAAATCCTGTGACCATTTAAAAACTGAGTTGTCTTTTTTGTAAGAGTTCTTTACATACACTGAATATATCAGATATTATCAGACATATGATTTGCAAATATCTTCTCCCATTCTGTGTGCTGTCCTTTCACTTTTGATGGTACTCTTTGAAGCACGAAAGTTTTACATTTTAAGTCTAAATTACGTATTTTTTTCTTTTCTCACTCATGCTTTTGGTGTAATATTTAAGAATCCTTTGCAAAGTCAAGGTCATGAAGACTTAGCCATGCTTTTCCTAAGAGTTTGATAATTTTAGTTCTTATATTAAGTCTCTGATCCATTTGGAACTTAGGTTTATATATGGTGTGAGGTAAGGAGTTCAATTTCATTCTTTTGTGCTTCTCGTAACTTTATGGTTTTTTGTGTGTGAACAAAAGTTTAAAAATTTTAATCTCTTCTTTTATGGTTTGTACTTTCTATGTGTTCTTTAAGAAACCCTTCCTACTTCAAAGTGATAAATATGTTCTCCTGTATTTTCTTCTGAGCTTCTAAAGTTTTGCTTTTCATTTTTAGATTTTATTTAAACTACTGAGAGTTTTTCCTGTATGATGTGAGCTAAGGAAGGAATATTTTCTTTCCACATGGAAAACCAGTTTTGACCCAGCATCATTAATTAGTTTGTTATTTCTCTACTGATTAAAATGTAATCTCGGTCACATATCATGTGTATGTGTATTCTTTTTCAGGGTGCTCTATTCTGTTCCAGTAATTGTCTATATCTACAACTAATAATGTGGCTTTGTAATAAATCGTATTTACTGTGGCTTTGTAATAAATTTTAAAATCTGATAGGACAAGTTCCCTCAACTTGTTCTTCCTCAAAATTGTTATTTTTGTCCCTTCATTCTTCCACATGAATTTTACGATCAGCTTGCTGATTTATAGATTATTCGGGGACAACTGCATCAATACAATATTGAGTCTTTCCATGAACATGGTATTTCCATTTATTCAGATTTTCCTTATGAATATCATTATTTTATGATTTTCTTAACAAAAGTCTTGCATATATATGTTTATTGGGTTTATTTCTGAATACCTTATAGTTTTGTTACTAGAGAGAATGGAGCCTTTTTCCTTTAATATTATACATTCACTTGGTTGGAACTGAGTATAGTAATGCTAGCAATTTTTATGTTGGTCTTTTATCTAGCAACTATACTGAACTTGCCTAATAGTTACAACACTATATATATTTTCTTGGATTTGCTGTGTAGACAATTATGTTGACTACAAATAGGACAATTTTGTCTTTTCTATTCTTTTTCTGTCTTTTGGCTAGTATCTCTATTAGAGTGCTGAAAAGAAGTAGTGAGTGGCGTTCTCCTACAGCTTAGTCATTAAATAGATCTTTTATAGGTTTTTGATAGATATCCTTTATTAGATTAAGAAAGGTCCCTTCTATTCCTACTTTGCTCAACATTTTAAAGAAATTCCTGAATGAATGTTTTTCTATGCTTTTTCTTATTTGTTGAGATTTTAATGTTAATGTGAAATATTACATTAACTTTAAAAAAATTTCAAACCACTTAAGAGTAAACTTCCTAAGATATATCATACTGGCCACAGTTTTTATTTAGATTATAAACTGATTACTTTTCTTTGCCAGTTGTGTCAGTATGTGAGAGTGGTTCATATTTCTTTCTTGTATTACTCTTATCCAGTTTTGATATTATATGTATTGATATATAATCCTAAAAAATTGAGTTGCCCTTTGTGTCCCTATTTTTTATCTTCCTTACGAATCTATTTTGTGGTTTTCTTAACAAAAATCTTGCATATGTTTATTGGGTTTACTTCTGAATACCTTATGGTACTATTTCTAAACTGAATGGAGCAGTGGACAACTTTCAAAAGAGTAAGGTTAACTGTTCTTGAAGACTGGTAAAACTCCTAATACTTAGTGTATGCCTCATGTCATTTGTTGAAACATAGATTTGATTATTCAATTTTTAATGGTTTTTAAGTTAATTAGGATATCTATTTCTTTTTTTTTTTTAGGATATCTATTTCTTAAGTCAATTTTCCTATTTTATATTTTTTAAAAAGTTAACCACTCCATCCCAGTTCTCAAAAATTTTCAAATGGATCTCAGCATTCCTGAATGATTTTAAAAGTTGCAATCTGTAGTTATAACTTTTTCTTCTTAATATTTATGCTTTTCCTTTTTTCTCCCTTGATCAACATTATTAGAGGTTTTGTTCTATCTGTTGTGTGCTTTCTAGTTCATTAATTCTGTTCTTCTATTACTTCCTTTATGTTGTTTCTATTATTATCAACTCTCAAATTTACATTATCTTTCCTGTTTCTTGGATTGAAACCTTTACTCATTTATTTTTAGTTATATCTACTTTTTAAAATATATGTCTAAAACTGTAAGTTTTTCTTTATGCATTGCTTTAGTTGCATCTTACAGGGTTTTGTATATAGTACTTTCATTTTTGCTCAATTTCAAGTATTTTGTAATTTTCATTGTCACTGCCTCTTTAATCCATGAGATATTTAGAAATTCATTTTTAAGATTTCCTAGTATTTTAAAAACTTTTTATTGTGATTTCTAATTTAATTTCATAGTCAAAAAAGATGGTTTATATGCTATTATGTAATATTTGAGACTTCCTTTTTTATCTAATACTGTAACCACTTTTTGTAAATATAACTGGTATCTTGAAATGAATCTAAAATCATCCATATATACATAATCAAACCTGTTCATTTTCTTATTTTAACTTCCATAGCCTTAATCTTTTTTCTGTTTGTGATAGAGATGTGCTACAATTTCCTATCATAATAGTAAATTTTTTTCCATTTCTCGTAATTCTGTCAGTTTCTATTTCTTATATTTTGAGGCTTTATAATCAGGTACACATACATTCATGATTGTTGTATCTTCATGACGTTGTCCCTTTTCCTATTTAAGTAGTGTTCCTCTCTAATGCCCTCCCCACCAAGCTTACTTTTCCTTATTATATCAATTGATATTTATATACTAGCTTCCCTTTATTTGTTTTCATATGTTGACTTTTCAATCCCTTTACTTTATTTTATTTTTTGCGGTATGTGGGCCTCTCACCGTTGTGGCCTCTCCCGTTGCAGAGCACAGGCTCCAGACGTGCAGGCTCAGTGGCCATGGCTCATGGGCATAGCCGCTCCGTGGCATGTGGGATCTTCCCGGACCAGGGCACGAACCCGTATCCTCTGCATTGGCAGGCGGACTCTCAACCACTGCGCCACCAGGGAAGCCCAATCCCTTTATTTTAAATATTTCTGTGGTTCTGTTTTGGGTGTGTCTCTACAAGCTGCAAGAAATGGACTTTTAAAAATAAAAAATAAGTACTTTCTTTAAATAGGCGAGTTTCATCAGTTTACATATACTGAGTTACTAACAGTAGTATAATGCAGTTGGGTTTATTTGCATCATATTACAGTCAGCCCTCTGTATCTCTGGGTTCCACATCTGCTGATACAGAAGGCCAACTGTACTATGCCATTTTAAATGAGGTTACTTTACTTTTTCTTTACTTCATTATTCTTTCCTATGATCAGTGGAAAAGATTAAAAAGTGTTCCTACAGTTCTTGTACATTGTAAGATATAGGTAGTATTTCTATTCTTTTGGTGATTTTCCTAAATGTTTTAAAATCAAATAAAGTTTGTTATTATCTATAAATTTTTCTAAATTTTAAAGAGAGTTTACAGTTGTTTAGTTTTTCTTATCTTCTGAATACAAGCCCATTTTATGTGCTGAGAAGTTTAGTTTACCTTCCCTTTTAAATTAAAAAAAGAAAACAGTTTGCTTTTTAAAATATTCAGTAGCTTGGGCTTCCCTGGGAGCACAGCAGTTAAGAATCTGCCTGCCAATGCAGGAGACACGGGTTCGAGCCCTGGTCCGGGAATATCCTACATGCCGCAGAACAACTAAGCCTGTGCACCACAACTACTGAGCCTGTGCTCTAGAGCCTGCAAGCCACAACTACTGAGCCCATGTGCCACAACTACTGAAGCCCACGCACCTAGAGCCCGGCTCCGCAACAAGAGAAGCCACCACAATGAGAAGCCTGTGCACCGCAACGAAGAGTAGCTCCCGCTCTCCACAACTAGAGGAAAGCCTGCGCACAGCAATGAAGACCCAAAGCAGCCAAAAATAAATAAGATAAACAAATTTATAAAAAAAATATTCAGGGCTCCCCTGGTGGCGCAGTGGTTGAGAGTCCGCCTGCCAATGCAGGGGACACGGGTTCGTGTCCCGGTCCGAGAAGATCCCACATGCCGCGGAGCGGCTGGGCCCGTGAGCCATGGCCGCTGAGCCTGCGCGTCCGGAGCCTGTGCTCCGCAACGGGAGAGGCCACAACAGTGAGAGGCCCGCGTACCGCAAAAAAAAAACAAAAAAAACAAAAAAAACCCAAAAGATATAGTTGATTTCAGAATGAGCACAAAGAGCTAGAAATTTCAGAATGACTATCAATGCTAACTTATAAGGGCTAACTCAGTATTTTAGCCCTTGACATATCAAGGAGAAGGTTACCATTTTTCTCCCCCTATGATATCTAAATCATCTAGGTCCTGGACTTGATTTCCCTATTCACTTCATCCCTCTTATTCTAAATAATTATGCACAGTTACCATATATTAAGTAGCTGTATGAAGCTGGTTAGCTAAATATTTCAGGAAAGTTATTTTATTTAACTTTCAAAAAATCCTGAGTCCTATTATTATCTTTCTTTTACAAATATAGATAGAGAGGTTTAGAGATGTGAAGTAAATTGCCCACGGACACATACAACTACTAAGTAGCAGATTTTAGACTGGAACACAAGTAGTTTGACCTCAGGTCCAAGTTCTGTGGCCTCTTCATTGATAAGATAGCCAATTAAGTGTCAGCTGTGGGATCTGTTTTTTATAATGATGAGAAACTACTTTTTCTAAGTTTCGTGAGATAATGGAAACAAATGTTGACAATGACCCTTTGAGGAAGAGGCAATATAGTTGAGTAGTCAGCAGTTAATGTATATGTTAGCTGGAAACAAGAATTCAGATTCCAATTTTAATTCAAATGTCGGGCCTTCTAGATGCAGACTTTTTTGGTGTATAATTACTTACCTCTGCTAAGTCTTCAAAGCAACTTCCTACTAATGGATGGGGACTGCCTTCATCTGTCATTTCTACAGTATCTTCTATATGGCCCAGTAACTTTACACTAAGTTCATGTATATCCACTATACGACTAAATATATTTTCTACATCCTGTTGGGATGAAAAACACATGAATTCAGTTAGGTGGTATAATAAAACAAATTTTGAGCCAATAAGTCATTTTATAATCATGAAATTTAACATGGCAGATACAGTGAGAAATTTTAACAACTTACAAATATAAGTAAAAGACAAAGAATTCCTTTGGCAATGAAGTACAGTTTGCAAAACACATTTCTCTAGGTCACTGGTTCTCAAACTTTTTGTCCTCAGGACTCCTTCACATTCTTAAAAATTACTGAAAACTCCAAAGGGCTTTTGCTTACTATATTAGAAATTATTTACTATCAACATTTACTACATTAGAAATTAAAACCAAGAAAATTATAAAACATTTAATTCATTTAAAAATAACAATAAAGAGTTCTTTTATGAAAAGTAACTATATTTTTCTAGAACAACTAAAAATCTTAGTGAGGAGAATGGCACTGTTTTACATTTTTGCAAATCTCTAACACCTAGTTTAATAGAAGATAGCTGGCTTTTCATGTATATTTCTGCATTCAATCTGTTGTGATATGTTGCTTTGGTTAAAGCATATGAAGAAAATCTAGCTTTACAAAGACACGTAGTTGGAAAAGGGAGGAGTCTATTCAAATAACTGTGGATGCCCTTTTCTTTTTCTGCATAGTTTCTTCACTATGTCACGTACCATAAAATCCACCCTTTTAAAGTGTACTTTCACATATTCACAGCCTGTTCAATCGTCACTACCATCAAATTCTAGAACATCTTCATCACCTCAAAAAGAAAGGCTGTATCCAGTAGTAGCCCTCTCCATTCTTCCCCGACACACCCATCCCCAGTCTCTGGCAACTACTAATCCACTTTCTATCTCTATGGATTTGCCTATTCTGGAAATTTCATATATATGGAGTGAATATCTTTTTATGATATTATACAAGTCAATAAATGGTAGCTTCTTAAAGGTTAGTTGCAACGTAGAATCTGAAACTATATAAATTTTGCACATTAAAATCCACTGGTCTATTTTGAACTTTGAATGGATGTTTTACCCAACTGTGATTTTGTAGTGGAATTGCCAGGTTGTATGGCTAGCTTATGGTTAATATTATATGAAATTACCAAATTCTTTTCCTAAATATTTATACCAGATTACATTCTCAGAAGCAATGTGGGAATTTTACATTCCCAAAAGCAGTTGCTCCACATTCTTTTCAACATTCAGTATTGTCAGTCTTTTTAATTTTAGCTTTTCTAATGAGTGTGTAGTAGTGCCTCATTATGGTCTTAATTTGCATTTTCCTTATGACTATTAATGTTGAGCATCTTTTGATGTGCTTTTTGGTCATTGGCATACCTTCTTTTATAAAGTGTTCAAATTTTTTGCCCACCTAAAATATCAGGCTGTTTTTCTTATTATTGAGAACTGCAAAAGTTCTTTATATATTCTGAATACAAACCCTTTGTTAGATATATGTAATTCAAACAGGTTCCTACAACCTGTGGCTTACATTTTAATTTTTCTGACAATGCTTTTCAAAGAGCAAAAGTTTTTTTCATTTTAATGAAGTCTAATTCATTAATTTTTAATATTATGGTTCTTGATTTTTGTGTCCTAAGAAATCTTTGCCTATTCTTTACCACTTTGTTTTTAAACAACTTTATTAAAATATAATTTACATACCATGCAATTCATCCTAAAGTGAACAATTCAATGTTTTTTTACTATATTTACAGATTTGTGCAACTCAAAATCTACTCCTTTATTTTTTAATGTCTGCTCATTGCCATAACAGTGAGTGAATACCAGTCTCAGCCTCTGTTGTGAGCACCACTTCTCCATCAGTCACCTGTGACTCTGTAGCTACAGTTCTAGAAATTACTAGAATGCAACTCCCTTAGACAATCTCAACTGTTCCCATTTAGCATTTCTCCAGGACCCAATAAGGTTGGTCTAATTACTACTATAAGATCAGCAGTCCCTTCTCTAATTTTCAGTTATTGGCACCTTCCTTTGTGCTCCCCAAAATACTGTTGTCATACTTCTGTTTATGGTAATTACCACATTGTATTGCAATTTAATTTAAAGTTTACATTTCTGTCTTGACTGGACTAAACTTGACAGAAGAACTGTTTTTTATTCATCTTTGAATCCCCATTGCCAAGTATGGCATCAAAAATATAGGCAGCCCTGATGAAGTGTTGGTTCAATGATGCAAATGAGTCAAATTAAACATAGAAATCTTCCACCTAAACAAGAGGTTTTATTCTTTGGAGTACATGAAGAGTCTGTGAATTCATTTGTACTTACACAATCAGTCTAGTTTAGATTTTGTCTTTTAACTTCTGATGTTCAATTTATCAAAAAGTTTATTTTTGATCACAGTCATGATGAATTAAATCCCACTACTTTAAAAAAGTGGACCAATTAGCAATCATGAACTATACAAATTCAGATTTGAGTGGTCATGTAAAATTAACAACACATGCAATGATATACATTTATTTAATGATACTTACATTAGCTGAAAACAATTTTGAATTGGAGACAAAGGGCTCTCTAAAAACTTTTATAATTAAATTAAGTTCCCTTATGTATTGTCGAATTTCTGCCATAAATGCTTTTACCAAATCATAATAAGTTTGCTCTCCTGAGGTGGAAGGCTCTTCATCAGTTAAAGATAATATATTTATATCTTCTACATCTTGATGAAACATATCCATCAATACCTACAGAGATAGAAAAAAGTATAATAAAATATGAATCTGTAGTTCAACTTGAAGTGAAGCACCCTAAGCTATTATTTGAATACAGTTCTTAAATGATAATAAGCAGACACACAATTACCTCTTCTCGGATATAATGTCATTTCCCCCTCCACAGCTTCTCTAAGACAAAAATTCTGCATCAGGTATCACAAACTGCCTCTTTCAAGTTCTCTGTCAATACAAGTATCTGTCTGTCTGTCTGTCTTGTTAACCGTGTATTACTTCTAATTTGTTTCCAAACCTTGTCTTGGATTTCTCTCTTAGTTTCCTCTGTTTCATAACCTTGACATCACCACTTCATTCCAGGGCCTCACATAATTCATATTTGAATAATTCCTACGTTTGTTGGTGATTGATCAAAATAAGTCCTGTTTTCTTCCAAGAAGTCTACTATTACTACTCTTGCTAAACCTTATCTTTTCCCTCCTGTGAACTTCGACATCATTATCCCTATAACATAATAAAATATTTTATCTTGTATTACTTTCTGCTTGTTTCACAAATATAAGTACCCTTTCATCAAATCTACAGTCTCGTTCTATATTTCTCTTGCATCTCTTCTCTGTGTGAGCACATACTACATACTCAAAAATATTTTATCAATTCACTTAAAAGTATCAAATATTTTATATTCATTGAAAAATAACCATTTTAAAATCAAATACTCATTCATTAAAAAATAAAAACATTTGAAATCCTTCAGATGAGGTGATTTTTACATTCTGAAAGAACAAATATACTAAAATATATTTAAGTGGATTCAGCAATCAGAAAGAATATTCCGAATCAATAATAGTTGGAAAAAAGGGAGTGAGACGCTTCATCAGAAAATATTTTCTTTTCTGAAAACTCATTTTTATAAAATAAAATTACTGAGGCAGTACAGCGCAATGACTTAGACTCAGATCTGGAGTTCACGTCTAGGCTTTGAAACTTCTCAGAAAATTCTAGACCAATTTCTTTATCTCTCTGAACTTCAGTTTCCCTTTCATAAAATGTAGATAAGAGCATCTACCTTAGAGGGATATCATAAGGACTAAATGAGATAAATCGCATATATGCTTAACTTTCAATAAATGTTTGCTCTTAACATAATCATAGTAAAATCATACAAGTAGTATCTAAAGAAAGCTAGGAAAAAAAAAAAAGAAAGCAAGCTAGGCAATGAAATTAAACTCTCAAGAGTTTAGTTTTGGGTTGGCCAAAAAGTTCCTTCGTTTTTAAGTAAAAATAAAAGATACATTTTCACCAAGAAATTTATTGAACAACGTATTCACCCATTTTGTTCCACTACCTTCTGCCATTTTTCAGGCAACTTCATAATTCCACCTTCCCAAAACTTTTTAGCTTTTTGAGCAGAGAACTGTTCCAGGTGTCTTTTACAGTCATCCAGGGAATTGAAATTTTTTCCATTAAGAGAATTTTGTAAATACTGAAATAAATGGAAATTCGAAGGAGCAATGTCTGGTGAATATGGCGGATGAATCAGAACTTCCCAGCCAAGCTGTAACAGTTTTTGCCTGGTCATCAAAGAAACATGCGGTCTTGCGGTATTCTGATGGAAGAGTATGCATTTTCTGTTGACTAATTCTGGATGCTTTTCATCGAGTGCTGCTTTCAGTTGGTCTAGTTGGGAGCAGTACTTATTGGAATTAATCGTTTGGTATTCCGGAAGAGCTCATAATAGAGGACTCCCTTCCAATCCCACCATATACACAACATCACCTTCTCTGGATGAAGACCGGCCTTTGGTGTGGTTGGTGGGATCTTGTCCCACTTGCCCCATGATCTCTTCCGTTCCACACTGTTGTACAGTATCCACTTTTCATCGCCCGTCACAATTTGTTTTAAAAATGGAATGTTTTAATTACGTTTCAGCAGAGAATTGCAGGTGGAAATACGGTCAAGAAGGATTTTTTTCACTTAACTTATGTGGAACCCAAACATCAAAGCGATTAACATAACCAAGCTGGTGCAAATGATTTTCAATGCTTGATTTGGATATTTTGAGTATGTCGGCTATCTCCCGCGTGGTATAACATTGACTGTTCTCATTTAATGTCTCCATATGCTCGCTATCAACTTCAAATGGTCTACCTGACCGTGGAGCATCATCCAGAGAGAAATCTCTAGCTCGAAATATCCCAAACCACTTTTGACACGTTTGATCAGTCACAGCACCTTCTCCATACACTGCACAAATCTTTTTTTGTGTTTCAGTTGCATTTTTACCTTTCTTGAAATAATACAGCATGATATGCCAAAAATGTTGCTTTTTTTCTTACATCTTCAATATTAAAATGGCTACACAAAAATTCACCAATTTTGATAAGTCTTTTTTAAATGCATACTGAAATGACAGCTGTCACAATACAATCTAACAAAACTGTTTCAAATGAAGTTAAAGACAACTAAGCGCTATTAGAGAGCCATCTTACGAATGAACCTTCTGGCCAACCCAGTATTTTTACATTTTTGAATATTCTTTTCAAGTAAATCCATAATCTTCTAAGTCTTCCAATGCAAATAAAAATTTAAGAAATTCACTAATAAGAGATTATTACTGTTATTAACCCTACATGCAGCAACACATAAAAGAAAAGCTACATGACATACTTAAACACATTTAAATACTATATATATAATACTTTATTTACATAAAGTGATATCTGGAGTTCTTGCCATTAGATTACTAAAAGTATGCCCTAACAAACAATATACAATTTTATTCTGTCTAAGTAGTATGTTAGCACTCAGTAAGTCATGAATAAAAATTTAAGAACAAAACATATAGATCAGTATCCTACCTTATCAGCACACATTGCCACTTTAATATCTTGTTTTGTAATTTCATAATGCCGTATATTTCGCACATAATTCCCCACCAGCTTTAAAATGTCTGCAGAAATGTATTCTAATACTGCTACTATGTAAACAGAAACCTGGTGGTCAATTTTATAACCTAGGACCTCCTGAAAAATTAAAAGAAAAGCATGTTTAAAATTATTTACTACAAATTTGACACAATGAGTTTTTAAAAAGTGTATACAGTTTAGCTTAACTTTCACTGAGGCGTGTGATTATCAACAGCATTTAATTTTAAGTAGTTCATCTATGAATAATATACATATTGCTATTTGAAAATGTAAACTAAGAAAAGGTAAGGCAAAATTACCTATGATCATGTAAAATACTTAAGAAGTACAGATAAGTAAATAGATAATCCCTAAACTAGGAAGGGAAGCCCAAGTTTGGGGGAGGGGAAAAATGCTCATTGTTACCTAATTCAGAATACCTGGAATTAACAATGACAAATGAGGGTTTTTTCCTTTATGCAGAACAAGAGTTAATATATTATTGGTATCTGGGAATATCTACCATCCTTATACCTCTATCCTTCTTTCCAAAGGAACCTGGGCTTCCTAAAAACCCTAGTGGTACATTCATTCCTGGTATCTGGGCTGTTTCTATGGAAAAAAATTCATGCTATGTCTTGCTGAACAACAGTGGTTATTAAGGGCACATTAAATAGTCCTATTATTAGACTTCAAAGAGAGTATGGGCTTTTGTGGGGCTGACCAATTCCTATAGGAAAATAAATTCTATTTTCTAAACAATCCAATTAAGAAAAAAAAACTTCAAAATAATAAGTTTACTTATATATTTTATAACAACTTTAAATGGAGTATAATCTATAAAAATATTGAATCACTATGTTGTTCACCTAAAACTAATATAACATTGTAGATCAACTATACTTAAAAAAAAAAGAAGTTTACTTCTAAGTTGGGAACAGGCTGCATTTACCTTTAAGAATATGTAAAAACTATTAACTGTTTATAGTGATATGGATATATTAATAAATTGAAATGATACCCACAATTAGACCCTAAAATGCAACATTTAGAATCATTAATACAGCATGCACACACCTTAATTTGTTAATTCTCTTAGAATATAATTCAAAGTATGGCTATAAAAATCATGAAAAGAGAATTATAAAGAAGTGCAATGACTAACAGCTTAGTAATTTTCTATAACTTGAACTTACTTCCTTAGACCAGTTAGTAAGATATAGGTAGATATTTCTATTCAAACAACAAAGGACAAAACGTAACCTTTTGATAGTCTTAATCACCCAAGTGTTCAGCCTTAAATCTTGTACAAGATCAAACTGACGTGGATTTCCTAATGCTATTCACTTAGAGTCCTGTGAACTAAAAGTTGCTTAATCACCTTCTGCCTCAGTTATCTCATCTACAAAGTGGGGATGATAATAATTAACTCTGTTGAATAATAAAACCTACAGATAACGTATGCAAGCATTAGCATTTTACTTGTATTATAGTACACATAAAATTATTGATATCAGAGAAGTATTATTAAGGTTTTAATTATTATCATACCTATATTTTTGATGTGAGAGTTAATCAATAGTTTGTTCATTGTATTAAATAAAAAAGAAATCACATTATTAGAGTTCCCAGCAGTTATTTTTTCTATTAGTTCTGGAGAGACTCAACTGACTGACTAATATAAATGACAAATAGGACTAAATAGTATAGGTGATCTTTATGGAATTTTTGTTCAGAGATTACACATAGCCCTATGGCAGTCTCACAGAGGTCCCTACACATCTAACTATGTGAAGGATTTATAGGGACACTTAGGTCTAGCCAACAAAAAAAGGAGTTTTACAAGTTCTCTTTGAGGTTCTATTAACATCTGAGATGAACAAAATCCACAATTATAACTTTTCTTAGTGCTTTCAATTTGCTTGATTATTACTGTTAGTATGAAATTACTTTAAGTCATGTTGTCCAACTTATAGTTTCCTATTATATCATCCCTCCCCATGACATAAATTCCTGGAAAAATTAAAACGAGAGAATGTCACTCTTCAGTTGACTCTATTATCCGTAAAACATACTCTTTGTGTTTGAAAATCATGGGTTTTATTTTGCTTTTAAAAGGCAAGAAGGCAGTATTTCAGCTTTACCTTTAACAAAGGATGAATTTTTTCTACTGGGAGAGATAAAGGGTTTCTTCGCTTCCTCTTTTCAATAGCCGACTGGGCATCAGCTATTGCCCACTTATCAATTGGATGAGGGAAACTTTTTTGAACACGTTCCTTGGAAAACAGGAAAATAACAACTAAGCAACAAATATATTAAATAGTGCTCTTCACTTACAATTTACTTTTAAAGTCAAAGAATACCAAAAGCAGGCTTTCACATGTAGTATAATTTATACTACAAACATACCTAAGCTAAGAGAAAACCATAACTGCCAATGTACTAGTTTCTTAATTACGCAATAAAGAGACTAAATGTTCCTTCTATTAAGTAGGGGAAAAATCACATTCTGAATTTCAACTTCACTGTGGTAAAGCTAATGGCAAGAATGAGTAGATGCTATTTAAAACATTACTTATATAAAATTTCAAGGAACAAGACCTAAGCTTAAAAAGAAAATATCTAAATCCAGTTCTCATTTGTCCTTTATTTCAACACCAATTACAAACTAAAATAGCATTTTCTACTTGAAACTTCTAAGAATTTTTTCCTTTATCCATCATGCAAAGGTAATTGACTTCAAAACTATTTATAAATCATGGAAATCAAGGGTTTACATTAGTAACAGCAACTTTAATACACTGTAGCTTATCATTAGAGTTTGAATCTTCCACAGGTTATTAATTTTTATCAAGATATTTCATTTTAATCCAGCAGTTATCCAGTTAGAATTTCCATTGAAAGTGAAAGAACTCGTGTAAAAGCTGAATTTCCCGACTTTAATAAACTAATATAATTCACTTCAAACAAAAGGTACTACTTTCATGCTCTGAAGTTTTTAAAATCCACTTTCAGTATACCATAATTAAAACCAGTAGAGGTCGCTATTACACAATTTTAACATGTATTTTAAATTGCTCCGTATTTAGTTAGTAATATATAAAAGCTGTTTAACATCACTCCTGATTGTAAGTGTAAATTAAAAGTTTTGTCAATTGCTACTAAGATGGAAAATGAAAAAGAGATTGCTATGTGATATTCTGTGGAGGGAAAGGAAACATTGATTCCAGGACATGTTAATAACAAATTTATAAACTGAAAATAGTTTAACCCATTCAAATTTAAGAAATTTTCTCTTCATCTATGTTCAAGGATAAGTCAGCTTCTAAATATAAGAAGTGATCATTTTAGGGCTTCCCTGGTGGCGCAGTGGTTGGGAGTCCGTCTGCCAATGCAGGGGACACGGGTTCGTGCCCCGGTCCAGGAGGATCCCACATGCCGCAGAGCGGCTGGGCCGTGGGCCATGGCTGCTGGGCCTGCGCGTCCGGAGCCTGTGCTCCGCAACGGGAGAGGCCACAGCAGTGACAGGCCCGCGTACCACAAAAAAAAAAAAAAAAAAAAAAAAAAGAAGTGATCATTTTAAATCTAATCACAGAAATTATTGTAGTTAAAAATGGAGTTTACAGACATTTTCAAATGTCTAGTTGAAAAGCTATTTGCTAGGATGCTATACCCTCATATAATAAAGGCAATACAAAGGTCCAAAATACTGGGGGAGCTCGGCAGGTGAAAAAGGACTAATAAAGGAAGGAGGAAAAGGGTGGAAAAGAATGTCCAAAACAAGAATTCTTTTCCTTTTTTCCAAGTCAATACTATAGACTTGATAATCCAAAAATGACAAGAGATTTAGGACTAACTTTACCATGATTCCCAATTAAAAATTTCATACTGATGGGTTTAACCCGTGGTTAACTGAATAAATAGGTATAACCATGATTACAGACCTTATAATAGTATAGCCCTATGGCTAACATTTTTTTGGTGGGGGGGACCTCAATGCACAGTAAGAAATCTTAATACATTTTACATTACATCCTTATATATCACATACATAGTACACTGGAACAAAGTTTCATAAAACAAAACCTTCTTTTACTATAGGCAATGTACTGATTTTTCCTATTCATTTATAAAAATGTTAGTTGGGCATAAGGGGTGATGACCTAGAATCTAAAAAGCACTGCTGTGTAGTGGTGATAGAAAGCAGCAGAATAGAACAGAAGCTGAACTCAATCTAATAATTCTAAATACATTTAACATACATCTTTGAAGAAAAATCATCAGTAGAATTACAAGGCAAACTGTAGGCAGGGGTTGAGGTAGAAGAGAAAGAAAACAGAACAGCAATCCTTGCCCATCTCAATTTTATCAACCTAATTCCGAGTTTATCTATTGTTTTGAGAAAGAAGGGGAAGGAAAGTCAGGAATGCTAAAAGAGAAGGCAAGAAAGGGAAAATTATAATGATGAAGAAAACATTTTAAACTTACTTATTAGTGTATTACTGGACTGTATATTTATGAGGTAATACCAAAGGTCATGGGAAAGATTAATAGGGTCAAAATAGATGCCTTGAATGTGGAAAGGCCAGACTGAAAGAAATACTTTGTATCTTGTAGTGGCAAATTTAATTACAATTTTAGAGCAAAATAAAATTTATTTTTACAATTATCTTATATAATTTAAGGTAAAGAAGCCCAAGGAGAAATGATCAATGAAAGATTCATGAATTAAATAAAGTCTATTACTCTTTCAAGATACTCTTTCAAGATGCCACTTTCAAGATTAATAGTTTTGTTTTAAATTGAGAAATTCCACCTTGATTGATATTTAGTGGCTTTGGGAAAAATAAAAGATAGAGAGCTAGGTTTGCAATTCAGCTCTGTCTCTTATTAGCAGAACCTTGTCTTTTCCTTTACATAATAAAGGTGTCTAAATAGATAATCTTGATGATCAATTCCAATAGAAACATTCTAGGATCTATAAAAATTCCTACACATGCACTTCAGTGTAAATATTCAGACCTGGAGGTACTTTTGAAGTGCTATTAATAGTAATAAAGGCTTAGAATGTGTAGAAGAATTTTTTTTTTCTGTCTAGAAAGGTAGAAAATATTGTGAAATCACTTGGGAAATCAAAATGTGAATGGCAAACTTATTAGAAATTACAAAGATTCTTTAGGATGTGAAGGAAAAGAAAGTTAAAGAAAAAATGAATGGGAAAGGAAAAGCAAACGTTTAAAATTTAAGGATTCAGCTCACAGGGAAAAAAGTCTAAGATAAAAGGAAAGAGAAATAAAAGGGATCCAAATTGGAATAAAAGAACTAAAACTGTCACTGTTTGCAGATGACATCACGCTCTACATAGAAAATCCTAAAGACACTAACAGAAAACAACTAGAGCTCACCAATGAATTCAGGAAAGTTGCAGGATGCAAAATTAATATGCAGAAATCTGTTGCATTTCTATACACTAACAATGAAAGATCAGAAAGAGAAATTAAGGAAACAATTCCATTTACCATCACATCAAAAAGAATAAAATACCTAGGAATAAACCTACCTAAGGAGGCAAAAGACCTGTACTTCAAAAATTATAAGACACTGATGAAAGAAATCAAAGAAGACACAAACAGATGGAAAGATATACTGTGTTCTTGGGCTGGATGAATCAATACTGTCAAAATGACCATACTACCCAAGGCAATCTACAGCATTCAATGCAATCCCTATCAAATTACCAATGGCATTTTTCAAAGCACTATAACAAGATTTTTTTAAAATTTGTATGGAAACACAAAACACCCTGAATAGCCAAAGCAATCTTAAGAAAAACAAATCTGGAGGAATCAGGCTCCCTGACTTCAGACTACACTACAAAGCTACAGTCATCACAACAGTATGGTACACACACAAAAACAGAAATATAGATCAATGGAAGAAGACAGCCCAGAAATAAACCCACTTACCTATAGTCAATTAATCTATGACAAAGGAGGCAGAAATATACAATGGAGAAACAACAGTCTCTTCAATAAGTGGCGCTGGGAAAACTGGACAGCTACATGTAAAAGAATAAAACTAGAACGCTTTCTAATACCATACACAAAAATAAACTCAAAATGGATTAAAGACCTAAATTTAAGATTGGATACTATAAAACTCCTAGAGGAAAACATAGACAAGACACTCTCTGACATAAATCGCAGCAATCTCTCTTTGGATCCCCCTCCTAGAGTAATGGAAATGAAAACAAAAATAAACAAATGGGACTAATAAAACTTAAAAAGCTTTTGTACAGCAAAGGAAACCATAAACAAAATGAAAAGACAATGTATAGAATGGGAGAGAAAACATTTGCAAATGATGAGACTCTCAAGGGATTAATTTACAAAATATACAAACAGCTCATACAGCTCAATATCAAAAAAACAAACAACCCAATCAAAAAAAGGGCAGAAGACCTAAATAGACATTATTCCAAAGAAGACATACAGATGAGCAAAAGGCACATGAAAAGACACTCAACATCGCTAATTATTAGAGAAATGCAAATCAAAACTACAATGAGGTACCACCTCACACCGGTTAGAATGGCCATCATCAAAAAGTCTACAAATAATAAATGCTGAAGAAGGTATGGAAAAAAGGAACCTTCCTACACTGTTGGTGGGAATGTAAATTGGTGCAGCCACTATGGAGAACAGTATGGAAGTTCCTCAAAAAACTAAAAATAGAGCTACCACATGATCCTGCAATCTCTCTCCTGGGGATATATCCAGAGAAAACCTTAATTCAAAAAGATACATGCACCCCAATGTTCACTGCAGCACTATTTACAATAGCCAAGACATGGAATCAACCTAATTGTCCATCAACAAATGAATGGATAAAGAAGATGTGATATATATATACAATGGAATATTACTCAGCCATAAAAAAGAATGAAATTATTCCATTTGCAGCAATATGGATGGACCTAGAGATTATCCTACTAAGTGAGAAAGACAATTACAATTATATGATATCGCTTATATGTGGGATCTAAAAGAAAGAAAAAAAGACATAAATGAACTTATTTCCAAAACAGAAAGAGACTCACAGCCACAGAAAACAAACTTATGGTTACCAAAGGGGAAAGGAGGTGGGAGTGGGGATAAATTAATAGGCCAGGATAAACATACAAACTACTGTGTATAAAACAGATAACCAAGATGCAAGAGGGAAGAGATATGGGGATATATGTATATATATATAGCTGATTCACTTTGTTATAAAGCAGAAACTAACACACCACTGTAAAGCACTTATACTCTAATAAAGATGTTAAAAAAAAATAGATAACCAACAAGGATCTACTGTATAGCACAGGGAACTATACTCAGTATTATGCAATAACCTATAAGGGAAAAGAATCTGAAGGAGTATATATATATATATTATATAAATATATACATATATATATATATTTAAAAAAAAAAGAGTCCAAGAAAGCCTGAGTTAAATGAGAGGAAAAATCTATCAGTGTCCTAAGAAATTAAAGTTGCTTAAATACAGGACACACAGGCAAGAAAGGGAAACAGGAAAAAAAGATATTACAAATGGAAATCAGTCTAGTCAACCAGAGTGAAATAAAAACAAGTACAATTATGAAAGAACAAGACTTAAGAAATTTAAAAGAATATACTTATGGGGGACTTCCCTGGAGGCACAGTGATTAGGAATCTGCCTGCCAGTGCAGGGGACATGGGTTCGAGCCCTGGCCTGGTTAGATCCCACATGCCACAGAGCAACTAAGCCCGCGTGCCACAACTACTGAGTCTGTGTTCTAAAGCCCACGAGCCACAACTACTGAGCCCGAGTGCTACAACTGAGCCTGCACGCCTAGAGCCCATGCTCTGCAACAAGGGAAGCCACTGCAATGACAAGCCCGCACACCACAACGAAGAGTAGCCCCCGCTCACCGCAACTAGAGAAAGCCCACCAGCAGCACTGAAGACCCAACGCAGCCAAAAATAAATAAATAAATAAATTTTTTAAAAAAAGAATATACTTATGTATAAACAACAAGGGCCACCGTATAGCACAGGGAACTATTATATTCAATATACCATAATAAACCATAATGGAAAAGAATATGAAAAACAATATATGTATGATTGAATCACTGCTGTACAGCAGAAATTAACACAATATTGTAACTCAATTATACTTCAATAAAATAAAAATTTTTAAATAAATAAATATATACTTTATCAGGGATATATCAGAAAAAATACTACTGGTTTTACTTCTACTTTTAAAACGACTAAATATACAAAATGAGGAGAGGGAGAGCAAACCAGATTGGAGCAATTTTTATACACTATCTTTTAAAACATAATTTTAAAAAGACAGGACCAAATAATATATACCCCTTCTCTGCATTCCCAGGGAGTTTATATATACTACCTTATTCATCTGGAACACTGCCTGACAAATAGTGGATACTCAAATATTGGTGCCATGGATTAGTGAACATTAGCTACATCAACAAAACAAAATCCCATTCATTTGAACTACGATAGTTCATAGTCTGTGATAATCTGTAGCACAATTTATCAAAACTTTTAAATTAGCATAAGCAAGATTATAGATACGTATGTAACCCATTAGTTTTCAAGCACTTCTGAAGTATCTATTTTCCTAAAACTATAGGGCAACTAAAAATCACTTTTAGTTTTTCATTGAAACAAATCCCCTAGGGGCCGAATATTAAGCAAGAATTGCCACCCTACTTTGAATTATGCTTATACTTTAATCAAAATGTATTCTTCAGAAGTAAAATTCACATATTCCACTAAATCAGACTGCTCTATTTCTTAAAGCACATTTTTATACGGCCTTCAAATTAATTTTTTTTATGAATTATCCCTTACCTCAAAATTTATTTGAAGGGCTTGCTAAAGTCATGGCCCTTATTATTTTAAAAGAAAGCTCCATAAATGCATTAAAGAAATTAAAGAAAATTATTTCCTGATAAAAGAATCTAAAGACACTATTATATTCATCTAAATATCTCCAATCTCCATATTCTTAAATAAATACCCTTCCACACAAAGAAGGGTATTTGACTATTGATTGGAAAAGAACTAGATTTCCATCTTTTTAAAAAATCCGTTCTACCATTCTGCGGGTTAACTGTCTAATATATAAAACAAGGAGAACAATAACTACTCCACAGGGTTGTTGGAAGGGCATAGAAATGTCTATAACAGTACTTTGAAATTACAAAGCCTATTACACAACTGATTGCTAACTCTATTACTGTCATATATTCTCTTTCAAAAAGTCCATTCCCAACCACAACATCAGCTCACTGGAATATCCATGGCTACATCTATTTTAAATGTCCAAGTTACTTGCTTAAAAATAACACAACAGGGCAGAGGGTAAATACCTTCAATATCTCAGAAGTTTTCTGAGTATTAAAAAGCCATGAAATATCCCTTATTATCTAGAATCGTGAGTACCTACATAATGATTAAATCTGTGCAAGTGGAAGATTGAGAGACTCATTAGTAATTTTTGAGAATTCATGGAGATCTCCTTCAATACTGGAAAACTGTTAGTTTTTATATTAATGAAAAGGAGAAAATTAGATAAACATAGGTACAGCACAACATTATTTGGAAAGAGCTGAATTTGAGTTTGTAGTGTTTTCAAACTAGCAAATACCTGGAATATACCAACATCAGAATGATGATGCGACCTGTAACCCCATTCTAATATACTAGGTATAGGATTGGATGCTACATTTTATGAACACTGTGGGAGAACCTAATCAGGGTCCAAAAGATCAAACGGAGTTGTTAACAAGGAGAGTCAGGCAACCATTTCTATTCAAGATCTACTCTGAAAATCCAATGTTAATAAGTGCCTAAAGGAAATTATGAATAAAAGGTATTTTACTTATAATTCAATGGAAAATGGGATAAAAATGTATAAACCTACTTTGAATTACTTTAAAAATCAAAGTGAATTACTATTCCATAGTACACAATCTTTTCTACATCCACAACCTCTGTAACTTAGTGTTGCTTAATATTTCTTTGCCTCAGTTGAAATCTGGATCTCCCCTAAAGACTTCTAGAGCAGGAAATGCCCTTGTCCCAAAACCCACATGAAGGTGGATTTAGCATCTTTTCCACTCCCCAAGCTGATTCTGGAATATCACTCTTCCACTCTCATGTAAAGTCCTGCCATCATCCTGTGTGACTTATTGTTTAAATTAAGGACATATAAAATACTCTGACCTCTTAACTCCTTGAACACTTCCTTATAGGGACCTTCATGTCTAGTCCAGCTACCACCACATGGCCACATCCTGCTTTTGTAACTATGTTACTTTAGAAATCCTAAATTCTAACAACTCTGTCTCTGATCTCAATCTATTCTTCTATTTCTATCACTCAGGTATTCTAGTGTTATCAGCTCTCTGATCTTATTGGGAAATCCAATACTCTTCCCTCCATGTTTTGCCAATCTGCCTTCCCCTCTCCTACCTGGCAGAATAGTTTAGTAGAATTTATGCCCAGAAAGCTTAGGCTTTCTGGGTTAGAGTCTTGGCTTCACTACTTACTAGCTGTAACCATGGGCAACTTATTTAACCTCTCTTTGCTTCAGTTTCCACATTAATTCATTCAACATATACTTTCTGAGTGCCTTCTTAGTGCCAGACAATATTCTAGGTGCTGGGGATTTGGTAGTGAACAAGACCTTATATTCTGGACCTTATATCTTATTAAAGGAAAAGACAGCAACATCTTCATGGGGTTATTAAAAACTTTAAATGAAACATAAACATAGAAGTGTTTAAACCAGTGTATGATACTATAGCAAGCACTCAAGTATCAGCTGTTTGTAAATTTCACTTTTTTCCTTATCCAATTTGATTCTCTGATGCTCTTTTCAGCTGAGCTTCCTACTGAATATACCTATATATCAATCCCTCACCCCTCAGGGGAACAGAGCAGGGCCTGGGGTAGACAGAGACACACCTCCTCCCCAGTCACTGTGTATTGCAAAATCATGATTACATTCTAGTGTGTTGTGTCCTGAAAAGGGTTGTAAAGCACTGCTGCTACCAATTTCCACAATTCTCTTGCCCTACTGTTCTGCCATTATATATCCATGGTGAAATGCCATTCAACTCAACCATCCTTTTTGTGCCCAAATGAGTACTGCAAAAGAAATGTCACAGAAATGCAAAGATTTGTATACTATACATTCAAGGTCTTTAAAGTCAAATGATCCTTCATCATTGCCAGAAAACTCCTTTTGTATTTCCAGCTCTATCTTCCGTTTTCTATAGTTGGTACTCAAGCCTCCTTTCTTCTCCTCTCAATCTTGACTCCTCAAGAACTCCATTTAGATGGCCCTTCTTCTGAGAAGCTAACCTTAAGCCCCAAAGCCTGTGTTATTAGTTTACCCATTTTTTCGTTTCCCACATACCCTTTTCTCATAGTACATCACATTACATTACCGCCCATATACCTACCTGTATCTCCACTAATCTATAAGCCCTAAGAAGACAGGAGCCATGTCATCTTTGTAGAAGATTACAGAACTTCCTTCCTAGATTTTTAGATGTTTCCCTCCCTTCCAATTGGTGGAAAGTGGTTCACTTCTATCTAAAATACACCTAGCAACTGAAGATCAAAGGATTAATTGAAATGTTTTTGAAATGATAGCTGGCTTTAAAAAACAAACAAATAAAAACACTTGACAAATTCTACTCTTAAACGTATATTTGTCATTCTAGCATCAAGAAGCAGTGTTTAGAGGCCAATAAAAGTTCATTTTAGATTAAAAGCAAATAATGGAATAGTTTGACAGCAAAAACATATACAAGCTATCATATACTCAATACAAAGTTAAAAGAAATCCAGTCATTATTTTAAAATACCATATATATATTCTGTGGAACTGAAAAGCAAACTCTTTCCCCCTTCACTGACATTACAATAAACACACATATTAGACACAAGGCAAAATTTATCATACCTCTACATCTGAAGCACTTCGCGGCTGAGCTTGGCATAGCATATTTAATAACTGCAAAATTAATTCTTCAACATACTGAAGAGCATCATCACTAGACTCAAGAGTAGGATGAACTTGCCCCTGAACCTATAAACAAAAAGCAAAGTAATTAAAATGTAGGCTTGTTTCATCTAATTAGACAAACGAAACAAATAATTTTGTTTTTTGGGTTTTTTTTTGCGGTACGCGGGCCTCTCACTGTTGTGGCCTCTCCCGTTGCGGAGCACAGGCTCCGGACGCGCAGGCTCAGCGGCCATGGCTCACGGGCCCAGCCGCTCTGCGGCATGTGGGATCTTCCCTGACCGGGGCACGAACCCGTGTCCCCTGCATCGGCAGGCGTACTCTCAACCACTGCGCCACCAGGGAAGCCCATAATTTTGTTTTTTTAAGTGTGGGTTTGTATTCAAGAACATGGTCTGGCTTGCAAATACAGATTTGAATGTTATGACCCAAGTCTGGAATTCTTAACCTTTTTCCCAGCCACGTGCACCATACATGCTTATTAACATTTTTCTAGAGATTCAGATACTTAATTGCATAATTTCCATTTTTTTTCTTAAACCATGGTTATCCTGGAGTGTGGGAATATAGAGAGGGAGGGAGAGGCTGAGCTGGGGATAAAAGATGCAGTTTATATGGTTTTTGCCAAGAACCAGTGGTAGTCAGAACACTTAGTCAACACAGTGCTTGGGAAAAATTGACCTCCTATGGGTCCCTTGTTTAACTCTATCTTTCCTACCCAATGATAAAATCCAAGAGGGATATATCTTATTCATCAAAGTAACCCCAGCATCTAGCGCTGTACATGGCACATAATACAAGCTTGATAAATGTCTGTTGAACACAAAGTCACCGTACATCAAAGGACACAAAATGGGTACTTTTGACAATGTGAGACTGTCTATGCTTCAGGAAGATAACTTGATGGTCACTCATTCATAAATGCCCAATAATCTTTACCTTCATTTTCCTCGACCATTTCTTTGGAGGCATCTTAGGCCACCGGTTTTTGTAAAATTTTACATTTTAATAACCAGCATGATAGTCTTTACTTGCTTCCCTTTGCCACTCACTATGGGTCAAAACTGTTCCCTACTTTAGAAAACGGCAGAAAAATCAGTTTCAGGACACAAACAATACATGTTTCAAAATATGCTCAACTCTCTAAAGGATGGTAGAGCTCTCAGAGCTCTCATTGGATGAAAGTACACAGTACTCACTAGCCAAGAGCATTTAGTATGGTCTGTCCTACTACATACACCTCATTAGCTGAGGGTTTGACAGCCTCAATGTATGGAGAAATTTTATTATAAAGTATACCATATAATGAATTTTAAAATATATATTAAAAGTACATAGACATGCATATAAACATATATATGCACTTATAATACTTTTTAAAGAAAAATATTTTAGAGGCAAATAACATTATGACAATTCAGAACTGTGTGAGGGGTGCTACATTAATTATGACGTTTAAAACAATTTACTATTATTTTACAGGTGAAGAAACTGAGCCCCAAAAGGCTTAAATCATCTGCCTAAGTACTTTTTGTCATTTTTGGTATAGCTATTACCAACCTGATTGTAACTGATCTGCTTACAAATCTCTCACCCTATTAGATGACTGAATGGTTGTGCAGTTAAAATAATGGATGGAGTATGGACTAGAACCCAGAATTCATGTTTCTCAGCTTTCTATTCACCAGGCCATCACATTCTGACTAATCTGTGTAGGTAACGAAACTTGTTTGTAA
Source organism: Delphinapterus leucas (assembly GCF_059928025.1). NCBI lineage: Eukaryota > Metazoa > Chordata > Mammalia > Artiodactyla > Monodontidae > Delphinapterus > Delphinapterus leucas. The sequence goes on along the minus strand of NC_143141.1, from coordinate 63,215,367 downwards.
ACAGACTCCTCTTCAACACTAAGCATGATTAAAAAGAACTTTTAAAAATGAAACAAAAAAACCCCTGGAACTTTTGAGAACAGTTTTATTTTTATACATTGAATTGCATGCCCTCATTGGCTTAAACTGTTTTCTTAGATACCTTTTAACTTCATGGTTGACTTATCTTCCTTGAAAAGTGAATCCTAACACTTCATGGTGGTTTTTTTTTTTTTTTTGGTGGAGGGCTCTCGACTTTTTTAAACTCTCTTTTCTTATTATCAGTGACACAATCTATTCTGCTTCTCTTATTTCTTTGTTTCTTTTTCCTTATAGAGTTCCATATCTTCCTTCACCCCTCAAATGTGGAGTCCCTCCTTGTCTGTCTGCTCCCTTCTTCTGTTCTCTCTCCCAACTTATCTCATTTACTTCCACATTTTTATCACCTGCATGGATGACTCCAAATCTATCTGTAGTCCTGACTTTTCTCCTGACTTTTAGACCCATATACCAAAATACTTGCTAGATATCTCCACCTATCCTACCAAAATCTCAACTATACATGGATTGGGGGGGGGGAGAAGTAGGGAGGAACTTATTATAAATGTTGAACAAGAGAAACTATATCTCACAAATGAAAAACAGTACAGACAGCCCCTGGTTTCACCAAGATGTAGTCCCGGAAAATGTAGCTATAATTGGGGTTACATTCCCATTCAAGGCTCCAGCATCACATAAAATATAGCTACAGATTTATAAAACAACATAATTTTATAAGTAAAAGAGACTTTAGAAGTCATTTCGCTCAGTCCCTTTATTTAGCAGATAATAAAAAGGAGACACCCACAATCCTGTAACTAACTAGTAATGCTGAACCTGGGCCTCCTGGTATTTAGGCCAAAGCTCTTTCCACTAAACCCCTGAGTGTCAACTTGGAGGAGTCCTAGTAGCTCCTTCAGCATAAGGAGTAGAATGTCCATGAACTGTATCTATTTATATAGTGGGCTTCTATATAAAACTTTGCTTTTTTTTCTTTTGGCTGCACCACGCAGCATATGAGATCTTAGTTCCCCAACCAGGGATCGAGCCCACACCTCCTGCAGTGGAAGTGTGGAGTCTTAACCACTGGATCGCCAGGGAAGTCCCTAAAGCTTGGCTTGAAGTATGCGGTCATACTTTAAGAAACATCAGCATGTCATAAATGTAAATGTAGCACTATAAATCTTATCATCTGAAAAGGTAAAATTATTCAAAATGGGTAAAATGATCATTGATTACACAAACGATCCCATGTATTACATAAAATTGTAAATATACTAAAAATGTGACATAAAGCTAAATTGCTAGAGATAACAAATATTAAGATGAAAATATTTAGGGACTTCCCTGGTGGCGCAGTGGTTAAGAATCTCCCTGCCAATGCAGGGGACACGGGTTGGAGCCCTGGTCCAGGAAGATCCCACATGCCGTGGAGCAACTAAGCCCATGCATCACAACTACTGAGCTTACGCTCTAGAGCAGGCGAGCCACAACTACTGAGCCTGTGTGCCACAACTACTGAAGCCCATGCGCCTAGAGCCCGTGCTCCACCACAAGAGAAGCCACCACAATGAGAAGCCTGCACACCACAGCGAAGAGCGGCCCCCGCTCGCCACAACTAGAGGAAGCCCACGCCCAGCAACGAAAACCCAGCATAGCCAAAAAATAAAGATATTTATATATAAAAAAAGATGAAAATATTTAATCAATAATAATTCTAATTAACTTTAAAAAATATCAAGCCTTTTGAGGAAGTGGTTTAGGTACCTCAAAACACATTTTATAAAGTGTTCAAGAAAATGTAAATTGATCAGATTATATTTTTTAAATGTTCTCTGTTTTTCAAAGAAACCCATAGAAACTGTATAATTCTTCACTAATATAGCTCCATCTTTAACTGCTCTTCAATTTACACTTTATGCTGAAGCAATTCATACTATTCACAGTTTGTGGAACATGGCATGCAGTTTTCACTCACACTGTTCTCCATGGCTATCATTCATTCTCTTACCATTTCACCTATCTATCTGACTTTCAAACCCCAGATCTCGTGTCATTTGGGTAGACTTTCTTGCTTGTTGTCTCTTTCTAAGGCAGAATTAATCTCATTCATTTAACTGATTTATTGAACCTATTAAATACTGGATATATAGAGATTAATAAAAAACAGCTCCTGCTCTATGGGTCTTATACTCTGCTCTGTGCTAATCCTTGTACTAGGTATCACATTTTTGTTATTGGCTTTGTCCTACTGACTTATAATTACATGTTCCCTTGTCTGTTTCCTCTATTGATGCTCCCATTACGCAAGGCCTTGTTTATCTACTTATAGAATCATTTTCTCTTTGCTTTTCACTCTAAACCCCTGACATTCAGGGAATACTCAAAGCCTCTGTGTTATAGGGGAGAAAGGAAGAAAATATCTCTTTCTAAGAATTAAGAGTTAAAAGGGGTGGTGGTAATGCTAGAAGTCTGGTTGATTTCAGGAGAATAAATCCTTATGGCAGAAACCATTCAACATATAAAGGCAGTCAGAACTAAAATCAATGTTTATTACGTAGAATCAAATGAACTGTATATAAATACAGTGGTGAAATGCTATGGTTTAAAAAAACAAACCAAAAACCGTGATACTGCTTATCACTTATAGTTAAAATGTTAAGCTTGACACCTTGTATGATACATGAAATTTTAGAAATTCAAATTCTAACAGTTTTATTCGTTGATGGTTACTAATAGCCAAATAAAACCTATTAGGTAAATAAATCAAACAAAGAATTAGGCTTAAATAGAAAATAATGCATGATGCCAACTGTTCACCTAAATTTCTGGAGATTAACCTTTATCACATCTTAAATTTGTCAAATTAGAATCATAAGGTTCATTCATATGAGACTAATAAATTATTTTAATTCTCTAAAAACAATACTTCAAAATCTCTGACTGAAAAACATGTACAATGGTAAATGCTTAAAGACAAGCAGAACACCAATTCCTGAAATACAGACTTTGCTCTTTATTCTTTCAAGGAAGATGCTGTTAAGAGATTTCTTTAATGAGCAGACAGAAGTAGCATTCCATTTCCTTATACATATAGGATAAAAAACCGCTTCTCTTCTATAAGATAGTGTTACACCTAAAGTGTTCCATTCCATCTAAATGGTACTCAAAGATATTTAATAGATCAAATGATCCAGATTATTCAAGACTGTACAGAATAGGTTACACTGCCAAATTTTATGACAGCCTTTAGAAGCTATCTACAACTAACATTCACTAAGGGTGTGTGTATGAGAGCAATTATAATATGCACTTAGACTTGGGTTTAAAGTTGATGGGGGTTTTCCTTTACATGCAGTTTTCAAAAACATTATATTTTATACTTAGGTTTACTGACATAGAAAACTTCATATGCTTCTTTAAATGCACTTAGGTAATTTAAGTAAAGTAAATGCAAAAACTTCACTAAAAAATGAATGATAGCCATGAATAAGAATTTTATATGATCATGACTGTAATTCTTTTGTGGTATAATTATCATATTCGATTAAGGAATAATCATCATATTCAGTTAAAGATGCCACCCACTGAATTTTAAACATTTCTTAAGGACTGCCGGCTTCTGTCTTGACAGTTCATTTTGTCTCTAGTAATTTCTAACAAATTCAGAAGCAACTTTGTGGCTATTATTGTCAGATTTATGGAATCTGGAATAGCAAAGGGATTAGATCTATAACAATTCCTAGCTGTTTGACCCATGAGTCCCCTAACTGTATTCAGGAACCCCTTGGGTAAACTGCTAGAAAACACTAAGTTGAATTCTGATGAATCTTTCATAGCCTTTTCTAGCTAATGGCTCTCTGAAGAATTAGAAAACTTCTGGATTGTACTTTGTCACATCTTGAGCCCAGATCTGCTACTTTTATTTAAACACATAACAGAATTTGAAATAAAACTGGTATGCTCAAAACCTTTACCATAGCAAATAATAAAGATTTGGACTGTTAAATCAATTTCTCATTGTTACAATTAGTCAATGTATGATGTTTTAGGTTCTTATTTCTCCTCATTTTGAGGTTTATTTAAAAATCAAAGCAAAAAAGCCTTTGTTTAAAAAAAAAATTAAAAGCAACAATAATAAAACAAATCAGAGAACAAATTTTTTCCAAAAACAAAATTGACTGAAAATATTTTCGCATTTCTTAGGGCTTGTTAATTAGCCTTTAGGCCCATGTACGTAACATTTTTTTTTCCCCCGATTTCCTCTCATTGCTGGGGACACGAAGATGAATGAGAACATGACATCTGCCCTCAAAGAGTTCAGCTCACAGAGGAGCTAGACATGTCAACAAGTGACTTAACACAGCGTTATGAGGTTACAATGGAGTTATATTTACGGTACAATGACAACCAAAAAAAGAATGATCCTTGCTGATGGTGCCTGAGGAGTATCAGAAGTCTTCACAAGTAAAACACACTTGAACTGGATTAAAAAGGATGAATAAGGTGCAACAGGGAAGCAGATAAGGAAGTAGGGCTTTTACTAAAAGAGGTAACATATAAAGAGGCATAGAGGCCAAGATAAAATGATGTATTGGGGAAACTGTAAGAGTTGGATCAAAGACTGCACCTGGGAAAAGCTAAGACTGGAAAGGGCAGGCTTGTGTGTCATGCTAAGAAGTTGAGAAGTGATCAGGGCAGGAGAAAGTGATAGAAGGGTTTCAAACAGACATTGACATAATTAGATCTATTTGCTGAAGAATCTCTCTGGTGTCAGTATAAAGGATGGGTTAAAACAAAGATGAAAGTGAAGAAAGCAAAACTAGTTGGAAGGATGCTGCAGGCTGTGTAAAAAGATACAATGAAGGCCTGAAACGATGTAGAAGCAGTGGGAGATGTAAAAGAGGTGAGGAGGTAAGTTTGGATAATTATTTTGGGGGTAGTGAGAACAGCAATGAGGGAGAACCACTAATTTCACTAGGATAGGAAATACTAGAAGAGGGTAATATTTTTCAGAAAGGTAAGAAATTCAAGTTTAACACCTTAGTTTAAGGTTCTTGTACTATATCTAAGGAAACAAAGTTGAAATTGTTTTTTATGAAGTGATTTTTAGAGTTTTATTATATTTTATTTTGGGGGTTGTGGAGAAGACACAGGGAGAAGATAGCTATCCATAAGCCAAGAAGAGAGGCCTCAGAAGAAATCCACCCTGGCAGCACCTTGGACTTCTAGCCTCTAGAATTGTAATAAAATAAATTTCTGTTGTTTAAGCCACCCAGTGTGTGGTACTTTGTTATGGTAGCCCTGCTCAACTAATACAACTTTGTAGCTGTTAAAAAGAATAAATCAGAGCTTTGCCATGTAACAGATTTCCATAAGGTATTCTTGAGTAAGATAGAAAACTTTAAAGTACAGGAACACTCAAAAAACCACAAACACACAATACAAACACATACACACTTGTATGTATGTATAATGTATTATATACATCTGTACATGAACATGACAACATGGAGGAAAATATGGAATAATATAACCTAGGTTATTAATATGGGTTAGAAGGACCTGGCAGGGCAGGAATGTGGATGAAAGGGAAGAAAAAAGGGGGAAGAATGAACAAACTACCCCCTCCCTCTCAAAAAAAAAAACCCAAAAAAACCTGTATTGAAAATAAGTGTCATATTTATGCACTTTTGTAACACTTTATGTAAATATAAAATGTAGATTAAAATTTTTTCATTTAAATAAAAAATTTCATGATTGCTTTTCTGCTGTGTGTACATCAGCGATGGGAAAGACAACATTCAAAGTCCTTTCCCACAGAAAATAACTATGCACATCAAATTCCAAACACGTGTCAAGTGCCAAGTTTACATCACCTTTCATTTATTTTGCTTTAAAAACAATGAGTATGGCCTTCCTAGACAATTTTTTATTACTTTGTGTGATAACAGATTTCCCATCAATAAAACAAAGAACTGACTCAAGAAAAGAATCTCTGATGGAGTTTTAGTTCTTCTTCAAAGCATTTTCTTAATCTTCATACCCAAGAATCTTCCAAAAGTAAGAGAAATCCCTTATCAGTGATGTCCTGACACAGGCAGGAGCTCTTTATAATATTCCCATCTTTTTTACCCTAGTGCTCCCACTCATTCTATTCTACTTTAAGTTTTGATCTCCATCTAAGAGGCTTTTTTTTTTTTTTTTGCGGTATGCGGGCCTCTCACTGTCGTGGCCTCTCCCGTTGCAGAGCACAGGCTCCGGACGCGCAGGTTCAGCGGCCATGGCTCACGGGCCCAGCCGCTCCACGGCATGTGGGATCTTCCCGGACCGGGACACGAACCCGTGTCCCCTGCATCGGCAGGTGGACTCTCAACCACTGCGCCACCAGGGAAGCCGTAAGAGGCTTCTTTAAAGCTGGAATACCAAGTCATAACACATGTGTGTCTATTGTCTATTCTTTGACAGTTTTCCCCAAAATAGCAACAGATGGCAGTTTGTGACTAAAATATCTAATAAAACTCACCAATTGACTGCCCATAACCTCTAAGCAATTAGATTCTAAAATCTAGTGAATCAAAGGCAGGGGGAAATTTTTTTTCAAATTCAATCTTCTCCAAATAGATCGGGTTCCTTGATGTATAATCACTAACAGTAAATTGATTTACAAGATGAACTAAATAGATTTCTACACATTTATACTTTCATTTCTAGAAGGTAAAATGGTCAATGTCATCTGTGAATTCCAGGTGACATTCTTGTAAATTTTATCCATTTTCAAACTTTCTGAGTAAATGAGGCTACATCTCAAATACGACAATGCACTTATGCATATGTTCAACTAGATACTAGGAATATAAGATAGACATAGCCCCTGCCTTCACAGAGCTTAGAAGTACAAGAGGGGAACAAGACAAGTAATCACAAAAGTAACTACACAGTAAGAGGCAGAGCAGTGAAGAGGTTAAGTGTGGGGTAAACTGTCTAAATTCAAACTCAGTTCTTCAAATTATCAGGGTGTAACTCTAAAAAATTACTTAATCCTTCTGACAATATTATGTACCAGTACACAGTCAAGGTTTACTAAATGTTAGCTGCAGCTATTACTGTTATTCTTATTAAAGGATGTCATGAAGCTACAAAAGGGGCCTAAATTAACCGGGTGGTTCTGGAAATGAAGATTAAAGCTGATACCTGAAGGGTGAGTAGAATTTAGGTAAAAAGTGGATTGGTGAAGTGAGAGGAATGATATTCTAGGCAAATGGAACAGCGTGTACAGACATGAAGGGGAGAGTGAAGGAAATGAAATTAGAGAGGGTTATGAAGGGCCCAGATCACTGGCCAGATGCACCAGATGCAGATGCATTTACTAAGATGAGGAAAACTGTAAGAAGCAGATTTTTTAGTAAATGGGAGGACAAGGAGATTAACAGTTTAGTTCATTATGCTTGATATCTTCTTTTTAAAAGTATAATCAACATACATTATATTAGTTTCAGGTGTGCAACATATTGATTCAACACTTGTATACATTGTGAAATTATCACCACAATAAGGCTAGTTACCATATGTCACATACAAAGTTATAAACCTTTTTTCTTGTAATAAGAACTTTTAAAATTTTGCTTAGCAACTTTCAAATTTGTAACGCAACATTACTGACTATAGCCACCATGCTGTACATCACATCCCTGTGACTTTATTTCGTAACTGGAAGTTTGTACCTTTTGATCCCCTTCACCCATTTTGCCCACCCCTCAACCCCCCTCCCCTCTGGCAACCACAGATTCATTCTCTGTATCTATGAGTTCCGTTTTATTTTGTTTGTCCATTTGTTTTCTTTTTAAAATTCCACATATAAGTAAAATCATATGGTAATTGTCTTTCTCTGACTTATTTCACTTGGCATAAAACCCTCAACGTCCATCCACGTTGCTGCAAATGGCAAAATTTCATTCATTTTATGGCTGATTAGTATTCCATTGTGTGTATACACACACACGCCCCACATCTTATTTATCCGCTCATTCACTGATAGACACTTCAGTTGTTTCCATATCTTGGCTATTGTATTCCATTGTGTGTGTGGATACACACACACATCCTACATCTTATTTATCCACTCATTCACTGATAGACCCTTCGTTGTTTCCATATCTTGGTTGCAGTGAACATAAGCGTGCATGAATCTTTTCAAATTAGCGTTCTCATTTTCTTCAGATAAATACCCAGAAGTGGAATTGCTGAATGATATGGTAGTTCTATTTTTAATTTTTTGAGGAACCTCCATACTGTTTTCCATAGTGGCTGCACCAATTTACATTTCCACCAACAGTGCACAAAGGTTCCCTGTTCTCTATATCCTCACCAACACTTGTTATTTCTTGTCCTTTTGATTACATTCTTACAGGTATAAGGTGGGTCACACTGTGGTTCTGATTTGCATTTCGCTGATGATTAGTGATGCTGAGCACTTTTAATATGCATGGTTGGTCATCTGTGTATCTTCTTTGGAAAAATGTCTATTCAGACCCTCTACCCACTTTTTAATAAGATTGGTTGTTTTATTTGTTATTGAGTTGTATGAGTTCCTTACATATGTTGTATATTAAGTCCTTATCGGGTATATGATTTGCAAATATCTTCTACCATCCAGTAGGTTGCTTTTTATTAATGGTTTCCTGTGCATATGCTTTTCAGTGTGATGTAGCTCAGCGGTCCCCAAACTTTTTGGCACCAGGGGCCAGTTATGTGGAAGACAATTTTTCCATGGACCGGGGATGCTGGAGTGGTACATTCAAGCACATTGTATTCATTGTGCACTTTATTTCTATTATTATTATATTGTAATATGTAATGAAATAATTATACAACTCACCGTAATGCTGACAGGAGGCAGAGCTCAGGTGGTAATGCGAGCAATGAGGAACGGCTGTAAATACAGATGAAGCTTCACTCACTCGCCCGCTGCTCACCTCCTGCTGTGCGGCCTGGTTCCTAACAGGCCACAGACTGATACCGGTCCATGGCCTGGGGGTTGGGTATGCTGATGTAGCTCATTTTTTAATTTTTGCTTTTGTTGCCATTGCCTTTGGAGTCAGATCCAAAAATATATCTCCAAGAGCAATGTCAAGGAACTTACTGCCTATGTTTTCTTCTAGGAGTTTTATGGTTTCTGGTCTTAAATTCAAGTCTTTAATCCATTTTGAGTTAAATTTTGTGTATAAGTTAGTAGTCCAGTTTTCCAATCACTATTTATTAAAGAGACTGTCCTTTGCCCATTGCATATTCTTGCCGCCTTTGTTGCAAATTAATATACCATCTATATGTGGGTTTATTTCTGAACTCTCTATTCTGTTCCATTGATCTACATGGCTTTTATGTTGATACCATACTGTCTTGATTATGATAGCTTTGTAATATCATTCTGAAACCAGGGAGCGTGATGTCTCCAGCTTTGCTCTTTCTCATGACTGCTTTGGCTATCTGAGATCTTTTGTGGTTCCTTCCATAAAAATTTTAGGATTGTTTGCCCTATTTCTGTGAAAAATGCCACTGGAATTGATAGGGATTGCAACGAATCTATAGATTCCTTTGGGTAATATAGATATTTTAACAATATGTTAAAAATTGTTCCAATCTATGAGCACAGGATGTTTTTCCATTTACATGCGTCTTCTTCAATTTCTTTTGTCAATGTCTTATAATTGTCAGTGTGCAGGTCCTTTCACCTCCTTGGTTAAATTTATTCCTAGCTATTTTATTCTTTCTGATGCAACAGTAAATGGGATTACTCTATTAATTTCTCTGATAGTTCACTGTTAGTGTATAAAAATGCAATAGATTTTTGTATATTGATTTTGTACCTTTCAACTTTATTGATTTATTAGTTCTAACAGTTTTTTTTTTTGGTGGAGTCTTTAGGATTTTCTAAATATAAAATCATGCCATCCACAAATAGTGAGTTTTACTTCTTCCTTTCCAAATTGGATGCCTTTTATTTATTTTTCTTATCTCACTGCTTTGGACTTCCAGTGCCAATACCAGCGGCAAAAGTGAACACCCTTGTCTTGTTCCTGATCTTAAGGAAAAAGCTTTTAGCTTTTCCCTGTTGAGTATGATGTAAGCTCTGGGCTTGTCATATGTAGACTTTATTATATTGAGATACACTCCTTCTATACCAATTTTGTTGAGAGTTTTTATCATAAATGGAGGGTGAATTTTGTCAAACACTTTCCCTCCATCTGTTGAGATGATTATATGATGATCTGGATGATCTGGACTTCATTATGCTTGAGATATCTTTGAGATATGAAACTAGCAAACAATCAGTTTAATATATGGGTAAACAAGCCTGGAATTTTATTTTTAATAAGTTTATCACATTGTGCTCCTATGAAAATAGCAAGAAGTAGATATCAGATCACTGTTAAAACAAAAATGTCACGAAAAAACAATAAAACTTTTTTTCCTCCTACAGATCCCATACTATCCAGCAGAAATCAGAGGCATTTATTTATTTATTTTTATTTTTATTTTTTCTGTGGTACGCAGGCCTCTCACTGTTGTGGCCTCTCCCGTTGTGGAGCACAGGCTCTGGACGCACAGGCTCAGTGGCCATGGCTCACGGGCCCAGCCGCTCCACGGTATGTGGGATCTTCCCGGACCAGGGCACAAACCCACGTCCCCTGCATCCGCAGGCAGACTCTCAACCACTGCGCAACCAGGGAAGCCCCCAGAAGCATTTTTTTAATGCTTTGAAAACTGTAGCCCACAGTTCCCTTACCACACCAATTCCACGATGATAGCTAGGAAGGCTATGGGGGTATGAGTATTAAACTAGAATATCAGAAGTGGCTTTTCCCTACATCTTTCTACTATTCTAGAGCATGGCCAAATGTCCCTGGCAAAAAAGGGAACCTACTGACTCTTGGGCTCCAATGTGATGAATATGTTCTTCACAGGGAAGCTCTAAAAGAATAATGAAAAGCATAGTATACACAAATGGTTGGGTACAGAGATTAGTTCAATGCAAGAGAAGAAAACAGCTCCAGACAATAACAGATATGCTTCAGATTTCCTGATAACTAGCATTAATTAGTATTTATTATAAAGTATCACATGTTTATGCTTCATAAAAATACTTCCTTATATAGAATCAGTGTATCTTGATTTTGTAAATATTAAACAATATGGCAAGAACAATAGAGCTGTCAAATGATAGTCTACAAAATAAAGTATTAAGTCTTATGATTCATTTAAAAACTTCATTTTTTCAGTTCACAAAACAATTAAATCCATGGGATCTTTCTAATAACTTAAACAAGACCTCCTATTTTCTTGGAGACTGCCAATGGGGCAAATAATGAGAGTTGCTGTCAGAAGATCTATCTTGGAGGTCTGACTTTACCTGTATGTATGTATGTATTTGTTGTCTTAGGTAAATCGTATCTCCTAAATCTCAAGTTTCTCATCTGAAAAAGGCAATATCATTACCCATCTCCAGAGACACTTGATCAAATGAAGTCATATAACTGAAAGTACTTTAAATGATAGAATGCTAAATAATTGTAAGTAGTCACTATTCACATTACCACATGCAGTGAGGTACAAATTATAGCAGCTGAACATTAAAAACGGATGAAGATTGTACGTACTTGAACTCATCAATTTGACAAATTTCTCTTTAGATATAGTACCAACAAAATCCAGTTTATCCCACTTTGCATTATATAATCCCATATATCAGCGGCTCTAACCGAAACCATGCTTAACAATTACCTTAAGTGTTTTGCTTTTTTTAAATTGTGGTAAAATACACACAGAATTTACCATTTAACCATTCTTAAGTACACAATTTAATGGCATTAAGCACATTCACTGTTCTGCAACCATTACCACTATCCATCTCCAGAACTTTTTCATCATCCCAGAATGGAATTCTGTACCCATTAAACAATAATTCCCCATTCCTTCCTCTCCTCAGTCGCTGGTAACCACTTGTCTCTATGAATTTGACTGTTGTAGGTGCCTCATATGATTGGAATTATACAACATTTATCCTTTTGTGCCTGGCTTCTTTTGCTTCACAAAATCTTTTCAAGGTTCATCCACATTGCAACATATATCAGATTTCATTCTTTTTAAAAAATATAAGTTTATTTATTTATTTATGGCTGTGTTGGGTCTTTGTTTCTGTGTGAGGGCTTTCTCCAGTTGTGGCGAGTGGGGGCCACTCTTCATCGCGGTGCACGGGCCTCTCACTGTCGCGGCCTCTCCCGTTGGGGAGCACAGGCTCCAGACGCGCAGGCTCAGTAGTTGTGACACACGGGCCTAGCCACTCCGCGGCATGTGGGATCTTCCTGGACCGGGGCACAAACCCGTGTCCCCTGCATCGGCAGGCGGACTCTCAACCACTGCGCCACCAGGGAAGCCCGTAGCTTTTTTTGTACCTATTCTTTATCTAGTTGAGGAAGTTCCCCTGTATCCCTAGTTTACTAAGTTTTTATCATGAATGAGAGTTGGATTTTGTCAAATACTTTTTTTTGCCTCTACTTAAATCACCATGTGATTTTTTTTCCTTCTTTAGCCTAGCGATGTGAGAGGTTACATTAATTTTCATTCCTTTTTAAGGCTGAATAATATTCCATTGTATGTACATAGCACATTATGTTTATCCATTTATTCATCCAGCAATGACTATTTGGGTTGTTTCTACCTTTGGCTATTGTGAATAGTGCTGCTATGAACACTGGTGTACAAATGTCTGTTTAAGTCCCTGCTTTCAACTCTTTGGGGTATACACAGGCATACCTCATTTTATCATGCTTAGCAGATACTGTGTTTTTTTGTTTTTTGTTTTTTTAACAGATTGAAGGTCTGTGGCAACCCTGTGTGGAGCAAGTCTATTAACACCATTTTCCCAATAGCATTATTTTTTAATTAATATATGTACATTTTTAAAGACACAATGCTATTGCATACTTAACAGAACACAGTGTAATAGAAACATAACTTTTATAAGCACTGGGAAACCAAAAAATTCATGTGACTAGCTTTACTGCAATATTTGCTTTATTGCAATGATCTAGAACCAAGGTATGCTTGCACCTAGAAGTAGAATTGCTGGAATATATGGTAATTCTATGTTTAGTTTTTTGAGGAACCACCATAATGTTTTCCGCAGCAGCTGTACCATTTTACATTCCCATAAGTAATGCAAGAGGGTTCCAATTTCTCCAAATCCTGCCAACACATTGTTTTCTGATTTTTTGATAATAGCTATCCTAATGGGTGTGAAGTGGTATCTCATTGTAGTACTCAATTTCATTTCCCTAATGATTAGTGATGTTAAATGTGGTTTTGTTTTTTTTAAACACCCTTGATGATTCTGATATCGGTGGCTAATCAGAAGACCCCACTTTTCATAAAACACTGATTCTATATTAGGCATCCCTCAAAAAAGGGAAGAACTGAGGAAAAAGTTAAATCAGAAAGCAGTTTTCAACAGAAGCCAACTTGAAAGAGCTCCTAATGGCCAAAGCTGGAACAACTAAGCAATAAAATAAGTAACAATAGTACTATACTGGGGGCAGAAGCAAGATAGGGGTAGGAAATTAAGAGGTACAAACTACTATGTAGAAAATAAATAAGATACAAGGATACAATGTGCACCACAGGGAATATAGCTAATATTTTATAATAACTTTAAATGAATATAATTTATAAAAATATAGAATCACTATGTTATATGCCTAATATTGTAAGTATAAACTAACATAATCAACTATACTTTAATTAAGAAATAGTATTGGGGCTTCCCTGGTGGCGCAGTGGTTGAGAGTCCGCCTGCCGATGCAGGGGACACGGGTTCGTGCCCTGGTCTGGGAAGATCCCACATGCCGCGGAGCAGCTGGGCCCGTGAGCCATGGCCACTGAGCCTGCGCGACCGGAGCCTGTGCTCTGCAACGGGAGAGGCCACAACAGTGAGAGGCCCGCGTACCGCAAAACAACAACAAAATAGTATTGTATTATAACCCAAAGAATAAAATAAATATCCATGAGTTTCCTACTAGAGGGCAGTGACTGTCTCCCTTATCTTTACATCTTAGCACTTCCCATGTGCCTGGCGCTAGCGAATATTCAATAAACTGCAAACAACTTATGTAATCTTGGCTTTCATTTTCCCCATTTTCTCTGTGATCTGAGTTTCATTCTTTTTATTGAAACAATCTATTTACAAAAATTCTGTGCATAAACACTCAATGTAGACTACTACATTTGCATATTCCAAAAAAGCAGTGCCTGGTGTCAGTTCAGTTCAACAAACTCCACTGAACACCTTTTTTTTTTTTTTTTTTTTGCTGTACGTGGGACTCTCACTGTTGTGGCCTCTCCCGTCGCGGAGCACAGGCTCCGGACGCGCAGGCTCAGCGGCCATGGCTCACGGGCCCAGCTGCTCCGCGGCACGTGGGATCCTCCCAGACCGGGGCACGAACCCGTGTCCCCTGCATCGGCAGGCGGACTCTCAACCACTGCGCCACCAGGGAAGCCCCACTGAGCACCTTTTAATATGCCAATCCACGAAAATGTCTGATTTAATTTTTCTTCTCCATGACCATTTTTCTTCTTCTGGAGAGATGAGGGTAGTAATTGAGTTGATACTGTATTTTATTTATAAGAATCTATAGTTCTTATTACATTATGTTTAGTTTGTGTAGAACAGTGCTTCTCAGACTTTAACATGCATATATGTCCCCTAAATATCTTGTTTAAAATACAGATTATGATTTAGTAGGTCTAGGGTGGGCATTTGGTAGTTCTATCAATGCTGCTGGTCTAAGGACTGTACTTTGCACAAGGATACATACATCTGTCTATTTTGCTAAATTTTTAGCTCCTTGAGGGGAGGGACGATTTCTTACCTTTATATTGTAGTTTCTGGTACTTCAGCAGGAGCTCAAGTACAACACTTTGAATGAGTAAAATTATATATACAATGTATTCAACTCCCTTGATGTTTCATCTATAACACCAAATTAGGAATTCCAACTTTCCCATAGGTACAAATAATCCTCTATAACACGAGTCCCCAACCCCTGAGCCACGGACCAGTACTAATCTGTTAGGAACCAGGCTGCACAGCAGGAGGTGAGCAGCAGGTGAGCAAGCGAAGCTTCATCCGTATTTACAGCCGCTCCCCTTCGCTCACATTACTGCCTGAGCTCTGCCTCCTGTCAGATCAGCAGCGGCATCAGATCCTCATAGGAGCACGAACCCTACTGTGAACTGCGCATGCGAGGGTTCTAGGTTATACACTCCTTATGAGAATCTAATGCGTGATGATCTAGGTGGATCTGAGGGGAGCGGCTGCAAATACAGATTATCATTAGCAGAGAGGTTTGACTGCACAGAGACCATAATAAATCAACTGCTTGCAGACTCTCATCAAAACCCTATCAGTGAATGGCAAATGAAAACAAGCTCACGGCTCCCACTGATTCTGCATTATGGTGAGTTGTATAATTATTTCATTGTATATTACAATGTAATAATAGAAATAAAGTGCACAATAAATGTAATGCACTTGAAACATCCTGAAACCGCCCCCACCCCCCTGGTCTGTGGAAAAACTGTCTTCCATGAAACCAGTCTCTGGTGCCAAAAAGGTTGGGGACCGCTGCTCCATAAGTCCGTTAGTTCCTTTCCAATTCTCTTCTACTTCACAAAATCCTAACTTCATTCATGAACAACAAAACTGAACTTAATCACAACTAGATCATTCCCACTGGTATACAAAAATGCTCAGAACAACAAAAAAAGCTTTCCTTGCCCTCAGGTACCCTAGCCTTCCACTCATTTTCTGTTGCCTTTCAGAGATATACTCCTCAAGTCTCCATAGTAATTTTCTCTACCCACCCCCTAGGCTCTTCTCCACTTCGGTCTATCAGGGTCACCAAGGACTGCCATTCTGCAAAGTGGCCAGGGCTAAATCCCTGACCTCATCTCACTTGACCTCTTGGCAGCATGACATAGTTGACCACAGTTGAAACCCCTTCTTCATTTGACTTCCAAGGCACCATGCTCTCCTAATGGTCCATTTCAATGGACACTCTTAGTCTTCTCTCCATCTCTGAAATGCTGGAGTCCTCCAAAGCTCAATCCTTGGCACTTTTCTCTTCTTCATCCAGTGTACTCTAAGTGACCCAGTCCATGGCTTTACCAACTATTCACTCAAAATTCCCCCATTTTTATCCCCAGACTTAACCTTTCCCCTGATCTGGGATATCTACACTCTATACATCTCCACTTGAACGTCTAATAATTTCCTCAAACTTACCACAACCCAAACTGAATTCTTAGGTCTGACTCCACCCTCAAACTACTCCTCCTCACATGTTTCTCATCTCAGTAAATGGCACCTCCATTCAGTCAGCATGGGCCAAAAATACAGCAGTCAACCTTGATTCCTCTTTTCATTCTTCCCTACACATTCAACAAATCTATTTGTTTTACCCAAAATATACCCCAATTCTGACACCTTCTTACCACCTAAACTACTAGTCCACATGACCATCACCTCTTGCCTCCAAACTGGTCACTTTGGTTCATTCTTGCCCATCAATAATCTTTTTTCCTTCAGAGTGCCCAGAATCATCTCTTTTTTTTAAAACCTAAATTTGACTTTGTCCTTTGCTTAAAATTTTCTAATGGTTTAACCATCATTAAGCATGTAAGTTTCTAGATGAAGTAGTCCCTTTCTACTTTTCCCATCTTATCTCTTATAATTCTTCCTCACAAATGTAACACTCTAGTCATACTGGTTGTCCTGATCTTTCTTACACATACCAAGTTTGTCCTGCTTCGAGGTCTTTAGCTAACCCCTCTTTTAAGATGCTCCTTCACCAGATTTTTGCATGGCTGGCTCCTTCTGAACATTCTTGTTTCTTCTCAAATGTCGCCTCCTCCAGAGGCCTTCCTTGACCACTACATTTAAAAGAACACCTTCCCTTCTTACCTCTCAGACCCTCTTTATCCCAACCTGCTTCATTTTGTTTATTACACTTACTCTTTTCTGAAACCACAATAGTTCTTTGTCCATTTATTTGTTTGCTTTCTCCTACCAGAATTTAAGGTTCATGTAAATAGTGACTTTGTCTCATCACTTTCTATCTCTGTGGTATCTAGAATACCTCTTGTCATTTTGTTGGTTGGTTGAATGAATAAATGAATGATTAAGAAACAAAAACCACTAAATATATTTATAATTAAAGTCAATTCAAATTTTTAAGAAATTAAAAGAAATCCAAGTTTAATGTGAATTAGACTTACTACAAAACCATTGCCATTAGTCTCTAAAAACTCCTTGTAAGCATCAGAAAGTTCCCTTCAGACTCTGAATACAAAGTATCTGCTTCTATATCCTTCAATGATTAAATCAATTTTCTGAAGTACTACCAATGTTAAGCTGAAAAAAAGAAAACTATCCTTATTTAAACTTCTAATTTAATTACTAGTATTATTTTCTACCATTTTCCTATTCTGTAAATATTCAGATTTTCTTCTATATGAGAGTTAAATGTGCTTTTGCAGCACTGGCCTGGAAACTAACCACCAGGTCTAATGCTGAGCTGTTGCCCAAAGACTGCAAATATCCCTTCTCTCTCAACAGACACTTCCTGCCATTCGGGCCCTTAACCTGAAATTTTGGAATCTCCTCACTCTCCACTAGCTGAAAGGTTAACACCTGACACAGTAGGGTGCCTACTCTCACCAGTCAGATTACCAATACCAGTCACTGGACATTTTGAATGTGGTCACTGCAGCACCAGATTAAAGCTGCATATGAGAAAACAGAGGGGGGAAAAAACTTGAAGTGAACTTAAACAGCCAACTTATATTTAAAAAAAAAAAAAATCAAAGACTAAGCATCCTTTTTTGCCTTTTCTAATTTAAGATGACTTTATCAGCTCTATTCCTTCATTTTGGATCCACCATCTGGATCTAAAGCAGGAGTTTTCAACCTCAGCACTCCTGACATCTTAAGCCAACTAATTCTCTTTCATGGGGGCTGACCTGTGTACCAAGTTCAGCAGCATAACTTGGACACTAACCACTAGATGGCATTAGCAGCAACCCACCCACCCAAGTTGTGACAAATAAAAATGTCTCTAGACATTGCCAAATGTTACCTTGGGGGGCAAAATCACCACTGGTTGAGAACCACTGATCTAAAGTACACCTTTCCCCACCTCTTCACAGCCTACCACACGTACCTGGATTCCGTGCCCCACTACAAATTTTCTTGGATAAAAATAAAATCTCCAACACTTCGTTCAACACTCCAACCTAACCCAGCAGACCTTTTCCTCTCTACCATTTATATATATTCTCTTACAATATTCCTTGTGTTTTCACAACATGCATTCACACTGTACTTAAATCTCAACTTTTAAAAATAGCAAATTCATATATTTACACCTTACATATCTACTGACAAAGAAATCACATCTTTTTAAGGCAAGAAAGGTACATTATATACTTAAAGCTTGAAATAAATTTTTAAAATTGTAGTTGATTTACAATGTTGTGTTGGTTTCTGGTGTACAGCAAAGTGATTCAGTTATACATATATTTTCCATTATGGTTTATTACAGGATATTGAATATATATCCCTCTGCTATACAATAGGACCTTGTTGTTTATCTGTTCTATATGTAATAGTTTGCATCTGCTAGTCCCAAACTCCCAATTCAATCCTACCCTGACCCCCACTCTCCCCGGCAACCAAAGTCTATTTGTAGACTTTTTAATGATGGCCATCCTGATGGGTATGAGGAGGTAGGTACCTCGCAGTACTTTTAAGTTGCATTTCTCTAATAATTAGTGACGTTGAGCATCTTTTCATGTGCCTATTGGCCATTTGTATGTCTTCTTTGGAGAAATATCTATTTAGGTCTTCTGCCCATTTTTTTTTTTTTTTTTTTTGTGGTAGGCGGGCCTCTCACTGTTGTGGCCTCTCCCGTTGCGGAGCACAGGCTCCAGACGCGCGGGCTCAGCGGCCATGGCTCACAGGCCCAGCTGCTCCGCAGCATGTGGGATCTTTCTGGACCAGGGCACGAACCTGTGTCCCCTGCATCGGCAGGCGGACTCTCAACCACTGCACCACCAGGGAAGCCCTGCCCATTTTTTTATTATGTTTTATTTTTTTCTGTTACTGAGTTGTTTGCATATTTTGGAAATTAATCCCTTGTTAGCTGCATCATTTGCAAATATTTTCTCCCGTAGGTTGTCTTTTTGTTTTGTTTATAGTTTCCTTTGCTGTGCAAAAACTTACACATTTGATTTGATCCCATTTGTTTATTTTTGCTTTTATTTCTATTGCCTTGAGAGACTGACCTAAGAAAATATTGCTACGATTTATGTCAGAGAATGTTTTGCCTATGCTCTCTTCTAGGAGTTTTATAGTGTCATGTCTCGTATTTTAAGTCTTTAAGCCATTTTGAGTTTACTTTTGTGTATGGTGTGAGGGTGTATTCTAACTTCATGACATGTGGCTGTCCAACTTTCCCAACACCACTTGCTGAAGAGACTGTCTTTTCCCCATTGTATATTCTTGCCTCCTTTGTGGAAGATTAATTGACCGTAGGTGTGTGGGTTTATTTCTGGGCTCTCTATTCTGTTCCATTGATCCATATATCTGTTTTTGTGCCAATACCACAATTGTTTTGATTACTATAGCTTTGTAGTATTATCTGAAGTCTGGGAGGGTTATGCCTCCTACTTTGTTCTTTTTACTCAGAATTGCTTTGGCAATTCTGGGTCTTTTATGTTTCCATACAAATTTTAGTATCATTTGTTCTAGTTCTGTGAAAGATGTCATGGGTAATTTGATAGAGATCGCATTAAATCTGTAGATTGCTTTGGGTAGTATGGCCATTTTACCAATATTAATTCTTCCAATTCAAGAGCATGGGATATTTTAGAACTTGAAATAAATTTTTAAAAAATTAATCAAAGTATGCTTCAACAGAAAAGATTAGAAATTTCAAACAGAATCTCTTCAAAATCAAGACAAATTTAAATCCACTTGGAAGCTCTTAATTAGTTGTAAAAAAGTCTCTTCAAACTAGGCATTCAAGAAAAACTTCATACATAACCACTCAAATTTCCCAATTAAAGTTTAAAATGAAAATGACAATTTACTTCTAAATCAAAGTGCTATGTTATAATTTCAGAATTCTTATGAGGCAATATTACTTCCTTTGTAAAATGTGACTCCAAAAAAGTGACTCTACAAATTAACCAAAGATCCCCAAAAATCAATTACTATAGAAATACTTTAATTTTTTTAAAAATGCATTTTAAAAATGAACATTTAACTAAATGTTAAATATTTGTTAACTCTTACAATAACAGGAAACTTCCTGTACTTTATCTCTAATCTTCAACCATCTTGCAAGATAGGCATGATTTTATTGTACGATAATTAAGGGTTATCCAGGCCATTCTTAATATGTGTGAGTAAGTAGGACCTGGATTAAAATCTTTTTTTTCTGGATTAAAATCTTGACTCTAACTTAACAGCAGTATGACTCTGGACAAGACATATAACTTTTCAGTCTTCCTACTCCATAAATTGGGGCCAATACCTACAATATAATGTTACAACAAATATTAAATAATGAATGCAAATATGCTATATAACTTTAAGGGATTATTATTATGTGTGTGTGAATGTGCCCATAAAATTGTAAGTAACATCACTATCGGTGAAGTGCTAATGAAGTCCTTTCATTATAATTTGTATCACATACACAACACACACACACAACACACACACAACACACACGGACTTTCAAGAATACTGTATCAGTTAAGTGATGACTTAAGTATATTTATTTCAGAAATTACTAACGCAGGTGCTTCTGTACTACTAATCCAGGTATTTCTGTACTTCTGTACGAAAAGTGTTATTAAACTGCAATCTATTTTTTTCTTTCAATTGAGGCTGCAATACAGTTTTAACTAACTTGTTTCTTCTGTGGATTTATAATGATAGTTCTCCCTTCAACTAACTGTAGTGAATATCTGTCGTTTCTGGGCATCTTCCTAACAGGACTCTGACTTTCTTTTGAGGAATTACCTCTCCCTCTCTGTGCAATGTTGGCAAAAGAGGAATTTCTGGTGACCACTTCCCAACATAGAAGCCAAAAGGGCTAAACACTACCTCTTCCATTTCTAGCATAGCCAGGGGATGGGCACAGACACTCTTCCCTAAAACATAAGCAGGTAACCCAAGGAAGGAAAGACTGACTAGGGGTCAGTCGCAGCAGAAGCAGAGATCTAGCACGTCTTTTCCACTTCAAAGCCTGCTGCCATGAACCCTGAGGCCCTGAACAGAGCTCCCTTGGCTCCTGCCAGTTTCTCTATCAGGGCTACTCTCCCCTTCCATGACCCTCTAAGCAGCACCTTCCAACAAATTTCTTTTTAAAACCAAGTCCTTTTATTTGCAACTAAGAACTCCAACTGTACACTAATGGGAAACAGGTGAAAATCTGGAAATAAACTAGATAAGGAAGGTAGATGTGTTTCTTTTTCATGCTGACATCTGACTTTTGTAGGTTTTAAGTACAATATTAAACAAAATGTCTAACCGTTAAGGTATAACAATAATTATTTCCTTAAAATTGAATTTTTAAAGTATTAAAAATATATCCAGAATAAAGTTATATAATTAAATATTTCAGTATCCACTGAACTCGTAACACATAACAGAAAAAAAAATCCTCAAATATACATCTTTAACCTGTTAAATCAGAGAGAGGACTTTTCCTAAAAAGTTAGTGAGAATTTGTCTTTGTTTACTTGGGGCTCCTAATCATACTATATAACACCATAGCAATTCTGTAAGAGATACATCTTTTTAACCCCTTTTTCCTTGGACTACCACTCAATAAATTGGTGAATTCAGTGAAGCATCAAATATATAGAAATGTAACTTCCTGAAAATGTGTAGTCTACAATACCTTTTAAGTGAAGAATATTAAGTATATCAAGCAATAAAAATGTACTTTTGAAGAAAAATGTTGAATGTTCCTGACCAGTAGGTTTAATTGTTTCAATCACCTAGATTTAAATCAAATCTGCCCTAAACATATAGAATAGTGACTTTCTATTTCTGTTATATTTCCCTAAAATGACTGATTGCCTATGTGGTTAGGTTCTAGTAAACTATAATAGTAAAGACAATCTTTAGTGTTTTGCAAAGGGGAGGCACATTTATGTACTCTATAGCAAAGTATTAGTAATCAAAATGACTTGTCACCACTTTCATTTCCACCAACACAGGACCAAGTCAGAGTATGACACAAAGGTGGTGAGTAAATGTTTCTGACTGCAATGCCAATGTCAAGGCAAGTATAAGTAATTCAACTCAGAGATTCCTATTTTCACATTCAAAACCAGAAATATGTTTTGCCAGTAGGTTTTTACTAAATTAAGATCATTTAACACAATATCTAATTTATGTGCTAAGAAGTCAGAGGGAACAGCAGCACAAAAGCCAACACAGGATACTGTTTAGAGAAACAAACAGCACAGAGTGCAGTGAGACTAAAGCAGAGTCAACGGAGGGTTTGGAGATGAGATCAAAGAGATAGTAGGAGGCCAGATCACTTAAGGACTTTGAGGGTGATAGAGCAGCAACGATGAGCACCCAATGAGGCCTTTAGAGCCTTTCTACAAGAGTACATTGCTACTCTAAGTTCAGGAAACAAAAAGTCCATTGCTATGGTTTCAGATTCCACATTGCAAATAAGAAACTACAACTTAACGGGGTCTGATGTCAAAGAAAAACATTCATAACATCTGAAAAACCTTTTCCCTTCCCAACTATTTATATGCATGAGGCTATATTTTCTTCATGTAGTTCAACTAAAACAGCATATCACAACAGACTGGATGCAGAGGGAGATATGAGAATCTGTGTTTCTTTTTTTTAAATTTATTTTTATTTTTGGCTGAGCCATGTAGCATGCGGGATCTTAGCTCCCGGATCAGGGATCGAACCTGTGCCCCGTGCAGTGGAAGTGCAGAGTCTTAACCACTGGACCACCAGGGAAGTCCCTCTGTGTTTCTTCTATTAAGCCAGATGGTAAAGAGATTTGCAAAAATGTAAAACAATGACACTGAATTTTTTTGTTTGGAAAACATAGTTATTTTAATAAAAATTTTATTGTTGTTAATATGTAATGAGTTTACTATTTTTAAAAATTAATTAATTAATCTATTTATTTGGCTGCGTTGGGTCTTCGTTGCTGTGCACGGGCTTTTCTCTAGTTATGGCGAGCAGGGGCTACTCTTTGTTGCGCTGTGCAGGCTTCTCATTGCGGTGGCCCCTCCCATTTGCAAAGCATGGGCTCTAGGCACACGGGCTTCAGCAGTTGCAGCACGTGGGCTCAGTAGTTGTGGCTTGAGGACTCTAGAGCGCAGGCTCAGTAGTTGTGGCGCACGGGCCTAGTTGCTCTGCGGCATGGGGAATCCTCCCGGACCAGGGCTTGAACCCGTGTCCCCTGCATTGGCAGGCGGATTCTTAACCACTACACCCCCAGGGAAGCCCGAGTTTACTATTTTAAAATAAATTTAAATGTTTTATTTTAAAAAATATAAATTCATGGGTATAACTCATATACAAGTTGCTCTTTGAGAGCCTCAATAATTATTTAAGAGTGTAAAGGGGTCATGAGATCAAAAACTTGAGAACTATTGATCTATTAATCAAAGATGTCCTGGAGTAGCATTCCCCAATCACCATTAATAACTTCGGAGGACTTTTCGTCAGGCTAACTACAGAAAATCTATTTACAAGTAATTCAGTCAGCCACACACATCATCCTTGTTTCCCCTCCAAAACCCCACATCATAAACCTACTAGTCCAGTGATTTTCAAAACTTTTAGCAGGGAGAGGGGAGCTCCCAAAAGAAATCTCCACCGAACCACAATATATAACACAAATAAAAGTAAAGCTGCCCTGGTTAAAGAGAGGGTGGTGTCTCCTACCTCTAGTTCATCCATCCCCTCAGTTACCATGAAGGTCCCCCTAAGGTACTTCCTAGAATCACACAAAACACAGTTTCAAAAAAATCTTTATTTTAAACCACTGCTCAAATGTGCTACTTTAAAAAGTTTCAGAAAGGTTCTGTCATTGTTTCAAAATGATCATTTTCAACTTCACCCACCAGTAGACACTAAATGTACAGTATTAGTATCTATACCTATAGAGAACTACAGAATTGGTTAAATCCCATAAACAACTCTCAGATCCATGAGAGTGTCTAAGGATTCTTGAGAAACTACTTGAGGACTGGTGGATGAGCAGAGTTAATCTGAAAAGGCTTCCTGGAGAAAGAGACACTATGATTAGGCAAGCAGAAAAGTCTTAGCTCAGTTAGGAAGGGCTAGGACGAGGCATGTTTCCTAGATTATAAGGAGAACTAACAGCCAGGCAGTATGTGGCTCTCAAGTAGCTGAGTTCTGCAGGCTACATTCAAAAGTCTGTATCTGAAACAGTGAAATAACTCTCTATTCTTGAATCTGGGGTAGAAGTACATTTCCTACTTTAGTAAGTTCCCTACTCTAGGCAAAATTTAAAAGGTGAAAAACGCACCAAGAATATTTGAATATTTGCTTCCAAGACAAAAATTATTCCAGTTCCATATAATCTGAGATTAACATAGGACAGGGCTGTGTCACTGTTCAAAGAAGACAGAAGTCATTAAGAGTTTTATCAGGGAAGCAGAAAAATTATTTTAGCAACATTACAGCATGGTTGGAATAGGCTACTGGCTGTGTAGAAGTCTATGCAGGAGCTGTCAGCAGTGCTTTCCATCAGCAGTGCTTTCACAATCTATTTTTACTGTTTAGTAGTGTTTTCTATGCATTTTACAGTTGGTGTCTAAAAAAACTAGATGTTTATATGAAGCTGCCTATTTGGCTACTCAAACTCCTATGAAATAAAGAATGCAGGGACTTCCCTGGTGGTGCAGTGGTTAAGGATCTGCCTGCCAATGCAGGAGACACTGGTTCGAGCCCTGGTCCAGGAAGATTTCACATGCCACAGAGCAACTAAGCCCACGTGCCACAACTACTGAGCCTGTGCTCTAGAGCCCATGAGCCACAACTATTGAGCCTGCGTGCCACAGCTACTGAAGTCCGCGTGCCTAGAGCCTGTGCTCTACAACAAGAGAAGCCGCTGCAATGAAAAGCCCACGGACCGCAACGAAGAGTAGCCCCCGCTCTCCACAACTAGAGAAAGCCTGCACGCAGCAACGAAGACCAAACACAGCCAAAAATAAATAAATTAATTAATTAAATTTTTTAAAAACTCAAAAAAAAGAAACAATGCAGATTAACTAATTTGGGGGCAACCCCCCCAAACTTAACTATTAAGGTGAAGGGCTAAATGAAAAAAAGATTTTAGTATTTCTGTAATTATTAAAGTGAGTATTTACTAGCCTATAACCTAGACTGGTGAAAGCAAGACTGTCTTTTCCCTTAAGCAGACTTGGCCAGGGAGATTTTTGGGACAGGGGGGTGCTGAGAGGAGAGGGGGGAGAGGGCATAGGGCAGGCAGCTTTATACTTTTTCTATTACATGTCCTTTTCTCATCACTCCTCTGAATTTTCTAATAGGTGTAACATGTCTCCAAGAAATAATTAACCTGCTCACTGTACTGTTTTACATGAGTTTACTCATGGAAATCTGTCCCACATTTCATTAGCACACATTTTTTAACATCTATCTTCCTCCTCATATGCTTCCTTTGTTTAAAATCAGAAGAGAAAAGACACTTATAAGGGGAAATGTACCCCTTATACAAAGGGTACAAAATTTCAGTAATGAAGGATGAATAAGTTCTGGAGATTTAACATACAGCACAGTGACTATAGTCAATAATACTATATTGTATTCTTGAAATTTGCTAAGAGAGTACATCTTAAATGTTCTCACAACCCAAAAAAGGATGATTATGTGAGTTGGTGGATATGTTAATTAGCTTGACTGTGGTAATCACTTACAATGTAAATGTATATTAAAACATCACATTGTACACCTTAAATATATACAGTTTTTGTCAGTTATACCTTAATAAAGCTGGGAGAAAAAGAAAAAACAAAAACACCTATAGGGGCTTCCCTGGTGGTGCAGTGGTTGAGAGTCCGCCTACCAATGCAGGGGACATGGGTTCGTGCCCCAGTCCGGGAAGATCCCACATGTCGCGGAGCAGCTGGGCCCGTGAGCCATGGCCGCTGAGCCTGCGCATCCGGAGCCTGTGCTCCGCAACGGGAGAGGCCTGCGTACCGCGCAAAAAAAAAAAAAAAAAACCTATAAAATACCTTTTAAAACCTAATTACCTGTCAGGCTAAATTCATGGGTTTTTTTGGTATATAGTAAAGCAATAAAATACCATTTAGCACAGATTCAAGTTTTAAGTCATTTCAAAAATATTAAGCTTTTTATTATCAATATCTAAAGAAATGTTACCAAGGAGATCTGTATTTGAAAATCACTAAAAATATATGAGCTGATATAAATTTGTACTTTTCTTCAAACAAAAAAGAATTATTGGAAATAAATTCACTAAGAACTACCTATACACACCATTAATTAGCTATGTAATCCTGGATCAAGTGAGTTAATTAATCTCTACCTGAGGCAAGGAGAGAAGGGATTAATTGGATGATTAAAATTCCTTTAAGTACTAACATTCTTTGATTATTAGATATTTTCTTAAGTTCAAGGAAATTTGTGAGGATCTGTAGGGAGACAACCCTAGGAAGAAAAGTATACTTTATGTATGCAGGAATTTTGAAAGAAACTAAATAATTCAGCCACTACTCATGGTTAAATAATTAACCATAGTTAAATAGTGTAAGAAACTATGTATATGCAGATATATACAAATTATATGTGCAAATACGGAGGGTAAATCTAAATTTTATCTAGCAGACAAGTAGAAATTGCTACTTATCAGCATTTCTCTAATATTTTATGATGGTTCATAGAGATCATTAAAGCAGAGGTTCAGGAACCAAGAGCATCAGCATCACTTGTTAAGAAATGTAAAACCTTGGATCCTACACAAGACCTTCTTGAATCTAGAAAATTCTGGGAGTGGGTCCCAGCAAAGTACTAAAACAAACCCCCTAAGAGATTCTAATGCTTAATAAAGTTTGAGAACAACTGACCTAAGGCACAAGCTTGAAGTAAACTCCTGAAACATTAATGATGAACCCATGATTAGAACAGCTCAAGTGCTAAACATTTTCACTTACTGAAAATTAAATATTTATATAAGCTTTAAATTAATTTTTCTGTATTAATCACAATGTTATAAAACTGCTCTGTTTCACATAATGGGAAGAATATTTTGCAATTCATATATCTGATAAGGAACTTGTATTCAGAATATACAAAGAACACTCACAAATCAACAAGAAAGACATAGAACCCAATTAAATGGGAAAAGAATCTGAATATATATTTCTCCAAAGAAGATATACAAATGACCAATATGCACACGAAAGATGTCTAACATTATTATTTGATAGGAAAATGCATATAAAAACCACAATGACATATCACTTCATACCCACTAGGATGGCTAGAATCAAAAAGATAATTAAGTGTTAGTGAGACTGGAGAGGAATCAGACCCCTTACACACTGCTGGTGGGAGTACAAACTGGTACAGCCACTTAGGAAACAGTATAGCAGCTCCTCAAACAGGTAAACATGAAGTTTACCACATGCCCCAGCAATTCCACTCTGAGAACTGAAAATATTACATCCACACAAAAACTTTTAAACAAATGTTTATAGCAACATTATTCTTAACAGCCAAAAGATGTAAATAAGTCAAATGTCCATCTATTGATGGATAGATAAATAAAATATATCCATAGTATATCCATACAATGGACTATTATTTGGCTATAAAAAGGAATGAAATACTGATACATACTACAACATGGACAAGCCTAAAACATTCTGCTAAGTGAAAGAAGCCAGTCACAGAACACACGTATTATATGATTCCATTTATATGAAATGTCCAGACTAGGCAAATTTATAGAGACAGAAAGTAGCTTAATGGCTGCCTGGGGCTGGCGGGGGCGGGGTGTGTGTGTGTGTGTGTGTGTGTGTGTGTGTGTGACAGCTGAAGGATACAGTGTTTCTTTTTGAGGTGATGAAAAGGAGTAATAATTGAATGTAGTGATGGTTGTACAACTCTGTGAATATACTAAAAACCACTGAATTATATACTCTAAATGGTGGACTGTATAATATACAAATTATATCTCAGTAAAGCTCTTACCCAAAAAAAGAGAGAAAGAAAAGAAAGAATGAAAAGAATCAAGAAAATTTAAAGAAAAACATATATTTTCATTATAGGAGTAGTTTCAGCAGTATACCTAAAACAACTGATTAGATAATATAGAAAATAACTTTATATGTAGCATTATATGAATTCTGACAGCATTCTGGACACCCATCCTAACTAAGCCTGGTTGGAATTATATCTTATTTAAAAATTAATTACCAAAGTTTGTTCCAAATATTGACACTTCTGACAAAGCAACATTTACATTAGAAATATAAGGCTACTTTTTAAATACATGTTTTTAAAAACCAGAAGTATGTCTCCTTCATAAAATGTTCAACTAATATCTTGCTTTTAATTACCAGAAGCACAAAGGGAGCAGGAGTTTTCAAATTATGAGCACAGAACTGAGTGCTTCCCCAGGGATTCTCCAAGTACCACCAGGTAAAGGTGAGGCATAATTCTACACACTGCCTCTGAAAAAAAGAAAAACTTTCTTTGTGATCTGTAATATACTGAATTTTTCTTTAAGATCTTGTTTGTTTTTTGTTGTTGTTTGCTTCTATTTTTTAAAAGGGAGAAGAGCTCATTACTGAGAGGAAAGAACAAGGATTTTAAAGTATAAAAGATTAGGCTATGTAGATTCTGGGGAGTAAGCCTGGTGGGATAGAGGAAGGGAAAGAAGAGGAAGAGATTTTCACTTTTATTTCAAATGCATCTGTATTATTTTAATCTGAATTTGAATACTGAACGATTATTACTATTTAAAAGGGAACAAGATCCCACAAAGTGAGTCACAGGAAGATCTCAATCTTTTAAGTTCTTTTTTTATTTTTAAGAAGGTTATAAAACCAATATGAAGATGCCCATAGTTACCAACATATCGGCTATTAAATGTAAACCATTTAAAACTTTTATTTTAAAAAAATACTTGTATTTTAAAATACTTTATTTTTAAACTTGTATTTTTGCTGTAACCAAAGTATCCAGACTAAAACAGCTTAGTACTATGAATTGCTAAAAGGCATCACATACTCAAACTCTAAAAAAGAAACCACAGAAGAAATGTTTTCATTTATGCATGATATTTTTGTTCCACAGTGGTGACTACGTGAAAAAATTAAGAGTTACTTAATGGTAGAACAACAAGTAAATTCTGTAAAAAGTTGAGTCCTTTAACACTTTAATCATTCTAAAAGGTAGAATTCACTCCACATACAACTGTTAATAAGGTATAAATAAGAGCATTAAGTTATGTTTTTACCAACTTCATAATTGTTCAACCTAAATACTGAATAGAAGACAAAAATCCAAGAAAGCAAAAGCAAACTAGAATTGGTTTATTATATAGATCTGAAAATAAGAACCAGAAATGGTTACTTACACTTTTCCCACAGGGCAAAGTTTTAAACTACCTCAGGTAAAATGCTAATATAACACAGATAACTTAAATATAGTCATAAAGAGATTTCACTACTTTCAAGCCTTGGTAGTTTTACAGTACATATATTAAAGACTGAAATATTTGATTCCAAATTTCAAATAGGGTCAGTGGAATGAAAAATTACCTTTGCTAATAGAATCTGAAAATATAAAGTACCCTGGCTTAGAAAGGGGTGGGGTGGGTAATAGATAAATGTAATTTTTTTTTACTTCACTGGAGACCTTCTTTTTAAGAGTTAGTTTATGTAGCTATAGCTGCTATGAAAAATTAAGTAAAACTATCATTACCACCTAAAAAGTAGTACTTTATGAAATAATTTTACTAAACTTTCTAAGTCATTTCTATTTTAGAGCAACATAATACAACTTCAGCTGGGAAAAAAATTTTTTTTCACACAAAAAAAATCATGCACACCATGCAAGAGTAGATTTCCTAAATAGACTGGCTTGAATGCAGCTGGAGGAAAACACCACCTTACCTACATTAGAAAAACAATTAAAATAACAGAAGATTTCTCATCTAAAACCAGGGAGGTCAGAAGGAAGTCAAATAATATTTTTTAGGTGCTAAATGAAAAGAGCTATCAACCCAGAATCCTATACCCAGTGAAAATACTGTTCTGGAATGAAGAGGAAATCAAAACATTCTCAAATGAAACAAAATTAAGAAAATTTGTTGCCAGCAGACCTACCCTAAAAGAATGGCTAAAAAAAGTTATCTAAACAGAAGGCAAACAACCAAAGGAAGGAATTTCAGAACACCAGGAAGGAAGAACAACATAAGAAAATATATAGGTAAATCCAACAGGCTTTCCTTCTCTTCTTCACTTTTCTAATTATGTTTGATTGTTGAAGCAAAATTATAACACTGTCTTATGTGGTTCTATACTAAGGCAATCATCCTATAAAGAGAATCGCATAAAGGGAGGGAGATAAAGTTTCTCTATGCTTCAATCAAACTGATAAAATGATACCAATAAGCTGTAATGAGTTATGCACAGTTTACCCTTGAACAATGTGGATTTGATCTGCATGGTTCTCCATGGTTATAGGGGGATATCTTTCAATAGTAAATACTTCACGGTCCATGGCTGATTGAACCTGGAGACTCGAAGCAACAGCAGATACTGGGGGCCAACAATAAGTTATGCACAAATTAACCCCTGCCTTGTTCAGGGGTTGACTGTACACATCATGTAATACTCAGAGCAGCCACACAAAAAGTGATACAAATAAATACTCAAAAACACAATAAAGGAATCAAAATGGAATTCTAACAAATGTTCAAGTAACCCACAGTAAGGCAGGAAAAAGAAAACAGAAATGAAAAGCTGAACAAACAGGAAATAGCATCTAAAATGGCAGGCTAAAAACATGGGAACAACCTAAATGTCCACCGACACGACTGGATAAAAAAGATGTGGTACATACATACAATGGAATATTACTCAGCCATAAAAAAAGAAGGAAATAATGCTATTTGCAACACAGATGCAACTTAGAGATTATCATACTCAGTGAAGTAAGTCAGAAACAGAAAGGCAAATACCATATGATATCACTTATATGTGGAATCTAAAATATGGCACAAATGAACCTATCTACAAAACAGAAACAGACTCATAGACGTAAGAGAACAGACTTGTGGTTGCCAAGGGTGGGGGGAAGAAGAGGGATGAACTGGGAATTTGGGGTTGGCAAATGCAAACTATCATATTTAGAATGGATAAACAACAAGGTCCTAATGTATAGCACAGGGAACTATATTCAATATCCTGTGATACACCATAACAGAAAAAAATATAAAAAAATAATGTATATATGTGTATAACTGAGTTGCTTTGCTGTACAACAGAGATTGACACAACACTGTAAATCAACTATACTTCCATTAAATAAAAAATAGAAAAAAACCCCCACAGGCTAAGCCATAACACAGCAATAATTACGCTGCATGAAAATGGTCATAGCAATTAAAAGCAGAGATTACAGTGTGGATTAAAAAACATGACCTAACCATGTACCATCTACATGATAGTCCCTTCAAATATAGTGATATAAATAGGATAAAAGTAAAGGAACAGAAAAAGATATATATCATGCAAGCATTAATCAAAGGAAAGCAGAAGTGGCAATATTAATACCAGATAAAGTAGACTTCAAAACCAAGGAAATTTATTGGACAGAAAGGGACATTACACAGTGATGAAAAGGCCAACCTATCAAGAAGACACAGCATTCCCATAGGCCTCCCTGGTGGCACAGTGGTTAAGAACCTGCCTGCCAATACAGGGGACACAGATTCAAGCCCTGGTCCAGGAAGATCCCACATGCTGCGGAGCAACTAAGCCCGTGCGCCACGGCTACTGAGCCTGCACTCTAGAGCCCGTGAGCCACAACTACTGAGCTCACAAGTAACACCTACTGAGCCCGTGAGTCACAACTACTGAAGCCCACATGCCTAGAGCCCATGCTCCGCAACAAGAGAAGCCACTGCAATGAGAAGCCCGCGCACCGCAACAAAGAGTAGCCCCCGCTCACCTCAACTAGAGAAAGCCCATGTGCAGCAACCAAGACCCAATGCAGCCATAAATAAATAAATAAATAAATAAATAAAGTAAAAACAAACAAAAAAAGAAGTAAGGCTTTACTTTATGGAAAAAAAAAAAAGAAGACATAGCATTCCCAAATGTGTATCCACCAAACAACACATCTCTAAAATGTGAAGCAAAAACTGATAGAACTGAAAGCAGAATATAGAGACAAATCAACAGTTACAGCTGAACAATTCAACACCCTTATCTGAACAATTAGTACAACTAGATAGAAAATCACCAAGAATTTGAAAGAACTCAACAACACCATCAGCCAACAAGAATTATTCAACATTCGTAAAACACTCCATACAACAACAGAGGAAAACACATTCTTATCAAGTGCCCAAGCAACACAAAATAAGATATATTTTGGACTACAAAAGAAATCTGAACAAATTTAAAAGAACTGAAATCAGAAAGAATATGTTCTCTGACCACAATAGAAACAAACTAGAAATCAATAACAGAATGTTAACAGGAAAATCTCGAAACACTTGGAAACTAAATAACCCATTTCATTTCATTTCAGTATACTTGCTTTACAATGTTGTGTTAGTTTCTGCTGTACAACAAAGTTAATCAGTTATAGGTATACATATATCCCCACCCTCTTGGACCTCTCCCACGCACCTCCCCCAACCCACCCATCTAGGTCATCACAGAGCACCGAGGTGAAGTCCCTGTGGTATACAGCAGGTTCCCACTATTTTACACAAGGTAGTGTATATATGTCAATCCTAATCTCCCAGTTCATCCCACCCTCCCCTTCCCCTTGTGTCCACATGTCCGTTCTCTACATCTGCCTCTCTATTCCTGCCCTGCAAATAGGTTTATCTGTACCATTATTCTAGATTCCACATATATGCGTTAATATATGATATTAGTTCTTCTCTTGTTGACTAACTTCACTCTGTATGACAGACTCTAGGTCCATCCACATCTCTACAAATGACCCAACTTCATTCCTTTTTATGGCTGAGTAACATTACATTGTATATGTGTACCACACCTTCTTTATCCATTCCTCTGTTGATGGACATTTAAGTTGCTTCCACGTCCTGGCTATTGTAAATAGTGCTACAATAAACGCTGGGATCCATGTGTCTTTTTTGCACTATGGTTTTCTCAGGGTATACACCCAGGAGTGGGATTGCTGGGTCATATGGTAGTTCTATTTTAGTTTTTTAAGGAACCTCCATACCATTCTCCATAGTGGCTGTATCAATTTACATTCCCACCAACAGTGCAAGAGGGTTCCTTTTCTCTAAACCCTCTCCAACCCTTATCCTTTGTAGATGTTTGATGATGGCCATTCTGACTAGTATGAGGTGATACCTCATTGTAGTTTTGATTTGCATTTCTCTAATAATTAGTGATGTTGAGCATCTTTTCATGTGCCTCTTGGCCATCTGTATGTCTTCTTTGGAGAAATGTTTATTTAGGTCTTCCACGCATTTTTGGATTGGGTTGTTTGTTGTTTTGATATTGAGTTGCATGAGCTGTTTTGTATATTTTGGAGATTAAGCCCTTATCAATTGCTTCATTTGCAAATATTTTCTGCCATTCTGAGGGTTGTCTTTTCATCTTGTTTATGGTTTCCTTTGCTATGCAGAAGCTTTTAAGTTTAATTAGGTCCCATTTGTTTATTTTGTTTTTAGTTTAATTACTCCAGGAGGTGGTTCAAGAAAGATCTTGCTGTGATTTGTAACTAAGAGTGTTTTTCCTATGTTTTCCTCTAAAGCTTTTGTAGTGTCCGGTCTTACATTTAGGTCTTTAATCCATTTTGAGTTTACTTTTGTGTATGGTGTTAGGGAGTGTTCTAATTTCATTCTTTTACATGTAGCTGTCCAGTTTTCCCAGCACCACTTATAGAAGAGACTGTCTTTTCTCCATTATATATTCTTGCCTCCTTTGTCATAGATTAGGTGACCATAAGCACATGGGTTTATCGTTGGGCTTTCTATCCTGTACCATTGATCTATATTCTGTTTTTGTGCCAGTACCATACTGTCTTGATTACTGTAGCTTTGTAGTGTAGTCTGAAGTTGGGAAGCCTGACTCTTCCAGCTCCATTTTTCTTTCTCAAGATTGCTTTGGCTATTCAGGGTCTTTTGTGTTTCCATACAAATTGTAAAATTTTCTGTTCAAGTTCTGTGAAAAATACCATTGGTAGTTTGATAGGGATTGCAGTGACTCTGTAGATTGCTTTGGGAAGTACAGTCATTTTCACAATATTGATTCTTCCAATCCAAGAACATGGTGTATCTCTCCATCTGTTTGTGTCATCTTTGATTTCTTTCATCAGTGTCTTATAGTTTTCTGCATACAGGTCTTCTGTCTCCTTAGCTAGGTTTATTCCTAGGTATTTTATCCTTTTTGTTGAAATAGTAAATGGGATTGTTTCCTTAATTTCTCCTTCCGAACTTTTGTTGTTAGTGTATAGGCAAACTTTATCTTTTATTTATTTAATTTAAAAATATTGATTGATTGATTTGGCTGCATCGCATCCTAGTTGTGGTATGCGGGATCTTTGTTGCAGCACACGGGATCTTTAGTGGCAGCATGCAAACTCTTAGTTGCAGCATGTGGGATCTAGTTCCCTGACCAGGGATTGAACCAGTGCCCCCTGTCTTGAGAGCACGGAGTCTTAGCCACTGGACCACCAGGGAAGTCCCTCATCATTAGTGTATAGGAATACAAGAGATTTCTGTGCACTAATTTTGTATCCTGCAACTTCACCAAATTCACTCATCAGCTCTAGTAGTTTTCTGGTGGCATCTTTAGGAGTTTCTATGCATAGTATCATGTCATCTGCAAACAGTGAGAGTTTTACTTCTTCTTTTCCAATTTGGATTCCTTTTATTTCTTTACCTTCTCTGATTGCCATGGCTAGGACTTCCAAAACTATGTTGAATAAGAGTGGCAAGAGTGGGCAACCTTGTCTTGTTCCTGATCTTAGTGGAAATGGTTTCAGTTTTTCACCACTGAGAATGATGTTGGCTGTGAGTTTGTCATATATGGCCTTTATTATGTTGAGGTAGGTTCCCTCTATGCACACTTATGGGTGTTGAATTTTGTCAAAAGCTTTCTCTGCATCTATTGAGATGATCATATGGTTTTATTCTTTAATTTCTTAATATGGTGTATCACATTGATTTGCATATATTGAAGAATCCTTGCATCCCTGGGATAAATCCCACTTGATCATGGTGTATGATCCTTTTAATATGTTGTTGGATTCTGTTTCCTAGCATATTGTTGAGGATTTTTACGTCTATGTTCATCAGTGATACTGGCCTGTAATTTTCTTTATTTGTGATATCTTTGTCTGGTTTTGGTATCAGGGTGATAGTGGTTTGTAGAATGAGTTTGGGAGTGTTCCTCCCTCTGCAATTTTTTGGAAGAGCCTGAGTAAGATAGGTGTCAGCTCTTCTCTAAATGTTTAATAATATTTGCCTGTGAAGCCATCTGGTCCTGGACTTCTCTTTGTTGGAAGATTTTTTGTTTTAATTTACTTACTTATTTTTGGCTGCGTTGGGTCTTCATTGCTGCGTGCGGGCTTTCTCTAGTTGTGGCAAGCAGGGGCTACTCTTTGTTGTGGTGCGTGGGCTTCTCATTGTGGTAGCTTCTCTTCTTGCAGAGCACAGGCTCTAGGAACACAGGCTTCAGTAGTTGTGGCTCTTGGGCTCTAGAGTGCAGGCTCAGTAGTTGTGCTGCCCAGGCTTAGTTGCTCCACAGCATGTGGGACCTTCCCATACCAGACATGGAACCCGTGTCCCCTGCATTGACAGGTGGATTCTTAACCACTGTGCCATGAGGGAAGCCCCTGCTGGAAGATTTTTAGTTACAGTTTCAATTTCATTACTTGTGATTGGTCTGTTTATATTTTCCATTTCTTCCTGGTTCAGTCTTGGAAGGTTGTACCTTTCTAAGAATGTGTCCATTTCTTCCAGGTTGTCCATTTTATTGGCATATAGTTGCTTATAGTAGTCTCTTATGATCCTTTGTATTTCTTCAGTGTCAGTTGAAATTTTACCTTTTTCATTTCTAATTTGATTGATTTGAAACCTCTCCCTTTTTTCCTTGATCAGTCTGGCTAAAGGCTTATCAGTTTTGTTTATCTTCTCAGAGAACAAGCTTTTAGTTTTATTGATCTTTGTTACTGTCTTCCTCATTTCTATTTTATTTCTGCTCTAATCTTTCTTTCCTTCTACTAACATTGGAGTTTTTCTTCTTTTTCTTCCTCCTCCTCCTCTTCTTCTTCTTTCACTAGTTGCTTTAGGTGTAAGGTTAGATTGTTTGAGATTTTTGTTTCTTGAGGTGAGATTGAATTGCTATAAACTGCCCTCTTAGAGCTGCTTTCGCTGTGTCTCATAGGTGTTGGGCTGTCGTGTTTTTGTTGTAGTTTGTTTCTATGTATTTTCTGACCTCCTTTTTGATTTCTTCAGTGACCTCTTGGTTACTTAGTAGTGTATTGTTTAGCCTCCATGTGTTTGTGTTTTTTATAGTTTTGTTTCCTGTAATTGATTTCTAATCTCATAGCATTGTGGTCAGAAAGATGCTTGATATGATTTCAATTTTCTTAAATTTACCGAGGCTTGATTTGTGACCCAAGATGTGATCTATCCTGGAGAATGTCTGGTGTGCAGTTGAGAAGAAAGTGTATTCTGCCACTTTCGGGTGGAATGTTCTTTAAGCATCAACTAAGTCTATCAGGTCTATTGTGCCATTTAAAGCTTGTGTTTCCTTATTTATTTTCTGTCTGGATGATCTGTCCATTGGTGTAAGTGGGCTGTTAAAAACCCCCACTATTATTGTGTTACTGTCAATGTCCCCTTTTAGGTTAACATTCGCCTTATGTATTGAGGTGCTCCTATGTTGGGTGCATAAATATTTACAGTTGTTATATACCTTCTTCTTGGATTGATCCCTTGATCATTATGTAGTGTCCTTCCTTGTCTCTTGTAACAGTCTTTATCTTATTTTATTATTTTAAACATCTTTATTGGAGTATAATTGCTTTTCAATGGTGTGTTAGTTTCTGCTTTATAACAAAGTGAATCAGTTATACATTTACATATGTTCCCATATCTCTCCCCTCTTGCGTCTCCCTCCCTCCCACCCTCCCTATCCCACACCTCTAGGTGGTCAAAAAGCACCGAGCTGATCTCCCTGTGCTATGCAGCTGCTTCCCACTAGCTATCTATTTTACGTTTGGTAGTGTATATATGTCCATGCCACTCTCTCACTTTGTCACAGCTTAACAGTCTTTATTTTAAAGTCTATTTTAACTGATATGAGTATTGTTACTCCAGCTTTCTTCTGATTTCCATTTGCATGAAATATCTTTTTCCATCCCCTCACTTTCAGTCTGTTATGTGTCCCTAGGTCTATTGTAGACAGTGCACATACAGGTCTTATTTTTGTATCCATTCAGCCAGTCTGTGTCTTTTGGTTGGAACATTTAATCCATTTACATTCAAGGTAATTATTGATATGTATGTTCCTATTACCATTTTCTTAATTGTTTTGGATTTTTTTGTGTGTGGGTCTTTTTCTTCTCTTGTGATTCCCTCCTAGAGAAGTTCTGTTAGCATTTGTGGTAAAGCTGGTTTGGAGGTGCTGAATTCTCTTAGCTTTTGCTTGTCTGTAAAGCTTTTGATTTCTCCATCGAACCTGAGTGAGATCCTTACTGAGTAGACTAATCTTGGTTTTAAGTTTTTCCCTTTCATTACTTTTAATATATCCTGCCACTCCCATCTGGCCTGCATTGTTTCTGCTGAAAAATCAGCTGACAACCTTATGGGGATTCCCTTGTATGTTATTTGTTGCTTTTCACCTTGCTGCTTTTAATATTTTTTTCTTTGAATTTAACTTTTGTTAGTTTGATTAATATGTGTCTCGGCATGTTTCTCTTTGGGTTTATCCTGTATGGAACTCTGTGCTTCCTGGACTTGGCTATTTCCTTTTCCATGTTAGGGAAGTTTTCGACTATAACCTCTTCAAATATTTTCTCAGACCCTTTCTCTTTCTCTTCTTCTTCTGGGACTCCTATAATTTGAATGTTGGTGCATTTAATGTTGTCCCAGAGGTCTCTGAGACTGTGCTCATTTCTTTTCATTCTTTTTTCTTTATTCTGCTCCTCAGCAGTTATTTCCACCATTCTATCTTCCAGCTCACTTATTTTTCTGCTTCAGTTGTTCTACTGAGTCCTTCTAGTGTATTTTTCATTTCAATTACTGTGCTGTTTATCACTGTTTGTTTGTTCTTCAGTTCTTCTACGTCCTTGTTAAACATTTCTTGTATTTTCTTGATCCATGCCTCCATTCCATTTCCTAGATTTAAGATCACCTTTACTATCATTACTCTGAATTCTTTTTCAGATAGGTTGCTTATTTTCTCATTTATTTGGTCTTGTAAGTTTTTACCTTGCTCCTTTGTCTGTACCATATTTTTTTGTCATCTCATTTTTCTTGATGGGTGGGGCTGTGCTCCTGTCTTGCTGGTTGTTTGGTCTGAGGCATCCAGCACTGGAGGTGGCAGGCAGTTGGGTGGAGCCAGGTCTTGGTGCCAAGATGAGGACCTCCGGGAGAGCTCACACGGATTAATATTCCCTGGAGTCTGAGGTTCTCTGTTAGTCCAGTGGTTTGGACTTGGCACTCCCACCACAGGAGCTCAGGCCTGACAACAGGCATCTCAGAATTGGATCCACTGTCCAGCCTCCTGGTTGTACTGAGACACCGTGCTGAGCCATTGTTTGTCATCCAGAAAATTGCCTCAGTCTGGCCAGCCCGTGGCTGCTGCCAGAGCCTGTGTACACCAGGTGGCCACACACACGCACAGCAGGCGCCCAGAGTATCCACGGCCGCCACTCAGCTCTCTAAACAACACACTTTATATAAACAATCTATGGATCAAAGAGGAATTATCAGGGGAAATTTAAAAATACATATAATAGAACTAAAGGAAAATGAAAATACAGCATAGCAAAATTTGTGAGACATGGGTAAAACAGTGCTGAGAAAGAAATTAAAAAAAAGAAAAGCCTCAAATCAAAAGGAAAAGCCACAAGTCAAGAACCTAAGTTTCCACCTCAAGAATCTCAAAAACAGAAGAGCAAACTAGAAGCAAAGCAAGAGAAAGGAAGGAAATAATAAAGATACAGTAGAAATCAATAAAACTGAAAACAGAAAAACAGAGAAAAATCAGTGAAACGGTTGGTTCTTTTAAGAGATCAAAAACTGACAACCAACCAAAAGGATGCATGCACCCCAATGTTCACTGCAGCACTAGTTATAACAGCCAGAACATAGAAGCAACCTAAATGACCATTGATAGAAGAATGGATAAAGAAGATGTGGTTATATATACCATGGAATATTACTCAGCCATAAAAAGGAACAAAATAGCGCCATTTGCAGAGATGTGGATGGACCTAGAAATTGTCATACAAAGTGAAGTAAGTCAGAAAGAGAAAAACAAATATTGTATAAAATAGCTTATATGTGGAATCTAGAAAAGTGGTACAGATGAACTTATCTACAAAGCAGAAATAGAGTCACAGATGTAGAGAACAAACTTAGGGTTACCATGGGGGAAAGGGGGAGGTGGGATGAACTGGGAGATTGGGACTGACATATATACACTACTATGTATAAAACAGATAACTAATGAGAACCTACCGTATAGCACAGGGAACTCCACTCAATGATCTGTGGTGACCTAAATGGGAAGGAAATCTAAAAAAGAGTGGATATATGTATACGTATAACTGATTCAGTTTGCTATACAGCAAAAGCTAACACAACATTGTAAAGCAACTCTACTCCTATAAAAATTAATTTTTAAAAAAATCAACAAACATCTAGCAAGATTGACAAAGGAAAAAAGTGAAGACACAAATTACCAACATAAGGAATAAGTCAGGAATGAAACATGAACATCTCTACACACCCTGCAACTACGAAAGGACAGTAAGGAAACACTATTCAAATATTTGACAAACATAATTTAGTGCTATGAATAATCTCTTTTAAAAGTTTGTTATTAGGCAACTGTTTAAAAATGTTAAATGCTTTGTATGATTTAATCTTTTGATTGAACATTTTCTTCAGAGAGCTATAAAGCTAAAAGATTATAATTTTCATCATAAAACCATGAAGAATGTTTCATCCTTATACTGTTCGGGTGTCTAGGGGAGCCTTTCTAATCCTAACAACTCATCACCAACATATAATGATGATTTAGAAGAAATGAACCAATTTCTCACAAAATGAAACAAAACAAAAAACTACCACAACTTACCCAATATGAAGTAAATAATTTGGATAGGGCTTCCCTGGTGGCGCAGTGGCTGAGAGTCCGCCTGCCGATGCAGGGGACACGGGTTCGTGCCCCGGTCCGGGAAGATCCCACATGCCACGGAGTGGCTAGGCCCATGAGCCATGGCCGCTGACCCTGCGCGTCTGGAGCCTGTGCTCCGCAATGGGAGAGGCCACAACAGTGAGAGCCCCGCGTACCGCAAAAATAATAATAATAATTTGGAGAGTCCTATACCTATTAAATAAATTGAATTGGTAATTTCAAAACATCCAAAAACCTCTCCAGGTCCAGATGGTTTCACTGAAAATTATAGCAAACTTTTAAAGAATGAACACCAATTTTCCACAATCTCTTCTAGAAAATAGAATTGAAGGGAATACTTTCAAATTCATTTTATTAAGCTAGTATTACCCTGATTTAAAAAAAACACAAAAAACAGATAAACACAGAACAAAAAAGGAAAACTACAGACCAACATCCTTCATAATTACAGATCCTTAACAAAATATTAGCAAATCAAATTTGGCAATATACAAAAAGAATCATACACTATGACCAAGCAGAGTTTATTCCAGGGATGCAGGTCTAGACCAATATTCTAAAACCAACCAATGTAATCCACCACATTAAAAAGCTAAAGAAAAAAACCACATAATTCATCTCAATTGAGGTAAATAAAAAAAGAGTATTTGACAAAACTCAGTACCCATTCATGCAGGAAAAAAAACCTCTCAGATAAAGAGGAATAAGAGGGAACTTCTTCAACTTGATAAAGAGCATCTACAGAAACGTATACTTAACATACACTTAAGAGTGAAAGACTGAATACTTTCCCCTTAAAACTGGGGAAAAAGACATAATGTCCACTCTCAACATACTCATTGAACATAGTGCTGAAAGTTCTTGCCAGTGCAATAAAACAAGAAAAGGATATAAAAAACACAAATTTGAAAGGAAAAAATAAAACCATCCCTATTTGTCAGCTACATGATTGTGTAGAAACTGCAAAGAATCTACAAAAGCAAAAAAATAAAAACCTAGAACAAACAAGTGAATTCAGTAAGGTCATAAGATACAAGATAAACATGTAAAAAAATCAACTCTATTTGCAATGAACACATGGACATACAAAATAAAATATTATAATAAAAAAAACCTCACAAACCCAAAATATTAGGTACAAATCTAACAAAACAAGCACAAGATTTGTATGCTAAAAATGGCAAAATATTGATGAAGGAAACCAATCTAAATATAAATGAAGAGACATTCAATGTTCATGGAATGGGAGACTTAACATAGTAAGGATGTCAATTCTCCCACTCCCTCATATTAATACATGGGTTTAACACAACTCCTACCAATATCCCAAGAAAGATTTTGTGTAGATATTGACAAGATTATTCTAAAATTTATATGAAAAGGGAAAGTAACTAGAATTACTAAAATTCTAATTTGGGAAAAGAATAAAATGAAAGGAACCATCCTACCCAATTTCAAGACCTATTTTACAGCTATAGTAATAAAAACTGTGTAGCATTGGCAGATAGAGAGAAACACATGGAACAGAGAACCTAGAAATAGACCCATAAAAATATGCCCAATTTTTGACAAAAGTACAAAAGCAATTCAATGAAGGAGGGACTGCCTTTCCAACAAATGGTGCTGGAGCAAATGGACATCAATAGGCAAAAAAATGCACTTCAACTTAAGTCTCATACCTTATGCAAAAATAACACAAAATGTATCATGGACTTAAATGTAAAATGTAATACTACAAAGCTTTTAGGAAAAAATACACGAAAAAAATTTCAGGATCCATGGATATTCAAAGAGTACTTAAGACTTGACACCAACCCATAAAAGAAAAATACTGATAGGGACTTCCCTCGTGGTCTAGTGGGTAAGATTCCACGCTCCCAATGCAGGCGGCCCAGGTTTGACCCCTGGTTGGGGAACTAGATCCCGCGTGCATGCTGCAACTAAGAGTCCGCATGCCACAACTAAGGAGCCCACATGCTGCAACTAAAATGGTCCTGCATGCCGCAACAAAGATCCCGTGTGCCACAACTAAGACCCAGTGCAGTCAAAATAAATAAATAAATAAATATTTTTTAACAAGTAAAATACTGATAAATTGGACTTCACCAAAATTTAAATCTTTTGCTCTGAGAAAGCCCCTGGAAAGTGGATAAAAAGACAAGGTAAGTAGTGGGACAAAACATTTCCAAGCCACAGGCCCAACAAAGTATTAGTATCCAAAATATATAAAGACCTCTCAAAGCTCAACAGTAAAAGAGCAAACAATTAGAAAATGGGCAAGAGACAAGAAGAAACATTTCACTCATATGTGATAGGACATATATACAAGTTTTTGCTACAAGTGTTTATAATACAAAAAGACAGAAAGTAACCTCAATGTTTCTCAATAAGGGACTAGTTAGCTTTTGGATCTGCCATCTGCGGCAGAACTGCCGCCAAGGTGCAGATTTTCATGAAGACCTTCCAGGGATGACCATCACTCTTGAAGTTGAACCCTCAGATACAACAGAAAATGTAAAGGCCAAGATCCAGGATAAGGAAGGAATTCCTCCTGACCAGCAAAGACTGATCTTTGCTGGCAAGCAAGTGGAAGATGGACGTACTTTGACTACAACATTCAAAAGGAGTCCACTCTTCATCTTAATGTTGAGACTTCATGGTGGTGCTAAGAAAAGGAAGAAGTCTTA
Source organism: Delphinapterus leucas (assembly GCF_059928025.1). Classification (NCBI taxonomy): domain Eukaryota; kingdom Metazoa; phylum Chordata; class Mammalia; order Artiodactyla; family Monodontidae; genus Delphinapterus; species Delphinapterus leucas. The sequence goes on along the minus strand of NC_143141.1, from coordinate 63,171,874 downwards.
CACCACTCTCAAGAAGAACAAGCATAAGAGAAAGAAGGTTAAGCTGGCTGTCCTAAAATACTATAAGGTGGAGGAGAATGGCAAAACCAGTCACCTTCATCGGGAGTGCCCTTCAGATGAACGTGGTGCTGGAGTTTTTATGGTGAACCACTTTGACACACAGTATTGTGGCAAATGTTGTCTTACCTATTGTTTAAACAAACCAGAAGACAAGTAATTGTACACTAGTTAATAAAAGACATGACCTAATTAAAAAAAAAAGAGACTAGTTAAATTATAGTACAACTAAATAATAGTATGTAGCCATAGAAAAGAATAAAGGTGATAATCTTAACTGCTATGCTCTCCAAAATATACTGAAAGGGGGGAAAAAAACAAAGGTACTAAAAAAAGGTGTACCAAAAACACACACACACACATATATACACATACACAAGCTTATCATGGAAAAATCTCTACCCAAGAAACTTGTAAATTGGTTGCCCCTGCGTAGAATGCAAGAACAGTGGAGCAGAGGAGTGAGATGGAAGATTTTCACTGTATAATCTTTTAAGCTTTGAATTTTGTGATTGTGTTCTATAAGTTAAAATAACTTTTATAAAGCATTATGGTTTTTAATTTAAAAAATGAAATAGGATACTTTTTATATTTGTCATGCTCAATATTGAAAAGTATATTAACTATATAAAAATGTAAATATGAAAAACATTTGAAAAAATTACCAAGGACTAAGATGAGTTTATAAATTAATTGTATTTTCAAGAATTGGCTACTATGGATTATTAAATTTTGATGAGTTCAATAGCAAACATGTTAGCGTAAAAATGTAAAGTAGCAATACAATTAAGAACACTGTAGTGGGACTTCCCTGGTAGTGCAGTGGTTAAGAATCCACCTGCCAATGCTGTCCTAAACGCCCAAAGCCTTGCCACCCTCCAAAATACACTGAATGTGCTTAAATAACCCACTGTCTCCCTTTCCACCCACTAAGACTCTCAATCTCTCATGAACAGGTGTGATTTCAGTTACAGATATTGAGAAAGGCACTCTAAATAAACTAATGTAAACAACATGTAGCTTAAATTTTCCTAAAGGTACAGTTGGCCATTCAACTTGGGGTTTAATCCACACGTAGCTTAAGAGCAGGCCTTCCATATCCACGGTTCCACCGCATCTGCAGATTCAACTAACCACCAAGTGTTGTACTGTAGCATTTACTACTAAAAAATATCCATGTATAAGTGTACCCATACAGTTCAAACCTGTGTTGTTTCAAGGGTCAACTGTATTTGTGATTTTATAAAAAAGTATATTTGTTAATTTAAATGAAAGTACAATTGATAGAATTTCACAGACTACTACTTTAAAAAACGAAGATGTTTAAGAAATAATGAAGTAGCCTGTATCTATTCAGGAGTACTTCTTAGCCTAGCCTTAGCTCCTCAAAGTTATGTTATGTATGCGTATATATCTAGAACACAGTTAATTCAACCATTTATCCAATGATTAAAAAGATTTACACATTTGTGCTGCATTATTTTTTTGAAGATACTATATTAGTTCTTTAAATGATATCTATATTTGGAACTATCTTATCATTCACTATATTATAAATACTTCGATGCAAAATCTTGTTTATCCTTTTACTACCCTATGAAGCCAATCACAAGATTTTGCATACAGAAGCTCCTCAAATATTTCTTGAATTTAATTGGGTTCTCCAGTGGAACAGAGTAACAAGGGTTCTGAAAGTACCTTCTGCTTGTTAAGTCAAGAACTAAGAGTTTTAAAAACCAAACACTAGGACACAACTAATTTAAACCAAATACAAATTATTTTCTTGTGAAAACCAGAAAACTTTATCTTACATAGCACAATGGACAAATCTCAGGGTATAGATCTGAATTTTACTCTAATTATTAGTGCTATGTCCCACTGGCAATTCACAAGGTGTTACAAGAGTGCACCAGCACAGAGCCAATCTGTACAGACTGGGAGAGGTTTCTGTTGTTGTTTGGTTGGTTGATTTTTTTAGCTCCTGGAGCTCAAAGAAATCTCTGTCAAAATACTATGGAAACACAGGCTAAGTAACAGAGACTTCAGTGATTATACACACCAAGGAATACTGTGTTTGAAAAAAAACAATCACTTATGAAAGTCATTAAACAAACATATTGATAACCTTCTACAATCAAAAACAAAACCAAATAAAAACAAACAATAAAACAGCAAGCCCTGGCGAAAGGGAAGAATCTGATTTCAATAGTTACCATATTATAGTATTCAAATGCCCAGTTTTAAAAAAAGAAAAAAATCACATAGCATACAAAAAAACAGGAAAGTATGGCATGTTCAAAGGAACAAAATTAACTGAGAGAAATGGCTTAGGAAGCCCAGACATCAGACTAACTAGGCAAAAACTTTCAAACAACTGACTTAAATATGCTCAAAATGCTTTTTTAAAAAATAGTAAACAAAACCTAAGGGACCTGTGGTATAACAAGTAGACCAGAACATGCATTATGGGAGTCCCAGAAGGAGAAGAGAGAAAGGGACAGAAATAACATTTGAGGCTGAATGGCTGAAAACACCCCAAATCTGATGAAATACATTAATCTACAAATTCAAAAAGTTCAATAAAATCTAAGTAGGATAAATTCCAAGAAACACACACCAAGGCACATTATAATCCAACTGTCAAAAACAAAACCCTAAAAGCAGCAGGAGAAGCAACTCTTCATGTACGAGGGGTCCTCAATAAGATCAGCAGCTTATTTCTTATCAGAAACCGTGGAGGCCCAAATACAGTAGGATGGTATATTTAAGTGTGGAAAGAAAAAAAATGTCAACCAAGAATTCTATATCTGGCAAAACTGTCCTTCAAAATGAGGTACAGGGCTTCCCTAGTGGCGCAGTGGTTGAGAGTCTGCCTGCCGATGCGGGAGACACGGATTTGTGCCCCGGTCCGGGAAGATCCCACATGCCGCAGGGTGGGCTGGGCCCGTGAGCCATGGCCACTGAGCCTGCGCGTCCGAAGCCTGTGCTCCGCAACGGGAGAGGCCATGGCGGTGAGAGGCCCACGTACCGCAAAAAAAAAAAAAAAATGAGGTACAAATTAAGATGTTGCCAGATAAGCAAAAGCTGAGGGTGTTCACTACCATCAGACCTGCCCTACAAGAAGTGCTAAAGATAGTCCTTCAAGCTGAAATGAAAGGACACTAAACAGCAACTCAAAGTCATATGATGAAATAAAGGTCTCTAGTAAAGGTAAATACACTGGCAAATATAAAAACAAGTATTACTGTATATTTGGTTTCTAACTTTGCTGTATTTCCTATAGGATTTCAAAGACAAATGCATAAAAAATAACTATGAGTCCATGATACTGGATACACAATGTATAAAGATGTAATTTGTGGCGACAGCAACATAAGGGGGTAAGACTGAGCTGTATGTTACTGAAGTTAAGTTCACATCAATGCAAACTAAACTGTTATAAATTTAGGACATTAAACGTAATTCACCACAAAGAAAATATCTAAAAAATACACACAAGCAATGTCCCTGGTGGTCCAGTAGTTAAGACTCTGCCAGGTTCTATCTCTGGTCAGGGAACTAGATCCCCCATGCCATAACTAAGAACCAACATGCCACAACTAAAGATCCCGCATGCCGTAACTACGACTCAGAGTGGCCAAATAAATAAATATTTTTTAAAAATACACACAAAAGGAAATGAGAAGGAAATAAGAATGGTTCACTACGATAAACTAATTAGAAAAAAAAAAAGAAGGCAGTATGTAATGGAAGAAGCGAGCCACAAAAAAGGTATAAAATTTCACAACAAAAAAGCAAAATGATGGCAGAGGTCCTTCCTTATCAGCCATTAACTTTAAATTTAATTGGGTTAAACTTTCCAATCAAAGCCAGAGATTGGCAGGATGGATTAAAAAACATGATCCAACTATATGCTGCCTATAGAGACTCACTTTATACACAAAAGTATAAATAGTTTCAAAGTGAGAGGATGGAAAAAGACATTCCATGAAAACAGAAAACAAAAGAGTATTAGTGTGGTTATTCTAATATCAGACGAAATAGGCATTAGATCAAAAACTGTTACAAGAGACAAAGAAGGACATTTTATTTTGAAAAAAGGGTCAATTCATCAAGAAGATAAAACAATTGTAAACATATATGTTAACATATACACACCACTATATATAAAATAGATAACCAACAAGTACCTACTGTATAGCACCCAGAACTACAGTCAATATCTTGTAACAACCTATAAGGGAAAAGAATCTGAAAAAGAATACATACACACACACACACACACACACACAACTGAACCACTGTGCTGTACACCTGAAACTAACACGACATTATAAATCAACTATACTTCAATAAAATCTTTTAAAAACAAATAAACATATACGCACAAACAACAGACCCCCAAAAGATATGAAGTAAACATTGACCAAATTGAAGAGAGAAATATTAGTTCAATACACCAATTTCAATAACAGAACATCTAGATAGAAGGTCAATAAGGAAGTAGAGGACTTGAACACTATAATCCTAACAGACATATAGAGAACACTTTACCCAGTAACAGTAGAATACACATTCTTCTCAGGTACGTATGGAACATTCTCCAGGATAAGCCATATGTTAGGCCACAAAACAAAGACTCAATAAATTTAAAAAGACTGAAATCAGACAGAACCTTTTCTGACTAAGAATAAAGATAGAAATCAACAACTGCGGGAAAACTGGAAAACTCACAAATATGTAGAAGTTAAACAACACATTCTTAAACATCCAAAGGTTCAAAGAAGAAATCCTAAGGGAAATTAGAAAATACTTAGGGAAAACACAACATACCAAAACTTAAAGGATACAGCAAAAGCAGCACTTGGATGGATATTTATGACTATAAATGTCTACGTTAAAAAAGAAAAAAGATATCAACAACCTAACTTTACATATCGGGGTACTAGAAAAGAAATTAAACTCAAAGCCAGGAAATAATAAAAATTAGAGATAAATGAAACAGAGAACAGAAAAACAACAGACAGAATCAATGAAACCAAAAGCTGCTTCTTTGAAAAAAACCAGCAAAATTGACAAACCTTTTATAGACCATCTAAGAAAAAGAAAAGACAAAAATAACTAAAATCAGAAATGAAAGTGGGGAAATTATTACCACTGCCCTCACAGAAATAAAACAGATTGTAAGAAAATACTATGAACAATTACACACTGAAAAACTAGATAATATAGAATAAATGGACAAATTCCTAGAAATACACAAATTAACCTAAACTGACTCAAGAAGAAATTTAAAATCTCAACATATAACAAGAAATCAGTAATCAAAACCTGACTCAGTAATCAAAACCTTCCAACAAGGAAAGATGCAGGACCAGACAGCAGCACTAGTGAATTTTACCCAACATGTGAAGAATTCCAAAAAAACAGAAGAAGAAGGAACAGTTCTTAACTCATTCTGTGAAGCCAGCATTACCTTAATACTAAAGGCAGATAAAGACATCATGAGAAAATTACAGACCGATATGCTTTATGAGTATAGATGCAAAATTTCTTAACAGAATACTAGCAAATTGAATCCAACAGCATATTAAAACAGCACCTTGACCAACTGGGATTTATCCCAAGAATGCAGAAGCAATTCAACATTTAAAAAAAAAATCAATATAATAGACATTAATAGGATAAAGGAAAACACACATGATCACTCAATTAAGTCAGAAAAGGCATTTGACAAAACCCAACATCCTTTCATGATAAAAACACTCCTAAAACTAGAAATAGATGGGAACTTCCTCAACATGACAAAGGGCATCTATGAAAAACCCACAGCTAAACTGAAAGCTTTCACCCCAAGATCAGGAATAAGACTAGGATGCCCACTTTACCACTGCTATTCAAAACTGTACTAGATGTTCTAGCCAGAGCAATCAAACAAGAAAAAGAAATAAAAGGCATCCAAATGGAAAGGAAGAAGTAAAACTATTTTTATTTGCAGATGACATCATCCTATATGTAGAAAAGTCCCGAAGAATCCATAAGAAAGTTACCAGAGCTAGTAAATTAATTTAGCAAAGTTGCAGAACAAAAATCAACACACAAAAAGCTGTTGTGTTTTACACCTACAAGGTACAATCTGAAAAGGAAATTAGGAGTGCAATTCCATTTAGCAACTAAAAGAACAGCATCTAAAAGAATAAAATATCTAGGAATGATTTACCCAAAGAGGTGGAAGTATCTTACCCTGAAAACTACAATATATTGCTGAAGAAAATTAAAGAAGACCTAAATAAATGGAGAGACATCCTGTGTTCATGGGTAGGAAGACTTTATATTAAGATGCCAATACTAACCAAAATAATCGACAGATTCAATGCAACTTCTATCAAACTCCAATAGCCTTTTTTGCAGAAATGGAAATGCCAATTCTCAAATTCATATGGAATTGCTGAATAGCCAAAACAATCATAAAAAGGAAAAACGAAGTTGTAGGACTCCACTTCTTAATTTCAAAACTTACTATGCTATGCTACAGTAAACAAAACAGTGTGGTACTGCCATAAAGATAGACTCATAGACCAATGCAATAGAATAGAGAGTCCAGAAATAAATCTATACATCTACGGTCAATTGATTTTTGACAATGATGCCAAGTCTATTCAGTGGGGAAAGATCAATCTCTTCCACAAATGGTGTTGGAACAACCAGATTTCTATATGCAAAAGGATGAATTCATTTCCACATCTGTGGAAATGAATTTTCCACAGATTTCCACATGTATTCGGTGTGAGTTCCACCTAACTCACACCAAATACAAAATTTAACCCCAAAAGGATCAATGACCTAAATATAAGAGCTAAAACGTAAATTTCTTAGAAGAAAACTTAGGGGTAAATCTTCATGATCTTGGATTTTGCAATGGATTCTCAGATATGACACCAAAAGCACAAACAATGAAAGAAAAAATAGATAAACTGAATTTCATCAAAATTTAAAACTTTTGTGCAAAGGACATTATCAAGAAACTGAAAAGACAGCTTTTTGGTTGTGTTTTAATGGGAGAAAATATTTACAAATCATATAGCCGATAAGGGTCTAATATCAAGAATATACAATGATGTCCCAACATTTAACAACAAAAACACAAACAACCTAATTTTTAAACTGGGCAATGGACTTGAACAGACATTTCTCCATGGAAGATATACAAACAGCCGTTAAGAACATGAAAAGATGCTCAACATTATTAGTCATTAGGGAAATACAAACCCAAACACAATGAGGTATCATTTCACATCGACTAGGATGGCAATTAAAAACAAAAAAAAACAGAAAATAACATATAAGTGAAGACGTGGAGAAACTGGAACCTTTGTACATTGCTGGTAGGAATGTAAAATCATGTGACTGCTGTGGAAAGCAGTATGACAGTGCCTCAAAAAGTTAAACATAGCATTACCAAGTGACCCAGCAATTCCACTTCCAGGTATATACCCAAAAGAATTGAAAACGGGAACTCAAAACAAATACTTGTATACCAATGTTCACTGTAGCATTACTCACAATAGCCAAAAGGTAGAAACAACCCAAGTGTCCATGAACAGAGGAATGAATAAACAAAATGTGGTATACACACGCAATGAAATATTATTCAGCCTTAAAAAGGAATTAAATTCTGATACAATATGGATGAGACATTATGCTAACTAAAATAAATCATACACAAAAGGACAAATATTGTATGATTCCACTTACATGAAATATCTGGAATAGGCAAATTCATAAAATCAGAAAGTAGATTAGAGGTTACCAGGGGCTGGGGGAGGGGGAAGTTAGGAGTTATTGCTTAATATGTACAGAGTTTCTGTTTGAGGTGATGAAAAGTTTTGGAAATAGATAGTGGTGATGGTTGCACAACCTTATGCATGCAGTTTTTGGCACTGAATTTACACTTAGAAATGGTTAAAATGATTAATTTTGTTATATATATATGTTTTTTTACAATAAATAAGAGAAAAAGTTATTAAACATATGGACAGAAATCAGAATCCTATCAAAGTCCTTAAACAAAACAGCTGTGAATGCAATTATCAGTAAGTGCATTCCATTACAAACTACTGAGCCATACACAGAAATCAATTTACCTGCAAATGGATTGTAAGTAAAATAGAAAATGGGACTTGTCTATATAGAAAGGGAAAAGTTTGTTTCAGGAATTATAAAAGAATAACTGGAATTTAAGTTAGCTTATTACAAAAAGTCTCTAATTTAAAACTCAACTTTTTTTTAATTCCAAGGCTTATTTATTATCTATTTTTTTAATTTTTATTTTTAACCCTGAACCAAACTTTCTGTACACTAGGATTGGAGTGTTTTAACATATATGGGAAGATTACAGATTTTCCTTTTACCACCATATACAAGTTTCATAAAAGCAACAATTATGTTTCATTTTTTAATTGTCCATAATGTTTGCCATACAATAAATACTCAACAAATTTGGTGAATAAAACCAAACCAGTCAAAATCAGCAGGAAAATTTTGAAAACTCTTTTCAAAATCATCTTCCCATTACAATTTTAAAATACCTACTTTAAAAATAATATGAGTAGTTCAGGGTCCATAAAACCAAAACTTTAAATTACTTCTTTTCTCCAGTGTATGCTCCCTTCCCCAACTCCAATGGGAGATTTCCAGAATCTGACTTTATGAGTAATTTCTTTTACTGATTTGTGTTTGTCTGCCTGAGGCAGCTCAGTCTAGAAAGGAAAGTCAACAAGCACTCATCTTCATAACTGGACGGCTGGACTACTCAAGGTACTGCTGAAGTGCCTGAAGTGCTCCTGGCTCACTAGTTCATACAGTAATAATACAGGTATCGTTTGCATTGTTTTCTTTCATCTTTACTGCTTTGTTTGTGGTTTGGTACATTAAAGGTTTAATTATGAAATAAACTTGAATATGAAACGCAAACTTTATTTGATAACTACTAAAGCAAACTGTGTACTATTAATATCAATGACAATTAAGTTTTGACTTTTAGAACTCATCCTAAGGTATTTTTTTCTTAAAGCATAAGGGGTTTGGGGGGAACAAATTACCACTTTAACTGAGGGAATACTGTAACTAAATTCTCCCAAATCAGGCAATTTATAGCCACAGACATGACCCTGGCTGGCTATGAGAATGAGCCTCTCAGATCTCTGACTCCAGGGGAAATACTTGACTGTGGGCCCCAGCTGCTGCACTCTGAAATCCATCACTGTGCATGGAGGCCACACTTCTCAACTGGCTGCTGCCAGGCAAAGAGCACCATAGGCATACTAAGGCAGCCCTAGTCCTGGGAGATGAGGAATTTTTGTGATAGGCAACTTTGGCTCAAGGACTTCTGAGGTCTTCGTGAACTTCCTTAGAACTACGACACTTTCACCCAGACTTCCTTCCTTACCTCTCTCCTTCACTTGGAGTCAGACTTACATCAGTCTGACAACTCTCCTTGCCTCTGTCCTCATTTTCTCTCACAAGCACTTCTCCTAATAAATTTCTTGCATGCTTAATCCCATCTTGGCATCTGCTTCTCCCTTGCAGCATTAGACTGTTTTTTTCTATTTTGCCATTTCAAATGAATTATTTGTTTCCCTATTTGCTAAAATAGGATACACCAAACATGACAATTCCAATGCCTTTTGACTGGTAAAGATCTCAACTAACTCCTTAGTAAGTATATTCTTGAGGGGACAAGATCAGAACTTCATACAATTCAACATATGTACTGAGCACCTGCTATACATGAGAAATATGCTAAGCATTACAGGGAATACAAAGGTGAGCAGGATCCTATCGTGCTCTCAAATAGCTCCCAATATAGTGGAGGAGAGAAGCCACAGATACAAACAAACTTTAAAGGGCAGGTTATCATTAAGTACTAAAATTGAAGTATAAAGTACTAAAGAAATTAAGAGATTCATTCTATTTAGGGGATGGAATTGTAGTAGAAAGCCTTTGTAGAGATGGTATTTGAAATGTACACTGAAAGACATCATCAGGGCCTTCAGGTTGTACCTGCCTGTAATTAATAAGGACAATCCAACAAAGATCCCTTCCATGCTTGCACGCTTGACTACCCACAATGTGTAAATTCCTCCTATCACAATTCTCTCACAACTTCTCATTCCCAGAGCACTGATGGTTTCCTAGTTCCCCTCCAAAGGTGTTCCTCTCCCAGTATCCCCCCTTTCATCACCATTACCACTTAGACTCCTATGCCAGAATCCTGGGAATCAGCTTTGACTCCTCTCACTACCCTGTCATTCAACTACCAATCTACCTCTAAATCTAAACTCTGTCCACTACTTCCCTGGTGGTGCAGTGGTTAAGAATCCACCTGCCAGTGCAGGGGACACAGGTTCGAGCCCTGGTCGGGGAAGATCCCACAGTCCGCGGAGCAACTAAGCCCGTGAGCCACAACTACTGAGCCTACGCTCTAGAGCCCGCAAACCACAACTACTGAAGCCCGTGAGCCTAGAGTCCGCGCTCCGCAACAAGAGAAGCCACCGCAATGAGAAGCCCGTGCACTGCAACGAAGAATAGCCCCCGCTCGCCACAACTAAAGAAAGCCCACGCGCAGCAACGAAGACCCAATGCAGCCAAAAATAAATAAATAAAAATAAAATATGTCCACTTTTCTTTATCCCCACAGCTACTGCCCTAGTCAAGACCACCATCATCCCTTCCATGAATTGCTGCAAAAGTCCCCTAACCTACCTTCCTGCCTACAGTTCTGCTGCCATTTAATCCAGGCTCCACAGAGCAGACAGTGATCCTTCAAAATTCATATCTAATTATCAATATCCTGCTTAAAACCTTTCAGTGGTTCCTCACTGCTCACAAGATAAAATGAAACAATTTGGTTCACAAGACCTGGCCCCACGCCCCAGACTCCAGCTACTCAGAATTCCTAAGATGCTGAGCTCCTCTTGGACTCCAAAGACTCTTTGGACCACAAACCCTTGGAACACACTTCCTCCTCATCCTCACCTGGCTAACTCCGACTTCCACTAAAATGTCACTTCCTTCACTCCCAAATATAAACATACAAGGATAGTCTCCTAGCTTCCTATTGCCATCCCAAGACCATTACTTCTCAGCCCCTTCCTTTATGGTCTATGCTGTCTTTTCATTAACTACCACCTTTAAAATTATTACTTTTTTATACAGCAGAATCCTTTTGTCAAATGCAATTCTACACAGAGCCCCAATATGTAGAAGAGTTAAGCTTCTCAGCCTAACTCAAGGAGTTTCAAAACCCTCTTCATTCAGCCTCCTTCCCTCCTAAGACACTGCTTCCCTAAAACCTAAGGTGCAGGACAATTAGAACACCATTGTCTGTATTATACTGCCTACTCAAAGGAAGAAACACAGTACAGTGGAAAGAGTTGTCTCTGAAGCTAAACAGACATAAGTTCAAATCTTGATTCTACTCATTAGTCACAAGATCTTGAGCAATTTGCCTGAGGATCCATTTCCTCATCTGTAAAACTCAGCTGTAAAAATCACCACCTTGAGAAGTCAATGGGTAGAACAGAGATAAGTATGTGAAGTACCAAGCATAGTGCCTAGAATACTGACACAAAGCAGGAAATCAATAAAATACTACCTGCTATGGCTTATCCAGGAAATGTAGGTTAACATTCAAAATCAATTAATATGATTTACCATAATACTGACAGAATAAAGGAGAAAAACCTTATGATTATTTTAAGAGACACAGAAAAATCATTTGACAAACTTCAATATCCATTTGTGATTTTAGAAAACCCCAAAACTCTCAGAAAACTACAAGTGGAAGGGGAAATCCTGAATCTGATAAAGAGCATCAATGAAAACTAACATCATCCTTAATGGTGAATTAAGACATGCTTTTCCCTTAAGAATGAGAACAAGGCAGGATGAGCACTCTCCCTACTTTGATTCAACACTGTAATGGAAGTCCTAGTCAGTAAAATAAGAAAAAAAAATAAATATAAGACTCTATTTGCATATGACATAATTATGTAGAAAATTCTATAAAATCTACAAAACAACTACGAGCAAGGTCAAAGGATACAAATCAATATACAAAAGTTAGCTACATGCTTTTGTTTTTTATTCAGATATATCATCTTTATTAAACAACTTTTTTGAGTTTCATAATGCCTTTCTTTTTCATGCATTTTCGGCACACTGAAGGACTCGACTTATATTTAAGGACTTCCAAATGATAACAATATAAGATTTCTGAAATTCCCTCTCTCTTTCCCCTTAGAAGCCTCTCTCCTTCATCTCCCATTTGGACTAAATTCTCTCTAGGCCTGGGAACATGTGTTACCCTGCAACTTCTCTTTATTGCTCTCCAAATTTTCACCTATTGTTTATATACTTGTAGCAAACAACTGGAAAATAAAATTTTAAAACAATTTATGATAGCATCAAAAAGCAAAATATTTCAGATTAAACATAACCAAAGACATGTAAGACTTCTACACTTAAAGTGTTTCTGAGAGAAATTTAAATAGTACCTGGCAAATTAAAAGTCTAAATAAATGGAGACCTATACTACATTCATGAATCCAAAGATTTGCTATTGTTAAGATGTCAATCCTCCCTAGTTATCTACAGATTCAATGCAATTACAATTAAAATCTCACCAAGATTTTTTGGTAGAAATTGACAGAATGGTTCAAAATTTATATTGAAATGCAAAACCTAGAAACAATAAAATAATATTTTAAAAGAAGGAGGACTTACACTACCTAACTTTAAGACTTACTGTAAATCTACAGTAATCAACAGTGTGGTATTCGGGTAAAGATAAACAAAACATCAATGGAATAGAATGGAGAGTCTAAAAATATATATATTTTTAATATATATATTACATATTTAAATATACACTTACATTAATATATAATGTATATTCATTAATTTTCACAAAAACAACAACAGGGAAAGGAAAGTCTCTTTGACAAATAGTTCTAAAATAACTAGATACAAGCATAAAAAAATGAATCTCAATTCTTACCTCATATCATACACAATTAATTTGAAATGGACCACAGATTATGTAAAAGCTAAAACTATAAAGCTTTTAGAAAATAGCATTAGGACCATGTCTTCATGACTTGGTGGCAGGCAAGGGGTTCTGGGACAGGGCACAATAACCTTAAAAGAAAAAAAACCTGATAAATTTGACTCCATCAATATTAAAAACTCGGGTTCATCAAAAAACACCATTAGGAAAATGAATAGACAAGCCACAGGCTAGAAGAAAATATTCATGAAACATATATCTGATAAAGGACAGTTAACCAGGGTATACAAAGAACTCCCACAACTCAATACTGTAAAGAAAAACAGCTCAATTTTTTAAATGGGCAGCAGATTTACACAGACACTGCCCAAAAGAAGATATACAAATAACCTACAAGAACAAGAAAGAGTGCTCAATATCATTAGTCATCAGGATATAGCAAATTAAAACCACAATGAGGGCTTCCCTGGTGGCGCAGTGGTTGAGAATCTGCCTGCTGATGCAGGGGACACGGGTTCGTGCCCCGGTCCGGGAAGATCCCACATGCCGCGGAGCGGCTAGGCCCGTGAGCCACAACTACTGAGCCTGCGCGTCTGGAGCCTGTGCTCCGTCCGCAACGGGAGAGGCCACAACAGTGAGAGGCCCGCGTACCGCAAAAAAAAAAAAAAACACAATGAGATACCACTACACACCCACCACAACGACTACAATTAAAGACTAATAACACTGAGTACTGGCAAGGATGTAGAGCAACTGGAACTCGCATACATTGTTGGTGGGAACAAAAAATGGTACAACCACTTTGAGAAAAGGTCTGGGAGTTTCTTATAAAACTAGCGGACACTTACTCTATGAGCCATTTCTCCTGATATTTACCCTAGAGAAATGAAAACATTTCTACAACACAACCTGTATAAGAACATTCATGGCAGCTTTATTCATAATGGCCCCAAACTGGAAACGTCCCTGGTATACATCCACTTGATAAACTTTTGACATGTTCATATGATAGAAAAAGGGAATGAATTCTTCATAAACACAATCTCAAAAGCCTTTCCAAAAATATATACTGTACAATTCTATTTATATGATATCCTAGAACAGATAATATTAACCTATGGTAGGATGATAGAAGATCAGAAGAGCAGTTGCTTCTGGAGGTTGGGGGCAGGAACTGACTGAGAAGGCACATGAGGGATCTTCGATATCTTGGTAGAGGCTTAGGTTGTACTGATTTGCCAAAATTCATTAAATGGTACAATTAACATTTGTGTATTCCATTATACGTAAATTTTACCTAAAAAACAAAAAGCACTGCAAATACTGAACTCTAAGTTAATGACATACATGCTGAAGTATTTAGGGGTAAAGTGTACCGATGTCCACAACTTACTTTGAAATCCGTCAAAACGTAAGTTGTATTGGTGGATGAATAGAGAGATGGATAGGCATGTGATAAAGCGAACAGTAAAATGTAAATTATAAAATCCAGGTGTAAACTGTAAAATAATTCCTTACCTGCTCCCATTACCCTTTTCTAACTCATTGAGATTTCTAATCCATGGAGCTCTCATTTACACCTCCATTATGTCTCTTATAGCTTCACTTCCAATCATCTGAAATATCTCTATTCTCTTCGTCTCTACTGCAGCCACCTGCAACCAACTACCCTTCTCTACCCATTTACCTAAACTGATGAGTGCTGCCCGAGGAAAATCTCACAACCACTAGACCAATGAATGCTACTCCAAATTTATAACTTCCACACTCAGCACTGCTGAGCAATTCCTTTCTAATTCACTGGTTGGCTCCTTCTCCAGACTCCACAGCAGCAATTCCAAAACTGGATTATGCTTCTTAAACTCCTTACTCATTTCTCTTTCCTCACTCTATGTAAAGGATCTTGCCTTTCATTCCATCATGAACATAGTGGCTACCGAGCATGAACTACCTGCTCCCGAACCTACAAACCCATTTTATCTCACCTCCTCCCACCTCAGAAGAAAGGATGTCATCACTCCTGCCAGAGGTAGCGGATCATCATCAATACTGCTTAAAAATGCAGACTCTGCAACCAAGTTATACTTTCCAAACCTCAGTTTTCTCTCTTATAAAATAGAGACAATAACAGTATACTGTGAGAATAAGAAAACACATGCAAGGCACTTAAAATAGTACCTGGCAAATAATTCAAGGCAAATCCCACTGCTGTGTTCCTGAGCTCATCTTGTTCAGTATCTTCACTAGCATTCTCTATCAGCTCCTTCCCCAAAGCCTCCTAACATAAACAAGTTTCCATCACCTTCAAATAAAAAACAAGTGTCTTCCCCAAACTGAACCCCTTCTTGTCACAGAAGTATCTCTTTTCCCTTCATTTCCAAGCTTCTAGGGGGAAAAAAAAATCTGAAGAAATTCATCTGTTCTTGCTATTCTTTCTCCATGCTCTTCCATCTTCTACTCTCACACCGAAACTGCTTGGACATAAGTGACCCCTAAGCTGTCAAATCTAACTAACATTTTTCAGGCCCCTTATTTGACTTTTCTATAGCCTGATACAGTTAATGACACTTTTCTTGAAACGCCTTCCATTCTCAGCTTCTCAGACACTAGGGTCCCATTCTTTCTACCTGACTCTTTCCTTCTTTATCTCCTTTACTCATGCCTTTCCCTCTGCTCTTCCCCTACACCCTATTGTCCATTCTATTTCCCCAGTTCTGATGCCAGCCTTATTTCATTCTTATCTCTAATCATTTTCAGTGGGTGGCCTCACCTACTTTAACACCTTCTTTGAGGTACAATTAACATACAATGAATTGCAGATATCTGAGCTGTAAAATCCGTTAAATTTTAATATATGTATACTCTCCTGAAACTACTGGTACAATCAAGACAAATGAGCATAAAAGCCTCCCCCCAAAATAACTACTGACTTGCTTTTCATCACTGTGGATGCATTTTCTAGAAATTCATAGTATAAACTGTGGTTTTTTTGAGGGGGCAGGGGGCAGTTTCTTCGGCTTCTTTCATTCAGATTATTTTGAGATTCAGCAATGTTGTCTTGTATATCAATAGTTCATTCCTTTTTACTGCTGAGAAGTATTCCAATGTGTGACTATATCACAATTTGTTTATTAATTCACCTGCTGATGGACATTTGGGTTGTTTCCAATTTTCTGCTGAACAGAACTGCCATGAACATTCATGTGTAAGTCTTTCATAGGATATAAGCTTTGTCTATTCTCATGGCTCTACTCACACACCTGCAAGTCCCAAATCTGTTTCACCAGATACCAACCAGTTGTCAGTTTGACAAGTCCACCTGGATAACCCAAAATGACTTTTAAATCAACAAGTTCAAAACTCATCTTATAATGCCACTCTTTCCACCCCAGCAGGTTCTCCTCCTACATTCTCTATCCTGACTAAAGGCACTCAAACCAGAAACTTAAGAATCCTCCTACTCTTACCATTTCCCCCAATCAATCAGTGAGTTACTAGATCCTGTCAATTCTGCATTTTAAACATCTCTCAAGTAAAATCCATCTCCACACTTCCATCCTAATTCAAATGCTTATCATCTCTTGGCTGGACTATTAACCCTAGCCTTCTTCTAACTTTTCTCCTTACCTTGGGTCTCATTATTCTCCAATCCATTTTCTATTCTATGGCCAAAGTGGATTTTCTAAAATTGAAATTTTATGTTACTCCCCTATTTAAAATTCCTCAATGCCATCTATCCCCTCAAGATAAAATTCATACTCCTTAGCTTAACATACAAAAAATTCTCTATAAATCAGTTTCCTCTCCAAACTCATCTTCTGCCACTTCCCATCATGTTCGAACTTAGTCATTTCTGGATGATGTCAATTACCTTTTAATCCTTAGTGCTGACAGCAATACTTGGTCTGCAGTAGGCACAATATGCTTATGCAATAGATAAGGTAGGACTTAGACTAACAGATATATTGAGACCTTCTGGGGATTTTCAGGAAAAGTAGTAGTCCAGTCTGGCTGAAGCATAAAGTATATGAAAGACTATGGTAAGCAATCCATTCAGAAAAACAGGATGAAGCCAGACCACAGATCACCATCAAGTTTATTCCAAAGAATATACACTTCATTCTATGCCCTCAAAAGACATCAACGGTTCTGAACAAGAGTGTGACACATTCAGAAGTGTCCCATAACTTCTGAAATTTGAAAAATAGATAAAGGAGAGGTGAGGGGCAGTGAACTCAGTAAAGAGGCTACAGCAGTAGTCTGGGAAAGGGGACTCAAGAGCAGTGGGAGTAGAGGGAATAGATTAAAAGAACATGTCAAGGGGAATGAAGCTACAGGCTCTGACTGGGTGTGGGCAGTAATAAGTCATCAGAGATGACTCCAAAGTTTTGAACCAGCCAAATAAAATAATACAGCTAATAAATCAAGAAGAATTCTTTTTTAATAGGTGAAAGGGAGGGAGCTGATCGTTTTGTTTGGGTTTTCCCTACCCTTTCATTCAAATTTAAGTGCCAACCAGGCGTCAGGCACTGTATACATGGAGGATAAAACGAGGGTAAAATATCATCCCTGTTCCCAAAGACCATCCAATCTAGTTGGGGTGGGGAACTTAAACAGGAAAAAAATAGGAACTTAAAATTAATTGTTAAGTGCTAGGCTAGGGTGCTAAAAGAATATTTAGATTGAAAGAAAGACTATCCAACTCAGGCCTGAGGATCTGAGAAAAGATCTGAGGTCTAGAGAGTCCAGAGGATGAGTGGTGTTAGGCCAGGCAAAAGGCCGTCCAGGTGAAGAAAACCTGGATGTTCAAAGAGCCTCAGGTTAGATAACACAAGCTGATGCATCTGCAAACAGTACAATAAGTCGAAAAGAAGATATGGAGATATCCACAGGAAATGTCTAACAAGCAGATGAAAATGCAGGTTTTGAGCTACCAAATATATTTTCAACCTGTCTTTGGTGGCTTAAAATCATCTTTAGTGCATATTTTATATAAGAATTGGGAGAATCTCACACATCAGCGAGACTGTGTACACTTCCACCTTCTCCCATCACTTCTACTGTCAAGCAAGGGTATCTCTGCTTAAAGTCAAACCGGGTTTATATAAATAAGCAAAGAGGAGTGGGGACTGTGGAAAATCTTAGACAGATGCCTTGTTTAAAGAGGGCAGCCATTTACTCAGCTCCAGCAGCTTACTGCCTTGCTTGAATGCTGGCCCAATGTGGAGAGATCTTCCTATTCTCCAAGAAAAGCTCAAAATTCAGATTTTATGTAATATCTCCCACTTGAAAATACTGGCATGTGATTACATTAAAAATAAAACAACACTATGCCAGCCAAAACAAATGCTTTTGTGGACAGATTTCAGCATGGGCCACCAGTGTGGCAGAGTTAGACCTGGTCTGCTAAATCCTCCAGTGCTCTTTTCACTACCTCATAGGAGCCTCAACTGACAGGGTTTCATGGTGACTCCCATGGGATAGGAGCTGCTTGCTTCCAAGCAAAACAGCCCCAAACTGATAGTGCTTTATTAGTTCTTTTATATATTGTCAATAATTTTTGTCTCTTCCCCACCCTGGTCAGGATACCTGCCTCTAGCATCACTGAGACTTCTACTCCCCTTCTATTACAACCTAAGATGGCAAGCTTGCAGGTAAAGCAAAAGTAAACAGAGAGCCTGACAGGATTTCTAATGAATAAAGCAGGTAAGGCATATGGCAAAGATTTGGTTTTTTTAGAAAACAATTATCACAGAGATATCTGTGACTAGTCAGATACCTGAGCAAAAAAGTCAGTAACTTATATTTGAAATACATGAGCAATTTCTACTAACAAGCCAAATAGGTTCCATTGTGAGCTACCAAGAGGGGGAGAGGGAGAACATCGCAAAAGGGAAAGTAAAAGTTGCTGTCCTTTGAGAAATATCAGATACCTCTTAAAACACAGTTTTTTAAAGTATAAATTTAAAAGAAAAGGTACACTATAATCTCAACTCTCAGTGAGGAATAAAAATATTTTAAAATCAGATAACATGAAACATTCTTCGAGCAACAAGAAATGGGGATTTAGAAACACTATTAAAAGAGTAAAGCTATCCCTATATTTATAAGAGGTAAAAGGAAAACAAAATAATCTGATAGTTTTTAATATTCATTCAGAGATCAGTTGCTGATGTTTTAGTGTATTAAGTCACAACGTTGCTTCAGAAGCTCTGAAAATGTAACAACACTTCCTAATCATACTAAAACGTGTAAAAGTACAGATCACGGGGTATATAACTTTAGATAACAATGTGGCAAACTCAAAGAAACACAGAAATGTTAAAATTTCTAATCAACAAACCGAATGACAGTACCAAGATTTTGAGAGAGAAAGAGAGACAAGGGGGGGGCGGGGAGGGAGAGAAAAAGAGAGAGAAAGAAAGAAAGGGAAGGAAGGAAAGCAAGGAAGGAAGGAAGGAAGGCCAGTGGCATGTGCACCCGCCCCTGTGAATCGGAGAAGTCGGGGAATTCAGGGGAATGAAGAGTGATTACAGAGGGCGAGCAAAGCAGGCCCTGTTCCTCCTGGCAGGCGAGCTCTGCAATTACTTAGAGCAAGCATTATGGCCAGAGCATTCTGGAGCCCACTTGGACGAGCAGACTGGACACCTAAAACCGGAGGCTGACAGCAGCTCGGGGAGAGGACCGAGAAGGCGGAAAAGTGGCCTGCTTTGACCTCCACTGAAAACGGAGGCTCCTCCAACTCTCGTCTCTGAACCAGGGGCAGGGGCAGTAAGCTCTCAGCGGTTGGATTCTTCGACAAACTCTCCCAGGCTCCCTGCGGCCTTCCCACACACCACACCGGGTTAATGTCAACACGGAGAGCCAGCGGGTGTGAAAGAACCTCTCGGTGTGCGCCGTCCTTTCTGGGAGGCGGTGAGACCGGGAAGAAAGACGGCTCCGCGCGCGCCCCGCCTCCCAGCCCTTCCCCAGCCCCGGCCCGGCGCCCTCGCAGGGGCTGCAGCCGGGAAGCGCGCTCCTCACCTTTTTCAGCGCAGGCACCAGCAGCCCCCGCCACTTGGGCGCGTTCTCCTCGCTGAAAAACTCGTACGGCAGCTGCTGCGCCTGCATGGTGCCCCCGGGGCGCCTCCGGGTTGGGAGAGGGGCGGCGGCGGCCGGGCCGGGGAGCCGCGAGAGGGCGAGCTCTTAGCGCGGAACAGGGCCGCGGCCCCACCGGACGGCCCGGCCCCCTCGGGGCGCCGAGCGGCCGGGCTAGCCCCGGAGAGGGAGCTGGGTGGCGAAGCCTGCGCCCGGCCACCCACCCGACACGGACACCAGCCGCGAAGAGCGAACGCAGCCCGGAGGCGGCGGCGGTGGCATCCCGCACCACCGCCCCGGGGCCGGGCCCCCACTCCTCCCCGGCCCGCTGGCGCCGCCCCGGGTTGCCCTCCGCCGCGGTCGCCGCCCGCCCGCCCGCCGGGGCTGCGCTCCCGGGCCCGGCCTGGCCCCGCGGCGGAGCCGGCGGCTGGGGGAGGGCGTGTGGACCGACACTCCGGCCGCGGTGCCCGCGCGGCAGGGACCCCGAAACGCGAGCGACCCGGGGCGGGGCGGAGCTGGGCGCGGGGTGTAGCGGGGGAGGGGAAAGGCCCGAGGTCGTTGTTGGGGAATCCGGCTGCCTGAGGTGCCGCCGCGGCCGCCGCCGACGCCGGTGTAGCGCTAGAGCTTCCTACTAGCGAACTGAACCTGCCTGCTACTGAGCATGCGTCGCCGGGCAGGGCCGGTTCGCTCCGGGTTTTCCGGCTCCCCAGCCAAGGAGGAGGGAAGCGCGAGAGAGCGAGGGAGGGCTCCCCGCCGGGCTGTGGCTGCGCCCCCGAGGGCTGCAGGGGGAGGAGCGACAGGGCCCCGAGCGGTCGAACCCCTGGCCGAGTGGGGCCTGCGGGGTGGGGTGCGAGCTACGGTGAAGCGGCCCCCATTGTGTGGTTGGGCCGAGAAGGATACCACCCCTCTCTCGGAGTCCCTGGGCCTTTCGTTTCGGAAAGGGGTGTGTGTCTGTGTACTTTGTTCCCGAGCGTGAAGATAAGGACTGCCCAGAGCATGCAATGTATAGTAAACAGGCTGGACAAAAGATAGGTGCCTTTCTCACGAAACCTACGGCATAATAGAAGTGATCGCAATGTCTCCAAACGGTCTTTCCACATCACTAAGAATAAAATGTGTACGTGTAATGTTGATTTTGTGTGTGTTTTTAAATGCAATATGTTCATCTTTGAAACCCGTTTCAAATATGAACTCCAATAACCACTTACCTCCAGTGGAAATTGACACCTCTCCTGCAGATCCCAGGAACACTTTACTCAGTCCCCTCTCCGGGCATTTACCTTAACATGTTTTGTATCTCTACAAGGCTCTTTCAACTAGATAACAAACTCCTGGAAGGTAGATCTTTTCCACCAGGGTTAGGGGCTCTACACAGAATAGGCACTTAGTGTATGTTTGTGGAATGCTAAAGGAGCATTATCTGTAAATTGTTCCTGCATCCCAGGGATGCAGGTGTTTGCTTTTAACAGTAGCACTGGGTGGCTGGCGCCTCATGGTTTACCATTACCACTTTTTGAGCATAATCTCATTTAATCCTCGGAGCAATCCTATTGTTTTTACATCACAGTTTAAAGAACCAGCCTGAGTTGAAATTGATACTGTACCCTGCTATTTCAGAGAACAATAACCAGAATCACATAGATGAGAAATGTTTAAGCAGCGGTTCTTAATCTCTACGGGAACCTCTTTAAGAATCTCATAAAAGTCTTGGTTCCTTTCCTTTAAAGATGTACACATGTGATTTACATTTAAAAGTTCTCCACACTTTCAAAGTGTTCAGAATGACATTTTGAAAATCATCCATAAATCCTCTGGGTAAAAAGAGGTAAAGTAACCATAGCTTGAGAGGGGTTGGGGGCAGGAGAAGGGGTCTCAGAGGAAAATATGACAGCCATTTTCAAATCTCTAAAGTAATGATATGAAAAAAATATATATGTGATAGGGTTTTGTGTGATTCTAAACGATTGAATTAAGATCAAGCCTCTGCCCCAAATTATTCCTGGGCTTCCTACCGCTCTTAGAATACTTTTCAAACTTCCTACCATGACCCACAAAACATGCATCTGGCTACTGTTTACATTCTCAACTTTTTCTCACCATTCTCAACGTTGGCTCACCACATTCCAGTCACACTGGCCTTCTGTCTATTCCTAGAAAACACCATCCTCTTTCCTGCCTCAAGGGCTTTGCTCTTCTCTCAGCCTGTAACTCATTCTGCTCCTGTTCATTTGGCTGGTTATAAACGTCACCGCCTCCAAGAGGCCTTCGGTGATCACGCTAAGTAGTTTCCACCTATACTTTTCTCCCATAAGCTTTGGCTTCTTTCTTCGCAAGCATAAATCACGGCCTTTAATTATTTTTCGTTGTTGGTCTCCCCCACCCCCCGCCGCTCCCACCATCTGGAATGTAAACTCCAAGATCAACAATCTTATGTGTTCACTCTAGCTCATCATTTTATCCCCAGGAACTACAGCACTTGGCACATAGTAGGTTCTCAATAAATACTGTTGAAGGTATAAAAGTTGAATGGCGGAAACTTTCAGGAAGACTACGTAATCAGAGTTGTCCTAAGAAACGGGTGATCTTCTGGAGTGTGCAAGTAAAAACC
Source organism: Delphinapterus leucas (assembly GCF_059928025.1). Lineage (NCBI taxonomy): Eukaryota > Metazoa > Chordata > Mammalia > Artiodactyla > Monodontidae > Delphinapterus > Delphinapterus leucas. The sequence continues at coordinate 63,149,063 of NC_143141.1, read as the reverse complement.
GTACATTCGCTCTCTCGGGACGACGGGGAGGGTTAAGAGGTGGGACTTGATGACCTCCAAGGTCCCCTTCAACTCCGAGTCTCTGATTTGACTGCAGAGGTAAACAAGCCCTAGAAACATGTATTAAAGCCCGGCTGGGCATGCTTAGCGGCCGGGGTAGGTTTTCACTAGTATGGACGTTTTAGCTGCAGACTGACAGCAAGCAGCTGGAGGGAAACTGCAGAGAAGAGACTCGGCTCTTCGCAGCTGAGAGACCTAAGGGGAGTGGTGTTGGGTTCGGCGTCGCTAAGGTCAGGGAGCAATCGAGTCCCTCTACATCGTTCGCTTGTATCTCTTGAGCCAAATCAAAATCTATGGGCGTGCTGCGAGAGAAGACGACCGTGGCGACTCAGAAACTTGCTAGTGGAGACATGAAAGCCCCGTGAGCCCGTCAGCTGCAACCGCTGATTGTGGCGCCGCGGCGCAGGCGCAGAGGTTCCTTTCGCGCCCCACCTTCGACTCTAAAGAGCCAGGAGCCTGAGCGGACGTGACGCACGGGGGCGCGTCCAGGCAGGCTAGCCGAGTTCTGAGCGCGTCGAGTCAGAACACGGGCAGCGGGAAAGGAGGCGGGAGGACTTTTGGGCTGGCGGCGCGCCCCCTGCAGGTGGGAGTGCAGCACTAAGCGCTTTGCCTCGCGCCGCAACCGGACGCAGTAACAGGGTTCCCTGCCTGGGTGCAGCCGCAACGATCTTCCTGAAGCAAACTTCAGATGCAGTTACTCTCCCGTTCGAGTCTCCACTGTCATACCAGAATAAAGTCCAAAGTCCTTAGCTTTGTATTCATGGCCTTGCACAATGGGGCCACTACTTATCTTTCCAGCTATATCACTCACTCAAAATGAACTACTATTGCCTCCTATAAACCCATTATTTCTGTCTCTTGTTTCTTGCCTATTCTGTTCCATCTGCCTAGAATGCCCTTCATCATCTTCCTCCAATCCCACCACAGCTTCACCCCACCTCCCATATACACGCTCACCGTGAAACTCTTATCCACGCTGTCGCCGCCAGCACATATGCCGCCTTCTTTCTGAAGTCTTTTTCAGCCCGCATTTAGGATTCCTCCCCTTAAACTTTAGAGTCCAATAGGCATAAGAAACAGCGGTTTCAGCCATCAATAAAGTTAAGGTCTTCTCTGCCAGCAGCATATCCTCTCAATGCTTCCCCTCACCCTGTCTTTCTTCCCAATCCCCACTTTCAATTCCATTTCTCCAATTATGTCCCCAGAAAAATACACCAGAGAAAGCAGTGGCTGATAAAACCACTGGATAGCCATCCTTTATCACCTTTAGTTAATACTTTGATCCTCCCTTCTCTCTCTCTCTCTCTCTCTCTCTCGGGCAAATTTGGTGGGGAGCAAGGTAGGTACAATTAGAAGACATGATCAAAAGCTCTCCAAGATATTTAGGACTATTCCTGGAATTTTTTTTTTTCAGGATCCCGGCAGAGTCCAGTTTTTGGCAAAAGTCTTTTTCCAGTTGATTCAAGTGGTAATGGCTCCTCAAACTGATTGCACCCCAATCCAATTCAACTTTCATTGAATTCCCAAGTTTGTCATGGAACTTGATAAACTGGTTCTAAAATGTATATGGAATTAAAAAAAAAAAGTTCTTCTGTTAAAGAGCAAGGTAGGGGAACTTGACTTACCAGATATGAAGACATTACACAGCTAGAGTAATTAAAACAACGTGGTATCAGAAAAGGAACAGACAAACATACCAGTGGACCCATCTCATTGCGGTGGCTTCTCTTGTTGTGGAGGACCAAATACACAGAAACAATTCATGACACAGCAAGCATTGCAGATGAGTGAAGAAAGGGTATAGTGCTCAATAAATGAAATATGCACAGTTGATAAATACATATAGAAAAGTGAAATTACATCCCTAACTCACACCTGACACAAAACAACCGCATGTGGATAAAAGACTTAAGTGTAAAAAACAAAATTATAAAATTGTGAAAGAAAAATAAAGAATATCTTTATGAAGCTTCCCTGGTGGCACAGTGGTTGAGAGTCTGCCTGCCAATGCAGGGGGCACGGGTTCGTGCCCCGGTCCGGGAAGATCCCACATGCCGCGGAGTGGCTGGGCCCGTGAGCCATGGCCGCTGAGCCTGCGCGTCCGGAGCCTGTGCTCCGCAATGGGAGAGGCCACAGCAGTGAGAGGCCCGCGTACCGCAAAAGAAAAAAAAGAAAAAAGGAAGAAAAAAAGAGAATATCTTTATGAGCTCAAAGTAGGAAAAGATTTCTCAAATAATACACAAAAAAACACAAACCATAAAGGGAAAGATTGATAAATTTGATTTTATTAAAACTAAGAACCTCTGTAAATCAAAATAAGGCATACAAAAAGTGAAAGCACAAGCCATTAAGTAGGAGAAAGTAGTTGCAGCTCAACCGAAAAAGAATTAGTATCCAGGACAAGTGGTTTACTTTTTTTTTTTAAATTAATTAATTATTTATTTATTTTTGGCTGCATTGGGTCTTCGTTGCTGCACACAGGCTTTCTCTAGTTGCGGCGAGCGGGGGCTACTCTTTGTTCCTGTGCAGGGGCTTCTAATTGCGGTGGCTTCTCTTGTTGCGGAGCACAGGCTCTAGGCACACGGGCTTCAGTAGTTGTGTCTCACAAGCTCTAGAGCACAGGCTCAATAGTTGTGGCGCTCGGGCTTAGTTGCTCCACGGCATGTGGGATGGGATCTTCCTGGACCAGGGCTACGAACCCATGTCCCCTGCATTGGCAGGTGGATTCTTAACCACTGTGCCACCAAGGAAGTCCCCAGGTGGTTTACTTTAAAGGAGATAATGATGGTTAGATGTTCACCTCACTAGTAATCAGGGAAAAGCAAGTTAAAAACACAATGAGATATTATTTATTGCCCATTGAATTAGCAAAAACTTAGAAGTTGAACAATGCTAAGCTTTGGCAAGGATGTAAAGCTATTAAAATTCTCATCCACTGCCATGGGAATATAAATGATTAAAACCACTTTAGATAACTATTTCTTTTCTTGAAATATGAATATGGGCATGTCCTATACAAACTGGCATAGATGTATTCCCATAGCATATATATCCCAAAGAAAATTCCTCACTGCATTGTTTGTTATAGCATAAATAGTAGAATGGGTAAATAAATTATGGAATACTATAGAGCAGCAAAAATGAATGAATCACAGTTTATGTTTACGTTCCCCCCAAAATTCATATGTTGAATCCCAATCTCCAGTGTGAAGGTATGTGGAGATTGGGTTTTGGGGAAGTGGTAAGGACATGCAGGTGGAGCCCTCATGAATGAGGTTAGTACCAATATTAAAGAGACTGCAGAGAGAGCCTCTCCGCTTCCACCATGTAAGGACAAGAGAGAAGACTGTTATCTATGAACCAGGAAGTAGGCTTTCACCAGACACTGAATCTGAAGGTGTCTTGATCTTGGACTTCCCAGCCTCAAAAACTGTGAAAAATAAATTTCTATTGTTTATAAGGTACTCAGTCTATGGTATTTTGTTATAACAGCCCAAAAGACCTAAGATACACATCAACATAGGTAAACACTTTAAAAATAACACTGATAATATATAAATGTGCCTGTGAACCTCCAAAGGAAGAAAGAGAAAACAAACAAAAAAACCACTAAGCAAGACACACAGGAAACTACACACTATATGATTCACTATATAAGGTGCAAAAAAAAAAAAAAAAGTAGAACTGAGTTGTATGTTATTTATTGTGATACCCAACCTCTAAGATGGCCCTATGAGCCTTACTTCCTGGTATTCCTTCCCCAGTATAGATAACACTCCCATGTTGAATAGACAATCCTAGGCAATACTCACCTGCAAAAATAGGATTTTGCAGAAGTTATGTATGTGGCTTCTGAGCCTAAGTCTTAAAAGACATGGTCACTTTACTGTCTCTCTCTCTCATCTCTCGTTCTGGGAGAAATCACTGCCATTTTCTGAGGACACCCAAGCAACCCTCTAGGGGAAGCCCTCACTGACAGTCTTGGAAATAGATCCCTCAGCTCCAGTAAAGGCTTCAGATAATTGAAATCTGGTTAATATTTTGACTGCAACTTTTTTAGGGATTCTGAGCCAGAAGTACTCAGATGATCCATTTCAAAATCTTTAACTCTCAGAAACTATGAGATAATAAATGTGTGTTGTTTTAAGCCCCTAAGTTTTGGGGTAATGGGTTATGCAACATTAGAAAACTAATATTTTTACGGATACATACATAAGCAGTCAAATTATAACAAAACATTAAAATAATACTGAATTCATAATGGTGGTTGTGAAGGTTGTATGCATATGGAGAGATCTTTAAGATATACTGTAAATTGTAGGAAAAAAATAGTGTAGAAAGTGTTCGCAACTGGGGAGGTTTTATACAAGGTTCTAATGAGATACTGGTAATGGTCTATTACTAACCTGAGTAGTAGGTACACAACTGTTCATCTTAGTATTTTAAAATTTAAACACATACACTCTTTGTTGTATGCATAATATGCTACAAACACACACTACACACAGAGGAGGGGGGTGATGGCTACAATGGGCCAATAGAGAGAGAGCACAGTGGCTTCATAGCCAATTCTGAACTGACTGTGACAATCTCAGTAATGCACTTAAGAAATAAAATCTGCCTGCTCTTAGTTATAGATCAGAGTTGGAAGAGGCTAGAAGTAGACACAAGTAGGCAGTAGTTTAAAGACAAATCACATGAAGCATCTGTACTGACTGCCAGTTTCTCTTTTCTCCTCCTCTCCGCAGCAGCAAAAGGCTAACATCTCCAAAGATTCTCAGTCTCAGATACTAAGGGTTGGAAAGGCAACTGAAGAGTGAGAATAAGGGCTACATTTTGGTTTCAACTCAGGTCAACCAACTCAAGTCCTTTATTGCTCTTTGTTGCCTTAAGCAAGTTACTTAATATCTATTAAAACAACTTGTATAATGTGAGTCCAGAGGAAGTAACCTCATCAGGTAAGCACCCACTGTATAAGGAGTTCAATATCTGAATATGAGTAACCATGGTATGTAATTCAAAGATATTCAAACGTTAATTTTAAAAAATAACTTGGCATTTAAAAATTCAAATAAGTAATACATCCACGTGATTCATGAAGTGTCTTTTTCACCCTGCCCATCAGCTATAGTGCTTCCCTCCAATTCCCTAGCAGGTAACCATTTTTTGTTAGTTTCTTATATATTCCTCCAGAGTTTGTTGCTGCAAACACAAATATAATATTTTAACAGAAAAGTTTCAAAAACAGGACAGAGGGACTTCCCTGGTGGCACAGTGGTTAGAAATCCCCCTGCCAATGCAGGGGACATGGGTTCGAGCCCTGGTCCGGGAATATCCCACATGACACGGAGCAACTAAACCCGTGCACCACAACTACTGAGCCCGCGCTCCACAACTACTGAAGCCCACACGCCTAGAGCCCGTGCTCCACAATAAGAGAAGCCACCGCAAGGAGAAGCCCGTGCACCACACTGAACAGTAGCCCCCACTTGCCGCAACTAGAGAAAGCCCACGCGCAGCAACGAAGACCCAACACAGCCAAAAATAAATAAATAAATTTATTAAAAAAAAAAAAAGGACAAAGTTTCCCATATAACTTTCATGCAGACTTACCAATTTTTAATATTTTACCCCATTTGCTATATCATTTCCTCTCTGTCTCTGTCTCTGTCTCTGTCCTTGTCTCTTCATGCATACATACATACATATGCACATACATATATACACACGCACATACGTATATACACACATACATAAATGTGTGTGTCTAATATTTCTTCAGAATCATTTGAGACCAATTTGCACACATCATCCCCCTCTACCCCAAGCATTTCAGTGAGTCAGTGTGCATTTCCTAAAAACAAGGGCTTATATTTACCTAACTGGAATACAATTATTAAATTCAGAAAGCTAACATGGATACAATACTATTGTCCGATCTACAGACCTTATTGAAATCTCACTAATTGTCCCTACAATGTTCTTTACGGAGATTGTTTTTTCTGGTCTAGGATCCAGTGCAGGATCATATACTGCATTTAGTTTTTGTGTCTCTTTAGTTTCCTCTAATCTGGAACAGTTCCTCAGACTTTCTTCGTCTTTCATGGTATTGCCATTTCTTAAGATGACAGGCCATTTTTTCTTATAATGTCCCTCAATTTGGGTTTGTCTGAAATTCTCCAATGATAAGATTCAGGTTTTGGTATGTTGGATACGAATAGCAAATGTATGGTATCCTGAGTGCATCACATCACGGGGGACATGATGACAGTTTATCCCGTCAGTAGTGATGCTAATTTTGATTACTTGGTTAAGGTGGGGTCAACCAAGTTTCTCCAATATAAAGTTATTTTCACTCTTCGTAATAGTACTAACTTGTACAAACATGTTATTTTTAAAAACAGCTTTATTGAGATATAATTCACATACTATACAATTCACAATTGAAAGCATTCAAATCGATGCTTTTTTTATATATACACAAATTTATTCAGCCATTACCACAATCAATTCTGGAATATTTTTATCACCTCAAGAGAAACTTCATATCCACTAGTGGTCATTCCCCATTTCTCTCCAAACTCCCACAGCTCCAGGCAACCAATAACCTACTTTCAGCCTCCATAGATTTGCCCATTCCATAGAGTTCAAATAAATGTAATCATACAAAGTGTGGTCTTTTGCGATTGGCTTCTTTTACTTAGCATAATATCAAGGTTCCTTCATGTTACAGCATATATCAGTATTTCATTTCTTTTTAGTATTGAATAACATTCCATGGTATGGCTATACCACATTTTATTTATCCATTCATCAGTTGATGTACATTTGGGTTATTTCCCCTTTTGGCTATACTTTTTAGTTATACTATACTTTTTGGTTGTAATGTTATTACAAACATTCGTGTACAAGTTTTTGTACAAACATATGTTTTCATTTCTCCTGGGTTTGTATCTAGGAATAGAATTGCTGGGGCATATGGTACCCCTATGTTTAATCTTTTGAAGAACTGCCAGACTGTTTTTCAAAGTGGTTACATCATTTTACATTTCAACCAGTAATGTATGAAGATTACAATTTCTCCATATCCTCACCAGCACCTTATTATTGTATATCTTTTTTACTCTAAGCATCCTAGTAGATATGAAGTGGTATGTCATTTTTCTTTTGATTTCCATTTCCCTGATGGCTAATGATGTTGAGTGTCTTTTCATGTACTTATTCACCTTTTGTATACCTTCTTTGGAGAGATGTCTATTCAGAGCCGCTGCTTATTCTTTAATTGGATTATTTGTCTTTTTTTTTTTTTTGAGTTGTGTTCTCTATATATTCTGGATACAAGTCTCTTATCAGATACATGATTTGCAAATATTTTCTCCTGTTCCATGGTTTGTCTTTTTACTTTATTGATGTGTCCTTTGAAGAACAAAAGCTTTTAATTTGATTAAGACTAATTTATCTATTTTTGTTGTTGCTGCTTGTGATTTTTGGTGAAATAGCTAAAAGGGCTTTGCCTAACCCAAGGTCGTGAAGATTTATCCCTATAATTTCTCCTGAGTCTTATAGCTTCAGCTCTTAGATTTAGGTTTATGATCCATTTTGAGTAAATTTTTGTGTATGGTGTGAAGAAGGGGTCCAGTTTCATCCTTTTGCAGATGGATATCTGGTTTCCCCACCACCATTCGCTGAAAAGACTATTCTTTTCCCATTGAACTGTCTTGATGGCATTACTGAAAATTAATTGACATAAATGTCAGGGTTCATTTTTGGACTCTGAATTCTACTCCATCAATCTATTTATCTAAGCTTATGCCAGTGCTACCGTGTCTTGATTACTGTACTTTGTAGTAAGTTTTGAAATAAGGAAGTGTGAGTCCTTCAACTTTGTTCTTTTTCAAGATTGTTTTGGCTATTCTGGGTCCCTTGTAATTCTATATGAATTTTATGATCAGCTTGTCAATTTCTGCAAAAAAGAGAGCTTGGATATTGATAGAGATTGCATTGAATCTATAGATCAATTTGGCAAGTATTGCCATCTTACTATTGAGGGACTTCCCTGGTGGTCCAGTGGGTAAGACTCCATGCTCCCAATGCAGGGGGCCCGGATTCGATCCCTGGTCGGGGAACTAGATTCCACATGCATGCCTCAACTAAGACCTGATGCTGCAACGAAGATCCTGTGTGTCGCAACTAAGACCCAGCACAGCCTAAATAAATATATAATTAATTTAAAAAATATATTGACTCTCCTGATTCATGAACATGGGCTGTCTTTCCATTTGTACAATTTTAAATTTCTTTTAGTAATGTTTCGCAGTTTTCGCAGTACAAGTTTTGTACTTCTTTTGTTAAATGTATTCCTAAATATTTTATTCTCTGTGATCCTATTGTAAATGGTTGTTTTCTTATATTATTGTCAGATTGTTTATTGGTAGTATATAGAAATACAACTGATTTTTAAAAATTTATCTTATATCTTGCAACATTGCTAAACTCATTTATTATGTCTAAAAATATACACTCTTATATTCCCATTTTATTAACAAATTGTAGCAAACACTTTTTTGCATCTTTTTTCTACACTTAATGATTTATCTTAAAAATGTCTCCAAATCCATACATGAGAACACTCTCATGTTTTTATAGTATATAATTCTATTAAATGGATATACAATAATTTATTTTATTAATTTTCTTCTGAGGGACATCTGGGTTTTTTTCCCTAACCTTTGATTATAAACAGTGATGGAATAAGTAAAATTATTTTGCTTGTTTTCAAGTATATCTGAGGATAAATTCCCTGAAGAAGAACTGCTGGGCCAATGGGAAAGTATTTTGCAATTTTGATAAATATTGACAAACTAGAGGGCTAATTATTTAATGTTCTTAATGTCTTTAGGGGTGCTCATTAGGAGTGGTATAGTAATAATAAGACAAAGGAGAAAATTTTAGTTAGTTACCTAATAGTGATTATTCCTATTATATTAATATCTATAAGGACTATGAATCAATGTTTTGAGTTTCTCTGAAGTCATACCTCATGCCTTGAGGTGGTAGTGCCTTATGAACTATATAAGACAAGTGATTTTTAAAATACTATTGTCTTATTCCATGTTCATTTTGTAAAGCATGTAGTTTAATTACAACAGATAAATTTATTGCACAAATAAATCTGCTGTCAATTCTTTGTATATCAGGGTTGTTACCCCACTGAGAGCTTAATGATCTGCCATACTAGTGGAGTTACCCTAGATTTTATTAAACACACATGACCTACAAAAGCCCTGTTTTCTTCCAAGAATGTATATAAAGCAAATGTTAGAATAAATCAGGTCAATTGGTCAGTTGGCATTTCTTAAAAACTGATGTTGTTTATAGGTTTTACATCCATATCATTTTTTAAAAATAAAAAATTGGGGCTTCCCTGGTGGTGCAGTGGTTGAGAGTCCGCCTGCCGATGCAGGGGACACGGGTTCGTGCCCCGGTCCGGGAAGATCCCACATGCCGCGGAGCGGCTGGGCCCGTGAGCCATGGCCGCTGAGCCTGCGCGTCCAGAGCCTGTGCTCCGCAACGGGAGACGCCACAACAGTGAGAGGCCCGCGTACCGCAAAAAAAAAAAAAAAAAAATTGTAAGGATGCAGCACATAATTTGTTTTGTATGTAACACTGATGCTAACTTGTTGTGGCAGACATGGAGATGTTGTGTAGCTCAGATGTCCCTTCAAGAAAGGACTCCTTTGGACTTCCCTGGTGGTCCAGTGGTTAAAGCTCTGTGCTTCCACTCCAGGGGGTGCAGGTTCAACCTCTGGTCAGGGAACTAAGATCTCACATGCCCCATGGTGTGGCCAAAAAAAAAAAAAAAAAAAAAAAAGGAAAGGACTCCTTGCCTATCTTTAAGGACTGTGCAGTTAGCTGACAGCATCTAGCAGTTAACTCCTTCAAGTCTCCTTCAGCTTTTAGGCCAAGGTCTTACTCTGCTTGAGGTGGCCCCAATCAATGACTCAGCAAGATAGTGGAACAAAAGACTGGCAATTTCCACCCAAGGCAGAACTCCTCTAATGGGCAATCTTTGCTCTGGAGCTCCCCATTGCAATGGCTGAGTTGTTGGCAGATCTGTATTGTGGTATGATGGCGTCTCTGCCCAGTCCAGCTTCCTTCTTTTTCCTTTCACAGATGTTACTTCTCAATAAGCCTCCTGCACTCTTAACATCATCTCAGTTTCTGCTTCCCAGCAGACCCAACTGATACATTTGTATATGAAGTTGTTTTGCAGGACATCAACTGATATTTTAAATCATGATGCATCCATATAAGCTGTTGAAATTCATTGATTTTAGAAATGCATCGATAATTTTCAAAACTGATTTCTTTCTCATAATATGTGCAGAAATCTGAATCTCTAAGAGCTTGCAGTTTACCCTAATTTTGTTCCTTAAACAGAGTTTTTGAAAAATATAGCTAAAGTTTCCAAACTTCCTCAGATCTGTCCTTCTTCTTTGACTGCTTCTGACAGAGAAGAAATAACGAGAAAAATCTCTTCATTTTTTTGTCCAATAAACTACGAGCAACTCTGAAAAAAGAGAGAGGAAAAAAAACACAAAAACAAAATAACACATCCCATCATCCTTTGTGCAATGGTTGATTTCCCTAAATCTTTGAAAATTACTTATACATGCATGACTTATGAAGAGAATGCCAGGACCACAGGTTCATAAGGATTATATTAAAACTTTCTCTCCCTGAGGCAGAAGCACTGCTGCTTCAGAACTGTTTTCCTCTTAACCTCCCTTGTCTAAACATGAAAAAGTTAGCCTTGATTTACGGTGTGTATAGTTTTTGTTTTCTTAACTCTAACGTAGAAGTTAAAGCAATAAAACCTAGGAATAGGAAACAACAATAACAACTAAAGAAGAATTGAATTTTAATTTGCTCAGCTGATCATGGAAAAATAGGTTTTCTTATGACTGAGACTTCAGGGGGAACAGTCCTCATGAAGTATTTTGTTATAATATTCCTTTAGTTGTTTATTAATTTTAGTTAGGAGAATGTGGAACATATTCTGAAGGTGAAACAGAGAAAAAAGGACCAAAATGGAACCCATGTCCTGAACAGATCTAGCGCATTTCTTGTACGTCTATTCCTTGTTCTTGTTAACTTTTATTGCCATTTGGAATGGGATTTTAAAATTACATTTCTACTTGATTATTGTTGAGTTAAAGAAAAGCTTTTTTTTCCTTTTAATATAGTTGACTTCAATCTGGCTACCTTATTTAAACTCTTTCATTAGTTCCAATACTTTTCTTTTTAACTCAGTGTCTTTGATTCTGTTTACAATCATTTTATATGCAAACCATGATGATTTTGCCTCCAGGCTTTTCATAAAGGTGGGAGGAACAGGATCCAGGCAACTCCTGGACCCCATAACCACTCTGCTTTGACCAAAATTGGGAATGCTTCCACCACCAATATTGAAAGCTGCTGAATCAAGAAGTCATGTGCCAAATTAAAAAGCTGCTGCTATAGCAGCTGGCTCCAGAACCTTGCCACCTCTGCTGCAGTCAACATCAACAAAGCAGACGCTCTGCACACCGCCTTTCTCCACAGAGGACTCAGTTCCGAACCAAAGCCTCACATGAGTGCTTCTGTTTGATGGGACCCAAATCACATCTTGAGCCCTCACCACAAGACAGCCTGGGAAACAGTTGTTTATCTTCCATCTGTGCACTCATCCTAGAGCGTACCAGTGTGCAATATCTCCCACAGTATTCTTTAGCATAGCCAGAAAGTCCCCTTCTAGTTCTTTTTTTTAAAATTGTGATAAAATACATGTACATAAAATTTACCGTTTTTAAGTGTACAGTTCAGTAGTGCTAAGTATCTTCACATTATTGTGAAATCAATCTCCACAACTCTTCATTTTGCAAAACAGAAACTCTGTACCCATTAAATAACTGCTCCGCATTTCCCCTTTCCCTCAGCCCCTGGCAACCATCATTCTCCTTTCTGTTTCTATGAGGTTGACTTCTCTAGCTACGTTATAGAAGTGGAATCATACAGTATTTGTCTTTTTGTGACTGGCTTATTTCACGTAGCACAATGAATTCAAGGTTCATCCGTATTGTAGCGTGTGTCAGAAGTTCCTTCCTTTTTAAAGCTGAATAGTATTCCTTTGTATGTATATACCGCATTTGTTTATTCATCTGTCAGTGGACACTTGGGTTCCTTCTAACTGTTGGCTATCCTGAATAATGCTACTATGAACAAGGGTGTGGAAATATCTTTTTTGAGACCCTTCTTTCAATTATTTTGGATATAGAACCATCCTTCTATTTCCTTTGATAAGAGCTGTAGAAAGGCAAGGGATGCTGAACTTGAGGAAACAATTTTTTAATACCTGTAGCAGATTATGTTTTTTAAGATGTCACACATTATCTCCCATCCCACGTGCTTGACACTTTTTCCATTGAGTTGTGGGGTTTATATCATCTCTCCTTGAACCTGGAAAGATCTTTGTGATTGCCTGGACAAATAGAGTATGGCAGAAGTGATACTATGTTACTTTTGAAACTGGATCATAAAAATTCCATGCTTCTATATTCTTCTCTTGGGATGCTTACTTTTGGAACCCATCAGCCATCCTATGAGAAAGCTCAGATTAACCCATGGAGAAAGTACCCAGAGAGGCATGTATAAATTTTCCACCTGACAGCCCAGCTGAGGTCCCAGCCAATAGCCAGCATCAAGTGCCAAACAAGTAAGGACACCTCCAGATGATTCTGTCCCTCAGTCATCAAGTCATCTCAGGCTTTGAGCCTCCCCAGTCAGGCCCTGGACATTGTGGAGCAGAGATAAATGGTCCCTGCTGTGCTCTGTCCTGATTATTGACCCTTAGAATCCATGAGTGTAACAAAATGGTTTCATGCTACAAAGTTTGGGGTGGTTTGTTACACAGCAATAGATAACTGGTACCATATCTAATGATGTGGTCATTTGGTTACTTTTCTTTCATTTGTTGATGTAATATTTAAGTACTCACATATTCCTAGAATAAACGGTTCTTGCTCATGTTGTATTATTCTGTTAATAAACTTCCGGATTTAGTTTGCTAATGTGAGGGATATTTAAAAAAATTATTATTTTAAAATAAAATTGGCCTTCTAAGGGTAAAGGCAACATAATTCATACCAGAAGTGGAATAAATATCCATACTGCTCCATTGCATTTTCAGGGAAGTCTCCTACTGTCTTTTCTTCTCTCCTTATTTAGCTTAAATTCCATGATTACCACTATGATTACTCCCTTGAAAATACTCTGCATTGTCTTGCCTCTCTCCTTTTACCATACTTGCCTTGCAAAAAGTCTGGCTTCAGATAACCCCAAACATCCACTAGTTTGTGTCTGCACATGTGCACTTGAGCTGTGCTACAGAACCACACAATTGTATAGCAGGCGTCACCTTAATTTCAGGATCACAGGCCTCCAAAGGGCACTCACTGTCACTGGGAAGTCTACCAAATCTCTTGTAAACTCTATACATCAATCTTCAGAACACCTAACTTACACCTTTCCCTCTTTTCTTATACCTTATTTCCCTCACCCATTTCCACTTCCCTTTTGCTCTTAATTTTGACTTTTATTAAGAAAATCAAAACCATCAACCTGGAGCTCCCTCATTCTGCTATATCCTTCTCCTTCATTCTGAATGCTCAGACCATGCTCTAGCACCCTGAGCTTCCACTCTTGAAGAACTGGTTTGGCTAAGGCAAAAGGAAACTAACACTTTTAGAGCATTTCCAACCTCCTAGCTTTCTTACTTATATTTTAGCTTATGAAGTGGGTGTTAGTATCCCCACTTTTCTGAGGAGAAAACTGAGGCTTAGCTAGTGTGAGTGCACTCCTCTCCATCACCCAGTGCAAAGTGGTCAGCTGACTCCAAGGTCAATACTTGTTTCACTCCGTCCCGGTTTCCTCATGCCAAGGACTGGGTGTACACTGCTGTTTCAGATTTATCTTTTTGAAAAATGAGACTGTTCAAGAAAGGAAAGTTCCAATAGCTTAATTCTTTAATCTTTCGAAGGACACTGGTGTGAAAGGCTGTTGTCAGGTCCAGCTGGGCTGCCGGCAGGCTCTGACTTGAAGAGGTCCCCTTGCTCAATCCCATTCTTGTTCTTCAGCATTTTGTTTGTAGGCGGTAAATAGGATCATTAGTCACAATTCAACTCCTACCTTTAAAACTCAGTACTAGAAAAATGGATCCTTGGCCTAAGTTCATGAAACCAAAACCACATTTCCATGTTTGTGATCTATGCAGGTACCACTCTGTACTGGGGCACCTTATATGCTCTAAAAAATGAGACCAGCACTGAGTCTCACAAAAATGAGAGCCGTGCTAAGTCAATTTAGCATGGTATAACACCATCAGAAGGAGAAAAAAAATGCTATCTTCTACAATTTTACAAATCTTTTCGATTTTGAAATATTAGGACATTCTCTTAAAGTCAAAGAAATAAATGTGTATGTGTCAGTGCACTCTGGAATGTCTTTAATTATGTGTTTCTGATGTAATATAATTATCATGGAATGCAGGTGAGCCAAAAACTAGACACACTTCTCCCCCTGGGCTCTCAATCGGGCACATCTGGTCCGAGCTTTTATTTCAAAGGCAGCAGCCCAACTAGACTTTGGAAATTCCAAGGCCCCTTAGAGATGAAAGCTAAGGATACTGCAGACCGAGAAGACGGTCTACAGTTGAGGGCTTTGCTTTGCCCTCCTTTCCCAGCTCTATAACATATGGCTATGACAGAGGGTGACAAAAGGGTATCTTGCTGGGGTAGAAGAGTGTGAAGTAGCGGAAGGTGGAAGTAAAAATTCATGAAATTGTTTGTGGTAAAAATTCATGGAACATGTGGTAAAAATTCACAAAAGTGTTTCCCAGAACTGCATCATTTCGGCCTTATCAGCTTTTCTGAAAGTGATATTTATAATCCACTTGCAACATAAGGAAAAATGAAAGCAAGCCCAGTTTCTCTGGGTCATCCTACAGACAGGCTCTGCTTTCAAGCTGCCCACAACTTCACTCCACTCTGGCTTTCTCCACGATCTACCTCCCTATTCCTTACCCAAGTCTTACTTCCCAAGTGCCTTACGGCCTAACTCCAAACTCCTGTTTCCTCAGAGACTCTAATTTCACTGAACCGTGCAATCTTACTTTTGCCTGTCCAGTCTCTTTCCCAGCTTCTTCCGGTGAAAGTTTTCCTTTGGGAACCACCATTCCCCCATTGCATGTTCATCAAGATGAGCTGCCCTTTCCTGGCTGAAAGTATCTTTATTGATGAAATTCCTGTAAAAAGCTAGGAGTTAGAGAGATGATGGTATTTTTTTCCCATATATTTACTTTTTATTGAATTTGTAAATGTTACAGAGTTCTTGCACTGCCAAACCATGCCTGAGAATTCAAAGAAAAAAATGGTACAATGGACAGCCTCATCCACCCATTATATAGTATATTAAAACTTGATTCATGTGCATTTTGATAATTTCAGTCTTTTAAAAAGTTATAACAAGGGTTGGAATTTTTAAATCTCCTGCAGGTCTTCAGATTTCTAGGACAGTATGCCATGAAATAACAGTTCCACATATTCATCTCAGTTCATCCCTCAATAACATAACCCCCAAGAAAATTTTGCAGAAAAAAAATGCATACTTTTCAGGGGAAATATGTGGCTCAAGGTCCAAAAGATTATTTATTAAGATTTTTGGTTCCCAAATGAAGTCTTCTGTTTAACCAAGAATCCCTTGTTTCTCAATCATCAGACCTCTCCTTGGCTGGCTCAGTTACTCACACAAACACATCAGGATGTAGGCATCCTGCCTGCCACTTCAAATAATGCCAACACTGTTGCCCAGATATGGTTGGCAGGTCCTGTCAGGTGATACTGTAACCCTCCCAAGAAGTGTGATTCCTGCACTGACACTTTTATCAAGACTGAACTCCTAGAGGAAAATGTTCCCACATCAGGATAGTTCGACTCACCCGTTTGCTTCACTCTTGCCAGGAGCAAGCCTGCAACTCCTACGTTTGGCAAAGAATTTATTATAGAGAAACCCAGACTCTGCATGAAGTGGTCCCATGCCACTTTGAAATATTTTTGTTGAACCAAAGATACAAAACTAGGAAACTACCAGACTCTCTCATTATAATGGAAAGACTTTTCAGTAATTCTGGATAGCTTCCTCATGTGCCTTTTCAGGACTAAAAATTACTGGATCGTTTAAGGCGTAATTATTAAAAACAGAAGTGCTACATCTGTTTCTTTTGCCCCTGACTCTCCAAATGAACAACATAAAGACACACCAGAGGGTTGGTTAGAGAGCTACGCTAGTCAATCACTGCGTCTACAGAATGTCTAATACCTTAAACATTTGGGCACAAGTGTATCTGGAATTCTTGTCGAAGATCATGCAAGATCCATGAAACGTAAGTGGGTTTTAGTTGAGGTTCTGCTCACATTGCTTTGACTTTGTAAGGACAGGTCAGTGAATCCCTTGGCCTGAGCAGAAACCATACTCTTTCCACCGCAGTTTTCTACACAATTTAGACCTGATTTAGAGGAGGCTTTAGGAGTTCCTAAGTAGAGCCCCATGCATTCACTGCCCTTTACATTAAGGCTATTTGGTTCCACTCTAGGATCTAGGGATTGGCAAATTCATGAGACACTTTGCAATTCTAATGTCTATTTCAAGTTACTTAACCAAGCAATATGCTCTGAGAAGTTATTCCAAGTCAAAGCAAAAAAAAAAAAAAAAAAAAAAAAGGCCTTAATATGGAACACAGAAAAAAACCACAACCCAAATAAAAAATTACTAAAAGAAACAAGATTATTCCCTCCTCCACCCCTTTTCCCACTTGGTGGACCCGAGTTTGGTTGAATTTAATTTGTGGTTACCTCAGAATACAACTGAAAGTTTAAATGATAAATCATAGCCCTACACAGATTATCTGAACACATCAGCTCTTTTGAGAGCAGCGTGTTCCAGGAAGTCTGAAACAGCCACAGCCCACTACAAGCATTCCTCATGGATGGGACACAGGACAGGTTTATTAAGGTCAACTAAATCTTCATCTTTTACAGCAGATCAGAACCCAGGTGGCTGACTTTCTGCAGGATTTCTGATAGGAATCCAGCAGAGCTGCTTTCAAGTTTCACATCAACACTTAATAGCTATAACCTTCTTATACAGAAGTTGTGATTCACATGCAGTCCACAATGAGCACAGCAAATCTGAGATAGTCAGCCTTACCAAGTCTCAGTAGTTCCAGCTGTCTACACGCTCGGCACTACACTTCAGGGATGGGAACTGTGCGTCACTGTGTATTTCTGGTGGTCCTTGCGGTGTTTTCCTTGTTGTGGTCAAGAGAAGATGGTCTTTGAGGACCCTTCAAATGATGCCCATCGTAGCTCCAACTCCATTTATTCCTCAGAATGGCCTCAAGACTGGAATGGAGAGTCTATAAAGGAGATAAACCTGGGACCTGTCTAAACTGCAATGATTATAAATGAGCTGCTTTTTACAGAGAGTTGGTAGCAAAGAAACATATTTGTTTCCTGATCAGGTCTCGCTTAAGCTACCTCACTACTGCACAAAACTTTACAAGAGTGGTTTATGGTTTTACATCTAGCAAGAAAGTGGCAATTTATTTATTTACTTATTGATTTCTGCAAAGTGATTTCTAACCCCCTATATAACGCGGACTGGCTGCAGCAACATTGATTTTTAAAACTTGTCTAACAATATTTCTTGTTCACATTCCTTTAAAATCTATATTGCTAAGATGCTAAGATAAGCATCTTTCTTAGAAAAAGAAATCCCTGATGCAATGTTATAAAAATAATTTTTACTAGAGATGGTGTCTCTCTATTGCTATTTTCTGATTTCAGAGCTGCAGGATGCAGTCATTTTTTCCAGCCTAATTTCTTCAGGCTTTGTAACACTCTGCCATTAAGCCCACGGAAAACACTTAGTTCAAGATCCTAATTTTGTAACTAAACTAGATAGAGCCTAAAGAAAAGCCAAGTTCTTGCCCAAGGTCAAATAAGTCTGTTAATAGTGGAAATAGAAATAGAATCCTTGGTCCTAAAAAGCTCTTAAAGTTTAGATGTGATCTTGCCTGGCTTTTTAGGGAAGGCCTGCCCTCTTCAGATCTCGAGATTCCAGGATCAGATAACGTGAACAGTATCTGAATTTAGTCAGAAAAAGATGTTGGTAATTTCTCCCACTCTGATTCATTTCTTTTTTTTTTCCTTTTAAGTGTTTTCTGTTTTAAATAACCCTTGTTTGTGTGAATAACCTGTTTCTCAACAACCCATTCCCCAATCGTTTACATCAGTAGTTCTCAAAGTATATTTCTGGAACCAGCATCACTTGAGAGCTTGATAGAAAAACCAGTTCTTGGGCCCCACCCGAGACCTTCTAAATTCTGGGGATGGCATCCAGTAATCTGTGTTTTAACAAGTGTCTAGGTGATTCTGCAGCACAGTGACATTTGAGAACTGATTTAGATAATCCCTGCTTGGATGAATTATAACACTGGGGTTGCAATATGGTAAATTTCCATCATCTATTGAACATTTATTAGCTGGCATTCTTCTTCTTTTTTTATTGAGATATAATTGACAAATAACATTGTATAAATGTACGGTATACAACATGTTCGTCTGATACATTGCAATATGATTAGATATACTTAATATTGCAATATAGTGTTAGCTAACATCTCCATCAGGTCACATAATTATTTCTTGTTTGTGGTAAGAACATTTAAGGTGTAGTCTCTTAGCAGCTTTGAAGTATATAACACAGTATTGTTGACTATAATCATAATGCTGTACATCAGATCTTCAGAACATATCTTCTAACTGCAAGCTTGTACCCTTTGACCAACATCTCCCCAATTCGCCCACTCCCAGTCCCTCATAACTACCATTCTACTCTGTTTGTACGAGTTCAGCATTTTTCGATTCCAAATATAATGATATCATATAGTATTTGTCTTTCTCTGACTTATGTCACTTAGCATAATTCCTTCAGGGTCTTTACATGTTGTCACAAATGGCAGGATTTCCTTCTTTCTCATGGCTGAATAATATTTCATTTGTGTATATACCACATCTTCTTTATCCATTCAGCCATTGATAGACACTTAGGTTGTTTTCATACCTTGGCTATTGTGAACAATGATGCAATAAACATGGGAGCACAAATATCTTTTTGATATCCTGTTTTCATTTCTTTCAAATATATACCCAGATGTGGAACTGCCGGATCATGTGGTAGTTCTGTTTTTAATTTTTTGAAGAACTTTCACAGTCTGTCATAATGGCTGCACCAATTTACATTCCCATGAACAGTGCACAAAAGTTCCATTTTCCCCACATCCTCACCAGCACTTACTTCTTGTCTTTTTGATGATAGCCACTCTAACAGGTGTGAGGTGATAGCTCACTGTGGTTTTTGTTTTGCATTTCCCCGATGATTACTGATGTTCAGCATCTCATCTTGTACTTGTTGGATATTTGTATGTCTTCTTTGGGAAAATGTCTATTCAGTTCCTCTGCCCGTGTAAATGGGATTTTTGTTGCTGTTATAATTAACTAAAGAGCTTGCTCTATGATTAACTTATTATTTAGTTTCATAATATTTTTAGGAAGACAACAGAAGCAGTGGGATACTGTGACAAGGGCCCAGGGATTTTGAATGTCAAGACCTGCATGTAGGTTCCAACTACAACTCAGGTATAACCTTGGGCAAAACTGTTCTGAGCTTCAGTTTCTTCATCTATAAAATAAGTCTGGATAATATGAAAATTATTAGGCATGAAAATGCTTTGAAAATTGGATTAGATATATAATATAAAAAAAATCTTAACTTTTAAAAATTAAAAATGAGTTCACATCCCAGTTTTAAATATTCTAGATTCTTCAACTATTTCTCTTATAGTTTACTTATGACTGAATTTTTCAAATTGATAATTTTCTTCTCTTCTCCATAATTATTTCTATCCTGGACTTATTAAAATTTTTATATCATTATGCAAATAAAGTATCTTTTACATGCTTCTCCCAAGGGCAGGTTTTAAATTTTTGCCATGTTTCAATTTTATCTTCAATATACAGGCGACGTAATCTGCTGCTCTGGTGGCTCAGGCATTTGTGTTTCGCGTATTTCATACAGGAGAACTGGAGAAAAAAGAGAAGTCAGCCAGATGGGATTCTCTTTCTAAGCAGAGAAGAACTAGAAAAATTTGCATGACCACCATCTCTTCTGTAGACAAAAGATGCTTGTTTTCACGACTGGCAATTGGTCACAGGGTGACAATGCATCCCAGATTCCCGAGGCAGCCCTGGGTTTACAATCTGAGGTTCTTCAATAGTTCCCAAGATTCAATTACTTCCAAATTTAATCAACCTCCAGAAAATAGCTAATTAAAAATAATCGTGTAAAACAGCAGGCCTTTTCTCCAAAATTAAATACACATTTTCTTTTATTGGCTGTTTAGACAAGTCTTGCAAAAGCTCAGCCCCCTGTTTGGAGGGGTGAGGGTGGGGCATGGTGAGGAGGTGCTAGAGTTCCTAGCAGGTGACTCTTCTTGGCAGCCACTTCCACCCAGTCCTTCCTGGAATCTGTCATTGTTGGCTTCTGCTAAGATATGACTCTACTTGGTAGGTAAAGATAGCCAAGGAATTTTTTTTTTTAACCTCTTTTTGAATCCCTTTTCCATACTCTTGTCTATATTCTTTAAATAACACAATTACAGTAAAGTTCCTAAAATACTGTATGTCCTGGAAAAGGGTTCAACAAATGCGATCCCCTTCCCCCTTCTCTTTTCCTACCCCCTGCAGTCCTGGCTGCCCCATTTCCTCAGGCTCTGCCCTGCTACCCAGGAAGTTGGGTGTGGTTCCCAGAAGGTTTGCTTGGGATTTACATTTTAGTTTGCATTGATAATAATCTATCCTTTAGGCCTTTTTCAGGAGAAACCCAAGCAGAATATTTTTCTGACTAAATTTCTTTTTCTTGAAATTAAAACTCCACTAAATAGAATGCCACAGAGTAAAACTAGTGTGTAAGGGAGTATTTTTCTAAAATTAGAAAATTCTCAAGAATCCATGGACCATAAGGGAGATAACTTGGGAAAGCAATACAGCAGTCCCCCCTTAACTGTGGGGGATATGTTCCAAGACCCCCAATGGACGCCTGAAACTGCGGTAGTACCGAACCCTAAATAGACTATGTTTTTGCCTATACATACACACCTATGATAAAGTTTAATTTATAAATTAGGCACAGTAAGAGAGGAACAACAATAAGTAATAATAAAAGAACAATTATAATAATACATTGTAATAAAAGTTAGGTGAATGTGGTCTCTCTCTCAAAATATCTTATTGTACAAATTTAATGCCTTTTCCTTCTTAACTAAGCACTTACCATGCACTGTGGCCATAACTTTTGCAAGTCTGAGGTGTGACAGCAAAACTAGCACGAATTCCTTTTTCCTTTTCTTTTTTCACAATTTCACGGATAGAAGATTAGTTCTTACTGCAGATCTTAGAAACACCAGGATAAGTTTTTTTTTTCTTTCCTTATTATTTGGAGAACTTTCATCTTTTCACTTAAAGAAAGCACTCCACAGCTTCTCTATGGTATATCCAAATTGCCAGCATCACTACTCTTGTGCTTTGAGGCCATTATTAAGTAAAATAAGGGTGACTTGAACTCAAGCACTGTGATACCAACACAGCCAATCTGATAACCAAGATGGCTACTAACAGGCAGGGATAGACTGGACAAAGGGATGATTCATGTCCTGGATGGGATGGAGCAGGTGGGCACGAGATTTCGTCCCACTACTCAGAATAGCCGACAATTTAAAACCTATGAATTGTTTATTTCTGGGATTTTCCATTTCATATTTTCAGATCACTGTTGACCTCTGGGGACAAACCTCAGAAAGCAAAACCGTGGATAATGGGGGAATACTGTACTTTGGAGTTGAGATTAACATTCTCTACTACTTCAGTTTTTTCCTGATGAATGTTAAGTCATCTCAATACCTAAAGCAAACAAACAAAAACAAAGCACAATGGAAAATATTTTAAGTTCTTGAGATCTGTGGATTTTTCATGTTGACATCCCCTGAGCACTGAGATGAGCTCTAGCTACTTAAAAAAACCTAAATTCTTGAAGCAGTATTTTATTGTACTGAAACCATTCATCTCAGACTGGGGCTTGAACCCACAGGCCAGGACTTGAGCCTGGCCAAAACCCAGATTGGAACATGAACCCATGGTCTTTTAACTGAGATCACACACATGGTCTCAGGGCTTAATGAAGCTCAGGTTCTTGATGTCTCATCACAGAAAGAAGTCAGTGAGGGACAAAGTGATAGGTAGGAAGTGGATTCATTTAGAGAGAAACACACTCCACGGACACAGTGTGGGCCATCTCAGAAGGAGAGAGCGGCTCCAGGGTATGGGGATGTCAGTTTTTATAGAGGTGGGTAATTTCATAGGCTAATGAGTAAGAGGAGTATTCCAGTTATTTTGCGGAAGGGGTGGGGATTTTCAGGAATTGGGCCACTGCCCACTTTTTGACGTTTATGGTCGGCCCTGGAACTGTCATGGTGCCGGTGGGTGTGTCATTTATCATGCTGGTGTGTTACAATGAATGTATCCTGAGGCTTAAGTCGACTTGTCTGCCATCTTGGACCTATTTGGTTCTAATCAGTTTATGTCATGTCCTTGGGCAATGTCATTCTTTTAAAGGTTGTGCCCTGCCCCCTTCCCTCCTGTTTCAGTACCATTTTATTTTGTAATGTCTCACAACTCTATTTTTTAAATTTTTTTTTTTTTTTTTTTTTGCGGTGCTTGGGCCTCTCACTGTTGTGGCCTCTCCCGTTGCAGAGCACAGGCTCCGGACGCGCAGGCTCAGCGGCCACGGCTCACAGGCCCAGCTGCTCCGCGGCATGTGAGATCTTCCCGGACCGGGGCACGAACCCGTGTCCCCTTCATCGGCAGGCGGACTCTCAACCACTGCGCCACGAGGGAAGCCCCTATTTAAAAAATTTTTTAAATTTTCAGTTTAAAACATTTTAATTTGGTTTTATTTTATTTCATCATATTGTTTCATAGAACGCAAATCATGAATACTAGATGCGCAGTTCCATGAGTTTTGACAATTGCATACACCTGTGTGGACGAGTAATGCTGTCTGTCATTTCAGTAAACAAAGACTGTTGCCTGCCATTCAGGTAAACAATGAATTATGCCCTCCATCAAGCCATCAGCCACTGCAGGCACCCCCAACCCCCCCAGTCAGAATCCTGAGGGGATTTCAGGATGGAGATAAACTGAACATGGCTCTAGGTAGTTGAGATGCATATCAAAGGAATAATTGACAGCCCAGACTCTTGCATCTTTCTATACATAGAAAAACACTAAAATCATTAACTTGAGATGTCTGTTTTTTGTGATTAGCGGTAATCTTTTGATGTTGGACTACTACACATTCCTTTTGTTTTTTCCAGCAAAAACTCCTATATAGCCCGGCTCCTCCCTTACCTCTTTGGAACAGTTCCTCAGAACTATCTGAGAGGCTGATTCTCCGGCTATATAGTCCTCAGTAATGTCCCCAAATAAAACATAACTCTCAACTTTTTGGTTGTGTGTTTTTTTTAAGTTGACACCCGTGTAAACCCAATTAAGGTATAGAGCATTTTCATCCCTCTGGAAAGTTCCTTTGTGCCTCTTTCCAATCAATCTTACTCACCCCAGCCTAACTCCAAGTAACCACTGTTAGGATTTCTATTACCATAGGTTAGATAGATAGACTTGTTCTGAACCTATGTAAATGGAATCGTGCAATATGTACTTTCCTTTCTGTGTCTGGATTCTTTTGCTCAACATAATGTATAATGTCATTGAGATGACAAGTCTCTTGTTTGTGTTGTTCACGTATCAGTAGTTTGTTCCTTTTTTGTTTTTTATTGTGGTAAAAGATAAAATTTACCATTTAAGCATTTTTAAGCGTGCAATTCAGTGGCATTAAGTACATTCACAGTGTGGTGCAACCATCACCACTCTCTATTTCCAGAACTTGTTCAACATCCCAAGCTGAAACTCTGTACCCATTAAATAATAACTCCCTATTCCCCTCTCCCCCAGCCTCTGGTAACCACTATTCTACCTTCTGTATTAATTTGTCTATTCTAGGTACCTCATTTAAGTGGGTCCCAGTCATTTTATGGCTTTTTAAATACCTCAAACAATATTATACCTTTAAATTAAAACCTGCATATGTACACACATGGAAAAATTGGAAACATAATTTTCTAACATGTTTAAAAATCTTAAAAAGGAAGAGTTTCAATAGGTTTTTTAACTTACTTGTGAAAAATAAGAATTTGACAATATCCAATTAATTTCTAAGAATAACTGATTGACCTCAGGGAAAATGGAAAACTTTCTTAACCAAATTTCAATAAAACATTTATATAATTATTATATAGGGTTGAAAAATAAGTATTATGATTTAGTAAACTTAGCCAATAATATATTTATACATATTGTTTTGAAGTATTTTTTTAGCTTTGACAGAATTTAAGTAAACTTTAAAAAACTGAACACAGAACCAGACCTCTGACTGTTTCATTGCAAAGTGCTAAATCAAAAATTACAATTGTGCGCTTCCCTGGTGGCATGGTATTTGAGAGTCTGCCTGCCGATGCAGGGGACACAGGTTCGAGCCCTGGTCCGGGAAGATCCCACAGGCCGCAGAGCAACTAAGCCCGTGCGCCACAACTACTGAGCCTGTGCTCTAGAGCCCACGAGCCACAACTAATGAGCCCATGTGCCACAACTACTGAAGCCCGTGCTCCTAGAGCCAGTGCTCTGCAACAAGTGAAACCACTGCAACGAGAAGCCCACGCACCACAACGAAGAGTAGCCCCCAGCTCACCGCAACTAGAGAAAGCCCATGCACAGCAACAAAGACCCAACGCAGCCAAAAATAAATAATAAAATAAATTAAAAAAAAAAATTACGGGCTTCCCTGGTGGCGCAATGGTTGAGAGTCCGCCTGCCGATGCAGGGGACGCGGGTTTGTGCCCCAGTCCGGGAAGATTCCACATGCCGTGGAGCGCCTAGGCCCGTGAGCCATGGCCACTGAGCCTGCGCGTCCGGAGCCTGTGCTCTGCAACGGGAGAGGCCACAACAGTGAGAGGCCCGCGTACTGCAAAAAAAAAAAAAAAAAAAAATTGTGGCATATTCAGTTATATTGCTCTTATTAATTATATTGTTATCACTAATAATGATATTTTTCATAAGAGCAAAATTTTTGTACCAATAATAACTAAAATAAATATTTTCTAATGCACATGATTTAGCTTGGTGTTTATATGTGTGTTATTAAAAGTTGGTATATATGTATATTAGGAGTACATGCTAAAACTTTTTTAACCCAATATATCCAAAATATTATTTTAACATGCAATTGATAAAAAATTATTCATGAGATATTTTACATTCTCTTTTTTCATACCGTATTTGAAATCCAGAGCATATTTTACACTTATGTACCTTTCAGTTAGAACCAGCCACATCTCAAGGGCTCACATTATGGCTACTTTATTGGACAGCACAGCTCTGGAGAGCTTTAATTATCATTTAACTTCCTTATTTTTAATGTCATTCCTAACTCTGGCTGTTATATTCTGGACTAGGCTGTGGAAAACAGGCAAGTGTAATATATGTTTCCAGCAATCTTTCAAAAGAAACAACAAAAATCAGGAAGCAAAAAATCTGTCGAGAATAGTATGTGCCTACGTATGTGTGGGTTTATTGGAAAAAGTCTAGAGTTTTTGGACCTTTGCATCTAGAATTTCATCTCTACTTCTTTACCAGGTAGAATCTACACTAGGAAAATCTCAATGTAGGTGCAGTAACTTCTATTTGCCTGTCTCCAAAGTAGGATTTTAGAGGGAATCCTCCTACACTGTTGGTGGGAATGTAAATTGGTGCAGCCACTATGGAAAACAGCATGGAGGTTCCTCAAAAAACTACAGTTGCCTTATGATCCAGCAATCCTACGCTTGGGCATATATCTGGACAAAACTATAATTTGGAAAGGTACATGCACACTTATGTTCATAGCAGCACTATTTACAATAGCCACATGGGAACAACCTAAATGTCCATTGACAGATGAATGAATAAAGAAGATGTGTGGCATATATATATATATATATATATATATATATATATATATAAAATGGAATATTACTCAACTGTAAAAAAGAATGAAATAATGTCATTTGCAGCTACAGGAATGGACCTAGAGATTATCATACTGAGCGAAGTAAGTCAGGAAGAGAAAGACAAATATGATATTGCTTATATGTGGAATCTAAAATATGACACAAATGAACATATCTACGAAACAGAAACATAGAGAACAGACTTGTGGTTGCCAAGGAGGAGGTAGGCAGGGGAGAGATGGATTGGGAGTTTGGGACTGACTAGCAGATGCAAACTATTATATATAGGATGGATAAACAACAAGGTCCTACTGTATATAGCACAGGGAACTATATTCAATATCCTGTAATAAACCACAATGGAAAAGAAAAAAAAGTAGGATTTTAGGTAATTATGTTTTTAACCAGAATTGTGGTATTTTAGCCACCACTTATTTCTATTAATGTGTCTGGATTGAATCAGGTGAGTGGCAGGTACTTGTTTTATTTTAACAATTCATGATCTGAACCACATTGTGCCTGTTAAGGTTGTATATAGTATTTAAACAACACAGATACAATCTAGTGTAGCCTTATTCTCACGGTTAAGGAAAATGTAGTAGATAATGTCTAAGAAAAAGCAATTAAAAAATGAATTTATTTATTTATTTAATTTTCGGCTGCTTTGGGTCTTTGCTGAGCACGGGCTTTCTCTAGTTGTGGAGCAAGTGGGGACTCCTCTTTGTTGCGCTGCGTGGGCTTATTGCGGTGGCTCCTCTTGTTGCAGAGCACGGGCTCTAGGCACACGGGCTTCAGTAGTTGTGGCATGCAGGCTCAGTAGTTGTGGCTCGTGTGCTCTAGAGCACAGGCTCAGTAGTTGTGGCGCACGGGCTTAGTTGCTCCGTGGCATGTGGGATCTTCCCAGACCAGGGATCGAACCCGTGTCCCCTGTATTGGCAGGCGGATTCCTAACCACTGCGCCACCAGGGAAGTCCTAAGAAAGGCAATTATTAAGCTAATTTCTATAAACATAACTCAAACAAATAAAGGCCTCAGGTAAAAGCTCACCTTGAAAATAGCCAAAAGAGGTGTAGGCCTGAGTGGCTGATGCAAATTGGCTTGGTTGATGCAAATACAGACTACAGGTGAATCATCCCTATTTGTTTATTAAACCTGGAAAGGCAATAGAAGATTTTGGCTCTGGTTTTACGTTTGTCTATGAGATTGATTATTGTTAAGCAAAAATTATAGAAACTGGTCATTGTGTGGTAAGTTGTGCATTTTAGAGCTCTTCAAGAACATCATGGTCACCTGGACAGTCTTCCACATTTTACAGCTGAAGAAACCGAGGTCTGAGGTGTGTGGTTTGGGGCTGACTCCCTGGTGTTTTGGCTCCCTGCCCTGTACTCTTCCCACCCAGCTACCAAAGGACAGGAATGAGCAACATTCAAAGGAAGACACACAAGTGGCAATAACATATATGAAAAGCTCATAATTAAAGGAAATACACATTAAAAACATACGATATCGGGACTTCCCTGGTGGTCCAGCGGGTAAGACTCCACACTCCCAATGCAGGGGGTCCAAGTTCGATCCCTGGACGGGGAACTAGATCCTGCATGCATGCCACAACTAAGAAGTCTGCATGCCGCAGTGAAGATCCTGAGTGCCGCGACTAAGACCCGGCACAGCCAAAATAAATAAATATTTTCAAAAAATATAGGATATCATTTTTCATTTAACAAATTGGTAAAGATACAAATTTATAACAAGTTTTTTTGAGACTTTTGGGAAATGGACACATAAGCACTCAGCTGACGGATGCCTGAAATCTCACAAGTAGAGATCTGTTCCTTCGGCTTAAAGTTTTGCCTTGTTAAACATTAAAAAAGAAGTAAAATATATGCTTTACTAATCAGTGACATCCCAAGAAGAATGACTGCTTCGGCTCCTTTCCTGGGAACAGGGTTTCATTAGGGTAAATGGGAAAGCAAAATGCCATGGGTCCCTGGTGCCTTATGAGTGCGAACCTGACTGTGTGCAAAAGGTCTAGAGACAGACGCAAATGGCCTTTCTCACAGTTTACAGATGGCTGCCTCTGATAAGGATTTGAGTCCTTGAGGGGATAGGTTCAAGATGTTAGATTCCCTTGAGGAAAACTCCCCTCAAGAAAAATGTTTGATCTCTTTCTTTCACTCTTTATGGTTGGCATTTTGGTTTGGGGTTTATTTGGGAGCCTTCTTTCTTTTGCCTTTTTTAATTGAATATACAGAGAGGTTCTGTTTCTTAGAGATGACCACTAGAAGCTGAAGATGAACGGTGAAGTTATCACTTCTAAAGTTCCTTCCTTACCCAAGACCTGCGAAAGGAAGACTCTGGTAGGCCCAAGACAATGCTGCTAGATATTGGGTACCTTCTGGCCACATATCCAAATGGCAAAAAATGGGAAGCAAAAAGGCTTATGTCTCAGTTCCTTCAGATTTATGATCCTTGGTTAATATTTTTATATAAACCTTGCCTCATTCCAAAATGGGTCTGAGGCAGCATGAAAACTACTAACTACTAAATTCAACCCAGGACACTCACTTGCGGAGTAGAGTTTGCCAAAGGTCTATGGGTTTTGAGGTTTTTGATGCTTAGATTCTTGCATTATGTTATTTCATAGCAGGATGAACCAACTAAGTTTATTACTATTATAAGCCCTTTTATATTTGCATGATATTTTATTGTTTACAAAGGACTTTAAAATCCTGTTTCACTTGACTCTCCCAACAATCTTGCAAGCTAAGGAGGAGGGTCTTATCAGTTGGCAGATGAGAAAACTGAAAATGAGCTACTTCGAACCTCGAAGTTGCTAAGTGGCAGGTAGAGCTAAGGTTTAAGCCCAGCCTCTGATCCCAAGCCCCTTGTTCCTTCCACTCTCTCACATTGCCTCTCAATAAAAGCAAAGGGAAAAAAAATCATTTGTCATTCCAATGAGGATGATGAATCCCTACCAACTTCGTTGCATGAAATTAACCCCCTTTAAAGTGTTTCCCAGCTCTTACTGCCTCAGGCAAGTCCCTGAATAGGTTTCTCTTGTCGTCTTCTGCTCTAGTCAAATCTTCAAGCAACCACCCTGCCCCTTTGGCATCACAGCCCCCTTGCTGAGCTCATTACTCCACAGGCATCATCTGGTCTCTGCTGTGACCACAGTAGCAGAGCAAGCTGGTTGCCCATCAAGATCTAAGTACCCTCTTTTCCACAGAAAAGAGATGCAGCCTGGACATGTCTGCCCAGAGAGCACACTGCCCAGCCTCCCTTCCTCCTAGGTGTGCTGACGAAGCTCCAACCAATAGAACAAGAGTAAGGGTGATGTGGGGAAGTTCCATCTCCCTTACTTAGGAGGAAATTCCTGGCACTGGACTTTTCCTCCTCACCATTCCTTTTGGCTTAATTGGTGATGACTAGACTGACCTTGAAAGCTACATGTAAAGGATGGCAGAGCCCCCATCAACACGGGTCCCTGAGTGCCTGTGTGGAGCAGAGATGTCCGCTAATCTGGAACTGACACCTTGGACTGTTATGTGACAGAGAGGTCAACTTAAATGTAGTTTGAAACACTGGATTTTGGAGTCTCTCTTTACAGATGTTAGGTTTTTACTCCAATACAGTTACTTTGGCTATTATCCCTTGACTGTTCTTTCCTTAGCTGCTCCATCACATCTATATGAAAGTTCTCTAATTTTTCACTGTACATCAATACCAGGCTACAATCTTTAATGAAACATTACGGACAATCTGGGGACAAAGGAAGGAAATTGCTCTGAGGCAGCAGCCTAGCAGATAAGTCTGCAGTGCCCATGCCAGGCCCACTTTGCTTTGCTTCATTGCTGGCCTGCTTTACCCCTTCTACGGCTCCACCCTATAATGAAAGCACTTTGGGCCTTTCTTTATCTGATGTAAAGATGGTCAATAGTGGAATATCAATTTCCTCTATGGGAAATCTTCTTCCCCCCAAACAGAGAGCAAAAGCCAATGGCAAATACATGTGATGTCAGCATATTTCTCAATGTCTGAGTTATTTAGTCATAAATTACACCTAGGCACCAAGAGCCCTTGTTAGCCTAAACCAAGTTCTGTCTATTCTTTTTCAGTCTCTCTCCCCTAAGAGTTCAAAACATTCTGAGGTTCAATCTCACATCAAGTTACCTTGTTACACTGTGTTTTGACATTTTGCCTTTTCTGAATTCGGAAAATATTTATTTCCATTTTGTGGATAATAAAATATACCCAGAACCACTTGGAGATAACTCTGCATAACTCTTGTGTTCTGTTTTTTGTAAGTTATCACACTTCTTTTGGCTCAAGCCCACCCCAAACCAAGAAATCCATCCATCATTCTAATACACTCCTTGTAAGCACTCTGCACTTAAGTTCTGAATGGATAAAAAATATTTAATAATATTTTAATACAGGTTTAATAAAATTGAAGGGTAATGCCATCAGAAATGGGTAAAGATATCACTTTCTTTTCTAGATGGAGAAAACGCCTCAGGAGGGAAACCCCAGGGCTGTTTCACTGCTCTCCGCTAACATTGGACTCATTGACACAATAGGCTAAAGAGAGAGAATTCAGGTCTGCTGAGGACAGGCTGACCCTAGAAAGACGAGAAGGGGTCCAGCTGCAAGACCCTTTTCTTGACCTCACCCATCAGACGATTACTCCTCTTTAGAAAGAGTGGGCGAGCTAAGGTGGAAGAAAAGGTGGAGGCTCGTCCTCCACTCTCTCAAAAGATCATAGATGCTATTTGAGGGATCAAGAAAGGAACACAGGGAGAGGAAGAAAAAGGTTTCTTGAATAGTGGATATTTTCCCCCTTTTATCTTTTATATGACACTGTGCTTTCGAAGCAGAGAAACTGATAGACTTCAGGCTTTCTGCTTGAGTAGCTTCAAAGAAACCTGAAATAACAAAGAGAACTGGAGGGGAAGCCACAGCAGATGAGAGATTTCAACAGGTCTACAGAAGATGGCTAACGTATAAGGAGAGGCTAAATGATGAAATGTGGAAAGAGTTACAACGTGGAGTATGGACGAAGGGATACAGCTCTGGAGAAAGCGGATACGCCTTGAAGAACCTAGGCAAAGTGGCTTGGAAATGCCAGGTACAAAGAGGCAGTAAGATGGGGAACGGGAGAGACTGGTATTCATTCCCGTCTGCACGTGGGGCAGCCAGCCCCACCCACCTGCCTCCCTGAAGCCTCGCAGAAACACCTGGCAACAAGCGTTTATCACTCCCACCCAACCCTGACACAAAGCACAGGGGGTCCCTCTAATGCAATGGAACAAAGCCCCGCATGTCGGCATTTAGGAACTCCAGCCTGTTCCTCAGCTGCTCGCCTTCAAGGAAACCTGTCAATCAACACGCTTTGCCCACATATGGAAAGACATGAAAGAACAAGGAAGGAAGGGAGGGAGGGAGGGAGGTAGGGAGGAGGGGAGGAGGGGAGGATACAAGTCTGCACCTAGATTCAGCATTGTAAAAATTCTGAAGACTAAATGTAAAGAGAGGAGCACTAAAAACTTTGAGAAAACAGAGGAAACAGACTCACAAACAAAAGCAAAAACAGGTAATCTGTAGAGAAGTGAAAATCAAATTGATCAATTTGTCAGCATGATTGGATGCTAGAATACTATGAAACAATGCCTATAAAATTATGGGGGAAGGTATTTCTAATACAGAATTCTATGCATACTTAGCATATTAATCAAATGAAAGTAAAACTTTTTTTTTTTTTTTGCATGCAACACTTAGGGAAAAAGGAAAAGTAGTCATACCATTCTATTCAGATGTACAGTGAGCAGTATGGTATGGTCCTCCATGGTACTCCTGGTCAGATCGCCCCACCTTGAACTCCCACCCTCTCCGCAGCAGGTGTGGTGGATTAAAATTGCCACAGATCCCCCCCTTTCCCCCCCATCTTTCCTTCCCCTCCTTTCTTTCATTTAGAAAACATTGACTGCAGGTGGCCAGCAGAGTCAGGGCTGAGGACACAGCAGAAGAGGACTCGAAGGATTCCTCATCCCATTCAAAGTCCAAGTACGAGTTCTGGCAGTGGTCCCCAAGACCTGCCCTGACTGCCTACTGTTTTTGAACTTTTAGAATCAGTCTACAGAGAGGCATGGAAAACAAGTCTGATTGCAGAACACGGTAAATGTTATCAACCTCAACGTTACAAATTACAGCAGACAGAAGTTAGGTAGAGAGAGGCGAGATGATGTTGCAATAAACATCTCTCACCTTATGAAATGAGTGTAGTTGATTGATTAAAAAAATCAATTAAAGGTATGAAGGTATCCAGCAGAGGAACTAAATCGTGTTGTATCTATTTGGAAGGGAAGGATGGTGGAAATGAGGGATAAAAGGGATCAAAATCTTCAGTCAACAAACAGAAACAAAGTAATAATATTCAGCTTAATATCAATACTTTAATATTTAAGAATGCCAGATGCTATTAACTTTTATTACTACTTTATAAGTACACTTAACAAGGGCATGAATCCTATTAGCTGCTGTGTTCAGGCGTTGTGGTGTTCTTCTCCACAGGTGGCCCCCAGCCATGCTTCTGTGCTTTCCCTGCCACCCTGAACCTGGGCTGGCCCTGGGACTCACTTTAACCAGCAGAAAGTGGCAGAAGTGACAGCCTACCTGTTCTGGGCCTAGGCTTTAGGCAGGCCTGGTAGCTTCTGCTCTTGCATATTTTGGAGGCCTGAGAAACGTGTAGAAGGCCTGCTGCCCTGCTGGAGGCGTTCTGTGGAGAGATCACCAGGAGAGAGAAAGGGCCTGGTGTTACAGGGGTAGAGAGAGAGGCCCACCTGGGCCCAGCCTCCCAGCCAGACATGTGAGTGGAGCCATTTGGAGGTTCCAGCCCCACAGCTATCTGACTGCAGCAGCATCAGAACCCCACTTGAGACCAGCGGAAATCACCATCCTGCTGGGCTCCAGCTTACCCACAGAATTGGGAGAGATAATAAAAGGGCTGTTTTCAGCCGCTAAGTTTTGGGGTGGTTTGTTAGGCAGCAAAAGATAACTGAGACAGACACATTTAATCTTCCTCTGTCAGGTCACCTGCTTCCTGCTCAAGTTCCAGAATATCAATCCCCAAATTCCAAGAACCGAAGAGAGGGCGGGGGTGAGGAGGAGAGATAGGAGGACAGAGGGGAGAGCAAGATGTACAGTTGCTGCATGGGGTGAGGTGGGAGAAAAAAGACCCCTGCGGGAGGGGAGTCAAAGGAGTTTTATGCCCGTGAATGTCCAGATTCAAATTTGAACTTCTTTTTTGTGCCACTGCTATAAATACCCCACCTCTGCCTTCTCATTTTCTTCCAATGCTTAGTAAAGACTATTACCCACAAATTGCTTTAGATGAGTCAAAGTTTTGCAAAACTTAAGGAGCTGAACTTATGTCTGGACACTTCCTAGAAGAAAGTTGAGAATTCCAAGGAGAAGGCTTATTCACCACCCCCTTTCCTGTGATTTGCTTGGCTCAGAGATCTGCCTTAAGCATCACATGGTGAGCACACGTGACCTGTACCATTTCTGAGCAGAAGATTCTAGAGGCACTGCGTTTCCCCCAGGCGTTTTGTTCCTGGGCCCTCAGCCATAACAAGGGCATAGCCCCTATGGGAGCCACTCCTTTAGCCTCGATCCCTGAACGAGAAGACACATGAGCCCATTCTCAATCCACCACCTGGAGAAGAGCTGCAGCAGCCACACTGCAGCCACGGACCAGTAACATGAGCAGGAAATAAAAATTTGGTGTTGTCAGCTACTAAGATTTTGAGGTTGTCACGCAGCCTAATCTAGTGAAAGCCAATTAATAGGAAGCCCAAACTCTAAAAGCTTCCAGAGGGGAAGAAAGAAATCTGGTAACTTACAAAGGGTCCAAGTCAGACAGTGTCAGACTTAAGACCAGCAAGGTAATGGAGCCCTGTCTTCATAGTTGTGAGAGGAAATTATTCTGACTCTAGAATCTATAATTGATAAAAACTATGAAGATGTACTCATATATGAAAGCACTTAAATCTTACCGTCCATGCGCTCCTTACGAAGCAAAACAAACCATATAATTATACATATGTGTGTGTGTGTGTATATATATATATAGTATAAAATATAATGGAATAAATAAATATACACATCTGTATTATATTTTATCCTATCAAAGTAAAAAGAAACAGAACCTTTTTCTTGTTAGTGTGAGGGTGTAGCGAAATAAAATATGTAAGTTCATTCATTTCTGGAGAGTTTAGCAAAACATATCCAAAAGCCTAAAACTGTTCCCACCTTTGGATTCAGCGAGTTCACTTACAGTAATTTATTGGAAGGAAATTAGAATATAGGCAAAGATTTAGCTACTAAGGTGTGTGGCATGAAGTGTTAATATATAACAGTGATAATTGGAAATAACCTAATGTATGTACTAGGCAGGCACTAACTATAACGTTGTAATTTTAAAAAATTAGTCCTTTAAATAATTCATGAGTGTCTTACAAAATTTTTAAAAAAGATATAAAAGGCTATACAGTAAAAAAAAAAAAATTAACCTTTTTCCACCCATGTCTTCTAGCCACTGAGTTTCCTTCTTGAAGGCAACTGATATCAGTTTCCCTTTCAATCCTTCCAGAGACAGTCTTCCATACATACATTACATATAATAATATATATGCATATACATTTTTTCTTTTATGGTAGCTTACTATCCACACTGCTCTGTCCTTGGCTTTTTATACTTAATTCTTTTTTTTTTTTTTTTTTTGCGGTACGCGGGCCTCTCACTGTTGCGGCCTCTCCCGCCGCGGGGCACAGGCTCCGGACGCGCAGGCTCAGCGGCCACGGCTCACGGGCCCCGGGCCCAGCCGCTCCGCGGCACGTGGGATCCTCCCGGACCGCGGCACGAACCCATGTCCCCTGCATCGGCAGGAGGACTCTCAACCACTGTGCCACCAGGGAAGCCCTATACTTAATTCTTGCATATGATTGTTCAATATTAGCACATGGAGAACTACCTCATTCTTTCAAACACACAGAGTATTCCTTTGATGTGCACCTCTTAATTCATTTAGTCGTTTTGAGAAGATCGCATTTGTGGAAGATTTGTAGAAGAACATTTAATAACATGAATAGATGTTCATGATTTATTAAGGGGAAAAGATAAGGCAGCAGTTTACAAAGTGGTTGAGAGCTGTAGTAACCTGCAAGTCTACAAATAGCCTCTTCCGAATGCTCAGGACGCATACACATATTCACATGAAAGCTTGGCGTTTGCCATTGCAAATTCCTGGAATAACACAACCATTGTGCCCTTTGTCCTACTGAGTTGGCCTTTGTAACCAGGGAAACAGCCCTGGTTCATGATCTAAAGAAATATTGGAGAGGTAGTCCAGCTAAAGATAACAAACAGGGTTATATTGTCCTCTGGGTACTTGGTGATCTCTCTCTCTTTTTTTCCCAGTTTTATGATTTTGACAAGCAGCAATTGGTTCTCATCCACGTTGTCTGTAGGTTTTTGAAAGTGGTGGCAGGTACACAGGTAACCACCGTATAGAGCTTGTTTGGTGCATCTTCATCCTCATTACATTTTCTGGACAACCAAACACAGACACCGTATGGAACATTTCTTATTCCTTTGGTCCAGACAGCTTTGCTGAGCCTGGTGTCAATGTGCACACCTGGATTTCCCACCTCTTTCGAGGCAATTTCCTAATCTCTTGGAGTGCCTGAGGGGCACTCTTCTTGAAGCCCACCCCATGATGTACCTGTGAACATTGATGGTGTATTCTCTGGTCACCACCTTGTTAATGGCAGAACAACCCTTCTTATCCTCTCCACCCTTCTTTGTGGGAGCCATTTTGCTGAGACCAGGTTGGAACTGCTTGATAATCTTAACACAGTTTTCTTTTCCATGCTCATTTGTGATGTCAGCCAGCACTGAAGTAGGAGTACCCCAACCCCTGCTGCTTGAAGTCAACACAGGAGTGGACCTCACCACCACCTCCTATTGCTCACTAATAATTGAGTTAGAAATATATCAGAGAAATGGACTAATCAATAAGAGTGACCAGAGGCCTTTCAGTTCTGCAGAAACTAAAAAAAACAAGCCTGGGACTTCCCTGGCTGTCCAGTGGCTAAGACTCTGAGCTCCCAATGCAGGGGGCCCAGGTTTGATCCCTGGTCAGGGAACTAGATCCTTCATGCTGCAACTAAAGATCCCGCATGCCGCAACTAAGACCCAGCACAGCCAAATAAATAAATAAATTCTTAAATATTTAAAAAAAAAACAACCCTAACAGGAAAACTAGTTGTGTCCCTGGGAGCAAGCCCTAGAGATCAGCCTGCCCTGCCTCATCTGAGTTTTTCCTTTTGGTCACACTCTGGCTGGACACTGGATCCTTAACTGGGAAGCAAGAACAGAAAAAGAGGAGACTGGGACTTCTGTGGAGGTCCAGTGGTTAAGACTCCATGCTTCCACTGCAGGGGGCATGGGCTCGATCCCTGGTAGGGAACTAAGATCCCACATGCTGCATGCTGCAGCCAAAATAGTAATAATAATAATAATTTTTTAAAAAAAAAGAAAGAGAGGAGACTGGTTCAGACCCTGATAGTTTGAACAGCCTGCCAGAGCTGGAACCTTATTTCTGCTACGCACAAGTGGTGTTTGTATTGAAACAAGCATCCTTTTCTTTAAAAAAAAATTTTTTATTTTGGAATAATTCTAGATTTACGAAGAGTTGCAGAGATATGGCTGATGTTTCCCCTAATGTTAACACTTACATTATCATATTACACTTGTGAAAACTCAGAAACCAACATTGGTACATTACTCTAAACTAAATTCCAGGTTTTATTTGGATTTCACTAGTTTTTCCACACATGTCCTTTTTCTGTTCCAGTATCCTGTCTGGTATCCCACATTGCATTTGGTTGCCATATCTCCTTGGCCTCCTCTGATCTGAGACAATTTCTTAGTTTTTGTCTCTCACGACCATGACAGTTCTGAGGAGTATAGGTCAGGTATTTTGTAGACTGTCCCTCAGTTTGGGTTTCTCTGATGTTTTTTTCTCATGACTCTACTGGGGTTGCGGGAAGAATACCAGAGGGGAAGGACCCTTCTCTTCGCACCAGATCAGGGGGTCCATGTCATCACCATGACGACTGATCCCTGGTGATGTAAACATGGATCACACGGGTAGATGGGCTCTGCCAGGTCCCTCTACTCTGAAGTCACTATATGTTCCCTTTTCATGCTCTATTCTTTGGAACAGAGTCACTAAGTGCAACCCACACTCAAGGGGAGGGGAACTGAGCTCCATCTCTTGGAGGGAACAGTATCTACGTCCCTCCCTCCCTATTTGTTTTTTTGTTCATCCACTCATTTATACACAAGCATCTT
The DNA here is from genome assembly GCF_059928025.1 of Delphinapterus leucas. NCBI lineage: Eukaryota > Metazoa > Chordata > Mammalia > Artiodactyla > Monodontidae > Delphinapterus > Delphinapterus leucas. The sequence continues at coordinate 63,111,279 of NC_143141.1, read as the reverse complement.
TTAAACTCAAAATAATATATACTCTTATTTCAGTAAAAGGGTTAGGTCAGTACTTATGCTTTTAGCAAAGTTGGCCATCCCCCATGACAGGGAATATGAAACCTTCTAGGGGTTCCTAATGGACATAAGAACAAGGAATCTTTAAAAAAACTGAAAGTTTAATCTCAGCTCTGCCACATATTAACCATATAACCTAAGGCAAGTTTCTTAATCCCTCTACTCAGATTTCCTTTTTAAAATATAGACATATTAACTACTAAAAGTACTCTTATATAAAGGCATAAGGAGTCAATGAGATAATTCACTTTGAACACATAGCACAGAGTCTAATAGTTAATGCTTAATAAGTATTAGCTGCCATTTATTACATGATTTACTTTTATTAAGAAGTAAATATGGGGCTTCCCTGGTGGCGCAGTGGTTGAGAGTCCGCCTGCCGATGCAGGGGACACGGGTTCGTGCCCCGGTCCGGGAAGATCCCACATGCCGCGGAGCGGCTGGGCCCGTGAGCCACGGCCGCTGAGCCTGCGCGTCCGGAGCCTGTGCTCCGCAACGGGAGAGGCCACAACAGTGAGAGGTCCGCGTACCGCAAAAAAAAAAAAAAAAAAAAAAAAAAGTACATATGCATATGTGCATATACACACATATATATAGACAGAGGAAGAATCAGTGGTTGATGATATCCTTATGATTTTTATTTTCTTCGCTTATTTGTACATTCTAAGTTTTCTGTAAAAAAAATGTATCATTTTCCTACTAAGAGAAAAAATAATAAAAGTCAGTTTCCAGATTACTAACACCTGACAGTGCTGAAGGTGTGGAAAATGACCACTTTTTCATTCCACTGTTGGGAGGAAAACTTGCTAAATCTTTTCTGAAGAATGTCTTGGCAATAAGTATCAGAAGCATTAAAATTTTGCAGACCATCTGACTCAGCAATTCCATTTCTAGCTATTTATCCAGGTGAAAATATTGTACAGTATATATGCACAAAGATCTATTCATACAAGTGTTCACTACATCAATTATAAAAGCAAAAATGGTAATAACTGAATCCTATGTATAAATTATGGTCCTGTGTAGCCAAAAGAACATTTTGTAGAAGATCGTTTAGTGAAATTTTTTAAACGTTCACACTACATTTAAGTGACAAAGGGACAAAGGTCAGTTACAAAAATTATGGCCAGCGTAATTTTACCTTTGTAAAATACAAACACACACAAAGTTGTTTGCGGGGGGTGGATTAATTGGGAGATTGGGATTGACATATATACACTACTTAATGTGTAAAACAGATAGCTGGTGGGAACCTGCTGTATAGCACAGGGAGCTCAGCTTGGTGCTCTGTGATGACCTAGATGGGTAAGATGGGGGGTGTGAGGGAGGTCCAAGAGGGAGGGGATATATGTATACATATAGCTGATTCACTTTGTTGTATAGCATAAATTTAACACAACATTGTAGAGCCCAATTTAAAAAAATGTATCTAAAAGACAACAATTATTATCTCAGGGCAGTTGGATTGTGAGTGACTTATTTTCTTATTTGGGTTTATCTGCATTTTCCAGATTGCCTACAAGAAACCAAAATTATTTTTGGAAACAGAAAAAGCCAGTGCTATTTTTAACATGCTCATCATAGATAATTTGGAAAATATAAAATATTAGATAGAAGAAAATAAAGTTGCTCACAATTCTAGCACTTAGAATTAACCATAATTAACAATTTGTTGTATTTCTTTCAGTCTTTATATGAATTTGTGTATAATCTTTGCCACTCCCCCTCCTACCCGATTTAGGACCATACCATATTTAATGTTTTATAGTCTGCTTCTTCTTTCGCTTAACATTATATCATGAACATCTCCCTGAGTCTTGAATAATTTTTAACAATGTTAAAACAAAAACAAAAACAAGCTAGTGAGGGAGATGTGCAGAAAGTGATGTGCAAAGATTCATTATGAAGTGAACAAAGCAAGTTGCAAAGCAGTATTATAGGATGGTCATATAAAATATTCACCAAGCATTCAATTTTGTTTATGTCTTAAGAGGAGGAGTTGTGTGGAAATGTTTGGCGGTTTAAATTTTTAAAATAATATGTATATTGTTATTATCTCTGTAATCAGAAAATTAATATAGATTTTAAAATACATAACCCCATTTTAAAGGACTGTACAATATTCCACTATACCCTAAAATTCTCCTGTTGTTGGACATTTAGATTTGTTTTAGCTTTTTTGTTACTACGAATAATGATAATGCTAGGATGAATATCTCTGTTTTCAAGTCTTTCTCTGAGCTCGTTATATTCTATGATAAATTTGAAGAAGGACAGGGAGACGCAAGAGGGAGGAGATATGGGGATATATGTATATGTAGAGCTGATTCACTTTGTTATAAAGCAGAAACTAACACACCATGGTAAAGCAATTATACTCCAATAAAGATGTTAAAAAATATTCAAAAAAAATTTTGAAGGATTCCTAGATCAATTTCTGTGTACTAATCTTAAAAGATTTTGTTTGAAATGTATGCTATGCTTGTATACAAATGTATGCCTGTATAATAAGGGCAACAGATTTAACTTTCTATTTCTTAATAGAAATCAACAAGACCCCTTAGCTTATGGCTTTTAATTTACTCAGAGATTTCTCATGGGAAAAATGCATTCTCTTTGGAAATATATTCCAGAGTCTTGTTCAAAAACAATTTCTCAACCCCAGTAGAAACTTTGAAACCTGGCCTAATACTCCACAATTGAGAATTAGTGGCAATAGATCAATGTTCTTGATTCATTAAGCTAATATGACGGGCCAATTCACTGGTGATATTCTAATATGGAATAGAGAAGAGAGACTGTAAATAATAAAAATAAATAAAAATTAAAAAGTCACCCATCCTTTGTTTTATCCTCTAACCTACTAAAAGAAATAAAGTCTTGCTCTTTTGAAAAAAGTAAGTTTTATCGATATACGATTCATATACCATAAAATTTACTCTTTAGGTACACAATTCGGTGTCATTCAGTATTTTCATAGCCTGTGCAACCATCACCACTTTCTAATTTTAGAACATTTCATCATTCTTGCTTTAGGAGATTATTCTCTCATTTTATTTTATAATTATTATAAACAGAAACTGTCTCAAATCCATGATCAAATAAGGCAATGAAGAGACACAAGTAGTTAAATAAAACAAAGTTTTGACCACCTATTTAATCTATGTTTGACATTTCTTTGGGTCCTTTACCTTTTTCAAGGTTCTGGCTTCCTTATCTGTAAAAATCAGAAGATTGGTGTAATCTCACGAAGGACTGTTTTAAATTATACCTTTTTATGTAGTGTTCAGACTGCTCACGTTTCATGATAATTTCAGTACCATCACTTTGGTTAGAGCTAGACCCTGCATATACAGAAGAAGAATACGCAGATGCCTTCGTTTACAAATGTGATGAGATCTACTGGCAAAGAGACCAAACACCCTGTTATAGTTTGGGACTAGCTATTTAGGTAAGGACACAGTGTTTTTACATAGTTATTTTAGTTAAGGTTGGCCTTAGGGAAATTACAAATATCAGGATATAAGAATTCAGCAAAAATTGAAAATGCCCCAAAACAAGGGTTAGGGTTAGGGTTAGGGTTAGAGTTAGGGTTAGCTTCAGATCTTTAAATACTTACAACCTTTAAATGCAAAAATAAGTGAAAAGTTTGGTGGAAGTTTTCTGAAGTTTTTAGATCGCTACCTTCTGGCTCTGCTACTTTCTGGCTACGTCTTTGAACCTGAGATTTCTTACTTGTAAAATGTGGCTAACAATACCTACTTCCTACGGTGTTTGGTAGAGTATATTAGGGAGTATTTATATTGATATAAAGCCTCCAGTACGATGCCTGACATCCGATAAGAGCTGACTGTAATTTAATTCCCTTGGACCAGTTAATCTATCAAGAACATAAAAGCCAACAGAAAAGAAGTAATAATACATATGTGTAAATGCATAAATTGGTGAAATTAAGGATGAATCGAAAAAGCCATAATTTGCCCCCATAATTCGTCAATGATTTGTATATCAACATATGATCGCTGCATTATATTCTGAATATTGATTTAAAATATTTCTTTCCTTTATACTACATAAGGCTTGAGATTTCTATCATTATTTAATGCTTCTCTCTAGCTTTGATCCTGTCAAATTTCTTAAAATATTCAACTGCATTGGTTGTTACCACTCCCTTATGGGTTTAAAAATTCTGAAAAATTAAAAAAAAAAACCAACAAAAAAACACGTTGTAAATTTGTGCAAGATAAGGTAATGTGGTTAGCAAGTTGAGGTAAAATAAAAGTACTGTAAATCATGTTCTGGGATTTTACATACTGAGAGTGCCGGAAAATCCCCTGGCAATGCTGCTAGATGGAGTCTTCTTGGGATCCTGGCCAAGGATTTACTTTAATCCTTAGGAATTGTGCAATTTGAAAATTGAAGTTTCAATTTCACTTGTGCTTAACAGCTATTCTCTCAGCCATGTGTAGTCTTCTTTGTCGATGTTATTGGTCAAAGGGCATGTTGTGCACTTATGGGCAAGAATGATATTCTTCCAGTTCAGAGTGGCGTCCAGCTCGTCTATTTATGGTGTGCCATCATCTATGGCAACAAGGAGTTTAAAGTGCTTTCCAAGGCGAAACAAAACAAAACAACAGCAGCAACAAAACAAAACCCAAGCTCAGTGCTGAATAACATAAACCATCTAATACCTCAGATATCTTTGGTTTGCTTACAAAATGGAAGCCGGGCTCTTGCAAAGCAAGTGCACCCCCAGGACTTTGCATTTGCCTATAAGGAGCTAGCTCTCCGCAGCAGACAGAAGGGAGAAAGGAGACCCCAGAGTAGATCAGGAACGTGGAAGGACACAGGATGAGTTCCTTCTTTGTGAAGCAGATAAGAGTGTGATCCTTAGCTAGGCCATTACTCTGTCCACAGACTTGAGAAAAGGAGAGTGGAAGAGGACACAGGAAAAAGACAAGAGATAGATGACAGCCTTTTGTCCATGTCACTTCACAAAATATCATAGCCGGAGGGATCCTTAAAAACGCTGAGCTTGACTACTCCTTATTACAGCCAGAGAGAGAAGGGAACACTTCAAAACAATGTAGTTAGTAGCAGATCTGGCTCTAGAACCGAAGGTATGTCCACCTCCCCCTGCTGCTTTGATGCATGTTCTTTGTAAGAAATGATGGCCAGAGATGGCACTGATAAAGTTTCAAAGTGGACACGGTTTGTTGCAGGCATATTTCCACCTCCATTTCTCACCCCTTGTGTTGCCCTTCACTCCCAATCCCTAAAGAAAGACCCCTTGCCCTCATGTTGCCTTCCAGCCACCCAACAGTCCCACCTACCTTAGCCCACACCTCTATTTTCTCAACATTCTGATGACAAACAGATCTTGTGAAAGCTATTCCTTTAAACAAATTCACACAAAAATTCTAACTGGTACTTTATCTCCCTAATAGCTTCTCAGCGGGGTTATTTTGGAACCCAGATGCATTTCTAAATGTTAACTATTTAAGGCAGAATGAGGAAGGGATTTTTATCTCTTCTAGGCCAGTCAGCCTGTAAGGTGGAATTAGTCATGGTTTTGCCCTATTTCAAGACATAAAGAGCTCGAGATGCAGGGAAAGGCAAGCTGGTAAGTAGCAGGGCAAAGGGGAAGAGGTCCTTTGCCCTAGATTAGAGGTACTGTGAGCTGTCCAGGTATTAACCCAGCAAAGCTCTCTGGAGTTTGGGGCAATAATAGCCCTCGGTTACACTCGCAATCTGGATTTGGGAACGGAGGAGGGGACTTCCAATAGATCCCTTGAAGCCAGCTCATGGCTAAAAACCCATGATTTAGAGGGAACATTGATGGAGTCAATTTTGGTGAGGGTTTTTTTTTTTTCCCCCAAAGGGGATTACATTGAAGAAATAAGAGAGTGTATGACATCCAATGAGATGTCAGTCTTTAAAACAAATATATCTTATAGATCTATTTGAATTCAATCTAAGATTACTTCCAAATTTAGTTTATATAAGATAGTGCTGGTGTTTTACAGGGGGTTCTTATATTAGAGAAAATTAAATTCAAGATGTTTTTCTCTGACCTGAAAATTACAGGTACTGGTAGTAGTAGATTAGCAAATCCAGGAGGAAGTTAATTGGATAATGGAGCCTGTCTTTGCCAGAGTAGAGTGGAGTGATGGGAATTTGGTAAAGGAAGAAACTGAAGACATAGGATAGGGATTCAAATCCAAGAAAAGTAGCTGTGCGGCTAGAGAGGAGGATAATAAGGAAAGAGGACGGGAGGAATGGTGGAAAGGAGATCTTCAGATGGGGACTGCTGCTGGACCAGTGACGAATACTGATTCTTCCTCTGCCTGGTGCCTCCGACAATTCTCTCTCCTGTCCTTTTTCTTCTCAGTTTTAGTATTTCTCAAAGATTAAGCCTGACTTTCCTTCTCATTCACGGCACTTCCCCACTGCCTCAGGAATAAAAATTGTTTATACAACTTCAGTTGCCAGAATACAGAGATTAAATTAAGACTCGTGTCTCTAGCCTGGATCTCTTGCTTTTTCTCTAGTTGAGTTTCCTATAACTAATCATCCTGGGCTGTTTAACAAAACACAATATTAAATTTGTTTTGTGTATTCCCATACCTAAAATGCTTTTTCTTCAAAATTTAGTTGTACCTCCTCAGCCAACTCTCCTATCTCTGATGATTCCAACTCTTTAGGACATCTCTTGGAGTTGTGGTCAGATTATTTCATGATGCTGGTGTTGGTGTCTTTAGGTTTTCTGGTGAGATTTTAATTTGTGCCTTTCTGGTTAAATCCCATTAAGCTCATTCTTCTTGGTGGCTACATAGTCCACTGAGGGCTTTACTTCTGTTTCTTCCTAGTACTTGGTAGTGTTTGCTAGGCAATAAGCAGACATTTTAAATAGTGCCAATAAACTAAATTGTATACAAAGAAAAACTTGACATTTTTGTTTGCTGGAAGGTAAGATCCTTTCATGTTGGAAATGCAAGAGCCACCAAATGGAAGACAGGAGCCGTTGAATAGGATGAGTTCTCACACTTCTTTGGGAGGGAACATGGCAACTACTGTATTTTAAAAAACTCTATAGATTTATTTCAAGGGATCACATATTAACTGTAGAAGTAAATGTATTCAAAAGTTCTAGAAGGTATTAAAAATAATAATTGGTATTTACATAGCTCTTTATGTTACAAAGTATATTAACATAATTGTTTCAGTTAATACTCTTAACAACTTCAGGTGTTAAAATTCTCATTTTAGAGTTGAAGACACTGATTATCAAAGGTCATGACCTGTAAGTGGCAAAGCCATAATCACCTCTCGTTGGATGTCTTTGCAGTTAAAAGAGAAAGAGGGGAAATGTGGAAAGACAATGGCACCAGCTATCTTGAATAGTCAAAAGTGCTAGAGATCTTTGGTTATGAGGAGAAGCTCTTTCAGTGTGATTAGTCTTTCCCCTAAGAGCCAGAAGATGATCTAGGTGATGTCTAGTGAGTGGGAAGACGAGTGAAGTGCACTGCTTCAAAAACACCCATCAGGACCCAAACTGACTGAGTGGTTATTTTTTTTGGGGGGGGTGGGTGGCAAAAGGTAGAAAATGAGTATTCTGGCATCCATCCAGTTGTCTAACATGGATGTGAATATTTTTCATGCAAAAAGAAGGAAATTTCCTCTTAAATCACTGTGAAGAAATCAAGCAGATTTCTAGCAAGAATTTTGTAGACTACAATGTCTGGACCATTTCTTCATTATGGTGCTTTAGATTTCCCACATGGGGTGGTTATACCTGCTTTATGAGAAGATGATTTCCACCTTGGAAGTACAGCAGCCTTGACTAAGATAAATGAGATTCAAAGGTAGAGGCCAACAGGTAACAGGGAAGAATGATTTTCAGAGTCCCTAGAGTATGTACTTAATTCTAGGTTAAATAACATCAGACCCCAAAACCATAATTTGAAAAGGTACATGCACCTCTATGTTCATGGCAGCACTATTTACAATAGCCAAGACGTGGAAACAACCTAAATGTCCATTGACAGACGAATGGGTAAAGAAGATGTGGTATAGGGGACTTCCCTGGTGGTCCAGTGGTTAAGAATCCCCCTTCCAATACAGGGGGTGCGGGTTCGATCCCTGCTTGGGAAACTAAGATCCCACTTGCCGTGGGGTAACTAAGCCTGTGTGCTCTGGAGACCACGCCACAACTAGGGAGAAGCCTGCGCGCCACAATGAAAGATCCCGCACGCTGCAATGAAAGATCCCGTGCGCCGCAATGCAAGATCCCACAAGCTGCAATGAAGATCCCGTGTGCCACAACTAAGGCTCGATGCAGCCAAATAATAAAATAAAATTAAAAAAAGAAAAAGAATATATATTAGTGAATCACTTTGCTGTACAGCAGAAATTAACACAACATTGTAAATCAAATATACTTCATTAAAATTAAAAAAAATAACATCAGACCTTATGCCTTAAAGTTTGCACAAAATTTGAGAGCATGTTTCTCCACTGCAATGGTATACAATTTAAAAACATACTCTTCAGGTATCTATTGCTGCATAACAAATCCAACCTGAAAAGTAGTGGTTTAAAACCACTCTTATTATTTTTAATAGTTGTGTAGGTTGACTGGGCTCAGCTGGGCAGTTATCCTGTTCTACCTGATGCTGGTTAGGGACACTCATTTGGTGACATTCAGCTGGTGGCTACACTAGAGTTGGAAGTTCCAGGAAGGCTTTACTCACATGATTGGCCCCTTGGTGCTCCTCCAGCAGCCTCTTCTCCACGTGGTATCTTATTACTTAGTAGTATCTAGCCCAAACATTTTTACAGCATGGACGCTGGCTTCCCCAGAGAGAGAAGGCAGAAGCTGCCAGGGCTTTCAAGGGCTAGGCCCAGAAATGGCACAGGGCATCTAAGGAAGGCAGAGGTCGCAAGACGAGGAGAGGGAGGGAGACTTCACCTCTTGATAAGAGGACTGGCAAAGTGTCACGGTAAAACTGACGTGGGTTGAAATTGTTGCAGTTACTGCTGGAAATAACTGGCCGCACTCTTTCTACATAAGTGCCATTAAAAATAATGAAAGCAGAAAGGTTAGTTCAAAAGAAAATGAAAGAATTGAAGCATATTTAAATAGTGACCTCATTCATCATTTTACCAATTGTTTTTCTCTCATTTGATCATTAGTCTAAGTTTGGTCTTAAGCCTTTTTGTCTTTTTAAACCTACAACAGAAACTGTTGTGATAGCTTGGGCTTGAAGATACAAGAACATTTCATATCTTGTAGTTTAAGTATTGTAAAGGGCCAGAGAAATATCTGAACTGAAAGAAAAAGAATCTTACAGCCTCAAAGTAAAGTTGTAAAGATGTTCTCAGAGATAACCATCTAGCCAGTCAGACTGGGAAAGATTTTGCTAGTTTTTCCATTTGTAAGATTTTGCTAGTTTTTCCATTTGTAAAATTCCCAGCCCCAGGCAAAAAAAGGAATAATCTGCCACATCAGCTGTTCAGAAATTCCAACTGATAGGAAATTAAATAACAAATTCTGGGATTTATATATGAAGATGACAGTTTTTCTCACTTGAATGCGAAGTAATAGACAATGGACTAATAGCTGAGTTGAACAGAAATTAGGAGACAGAAATAGTTCTAACTTTTATTAAAATAAGCTAAAGAACATATTCAGGTTAAGTTATATATTCAAACATAAAGTCACCTAAGTAGTTAATCCCATCCTTAGGTTTTCCAAATATCTTAAGAAAAATTCTAAAAGTATTATGTATATGTAACATAATACAGCTAAAACTGCTTTGTAGTGGATTGTTTCTAGGAGTATAAATTGCCATTATGCTAATTATCAGTGCTAATTGAAATATAGTTATAATTTCATGTGATTTGAAATGGACATGTTTTTATACAAATATGCTCTAAAATCTTAAGTAGACATACAACATCCTCAATATAACAATACTTAGAGATACAGTCAGTGACTAGTGTTCACAACAGAAAAGAAGAATTTTAACTTTATAAATAGAAGTCATTTATATTCCTGTTAAATAGGATAACCAATTCTTGGCTTGATTATAAGCTTTAAACAATAAGTTAAGTATAAGTTTGACTGAGCCTGCGTCCCTGTTGTTGAAATATATAAAAGATATAATTCAGATCTATTTGTACAATTCCATTAAGTTATCACTTACTGAAACTACTAAAAGTTTTACTGAAGTTAGAAATGTACGGAATGTTCTTTGCCTTAATGGTTATCTTAAATTAGTATTTCACAGCATATGTCATTTCCAAGCTAATTAGAGTTAGATTAAAACAGCAAAGAGTGATTACATATTAGTCTGCATTTTGAAAGCATACCTGTTTGATTTACATTAATTAAAATCCAGTGATAATTAGCTTTAAAATCCACTTTCGTTTATAACATTTAACTTCTGTTACGTGGTTGTCTATAAACTGCTATTGACTTGATAGAACTAGCAGGGGGTGTTGTGTGTGTGTTTGTGTGAGTATGAAAGAAAGCAGGTGAGAGGGAGAGGGAGAGAGAGAGAGAGAGAGAGAGAGAGAATCTCCTTGCTCCTGGCTAGATCATAAACAGCAAAATTTATCTTGATATTGTTAAACAATCCCTAGAAAGCCTCGTCTAGTGGGAGATATGTCCAGGACGCAAACACCATGTGCTATAGAGAATCACAGAAGTTTAGAGCTGAAGGGGAGCCTAAAAAATCACCTCGTTTATCCACTCTCTTATTTTACAAATGAGAAAATGAAGGCAAAATAAAGTTACATGTTGTGACAAGGCTACACAGAGAGCTGCAAGACAGGCCTAGAACCCAGTGGCCACTCGCAGACCAAATGATATTTCTATTATTCTCTAAACTACCACTCTTAAAGACTTTCAGACTTCCGTTAAAACAAGAATGAAGTTGTTGTCGATTCCAGTAGAAAACAAATACACACACATACCCAGAATATCACTTTAACTTGTGAGCAGCATTTTATCTTTGTCTTAACTATGTGCATTAGAAATTGGCATATTTGTGATTTAGCTAATACTGGATACTGACACTTCAATTTTTTCAATATTTTTTTTTGGGGGGGGTATGCAGGCCTCTCACTGTTGTGGCCTCTCCCGTTGGGGAGCACAGGCTCCGGACGCGCAGGCTCAGCGGCCATGGCTCACGGGCCCAGCCGCTCCGCGGCATGTGGGATCTTCCCAGACCGGGGCACGAACCCGTGTCCCCTGCATCAGCAGGTGGACTCTCAACCACTGCGCCACCAGGGAAGCCCCAATTTTTTCAAGATTTTACTGTTTGTAGAATTTTAGGATCATTCCTCTTCTGGTAGTATGTTTCAATTAAAAAAAAAGATTTTTTTTCTTTCGGAGAACTCTGTGCTGTTCAGGTTGTTCCAAAACCAGGATTGGAAATCCTGGTGGTGACAAATGACTAAGAAAGTGTCTTTTTGAAAAATTGCAATTCTGTGGCAAGTATGCTAAAGGACCATACAACATCTTCGGAATTGAAAATGTTTTCATCTTATTAAAAGTAACATATTCATTTTCTTACGTCTTGTATTTTGGGGAACCTGCAAGAGCACTAAAGAACAGTGAGAGAGCTACCTGAGAAGAAGGACAATCTCCCTGATCCCCTCTTCATTCCCTGTTTGGGAGCTTTGCTGGTACCCTTTACTCAATCATCTCCCTAATCCAAAGCATTCAACAGTTGCCTCTTGAACACCGCTTTTTAATGATTCAGTCTAGTTAAAACAATCTTCAAAAAGTGACCCCTCAAGGGCTTCGTGATTGCAGCAAGTCAGAACAATCACATTCAGGTATCACCGGGACTGAAACAGAGACCAAAGACAGAGTCTGAGCAAATAGGCCTATGGGGCTGACACAAGCTGAATCAAATGTCCTTTCTACGGCACACTTCCTTCCCCCCCACCCCAGAAGAAGCAGGAGTACTAAGAATAAGTAAGGTCTGCACTTTTAATTCTCTGTAAAGTGCTCTGTGAAAGAAAGAAAGAAAGGAAAAAAGAAAGAAAGAAGGGAGGGAGGGAGGGAGGGAGGAAAGGAAGGAAGGAGGAAAGAAAGGAAGGAAGGAGGAAAGAAAGAAAGAAAGAAAGAAAGAAAGAAAGAAAGAAAGAAAGAAAGAAAGAAAAGGGAAAAAGAAAGAAAGAAGGGAGGGAGGGAGGGAAGGAAGGCAGGAAGGAAGGCAGGCAGGAAGGAAGGAAGGAAGGAAGGAAGGAAGAAAGAAAGAAAGAAAGAAAGAGAAAGCAAGCAAGCAGCTTAGAGATTCCCAGATACACGTGTGTGGGAAGTCTGAGGAAACCAGGGAGCCAAGAGGTCTCACTGAGGTGGAGAAAAGGAGTACTTAGGTGGCGTCACTCACCATGACAGTGTAGCATTTGGACAGCACCAGGAAAGAGCTCTATAAATAAATTAAAAAGCCTGGAAGCTGGCACGGGTGAGACAAGTCCCAGGTAAGCCAGAAACTGTGCAAGACTGTAAAAGGAAACGCATGGTTATAGAATCGCATGAGCCCCTGCACAGAGCCTGGGGCAAGCCTATTTGCTGAGGATAACTTTTACAAAAGTCATTACTTAATTTGGGCACAAGTGCAACTGTCTTCCATGTGGCTGAGAAATGCGAGGGAATTTGTCAAGTACGGAGGTGAGAAATACGCGCTTTGAAAAGAGTCTCACTTTGAGACATGTGCCCCTGAGTGATACAGGCAGCTGTAGTGCTCCGGGGCCTGGGCCACCCAGGGAGACATAAGTATGCAAATGTCATCAGAAGATTCCTTTTCTTCAAGCTAATATGACAGCACCGGAACATTTTTCTAAGCATTAGATGCTTTCCCCTCTCCTCTCCTCAGTGATACCTAAACGATGGATTTGTCTAAGGAAAAAAATTGAGAGAAATGCTAGTTTGAATTGAGTCTTAAATGTAAGCAAAAATTAAGGGAAGACAGTCACCCTACCAACCCCTGTCCAAAACTCCACTGTTGTTTGAAGCACAGTTATAAAATGGATAATGGAGTCTTGTGCTGTCTTCTTAATACCTGCATATACGTTTGTGTATGTGTGTGTGTATATATATATATATTTTACTGGGTTGGCCAAAAAGTTCCTTCTGGTTTTCTCATAAGATGTTATGGAAAAACCCAAACAAACTTTTGGCCAACCCTATATATATATATATATATATATATAGTCTACATGTGTATATACATTTAGGAGAGCTGGGGCAGCATGCGTGGTTTGGCAATAAGAAGGCTTCAATGATAAAAGCACTATGAAAGCTAAAAATAAATCTTTAATCAATGTTGTCTTTTATTTTTTTATTTCTCATTGTCCTTGCACCTTTGGTATCATCTTATTAAGAATGCAAGAAACATACAAATCTGAAGAGGCACATTCTGATAAAAAGATGAAAATAAAGAAGATCCTAGCAGCTTATATTCACACTGAGTACGTTAAATGGCTAAATAAGCCCACTTAAAATATCCTTCCAGTGAGCAAGAAACTATTGTTTAGATGCCATAATTCCTTAATAAAGAGATGCAGCTTCCCTAGTGGCGCAGTGGTTGAGAGTCCGCCTGCCGATGCAGGGGACAACGGGTTCGTGTCTTGGTCTGGGAAGATCCCACATGCCGCGGAGCAGCTGGGCCCGTGAGCCATGGCCGCTGAGCCTGTGCGTATGGAGCCTGTGCTCCGCAACGGGAGAGGCCACAACAGTGAGAGGCCCGTGTACCGCAAAAAAAAAAAAAAAAAGAGATGCACCCAAGTAACTGAATGAGATTCTCTGGAAGTTTACAGAGCCATATTTATATGTGCAACAGACTTTTAGAGATGAACGTAAGGTGGAACTGTGTTTTCTTAATAACAATTTATGCTTGGTGCCTTGGTGCCAAATACAAGGAATTTCTGGAATTATGCATAATTCACAAAATCTGACAATGTTCAGGTAAGCATGCCAAACCCAGGAGCAGAAAAAATTTAATGAAATAATCTTAATATTTATTGATAAAGACATCACTATTTTGTGCCTTTATGCCAGACAGTGATGATAGACAGCCTCATGCTATTATTTTACATGAGTTCCTTGCTAGCAAACTAAAAGTACTTTCAAACAGTCTGTATCATTTTTAGATGTCCAGGATAAAAGGCATCTTACTATGATGCTTCAAAATATAATTATAAACATATATTTACATATATGTATGTATGTATGTGTGTGTATGTGTCAAGTTTACTTGGGAAAATATTCCAATATAAATTCAGCTCACTTATTTTTTTTATTTTTAGTTTTTGCGGTACGCAGGCCTCTCACTGTTGTGGCCTCTCCCGTTGCAGAGCACAGGCTCCGGACGCGCAGGCCCAGCGGCCATGGCTCACGGGCCCAGCCGCTCTGCGGCATGTGGGATCTTCCCGGACCGGGGCACAAACCCGCGTCCCCTGCATCGGCAGGCGGACTCTCAACCACTGTGCCACCAAGGAAGCCCTCAGCTCACTTATTGAGGTGTTTTGTTTGTCTTTGTCTTTTTGGATAAGAGACACAAAATGAAGTTAATTGAATGATAATCTTCCTGCTCTCGTGTTTACAAACTTGACCTGAACATGATGCCCGAGTGTAGGGCTGCACAAGTTTATAGAGATTATGGATGCAAATGTTTGGAAGAGAGTGTTGACAATGCAGAAAATACACACAGGAGGACAGGTTTAGGTACTGAGATGATTTAGTCAGGAGGAGAAAAGGATAAGGAACCGTGATGCACCAAAGGAGAGCAATAGAGTCAGCAGTCAATTATCCTAGGGCATGATGTCACAAGGATGGTAATTCCTTGCAGTTCATCCACTATTTTCTATGTAAATGTATGGCATGTTCTCTAGCTAGCTTTAAAAATAGAATTGTCAATGTCTTACGAGACAGAGAAAGTAGAGTCTGCCCTGGAATTAAGGGATAAACCTAGATGACATTTCAAGGTTCCCTTACTACACCAATAAAAAAACACAAAATAAAACACCAGCATTACTCAACAGACCTGGTTACAATAAGAGTGAATTAAAATGCAGAAACATAATGCTATTCCTTACACAAACAACAGCTAGGCAAGCTATGTGATACTGCTCTAAGACAGTATGTGGTCAGCTGAAGCAAGATGATAAATGTAAATCTTTTTCATAAATCAAAGTATAAGCTCACAAATTCTCGATACACATTGCTTCAAGAGGGGCTGCTCTGATGAAATTGAAAATGTCTCCTCCATATGTGCAGGTTCAGACTTTGTAACATTTAAAGAAAATGTTCTAAAAGATAAAGTTGGCATGTAAAAAGCATGGGCAGAGGAATCAGTAATGATCAGAGCAAAACAATTCTAGAAAGCATCTTAATTTTCATATGGCTCATTTGCATTTGAAACATTGAGAATCCCTATTCCTCTGGTACAAAAATGTGTACCTATTAAATTACTTTCCACTTGAAAGAACTAAATGTTTGGAAGATGATCGAATTTTAACTGGAAGACTTGTTTTCTTCCATCAGGTGTGGGGGAGATGTGGCTTCCTGGTATGAGATGCAACAGTTGATTCTAATAGCAGAACAAGACAAAAATAGGAAAGTAAATTGAAAATAATTCCTATTGGTACAGTTTGATTTAAAGGTGATAAAACAAAAAGGATACACATGGTGCAAAGATGTCAAAAGACATCAATTTTAAAAATTAAACAGGGTTACTTTTTCCAAAAATTGTGATTCTCTGATACTTGAAAATTTGTTTCTATGATTTATTCTAGGATGCTCAGAGATGTACTATGATTTATTTCAATAAACTCATTTATGAGTATCTAGTCAGGGTTTAAAAGATAGATGTCCACCAGCTATTAAACAATAATTCTAAGAGTCTACATTCTACCCATCTCAAATTTTTAATTTTGGATATTAATTTTAGGATACTGGCAGAACAGCAACGATTTAAAACCTCTTTACTATCAACTTTAAACAATATTTAGTCTTTGGGAAATTGCTGGTTATCCACTCAGAGATACAGAAACTAAGATCTAGGTAGAAATTTGAAGTTACAAAGTGAAACCACACTATATGAAAAGATCTTTATGAATTTTTAGTTTATTTTCTGATACGGTAAAATGTCTAGGAAAGAGGTGTGTCCTCAGAAAGAAAACCAGAACTTGAAAGACATCCCTGTCTTTCTCTTGGCCTTGCTCTCTATGGACTTCACCTGGAGGAGGGAGGCGGCTAGGCATGGTCTCGTGGTGAGGGCTCTGGTGGGGCTAGCACATAGAGATGGACAGGATGCAGATGGCTAAGCACGGAGAACGTGACATCGTCTTTGTAAATGACATTCTCTAGGTGCATGCTGCTCTTGGTGTTTCTTTTCCTTCTGTGTCTTGGGTCTTTGGGAAGGCCTTCTGTAAAGTCCCTGATCTGTATCAGCTGGGCCACAAAGTATTAAAGGGTAGCACAGCTGTGAACTGGAGACTTAAAGGGAGAGCAGCGTCCTCACCCACCTGGAGGTGAGCGTGGTGGAAAGTGGATTAGGGACCAAGATGCAGGATGGATCAGGGCCGCCATCCACCCTCCCAGGACAAAGCTGGGGAAGTTGGTGAGATGTTTTTGAGGGGACAGTGTTTTTACACAAAATTCACACTGTATTTCAAATTGCTGCCTCAGACTCATTTGAAAAAACCCTAATTTTTTGGTTATTTAAGTAAACTCTATCGGGCTTAACTTGCAAACATGTAACTTGAACAGTTAAAGGTAAAATGATCTATGTAATACAAATTTGGATTTTTATTTTGGATAAAGATTTTGGATACATCTTTTTCTCCCAACAAACTTCTATTTTAACTATTGAAAGAGACCACTTTCTTCCTTTATGGTAAAGATGCTAATGAGAAGATAAATGAACAAAAAAGTAGATCAGAGGTGGAGGATTAAGCAAACGCAAAATGTGACAATTGTCAGTTTCTGAAAAATTACCATCTTGGCTTATTAATAAGCAATGTTCACCTACTTATTTATTTGGATAATATTTATTAAGTACCTTTGATGTAACAGATATTGTTTTAGGTGCTGGGGATACAGGTGAGGAGAAAAAAATCCAACCTCAAAGAAACCTACTTTCATGGAGTTTATGTTTTAACTTCAGAGTTTTGCAAGTAAATGGTAGTTGCCTAATAAGCTACAGAATCAGTGTTTGTCTTTATATTCACTGTATTATTCTACAATATTGGAACATTTTAGGACAGGATTTGGTTCTCAGATATCTGAGTTTCAGCTCTTTGTATCTGTCCAGAGCTTGTCCTTGGCTACCAGGAAAAGCCTAGGAAAGGCAGACTAAGGTGCCTGCCACGGGTGAAAAGACAGAAGAGTCAAGTTTCCTTTACTGGGCATCTGGAGGCTACAGAAGGTACCGGGATTCTTCCATAATGCTGGTCAAACTCAGTTCTGCTGTAATTGGGGCTTACTTGTTTGAAACTGTTGTGTTTTGGGTACATGACCTGGCAGGGGGGATATCGAATCAGTGTAAGAAAAGAATTGTGCAATAACTTAAGTGTATTTGGAATAAGATTTTGTGACAATCTGTATATTTTCATAGTTTTATGGTTTTATGACATCAATCACCAATATTTATTAGACAAACAAATACAACTAAACCAGTGCAAAGAGAAGATCTTGGTGCCCGCCTAGTCTCACTTTGAAAGGTAGAGAAGGAAAATAAAGAATCATTTTTACAGCACTTTAACTTTTGAATGGAGGTACCTGCTGACATCTTCTGTTTCTTCCTTCATTACATGCTTTTCTTTTAATTTGGTCCTCTTGAAAAGAATCAAAGTAGGGGCTCTCCAGGAGTTGGGCACAAGTTAACCTGTCATCTGGATTCATCCTCAGATACTCCTATGGAAGACGGGAAGAGCAAAGAAGATATTAAAAGAGGACCCTGTTTTGTTACTGTGCCCAAAAACTCTGAATAATAACTTGGTAGAGCAAATACGAGTTTAGAAAATCTTCAAGTTTGTATATTATCCAGTACTTGGAACTTGTTAATAACTGGAATTGCTCTTCTTTTGCCCTTTCAAAGTCTTTTGAGGGTAGATTTGATGAACATTCAATGTCTCAAAGGGGGTAAATGTAGGTCAGGTGCGCTTCACCAATGACATTTCTTTATCACTTGTCAAAGCAAATAGTTTGTAGGGCTCCACAAAATGTGGTCCCTAGGCCAGCTACATCAGCATCACCTGGGAACTTGCTAGAAATACAAATTCTTTGGTCCAACCCCAGGCCTAATGAATCAAAAGCACTGGGGGTGGGGCCCAGGAATCTGTGTTTAACAAGCCTTCAGGGTGAATCTAATACCTGTTCAAGTTTGAGAAGCCACCTGAGAATGGATTGGGCTTACAGGGCTTGACCTACCCTCCACCAACCCCTCAGGGGGTTTGCTAAATTGCAGGCGGGTCAGAACAACCTGTCCAGAACAAGGTTGGAGAATTAGACTTCCAGGACAGGGCCTGCAGAGTGCTGGGTTAGGGCAAGTCAGAGCAGTGAGACAGGTAGAAGGCAGGTGAGGTCCAGTGGAGCAGTGGTAAGGGCAGTCTGAGAGCTCAGAGGTGTCGGCCTCTGAGTCTCAGGGGGACTCATACTGAAGGAATCCAGCACCCTGGATAGCACCTGGGTAGTGACCAGCGCTAGCACAAAGGCTGGTCTACAAAGTTGACTCTAGGTCATCCAGATGGCTCTACTTTCTAGATCAGAAGAGTTTCAAACTGGGCTGCTTATCATAATCACCTACGGGGAGGCTTAACGATACAAATTCCAAGGTCCTATTCATAGAGATTCTGCTTCTGTAAATCTGAGGTTATTTATTGGAATGTATATTTTTAAAAAGCTCATTCTGATGAGTAGTCATTCTGATCAGTGGTATGGAAGTCACTGCTATAAATATAACTTAATTGGTTGTTAAAGATAGATACTCATACTAGTATCTCCATCCCTATACCACTAAAGGCTTTCAGCGTCCACAGTGAATGGAAGAGGCACACTTTCTAGCATGGCCTCAGTTGGTCAAGCATGAATGGCATACTGGTCATAGATGAGTTTCTTCTGCTTTTTATTAGAATTTGTCCTTTGTTTGACTATCTCTTTTGGCCCTGGTACAGGGGCTATATTTGGTGTCTGCATGGTTCTGATTTTGCCTGATCTTCTACTGATTTTTTTAAAAAGCAATTTAAAATTTTAGTTAATCCAGTGTATCCAAAATGTTATCAGTTCAACATGTAATATTTTCAAAACTATTAATGAAACATTTTATATTCTTTTTTAAAGTAATTTTCATAAAAATATAGTACAGCTCAATTCTAATCAGCCACATTTCAAGTGCTCAATAGTAACATGTAACTAGTGGCTACCATATTGGACAGCACAGTTCTTTTTATTTTTAAAATTTTTATTTTATTTATTTTTAACATCTTTATTGGAGTATAATTGCTTTACAATGGTGTGTTAGTTTCTGCTTTATAGCAAAGTGAATCAGCTATACATATACATATATCCCCACATCTCTTCCCTCTACAGCACAATTCGTTTTTTTTTGTTGTTTTTTTTTTTGCGGTACACGGGCCTCTCACTGTTGTGGCCTCTCCCGCTGCGGAGCACAGGCTCCGGACGCGCAGGCTCAGCGGCCATGGCTCACAGGCCCAGCTGCTCCGCAGCACGTGGGATCCTCCCGGACCGGGGCATGAACCCGTGTCCCCTGCATCGGCAGGCGGACTCTCAACCACTGCGCCACCAGGGAAGCCCTACAGCACAATTCTTGATCTTCAAATTTAAGGAAGATCAAATTTATCCTCATAAATTTCCATAGTCTTGAATATACTGACTTAACAGTCAAATTTCATAATGAATGCAGAAGTATGGTGGTCTTCATCATGGCAGACCTTAATTATACTCTTTCATCTTCTACTAATTTTAATGGATATGTTAGAAAGATTACTGTTTAAACCACTGATGTTCCTTTAACTGTAATTATTTTACAGTTCCTTAACTATTTCAATGACTACATTTTTACCTTGGCATTATTTGCCCTACTGTCCACCCCTCCTAGAGTTACCAGCTTAAATCATTATGACTTGCAGTCAATAATGGTTATAATTGATGCTTAGGTACCTTCATGAAATTCAAAGCCACAGGATGCACATCTGAGAACTTTTCTTCAAGAGTTTCCTAAAAAAAAAAGTAAAGCATTTCAATGTTACCTAACAACAAAGTAATGGATATTTTAAATATATTAGCATTAAGAATACTTTGGAGAAAGACCCCCTAGTAGGTTAGATTTTGAAGATTTTTTAAATTCATATTTTTACATAATTTTACACTACTGTATAGTGTAATGGGAAAAATTGAAGCTATTAACTTCAGTGTTTTGCAATTAGTGTTTGGTAAATGCTCGTGCTAAATGTCCCCTTCTGAAATCCTACAACAGTACCCTAATACCTACTTATAGGGATGCCTGATCTACTTACAGAAATGCTTTGAGCATTAATGAAAATACACTGAGCTGCATAATTAAGAGCACTATGGAAAGCAACAGAATGATGAACACAAAATTCAGAATAGTAAGGGGGGAAGAGAATGGGATTGAGGAAGAGTACATGGGGAGCGAGAAGCTTCCAAGTCAATGGCAATATTCTCCTTCCTTAACTAGGCAGCAGGTACATGTGAATTTGTTGTATTTTAGTCTTTAAATCAAACATGTTATATAAATAATCTTTTGTAATTCAACCTCTAGACTTGTAATTCAACTTTTAACCTCTTATTGTATTTGTTAAAAGCCTTAACAAATATACTAAAAAAGAAATCCAGTACATAAATCAAGGTATTATACGAAATAAATTTAAGATGAACAGGGTGTTTAGAGAAGTTGGGACCACCTGAATCTGATGGTTCACAGGTGCCATAAATCATGACCTGGCTTTGCAGACTCTCCCCACCTCCAGCACAGCTGGAGCGTGGCACAGGCTTCCCCTGACAGTCCTTTCATTCTACAGGCAGAATCTAGATCATACAGAGTTTTAAAGATCATAGCCCAAACTTAGGTAACACAGACAGGAAATCAATGACTACAGAGAGTAAGAGGGTCAAGTAGTCATTGGTAGGTTCCCACAAAAAGGCAAAGACCACAGAAAGAGTGTAGAGGTGATCATTGTGGTTTGCAGTTTTGATTTGGATACAACGAGGATCATTTTGTGGAATGACCTTCCATGTGGAAATATATGTTGTGAAAAAATAGTTTCTATTGATTTGAGCTTTGTTTCAGAAGCTGAAGAAAATAGAGAATGCATTTTTTTTTCAAAATAGAGACAACTATGATAAGTACTGTTTATGAGAAAATAATTATTTCAGGGCAAGGTACCAGAGTGTTTTGATTAAAAGTATCACGGGGGCTTCCCTGGTGGTGCAGTGGTTGAGAGTCCGCCTGCCGATGCAGGGGACACGGGTTCGTGCCCCGGTCTGGGAAGATCCCACATGCCGCGGAGCGGCTGGGCCTGTGAGCCATGGCCACTGAGCCTGTGTGTCCGGAGCCTGTGCTCCGCAACGGGAGCGGCCACAACAGTGAGAAGCCCGCGTACCACACACACAAAAAAAATAATAATAAAAAAAAATAAAAGGATCACGGTATTTATGAAGGAACTAAGCATACTTTCACTTCCAAATTTAAAATTGAATTAATCTTTGAATACATAGGGCAAGTAAACTTTTAAAGCATTCTCCTGGTTCATTTTATGTAGTTTTTACATAGTTTTTTTAACCTGTGTCAGTGTGTCGTAAGGAAAACAGGAGCCCAAAGCACAAACATTAAAGAAGAAACAAGTACCCCTTTAAAGAAAGTAGCAACACAAATAACAAAACACCAGAATCGAGCAATTTACCATATCTTCTGGTTCAGGAATACTGATGCCATGGAAAAATTGGTTACTTTTAAAGACAGATTGATGTCTTGGGGTTAGTTTTCCTGTTAAATACAAACCACATAACTCATGAAAGATTTACTAAAATTAACATAATGCTTAAATGGTTAACTTCTGAGGTCCAGATGTGAAAGAAATACTGAGCCTGATCATTCCCTCCAGATTTGGGTGGAATGGGTCATTGCAAAAACATACCTTCTCAGGTAAGGTCAATGCTCCCAAGGAACTCTCTTTGCCACACATGGTTTGGTCTGCCATTCAGCTGCCACCAAAAGAGGAGGTAAGCAAGTGGTCTGGAGGGCTTTACACATATGATCCCATTTAATCTCATAACCATCTCACAATCGTTGCTATTTTTCATTTATACTGTCCCAGTCAGAGAATGAGGCTCAGAGGTTTGATCAGCTGTCTAAAGTCACACGGTCATTAGGTGACAGACCCAGGATTCAGACTCAGTCTAACATCTGCCTAATGTAAATTTCCACAACCTTGTAGGAAATCAATTAAACAGCATAAGCTTAAGGTGTGGCCTGTAGTGATGCTCTACCCCACACTTTTCCTGCTGCGGAATTCTCCAGCAGAATGTGTTGGGACCACACAGGGAATTGCATCAGACCAGACAGCAGTAGTTCCCTTGCCCAGCAGCCATGCTGCCAGGAAAGCCTATGGGAAGGGATTAATAAACACCCATCACTTTGTTTGCATCCATGCTGCTGGCGTAAAGCTGCAGCTGATCTTTTGGGTTATGTTCTCTTCCAACCAGGTGGAAGTAGACAAGTGCTGAGGACGCTGCATCGTGATGAAAGCTCATGAAAGAGAGCATTTGAGTCCATTCTTATTCTGCACTTAACTAGTTGTAGGACTTTAGGCCACTCATGGAAGCTCCCAGAGCCTCAGTTTCCTTATTGGTAAAACCAGGCACAATGAAAAATGTTATAATGTCCTTAATGGGCTTTTCTTAAGACTGAAAGAGATGGTGTGTGTGAAAGTAATTTGTAAATTCTTAAGTATAAAGAAGCAGATTTGAAGAGTGGCAACAGAGGCTGTATAGCCTGCAAAACCTAAAATATTTACCATTTGGCCCTTTATAGAAAAAGTTTGCTGACCCCTGTGCTAGAGGAAAGGGGAAAATTCCTCTTTTACAGAGGATAGAAAGTGCATTTGAGTAAATATCTTTCGAGTAAGCTCTATGCAGCTGACTCATATCCTTAGCCCTATCTTAGGCTGATAAGGTAAGTAAATGTATAGTTTATTCCACGGCTAATTGACTTGACTTGGAAAGGCATCTGAAAACTCCTCACTGACAGAAGTTATGGCTCTACACATTAAGAAAAGGGTTGGGCTTTGGCTACAACCCAGAACAGCCATCCTGAGTAGCACTTTGGAGAAGAAAGAAAGGTCTTATTGTTCATTACAGTGACATACCACTACTATAACACTTTAGCAACTCTGTAAGCCATAAAATGCAGCGTATACCCAGTGTTCTGATTATCAGATACAGTTGGTCCACATCTGATTTTCCAGGCCACAGTGGCTGGCCTGTCAGGAGCTCTGCAAAAACGCAACTGGTAGCCCATACGTCGACTGAAGAACCATAGTGGGTATCTACCACAAGAAGTTCAGGAGAGGCAGGAATGTACAGTGGAGAAAGAACAGCCTTTTCAATAAGTGGTGCTGGGAAAACTGGACAGGTACAAGTAAAAGTATGAGATTAGATCACTCCCTAACACCATACACAAAAATAAGCTCAAAATGGATTAAAGACCTAAATGTAAGGCCAGAAACTATCAAACTCTTAGAGGAAAACATAGGCAGAACACTCTATGACATAAATCACAGCAAGATCCTTTTTGACCCACCTCTTAGAGAAATGGAAATAAAAACAAAAATAAACAAATGGAACCTAATGAAACTTCAAAGCTTTTGCACAGCAAAGGAAACCATAAACAAGACCAAAAGACAACCCTCAGAATGGGAGAAAATATTTGCAAATGAAGCAACTGACAAAGGATTAATTTCCAAAATTTACAAGCAGCTCAATAACAAAAAAACAAACAACCCAATCCAAAAATGGGCAGAATACCTAAATAGACATTTCTCCAAAGAAGATATACAGACTGCCAACAAACACATGAAAGAATGCTCAACATCATTAATCATTAGAGAAATGCAAATCAAAACTACAATGAGATATCATCTCACACCAGTCAGAATGGCCATCATCAAAAAATCTAGAAACAATAAATGCTGGCGAGGGTGTGGAGAAAAGGGAACACTCTTGCACTGCTTGTGGGAATGTGAATTGGTTCAGCCACTATGGAGAACAGTATGGAGGTTCCTTAAAAAACTACAAATAGAACTACCATATGACCCAGCAATCCCACTACTGGACATATACCCTGAGAAAACCAAAATTCAAAAAGAGTCATGTACCAAAATGTTCATTGCCGCTCTATTTACAATAGCCTGGAGATGGAAACAACCTAAGTGCCCATCATCGGATGAATGGATAAAGAAGATGTGGCACATATATACAATGGAATAGTACTCAGCCATAAAAAGAAACGAAATTGAGCTATTTGTAATGAGGTGGATAGACCTAGAGTCTGTCATACAGAGTGAAGTAAGTCAGAAGGAGAAAGACAAATACCGTATGCTAACACATATATATGGAATTTAAGAAAAAAAATGTCATGAAGAACCTAGGGGTAAGACAGGAATAAAGACACAGATCTACTGGAGAACGGACTTGAGGATATGGGGAGGGGGAAGGGTGAGCTGTGACAAAGCGAGAGAGAGGCATGGACATATATACGCTAACAAACGTAAGGTAGATAGCTAGTGGGAAGCAGCCGCATAGCACAGGGAGATCAGCTCGGTGCTTTGTGACCGCCTGGAGGGGTGGGATAGGGAGGGTGAGAGGGAGGGAGATGCAAGAGGGAAGAGATATGGGAACATATGTATATGTATAACTGATTCACTTTGTTATAGAGCAGGAACTAACATACCATTGTAAAGCAATTATACCCCAATAAAGATGTTAAAAAAAAAAAAAAAAAGAAGTTCAGGAGCTTGGTACCATCTTGTAGCGACATAATCAGTGTAGGCATCTCCTGGAACTGCAAATGCATCAGTCAAATCAGGTGGGTCACATTCTCCCAAGAGAGGAGCTACTCCCAAGAGCAGTCAGGCATTCAGATCAGCTTTAGTAATTCTCAGAAGCCACGATACTCCTAACAGTTCATGCAGTGAGGCACTAATCGAGTAAACAGTACTCAGATAGTAAATTCACCTTCCCCATACTATGTATAAAATAGATAAGCAATATACTGTACAGTACAGGGAATTACACCCGTTATCTTGTAATAACCTACAATGGAGTATAATCTGCAAAAATAGTGAATCCCTATACTGTACACCTGAAACTAACATAATATTGTAAATCAACTATATACTTCAATTAAAAAAAATTCAACTTCCAAAGGTACCTTAGCTAGTTAACATCTATATAATCCTAAAAAGAGAGGACCGGGGCGAGGGGGTAGGGAGAATTTCTACAGTGTAACTTCAAGTATAAACCAGCCTCCCAATGCATTGTCAAGTCACCTGTGTTTGGGTCCTATCAGGATACTGATTACGTGTATGCCCCCCGTGCAGTGTGTCTGTTGTTAATGCATGTTTTTTGCCTGCTGCACAGCTCTAGATTCAAGGAGACATTATTTGTCCCCCTTTCCCTTGGTTCCTCCCTCTCTCGGATGACTTCCTTTTTCTCAGCACTGTCTCTGAATCCTCTCTGTCATTTTCTGTTTACTCTCCTCGTGTCATCAGCTCCAGGAAGTTTTTCCCAACCACTCTAGACCACGTTAATATCTCTCTCCAGGGAACCATCTGCCCTTTCGCTTTAGTACTTTATTGCCAGTCATCTTGTATTATTCTTTTCTTTCTTTTACTTCAGATTATAAGTGCATGAAGACCAGAAATGCATCTTGTAGTTCTTTTCCTTTCCTATGGGGCAAAGTACATAAATGTGACATCCAATAAATTGTAGTTGATTGGATGGAGGTGAAGTGTGAACTGATGTACTGACTAAAAGGTTACAGTGAAATTTCCCTTTTTGAATAATAACAATATAACAATCAGCATACATTCAGTATCTAAAGTAAGAATTTTAACTGTATCATTTCATAATCATCTGAATTGGATAAGTTAGTAAAAAATTGCTACTTACTCAGAATTCGTGCAAACCCAAAGTCACAGATCTTGATTATTCCTTGCTTAGTTATTAGAATATTTTCAGGTTTTACATCTCTGTGAATACACTGTAAGAAAATATTTAATTATTTCCCTGAGTCATCAAGACAACGAAGCATAACGAACATTTAACTATTAGTTTAAATGATAAACAAAGCCTGTGAGATAAACACAAATATGGTTTTCCTTCATTTTTCTAAAAACTTAAATTGCCATTTTTTTATTTGTAAATCTTATACCAAAAGAAAAAAAAGTTGCTATATTAGGAAAGAAATTAAAATAATTATTGGATAGGAAAACTGAAAAAAATATTTTTGAGAAGGCAGTATCATATAATTATTTTTTCCACTTTTTACTGAGCCCTATTTAAACAGTAAGAGGTAAAACCCTGAATGAGACAACAAGGTCCTACTGTATAGCACAGAGAACTATATTTAATATCCTATGATAAACCATAATGGAAAAGGATATAAAAAAAGAATATATATATGTATAATGGAGTCACTCTGTTGTACAGCAGTAATTAACACAACCTTGTAAATCAAGTATGAGGTAACCCTGAACGAGGTAACACTCAGAGTGCTTCTAATAAGAACGGCTGCATCCCAAGAATCACAATGCAGGTTGCACAAATACTGCAGATTGGAGAAACTGGAAAAACGTTTGAATGACAGCAAAAACAAAATTCATTAGAGTGACCATCTTATTTATCATCCAGCTCTATTAAGGATGTGTGAAAGGGAGCTCTATTAATTACTACGCGAGGACAACAGCCCACAACTGTCCTGGGCAAGCTGGGATGTAACGGTCACCTATTAACAAGAGATACCAAATATTCGGCCTGAGGGGATGAGTATCCCCAACTAATCTGCAACCATTAACAGCTTTCTTGAAACGTGACCACAGGATGCTGTTGGAGTTGCCCCTGGGAGAGCGGGTCACCAGCGGGAGGCATTCTCCCCTCCGAGTCCTCTATGTGTGGAGAGCTTACAGCTTGCTGCAACACCCCAGGACCCTGAGTGAAGCAGGTGCTCCTTCCTGGATGTGAGAGGGCTAAGCTGGGGGTGTGGGTGAAGGTGGGCTGAGTGAGCCCCACTCACTATTAGTCCAGAAATGGCTATTCCATGCTGTGGATGCCCCAGGAGAAAACAACTCAGGCCCTATTCTTCAGAACTTTAGCTTTCCAGGTTATCCTTCCTCCAAAGAAGCACGTAGATAAAAATGATGTTGCTCTTCTTGTACAACTCAGCCCTCATGCAGAGCTCTGAACTTTTCAGAGCACTTCTACATGAATTAGTTCATCCTTGCAACAATCCTGTGATTGCAGGTGGCTACCGACGGTCTCCGGATTAAGTGCCACAACAATCAGCTCTTTCTGCCTCACTTCTCTGTTGTGCTGTCAGTCTCTTGAAGTATTCCTGTCAAATTGACAATTTTGAAATAATTTTTTTTTGCTTCTATAATAGCTATCTAAAAAGAGAAAATGTTGAACCCTAAATTCATTTTGGGTCACAAAAACGGCACTGGTACTAGAAGCTTGTTTGTATTGTCTCAATTACTGTCAACTGTCTCATAATTTGTACAACCAGCAGTTAGAAGAAACTTTTTAAGGCCTCTTAAAAGTCCTAAGGCCCTAGATATTAATTTTAAAAATACATTGTTATAATATAAGCCAGCATAGTTTTCATCCTACCTTTTAAAGCAACACATTTATGAAAACTGGATTAACACTTTGCATCATATTCACCTATAATAATTAGTGATTTAATAAGAATAGGTTATATCCCTCAGGTGAGTTTGCATCAGATTCTAAAATTTCTGTACTATATGTGTCATTACTAAGTAAATGGACTTACATTGATACCTGTCTATTGGCCTATTTAAATATGCAAATCCATGTGAAATTTACAGCTACTTATTTTCCAACCAAAACATACAAAGGCAAATGAAGTATTGATTATGTCCCAAAGAATCTGAAAAAATTTTTAGTGTAATGCAGGTAAGAGAAGCTACAAATAAAGAAGGATAGGGCTTCCCTGGTGGCGCAATGGTTGAGAGTCTGCCTGCCGATGCAGGGGAAACGGGTTCATGCCCCTGTCCGGGAAGATCCCACATGCCGCAGAGCGGCTGGGCCCATGAGCCATGGCCGCTGAGCCTGCGCGTCCGGAGCCTGTGCTCCACAACGGGAGAGGCCACAACAGTGAGAGACCCGCGTACCGCAAAAAAAAAAAAAAAAAAAGAAGGCTAGATGGAGTATTATATAATAGAAGAAAGAAAAAGAGACAAAATCACTGGAACAGTAAGAAGCAGAGTATGGAGAACAGAAGATGCTTAGACATACAACATTCACTTTCTCCACTGCAAAGCTGCACTCAGTGCAAACTCTGTAATGCCTCTCGCAATCAGCTTATTTTCCACCTAAGAGCAATAACTTGCAAGTCAGTGTAACCACAAAACTTTGATAAACTTGGGTATCATACACAGCTTTTAGCAAACATTGCTTAAACTGGGTTATTGCAGCTGATGTGCAATCTCATTTTTACAATCTCAAAAGCCAGCAAGAAGAGGTATTCATGGTATTTTAAACCTGACCCTTAATTTTAGGAATCATCTCCGGAAGCTTCCCTACTAGAAGTCGCTTCTTTATATAGCCTGAATGGACATCTGAGAAGGTTGTTCTTTGAGCCTTACGGATGGATACTCATAATGAGAGAGGAAAGGAATCTCCTCCCTGACAACTAAGTCATTGATATCAACAAGATGATGATGGATGTTACAGCCAGACATACTCGTATTTTGGAAGTCACTGTAATTTTGTCATTTTGACATGAAGTTCTTTTTTTTTTGGCTGTTCCGTGTGGCTTGCAGGATCTTAGTTCCCTAACCAAGGATCAAACCCAGGCCTACGGCAGTGAAAGCGCAGAGTCCTAACCACTGGACCTCCAGGGAATTCCCAGATATGAAGTTGTTTTTCTCTAATCGATACGTCAAATATATAAAAATTCATGAGTTGACAATGATGCTAAATGGTCACTTTAGTTATCTCAATCTAGCCATATTATAGGGTAAAAAAAGAACAAAATGAGTAGGTATTTTCATAAGTCCAGTGCTTCTCAAAATTTAATGTGCACATGAATCACCTGGAGATCTTGTTAAAATACAAATTCTGAGTCAGATCTGAATGGGCCTGAGAACCTGCATTTCTAATGAGCTCTCAGGTGATCTCTACAAACCACACTTTGAGTAGCAAGGCCTTAATCCCTTACTACCGTAACCTTCCTTTCTTGGTAGGATCACCACTCTGGAGATAAAAAGGTAGTCATGGTCACCACAGGTTGAAAGCTGGGAATCTTTAGCAACACCATTTGGGTCAGACTGCCTTTTCTATTCTTTGAGAGTATCATGAGGGCTCCTTTAAAATAAGGAGTGTATAAAGGTTTTAGATGTAGTATTGTAACAACTTACATATGATTTAGATTTTTTTTCCTTTGTGTGCATTTTAGACAATAGATTTGTTAAAAAAAAAAGATACATAAAAGCTTACCACAGCATAAGAAAATGGGATAACCAGAGTTCAGAAGTAATTTCCACGTTGGAGGAAGAAATTTTGTCTGAAAAATTATCCATTTTTAATAAAGGCCATAGATTATAAACTGGAGATTTTCAATATTTCAAAGTTTAAGGTACAGAATGTGTTGTTCCAAGCAGAGAAAGAAATGGTGGCAGTTGTATTGAGCTACAATAATGTTTGGGTCCACTGGAAATAGTAAGTAGTAATCAGGTAGGTAAGTTGATTGATTGACCCACTCATTCATTCATTCCTTCATCCAGTTATTCAATAAATGTTTCCTGAGCACCTTTTATATAAAAAGATCCATGCTAGGCTAAAGCGATACAAAGATAAATCAGCCACAGACACTGTATTCAAGCTTATAATCAGTACACAGGAAAATGTCTGATTATATAGGGATAATGTACAACACTTATGGTAAAACGAATTTTTAAACCATCATTTTAATTACCCATAAAACTCTAGCAACAAAGGTGAACTTGAATACCTCTCAGAGCATGGTGAAAAGCAACAGAGATGTGGATTCAATTCAGCATCATCTTTAGTAATTATTTGAAAGTACAATTTGCATCATGAAAAACAGGTTTATGTATCTTGTGGACAATATCCCTCTATACTCTATCAATAGAAAATAAAAGCTTCTGACTTATCCTAACAAAACAAACAAACAAAAAAAATGTCACTGCCTTTCTTAAAGCTAAAGGAAGCTTTCCCTAAGTATTGAAATGTAGTTCCATGATCCTGTACTCTTTTTCAGCAACCCTAGACTACTACGATAGATATTCTGCTGGCATCAAAATTGACCATATGGTAGTCTGTATCCTTGCCACAACACTGCCTCCGTGTAGGCACCAACGCAAAAGGTCTAGAGTTATTTTTTAAAAACTATCATTATAGCAAAAGCACCCAAGAGCCTACTTAAAGAAGCTCCCACTGGCCTAAGATTTGAACATCAGAGAGAACAATTATTGCAAAGGAATGAAACACATCAAATACATAAAATCCATTCGTTTACAACGATACCCTACACCTCCCCAAAACCCTTCATTGTTCACTCTTGGAGGCTGCTAACACACTGGCTCATCACTCTTGAGTATTGACAAACAAAGGGAATAATCACATATTTATCTTACTGTACTTTACAGTAGCCAGAGTCCATGATGGTAAATTCTTCTCCATAGAATTCCAATTAACAAATGCAGAAGGAATAATAGAATTAGAAAATCACCACCTTTTAACCCTAATGAAATCCTGGAGAGAGGTAATAATTATCTATGAATGCTAAAACGAAATAAAAGATTGACAAGGGGGCTTCCCTGGTGGCGCAATGGTTGAGAGTCCGCCTGCCGATGCAGGGGACACGGGTTCGTGCCCCGGTCCGGGAAGATCCCACATGCCGCGGAGCGGCTGGGCCCGTGAGCCATGGCCGCTGAGCCTGCGCGTCCGGAGCCTGTGCTCCGCAACGGGAGAGGCCACAACAGTGAGAGGCCCACGTACCAGGAAAAAAAAAAAAAAAAAAGATTGACAGGGAAAGTGATAATGGAGGGGATCAAATGAACACCTCCTGAACCCACTAATCTATTTTAAGACAATCAAAAGTGGGAAAGACAACCAGACATAATATATGCCTCGTGATGCTGATGCAATAAGTGTACAGCACTATATGTGAAGCATTCCTGTCTAAAAAACTGAACCTGAGTATGATCAAACCTTTGGATATAAACACCAAGTTATAGCAAATACAGGTGAAAGAACAAGTTAAGTAACACATAGGAAGCAATCGGCCAAAATGATTTCTATAACACAGGAGTAGTCAAAGTGTGGCTCTAGGACCAGCAGCTTCAGTATCAACTGGGAAACTGTTAGAAATGCCAATTCTCAGGTCCTATCCCAGACCTACTGAATCAGAAACTCTGGGAATGGGCCTAGCAAAATGTGTCTTAACAAGACCTCCTGGTGATTTTGATGTATGCTTAAGTTTAATACCCATGGCTGTAAAAAATTAATGATGGGAAAAAAAAGGTAGGGGAAGGGGGACTGCTATAGAATAAAAGACTTAAGAGACATTAAAAACAAAACAAAATCAAGTGCCATGGAGGGTTACACCTCTGATATCCTGAAAACTTATTTTAATCCAATTTAAAAATAATTATAGGAATCAGTATTGCGGCAAAAAGAAACATTGAGTTTATACAACCTTTTAATTTATAGGGAATGAGTAATTCGATTCTTACAGAAATTGGAAAAGGGCCATGAATAATGCATTACTTTTCCTCATATTCTGTAACTTTCTTTTGTTTGGCTCTTTTGGTCCTTATTTTCCCTCTGTCATTAGCTCTTCAAATAGACCCCTGAGCTAAGTAGAAGAGTCATCATGAAGAAATCAGCAAATACATTAGAAAATGTTACTTACGTTATGTCTATGACAGAAGTTAAGAGCTTGAAGTGTTTGTCATAACATACTTTTGATCATTCCATCAGCAACTCTGGGGGAAAAAACAAAAAAGGAAATGAAAACTCCTATGATAGGGTTTCAGCAGCAGAACTGGGAATAGAAATGGAATGGGAGGGGCTTGTCATGGCCAAAGGATGCAGCGCAAAGGGAGTCTGGGAAATTTTTTTTTTTTAATGTTTTAACGAAAATTGCTTTACTACTTTTTCTTTTGGTTATATAATTTTTGCTGTGTAATTTGAAATTTTTACATCTGTAAAAATGATCCATGCTTATCATGAAAATTCAAACAATATAGAAAAGTAAAGAAATAAAAAGTGTTGACTCAAATCTTGCTAGCTCAAAATAATTGCTGTAACTTATAGTGACTGTCCCTTTAGGAATCTCTGTTTCTCTCCCTCTCTCTGTCTCTCTCTGCAGTTACCTTTTAATATTAAATAAATACATTCATATGGTTCAATATTTTTAAAGTTAAAAGAATATCCATGAAGAGTTCTCTCATACCTGCCTTCCCAATCATTTCATCCTCTGCAACTTCCCCTGCCTCTTTCAGAAACATCCTATGCATTGAGGTACAGATACTAATATGTATACATATATTTCAGTGGCCAAGGATTTCATTATATGGATGTATCATAATTTACTTAGTTAGTCCCCATTGATGAGCAATTAGGCCTGACACGATTTTCATTTCTAGAAGCAATGCTTCAGTGAATATCTACTCATCCATCTATGGAAGTTGTGGAGTTATCTTTTTAAGGTAAGTTCTAGAAGTGGGATTTCTGGGACCTATGGTAGGCACATGTTACATTTTGATCCTGCAAGTATGAACTTCAGGTAGACCTGAGACTTGGTTTTGCAGGAAAAAAGACATTCTTGAAGGTTGACCTTCAATTCATCCAATTCATGTTGGTGGTAAACACTCAAGCATGTGCCAGGGTTGTTTTATAACAGTTACCTATGCCTGGTAAGCAGGCAGGTACACAGCCAGGGGAGGCTGGGGAGAATAAAGGGCCCTTGAGAATGGGAAGCTGGGAGCTTCTTGCCCCTGAAGATTCCTCACTCTGTGGAAAATATTGGGGAGTGTTTTCCATCGGGGAATTGGGGATCTGGGCAACTTGTATTCTGTCTGGGAGTACTTAGTGTATTTGTGTAACCATTTCTATAAATTGCAGCAATTACATTCCCTTTAACTTTTCTGTTGATGTCTTTCCATTGCTCACATCACTGTCCCAGGATGATGACTTCACAGTTACATACGGCCAAACTACCCTCACTAAGCAAGGTTGTACATATTTACACGCCCACCAAGCATCTGTGCATTTGAGTCCCTATCTCCTCATTGTCTTGCCAACATTCCGTTTTGCCAGTGTTATGTTTGCCAAGCTGTGGTTAAAATAAAAAGATATCTCACTTTGGTTTTCATTAATTTCATTTCATTAATTACTAATGATTTTAATTTTCACATTATTGAACATTAAACTTCTCTCCTTTTGTGTATTTTCTGTTCATGCCCTTTATTGCTTTTCGATTGGTCTAGTTACTCTTCTTTAAATTGATTTATGAAGACTCAATGTATGTCAGAGTCTACATAGATGCTGTAAATATTTTTCTCAGTGTGTTGTTTGCTTTTCAGCCCTCTTCGCGTAGATGATGTTGTTGTTGGCATATTTTCAAAAATCTGAAACCACAAGATTTTTTTTTTCACTAAATGTTCTACTGTAAGGATTTTTTGATTAAAAAATGTAAAATTACCTAATATTCCAAACACTCGCATCACTCAGTTTTAATATTTTATCATATTTGGATATTTAAATCATGTGTTTAGATCACTTTTTAAAAACTGAACTCATTATCGTGCAGATGGAGCTGGTCTTGCAGAACAGTGGGCTGGCCTGTGTGTGACGCAGGTATGGCACCAGTGACAAGACATGTTAGGTCTGGGTAAACACCAAGAAATAGCAACCACTGAATGGAGGTATTTTGCTCAGAGCAGTTTCCCCATCTCAGATCACAGTGACGGTGTCAAGCCCTTGGCATCAGTGATCTGGTGGCAGCCTTTTGACTCTAGCTCTTCTCAGTATTGTGAAAGCACCTAATTCTCAGTATTAAGTCCCTTTCCACTTAAAATGTCTAGAGTGGTTTTTATTTCCTATACTGAATTCTGGTATAACTTTATCCTCTCCCTCCTTTACCTAAGAGCCAAGCCTGAGACTACATTATTTATATTTTTTTAATGAGGCAGAAGGAATAGTACAGCCATTTGTGCACAGAGTTCAAACCCCAGC
Organism: Delphinapterus leucas; assembly: GCF_059928025.1. NCBI lineage: Eukaryota > Metazoa > Chordata > Mammalia > Artiodactyla > Monodontidae > Delphinapterus > Delphinapterus leucas. Next base: position 63,076,658 of record NC_143141.1, on the reverse strand, counting down.
CGTGCTGCTTCCTAGTTTTATAACCTTGGGCAAGTTATTTGTGCTTTCACTTTTCCTGGAATAATACCTCACAACTTTATTGAGAAGTCTATCCCTTAAGAGCCTGGGTATTAAAACATAGGTTCAGGATATGAGGGTCTGGGGTCAGACGAGGTGAGTAGATGGGGCTGACACCCAGTGCAAAGACACAAAGAGCCTGAAGAGGATGGGGAGAGGCCCTGAGGTGAGAAAGAGCTGGGACTGTGGCGGCCAGTGTGGCTAAAGCGTGAGTGAAGCTGCTGAGGCTGGTGGGGGCCAGACCCCCGAGGACCTTCTCAATCTGGGTCAGGAATTTGCACTTTACTCTAAGTTCAAAGGGAAGTCATTGAAAGGACTCAAGAAGGCAAGTGACATATATAGAGAATGGATTTCTGGGGCAGAGTGGATAAAGGGAGGTTAATTCGGAGGCTAATTTAATAATCCAGGTGAGATCTAGTGGTTTAGATGAGGCTGGTAGAGGTGGAGGGAAGGGAGTGGATCTCAGTCTTGGGAGGAGGGCTTCCCTGGTGGCACAGTGGTTAGGAATCCGCCTGCCAATGCAGGGGACACGGGTTTGAGCCCTGGTCCAGGAGGATCCCACATGCCGTGGAGCAACTAAGCCCGTGCGCCACAACTACTGAGCCTGCGCCCTACAGCCCGCGAGCCACCACTACCAAGCCCATGCGCCCTAGAGCCCGCGCACTGCAACTATGAAGCCCACGCGCCTAGAGCCCGTGCTCTGCAACAAGAGAAGCCACCGCAATGAGAAGCCCGCGTGCCGCAACTAGAGAAAGACCGCGCGTAGCAATGAAGACCCATCGCAGCCAAAAAAAAAAAAAAATCCTGAGAGGAACTGTCAGGAGTAACACATGGCCCTATGCATGTAGAAACAGAATACTTGTGCTGGTCCACAGACTCTAGGCACCAGGATCCAGTACTGGAACTGGGAATCCAGGTAGGGCCAAGGGTTCAGAGACTGGCAGAACCCTGGTTACTAGTATTAGTAACACCGAATTAGGCATGAAGCAATGTCCTAAGAAACTCCCCAGCTATTGTTGTGAAAGAGGGGTATTTAAGGGCACCTCACAGGAAGAGTCATGGCTTCTGTTCAAAACAGAATCCTTCCATGATCTCAGATTCCAAGAAGGCAGATTCCATTTTAGGCAAAACAACATTTATACAAAATAACAACTACAAACAAATACCGCTGATCTTAGGAAGAGGAGATAGTTATCAAAGAGAATACAGATTCACACAGTGTTCATTGCAGAAAGGTAGAGCATTGCAACATTATTCAGCCACACTCAGCATTTTTCAAGGCATTTTGGAGTGAAATAAAACTTTCTGTAGAAACCAACTGATACTCTGTGTTTAAATAGTATACTTTGGTGAGCGCACAAACAAATACTGGAATAGTGAAGGCCTGAAAGCAAAAACTAGACATTCTGGTTCAAGCCTGTAGGGGTTAATAAGGATGACAGGGTCAGGGAATTCAGACTGGGTCACTCAGAGGCTGCTCTCTTAGCCATTCAGGGGAATCTCCTGGCACTGACATCAGAGCTCATTATCTTTGTTTTAGTTTGTTATATAACTTGACATGGAAAACTTGATTTCATTATCAGTACCCAAGATGAATTGAGTCCTTCTCTGTAAACCTTTGTTATCCTAGAATAAAATCCAACCTTTACTGTGGCCTACCAGCCTCTTAATGATTTCACTTCTATTAACTCTCCCCACCCCCATCTCCTATCACATTCCCACCGACCTCCACTCTGGCCCAGTTAGCCTCTGCTATTCCCTGAACAGACCTCCAAAGCTTTGTTTTTATTGTTCCACCTACGCCCCTCATCAGGCATTCTCTAATCCCTCAGTGTGCTTTATTGTTCTCCAAAGGCTTGTAACTCTGCAAGGGCTTTACCTTGTCCATTATTGTAGCTCCGGGGCCTAGAACAGTAACTGGTACCTAATAGGTCCTCAACTAAGCTTCCTTCGCTGGCACTCTCAGAAACTGTATAAACTAACACCCTGTAATCAATCCCTTTTTGCTTTAACTACCTAGAGTGAATTCTGTAGTTGAATCCTGATTAGTTCAGAATATGATACCAGAAGTGGGTATGGGAAACAAAGTCAAGGCCTTGGGCATGTAGGCTATCTGACTTAGCTGGGTCTGAAGGCAGGGGGATCTAATTACCATTAGTGGCTGGAACACTGGTAAATGGGCACCCAGTGATGAACCAATTATTTACATAATCACCTGTGGTCATCTGGAATGAAGTGCCTATTCAGGGCAGGGCTTTGCTGGACTGAATGTCATTGAACAATATGGGAACATATGGGAAAGTAATAAAAGAAAAGCGGGCTGGGCTGGCTGTTTCTCACTTCACTGGAAAAATTAAAGAAAAAACAAAAGGACAGCTTTAGGGCTTTGATATTTTGGTTCAAGGCACAGTTAGGAAACCAGAAGTTTCAATGGTTGCCCTTATTTTTTGTATTTTTAAGACTCACTCCATTGACCATTGGAATTACCCTGAGATGACTGAAAAATCAGACGCCGAGAATAGTCCTGCAGGGTGCTAAATGACAACACAGGTTGAATTTATGTGAGGTTAATTAATTTCTCAGTTAATTAACTGAGAGATATACTTTGAGAATTGAAATGTGGCACTTTGGGAGTATTCATAGAACTAAGAGCATCCCAACTTCCTGCCAAAGGTCTCTTCTCATGTGAAGTAGCCCCCGAGCTTGTGTGATGAGGCTGCTTTTGCCTTGTTGAGGACCCCCCTAATGATCTCACTTGAGGCAGCTGTGTTGCATGTGGGGTGGCTGCCAATTCTCCTCAAGGCTCCTTTCCCTGCTACCCGTCAAGGTCTCCAAACCTTGACTGAAGTCAGATCCCAGCATGTCCCAAGGGGGCTATTACAAAGTCAAAGAGAGGGAGAGAAGATTTACACAGCAAAAAGAACTATACAATTATGCTAATTTATACTGTAGAATGTATGTGGAAATGGATTTCCTAAGTGTAGGACCAGAGAGGAGGAAACAAGATTGCAGGCTTGGGCGGATTATAACAGCATGGGCTCATTTATTAGCGAGCCTGGTTTCAGTAAACTCCCTGGGGCAGCTAGGGGTGAGTCTAGTTGACTGCTGCACTGGTTTGATTGCTGCACTGGTTGATCGCTGCATTTGGTGATTGCTGCATTGGTTGATTGGAACCTGGACTAAATGGTTGCCTGTGCCAAATGAAGTTGCAATGCCAGAAATTCATTGGTAAAATGAGGAGGAAGAAATCCAAAGTTTTGAGGAGACAGGAGTGTTAGAGAGGATTTGTCACAGGCAACGTGCTCTTCTATGTCTCTCCAAAGTATCTAATGGTAGCACTAATCTACATTCGTCCCCAAATCTGCAGTATTGCTTTCAGTTTTCTATTTTGGTAAAGAAACAGCATGCCAGACGCTTCTACTAGGCCCCTCCCACCATAGCAGCCTTCATTCCTTGGATCAGAGCCAAGTGGCTCTTGTTCCATTTGCTAGTGTACCTATTTCCACTATCCAGTTAGGAAATGGGGAAATAACCCCAAGGATGGATTCCTGGACTTTCTAGGACTGCCAGGAGATGGATTCAAGTCAAAATTTCATTTGCCACCTGACTCTCACTAAGCTGCCCATCACCACCACCACCACCCCCCCCACACACAAACTGGTGAACCACAGTGGCTTTCAAAGTCACTGGTGATTGGCTTTACTGCAGAGCACTGACCAGAAATTCCTGAAAGACTGGGTAGCTCTCTTTTCCCAGTACACAACTATCCTGGTAAATGGCCACAGACCATCCTGGGGTAGGCTAAGAGGAAGAATTAAATACATACATATGATGTTATTGCAGGGCTATTCCCCAAGGAGAGCTGCTGGCTCCCCTTTATTCATGAGGCCCTGGGTCTGCAAACTGGCTATTATGGTGACTCAAGCCAGGCCTCTAGTTACTAGTTTATGTAGAAGAAATAGAACCTTAGTGACCTGCCCATCTCCTTTGTGTGGGAGAACCCATGGTCAGACCAAACCATTCTGTTCACCACTCTGGCTCTGTTGCCTATTACAGTAACTTCTGGAAGTGAAGCACTCCTTCTTGGCCTCTGCCATCCAGGGCGCCAATCATCCCCAGGAAATCAGGAAGCCATTTCAAAGGAAGACTCTCCCTGCTTCATATCTGGGACACGATGCTGGTGTTCTTCTAACTAATGCATTTCTTAATGCTCATGATTCACTGCCATCCTCCACCAATCCACACCCATAGTCGTATGGGTAATTATCTATGATCAGTTAATTGAGAAGGAAATTAAGCCTTTTATATGTCAATTACACCTCAGCAAAGCTGAATTTTTTTTAAAAAAGAAATTGAAACATGATTTACAGATGTACATGATGTGCTGTCGCCAGCCAGAAGTGGATAGCTGTAGTTTTATAAACCCATATGGTAGTTTTCACACACTGACAGTCATTTATAATTGTTCCTTTAAATATCTTCATTAGATTTTAAGCTTCTTGAAGGCAGGATTAGCCCATTTTGTATAGTGCAATGATAGTAAAGGGAAATCCTTCCTGTTGGTAGGGTGGTAATTCCTATCACATTACCAATTAGCTTACTTATTGTACCTATTTGGTTTTTTTTTTGGCCATGCTGTGTGGCTTACAGGATCTTAGCTTCCCAACCAGGGACTGAACCCGTGCCCTCGGCAGTGAAAGCGCTGAGTCCTAACCACTGGACTGCCAGGGAATTCCCTCCTATTGTACCTATTTTGAACAGAGAAGGATCTTAGAGAATGGGAATAGATTATTTTAAATTTAATCAGATGATACCAGTTGCAGTTGTTTAAGTACATGTAGTTTCTTGACTGGAGCAAATCCAACACAGTCTCAGTACTCAGTATGCAGCCATGATCTAACAAATGCTTTTCCCTCTATCCAAGTAGAGGACACCAGAAGCTTTCACTTGGCAGGGGAAGCAGTACACTTTCACCATCTTACTTCAGTGTTAAATTAGTTCTTCTTTATGATACAATTTAGTCCTCAAGTCTCATGACTATCTCACCATCCCACAGGTCTCATCCCACACTTCCACTACCTTGATCATCTCATATCTACACACCAGTTATTTCTTCAAACTGTGAATTTACCCTAATAAACAATGGTTGAATAGGCTTGGTATGTATGCTGTCTGGTTGTTTACCTCTGTTTACTATTCACTGGGTTTATACTCTCTTGGCTGTTATTTAAGTAGATTTTAAGATGGGAGTGAAAGCAGACGAATGTTTTTAATTAATCATTGCTATCTGGAAGTACCCAGCATTTCAGAGAAAGAGTGGCTTATTCTGCATTGTTCATATTTGCATTCCTCTATGTAGATCCAAGTCTCAGGGCTGACCCAAAGCACTTTGGATACACTGGAACTGCTATATACACTAGTAAAACACACTAAATACACCAAATACACTTTCCACTAGAGTGGAAAGTAGGGTAGTTCAGAGGTCCTTGTGGTTGCTAAATACATACAGAACAAAAGAGTTGCTTGAATATGCCTTGTCCTTTCTCACATCTGGGCATTCCACCAAGATTGTCCACCTGGCCAACTCTTCCCTTTTTCAAAGTCTCAGCCCAAATGGTTCCTTCTCTGCAGAAACTTCCTGATACCCCAGGACCAACAGATGTTGGAGATGCTCCTCTCTTGTATCCTGAGCACCAATGGTAACCCAGTCTACACTGTCATTTGTAATTGCTACTTTGAGTATCTGTCTCTTCATTAGATTTTAAGCTTCTTGAGGACAGGATTGTGCCATTACCTCTTTCTGTTCTCTGCACCAGCAGAAGTGTTCAGTAAAATATTTCTGAAGTGAGTGAATAACAGAATGCTGCACACTAAAGAAGCTATTAAGATGAATTAGATATGAATTCTGCACTCAAAAAACTTATAGTCTGGGAAGAGAGAGAGTATGCACATAAAAACATGTAAGGTAGTAAGTGCCAAGTACCATAACAGGGATGAAAATAAAATTCCATGGGTATTCAAAGGAGGGAAGCAATTCCACCCAGATAGAGAAATCTCAGAGATGGTAAGAATATCTAGGATTTCACATTTTAAAGATTATGAGAGAGATAGGGAAAGTGGAAAAGGTTAGAATATTCTAGGTTAAAGGAAGAGCATGAGCTAAGTCCTATAGGCAGGAAGGCTTAGGGTACACAGAAGGAAAAGAAAGATGTTCAGTTCAATTAAACTGGTACATGGATTATATGTATTGTAGGTTTTATTTTCAGGGCCTTGAACAATACATGACATTAATCATACATTTCTAATTTTATGAAAATGTATCTTAACTTATAAATTAATTTATATGATGGCTGAACACATCTGTCCTCTAAAGCCAAAATACAAAATCCTATTTAGCTCATAATAAAGCTGAACTATGAATTAATTCATCATTTTAACTGTTTTAAAAATTAATTTTTATTTAAAAAATAAAATACGTGCATTTTATTGGGACAACAGCCTGGAACAGAGTAGGAGTTCACTAAAATTTTTTTTGAATGAATATATATTGTAACTGGGTGTTAATCTTTTTAGAAATATGATTTGCAAAATCTACATATGTAGATATGAAATTATATTAATTCTTCATCTGGCAAATAATTTACCTAATTTGTCACTTCTTTTTTAGTTTTGTTTATGGTACTTTTTGTCAAAGGGAATCTCTAAAATGAATATGATGTATATTTGGCAGTTGGAGTTCCCTTTATTCTTTTTAAAAAATTTCTTGGTTTATGGGACTTCTCTGGTGGTCCAGTGGCTAAGACTCCATGCTCCCAATGCAAGGGGCCTGGGTTCGAACACTGGTCAGGGAACTAGATCCCGCATGCACGCCGCAATGAAGATCCCACATGAGTCCATGAAGACCACGTGTGCCGCAAGTAAGACCGGCACAGCCAAATAAATAAATAAATAAATATTTAAAAAGATTTTTTTCTTGGTTTAGTCTAAGTTTTTCAAGTTAAGAAAAACCAGTTGGCATTCTGATTCGATTTTTGTGCAATAAATAAATAAATCAGGGAGGCAGAATCTATATAATAATGAACATTTCCATCCAGAAATATATGTTCATTTAAACAAAATCCCTTACGTATCTCAGTTTTGTAACTGTCTTTAGGTAGAGTCTGAACAATTCTTTTTTACCTTTATTCCTAAACTTTTTTGTGTTGATATTTGAATGGGATCCTTCTCCACTAGATTTTCTAAAGCACTGATTGATACAAAAGCTGTTAATTTTTGTGTGTGGAATTTGGAGTGCTGTGGTCACTATACTGAATTCCATTAGTTTTAGTAACGCTAGGTAATTCTGTTAGATTTTGTTGAATAATAATATCATGCAAATAATGGCAATTTTATCTCATTTTCCAAAATTATATATCCTATTTGTTTTTCTTAGTACATTACATTGGCTTGAGCTCTTATGTCTTGTTTCTCACTTTAGTGACAGTTTCTTCAGTATTTTATCATTGAATATAAAATTAGCTATTTATTTGAAGAATTTTTGTGTGTGTGCATGCATGTGTGTGTGTGTGTGTGTGTGTGTGTGTGTGTAAAGAGTATTTTAATCCTAGTTTGCTAAGGTTTTTTGTTTTAGTAACCAGGAAAGGATGTTGAATTTATCAACTGCTTTTTACAATTTTATCAAACTTATGTACTTTTTCTCCTTTAACCTATTAGTGAATTATATGAATACATTTCCTAATATTGAACTGTGCTTCATTCCTTGAATTCAGATAATCTAACATATAATTTAGCCTTGAAATACATTGTGATTTATATTTGCAGTAGATTTGTCTATTAAATACTATATATTATATTTACTCTAGGTTAATAGTCATTTGCCCTTTGAATACATCCTAAATTGAGACTGGAGAGGGAGAGCCAGCAGATACATCTGGGTAGAAAGGGGCTCAGATGTGAAATTTGCCATAGTTAATCCCACACATAATGAAACTGGGAACCGGCCACACAGAATTTCAGTTTCTGGATTACTTACCCGTTTGGGTTTCTTTCCAGCTCATTTAAAAGTGTATGATCACAGTATTCAAAAACTAAATGCATTTTCCTTTTTCTCCTGAACACCTCAGTGAGGTTCACAAGATTTGGGTGTTTTAATTGCTGCAAAGGAATTGAAATACAAAGTTTGGTGATGTGTTTCCTGTAATCGTTTCTCCCAGACCCCTTACAATTTTAAGAGGAAAAGGCCTTGTTCATCATTCTCTCTGCATCTCCTGCAGAGAATTTTACTACAGTTACTCACAAGAGAAACTACTCTTAGTATCATAGAATCTTAAAGTTGGAAGAAATTTAAGAATTTACCTAATATACCCCATAATAAAGGATAACTAAGCTGCTTGGATCTCTCTGGAGACAGCAAATAAAGTACAACTTAAAATCTAAGCACTAAAATAAAAAATTCTTTATGCATTTAGTGGAAATTCTAAATACACAAGTCATAAAATGACCTTAATATAGAATGGTAATGGAATTATTGAGTAAAAGACTATAAAAAGCATCAATACCCATCTATACCCAATCATATTGGCATAGATTTAATGTAAATGTCAGCTGGATTTAAACCCAGCCTGGACTTTAGTGTTGGCTCTCAGAAATACTAGATTTCAACCCTCAAATCTCATTAAACTCCATATTCTAGGAGTCTCTACAGTTAGTCTGTGTTTTAAATTTATTTATCTTATTTTCAGCTCTGTTCTTTGAGTCTCTTGTTCTGTCTTATGCTTATGTTTAATCTGTTAAATTCAATTCCCAAACTGAAGCATTTCACAAGGCAGCCTCTGTTTAATGTCGTAAACCAAAGGAAAAACCCTGATTAAGTAAAATAATCTATCACTAAAGTAACTACATAATTTATCATCCAACCAGGGTAACTAATGTAAACCAGGACTGTCCCAGGCAAATCGGCACATGTGGCCACCCTGCCTATAGGTAAGGTGACTGTATAATTTCACATACGAACCAGTATGCTTTTTAAAGAAGACGCTAGCCAGACAAAAAGGGGTGCCAACCAAACTGAACACTGGGAGAAAAGCTATAAACCAGGACATCTGATCACTCCTACTTATAACTCATCTTCCTCTTGTTTTCCCAGTATAGTAGACAAATCTACTTTCCAAACCCTTGGTACCATTTACTCAGAAAGCTATATAAAGAGAGAGAATGCAGTTTTTTGTATACAGTAGAAGCTCAATAAATATTTTGCAGGCCCAGTAGACAGTCTTAAGTATGGAACCTCATACAGTATCCTCTCCCTTATCTGTAAGCACAACTTGACCAAAAAAACAGAACAAAAAAAAAATCACCCTGTGATTATATGCCTGATTATATGGAAAAGGAATCCGTTATACATTAACGATATGCCCAGAGCACCAAATCAATTTGTTTTCTACGTGTTCCACTGCCTAAAAGAGCAGAAAGGCAAACAGTGGAGGAAACAGGTAACACAGATAAGCCAGTTGCTTTGTACTGAGGCAAAAACTTTAGAATGGGGGTGAAATAATCTCTTCCAGGAGAGCCAGGGATTCACAGATGCTACAGCTGGATGTGAAGGCAAGGTTTAACCTTGTCAAGTCTCCTGTCTTTGGGCAGATCGGCAATTTATACCTTCTTTGCAAACCAAATTAACTTAGCCCAGAAAAACAATGACTTGTCTAAGGTAAAACAGGTAATAAGGAGGGGAAAATCAAAGAGAATTTAAATAACAGGAGTATGTGAGGAAAGTAAGGTAGATTTATCACGGAAGGGATCTCCTCAGGGCACGCATGGGTGGAACACACCAAAGGCAGGAAAGCTGTACCTTCTGAGAGCCATCACCGGAGACCAAAGTGAGTGGGAATCTGGCTATTTTTTACCTTCAAGTGCACCCTCAAATTGGGCACTTGTAACCCGGGAGGTGCTACCTGAGCATTAACTTTACTGGAAGACTTGGTGGGAGGGGGTGGATAAAAAGCATCTTCTAGTAGAAAACAGCCCATTGCCAGGTTCAGACACACCTTGTAGCTTAGCTCTGTGATGAGCTGGCTGTCTGACCAGTGCTCTCTTCTGGCTACAAGGAACAGGGAACTGTTTTTAAAATCATGATGGATGTGCTCTGGAAAACTCCGTGCATATCAAATTATAAACAAAACACTAAAACTTTTTAGTTGAGGAAAGCTGCTACAAATAATACTTGAAAAGAGCAGATAATGTAATAATTATCTCCCTTTAAAAACTGGATTTCTGGGGTTTTCCTAAAACAGATGATGCACGTCAGAAGTAAAGGTCAGGGGCTTCCCTGGTGGCGCAGTGGTTAAGAATCCACCTGCCAATGCAGGGGACACGGGTTCGAGCCCTGGTCCGGGAAGACCCCACATGCAGCGGAGCAACTAAGTCCGTGTGCCACAACTACTGAGCCTGTGCTCTAGAGCCCTCGAGCCACAACTACTGAGCCCGTGTGCCACAACTACTGAAGCCCGCGTGGCTAGAGCCTGAGCTCTGCAACAAGAGGAGCCACCGCAATGAGAAGCCCGTGCACCGCAACAAGGATTAGCCCCCGCTCTCCGCAACTAGAGAAAGCTGCGTGCAGCAACGAAGACCCAATGCAGCCAAAAAAAAATAATAAATAAAAAAATAAATTCGTAAAAAGAAAAAAAGTAAAGGTCGGCTGTGGCTGTGTGTTCTTGAGGAGATCACAGTTTTGTTGTGCAAGGTGTGGTCCACAGACAAGCAGCATCTCTGCCATCGGGGAGTTTGTTAGAAGCACAGAATCTCAGGGCGACCCCAGACCTCGACTCAGAATCTGCATTTCAACAAGGTCCCCAGGGGATTCTGATTCACGTTTATGTTTGAGAAGCACTGCCCTCTGCCTCCGTTTCCTTCCCGATAAAATAAGCGTGCTGAATGAGAAGCATCTCTAAGATTTCTTATCGCTCTAAAATTGTACGATTTTTAGGATAGGAAAAAATTTACATTGAGAACTTGTGAATCTTACGTATCAAATCCTATCAGAGTAAAAACAACTTAAAACAAAACCTTTGTGTAAAATGTGTATACGTAGCTGGGGGTGATATTCAATATGTCTAGGAACCAGTGGCACGCAGGCGGGGACCAATCCATACGGATGCCTACAGGGGCCCTGGCACGGCCCTATGGGCCCCTCTGTGCCACAGGATGCTCTTTTAGTTGCTGGTTTATGGGGAGAAGGACTTGGGCAGGCGTCGGGGCTGGGGTTGTGGTGGGGAGGGCCAGGGCTGAAGGGGAGGATAAACACTGGGATGAGGGGACTTAGGACAGTGAATATTTACCAACCAGAACAGGACTTCAATTTTAACAGTCTATAGCTGTGCTCATAATATCACTTAAACATCAGAGCGGCCAAAGTCCAAAGTGATGATCAATTTATATATTGCTGATACAAAGAAATTGCAGTCCAATGGGGGAAAAAAAATCACTTTAAAATTCTTTGTAATTTTGGCATACCCATTTCACCCAGTACAGTGATATTACAGATGTACAGAGGAAGTTAACCTACCTTCAACATGCGTATTTCCCTTAGAGCTATTTTCTTAACCACAGGACCATCTTCGGATTCCACAAATTTTTTAATAGCTACCACTTGTCCAGAGGTTTTGTTTCTGCATTTGAATACAACCCCATAAGACCCCTCTCCAATCTTAGCTAATTTCTCATACTTTTCCATTGGAGTTGAAGCAACTTAAATCACTGTATTGATTGACTTGCAGTACAGTGTTGCACCTGGAAAATAAAATGACTCAGTTTAACCACGTTACCAAGGACAGCGCTCTCACAGTTTACTATGTAAAACTAACTTGCCCAGGATGACAAAGGTTTATTTTTACTTAATTTTAAATACACTTAAAAATATCTGGACATCTATACTCGTGCTTCTCTTCATAATCGAATGACTCTTTTGTCTTTTTTTTTTTTTGTGTGTGTGGTACGCGGGCCTCTCACTGTTGTGGCCTCTCCCGTTGTGGAGCACAGGCTCCGGACGCGCAGGCTCAGCGGCCATGGCTCACGGGTCCAGCCGCTCCGCGGCATGTGGGATCTTCCCGGACAGGGGCACGAACCCGTGTCCCCTGCATTGGCAGGCGGACTCTCAACCACTGAGCCACCAGGGAAGCCCTTTTTTTTTTTTTTAATGGCAAAGTCTGACCCAAAGTTTTAGTTTGTAATTTCAGCATGTATCTCATGCAGTTTGGGGAGCATCAAACTAAATCTACAATCGCCAGAAACCTTGTTACAGTTGAATGCACATTAACTAAAATGTGTACATTTTTAGTGTTCATGATAAATGCAGATATGACCTTGTTACACTTTTGGCATTCTTTGAGAAAGCACATTAAGCTTTAGTATAGAAATATTTTGGTTACACTTGTGCTCAAGTAATAATAAAATATTTGTTCTTTTCGATCTCATACATTCTCTGCTCAGGAATGGCCCATCTCCTGCACGCTTGGAGCAACCTTTGGCTACGTGGCTGGCCTTGTTACTTCACCACTCTGGATATACTGGAATAGAAAGAAACTTACATACAAGAACAATGTATTGGAGCAAAGGGAGAAGATATTTCTTTGTGCAGATTCCATAAAGACTGTGCAGACATGTATATGGTCTAAGCCAGGCAGTTCCACTTAACAGCACTGTTTTTTATGTAGTTACAACATGATGTGATCGTAGCTTTTTAAACTATGAAGCCCCTGAGATTGTACCTTCTAGTTGAAATAAAGTATTTATAATAGATTGTGGCTTCAGATGCTGTTTGTTGCTTCTTGGACCTTTAAGAAACATTCTTAATCAACTTTATAGAATTCTGAGGACAGGGCTGGTTTTTTTTTTTCTTTTTTTTCCTTTCAAGTTTTAAACTGCTTCATTATTTATAAGAGGTCTGGGTATAGCTTTAGCATTTCATATGCTTTCTGAGAGAAATGGACAGTTTACTTGGCCAGTGAAGACGTTTCTCACGTAATTAAACAACAGTTTATACATCTTGATCCTATTCTTTTTTTTACTGTGTGTTTCTTTGGAGTTAAAATGGCTATGATAGCCTCATCAAAAACAGTCTTCAATCCCTTCCGAGTTAAAGCTGAACATTCCACAGAGCAGCACGCTCCTATCTCTTTTGTTAGTTTCTGTCCTTGTTCCACACATATAGATTTTTCCTTCATATCATTCAGTCTTGCTAAAGTTTTGGGGTCATCTTGCAGATAATCTGAGTTCCTATGAATAAAAAGGGTACATTTGGTGCGTATTCCTTAAGTTCTGGTACCCACTCCTCTTTCACATTTTGACATGAGGCTCGATTTACCACAGAGAAGCAAGCCTATAAGGAAGACATCAGTCATTGGATAAGATAAAGGCCTCAGCCCATCATAGTCTTCCTGCCCGGCTGTGTCATAGAGTCCCTGGAGGTACTGCTTGCCCCCTACGGTGTCGCCGACTGCGCAGTGGTCGAAGACGGTGGGCACGTACTCCTCCAGGAAGGCGTCCTTGTCAGAGCTCATGAGTAGGCACCTCTTGCCCACCGCCCCGTCGCCGACCACCACGCACTTGAGCATCAGCGCGCCGGGCCCGTGAGCCATGCTGCGGCCGGCCGGCCTCCGGGCGTGGTCCCCCCGGAGCCCCTGCCCCGGCCCCGGGCTCAGCCCCAGCCCGCCTGGGGGGTCCGGCGCCGCCGCGGCTCACCGCAGCAGGGCCGACCCCCCGGCCCCATGCAGCGGTTCCCCCCGCCCGAGGGGAGGGGCGGCGGGCCCGGGGCGCTGCCGCCGCCTCGGTCGCTGCCCGGATCCCCGCCCGGGCCCCGGTCGCCGCGCCCGCCCGCTGCCCCCGCCGCTCGGCGCCCGCGCCCTCTCCCCGGCCCGGCCTCCCCAGGAGGATCCGCTGGATCATAAGCGACTCTTTTGTCTTTTACTAAAGATTCATTGGGGGAGGGAAAAGCACGACTGTTGCCTCCAATTTTTGAAGCCTTGTGGGGAAAAAAATTTCTGGACATTATTTTGTTAATTTAGTTCAGTCCTACGCAGTCATTCCAGCTACTGCAAAGATTCCACATATGTTTCTTACAATGAGTCTGTGTGTACTTCGGTTGAACTAAAAGAATTCATGGACAGGAAACTTATCCAATCTATTGTTGCCATTATCTTCAAGAAGATGATTAAAATATGATGCTGTAAAACCCAGCTGAAGGAACACTGCATACTCTGGTGTACGGTGTTTATCTTTTCGCTTCTAACCCATGTCAATACTGCAGAGACTAGGAAGAGTAGCGAACAGGACATGGTACAAAGTGCTCTACTGCCACCTGGTGGACAGAAGAAAGAGGGCTGTTGAACAAAGCAGCCATTAAAAACAAAAACAAAATCTTTTTAGAGCATCATTTATTGCCCTTAGCTTTTATATGTATGAAGGAACGGATCCTTAAATTCTTAGATCCTAAAGAAAATACTAATAAAGCACAAAAATAAGGACACCGTCCTCTAATTCATCATGGATGTTTTCATATATATCCATAGTGATTTCTATGGAAATACTAGGTTTGCGTTTTCTGTCTTGCATTCATAAGTTTTGTGGTAACTGGTTTACATGCTAAATAACAAATAAGGCCAACATAATTAAATATATCCATCTAGCAATTAAAAATACATAAATTCTAAATAGTCTCAAAAAATCCCACCTCAGAATCTTGTTGATATAATCTAATACTAATAATAATAGGTAGCAATTAAATAGCATTGTTCTACGCAAATTACAAATAATCTGCACAAATATTTCACGAAGTAGGTGTTATTTTTATTCAATTATACAGATGAGAAAACAGGCACAGTGAAGCTAGCATGGAATGAGAACCCAGGCAGTCGGGTTCCAGAGATCACAATTTGAATCAGTACACTATACTGCCTTTCAGTGAATTCAAAGGAATGCACAATTTGAAGACCGTTTTATCCAGGTATTAGGAGTAATGAAATGTCAAGTGAAAGAGCTGACCACTTTAAAAAATTCTCATGTTTCAAATGAGTACACTTTTTTTTTACTTCACTATTATTCAGTCTTTTCCACCTACAGATTATCTCAGTGGAGAAAGAAACCATCTACTCTCACTTGCAACCATAAAAACAGACAACTGGGAAAAGAGGTAAAGGACTACTTACTGCACTATTATACAAATGCTATTTCTTTGTTGTTCTTGTAGATTCTATTCTCTCTTATAAAAGGAAAAAAACTTAAGCATACACACTCAAGTAACACATGGAAAATCCATCACAGATTATATTCTGAAAACTATTAATTACACTGTAGTTTAAAATAGGTATTATTATCTTAAAGGTATTTAGATATAAGCATGCATACATTTGTCTTTCTGTAGCCTAGTAATAGGTGACTGGGAAGAGGACAGAAGAAACTAGGCATTTGCCTTAGAAAGTTATTGGCATAAACTTTGTAGATTTATGAATTTAACCCACTTGATAGGTACTACGGTTACTGAGGGAAATTTTGAATATGTCAAAAACTTAATTATGAAGTTTTAGTCTTCGTGTTATTTTCTTTCCTCAAGTAGGTGATCTGATCTACTGATCTATGATTTTCCTTTTCTTTCAACAGGTTCAATAATGACTGATTGCTCAGGCTAATATTTAGATCTCTGTCACATCAACCATACTCCTGAATACAATAAAATAGAGCACCAGAAAATAGTACTTTATCTGGTAACATCTCAATATTATCTGTTTTCTAAAGCCCTTATATGTTCATGGAAGATGAAACTAAATACACAGGCAGGAGTTACAACAAGGCAGGAATTCCACAAAGGAATTTATGGCTTTAATTCCAGTGTACTAGGACACCACCAGCGTTTATAGAAGCGGTAATTCCTGAACTCTTAAAAGAGGTCCAGACCAAATATCTCACTGTTTGATGAACATCTCTACACGAATGGACAGAACCACCTCAAAATCAGTACACTCTAAACCAAATGCCTTCTTTCTTATCCTCTGCCTTTACCCAAAGTTCACAAACCTGCTCCGCATTACACCTAAATGGCCCGTCAAGATACATACGGTGAAAACTTTGAGGCACTCAAGGACAGCGACAGCTGCTTAAATCGAATCTCTCTCCATGTACCTTTCACAAAGCTACAGAAGTCAACCAGAACAAAAAAACCCCATAAACCCAATGCCTTCAACATTACAAGAAGACAGAGGAATCTACAAACTTAAATAGAAAAGTAAACCCCCAATTCTGGAAGAGATATCTCTTGAGCTGCCATTATAAGCCCTTGCAGAGAGCAAAGACAGGAGTGGGATGGGATCTGGAAAAACTATAAAGAAGAGAGAAGAGGACTTCCCTCGTGGCACAGTGGTTAAGAATCCGCCTGCCAATGCAGGGGACATGGGTTCGAGCCCTGGTCTGGGAAGATCCCACATGCCACAGAGCAACTAAGCCCATGCACCACAGCTACTGAGCCTGTGCTCTAGAGCCCGCAAGCCATAACTACTGAGCCCACATGCCGCAACTACTGAAGCCCATGCACCTAGAGCCCGTGCTCCTCAAAAAGAGAAGCCACTGCAATGAGAAGCCCGTGCACCACAACAAAGAGTAGCCCCTGCTCAGTGCAACTGGAGAGAGCCCGCGCGCAGCAACGAAGACCCAACACAGCCAAAAATAAAAATAAAATAAATTTAAAAAAAGAAGAAGAGAGAAGAGAAAAAGAAGGGCCTAAGATAGACTTAGAATCACTCCTCAGAAGAGAAAAATACATTACAAGTGCAAAAGTACTGAGAATGTCCTGGTGGATCTGAGCATTCACTATAGGGACGTGACTTAAAAGTACAGGGTATCCAGGAGGCATCAGTCAGGGTGCACTACTCCTGGTGAAGAGAAGAGTAAGTGGGAAGGGTGAGGCATAAGTCTCTGTTGGAGACTAGAGAAGTGAAGGGAAAAAGAAACAAGAGGATAAATTTGCAATCCTGCAAGACAAAAGAGAATCCCCAAACTGAAGGAAATGCAAATCTTCCTCTCACCACTAAGAAAAAAAAAGCACTATCCATTAAAGAAAGTGCACTTTGGTACAGTGACAGAGTAGGTTCCCTTGAACTAGGATGGCTGTCAATTACTGCAAGCCAAAACCTGCCCAAGAAATAAAATAGAGGAAAGCAATCTCCATACAAAGCTATTATTAGAACAGGACAGAAATGAGAACTAAATATCTCAGCTGACAAAAATCATTCCAGGGAGTTCCCTGGAATAGTGATTGATAAGGGAGTAAAAAAATAGGTTGAGGGATTTCCTTGGCGGTCCTAGTGGTTAGGATTGCAGAGCTTTCACTGCTGCGGCCCTGGTGCAATCCCTGGTCAGGGAAGTGAGATCCCGCAAGCTGCACAGCATGGCCAAAAAAAAATCATTCCAAAGAAACCTAGCCATGAAGCATAAGAAAACTAACACAATATCTGATTTAAATATCCTCTAACAATCATTTGGAGATAGGAAGAGCCACTTTAAATTGGAAACTCAGGGACTTCCCTGGTGGTCCAGTGGTTAAGATGCCACGCTGCCAATGCACAGGGCGTGGGTTCGATCCCTGGTTGGGGAACTAAGATCCTACAAGCCGCACGGCGCAGCAAAAAAAAAAAAAAAAACAAACGTATTAGTCTAAAGGCAACTACCTAAACAAAAATACAAACTTTCCTAAATACTAAAAGAAATTAAAAAAATAAAAATCCAACATAACACATAAAGAAACACAGGAAATTTAACATTCTGTACATAATAATTATAACATAAAACAATACAGCAGAATAGAGACCACAATAAGTTGTATCAATAAATATGAATGGGCTTCAGTCATTTATTAAATGAGAAAGATTTTCAATTTGGCTCACAAAGCAGGTGTATGCAAGAGACACACCTAAAATAAAGTGATTCAGAAAGGTTAAAAATAAAAAGACAGGCAAAGGTATACAGGACAAATGGAAACAATAAGAAAGGAGTTTGTGATCCTGGTGTCAAAGTAAAATTAAAGCTAAGAAAGTATTAAATATGACAAAAGGGGGCAGTTTTTAATGCTAAGAGAAAAAATTCACAATGTAGATATAATAGCCCCCAATAACAGCAATTACTGTTATAAAGCAGAAACTGTAGGACATGCAAGGAAATGTATAGAAACAAATTAATAATGAGAGACTTAAACACATCACCCAGTAAAAGACAAGTCAAGTGAACAAAAATATTTAACTATGTAGAAGACCTAAACAATGTAACCAGTAAAGTAAATCTTTAGGAGAAATATACACTGAATTCTACATTCTGATAATCTGGAATATACCTTCTTCTCAAGCACACATGGAACAGTCACAAAAACTAATTATACATTAGGTCACAAAGAAAGCATCAGGAAGTTTCAAAAAGTAGAAATATTATAAATAACATTCTGATCATAAAATATCAAACTAGAAATTGGAACAAAATTTAAAAACATAAATAAAAAAAGATCTACCTAGAAACTAAAAAGCCTCTATTAAACACCTCTTGAGTAAAGAGGGAAACACAAACTAAACTAATAAAATTTTAAAAAATGATAAAGAAAATATAACATATCAAAATCAATGAGACACATTTAAAGTAGTGGTTCTCAACTAGTGGTTTTGGCCTCCAGGGGAATTTTTCAGCATCTGAAGACATTCTGATTGTTATGAGTATATAGAGGCCAGGAACGCTGCTAAACATTCCTCAAGGCACAGGACAGACCCCCATGATACAGAATTATCTGATCCAAAATGTCAATAATGTCATGGCTGAGGCACCCTGACATAAAGCAGTAAGGAGAAGAAAAGCCAGAGATCAAAACGAACATATAGAATAAAAGACTAAAAATTAACAAATTAACTTCAAAATTTAAAAATATAGAAAAGGAACTACACAAAATAAACCAAAATAAAGCACAAGAAAGGAAACAATAAATTGAAACAGAAATTAATAAAGCAGAGAATACAAAAAATAGTAGATCTAATTAATAAACCCAAATCCTGATTCCTTGAAAAACTTAAAATAGACAAATCTTAACTAACTTAATGAAGGAAAAAAGGAGAAACAACAACAATATGCAAATAAGAAATGACAAGAGGGAATAACCATCAAAACAGAAGAACTTTTAAAAAATCGTGAGACAATTTTGCAGGCATCTATGCAAATGAATTTGAAAACTTGGATGAAATGGATAATTTCCTAGAAATATAGAGGTTACCAAAATTTGCCCAATTAGGGATTGAGAATTTAGACTGGTTTCAGTATAGGAAATAAAGTTACTTAAAAAAAAAAAATCCCACGAAAAAGCACAAGGGGTCAGACTTTGACTATGGTGGGGTAAAGAGATTGGCAAATCTTCTTCCTAAAACACATGTATAAGACCAAGCAAAACTCTCCAAAAAACAAAAACAAAAATAAAAACAACAATTTTAAGGATCTGGAAATCGAGCAAAAGCAATAAGCAAATGGAGAAGTATTTAGTTATGATAGCTGCTAGAACCCCACTTAAGAACAGTGGGAGTCAGTGGCTTCTTGCCTGAGGCTGCTGCCATCCGTCATCTACCCCTCTACCTTGGCTCAATGAATGTAGTAGTATTACCAGTGTGGACTGGCCATGAGCCAGCAGCCTCTCTCCTGAGTGGATGTGTTTGATATGGCTCAGATGCTGAAAACCTGTGACAACAATGTCAGTGAAATGCTTAAATACTCAGTATGAATCAAATGGCAAAGAAACCAGTTTTTCAAGCCTGAAAATGTGGTTCTAGTTGGGGTGAGGTGTAGAATAGCCAGAAATTTATGGGAAGATCCTAAAAATGAAAGAACCATAGAAGGGCTATTTAACTTTCCACACATCTCTGGCTAACTGGGAAACTCTGGGCATACATAGGGAAGACCTGAGAAAGCTTTGAGAAAAGTTAAAGCTGGGCAGGTTTGAGGATGACTGAATTCTGAATGCACTCTCCAACCCACACGCTGATCCATTAGAAGAGATGAAAGACTTATGGCTGGAGGTGTTTGAGTACCACCACTGCCAAAATTATTGGTGACCACTAAGCTATGCAGACAGTGGGGACTTCTAGAAAGCCAGGCTAAAAAATAAAAAACTGAACAGAAATATTAGCAGCCATACACTTGGGAGGAGATAGATTCTGGAATACAGGCAGTTTGCAAAAACAAAACTCAACCCATTAAAAAAAAATACTCAGGGGAGAAAAATCAGAATCCAGAATTTCTGGATAATATTTATCCAAAATGTCTAGTTTTCAATAAAAAAAAATTACGAGACATGCTAAGAAAAAGGAAAGTGTGACCAATACTCAGAAAAAAAGTCAATAAAAATGAATTCTGAGGGGATCCAGGTGTTGGATTTTGCTGACAAAGACTTCAAAAGTAGCTATTATAAATATGATCAAATAATTTACACAAATTATGATTTAAATAAAGGAAAATCTGACAACAATGACTCAATAAATAGGGAATCTCAACAGAAGAATGAAAAGTATAAAAAAGAACCAAATGGAAATTTTAGAGTCAAAAAATACAATAGAAATGAAAAATTCAATATATGGATTCAACAGCAGATTTGAGATGGCAGAAGACAGAATCAGTAAATCTGAAAATAGATTAACAGAAAATGACCAATATGAAAGACAGATAAAAGACTGAAGATGAGCAGAGCCTCAGAGACCTGTGGGACAAAACTCCATAGTAATGAGGGACTTCCCTGGTGGCACAATGGTTAAGAATCCACCTGCCAATGCAGGGGACACGGGTTTGAGCCCTGGTCCAGGAAGATCCTACATGCTGTGGAGCAACTAAGCCTGTGTGCCACAACTGCTGAGCCTGTGCTCTAGAGCCCGTGAGTCACAACCACTGAAGCCCGCATGCCTAGAGCCCGTGCTCCGCAACAAGAGAAGCCACCACAATGAGAAGCCCGCGCACTGCAACGAAGAGTAGCCCCTGCTTGCCGCAATTAGAGAAAGCCCGCACGCAGCAATGAAGACCCAATGCAGCCAAAAATAAAATAAATAAAAAATTTTAAAAAATCAATAGTAATGAGATTCTTAGAAAAAGAGGAGTGAGAGAAAGCAGCAGAAAAATATATTTGAAGAAATAATGGCCAAAACTTTTTTAAATTTAATGGAAAACACTACAGATTCAAAAGCTTAATAAATCCCCAAATAGGATAAACACAAAGAGATCCGTACCTAGATACATCATAGTCAAACTGCTGAAAACCAAAGACAAAGAGAATATCTCAGAAATAGTGGGAGAATCATTCACATACAAGGGAACAGCAATATGCTTACTGACTCTTCATCAGAAAAACAATAGCAAAAAATCAATAAAACAAAAATTTAGTTCTTTAAAAAGATCAACAAAATTAATGGACCTTTATCTAGATGGACTAAGAAAAAAGAAAGAAAAATTACTAAAATCAGAACCACCCTACAGAAGATAAAAAGATTAACAGAGAATATTATGAACAACTTTATGCAACCACAGTACACAACTTGGTTGAACAAATGCCTAAAAAGACACAAAATACTAAAGTAACTCAAGGAAAAATAGAAAATCTGATTACACCCATAAAAAATAAAGAAACTGAATTGGTAATTAAAAATCTACCCACAAAGAAAAGCCCAGGCTCAGATGGCTTCATAGATAAATTCTACTAAACATTCAAAGAAGAATTAATACCAATCCTTCACAAACTGTTCTAAAAAATAGAAGAGGGACCATTTCCCAACTGCTTCTATAAGGCCAATATTACCCTGATACAAAGTCAGAAAAAGAAATCACAAGAAAACTACAGATCATTATTCTCATAGACACAAGAATCCTCAACAAAATAATTAGTAGAAACATATAACATGGATATATGCCATGACTATGAGGGATTTGTCTCAGGAATGTAAGAATGGTTAATATCTGAAAATCAATAATGTAAAACACCATATTAATAGAATAAAATACAAAGGATATGATCATCTCAGTAGATATGACAAAAATCCAACAACCATTCACAATAAAAATCTCAACAAATTGTAAGAGAAGGGAACTTCCTACAGGGCATCTGTGAAAAACCTACAGTTAACATCATGCTTAATGGTGAAAAACTGAATGCTTTCCCCCTAAGACTGAGGAAAAAGATGTCAGCTTTCACCAATTCTATTTAACATTGTTTTGAAAGTTCTCACCAGTGCAGTAAGTCAAGTAAAAGAAATTAAAAGTATATAGATTGGAAATGGAAAGAAAAACTGCCATTATTTGGAAATGGCATGCTACTGTATATAAAAAATCCTACTGAATCTACCAGAAGCTACTATAACTAATGAACCAATTTGCAATGTAGTAGGATATAATATCAGTATACAATAAAAAATTACATTTTTATATTGGCAACAAACAATTTGAAAATAAAATTAAAAAAACAATTCCACTCACAATAACATCAAAAGAATAAAATATTTATAGATAAATTTAACAAGTGAAGTACAAGACCTGTCCACTGAAAATTAAAACCTCACTGAGAGTAATTGCATTAGATCTAAATAAAAGGAGAGAAATGCCATGGTCATGGATTGGAAAACTCAATAAGGTGTCAGTTCTCCATAAATTCATCTATAGATTAAATTCAATCCCTATATAAAAAATAGGCTTCTTTTTGGGTAGAAATCGACAAGATTAATCTAAGATTTATATGAAAATACACGGGAACCAGAAGAGCCAAAACAACTTGGGATAAGAACAAATTTGGAAGACTTACATTACGTGACTTCAAATTTTATTATAGGGACTTCCTTGGTGGCGCAGTGGTTAAGAATCCACCTGGCAGGGCTTCCCTGGTGGCACAGTGGTTGGGAGTCTGCCTGCTGATGCAGGGGACACGGGTTTGTGCCCCGGTCCGGGAGGATCCCACATGCCACGGAGCGGCTGGGCCCGTGGGCCATGGCCGCTGGGCCTGCGCGTCCAGAGCCTGTGCTCCACAGCGGGAGAGGCGACAACAGTGAGAGGCCCGCATACCGCAAAAAAAAAAAAAAAAAAAAAAAAAGAATCCACCTGTCAGTGCAGGGGACATGGGTTCGATCCCTTGTCCAGGAAGATCTCACATGCCGCAGAGAAACTAAGCCCATGTGCCACAACTACCGAGCCTGCGTGCCACAGCTACTGAAGCCTGCATGCCTACAGCACATGCTCCGCAACAAGAGAAGCCACTGAAATGAACTTATTATAAAGTTATGGTAAATCAAGAGTATGGTATTGGCTTAAGGATAGACATATACATCAATGGAACAAAACAGAGTCAAGAAATAAACGCTTTGATCAATGATCAATTGATTTTGACAAAGATGTCAAGGCAGTTCAACGAGGAAAGAATATTTTTTTTCATCAAACAATGTTAGGACAATTGGGATAATAAAAAAATAAAATAAAACCCCAAAATCTTAGATAGCTACTTCACACAATATACCAAAATTAACTCAAAATGGGTCACAGACCCAAATGTAAGAGCTAAATCTATACAACTTCTAGGAAAAAACACGGGAAAAAAATCTTTGTAATCTCATTAAGCAAAGATATCTAAGATATGACAACAAAAGCATGATCCATAAAGGAAAAAGCTGATAAAGCAGAATTCATCAAAATTAAAATGTTTTGCTTTTCAAAAAAAAAAAAGTTCCATTAAGAGAATGAAGACAAGCCACAGATGGAATAAAATATATTAGCAAATCATATATCTGATAAAAGATTTGTATCCAGAATACATAAAGCACTCATACAACTCAGTAGGAAGTCAAACAATCCAATTTAAAAATGGGCAAAAGATCTGAATAAACATTTCAGCAAAGAAGATGCACAAATGTCTAATAAGCACATGAAAGAATGCTATTAGCCAAGGAAAATATAAGTTAAAACTACAGTAAGGGGACTTCCCTGGCGGTCCAGTGGTTAAGACTCTGCACTTCCACTGCAGGGGGTGCAGGTTCGATCCCTGGTTGGGGAACTAAAATTCCACAGGCCATGTGGCGTGGCCAATAAATAAATAAATAAATAAGTAAAACCACAATAAGAAACCACTACATACCCACTAGAATGGCTAAAATCCACAAAATTGACAATATCAATTATTGATAAGGATATGTACAAACTGGAACTCTTACATTAATGGTGGGAATGTAAAATGGACCAGTTCCATTGCAAAACAATTTGGCAATGTCTTAAAAGTTAAGTGGAGGAGGGGGGAAGATGGCGGAAGAGTAAGACGCAGAGATCACCTTCCTCCCCACAGATACACCAGAAATACATCTACACGTGGAACTGCTTCTATAGAACACCTACTGAACGCTGGCAGAAGCCCTCAGGCCTCCTCAAAGGCAAGAAACTCCCCAGTACCTGGGTAGGGCAAAAGAAAAAAGAATAAACAGAGACAAAAGAATAGGGACGGGACCTGCACCAGTGGGAGGGAGCTGTGAAGGAGTAAAGGTTTCCACACACTAGGAAGCCCCTTCACGGGCGGAGGCTGCGGGTGGCGGAGGGGGGAAGCTTCGGAGCCCAGGAGGAGAGCACAGCAACAGGGGTGCGGAGGGCAAAGCGGAGAGATTCCCGCACAGAGGATCGGTGCCGACCAGCACTCACCTGCCCGAGAGGCTTGCCTGCTCACCCGTCGGGGCGGGCAGGGCTGGGAGCTGAGGCTCGGGCTTCGGTCGGAGCGCAGGGAGAGGACTGGCGTTGGCGGCGTGAACACAGCCTGCAGGGGGTTAGTGCACCACGGCTAGCAGGGAGGGAGTCTGGGTAAAAGTCTGGACCTGCCGAAGAGGCGAGAGACTTTTTCTTCCCTCTTTGTTTCCTGGTGCACGAGGAGAGGGGATTAAGAGCGCTGCTTAAAGGAGCTCCAGAGACGGGCGCGAGCCGCGGTTAAAAGCGCGGACCCCAGAGACGGACATGAGATGCTAAGGCTGCTGCTGCCGCCACCAAGAAGCCTGTGAGTGAGCACAGGTCACTATCCACACCTCCCTTCCAGGGAGCCTATGCAGCCCGCCACTGCCAGGGTCCTGGGATCCAGGGACAACTTCCCCGGGAGAACACACGGCGCGCCTCAGGCTGGTGCAACGTCACGCAGGCCTCTGCCGCCGCAGGTTCGCCCTGCATCCGCACCCCTCCCTCGCCCCGGCCTGAGTGAGCCAGAGCCCTCGAGTCTGCTGCTCCTTTAACCCCGTCCTGTCTGGGCGAAGAACAGACGCCCTCAGGCTACCTACACGCA
Organism: Delphinapterus leucas; assembly: GCF_059928025.1. NCBI lineage: Eukaryota > Metazoa > Chordata > Mammalia > Artiodactyla > Monodontidae > Delphinapterus > Delphinapterus leucas. The sequence goes on along the minus strand of NC_143141.1, from coordinate 63,051,265 downwards.
GAGGCGGGGCCAAATCCAAAGCTGAGCCCTGGGAGCTATGAGAACAAAGAAGAGAAAGGGAAATCGCTCCCAACAGCCTCAGAAGCAGCGGATTAAAGCTCCAGAATCAACTTGATGTACCCTGCATCTGTGGAATACCTGAGCAGACAACGAATCATCCCAAATTGAGGAGGTGGACTTTGAGAGCAAGATTTATGATTTTTTCCCCTTTTCCTCTTTTTGTGAGTGTATGTTTCTGTGTGAGATTTTGTCTGTATAGCTTTGCTTTCACCATTTGTCCTAGGGTTCTATCCGTCCGTTTTTTTTGTTTGTTTTTTACTCTAAAAAATTTTTTTTCTTAATAATTATTTTTATTCTAATAACTTTATTTTATCTTACTTTATTTTATCTTCTTTCTTTCTTCCTTCCTTTTCTTCCTTTCTTTCTTTCTTTCTTTCTCTTCCTTCCTCCCTCCCTCCCTCCCTCCCTCTCTCTCTCTCTCTCTCTTTCTTTCTTTCTTCTCCCTTTTATTCTGAGCCGTGTGGATGAAAGGCTCTTGGTGCTGCAGCCAGGAGTCAGTGCTCTGCCTCTGAGGTGGGAGAGCCAACTTCAGAACACTAGTCCACAAGAGACCTCCCAGCTCCACACAATATCAAATGGAGAAAATCCCCCAGAGATCTCCATCTCAACACCAGGACCCAGCTTCACTCTATGACCAGCAAGCTACAGGGCTGGACATCCTATGCCAAAAAACTAGCAAGACAGGAACACAACCCCACCCATTAGCAGAGAGGCTGCCTAAAATCATAATAAGTCCACAGACACCCCAAAACACACCACCAGACGTGGGCCTGCCCACCAGAAAGACAAGATCCAGCCTCATCCACCAGAACACAGGCACTAGTCCCCTCCACCAGGAAGCCTACACAACCCACTGAACCAACTGTAGCCACTGGGGACAGACACCAAAAACAACGGGAACTACGAACCTGCAGCCTGCAAAAAGGAGACCCCAAACACAGTAAGATAAGCAAAACGAGAAGACAGAAAAACACACAGCAGATGAAGGAGCAAGATAAAAACCCACCAGACCTAACAAATGAAGAGGAAATAGGCAGTCTACCTGAAAAAGAACTCAGAATAATGATAGTAAAGATGATCCAAAATCTTGGAAATAGAATAGAGAAAATGCAAGAAACATTTAACAAGGACCTAGAAGAACTAAAGATGAAACAAGCAATGATGAACAACAAAATAAATGAAATTAAAAATACTCTAGATGGGATCAATAGCAGAATAACTGAGGCAGAAGAAAGGATAAGTGACGTGGAAGATAAAATAGTGGAAATAACTACTGCAGAGCAGAATAAAGAAAAAAGAATGGAGACAGTCTCAGAGACCTCTGGGACAACATTAAACGCACCAACATTCAAATTATAGGGGTTCCAGAAGAAGAAGAGAAAAAGAAAGGGACTGAGAAAATATTTGAAGAGATCATAGTTGAAAACTTCCCTAATATGGGAGAGGAAATAGTTAATCAAGTCCAGGAAGCACAGAGTGTCCCATACAGGATAAATCCAAGGAGAAACACGCCAAGACACATATTAATCAAACTGTCAAAAATTAAATACAAAGAAAACATATTAAAAGCAGTAAGGGAAAAACAACAAATAACACACAAGGGAATCCCCATAAGGTTAACAGCTGATCTTTCAGCAGAAACTCTGCAAGCCAGAAGGGACTGGCAGGACATATTTAAAGTGATGAAGGAGAAAAACCTACAACCAAGATTACTCTACCCAGCAAGGATCTCACTCAGATTCAATGGAGAAATTAAAACCTTTACAGACAAGCAAAAGCTGAGAGAGTTCAGCACCACCAAACCAGCTTTACAACAAATGCTAAACAAACTTCTCTAGGCAAGAAACACAAGAGAAGGAAAAGACCTACAATAACAAACCCAAAACAATTAAGAAAATGGGAATAGGAACATACATATCGATAATTACCTTAAATGTAAATGGATTAAATGCTCCAACCAAAAGACACAGACTGACTGAATGGATACAAAAACAAGACCCATATATATGCTGTCTACAAGAGACCCACTTCAGACCTAGAGACACATACAGACTGAAAGTAAGGGGATGGAAAAAGATATTCCATACAAATGGAAACCAAAAGAAAGCTGGAGTAGCAATTCTCATATCAGACAAAATAGACTTTAAAATAAAGACTATTACAAGAGACAAAGAAGGACACTACATAATGATCAAGGGATAGACCCAAGAAGAAGATATAACAATTGTAAATATTAATGCACCCAACATAGGAGCACCTCAATACACAAGGCAAATACTAACAGCCATAAAAGGGGAAATCGACAGTAACACATTCATAGTAGGGGACTTTAACACCCCACTTTCACCAATGGACAGATCATCCAAATTGAAAATAAATAAGGAAACACAAGTTTTAAATGATACATTAAACAAGATGGACTTAATTGATATTTATAGGACATCCCATCCAAAAACAACAGAATACACATTTTTCTCAAGTGCTCATGGAACATTCTCCAGGATAGATCATATCTTGGGTCACAAATCAAGCCTTAGTAAATTTAAGGAAATTGAAATTGTATCAAGTATCTTTTCCGACCACAACGCTATGAGACTAGATATCAATTACAGGAAAAGATCTGTAAAAAATACAAACACATGGAGGCTAAACAATACACTACTTAATAACGAAGTGATCACTGAAGAAATCAAAGAGGAAATCAAAAACTACCTAGAAACAAATGACAATGGAGACACGACGACCCAAAACCTATGGGATGCAGCAAAAGCAGTTCTAAGAGGGAAGTTTATAGCAATACAATCCTACCTTAAGAAACGGGAAACATCTCGAATAAACAACCTAGCCTTGCACCTAAAGCAATTAGAGAAAGAAGAACAAAAAAACCCCAAAGTTAGCAGAAGGAAAGAAATCGTAAAGATCAGATCAGAAATAAATGAGAAAGAAATGAAGGAAACAATAACAAAGATCAATAAAACTAAAAGCTGGTTCTTTGAGAAGATAAACAAAATAGATAAACCATTAGCCAGACTCATCAAGAAAAAAAGGGAGAAGAATCAAATCAATCAAATTAGAAATGAAAAAGGAGAAGTAACAACTGACACTGCAGAAATACAAAAGATCATGAGACATTACTACAGGCAACTCTATGCCAATAAAATGGACAACCTGGAAGAAATGGACAAATTCTTAGAAATGCACAACCTGCCAAGACTGAATCAGGAAGAAATAGAAAATATGAACAGACCGATCACAAGCACTGAAATTGAAACTGTGATTAAAAATCTTCCAACAAACAAAAGCCCAGGACCAGATGGCTTCACAGGCGAATTCTATCAAACATTTAGAGAAGAGCTAACACCTATCCTTCTCAAACTCTTCCAAAATATAGCAGAGGGAGGAACACTCCCAAACTCATTCTACGAGGCCACCATCACCCTGATACCAAAACCAGACAAGGATGTCACAAAGAAAGAAAACGACAGGCCAATATCATTGATGAACATAGATGCAAAAATCCTCAACAAAATACTAGCAAACAGAATCCAAGCGCACATTAAAAGGATCATACACCATGATCAAGTGGGGTTTATTCCAGGAATGCAAGGATTCTTCAATATACGCAAATCAATGAACGTGATACACTATATTAACAAATTGAAGGAGAAAAACCACATGATCATCTCAATAGATGCAGAGAAAGCTTTCGACAAAATTCAACACCCATTGATGATAAAAACCCTGCAGAAAGTAGGCATAGAGGGAACTTACCTCGACATAATAAAGGCAATATATGACAAACCCACAGCCAACATCGTCCTCAATGGTGAAAAACTGAAAGCATTTCCACTAAGATCAGGAACAAGACAAGGTTGCCCACTCTCACCACTCTTATTCAACATAGTTTTGGAAGTTTTACCCACAGCAATCAGAGAAGAAAAGGAAATAAAAGGAATCCAAATTGGAAAAGAAGTAAAGCTGTCACTGTTTGTAGATGACATGACACTATACATAGAGAATCCTAAAGATGCTACCAGAAAACTACTAGAGCTAATCAATGAATTTGGTAAAGTAACAGGATACTACTATCCTGCTAAATTAATGCACAGAAATCTCTGGCATTCCTATACACTAATGATGATAAATCTGAAAGTGAAATCAAGAAAACACTCCCATTTACCACTGCAACAAAAAGAATAAAATATCTAGGAATAAACCTACCTAAGGAGACAAAAGACCTGTATGCAGAAAAGTATAAGACACTGATGAAAGAAATTAAAGATGATACATATAGATGGAGAGATATACCATGTTCTTGGATTGGAAGCATCAACATTGTGAAAATGACTGTACTATTCAAAGCAATCTACAGATTCAAATCAATCCCTATCAAACTACTAATGGCATTTTTCACAGAACTAGAACAAAAACTTTCACAATTTGTATGGAAACACAAAAGACCCCGAATAGCCAAAGCAATCTTGAGAATGAAAAACGGAGCTGGAGGAATCAGGCTCCCTGACGTCAGAACATACTACAAGGCTACAGTAATCAAGACAGTATGGTAGTGGCACAAAAACAGAAATATAGATCAATGGAACAGGATAGAAAGCCCAGAGATAAACCCATGCACATATGGCCACCTTATCTTTGATAAAGGAGGCAGGAATGTACAGTGGAGAAAGGACAGCCTCTTCAATAAGTGGTGTTGGGAAAACTGGACAGGTACATGTAAAAGTATGAGATTAGATCACTCCCTAACACCATACACAAAAATAAGCTCAAAATGGATTAAAGACCTAAATGTAAGGCCAGAAACTATCAAACTCTTAAAGGAAAACATAGGCAGAACACTCTATGACATAAATCACAGCAAGATCCTTTTTGACCCACCTCTTAGAGAAATGGAAATAAAACCAAAAATAAACAAATGGGACCTAATGAAACTTCAAAGCTTTTGCACAGCAAGGGAAACCATAAACAAGACCAAAAGACAACCCTCAGAATGGGAGAAAATATTTGCAAATGAAGCAACTGACAAAGGATTAACCTCCAAAATTTACAAGCAGCTCATGCAGCTCAATAACAAAAAAACAAACAACCCAATCCAAAAACGGGCAGAACACCTAAATAGACATTTCTCCAAAGAAGATATACAGAATGCCAACAAACACATGAAAGAATGCTCAACATCATTAATCATTAGAGAAATGCAAATCAAAGCCACAATGAGATATCATCTCACACTGGTCAGAATGGCCATCATCAAAAAATCTAGAAACAATAAATGCTGGAGAGGGTATGGAGAAAAGGAACACTCTTGCACTGCTGGTGGGAATGTGAATTGTTACAGCCACTATGGAGAACAGTATTGAGGTCCCTTAAAAAACTATAAATAGAACTACCATATGACCCAGCAATCCCACTACTGGGCATATACCCTGAGAAAACCATAATTTCAAAAGAGTCATGTACCAAAATGTTCACTGCACCTCTATTTACAATAGCCAGGAGATGGAAACAATCTAAGTGTCCATCATCGGATGAATGGATAAAGAACATGTGGCACATATATACAATGGAATATTACTCAGCCATAAAAAGAACTGAAATTATTTGTAGTGAGGTGGATGGACCTAGAGTCTGTCATACAGAATGAAGTAAGTCAGAAAGAGAAAGACAAATACCGTATGCTAACACATATATATGGAATCTAAGAAAAAAAAATGTCATGAAGAACCTAGGGGTCAGACAGGAATAAAGACACAGACCTTCTAGAGAATGGACTTGAGGACATGGGGAGGGGGAAGGATAAGCTGTGACAAAGTGAGAGAGTGGCATGGATATATATACACTACCAAACGTAAAATACAGTGAGAGGCCCGCGTACAGCAAAAAAAAAAAAAAAAAAAAAAAAGTGATTCAACACTTTAGTCGCACTATCTGTAGGTTTTTAAAATAGCTCTCTTTTGATATAATAATTTCAAAACTGCAAGCATAGTACAATTAACTCCCATACATTTACATTCATTAATTGTTTACATTTTGCTCGTTTCCTTTCTATCTCTCTCTGGATATATATATATATATATATATATATATATATACACACATATATATGCATATTAATTTTTCTGTACCATTTGAGGGTAAGGTGCAGACATCATGTCCCTTTATCCTTAAATAGTTCAGTGTATATTTCCTAAGAACTAGGACACTTACATAACCACAGTAAAGATGACCAAAATCAGGAAATTTGATATCTGATCCACAGTCAATATTTAGGTTTCGCCTAAATAAGCAATTAGACAAAGCAGGGGAAGGTGCCCGCCGCAGGGGAAGCCCGCGGCCTGGGTTCAGCATCTCGGTGGGTCACTTTTGGGCAAGCCCTTAACGGCAGAGTGTGAACGCAGCAGCAGTTTCTCCTCCGAGAACCCTTTTTTCTTTTTCTTTTTTTTTTTTTTTTTTTCGGTACGCGGGCCTCTCACTGTTGTGGCCTCTCCCGTTGCAGAGCACAGGCTCGGGACGCCCAGGCTCAGCGGCCATGGCTCACGGGCCCAGCCGCTCTGCGGCATGTGGGATCCTCCTGGACCGGGGCACGAACCCGTGTCCCCTGCATCGGCAGGCGGACTCTCAACCACTGCGCCACCAGGGAAGCCCCTCAAATCACTTCTTTTTCTGCATATTTCAATTAAAACAAAAACATCTTTCTCAGTCATCAGTATAATCAGATATCGTCCTTCCTCAAAAATGGCTATGGCCTCTACTGCCACAGAATAAAGTTCAAACTGTAGTATGATATTTACAGTCCTTTCCACCCTGGTCCCAATGGACCTTTCCCTCAGTGCTTCTCTGATTCTTCCCCAAACACTTTCAAGTCTCTAAGTCTCTACGTATACCAACCGCTGCTTGGAAGGTTTGACCTCGAAATCCTCTTCATCTTTTGCAGTTCAACTCAAGTGTCTTTTCTGCTTAGCCCTCCCCAATCCCCAAAGGCAAGCTCTTTCTCTCCACACATACTGAGTTAAGTTCCCCCACTCCTTTCTTACACATTATTTATTACACCTGATGTGCCTTGTTTGCCCACTGTCTGGTACATAGTAGGTGCTCAACCTGTCTGTTGTAATCCTACCATAATTTTATTCTCTAACCTTTCCACTAAATATGTCTTTCTTCTTTAAGCAAAGGCAGTAATACATTTTGATTGTTAAAATAGTACCTGGTCAGGAAATCGAGATGAAACAGTGAGATAGCTACTTGCAGGGAATAGATGAAAATGTTAAAAAATATATATATATTTTTCCTAATCATTAGTCACCTTCAGTCTGAACCTATGTACCTCTTGGCTACAGGGCTTCCCGACTTCAGAAGTTACCAAATATTTGAGTATTAAGTTAACGAAGTTCTGTGTACAAAGGCAAAAGCAGGTATAGACTTGGGCCGATTGGTGACTATAGGAAGATAGATAAAATAGATAATTGAGTGGATTATTAAATTCTTTGAAAATTTTCTATTTAACTTCCTTAGTCTTGAGGATTTGCAAAAGGATGCACATAGAAACCGAGAAAACACTTGAAGGCAGATTATTTTCCACAATTGTATCACAAAAGCAGGTCATGAGGGCTCTAGCCAGCCTTTAAAGAACACGCTGAGAGAAAAAAACAAAACTAAGAAACGGAGAGGAAATGGGGTGAAAAAACACATTAATTTCCTAATCTAAAAGTTTAGAGGAAACTTGTGTAAATAGTGGCGTTAGGAATGGGGGGGGGGGGTAAGGAGACCTTTTCAAGACCAGGCCAGACCAGTTACAGATTCTACAGGCTACAAGTCAGTCTGCTATGTTGTTATTATTGTTTCCAGCACAACCAAACATGCAATTATATTTAATAAAATTGACCAGGAAAATGGGTTATAAAACCATTCTGCATCTGTTTTATAAACATAATACTGAATCCCAGAACTTCAAAAGTACACACACGTGTTTATAAACTTGTCCTAGTGATAGTACAATAGGATTAACTAAAAGCATCCCCAGAAAACCAAAGCCCATATAATTTACATAATCCAAGAAACTAATTTTGTTTAAAAGCCTCACATGTCATGTGAACACATAACAGATCTGGACGTCTGGCATAAGCCACTTGATTTCCAGGCCTCTAAACTAGTCTTGACTCTACATTTAATGGCAGTGCAGCTTCTCGGCCACACAGGGGTCTCCCAAAGCGCAGCCGCTCCGCTCCCCAGGGGCCCGCATCGGGTGGGTCATGCGGCCAGCGGGAGTCACTGTCACCTCTAGCCCCTCCCCCCACCCCTGCCTGTCCCTCCAGAGGCCGCCGAACTGCAAGGCTGCCCCGCTCCCCTTCTCTCAGGGAACTTTCCCTTCTCTGGGAGCCTCCATCCAGACTCCACTTCTCTCTCCATCACCCCCGGCGCCGACCCTCCTCACAGCCGGACCCCGCCCGCCGGCCGCCGCACTTACGGCGCGGACAAGGCGACGGCGACACAGTCTCGAGCAGCCCCTTCAGCCCGACTCCAGCGCGGGACGCAGTGCGCAGGAAGCGCCCCCCGGCGCAGCGACTCCCGTGCGCCACCGCCGCGATGTCTCCCTGGCAACCGGACGCTCAGGCCGCTCGGGGCAGGGCGGCTTCCGTAGCCGGTTTCCCCGGCGCCCGCCGCAGGGGTAGCCCGCGGCCTGGGTTCAGCATCTCGGTAGGTCACTTTTGGGCAAGCCCTTAACAGCAGAGTGTGAACGCAGCAGCAGTTTCTCCTCCGAGAACCCTTTTTCCTTTCTTTTTTTTTTTTTTTTGTGCGGTACGCGGGCCTCTCACTGTCGTGGCCTCTCCCGTTGCGGAGCACAGGCTCGGGACGCGCAGGCTCAGCGGCCATGGCTCACGGACCCAGTCGCTCCGCGGCATGTGGGAACTTCCCGGACCGGGGCACGAACAAGTGTCCCCTGCATCGGCAGGCGGACTCTCAACCACTGTGCCACCAGGGAAGCCCCGAGAACCCTTTTAAGCTGCCCTGAAGGAGGCACTCGGGAAACGTTTTAACTACTTTTCCATAACACTGTGATTATACCAAGTCCTGTTCCTATCCAAGGCCTCGGGAGCACTAAAATTAAGCAAATACAAACGTTGAAGTTACAGAAGTTCGTTTTCCTGCCTGGGCAGAGACCTTCGGGTAGCCAGATCCTCTTATTATTAATCTTTACTCTTCGGTTCCGCCTTAGTGTCCAAATAACTTTCCAGCAGACTTCTGTAGGCTTTTTGGTAACAAGCAGTTTTATGTATTACCTGTGGTCCACTGCTGCCATTTTCATAATTCAGCAAGCATCGTACTAGTTAACGTGGGGCTGATTCAGAGTGAGAGACATGTTTGCCACCCAGTGGGGAATCAAGTCAAGCAAACAAGTAATGTGACGAATGCTATATGGAGGTATAGGTATTAACAATGGAATAGATAATTTTTGCCGAAGTCTACCCTTCTTGTTTCCAAGAGGAACTTGGAAACACTATCTCTGTTGTTAATGAGCACATACACACTTCGTTTAGCATCAGTAAAATGCTCTCCATCATGCCCAGATTTAGGATGTCGATACTTCCCTTCTTCCCTCAGAGGTAACGCTTCTCCCTTTTTGGCATCTATCTTCCATTTTCCATTTCCTTCATTTGCTTAGAAATATGTTCTAATCTCTGCCCATCTTTAGAAACAAAAAACAGAGATAAAAACAAAAACCTTTACCTCCTTCAAGACCAAACATACTCCCAGGTAAACTTAACATCAACTTATTTCTCTATCATTTTTGCCCTCATCATGTTATTTAGGTAACTTTCTCAGTAAGGATACAAGAGATCACCATAACCTTAGGTACAAACCCAACGGCTGTTTTTTTTTTTTCTTTCTATTTTTGACCGCACCACGCAGCATGTGGGATCCTAGTTCCTCCACCAGGGATCGAACCTGCATCCCCTGCATTGGAAGCACTGAGTCTTAACCACTGGACCGCCAGGGAAGTCCCTCCCCCTTATTTATTTTTTTGCCAACAGCTATTTTCATCTTCATGGTATTTGATCTCTGCAGTTTCCATAACTGTTGACTATTAGAGCTACTCTTCTCATTAGAAAGCTCTTCACAATCAGGCCCATCCCTATTTTCTAGCTTCGTGCCTTGTTACTCTGCTCCACACACTCTAAGCTCAGCCGCATTTAACGTCAGTATTCCTTGAACAAGCGGCATTTTTGCATATGCCTTAGTCTAGCCTACAGCTCCCTACCCTGATTTTTTCTGCACTTGATACACTCCTCTTCATCTATCAACAACCTGGCTTATATACAACGTTCTGCACAAAGGCTTTCCTTTTCCCAAACCAGAATTAGGCACAGCCTTTTGCATTGTTCTTTAAATTTATCTTTATTCATCCAAGTGTGCTCCTGGAATACTGGGAATGATGATTTTCCATCTTTTCCGCACTGCCAGTAAAGAGCTTGGATCTACTGTAAATGATCAATGTATGTTAGTTAAATAATTATCTCATAAGAACAAACTAAAAGAAAGTCTTTGTAATGAGTTTTGACTAGACATATTTCATAAGCTTTAATTGTAAAATTAATTATATGCAAATCCTTTTATTCTTACACAAAACACTTTGAATAAGGAAAATCCTTTTTGATAAAGTGAAAAATTAAGACAGAGAGTTAATTTCTCTTGCTGCAAAGAGACAGTGAAAATCAGAATTTGAAATCCAATTCCCGGAGAAAATAAGTCTAATTTCAGGGGAGAAATGCTAGAGTGTATTTTAGAGGGTGGTGAATATACTGCATATATTCTGTGTAGTACATAGTTTAGCACAGTAGTTAAGAGTATACACTTTGAACTGAGTGCCCAGGTTCAAATCCTAGCTCTACTACTTCCCGGCTATATTCTTGGGCAAGTTTTTTAATCTTTCTGTGCCTTAGTTTCTTCATCTGTAAAATGGTGTTAACAATACCTACCTACCTCATTGGACTGTTCTGGGACTTCAGTGGGAGAATCTATGTAAAGCATGTGGAACAGCACAAACACATGCATTGGGCACTTATTATTACATTTTGTATAGCACACTTTTATCCTTCTTCTAGTAATGGTAAAAAGGGATACCTATCCTTTATTTCCTGGTCTCTACTGAAATTGGGGACATACTAGCAAGATTAATGATGCCAATAAGGCCCAGAAACAATTGATCTCATTCTTAACACCAATGTCTAAGAAACTAGCTAACAAGACAGACAGCTTTAAACTTCAATGAAGATGAAACAGATCTTTCCCAACATTTCAGTCAGTGGCTCTCTTCCTTTTGAGTGAATAAAGATCCTCAATCAGAAGTTAGTGGGTACATTCTTATCGCATTCTTAAGTGTCATCAGAGATTATTCTAAGGCGAGTGATACTTGGACCACACTCAGAAACACTGATTTAAATTCAGTGTCGGGCCAGTGGTTCTCATGAAGAGCTGCACATCAAAATCATTTGTACAACTTCATAGAAACATAGATTACTGGGCCTCTCTCTCAAAGACTGATTCCGGGGGTCTGTATAGATAACACACAACCAGTTGTATACATTATCTTCTGGAAATATTTTGAAATGCTTGACAGTTAAACGTGAAAGTCTATTTTTTTTGAGATGTGACCCTTTATATAACTTATAGGACTTGGAAATTAGAAGAAACAGTGGCCTAGAAAAAGGATCAACAACCTTGTCAATAAATGCCCAGGACAGAATACTGATTTCTTGAAAATCTTTTCCATGAGTCTGTTTTTCAATAAACTGATGATAATGTTATACTGATAAAGATGTGTTTTTAAAACAGTCATTATTCAGTTATTAATGCTAAGATTAGTCAGAATGTATTTGAGCAGAGTGATAAATGTACACAACTGCTATGATTATTAACAACTGTATGATTTAGAAGTCACATTTTTAGATAAGGAAACTGTTCTGGAGTTAATTATCCAAGGTCCTAACAACAGGCAGGAGCATTAACAAGAGTAGAAATGTCACCTCGTGATCCCCAACCCAGTTCTTCCCACATATAATCTTCCCCCCCTTGCCTCCAGAACTGCATTCTCCCTTCCTTTCTCTAACCCAGGAGTCAGCAAACTCTTTCTATAAAGGGTCAGATGGTAAATGTTTTAGGCTCTGTGGGTAATACAGTTTTTTGGGGAAAACTGTATTTTTTGCAAAAGCATATAGACAACATGCAAACGAATGCGTTCCAATAAAATTCATTTATAAAAATAGGCATTACGCAGGATTGGGCTGAGAAGTGCAGTCTGCCGAGCCCCGCTCTAACCAAAAGATTATGAATGTTTCACCAATTTTCCTGATCAGGAAATTGAAGATTCTACAAAAGATGCCCTTTTCACAAATGTGGGAATATTACCCCTTTATGAAATTGAGGAGACAGACCAAATAAAAAATCAAGATCTGAAGGATCAGAATGGTTACCTAAGGATTTTAGAATAATTAAAAAAACTTTTTCTACTTAATATGTTTTAGTCTCACTATATACAGATTAAGCCAGATGACAAGCTACTATACAACAGCATGTTAAAAAACATGTTTATTTTACACTATGTACAATCAGGAACATATTTAAAAGCACTGTCAATTAAAATAAATGAAGAACATAAATCACAATTTAGTTTGTTCTTTGTGTATATATTCACATTAAAATATAAAGAACATATAGCAAAAAAGAGCCAAAGTGTGCATTTTTCTAAAACTTGGTATATACATATTCCACTGGAAAAAAGCAATCAAAAATGACTTTAACCAAAACTAAGTTCCTGTGATGTGTAGTAACCATTATACTGTTTATATGAGGTAGTAACTAAATTATTTTGGCCAAGTGTTAATACTCTAAATCAAAAGAAACATGAAAATGATCATAAAATAAGGCCAACAAAAGTAAAAATCCCACTAGAAATTTGAACCACTTCGCTCTATGGAATGTTATAGTTCTTCAAAGTGATGATAAGAAATGTTTAGTGTGGACTCTTTGATAATGCTAACTTATACTTTGTGCATACTGTAATTCAGACAACTGCAGTGCTATGTCACGGTACCGCTATTCTGTGATTCAAAAATTTTTTCGAAGGTATTGTTTTTAAGCACAGACAAGCAATCTTACAGGATTCTGCTGAAATATAAAAAGACCAGTTACTACAACAGGGGGTTAATTGGTTTGTTTCACATAGAAAACAATCCAAATACATTTTAAAAAGATGCTGGGGAGCCAAATGCATATTGACGATGTCACAGCTTACTTTTGTGACTTAATACATCACATATCAATACTTTGTGCAAATATAAACACACCAGTGTACTTGCATTAAAATTAAAAACAAGATTATAAAATGATTACAGCCTCCATTGCAATTTTAAAAGTTACAAGATTTATCTTCATATTACTAAATTACATATAATAAAAATACAATAGTGTTAAATGTACGGTTTCATTGCCAGCATCCCATTTTGTAATATAGCCGCACCCAAGAATATACTAAAGGATTCTTAAAATATTAATCCCAATTGCATTTTCATCAACATTTACATCTGTACAGATAAGACACTTAACTTGTACATCTCATAAAATACATTATCTACAGAAATTCTTAGTGTATGTCTTCAGCAATATGAAGTTTCACAGAAAAATACTGCCTATATGTACAAAGATTACATAACAGTGAATTAAGCACTTGTGTGGTTTCAATATGCTAAATATATCCATACCACTTAAAACAAAACATTTCCCCATCTTGTCTCATGCCACAATAAATTACAAGCAACTGAAGCCAGGTAACTGCAGCTTTTGTACAGCTTCGAGCATCCGTTAATGTTGCAGTGGTAGTGTTCTTTCTCTCGAGAGCTAACTGTCGAAGCACAGCATTTCTCAGTAACTGTTTTCATGACCCGCGAGGATGTATAAATTGCTATTTGCCGTGGGGTTATCGGTTGGCCTACTTTCCAAAACCACGACCCTAAAATAACAAACAAACAAAAAACATACAAAAAAACAAAGTTATTCTTGAAAACTAACGTTAGCAGAAAATTCTTCCACTGCTTCTTCATTGTATGCCTCTAATAAATGCTCCTTATCTGCTATGTAGGCCGAAACCATTTGCAAATCACTATGATTGAAGAGTCAGTTCCAGCTCTGGGAAGTACACCTTTGTTGCCCACCACCTCCCACCTCTAAGCCAGTGCTGTCCTAAGAGTCAGAGGGGTAAAACCTATACTAGGAATAAGTTGGGGGAACTTAATTCTTATCATGAATTCTGAAAACAATCTGTAGTTCAAGAATCAGAAAGTAAATCAGAATAGAACTCCAAATCCTATTGGTACTAAAACTGAAAACTTTTCTGTTTGCTAGCATATGGTATCTCCTCTTGTCCTGTAAATCATACTTTAGATATTACGTTTAATGCAAAAGTAGTACTGACAGATCTATACATTCTTGGTAACTGGAAGATCAGGCACATTCTCAAAGGTTTCATAACTTTCTGACCTGTGAATTCTTATATTATGAAAAATATAATGTTGAATATATTACTGTAGAAATTTCAATTCTCTCAAAAAAGAAACGAGTTTCATGTTGGATTTATAAAACATGTTTAGAACTATGTATTTAATACAACTCCTTTTCATACCTGTCAGATCCAAGCAGTCTGAAAATTCTCGTGCTATCTGAAATTTCTTGTGTTACCTGTTCAATTAAAATATCAATTTAATATCTGAAATGAAAGGCACAAAGTTTTATATGGACATTTAATTTATAACTCTATAGAAGAGAAGCATAAGTCCTAAGATGGAAATAGATCCCTGTGTGACTGTTAACTTGTTAAATCAGCACATAAGTGCATCCATTTGTTACTCCAGGAAAAATTTGGCTAATTTTGAATTAATCATAAAACATGAGAGTAGTAAACCATTTGCTGGCATACAGACTGCAACGGAAAAAGTTAAAAGCAAAGCACCTAGTCCGTTTTATTTATCAGAAACCTCCTGTCAGTCACCTTAATGCTGGTAGCAAGGCTCTTGCAGTAGTAAGCCACTTAGGTCTGGTCCTTGCACTTGAAAGGCTGCAGTGTGGTATGATGGGACAAACTCACGATTCCAGCTTAAATCCCAGTTCTCCCACTTACTAGCTGTGACAATTGCACAAGGTATGTAATTTGTTGGAAACGGTTTTACCTTCTGCAAAATGGGACAGACAGTGTTTACTTTGCAGTGGTATCTTGCAGTATTCTTGTAAGTATTAATGGGTATAATGCCTAGCTAAGGAAATGCTCAGTAGATAACAATTCTCTTTCCCATTTCTTTCCAAGTCTCCTGAAATAATATTTTCTAATGGCATATGTCCTTAAAGAAGTCCTCAGTGTGACCATTCCCAGTTGGGGAGTTAAGACTAAGGCTACAGGAGAAAGAGAAACCCATTGTTTATTGCTTACTGAAAGCAAAACATTCCCAATTATAATGGCAGTAGCTTCTCCCCAAAATTTGGTAGGCTGAAAAAACAATTTGATTTTGAAACTGAAATTATTCTGGAAACAGCAGTCAGTGATTCTTGACTTCTTTTGTAACTTAGCACACCTGAAGGATACAACATGCTCACTTCAGTAGTAACGGTTCATCAGCATGATCTTCAAAGTATTCAGTATTTTGGGATTTGCCTACTTGAAGGACATAGCATTTTTGGAGAGGTTGTATTTAGTAAGGGCTGCTTATGTAGTGTGAAAAAGCCCCTCAGGTGATTGTTTGAGCAAACTATCTTTTTTAAACCATTCTCTTGTATCCTATGATGGCTTTCCTTCTCTGCCTGGTGTTTATTAGCTGTTGACTATTCTTATCTCCAGGCTCCATTCCCTCAGGTGATTAAAAAAAAAAAAATCTTCCTGAGAGGTGAGCCCTCTTGCGGGAATTAATCCTAGAAACACACTGGCAGGGGACTTCCCTGGCGGTCCAGTGGTTAAAGACTTCGCCTTCCAATGCAGGGGGTACAGGTTCGATCCCTGGTTGGGGAGCTAAGATCTCACATGCCTTGTGGCCAAAAAAACCGAAACATAAAACAGAAGCAATGTTGTAGCAAATTCAATAAAGACTTTAAAAGTGGTCCACATTAAAACAAAAAAAAATCTTAAAAAAAGAAACATACTGGCATCCACCTTTCTTGAATACTTACCATAGGCCAGGCATTGTGCCAAGCACATCACATACTTCCTTTTGTTTAATCTTAGCAACCCTATGAAATAAGTACTATGCTGTTATCCTCAATTCACAGATGAAAAAATACAGGCAAAGAGAAGTTAAGTGATATGTCAAGGTCACACAGTTACTGAACAGGAGAGTTGAGACTGAACCCGGGTGTCTCCTCAGGAACCCACGCTCATGATCATTCTGCTATACTGTTTACTGGTTAGAAGAAATGCTGATCTTAACTACCGACAGTTTAAAACACAAATGAACTATTTTCTTGCTTGAGGCACCTAATGTTTTCCCTTCCCGCCAACGCTCAAGTAAAAGTTACTAATGAGACTGGCTTGGGGTTATTGAAAGAACTTAGGATGATTTTACTTGCCTGTAATATTCTAGGGGGCAAGTACCAAGTCTTGTTCATGCTTATAACCCCAGCACTTTCTGGCATAAATGATGAACTGAATTAAACACGTCATATGACTTGGAGTTCAATTATTCCTGGAGTTAAATTAAGGGAGGAAGGACTAAGGAGATAAGAATACCAGAAATAGGCAAGGTGGCTTCAAGAGAAATGTGGAACCCTTTACTTATCGTCTGCATTGGTCATTATTTCTGAAATACAAAGTAGAAAAGGTGCTTCAAGACAGAGAGAGCCTCCATCAGTACTCTTGTTCCAGGTGACAGCCTGGGAAAGTTGAAAGAAAATCAGAGTTGGCTCACTGTTAGCAGTATTTAGGAAGTTCTTGTTCTGAATATAAGGGTGATTATCTGGAAGCACATAAAATATTCACTCAAACTGTTTGACTGAATGGACAGAGAGAGGTTGCTATAAAGTATGCGCCATTAATTTTATCACTAGATTGAATACAGAAAATATCAATAAAATTAGCAAATCAAGTATTCCTTGCATCAATCAGGAATTTTCCAAAGTTAAAGAGTATTGTGTGATGTAGAATTTGATAATGCTTCATGACTATTTAATGGACATAATTTTTTAAAAGATTACTTACCTCATTAGATCTAAAACTTCTACCTTGCATTCCATGTTTCCAGAAAGCTAGCACACTGTCCTGCAGGCAAACTAGCAGGCAAGAACAGCTCAGTTACTGTTAATAGTACAAGAGTTCAACTGATAAGCATTATTTCATCCCTCTTTCTACCTTGCATAACAATATTTCAATTAATAACTAGTGTTAGTCATTCCATATTTATAATGGCATCTTTACCATACTGCCTAGAACTACACAGTATATACTATATAGCATAAATACTATACAGACCTTACTCATCTTTTTGATAAGAAAAAGAAAATTCACTGAAAGTATTTTTTGCTATAGAAATTTTTGTTTTGATAAAATATTTCAAACATATAGAAAAATATGAGAATAGCCTAAAAACACATGTATCCACCATTTAACTCTCAAATGCTAACATTTTGCCATATTTGCTTTTTGTTTTAAATAAAAATGAATACAGCCAGCATCCCTATAAACTCCTACTCTAGTTGTATTCTAACCTTTCCTTCCTCCCTGGGATAACCACTGTTATGTACTTGGTATTTGTTGTTCTCATGCACGTTTTTACTATTACAACACAGTAAGTTCACATTATCAGTGTAAACTTTATATTGGATGTTTCCAACTTTCATACATTTAGTATGATGAACCAAATGATGTTTCTAATTTTTTTGTTACAAAAATGCTGCAATAAACATTCTTGTACCTCTTCTTAAATACATGTACAAAATTTTCTCTGGGGTAGACACCTAGAAATAGAATTACTGGGATACAGGCATATGTGCCTTCTAAAAATTCTAGTTTTGCTTTTTGTATTTACATATTTAACATATATTTTTGTGTGTATTCAGTGAGCAAAAAGTCTGATTTTGTTTCCTGCAGATAACCAATTGTACTAGCATCATTTGTTGAACAGGACCTCACTTCCCCACTGACATATGATGTAAATTTCCAATTACACGTAGGTCTATTTCTGAGCCTCTTCTATTTATCCCTGTGTTGATCCCACACTGTCTTAATCACTATGGATTTATAGTAAGTTTCAATATCAAGTAGGGCAAGTATTCATCAAAATGTATTTTACTGTTCTTGGCCTTTAGCTTTTCCATATGAATTTTAAGATCAGCTTATCAAGTGGCAGAAAATACCTTACTGGGATTTTTATTGCAAATGCACTGAATGTGTGGATTAATTTGTGAAGAACTGACATCTTTCCCATATTCAGTGTTTCTATCCATGGAAGCGGTGTAGTTCATTTGTTTAAATCTTCTTTTATACTTTTAAACAATAATTTGGAATTTCCTAGATGATGGTCTTAAATATGTTTGATTACATGTCTTACTGGCATATCAGAAAGCTATCCATCTGTGTTACTCATATCTAGCAACTCTGAATTTTCTTATTGGTTCTAACAGTTTAGAGTTGTATATTCTAGTAGATATTCATACCATCAGCAAAAAAAGGACTTTTTACTTATATCTTTCTAATCCTCATAGTTCCCTTTTCATAGTCCAATGAGACTATGTTGAAATGTGATGATAGCAAACATCCTTATCTCATTCTCCAACTTAATGGGAATTAGTTTAACCATTAAACACAATACTTTTAATAGGCTTTGCTAGATGAAGGACATTTCCTTCTACTCCTAATTTCTAAAAAGTTGTTTTTTTTAAAAAAAATCATGCATGACAGATTTTACTGAATGCTTTTTGTGCATCTACTGAAGAGTTACATAACTTTTTGCTTTTAATCTTTAATGTGCTATATTACATAAATAAATTTTCTGGTGTTGAACCATCTTTGCTTTTCTGAGGTAAAGTCTACTATTTGATGATATGGAATTCTATGTGCTAGTATTTTATACAGATTTTCCAAAATCTATTTTCATGAGATTGGGTAATTTTGTTTTCTGTATAATTTAACTGATTTTAGTATCAATAGTGTTAAACACTGATTTATTCTGCATTCCTTCTTTGTCTACAATCTGAAGCTGTCTGTAGAGCACAGGAACGATTCCTTCTTTCAATGGTGGATAAAAATCCCCTATAAAACCACGAGGCCTTATGTGGGGAGAGTCTTGATTAGTAGGCACCTCAAACCACAAGCCTGGCTCTGGTTCCCCATCTCCTGTGGGACACTGCTAGTCTTCTTTACCACTCAGGAGTGCATACTAGTTTGAGTTTCTGTTCTTTGTCTTCTTTATTGAGCTAGCTATGTGATTTTAAATATGGATTCCATTTGAACACCCTGAGCAGATGTCCGTCAAAACTGACTTGTTATTATCATCAGTGTTTGCTTGTTGGGAGAGAGGCATTCTAACTGGGAGAAAGAATAAAAGTAGGACCAAGAATAAGACAAATGAACTATCTGCCCTCGGCCCTACCGTCCGCCAATGCATATACATGCAAGTATCTTTACTGATAAAGGACACCAGAAAAACTGTGTATGATCATTTCACCTTACTTTTCCTGAATGTAATCATTTTAGAATACTGATTGTGTAAGAAATCCGTTTTCAGAAAAAACTCATCAAGCAAAATGTAAAAACGGCAAGAAGGAAATTCCACATACTTATGGATCTCTCTGATCAGGAGCTACAACAGCAAAAATACAATAGACTATACTGAGTACTAAATTTTAAAGTACTTATAGGGGAACTGTGCAGGAGTCTGGAGAAAATGGAAATTCACAACTAGGTTATGAATAATGATATTGAATTATTTATTTTGAAAATGCCAAATCTGTAGGGAAAATAACATTATTTACAGATTATGTCACGGTTGTTAAACTATTTTAGAGAATACGTAAAAGCAAAGACTGATATTCACCTCATATTCATTACATCCTACAATTTAAAAGAATGAGCCCTTAGTAATATATTTTTATAATTTCAAATAATTATTAGACAAATTATTTTAAGCAGTTCATAATGCAATCAAACAAGAAACACAAAACTCTGGCTTACCTATTGATTCAATCTGGAAATCAAAGGTGAGTTCTGATGATAGTTTTCTGCTAGATTTTAATCTTCCTTGCAGATTTACTATTTTTATACAACCTAGAAAGAAAAAAAGTCACTCAGAAACTAAGATAAAAAAAACTCATTAAGATAAGATATTCATAAATAAAAACTTACAGTCCAAGCATACAAGAATGGTATCTCTCTCCAGCTGGGTTACATGAGTAACACTTGTCTGTGGGGTATCTACAACACAAAAAACTCGATAAAACTTACAGAAAACAGTAATATTTAAAGCAGAGACATTAGAAAAAGAAGAATTCTGAACATCACGGAATTTGAAATGGATATATATTTTTAACTATACATACGTAGTGGTTAAGCCAGGCGGCTTGGATTCAAAATTTGATGCAAGAGCTAAACTAAGTGAGTGCTTAATGGAGGGTTAGCTATTGTCATTACTATTGGTGATGCCACTATTTTATTCATATGTGAAATTAGGAGTCTAATCTTCTATATTATGGCAATGATTAATTTCTGATTTTAAGCTTAGAAGGCCAGGGGCTGTGCTGTGTACATACTTCTCAATATTTGTTGAATGAATGAATCAGAGAGTCAAACAAATAACTTCAGGTCCAAATGAGTTAAGAAGAAAACTGAAGTATTTTGAGAAGTATGAAGCACCATAAAAATGCATAGAGGCCCTATTTTTATAATAATGATTTAAGAAACTTTTCACAAACTGAAAATGTTTAAATGACATAGTTTTCCAGGAAGCAAAAAGTAGGATATCCCAAGCTTTGTATGAACATCAAAACTGAAACTGCTAAACTATAGGCCTTTGTTTCTGGAGAGTGGGTCTGATCCAAAGTCTAGCTTGCCTGTTTTCTACTTCCTACAGTATTTAGAATCTTAATAAATCCATGGATGGCTGTATTTCAGACCTTCACACGTATTTTAGACCTGGTACTTCTGTAACTAACCAGGGTTGGAAGGATATGGAATAGGCCTCCTGTACATCAGGTCAACGAGACCTTAGTGACTCTTACACACTTGGTGAAAATTAGTCAAGAAGAAGCCAGTCTAGCATTACTGGATAGAAAGCCAGGAAAATGAGATTTACAAATTGCTTATAACAATTAGTTCCCGAACACTGGAATCATTTGGAGATCTGCTGACACCCAGCTGCTGGCCCCAGATATTCTTATTTAATCGAGGGTGTGTGTGACTTGAGGTATCAAGAGTGTTAAAAGCTTCTCAGGTGGATTCTAATGTGCAGCAGAGTTTAGGAAGCCACTAGCTTATAATTTCAGCTGATACAAAATCCTAAACATACTTTCTGTCTCTTACTCTGTCTCATCATCTCAAAACCAGAGATGAATTATATTTGTCATGTTTAACTTCTAATAAAGGGATTTCACTATGGTAAGAGAAGTAATCAAAAGTTCCTGGGAAGGAAGGGACAAAATTCTTTTGTCAGGAAATGAGGCCCTTCATTCAACAATTAGTAGAAAAGGATTTAAAATTAAAATGTTTGGGAGAACTAAGACAACTGAAATTCACTAAATAAAATATTAATCAACCAACAATCCCTTCTTGTTAAATAGGGAGGAAGAGATTAGAAAGCAGGAGTTCACCCCGTGTCTCAAAGGGAAGATGGGCCTCTAAAGAGAGAATTTAACAGAGAACTTAGGGGCACCAAAGAGAAGCCACAATAATGTTGTCAAGGGCTGGCCATGTTTTCCTTCAGTAATGTGTCCTCAAAGGAAAGCTGTTTCAAGTCCCCTGGGATTCAGCAAGCCATGAAACTGTCTTTAGACTTTTGTGAACGTCTGTGATCATTTTTTTTCAATGCCAAAAAAACTGTCTCAATTCTTTTCCTTTTGTGAACACTCTTTCAGGCTTCCAACAAACTCCTGACTAATCAATATTTATTGGCAAATTGGTTCTTTAACATTTCCCTTAGTTGCCAAAGACTCTGAACAAAGGGCCTTTGCAAGATCTTTAAAAATAACCTTTGCCTAATGAAAGATATAGTAAATTTATTACTTAATAATTCATTAAAACTCACAAACCTGATTCTGTAAACCATGAAGAGGTAGAATTTGGATTGACTGTTTCAAATCGAACCACCTGGTTGAAGTCTCTCCCTTTACTGACACCAACACAAACTAAAGGGTACTCCTGTTCAGGAACGACCAGCATTTCAAACATTCTAAGTGGACACGGTATAGGAAAATCTATGTGCTAGAAAAAACCAAAATATATTAAA
Source organism: Delphinapterus leucas (assembly GCF_059928025.1). NCBI lineage: Eukaryota > Metazoa > Chordata > Mammalia > Artiodactyla > Monodontidae > Delphinapterus > Delphinapterus leucas. The sequence continues at coordinate 63,028,724 of NC_143141.1, read as the reverse complement.
CAAAGGAAAACAAAAGCAAAAAAAATTTCATGAGAACACTAATAAGAATTTTTAGTTTTATGAGAATATATAAAATAGTACTTTCTACTATAAAGATTGCTTCTTCGCACAGAAACTCAGGGTATGCAGAAAATCTAAATTAGAAAGTATCTGTATAAAGAATTTAGGTTAAGCACTGTAAAAAATTTTTAAGTTAAAAACCACACATTTTTAGCATATTGGGGTGAAACAGACTTACAAATCACCTGTCCAACCCTCTTTTTTCAGAGTTGGAAACTAAGACCCAGCAACTGGGTGGCTGGCCCAGGGTCCCCCCTGCCCCCCACCCTGTGTGGCATGGCCTCCTCTCTCCTAATCCCAGGCTGCTTCAGTACTACTCCTCTGCCTTCTTAACCAGCTGAGCAAACATGGATGAGAAAACTGAAATGCTAATGAGCAAGAGACATTCCCCTTAGAAGTGTGGACAGAAAAAAAAAACAACCGCAAATAAGAGAAATTTAGCCCTGTATTTCAAGTGATTCTATTTAATAAATTAACTTAGTTAAAATGCAACCCACTTTACTTTTACATAAGTTTAAAATTATTTTTATTTTGCCACAAAGAGACTAAATTCACACTCTGAAAGTTTGGAAAAATAGAGGAAAACATTAACTTCATTAGTAATCAGGGAATAAAACCAAGATAACCATACACACCTGCCAGAAGAACGACAATAATAAGGGTTACTCAGAGAAGAGCAAACAAATGCTCCTAACGCTGATGGTGGGAGTATAAACTGGTGTGACCACAATGGTTAATTACAATACCTATTAATGCCGAGATACACATCTCTTAGAACCCAGCAATAACACTCTTAGTTATACACTCTAGAGAACATGACTACATGCACCCACAGGAGACATGCAAAAATATGCACAAACTGCATTGCTCAGAATAACAAAAACTGGAAGTAACCCAAATGCCTATCAATGGTAGAATGGATAAAATGATGACACATTCACACAATGGGAAATTAGACCACAGTGAAAACGAACAAACTATGGCTATATCCAACAACTACACAAATATAATGTTGCACAGAAGTGAGACCCAAATGAATGTATACTTTATGATTCTACTTGTATACAGCTGAAATATCAGGTAAAATTAATGCTAATGTTTAGAAGTGCATGCTTACATGCAAACAAGGCAGCTGTTTTGTAGGGGGTGCCATGGGGAGGTCTGAGGTGCTAGCAACGTTCTTCTTCACGATAAAAGGGTTTTTAAAAAATATATTGGTCTTAACACATATTTTATTAAGTCTACTCTTAATATATTTTATATTTTTGTTGCTCTTATAAATGGGCCGTGTTTCCATTATACTTCCCAAATGGCTATTGTTAGTATCTCTAAAAACTACTGAAACTGATTTATTTTTTACGCTGGTAACTCACTGTAAATTCTAAAGAAAATAAATGATAGAGGAAATAAACAGGTGAAATGGGGCTCCCATAACTACTAGTCTTAAAGTGTCAGAAGATGCAGTGTGGTCCTCATGGCTGGAACGTGAAGCTCTGTGCACACCTGTTGTTCCCACATTCTTCCTTCCCCGTGAATGCCCAAGTGCCCCCATCCCAGAGGTCTAGACACTCCTTCACGAACACTCTCCAAACACCCTCTCTGGGAGCATTCCCACCTGGGGATATGCTATGGATAAAATCTGTCTTATTTTTAATAAGGTAAAACATTTAAAAAAATTCTCTTTGAAATGTGGAAAGAGCAGTAAGACAGGAAGAAAACAAATGCTTCCGTATTTTTTCCTCAGTAAATATGAAAACCAACACATTGTGAATACTTCTACTTAGCTTCGAACAATAACTAAACAATATGTATAAGTCATTAACAGAAGAGGATTCCCATATAACAGTTTAAAATCCAGTCGCTACTGGTGATGGTCCTTGAGGGCAGTGACTACGTCTTACTCTTTATCTCTCTAGTTAAACAACACTCTGCCTGATTCGTAATAAGTACATGAATGTCTGCTTCAATTTATAACTTTTATTTATATTGAAAATGTAGTCTACAGAAGCAAAAACTTACTCAGAAATCTCATGAGGAGGAAGTATATGGAAAGCATAAGAATGTTTTTGAACATATCTGGTAAGAGTTGTAGTATAGAAAACATCAAAAATACTAATTGAGATAATGCCAAACATAGAAACAAAATATACATATAGAAATCTCGAAGAAGAGACACAGAGAAAGAACTGGGTTAAGATGAAGGGAAATAAATAGGGGCGTGTAGCTCAGGGAGTTTAAGTAAAGTGGGAAGAGCAAGAAGTCGTGAAGGAGGCCTGCAAGTAGAACTGTACTGTAAGTCTAACATCCTAGAATACTGGCAACAGGCCTCATCAGTCAGGGGCAGGCTCCCTGGTACCATCTATCCGGAAAAGAGAAAACATGGATGGATAATTTTTAAGCTTCCCATGTCTTCAAAGTATATTTTCTCTCTTGCATGCTCTTAATACATAAAATTCCTTTAACAGAGAAAAGGGTCTTTCATTACGTATTAGGATAAATAGTTTAACATATCAGGTAACACATAAAATTCATTCATACTAAGGTTTAATCAGACTATTAGTATCCATGAACAACTGATGTAATGAAACTGTTTTCATTCTGATCGAGGTTAGGAATGAAAGGAATAGGAAGGACATACTAAAAGAGACTAAGGAGGAAGACAGGGAAGGAAAGGGCTGTAGAAAAATAACTACATACACTTTACCACTCCATCTAGGATACGCCATGCTTTTTGTCAAACAGGCAAGAACAAAGAGGAACTGAGAACAAAACCATGTGGCCAGAAATGGGCTGGGTTCAGAAGCTCTGCTTTGGATAATTTATAAGGCTATTTTCCCTTTCAGTTTTTGGTTTAAAGAATTTTTGTTTCAGTGAATTTATTTGTGGAAATATTACCTCAATGGGTTGTAAATTCTTGAAACTCTTTTTTTCATTTCTTTAGCCCTAGTTAATTTTGAGGTTAATAAATAATGATGTGAAAATTAAAACTAGATTCCCCAGTCACTCATAAAATTTTACATAACAGAAGCCAATACTTTAAACATCCTAACTCTATATTATATAATTGAGGAGGAATGCACTCCAATTATATTCCGATCCCAACTTCTATGGAGATATCAAATGCTCATGAAATAAGACTACTTAATCTATATAAAATAGTGAAGAAAATAGCTTAAAAATTTCATTTGGTATTTCCTTGGGGTGACTGAGCCAGCACTTCATACGTTTTAAGTTAGTTTTTCCTCTAAATTTAAGTTATAGCTAAATAATATTAAATGTTTTAAAAAATATACATTAAAGGGACCTCCCTAGTGGTCCAGTGGTAAGACTCTGCGCTTCCATTGCAGGGGGCGTGGGTTAGATCCCTGGTCACGGAACTAAAATCCCACATGCAGCACAGAGTGGCCAAAAAAAATTTTTTTTTCTTTAAAGGTTCTAGAGAAACTAAGGCACAAAACACCATCCATGGGAAGGACTGGGAAAATTAATACATAGGCATATATCCAAAACAAATAATTTCCCCTTCATTATGGTTATCCCTTAACTTTTTAAGGCCAAATGCCAACCCGCAGGTTGTCCCTCTGCTGTGATAGAACAGGTCAACCAGATAACATATTCAAACAATATTTCACTGCTCTCTTAGTACCTCCTGTTCTTGACATCAGACTGTGTATGTGATCCAGTATTTCCAGCTCCCATTGCCATATCCCTGAACTATTTATCTAGTCTCTTTCAAAATTTCTATCAGGCCAACTGAGTTTTTTATAATTGGGCAGATTTTCATCACTCTGCCATATAATCCAAAATTATTACATTAAATCTTGAGAATTAACTGGAAAAAAAAAGTTTCTGAAAGAACAGGAAAACTGACAAGCTTTTATACTAAAAATGACTTAGGTTGACATTCATGCTTACCTTAATTAACATAAATTTCTGCATTGGTTCAACCCATTCTAATAGAACAATGCTAGTTTGAAGTGCCCCACATAGGTATTTGTGGCCTGTGTAAGGATTTCTCACTGTCAAGGCAAAAAAGTATATGTAAGTTTTCTTATAATATAAAAAAGTCCTTACAGTAACAGTTGCATACTTCGAAAACAAACAAAAGTTGACTGCCAGTTCAATTTCTTAATTAGACTGCAGAGTGAAAAAGAAATGCTGTTTCAGGTAGTAGCAGGAAACTCCCTTATCACTTGCAGGATTTTTATTTGTATTCCCAAGTGAAAATGCTGGTTGTTATGGGGCCTGGGGGCGGGAAGAAGAACTTGAGGTCTTGTGGTAGCAGAGAGATTAACAAGATCCTGAAAAAAGGGTCTAAGTAGGTTTGGGGAGAACTTCCCAAATTGATAGCTGCAGCACATGTAGGGGCAGGTGATTCAGGGTGCTTTTTGGTAGTCATGTTCAGAGGCAGTAATGCTTTGGGCCGCACTACATGAAGACATTAATCAAATCTCAAGATACAGGTTTACAAATAATAAAACTGAATTGCCTCAGAGTTTTTTAAGGGAGGAAAGGAAACTGTTTTTGGTTTTCCCTAGATGCAAATCAACCAGCTAGTTGTTACGGGCGTTGGGGAGGACTTTCGGCTAGTGGTGTGTGATCAGGGAGACTATAACCTTCACATCACAAGCATAACGTTTCATCTATTAAAGGTATGAGAATAAATAATAAGTATGCTGAGTGAATAAATGTAGTCTCATAAGCCATTACAAAGCAAAATGGTGAATGATCAGTAACAGGCTCCTTAGAGAACAGGATGTGATCAAGTACTGTAATAAAGTCATTCTCCATTTATCTAGTCAATAAATTATCTGCAAAACAACTACATGTGCAAGGTACTATATGAACATAGAATGACCAATACATTTATTTTATTTAAAAGGGAAAAATAAACTATTACTGGCAGAACGTCCTAAAGTAGTACTGTTTTATGCTAGATTTAAAAATGTGCCTCACAGCATCTTCTTACCCACTCTGCAAAGCAGGAGAGCTACATGATTTTGGACAGTTTACTTACCAACACAACACTTCTGACACCACTTGGTTTCAGGGATTTTTGCTGATACAGCAAATTTCCTAAATGGAAATGGAAATGAATATATAATACATGTAGGCAAAGTTAGTATATGAAAATATAGTACTGTTACAGTTCAGTGGAGAAAAGATGAGTTGTTTAAAAACTGGTCCTGACATAACAGATCATCTATTAAAAATAAGGATAAATTGGATATCTTTCTCAACTCCCCCAATCAATTCCAAATGGATTAAGGATTTAAATATGAAAAACAAAACTATAAAATATTTACATTTTAGAATATGACCTTGGGATTTCTTTTTTTTTTTTTAAGTCTTTTTATTGAATTTGTTACAATATTGCTTCTGTTTTATGTTTTATGTTTTTGGCTGCAAGGCATGTGCTCCCTGACGGGGAATGGAACCCACACCCCTTGCATTGGAAGGCAAAGTCTTAACCACTGGACCACCACAGAAGTCCTGGGATTTCTTTTAAAAATGCAAAAATAAATCATACAGGAAAATACTGATAAACTTAAATTGCTATTTCTTTCACTGCTGTATCCTTAGCACCTCAAACTATGAGTGGCATTCAATTTGTTGAATGAATTTGTTTAATACATTATTAACTTTGGTTTACCAAAAGACACCACTGAGAAAGTAAAAAGATGAGCCACAAACTGATATAAGAATAGCTCTCTATTCTGACAAAACGATATCAAAAAGTTAATGCATTAACATTTATGTGCCTTACATTCTTTGGGGGCTCTTTACTTTTAAAGCTTGGAGGTCAGTTTCCATGCCGACAGGAATTTAGGATTATCAAGTTAGAAAGCTGAATGGAGTCATACTTTAAGTGGGCAGAAAGATAACAGCACAAAGTGGCCGCTGGGAGAAAAAGAGGGGCACATAAACTGTACAGGAGGAAAGAAACTTCCTGACTAGTCATAGGAGCAATATCCCGAAGTCCAACTACAGATATTATAATACAAGTGTCATAAATCAAGTTCATAATCATAACTAAGTCACCATGAAAAGATCCAGTTAAACTCAGTGTAATCTATTTTAAAGACAGAAAAGCTTGCAGTGTATTTTAAAATGATTTTCATCCAAAAGTTAATTTTTTAAAAGTTTTTGTGCACGAAGGGGCAAATGTTAGCTATACTGTAAACTTAGCAATTAACAACAATAGATTTTCAAGGTACTTAAAAGTTAAGGTTCTACATTAGTTGCTTTACAACTAATATTGTAAAGGAAGAATGGTTACATTATAAAGTTTTTGTAAAATACAATTTATACCAAACTCAAAAGATTTTTACTCAACAAATGAGGCCCAATATAATAATAACCAAAAAGAAGAAAGAACATAACTAAAAATCCCTGAAAGTAGAAAAGCAAAAATCTCGATTTCTAAGTAGTAATTATCTTCTAAAAAAATCTTCATTTAACAACTCACTTAAATTTTCTAAGTTTAGAAACTACTTGGAGAAAATTCATTTTATTCAGACTGACACAAATAAGTCAAAAACACTATATGTGACATAAAATTACCAGCAAATTACATGAAAAAAATAGTTTTAACCTTGTAGAAAAACAAAAACTCAGAAAGAAAATGCTTGATATAAGTAGAAAGTATAAAGCAGAAAATTTTAGAAGAATGTGATAAACACTTGTAAAAATACATTACTTCTTACAGTTTTTCATTGCACGTGATTTCTACAAACCCGTGCTTTTTCAATTTCTGTAGTATATCTATTTTTTAGAATGAATTAACATATTATCTCTAAGGATGAAAACATAGTTAAATGTACAGTTACCTTGGCAGTATTCTGTCGGGGAGTTTGTGTGCTGGAATAGAAACGGGTAACTTTTGCATTTGTCTCGCATAATCAAAAAGCCCTGGTAAATTATGGGAATAAAGCTGAGAAGCTTTACCTGCAGAGAAAAATATATGTCATAAAAGCTGATAACATAAATAGGAGCAACTGTAAGGTATTTAAAAACTGAAAGACTTACCAGATATTGATAGTAAGCAATTGTTCATTACATACAACCATGTACACCTTCGGGGGAATAGCTGATTTAAAAAAAAAAAAAGCACAAAGTTTCAAAGGATAATAGATAATAGCAGTGTAAATATGTACATATTAACCATGTAGCTATCATATCATTAGGCCAGTTCTTAAAAAAGAAACTTATTTTTAATAGAAACTCATTTTATAAGGCAAGTAAAACAAGATGCTACACATAACATATTTATATGGAAGAAAAATAAATTAGCAGTGTAATTTCATTATTTAAGTTCCAACATGACATGATTAGCTCCACTCTCCTTATGGTTAGGACTACATAATCCCAAACTACACAGGGAAAAGGACATTTTCAAACAATGTCTATTCCTTTATTTTGGTTCTGGGGTTTTAAATAATTAAGACTCTCCTGTGTACTTCCAAAAAATGGTCTTATCTAGGCATATGGACATGCATGGCTTTTGGAGCAGAAGAGAAAAAAGGATCACGGTGTGGTGAAACACAGGATGTGGAAATAGTAGGTATGGAGGAAAAAAAGGCCAAGAGAGAATATGATGAAAACTTATAAATCATAAAGGACATATATATGGAATTCATTACTGAAATCTAGCACTTAAGAACTGGGAGACACCTCTTTGTAAGCTTTAAGGTGATTAGTATTTTGGGTAAAGAAAGGGATTTCATGAAACATATATTTTGAAGGAAAAAAAACAACTGCTCTCATTAACATATTTCATACGCATATCAGTGGTTCTCAAAGTGGTCATTGCACCAGCACCATCAGCATCACCCGGCATTGTTAGAAATGAGAAATGCAAATTCTTGGACCTCATCTCAGAGCTACTGAAGTAGAAGCTCTAAAGGTGGGTCCAGCAATCTACGGTTTAATCAGCTCTCCAGGTGATTCTGTTGCATATTGAAGTTTGAGAACCACTGATGAATGTAATTAAGCATTGTGATTTAACAAGTTTGGTTGCTGGGTTTGCCCTGCCAATTCCTACTAGGTTACTCCAAAACAGACTGGGATGAGGGTAGGGAACAGAAAGAAGGAAGAGACTAATGATGAAACATATCAAGGCCTCTAAGGACATTACGTTAAAAAAGGCTTTAAAAGTCACAATGATGGTCCTGAATAATTAAAACAGAATAATAAAAGGGTGAGAAACAAAGTAAAATCTATTTTTAATAAAACCTGTTTCATTTATTTGCAAAATGTACCCACATGAAACACCTAATGTCTCCAAGCAAGTAAAATGTGGCACTGCTATGTTTTTTTTTTTTTTGGGCTGTCCTGCGTGGCTTGTGAAATCTTAGTTCCCCCACCAGGGATTGAACCCATGCCCTCTGGGTTCAATGGATTCAATCCCATTGAATTGGAAGCGCAATTCAATGGGATTGAATTGGAAGCGCAGAGCCCTAACCACTGGACTGCCAGGGAAGTTCTGCTATGTGGGTTTTTTAAAAAAAATATTTATGTATGTATGTATTTATTTAGTTGTGCCGGGTCTTAGTTGTGGCAGGCAGGCTCCTTAGTTGTGGCATGTGGGCTCCTTAGTTGCAGCAGCTGAGCTCCTTACTTGCAGCTCACCAACTCCTTAGTTGTGGCATGTGAACTCTTAGTTGAGGCATGCATGTGGGATCTAATTCCCTGACCAGGGATCGAACCTGGGTCCCCTGCATTGGGATTGTGGAGTCTTATCCACTGCGCCACCAGGGAAGTCCTCCCGCCAAGTGGTTTTTAATTTTAGAAAACTTGCCTATAACCGTGCCTCAGACTGCAAGAACATAAACAACATTTCCTGCTTTATGCTCTCATAAAAGTTTCACAGAAGAATTGAGAATTCATTGGCTATATTGAGAAAATTAGGCAGATTAAAAAAAAGGGCAATGACTAATTCCGAGTCACATACCAGTACATGTTACCAAAGGAGCAAGAAACTGATTTTTATTTAATTCAGTGTTGAAGTGAGTTTATTTCCATAAAAATACATATTTACAAAGTACTACAAGTACCAAACCAAACAAATTTATCATGGGACTATATATTTGTAAATATAAGTGAGTTTATTTAATACAAGCATATATAAAGTACCAGGGTAAGACACAAATTCCTTTGGTAATATCAACATAGGGACAATGGAAGAGTATTTATGCAAAGTTTTATTAAGTGTTGGATTTTCACTTCGGATTTTCATTTTTAGCCATGTTTAATAAAACTCTAAAGCTTTTCTAGATTTCTAATGCCTACTTCTCTTAGCAAAATAGGCTCTGGATGAAATAATCAGTTTAGTAAAGCTATATAGTGCTTAAGAAGAGTAGGTTCTGGGGACTTCCCTGGTGGCACAGTGGTTAAGAATCCACCTGCCAACGCAGAGGACACGGGTTCGAGCCCTGGTCCGAGAAGATCCCACATGCCGCGGAGCAGCTAAACCTGTGAGCCACAACTACGGAGTCTGCGCTCTAGAGCCCACGAGCCACAACTACTGAGCCCAGGCGCCACAACTACTGAAGCCTGCATACCTAGAGCCCGTGCTCCACAACAAGAGAAGCCACCGCAATGCGAAGCCCGCGCAACGCAACGAAGAGTAGCCCCCGCTCGCTGCAACGAAAGAAAGTCCACGTGCAGCAACAAAGACCCAACACAGCCCAAAATAAATAAAATAAACAAATTTATTTAAAAAAAAAAAAGGAAGAGTAGATTCTGCATTTTGCCTAGATTTAGACAGCTGCTTTCTCATTGACTCTGTGACCTTGGATAACTGACTTATTTCTGTGTCTCAGTGTTCTTATTTGTAAAATGGAGCTCCTATCCCAACACTGTTGCTGTGGTGAGTGAACACGATGTTCCTTGTAGGTGTAAGATGCTTAGAAGACTGGCGTACATTGAGCACTCCATAAATGCTAGCTATAAATAATAACAGCAGAAAGAGATTTGTAAATCAAGACCCTGTTCTGTGTCATTTTCTCACCTTTCAGCATCTTCCCCTATCTAGCAGACTCATGCCACCCAGTTTCTTTCCTTAGAGTACAGAGAAAACCAGCCTAATAATCAATTTCACAGGAAGATGGAAAAACTTAAGATCTCACACATACGTGTTCTCTACTCTTATAGGCTTCCTCTGGGAGGGAAAACATTCACCTTGATGGGCGTGTTTAGCTCAGAAAATATTACCGTAATAATGTAATTTCAAATGCTAAAGCACCTAAGAAGGGGAGTTACTGCAGAGTGGGAATGGGGGGGGTTGAAGGGACCTTCACTTAACAGCCCCTTAAATTAGGTTAATAAATGCTTACCCCATGTAAACATGACATTGGTCTTGTTACTTACAATTAATATTGTTACCAGTACTATGATTTTTAGGTATCTTATTATATCCAAAAAAATTTACCACTTTTGACTGTTATTTACTAATTATTATAAATAACAAGATCCTTTTCTTTTCTCCCTAGTTCATATGTGTTTTTCAGCCACTTCACTGTATACCTCCTTCCAGATTAAGATTTAGAGTAAGTATATCAGTTAAGGATCTTGTTAGAAAATCTGTTTAAAAAACGTTGTGATGGGCTTCCCTGGTGGCGCAGTGGTTGAGAGTCCGCCTGCCGACGCAGGGGACGCGGGTTCATGCCCTGGTCCAGGAAGATCCCACATGTCGCAGAGCGGCTGCGCCCGTGAGCCATGGCCGCTGAGCCTGTGCGTCCGGAGCCTGTGCTCCGCAACGGGAGAGGCCACAACAGTGAGAGGCCCGCAAACCGCAAAAAAAAAAAAAAAAAAAAAAAATGTTGTGATGAGAAAAGATGGAAATGTTTAGTTTTGAAGAAATTATCATTACTTATGGATTTTTCTATTTTATTTGTAATCAATTTATATTAATAATGGAGAATTAGTCATACATCTCATAGGCACCCAAAACTCAACATGACCAAAATGAATGCATCATTATTCCCTTCAAACTGACCTCTTCTTCTGTATACCACATCCTGCCAAGTTGTACTGTCACTCATCCAGTCACTCAAGTTGGAAAACTGAAGTCAACCTAGATTTCTTCCATTCTTTTTTTTTTTTTTTTTTTGCGGTACGCGGGCCTCTCACTGTTGTGGCCTCTCCCGCTGTGGAGCACAGGCTTGGGACGCGCAGGCTCAGTGGCCATGGCCCACAGGCCCAGCCGCTCCGCGGCATGCGGGATCCTCCCGGACCGGGGCACGAACCCGCGTCCCCTGCATCAGCAGGCGGACTCTCAGCCACTGTGCCACCAGGGAAGCCCCAACCTAGACTTCTTAACCTCCTTGTTGAACTGGTCATTCAGTCTGGCCAATTCTAGCTCTTTAATTCTCTAAGTCCTGTGTTTCTCTGTAGAAGTGATACAAGTGGGAGAAGCAGTATGGTGAAGTATTTAAGGACATGGACTCTGGAGCCAGCTCGCCTGGGTCCATATCCCAATTCAGCCACTTAACAGCTGTGGGATCTCTGAAAAGCTACTTTCTGAGCCTCAGATTTCTCATCTGAAATGAGAATAATAATGGTATCTACTTCTAAGAGTCACTGTGAAGATTAATAGCATTTAAAAACAGTACCTGGCACGTAATAAGATTTATACAGGTATTGGCTATTAATACCATCATCATTATCATCATTTTTGTGCACAGGTTGTTTAGCAGTTCTGGTCTCTGGGTACTAAATGCCAAAAGCTTCCTCTAAGTCACTGTGACAATCAAAAATGTCCCCATACAATTCCAAACCCCATTTTTCCCCCTCTGTCCTCTCCACTTCTGCTCTGACTAAACACTTCTTTACCGTTTAACCATAATCTCTAGTCTCACCTCTCACCACAATGCAAACAGATATTTCTAAAACACAGATCTGATCATCAGCATGTTACACAAAGCTCTGGGGTTTGGCACCCACCTACCCATCCACCTTCATTTATTGTTACTATTCTACACCCATTCTATACTCCAATCGAATTATCCATTCATAGTTCCCCATGCTTGCCATGCTCTTTCATGTTTATCCTCTAACCTTCTACTCATCATTTATGGTCCATCTTGAAAGTCTCTCTCCTTCTCATCTCCCCACAGGAGGTGCTAGTGATACCCACCTCTGTGGCTTATACTTTGTACTCACTCCTAGTGTGACATCTAACTCGAAGTGTGTTGCAGTTATTGGTTTACATGTTTGTTTCATCTATTAGATCATGAGCTATTTAAAGGTGAGGACTAATCTTGTGTGTCTTTAGCACCTGGTAAATAGAAAATGCTCTAGGAAGGTTTTACGAACAAAAGAGGCAACAAATCATAGCACTGAAACATTTCTTGTTTAGTGTCTGTGTACAATAACTTAAGAATTTAAAAAAAAGGGAAAAATACAAAATAACATACCTGTTCCATTGATGTTTCATGAAGTTCATTGAGATTCAAGGTATAAATCCCTTCTTCAGCACCAAATATCAAGTACTGATCTGAAATGACAAAAGTAATCCACTGATTTTGATATATAAAATACTCTTTAAAAGAATTTATATAATCTAAAATTAAGTATATATGTATTAACATAAGAAAAAAGAATTACTGTGGTCTGTAAGCAGTATTTTTTATTTTAATGCAAATAAGTAGTTAGAAACTCTAGCTCAAGGAATTGAGTTATATGCAAATATTAGCCTCAAAGCAGTGAAGAAAATTTTATGAAAAGAGGTTTTGAAGAATGGCATGCTAGGACTCCTCACTCATCAGAGGGTGCTGAGGACTGGCAGAGAATCTGCAGCAACTTTTCTAAATTCCCTCTTGGAGGGGATCACGTGCAACTGACATACAGAATGCAAATCAAGACCAGCTGATACAGACGTGAAGTATTTTTGCAGATGGGCTATTATTATAAACATGACATCAGAAAAACCAAGATCTGACTACAGCCTATTTAAAAAGTTAACTAAAACTGGGACGCTTGCTAGGGTACTCAATATCTTCTAGAAGATATTAGAAGTTTGGCCATGGTTCTGTTTGATCAGTTTTTATGATAATATAAAACAGCAGGTGAAGAACTTCTCCAGGCTAAACTGAAGTATCCTGAGAACAACTTAGAATGCCAAGAACATTGCTATAATGCACAGTATTTAGGATTAGTACTGGGAGATTAAAGGCATAAGCTTTGTGGTCAGACAGGACTGAATGGGGATCAAACTGCAGCTCTACTACCGATTGGCTGTGAAACAATGAACCTCTCTGAATGTCATTTTCTTCACCTGTGAAATAAAAGTACCTACAGCTTGGAGTTTTGAAAGATTTAGTAAGAATACCTCTGTGTGTGTGTGTGTGTGAGTGAGAGAGAGAGAGAGAGAAAGAGAGAGAGAAGGAGAGACCATACGTTTGTACATATCTCTATGTGTATCTTTATAAAGGCAGATGGCACAGAGTATATGGTTTCAGTGTATCGATATGGTGACTACACAGTGAAATTTTAATACCATGTGTCACCTCAAACACTGCTAATAACATAGAGAAACATATTTACCTTAAAAACATTTCTTTTTCAATTGTAACAAAATTTTCTTCAGAAAGGTATGCAGAAAGTGATTAAAACTGAGTGCTTTCCTGGTCTCATGAAAACACTAAACAATCAGAAAGATAACAGATAAAAATATATAGTACTACCTCTTGTGTCTGGGTTTATCCATGATGTTGCACAGTGAATTTTCAAGGGACATCCATTAAAAACCTTTGAAAAACATGCACCCATCTGGAAAAAACAAAAAATAACCAAATAAACCTAACGAGTACTAGTCATTTGCCTTACAGTGGTATCACAAAGGTTTCAGGCACAACTGTCAGATGATATAAGATTTTACTTAGAAGAATCATTTTATTCTTCCTATCTTCTCAAATAAACAAAGCAGTAATAGCAACTAATTCTGCACAATAACTGCTTACAGAAGAATTACTTACATGTCCCACATTAAGAGTAATACAATATTCTCTGGTAAGAAGGAAATGATAATCTCTACAAAGGTGAAAATTTTCTTACTTGGTTTCATGAGCCTAAAAATAGCACTAAGCACTGAATTTAATTACAAAGTGGAAAAGGTATGGTTGATTTGAAATTCATATACGGACTTTAATCTCAAAACAGAGATGTACTTTTAAAAAAAGTTGAGCAATCTGATTATTTTCCCTGGAAGGATTCAACAAAAAGCTTTAGTTTTTGATGTTAATATTTATTTATCAAGCTTATTTACAAACCTTTCAGATAATCAATACCTTATAGTGAAAAACAATATCACTCATTTGAACGTTTTTTGATATTCAAAGAGTAAGATGTTAATTTTGAAATTATTGTTCTGGTTAGAATAAAAAAATACAAGAAAGCTTACCCATTTAATTACTTTTACAAACAAAAACTTAAGGAAAAAAGAATACAGAAATATGTGGTAAGGACAGCATCGTGCATCATCTTAGAGCAGGAATGTTTTCTTTACCAACAGGGAGATAATACTGTGAGCATTTACTGTTGACTACAGTGGATTAAAAATATTAACACAAAATAATCAAAATATTAAATCTTAAGATTTCCTTTTTACTCACAGAAACCTACCAACCAGTATTTTTTTTTTTTTGAAGATGTTGGGGGTAGGAGTTTATTAATTAATTAATTTATTTTTGCTGTGTTGGGTCTTCGTTTCTGTGCGAGGGCTTTCTCTAGTTGTGGCAAGCGGGGGCCACTCTTCATCGCGGTGCGCGGGCCTCTCACTATCTCGGCCTCTTGTTGTGGAGCACAGGCTCCAGACGCACAGGCTCAGTAGTTGTGCCTCACAGGCCTAGTTGCTCCACGACATGTGGGATCCTTCCAGACCAGAGCTTGAACCCGTGTCCCCTGCGTTAGCAGGCAGATTCTCAACCACTGCGCCACCAGGGAAGCCCCGCAACCAGTATTTTTAAGATTTTAGTTCCCAAAAAAGAACGATAGCCTGGCAATACCACCAGGTGGTAGGAGACCTCTAAAAAATGTTTTTATGGTGTAGGGCAGAAATTATATCACTTAACTAACCCTGATAATTATCCTTTAAGATAGGTACCAAAATTCACATATTAAGGTATTGCTAAACCCCTTAAAAATCCAAATGAGGTACAAAACAATCAAACCAGTCCCAACCTAAAGCTAGTTTGTATAGTTGGTCCATAGTTATCAGCTCTTGCCTGTCAACTGTATACCTGATAAAGGAATTTCATCTTGTAGCCCAACAGGAAATCTCATCCCTATTGTATACATAAATCTCTAGCCTCAGGAGGCCTTTACACTCAAAACTTCTTTTTGTAAAATGAGGTATGATTATTTAGATCTTTATACTAATTAAAAAGTAGAGTTAAAAAGTAAAAAGGCTAAATAGTAGAGTTGAGAGGTTAAAAACCAGAAAAATTATGGACATTGTCTAAACTAGTATTACATAAGGTTTTAGATTAGAGATTTGTATCAGCGAAAATGTAGTTCTATCCATACTAACCTAAAATTACATTGAGTTAATATCATTTTAATCTTAAAAAGGATAGCATAGTATATATAGATATAAAAAACCTACAAGGACTATAACATAGGACATTTACGTTCTAGTTCTAGGTCTGGTTAGAGTTGGGTGCTCTTTTGTGATCTTGGTGACTAAGATCTTTGGGTCTCAGTTTTATTCATGGGCAAAAAATAGAGTTTGGGCCAGATGCTCCTTCAATGTTCCCTCTAGTTCTAAAATTCTATGTTTTTGATAACTGTGCATTTTTCACATTCCTTCAAAAATATGTGCAAAGAAAATATTAATAATTTTTGAATAAAGCAGCTTTTTAAAATGTATAATTTATCGTAATTTTCTTTTGAAAAGTTACTTTTCAGATATAATCAATTAATATGTAAATTAGCAATCTTTTAGTTTTTTTCAATAATAATGGATTCTTTCAAACAGGCAAAAAAAATCCAACCAAAGGTACACATTCAAGCAATTATTTGTCATTGTATTTAGTTTGAAAACTTAACCTATTTGGTATTTATACTTACGTGCACTTTAGGTGTTGGGGGTAGGCCATTACTAATAGGCTTCTAGAAAAAGAACACATGCATGATTATACTTCTTGTTGTTTGGTATATCAGTACTGTATTTCAAACACATGTATCAGAATAAAACACATGAATACATTCTCTTGGTCAAACAAAACATTATAGATAATACTGAAGTCCCCTATAATCCTTTCACACTCCACTTATTCCTAGTACCTGCCCCCCCAAAATGGTTTATTGTGTATCCTTCCAAACTTTTCTCTAGGCAATTATATGTACTCATGTATTTGTGTATCCTTCCAGACCTTTTTGCACATATTTATATACATGTCCCCACAGAAATACTGTTTTTGTGTGTGTTTTAGAACATAAACAGTTATTCACTGTTTATCAACTTGTTCTTTGCCTTAACACTGGGACAGCATAAGTACAGTGACTCATTTGCTTTAACTGCAGCACAGTATGAATATAACATACTTTATTTAGCAATTCCCTAATTGTTATTGGATATTTAAAATTATTTTCAAATTTTTACTATAACAACAATGTGGAAATGATCACCCTTGTACATACCTTACTACATGTGTGAATGTTTTCTTTTAAGGATATGTTGTGAGAAGTGAAACTTCTGGAATATGGGGTCTGTACCTTTACATTTTAGTGGATACTGACTGCCAAACTGCCTTTCCAAGTGCCCACTTCATATCGCTCCCACCAGCAATGTACGAGAGTCCTGGTTCCTTATGGTCTCACAGACACTTAATGTTCTCAAACTGATAACAGTTTTTACAGGAGTAAAAAGTGTTTTCTCCTGTGTTTCTCATTAACTTGCATGCCTCTGATTGCTAGGAAGGTTGAGAATCTTTTTAAAAAATAGTTTTTCCTCTTCTGTGAATTCTTCCCCCCCCGCCCCGCCCCCCCCTTTTTTTTTAACTGAGTTACCTTTTTCTTATCTATCTGTTGGAGCTCCTTATATATCTAGACTTAAATACTTTATCTGTTATATATATATTACAAATGTTTTCTCCTAGTCTGCACATTATGTTAACCTTGTTTACAGAGTGTTTTGTCAAGTGAAGTTTTAAATTTTGATGGACTCAAATGCATGAATCATTGTTCATAGTATACTGATAATTTAAGGAGAGGAAAAATAGCACATCGCTCATCTATTACAATATTCTCAACAGTACCAGAAATTTCTCCAAGGGGCTACATTCCTGGGGTATATGATTTATCCCTGGAGAAGGAATCTCCTTGGAAGAGATTATAATTTAAACGTAAATTTAATGAAAGTCTAGGTTTCTTTTGAGGTTAATCTTAACAGCGTTTTAAGGAATGACATTATAATTTTTTCTCAATCTCATATAAATCAGAATTGTTTAAATGAGACCAAAATTAAAAAGCTACTGTTAATTGATTTCATATACATGATACAAATGAAATATTCTGTGTAGTACTACTTACATGAGTAACTTTTAGACATTTTTAAAATTAAGACTATGAAATTTTACTTTGTAGATATGTTTATGAGGATGTACAGCTAATACTGCCATCCATTTCTGATAATTTTTTTCCATTTTGCAAATGATTTATGTACTTATTTTTTATCACATATCATCTATTTTAGCAAAACATCATTTTTAATTAGGGAGCTTTGAATGTTCTGTCAGATTTAACTTAAGTACTGACAGAATTGGCTGTAAATAATTTCAAGAAGCTGCACAAACTGTAATCATGTTTCAATATACCAGGGATACTGTTTATCCTGATACAGTCATGACATATTTATTTCAGAATTATTGAGACTGTTAGTTTAATTACTAGTTCCTTATCCTGATAAAATAAGGTAATAGAAAAAGTGAATTAAAAGTGCATAAATTAAAAAGCGTATTCATCTCTCAAAGGTTATTATACTGTGTTGCAAAATCATTAGGCTGCATTTTTATACTACTACATTAGCAGGGCTGCTAAAATTTAAACTGATGAAAGCAAAAAGGCACTACTCAGTTGGACAGACTTCATAAATCCTATTATTCCTACAGGACATTTCACTTTTGTTAAAAATGTCTTAAGTTTCACAAATTACAATGCATAACCCCAGTCAAGTGCTTTAACTGAATTAGAAAAAATGGTATGTCATATCTATAGTGAAATCTTATGAAACAGTTGAACAGATACAGAACAAAAGCCTCTAGCAATGTGCTTAGTGCACAAAGTATAGCTGTATGCACATAACCATATGTCCTGTAAATTTCTAGAAAAATAACCAATGTCATTATACACAAAGACTTCCCCCAAAATACTGTCTTGTGATCTTGTTGGCAACCGCTGAATTGGGAATTTTAAGGATTTTTTTTTTGTTTTAAGTTCTATGATGAGGGACAAATGTTGCCTGATGATTAAGAGTAAATTCTTTACAAATGTTAACAATTTTTAATCTCCCTGATAAATTCTATTTATGTTTTAGTAGTTATGTCATAGTGTTTTATCTAACATTTGTAACAGGAATAGCTGGTAAGGCTAACTTCACCTTTCCTAAAGTGATATCTTATATCTACTAGAAAATAATCTTAATTTTTCTTCCTTGTTAGCTATTTTCTTTGAGTAAGAGTAGTAATATCACAAATTATGTAACAGAAATTTGTCCTGAGGTAGAAGCTACGGCTTTCCTTATCTGTCCATGTCCTTCCTTCAGTAAGTTCATTAGACTGTAAAAGCAATGTATAAGAATCATTCTAATCAACAAGAATAATATTTTTTCTCAACAATCACAAGAATACTAAGTGTTTAGCTGTATGCAGAGGTCACATTTTATAATATGCAATATAACAAATTGGCCTAAATAATCTGAAGAGTAGAAAGCTTTCATTCATGTTTACCATAGCGAAGTCATTTTTTTCAAGATTTAAACAATCTATTATCATTATAATTCATATATTAAAATATAAACATACAAATTTAAAATATATAATTGCTAGAGTTCCATCAATTATAACTGCAAAACTAATTTAATAGTGAAAAAGGAAACACATATAAGTAGAGCTTATGAATATAAATACCTACTGGTACATCTTTCTTTTCTTTCCTCGCAAGGTTTGTGCCTCTGTGGTCATTCTGTTGTTGATATAATGAACCGTCTCGTTCACCATTTAACTGGAAGGAGCTCACTCCATTTCCTTCAGTAAGATATATTTAAATATATTAGAAAAGGATTAATTTTTATGAAAATTTTCATTCAGGAAATTATCAAGTAGGAAACAAAAAATGTTATCTCTGAGACAGTTTCAGCCTTCATTTGGGATTACCCTATCAGAATATTTACTACTGTAAAAAGTCTTTTATATATATGTTCTTCTACTTTTATCTCTATTTCTTTCACATATGCAAATTAAAATTCAGGCTGTATCTAAGTACATATATTTGTGTTAAAAAGAAAATACTGAATACATAACTACTTTCAGGAAAGGGGCAATTTATAGTCTGTTATCCAAGAAACATTAGTTGCTCTTTTCTTAATTGCTTCTTTTGCATAACACACAAGACACTTTACAGTATTAAAACAGTACCTTCTAGTATTACTTTGGAGGCAAATACCTAGCAAATACTGACAATCATTTTTCTAAAAATGGTTAAATGAAATAAAATAAAGGAGTCAAGCAAGGTATCCTCTTCTTTTTCTAAAACAGAAGTAGCCTAGGACCAAACACATTTTCCTTGTTTGTTCAGAGTTTAATTTCTTTTGTTGCCACACTCTAGATATATAACGAATTGGGTGCAAACGATTCTCCAAAAGAGGGAAGGCTAGATATGAAATGAGAAAGAAAAGGCAAAATATCCCAGACTGGGTCATAGGTAATCCTGTCATAAAAACACTTCAAACTATGAGGCAAAAAGCAGAAAACATCTCTAGAGCCATTGCCTTCCTTCTCCCTTCCACAAAGGAATTTCAAATAATCTCTTAAAAGGAGTCCCTCCATTTTTTTCACACATTATGAAAACCTGGCAACGTTCTTATTTCACCTTCCCTTCCCCCATTACCTAAAGCAACAGGCTTCTGTGGAGGTAACCTGGGAGGTGGTGGCCTAGGTGGAACTTGGGAGGGCTTTGCTGGGCTCTCTGACGTGGGACATCTCTTGATTGTTCCTTGATTATCATCCTCAGTAGAATGAGTTTCCTGTGGTATGAATATGGACTTAGGCTGAAATAATACAGAAAAGGAGACCAATGATTAAACATGAAATTATTCGTGTTTTATTAAACATGAAAAATACTGAATATCTGCCCTGAAGTAAATATTATCATATATCAGAGGCTTGCAAACTGTGTTTACTAGTTGAGTTTCAACTCTTATTGGATTATTCAGCTATCTGGTTCAGGTAATCTTAATATATATCCTAAAAATGTACACCTAAAATATTTTCTCAGGAAAAAAAAAAGACCTGTTTCTATTAATTCCTCACAAGCCTACCCACTTAGACTTGCCAAATAAAAATATTCTGGTCTTTACGATCCCCAATTTAAATGAGTCTCCTTTTATTTTAAACATTCAGGCTAATCAAAGTTCAGCTCCTTACAAGGCTAATCTAAACTGTCTCTTTAAGGTGACTCATTATCTTTTATGTTAATGCTTAATCTTTCAGACAGGGGGCAGAAGAAGATGCCAATTAAAATTTTATCAAATGAGAGAATACTAATTCAGCAATATGGGATACCTGGGGAACTCTGTGCAGACAATGGAAAAACCTTCAGTCAGCTGAAGGTTTGGAGAATTTATAAATTCTTATAATGTGTCCCTTATTAGGAAGACTGCTCAGCACTTATCTCTTTGAAATTCAGATCTCTGTATTTCTGCTAACGTAAAACTGAACAAGCAAGAACAGTCCTATTTACCTGTGTGAATCATGATTTTCTTAAAAGTAAAATAAAAACAAAATATAGTAATACATTGGATATCTAGACTGGTCAGACTCCAATTCTCATTTATAAATCAATTTATAATTGATTTCAAACCTTACAACTCATTTTATAAACAGTTCATTTTATAATTAGAATTTGCTATGCATATGAACTTAATCAGTTACTAGTAGATTATAGATTTTGAAGAAAAAAATCTTATTAAAAGTATGAGTTTTCTAACCCAAGTGAAATACTAATCCATTAATTTAATCATTTTCATGTACAAATTTCTGGAACTTATTATTTAGAATAAACACCAAATGACAAGTTGGATGATTTAAAAAAGACAAAAACAATCACAATTGTCTACTTATATCATGGTTAGCAACTTCTTCATGACTTTTCTTTGTGGATCCCAAGTTTAAATAAGCCACAGAGTAAGTATTAATACAGTATTAAAGTGGCAGACACACATACACAATTCAAACTGAGAAACAAATCTGCTTACCTTTGGTGGCAAAGGAGGTGGAACTTTTGCTTTCATGGTTGAACTATAAAAACATAAACACTTAGAATCAGAACTCGTCATTTTACAAACAAATCATTACTAAAATATGATTATATTTTTAAAGATATGGAAGAAAATTTTGTATAAACAAGTTTCTTTTTCTAAGGTTATGAGCGATTTTCAAAATACTTTGTGAAATGTTCAAGTTATGCTAAATGAAGTATTATTCCAAAAGTAACTGAGTAGATATGCTTTCCTTTTTTTTTTTTTGCGGTACGCAGGCCTCTCACTGTTGTGGCCTCTCCCATTGCGGAGCACAGGCTCTGGACGCACAGGCTCAGCGGCCATGGCTCATGGGCCCAGCTGCTCCGTGGCATGTGGGATCTTCCCGGACCGGGGCACGAACCCGTGTCCCCTGCATCCGCAGGCGGACTCTCAACCACTGTGCCACCAGGGAAGCCCTAGATATGCTTTCTTGTTTTCAAATATTATTTTAGTAATTAAAACTGGAAAAGATAGCCACAATTCCAATTTATATCAATTGAAAGGTAAATAATAGAAAAACACAAGCAACAGTTGGTTTAAGGAAAAATAGCAAAATGATATAAAAATATATTACAATGTAAGCTTCATTTTTACTACTGTTAGATATGGAATATCTCTGATGAAGCTCATCAAAAGCTATATACGTACTCTATGAAATTACTGGCAGAATTTATTTGGTTGAAGCTAAGATTCATTACAACTCAGAACTGGAGTTTTAGAAGTACTAAAAATTAAAAGATTATGGAGCATATACTCTCAGATGAGGAGACTGAGGCCCAGAGAGGTTAAGTGACCTGATTCAAGGTCACAGAGTGGTGAGGTAGAAAGGAAAATCAATGCCCCAGCTGCTTCTCAGGTGTTTCTGTCACTCTACCATGAAACTGCATCTTTCTTTAAAAACAAACAAAAAACAAACAACAAAACCCCCAAAACTAAAAGGACTAAATATTAATAATTACGTAAGTGAAAATATTCTCCCCTCAAAAATACATTTATATCCAAATTATTTATTTGAAACATATCAGATGAAATTTAATCAACTATATAGTAAGACTCTTTGTAGCTGTAGTAATAATTACAGCTATTACTGACTAATTTATAACATTAAACTACAGGATATGTTTACTGTCTTTGTAAATTTTTTTCAAAGTTCTTTTTTTTATCAACTCGCACTATGGACTGAATTGTGTCTACTCAAAATTTGTAGGTTGAAACCCTAACCTCCAATGTGCTTGTATTTGGACACAGGGCTTCTAGGAGGTAACTGAGGTTAAATGAGATCATATGGGTGGGGAGCTAATCCAACAGAATTGGTGGCTTTATAGGAAGAGGAAGAGATCTCGATCTCGATCTCTCTCTGTCTCTCTGTGCACAGACTGAGAAAAGGCCATGTGAAGACACAGCAAGAAGCCAGCTGTCTACAAGCCAGGATGAGGGCCCTCACCAGGAACTAAATCTGCGGGCACCTTATCTTGGACATCCCAGCCTCCAGAACTGTGACAAATCTCTGTTGTTCAAGCCACTCAGTCCATGATATTTTGTTATGGCAGCCTGAGCTAAGACATATTTTGGTACTAAGAAGTGGGGTGCTATTGTAATAAATACATAAAAATGTGGAAGCAGTTATGGAAC